>NW_026577902.1:0-1256286 GCF_029407905.1 Bubalus kerabau
CCTGTAGCTTTAGTTTCAACAGGGGTTTTTATACCCTAAGTTACACATAGAGGATAATGGGGATGCAAAGTCAGCAGCCTTTGATCCTTATCAAAAACCAGGGTTTCTTTCCTGCAAATGTATCATATACAAATGGTTTAGGTGATTTACATCATCTTCTAGCCAGAAGACCTATTAACATTTTATGACTCTTGACAAAGACTTATCAACCATAAGACTTATTTTCTCTAAGAGTAATTATTTTAAGGTTTGGCTCCATCTTTCGAAGATAAAATTGCATTCCTATAGGGCAGATATGTAATGGGTTTACAACAAAGGAAAGAATTTATTACCTTAAGGGTCTAAAGTTAGTAACACCAAGGCCACTACTTATTTCTTCTACATACCAACTATATTAATTAATACACATTCAATTATACAATTCAGGGGATGTGGAAACTTGGCAACAAGCATTGGTTCATCAATGAAATCTTTTACTAGTTTTATTCTGACAGTTTCTAACTCTCTGAGAGGCTCTAAGCTATTTGAATATCTTAAACTTCCCGTGCCTCTCGAGGCTTGGAGACTGTAAACAATTGTATGCATTGCTGTAGGAGTCCGGGTAAACTTGTCAGGCGAGTTAGAAAACCATCTGAGGGGTTTGGATTTAAACACTACTAATTGCCCAGGAACATTATTAGTTGGAGCTGTAAGTTAGCTCTTTGACAGAGAGAGTGAGATGGTGGTGGGGGACAGCCCCCAGTAAAGTCAGAGGTGAGAGCACAAAGCAATAAAGTAGGCAGACACTGGTTTTGGGGGGTAGATGCTCAAGAATATCTGGGAGGACTCCCGAGGCTCGATCCCGCCTTTGTGTATGCCCAGCCTCCTTCCTCATGACCTTTGTCACGAGTGGAATGTCTCTTGCCGGCTCCCGGCATCTCCCCATTTTTTATTTCTTAAAACAGCCAGATGTAGCTCAGTCGCGAGCCTCTGAATACTCTGCCGAAGAATCCTGACAATACAAGGAAGAATGATTATGAGAAGCAGAATTAAAGCAGCCACCGCAGCATAGCTAAAGACATTAGACAGAATATTCTTTCCTGAGATGTAGTTAGGGAAAGTATGGAAGAAATCATTTGCTGTTCCAGCAGCAGTAAAATCTAATCGGGAGTGCTCCATGGTTGCTATTTGATAGTGAAGTTTCCCTACGTCTCAACCAATGTCAGAGCTGTTCCAGATACCTGAAATATGGTTTTGAATCTTTTCCCATTCAAAATCTGTCTCATTTACTTTCAGGGGTGTTCCACATATCCACCGATAGTCAGCATGACAAGACAATGCCATTTTCACCTTTAAAGCCTGCAATTCAGTCCCAATATGTATTACTGCTTCCTCTAGGGCGTCTACCCTCATTTCTAATTTTCTCTCTATAGCTTCCTGTGTTGCCAATGTTAAAGAAACATTTTTGGACATAGAATCAACATATTGAGCAGTATGTACTTGTTGAGTCAATGATATTTCTGCCACAGTAACAGAAGTGATTGCACTTATCAAAGCTGCTGTTCCCAAGATAAGTAAGCCCACAAACCGTCGTGTTTGCATTAAATCCTGTAGTTGTTGTAATACAGCAAGACCATAATTCAATAAGTGGTTACATCATAAGATAAGGTGGATGTTGTAGCATTACAAAGGAGCAAACATTATATTGAGGGTTTAAACAAGATGAACCAGGGAGCAGCTGTAGGCGTCAGCCCGGGGGAGCAGTGTCCCCAGCATCAGGAGGCAGAACGCGAGCGGCAGGCTGTGGGCCAAGGCGCCTATGGTGGGCGGAGGGGCAGGGTTCGTGGTTTAGGGCTAGCCGCCACCGCTTGGGCTCAGGGCGGTCCCCTCTTGCCGGTGGGGCCACGCTGGTCTGGACGGCACTCCGCGGGTGCGCTTTCCTCTCTGGCCCTCACTCGCTGCACAGACTTCTTTGCTCTAGGTCACGGGGTGCAGCGAGGTGGGTGCGAGGCGCTGCTGGTGGCACGGAGGCGAGAGCTGGCTGGGGGAGGGGGAGCGAGCGAGTGCGCGCGCCGCAAACCTGGTCTTTGGGGAATGTGACATGACGAATTTGTCTGAGATCCAAACCGGAGAATCTGCATTCTGTAGAAATATACAAGCATACCCTCTCCCACAAGTTACCAACACATCTGGCCTTTTTCACTCTCCCGTAAGGAGGCCTTTTTACTTGACCAGGGGCCGAGTCGTAGCCTGTAATTCAGGCATCTAGTGTCTCATCATTGTAGTCTGCCCCTGTGTGTTTACGTTTAAGTGATTAATTACAATTGGAACATAACTTCACTATTTGTCTAGCTGTTTCCCTATGGATATGTTAATTTAGGTCTAATGTTTAGTTTAGGTCTCTGTATAAATTTAAGTAATAAATGTATAACCTCCTTATCTCATTTTGGTATACAGGTATACAGATATACCTAAATGCAAAATGCATTTATATATGTATTTATATATGGCAACAAGTATAAAGTTATTGACATATAATATATATAAATCAATATACTTGAATTAATCTTTATAATTAATATATTAATTAATATATATTACAACAATACAACACATACACAGCTAATACCAACCAACACAAACCAATATACTGTAATAATACATGTCACACATTTATAATTATACAGTATATAGAACATTTATCATCACAGCACATCAATCCATACCAATTAATATCAGCCACACACACATTATATTCTGCCATATATATTTAATTATACAGTATATATATATGTGTGTGTATATAGTATACATATTAATTTATATACAAATTAATTAAGTATAGATCTATAAATAGAATTAGGTGTACCTTTATTATATTTTATTTATACCCATACCTAATTAGGCAAACTGTAATTAGGCAAATACATTTATATTATGTATTTATAACAATATATAAAGTATTGTTAAATGTACCACCTGTACAGCATCTCCACCCCACATACCACTTTCTCTAATCCCACCAACTCATTTTCAGTATTATGTGTTGGCCAGGAGCTGGGCCAGTCTTTCCCAGCAATGTTAAGAGACGTCTGTTCCTGTGTCTAATAGCCCTGGCGTTTTATTCTCTTGAATTAAAAGATCTTTTAAAGGCCTTGGAACTGTAATTTCCTGCACCCAAAAGGCTAGATCACTAGATCCAAATGTTTTGTGGCTCTTAGCTTGAGAAGTCAAGTTTTTCCTTGTCTGATAGTAAGGTAAAAGTAAAAGCTGTGTTACTCTTTGACCTTTATTAATTTGTACAGTTTTGATAGGCAGTGAGATCAAGACTTTAATTTCTCAATATCATCAGAATCTACTACACCATGCACCAGCGAAATTTCTTTTCTTTCTTTTTTTTTTTATTTAATTTTTTTTTAAAAGAAAGCGAGCTACGCCCCAGGACAAATCTTACAATGTCCTCAGATAGGGGGCCAGCCACTCCGGTTGGAATTGGAGTAAGTGGCACATCAGGGGTTAATATTGTTATTAAATCTCCTTGCCTTTTCGCTTTTCTCCTAGCCTGGGTGAGACCCCCCTGAGGGAGTTTTCTCCAAGGAGCACGCTCTGAATATTGTGTACTAAAAGCTCCTTTGTTTAAAAAACTTTTTATCTTCCTCAGTCTTAGGCAACACTTTGGGAGGCTTTGGGGGCAAAGTGGGGAACTCCTGGGTCCTGGGAGGCACAATCGAAGGCGGAGGTGGTCTCCTTAATTCAGAAAGTGGTGGATAAGTTTTTTAAAGGTTTGTGCAGAGGGGGAGGGAGCTCGCCAGGGCTCTCGGCCGCAGCGTCCTGTAAGCCCTCTCCTTCCTCGGGAGGTAGACCACTTTCTCCCTCCTTTTTTTTTTTCAATGGCAGAAAATATGATCTGTGCAGTAAATGGAGACTCACCACCATCCACCTCTATAGCCTCCCCCATAGGCTATTTAACAGCCTCGTGACGGAGGTCCAGGACATTTCTAAACATATTCCACAGTCAATAAATATTTGTCTATTCTTAGATGCAGAGAAATCCATTTTTAATTTTTTTTTTTATTTTTAGAGAATATTTGTATTTATTTTGTAACCTCTTTACCCTGGCTAAACTTCAGAGGGGACTAGAAAAGAAGCCTCAAGGTGAGGATCGAGTTCATCCTTGGGACTAGAGAAAATCCTTCTCCGGGAAACTCCTAGCGGTGGCCCTTTACCCCGACATGGAGGAGGAGGCATAGGGGGATGGGAGCGTCCCGAAGTTTTCCTCTTCTGTTCCGGAGATCCTTTAACTGTTTGGTAACTAAATCTTATGAACTGTCTGATCGGGGATGTTTCCCTCAACCTCCTAGGAGCGGATGGTCTGATTAGGGATGTTTTCTTAAACTTTTAGGAGCATCTTTAGCTAAAAAAAAAAAAAAAAACAACAATCCTCATCAGAATGGCATCGAGCCGCTGTTTCCTCTAAACCTTTTTCAAATTGAGGGGAGAGCTGATCTTTCTTTTCATCCCTATCTTTTACATGCTCATTGGCAGTCATAGCGGCTAGCCATTCATTTAGCTGTCGATAGCTAGGTATAGCCTCTTCATTTTCACTTTTCTTTATAACAGGTACCTTTTCAGATTTGCTTTTTTGTTTAACAGGTACTTTTCCAACTTTACTTTCCTCTTTAACAGGTACCTTTTCAAATTCATGAGCTGGATCTAAAACATCTCTAGTCATATTCCACAGAGGAAAGGTGTAAGTAGGGATTTTTTCCAAACCTTGCTGAGCACAATAAGCTCTTAGCTGTTTTCCTAGTTTTTTCAAGATATCTAGGTTAACAGTGCCTTGTTGTAGAAACCAAGGGCAGTGGTCTTGTACAAATGTAAAAAAATGATTGAATGGAAGATGTTTTAACCTTGATTCTTCTTTTACTTAATAACTGTAAAATTACTCCTATAAAGAGCTGTCTTTCATTTGATTCAGTGTTGCCCATGTCAGAAAATTAAGGATAGTAAAAGATTTTGCTTTTAGCTATCTAAAGATTAGGCCCTTTTTGTCAGCCTTTTTAGAAACCGTTTTTTCTCTCTAACTCTTCAACACTTCCCACTCCTCTCGCCCTGTCTATTCTACAGGGGGATCTGCAGCCCCCTAAGTGGGATCCTATCTGTCCCGAAAACTGAACACTGGGGGAATGGGGTTGGGGATTTACCTTCGAAATGCCTGTCTCGGGCGCCACCTGCAGAGGTCCAGCCCCAGCTGATCCAGGGTACTTGAAGGGAAGATGGAGTAGGCGACCTATTTATATATTTATTTATTCATCAAAGATATACAGAGTAATAGAATGAGGATAGCTCAGTAGGAAAATTCAGTGGAGAAAAGCAGCTGAGTAGCTTGGTTTACACGGAAAATCAATATAACCCATGACACCAGGTTAGCTCTGACCACGGAGGCTGCAAGTGCCCTCTAGAATAGAGGAAGTTGCCCCACCTTAGACACCTTATCGAGTAGGTCTTCGAAGCCCAGGCAAATAAATGGTCGCAGAGGATATCCGCGCTCCAGATGGACACTCATCTGAAAATTGAGGGGAATAATGACATGGGGAGACCAAGCGTTGGCGAGCAAGGCCCGTAACTTTATTTTCAACACAGGTTTTAATACCCTAAGTTACACATAGAGGATAATAGGGGATGCAAAGTCAGCAGTCTTTAATCCTTATCAAAAACCAGGGTTTCTTTTCTGCAGATTTATCGTATAAAAATGGTTTAGATGATTTACATCATCTTCTGGCCAGAAGACCTATTAACATTTTATGACTCTTGACAAAGACTTATCAACCATAAGAGTTATTTTCTCTAAGAGTAATTGTTTAAGGTTTGGCGCCATCTTGCAAAGATAAAATTGCATTCCTATAGGGAGGATGTGTAATGGGTTTACAACAAAGAAAAGAATTTATTACCTTAAGGGTCTAAAGTTACCAACATCAAGGCCACTACTTATTTTTTCTACATACCAACTATATTAATTAGCACACATTCAAGGATACAATTCAGGGGATGTGGAAACTTGGCAAAAAGCATTGGTTCATCAATGAAATCTTTTACTAGTTTTATTCTGACAGTTTCTAACTCTCTGAGAGGCTCTAAGCTATTTGAATATCTTAAACTTCCCGTGCGTCTCGAGGCTGGGAGACTGTACACAATCGTATGCATAGCTGTAGGAGACCGGGTAAACTTGTCAGGCGAGTTAGAAAACCATCTGAGGGGTTTGGATTTAAACACTACTAATTGCCCAGGAACATTATTAGTTGGAGCTGTAAGTTACCTCTTTGACAGAGAGAGTGAGATGGTGGTAGGGGACATCCCCAGTAATGTCAGAGGTGAGAGAACAAAGCCATAAAAAAGGCAGACTTTGGTTTTTGTGGGTAGATGCTCAAGAATATACGGGGGAACTCCCGGAGGCTCGATCCCGCCTTTGCGTATGCCGAGACTCTTTCCTCATGACATTTGTCACGAGTGGAATGTCTCTCGCTGGCTCCTGGCAATCTTCCATTGCACCAAACGCAGTGGAGTCCCGAGAGGCCCCTCCCAACACCACAGTATCAGTGTCTTCTCAGAGGCACCCTGAGCAACTCCCTGAGGTCACCGGCACAAGTCGAGGGAACACAGGGTCTCCTGTCGCAACCCGAGAAAGACCTCAAGAGTCCGTCTTCAACGCGTCTTGAGGCCGGATTCCCCTACCATGACTCGAGAGCAATGACACGCTCCCCCTCGCCATGCGCATGGACACCTGACTTCACTGGCGCCACATGAGAGGCTCCCTGAGCTCCCCGTCATACCTCGTGAGAAACCCCACACTGGTGCCGCAGCTCGGGAAAACCCACGAGACGCCACCGTCATCGCGAGATTGGGGACTTCTTTTCCTGCCTGACCTGGAGAGCAATCCCTGGTCCTTTCTCCAAACTTCACAGGAGGCTTTACTCCCTTTAGGCCACTCAATGGGCTCCAAGAGATACCTGTCGCGACTTGAGAGGAGAGCAGAGTACTTTGTTTCCCCTCGAGATGAGGCCTTACCTCGGGTGAGTCTGGAATGCAACCCCGAGATCCCTGTTGCCCCTGGAGAGGAACATTATGTCCTGGACAAAAGCCTAGATGAGGTCTATTTTGCCCTACAGTGACTCGAGAGCAACACCCATCTCTCCCTCGCAATTCGAATGGAAGATTGGTCTTCACTGGGCCAACACAAGAGGAAGTCTGAATTTCCCGTTGTAACTCGAGAATCCCGCCGCAACTCTTAAAAACCACGTGGTTCCCCATTCATCGCAATATGAGGCCTTTGCCTGCTACAGAGTCTCAAGAGAAGTCCCATGTTTCGTCATAAAGTTCGAAATGCTACTTGGCACCCTTGATGCGACCCCAAAAGTTCCCCAATATACCGGTCTCACTCCAAGGGAACACCGAAGTTCCTGGCACCACTTCATTTGAGCCCCTTCTCCGCTCCTGATCACGGCAGGAAGGTCGATCCCCCTGCTTTGTCTAGAAGGGGTTCCCGACCTTCATGGCGCACCTCAGGATGAGGCCAGTCTCACGAAGAAATTCGAGAAGTAGCCTCGTGTTGGTGCCACGTGCCGAAAGACCACGATTTCTCGGTCTTGCTCTTGATAAGAACCCAATGCCTGCACACCTCTTCTAAGGCAACCCTGTGGATGAAGGCACTACACGAGGGGGCACTGGCAACCCTGTTCATCGTCCGGAAAATCCCACAGGATCCACATACAGCTCCACAACTGGCCTGTCACCCCTTAAACAATGAGAGAGGCAAGCGGAGTTCCCTTCCTCAGACAAGACGAGGCCTGAGAATCCAATCCCAACTCTGCAGGCACGCTTCGATCTGAGTCAGAAATGGAGAGGAAACCTGAGGTTCCTGCCTCAACCCGAGATGAGGCCCTCTTCCATTAAAACAAACCCAGTGGAGTCCCGAGAGGCCACTCCCATCTCCACAGTATCCCTGACTTCTCATAGGCATTCTGATAAGCTCCTTGAGGCCACCGGCAAACGTCGAGGGAAATAAGGGTTTCCTGCCACAATCGAAGAAAGACCTCGAGAGTCCTTCTTCAATGTGTCTTGAGGTCAGATTCCCCTACCATGGCTCGAGAGCAATAACGCGCTCCCCCTCGCCATGCACATGGAGACCTGACTTCCCTGGCGCCACATGAGAGGCTCCCTGAGCTCCCTGACGTACCTCGTGTGAAACCCCACACTGGCGCCGCAGCTCGAGAAAACCCACAAGACCCCTCCGTCATCGCGAGATGAGGGCCATCTTTTCCTGCATGGCCTGGAGAGCAGTCCCAAGTCCTCTCTCCAAACTTCACAGGAGGCTTGACTCCCTTTAGGCCACAAAGTGGGCTCCAAGAGTTGCCCGTCGCGACTCGAAAGGAGAGCAGAGTCCTTTGCTTCCCTTCGACACGAGGCCTGACTCCCTGGGTGAGTCTGGAATGCAAACCTGAGATCCCTGTGGCCCTTGGAGAGGAACATTAGGTCCTGGACACAAGCCTAGATGAGGTCTCCTTTGCCCTGCAGTGACTCGAGCGCAACCCCCAGCTCTCGCTTGCAACTCGAATGGATGATTGGACTTCCCTTGCCCAACACAAGAGGAAGCCTGAAATCCCCGTCGTAACTCGAGAATCCCGCCGCAACTCGAGAAAAACCACGTGGCTCCCCCGTCATCGCAAGATGAGGCCCTTGGCCGCTACAGCGTATCAAGAGAAGTCCCACGTTCCATCCTGAAGTGCAAAACGGTACTTGGCACCCTTGATGCGACCCCCAAAGTTCCCTGACATACCGGTCTCACTTGAGGGAAACACCAAAGTTCACGGCACCACTTCCTGTGAGCCCCTTCACCCCTCCTGATCGCAACAGGAGGGTCGACTCCCATGCTTTGTCTGCAAGGGGTTCCCGACGTTCACCGCGAACCTCTGGATGAGGCCGGTCTCATGAGGAAATTCGAAAAGTAGCCTCATGGTTGGTGCCACATGCTGAAAGATCCCGAATTCCCGGTCCACTCTAGATAAGAACCTGACGCCCGGACATCTCTTCGAAGGCAACCCTGTGGATGAAGGCACAACACGAAGGGACACTGACATCCCCATGCATCGTCTGGAAAAACCCGCCGATTCCACTCACAGCTCCAAATGTGGACTGTCACCCCGTGAACAACTCGAGAGGCAAGTGAAGTTGCATTCCTTCACACAAGACGAGGCCTTACCCTCCTGGCCCAACTCTTCAGGGACCCTGCGATCGGAGTCAGAAATGGAGAGGAACCCTGAGGTTCCTGCCTCAACTAGAGAAGAGGCCCTCTTCCATTGAACCAAACTCAGTGGTGTCCCGAGAGGCCCCTCCCAACACCACAGTATCCCTGAATTCTCAGAGGCTCCCTGAGAAGCTACCTGAGGTCACTGGCACAAGTCGAGGGAACCCAGAGTTTCCTGAAGTAACCCGAGAAAGACTTGGAGAGTCCTTTTTCAACGTCTCTTGATGCCCGATTCCCCTACCATGACTCCAGAGCAAGGACGCGCTCCCCTTGCCACAAGCAGGAAAACTGACTTCCCTAGTACCACACAAGAGGCTCCCTGAGTACCCCATCGTACCTCGTGAGAAAACACACAGTGGCGCCGCAGTTCGAGAAAAACCACAAGATGCCCCCGTCAAGGAGAGATGGGGGCCTTCTTTTCCTGCCTGACCTGGAGAGCAATCCCTGGTCCTCTCTCCAAACTTCACAGGAGGATTGACTCCCTTTAGGCCACTCAGTTGGGTCCAAGAAATACCCGGTGCGACTCGAAAGGAGAGCGGAGTCCTTTGCTTCCCTCGAGACGAGGCCTGACTCCCCGGGTGAGTTTGGAATGCAACCCCGAGATCCCTGTCGCCCCTGGAGTGGAACATTATGTCCTAGACACAAGCCTAGATGAGGTCTATTTTGCCCTACAGTGACTCGAGAGCAACCTCCATCTCTCCCTCACAATTTGAATGGAAGATTGGTCTTCCCAAGGTCAACACAAGAGGAAGTCTGAATTTCCCATCGTAATTCGAGAATTCAGCCTCAAGTCTTAAAAACCATGTGGTTCCCCCTTCATTGCAATATGAGGCCCTTGCCAGCTAGAGTCTCAAGAGAAGTCCCACGTTCCATCTTAAAGTTCGAAATGCTACTTGGCACCCTTGATGCGACCCCAAAGTTCCCCAACATACCGGTCTCACTCCAGGGGAAGACCGAAATTCCCGGCGTCTCCAGGGAAGTCCCATGTTCCGTCCTTAAGTGTGAAACGGTACTTGACACCCTTGATGAGACCGCAAAATTTCGCTGACACGCTGGGTGCCTCGAGGGGAACACCGAGGGTCCCGGCACCACTTCATCTGAGCCCCTTCTCCCCTCCTGATCGCGACAGGAGAGTCGATTCCCCTGCTTTCTCTGGAAGGGGTTCCCGGCCTTCCTGGTGCACCTCAGGATGAGGCCGGTCTCAGGTGGAAATTCGAGACTAGCCATGTGTGAGGTGCCACGTGCCGAACGACCCCGATTTTCCGGTCCGCTCTTGATAAGAACCCGATGCCCGGACACCTCTTCGAAGGCAACCCTGTGGGTGAAGGCACAACACGAAGGGGCACTGACACCCCCGTGCATCATCCGGAAAAACCCGCAGGGTCTACACACAGCTCGACAAGGGGCCTGAGACTCCCGGAACAACTCGAGAGGCAACCAGAATTCCATTCCTCAGACAAGACGAGGCATGACTCTCCTGTCCCAACACTGCAGGGACCGTGCAGTCGGAGTCAGAATCGGAGAGGAAGCCTGAGGTTCCTGCCTCCCCTCGAGATGAGGCCCTCTTCCATTGCGCCGAACCCAGCAGAGTCCCGAGAGGCCCTGCCAACTCCACAGCATCCCTCACCTCTCAGAGTCACCATGGGAAGTTCCCTATAGTCCCCTGCAGAAGTCGAGGGAAACGAGGGTTTCCCGCCGCCACCCGAGAAAGACCTCGAGAGTCCTTCTTCAACGCGTCTTGAGGCCCTAGTCACTTCCCATGACTCGAGAGTGATGACCAGCTCCCCCTCGCCATGCGCATGGAGACATGAGTTCCCTGGCACCGCACGAGAGGCTCCCTGAGGTCCTCGTCGTGCCTCGTGAGAAAACCCCCATGGGAGCCGCAGCCTGAGGAAACCCATGAGACGCCCCCGTCATCGCTAGATGAGGGCCTTCTTTTCCTGCCTGGCCTGGAGAGCAATCCCGAGTCCTCTCTCCAAACTGAAGAGGAGGCTCGACACCCTTGAGTCCACTCATTGGGCTCCAAGAGATCCGTGTCGTGACTTGAGAGGAAAGCGGAGTCCTCTGCTTCCCCTCGAGGCGAGGCCTGACTCCCTGGGGGAGTCTGGAATGGAAACCCGAGATCCCTGTCTTCCCTTGAGAGGAATATTAGGTCCTGGACACACGCCTCGATGAGGTCTCTTTGGCCCTGTAGTGACTCGAGCAGAACCCCCAGCTTTCCCTCGCAACTCCAGGGGAAGATTGGGCTTCCCAGGGCCAACCCAAGAGGAAGCCTGAAATCCCCGTCGTTTTCGAGAATCCAGACTCAACTCGAGAAAAACGACGTGGTTCCAACGTCTTCACAGAATGAGGCCCTTGCCCGCTACAGCGTCCCCAGGGAAGTCACATGTTCCGTCCTGAAGTGGGAAACGGTACTTGGCTCCCTTGTTGCGACCCCTAAAGTTCCCTGAAATGCCGGGTTCCCTCGAGTGGAACACCTAGAGTCCCGGCCCCACTTCATCTGAGCCCCATCTCCCCACCTGATCACGACAGGAGAGTCGATTCCCCTTCTTTGTGTGGAAGGTGTTCCCGGCCTTCCCGGCGCACCTCAGGATGATGCTGGTCTCACGAGGAAATTCGAGATGAGCCACGTTGGTGCTGCCACATGCCGAACGACCCCGATTTCCTGGTCCGCTCTTGAAATGAACCCGATGCCCGGACACCTCTTTGAAGGCAACCCTGTGGGGGAAGGCACAAAATGAAGGGGCAATGACACCCCTGTGCATCTTCTGGAAACACCCGCAGGTTCCACACACAGCTCGACAAGGGGCCTGAAACCCACTGAACGACTCAAGAGGCAAGCAGAGTTCCATTACTCAGACAAGACGAGGCCTGACTCTCCTGTCCCAACCCTGCAGGGACCCTGCGGTCAGAGTCAGAAATGGAGAGGAAGCCTGAGGTTCCTGCCTCCAATCGAGATGAGGCCCTCTTTCATTTCGTCAAACCTAGTCGAGTCCTGAGAGGCCCCTCTAACTCCTCAGTATCCCTCACCTCTCAGAGGCACCTGGGAAGTTCCCTAAGGTCCCCGGTAGAGGTCGAGGGAAATAAGTGTTTCCCGCCCCTACCCAAGAAAGACCTCGAGAGTCCTTCTTAAATGCGTCTTGAGGCCCTAGTCCCTCCCATGACTCCAGAGCAATGACGCGATCTGCCTGGCCACACGCATGGAGGCCTGACTTCTCTGGCGCCACACGAGAGGCTCCCTGAGCTCCCCATCATATCTCGTGAGAAACCCAACACTGACGCCGCAGCTCGAGAAAACCCATGAGATGCTCCCGTCATCAAGAGAGGAGGGCCATCTTTAACTGAATGGTATGCAGAATAAGCGTGAACCTTCTGTCCAAGCTGCACAGGACGCTTGACTCCCTTTAGGCCACTCATTGGGCTCCAAGAGTTACACGTCGTGACTCGAGAGGATAGTGGAGTCCTTTGCTTCCACTCGAGACGAGGCGTGACCCACCAGGTGAGACTGGAATGCGACCCCGATATCCCTGTTGCCCCTGGAGAGGAACACTACGTCCTGGACCCAAGCCTAGATGAGGACTCTTTGCCCTGAAGTGACTCGAGAGCAACCCACAGCTCTCTGTGACAAGTTGAATGGAAGATTGGACTTCCTGGGCCAACACAAGAGGAAGCCTGAATTCCCCGTCGTAACTCGAGAATCCCGCCGCATCTAGAGAAAAACCACGTGTTTCCCTTGTCATCGCAATATGAGGCCCTTGCCCGCTAGAGCATCTCCAGAGAATTCCCACGTTCCGTCTTGAAGTGCGAAACTGTACTTGGCACCCTTGATGCGACCTCAAAAGTGCCGTGACATACCGGTCTCACTCGAGGGGACCACCGAGGTTCCCGGCACCACTTCATCTGAGCCCCTTCTCCCCTTCTGATCGTGACCGGTGGATCGATTCCCCTGCTTTGTCTGCAAGGGGTTCCCTGCCTTCCCGACGAACCTCAGGATGAGGCCGGTCTCCCGAGGAAATTCGAGACGTAGCCTCGTGGGTGGTACCACATGCTGAAAGACCCCAATTTTCTGGTACGCTCTTGAAAAGAACCCGACGCCCGGACACCTCTTTGAAGGCAACCCTTTGGATGAAGGCACAACACGAAGGGGCACTGACACCCCTGTGCATCGTCTGGAAAAACCCGCAGGTTCCACACACAGCTCAACAAGTGGCCTGTCACTCCGTGAACAACTCGAAAGGCAAGCGGAGATCCATTCCTCCACAGAAGACCAGGCGTGACTCTCTTGTCCATACTCGGCAGGTACTCTGCGACCCGAGTAAGAAATGGAGAGGACCCCTGAGGTTCTTGCCTCCATTCGAGATGAGGCCCTCTTCGATTGCACCAAACCCAGTTGAGTAACCAAAGGGCCCTCCCAAATCCACAGTGTCCCTGACTTCTCAGAGGCACCCTGAGAAGTTGCCTGAGGTCACCGACACAAGTCGAGGGAACCCAGGGTTCCCTGCCGCAACCCGAGAAAGACCTCGAGAGTCCTTCTTCAATGCGTCTTGAGGCCCGATTCGCCTACTATGACTCGAGAGCAATCACGCACTCCCCTTCACCACACGCACGGAGACCTGACGTCCCTAGCACCACACGAGAGGCTCTCTGAGTTCCCCGTCGTACCTCGTGAGAAATCTGATACTGGCGCCGCAGCTGGAGAAAACCCACAAGACGCCCCCGTCATCGCGAGATGAGGGCCTTTTTTCCTGCATGGCCAGGAAAACAATCCCGAGTCATCTCTCCAAACTCCATAGGAGGCTTCACTCCCTTTACGCCACGCAGTGGGCTCCAAGAGATACCCGTCGCGACTCGACAGGAGAGCGGAGTCCTTTTTTTCCCCTCAAGACGAGGCCTGACTCTCCGGGTGAGTCGAGAATGCAACCCTGAGATCCCTGTCGGCCCAGTAGTGGAACACTAGGTCCTGGACACAAGCGTAGATGATGTCTATTTTGCCCTGCAGTGACTGGAGAGCAATCCCCAGTTCTAACTCGCAACTCGAAAGGAATACTGGATTTTCCTGGCGCCATACAAGAGGCTCCCTGAGATCCCCGTGGTACTTCATGAGACACCCCACACTGGTGCCGCAGCTCGAGAAAACCCACGAGACGCCACCGTCATCTCGAGATGAGGGCCTCCTTTTCCTGCATGGCCTGGAGTCCAATCCCGAGTCCTCTCTCCAAACTCCACAGGAGGCTTGACTCCCTTTAGTACACACATTGGGCTCCAAGAGATACCCATCGCGACTCGAGACGAGAGCGGAATTCTTTGCTTACCCTCGAGGTGAGAACTGACTCCCCGGATGAGTCTGGAATGCAAACCCGAGATCCCTGTCGCCCCTGGAGAGCAACGTTAGATCCTGGACACAAGCCTAGATTAGGTCTCTTTTGCCCTGCAGTGACTCTAGTGCAATCCCCAGCTCCCCCTCGCAACCCGAATGGAAGATTGGATTTCAAGGCCAACAAGAGGAAGCCTAAATTCCCGGTCATAACTCGAGAATCCCGCCGCAACTCGAGCAAAACCACGTGGTTCTCCCGTCATCGCAAGATGAGGCCCTTGCCCACTACAGCGTTTCAAAAGATGTCCCAGGTTCCGTCTTGAAATGCGAAACGGTACTTGGCACCCTTGATGCGACCCCAAAAGTCCCCCAACACGCCAGTCTCACTCAAGGGGAACACCGAGGTTCCCGGCACCACTTCATTTAAGCCCCTTCTCCCCTCCTGATGGTGACCGGTGGGTCGATTCCCCGGCTTTGTCTGCAAGGGGGCCCGACCTTCCCTGCACAACTCAGGATGAGGCCGGTCTCATGGGTAAATTCGATACGTAGCTTTGTGGGTGGTGCCACTTGCCGAAAGACTCCAATTTCCCGGTCCGCTCTTGATAAGAATCCGATGCTCGGACACCTCTTGGAAGGCAGCCTTGAGTATGAAGGTACAACACGAAGGGGCACTAACACACCTGTGCATCATCCGGAAAAACGGGCAGGTTACATACACAGCTCGACAAGTGGCCTGTCACCTCGAGAACAACTCGAGAGGCAAGAGGAGTCCCATCCTCCAGAAAAGACGAGGCCTGACTCTCCTGTACCAACATGCAGGGACCTTGCGATCTGAGTCAGAAATGGAGAGGAACACTGAGGTTCCTGCTTCAACTCGAGATGAGTCCCTCTTACATTCCACCAAATGCAGAGGAGTCTCGAGAGGCCCCTCCAAACTGCACAGTATCCCTGACTTCTCAGAGGCACTCGGAGAAGCTCCCTGAGGTCGCAGGCACAAGTCAAGGGAACCCTGGGTTTTATGCAGTAACCCGAGAAAGACCTCGAGAGTCCTTCTTCAACCCGTCTTGAGGCCCGATTACCCTACCATGACTCGAGAGCAATGACGAACTCCCCCTAGCCATCTCATGGGGACCTGACTTCCCTGGAGCCACACGAGAGGCTCCCTGAGCTCCCTCTCGTACCTCGTCAGAAACCCGGCACTAGCGCGGCAGTCTAGAAAACCCACGAGACGCCGCCGTCATCGCGAGATGAGGGCCTTCTTTTCCTGCATGGCCTGGAGAGGAATCCCGAGTCCTCTATCCAAACACCACAGGAGGCTTGACTCCCTTTAGGGCACACAGTGGGCTCCAAGAGATACCCATCGCGACTCAAAAGGACAGCGGAGTTCTTTGCTTCCCCTCGAGACGAGGCCTGATTCCCCAGGTGAGTCTGGTATGCAACCCCCAGATCCCTGTCGCCCCTAGGGACGAACATTAAGTCCTGGACACAAGCCTAGATGAGGTCTATTTTGCCCTGCAGTGACTCGTGGACAATCCCCAGCTCTCCCTTGAAACTCGAATGGAAGATAGGACTTCCCTGGGCCAACACATGAGGAAGACTGTGTTCCCCGTCGAAACTCGAGAATCCCGCCACAACTCGAGAAACGCCACGTGGTTTCCCCGTCATCGCAAGATGAGGCCCTTGCCCCCTACAGCGTCTCAAGAGAAGTCCCACGTTCCGTCTTGAAGTGCGAAACGGTATTGGCACCCTTGATGCGACCTCAAAAGTTCCTCGACACACCGGTCTGACTCGAGGAGAACACCGAGGTTCCCGGCACCACTACATCTGGGCCCCTTCTCCCCTCCTGATCGTGACAGGAGGGTTGATTCCCCTGTTTTGTCTTGAAGGGGTTCCCGCCTTTCCTGGTGCATCTCAGGATGAGGCCGGTCTCACGAGGATATTCGAGACATAGCCACGTGGATGGTGACACATGCCGAAAGACCCCGATTTCCCGGTTCACTCTTGATAAGATCCCAATGCCCGGACACCTCTTTGAAGATAACCCTTTTGATGAAGGCACAACACGAAGGGGCACTGACACCCCCGGGTATCATCCGGAGAAACCCGCAGGTACCACACACAGCTCGAGAAGTGACCTGTCACCCCGTGAACAACTGGAGAGGCAAGCAGAGTTCCATTCCTCCACACAAGACGAGGCCTGACTCTCCTGTTCGAACTCTGCAGCGAAACTGCGATCCGAGTCAGATCTGGCCCAGGGGAAGTCAGGAGAGGAAACATGAGTTTCCTGCCTCCACTCGAGATGAGGCCCTCTTCCATTGCACCGAACCCAGTGGAGTCCCGAGAGGCCCCTCCCAACTGCACAGTATCCCTGACTTCTCAGAGGCACCCTTAGACCTTCCTGAGATCACCGGCACAAGTCGAGGGAACCAAGGGTTTCCTGCCCCAACCCGTAAAAGACCTCGAGAGTCCTTCTTCAACGCGTCTTGAGGTGCGATTCCCCTACCATGACTCGAGAGCAATGACACGCTCCCCCTAGCCACGCGCATAGAAACCTGACTTCCCTGGCGCCACAGGAGAGGCTCCCTGAGCTCCCCATTATACCTCGTGAGCAACACCACACTGGAGCCACAGCTCGAGAATACACACGAGACGCCCCAGTCCTCACGAGATGAGGGCCTTCTTTTCCTGTATGGCCTGGAGAGCAATCCTGAGTCCTCTCTCCAAACTCCACAGGAGGCTTGACTCATTTTAGGCCACACAGTGAGCTCCAAGATATACCCGTCGCGACTCGAGAGGAGAGCGGTGTCCTTGGCTTCCCCTCGAGACGAGGCCTAATTCCCAGGGTGAGTCGAGAATGCAATGCCGAGATCGCTGTCGCCCCAGCAGAGGAACATTAGGTCCTGGACACAAGCCTAGATGAGGTCTATTTGGCCCTGCAGTGTCTCGAGAGCAATCCCCAGTTCTAACTCGCAATTCGAATGAAAACTGGACTTCCCTGGGCCAGTTGAAGAGGAATCCTGAATTCCCCGTCGTAACTCGAGAATCCCGCCACAACTCAAGAAAAACCACGTGGTTCCCCCGTCATCGAAAGATGAGGCCCTTGCCCGCTACAGCGTCTCAAGAGAAGTCCCACGTTCCATATTGAAGAGTGAAAAGTTACTTGGAACCCTTGATGCAACCCCAAAAGTTCCCCGACATACCAGTCTCACTTGAGGAGAACACCGAGGTTCCCGGCACCACTTCATCTGAGACTCTTCTCCCCTCTTGATCGCGACAGGAGGTTCGATTCCCCTGCTTTGTCTGGAAGGCGTTCCCGACCTTCCTGGCGCACATCAAGATGAGGCCAGTCTCACGAGGAAATTCGAGACATAGCCTCATGGGTGGTGCGACATGCCAAAAGACCCCGATTCCCTGGTCCGCTCTTGATAAGAACCCGATGGCAGAACCCAACTCGAAGGCAATCCTGTGGATCAAGGCACAACACGAAGGGGCAGTGACACCCCGGTGCATCGTCCAGAAAAACCAGCAAGTTCCACATACAAATCGACAAGTGGCCTGTCACCCCATGAACAACGCGAGAGTCAAGCGGAGTTCCATTCCTCCACACAAGACGAGGCCTGACTCTCCTGTCCCAACTCTGCAGGGACTCTGGGTTCCGAGTCAGATCCGGCACATTCGAAGCCAGGAGAGGAACCCTGAGGTTCCTGCCTCAACTTGTCATGAGGCCCTCTTCCATTGCACCAAACCCAGTGGAGTTCCGAGAGGCCCCTCCCAACTCCACAGTGACCCTGACTTCTCAGAGGCACGCTGAGAAGCTTCCTGAGGTCACTGGCACAAGTCGATGGAACCCAGGGTTTCCTGCTGCAACCCAAGAAAGGCCTTGAGAGTCCTTCTTTAACACGTCTTCAGGCCCAATTCCCCTACCATGACTCGAGAACAATGACGGGCTCCCTCTCACCACGTGCATAGAGACCTGACTGCCCTGGCACCACGTGAGAGGCTCACTGAGCTCCCAGTCTTACTTCGTGAGAAACCCCACACTAGCGCCACAGCTCGAGAAAACCTACGAGACGCCCCAGTCATTGGGAGATGAGGGCCTTCATTTCCTGCATTGCCTGGAGAGCAATCCCGTGTCCTCCCTCCAAACACCAGAGGAGGTTTGACTCCCTTTAAGCCACTCAGTGGGCTCCAAGACATACCCGTCCGACTCGAGAGGAGAGCAGAGTCCTTTGCTTCCCCTCGAGACGAGGCCTGACTCCAAGGTGAGTCTGGAATGCAACCCCGAGATTTCTGTCGCCCCTTGACATGAACATTAGGTCCTGCACACAAGCCTTGGTGGGGTCTCTTTTGCCTTCAGTGACTAGAGCGCACCTCCAGCTCTTCCTCGAATCTCGAATGGAAGATAAGACTTTTGTGGGCCAACACAAGAGGAAGCATGAATTCCCTGTGGTAACTCAAATATCCCACCGCAACTCGAGAAAAACCAAGTGTTTCCGCAGTCATTCCAAGATGAGGCCCTTGCCCGCTGGAGCACCCCAAGAGAAGTCCAACGTTCCATTTTGAAGAGTGAAACGGTACTTGGAACGCTTTATGCGACCCCAAAAGTTACCCGACATACCTGTCTCACTTGAGGGAAACACCGAGGTTCCCAGCAGCACTTCATCTGAGCCACTTCTCCCCTCCTGATCGCCACAGGAGGGTCGATTCCTCTGCTTTGTCTGGAAGAGTTTCATGACCTTCGCGGCACACCTCAGGATGAGGCCGGTTTCATGAGGAAATTCGAGACAACCCACGTGAGTGCTGCCAAATGCTGAACGACCCCGATTTCCCAGTCCGCTCTTCATAAGAACCCGATGTCCGGACACCTCTTCGAAGGCAACCCTGTGGATGAAGGCACAAATCGAAGGATCACTGACACCCCCGTGCATCGTCTGGAAAAACCTGCAGATTCCACACACAGTTTGACAAGGGCCTGAAACCCGATGAACAACTCGAGAGGCAAGCGGAGTTCCATTCCTCAAAAAAGACGTAGCCTGACTCTCCTGTCCCAACTCTGCAGGGACCCTGCAGTCTGAGTCCGAAACAGAGAGGAAGTCTGAGGTTCCTGCCTCCCCTCGAGATGAGGCCCTCTTCCATTGCAACAAACCCAGCGGAGTCCCGAGAGGCCCCGCCAACTCCACAGTATCCATCAACTCTCAGAGGACACCCTGGGAAGTTCCCTAAGGTCCCCTGCAGAAGGCGAGGGAAATGACTTTTCCCGACACAACCCGAGAAAGACCTCGATAGTCCCTCTTCAACGCGTCTCGAGGCCCTAGTCCCCTCCCGTGACTCGAGAGCCATAACGCGCTCCCCCTCGCCACGCGCAGGGAGACCTGACTTCCCTGGCGCCGCACGAGAGGCTACCTGAGATCCTCGTCGTGCCCCGCGAGAAAAGCCCCAAGGGCGCCGCAGCTCGAGGAAACCCCTGAGACTCCCCCGTCCTCACGAGGTGAAGGGCCTTCTTTTCCTACATGGCCTGGAGAACAATCCCGAGCCCTCTCTCCAAAATGAAGAGGAGGCTTGACTCCACTGAGGCCACTAGGGGGCTCCAAGAGATCCGCGTCGCGACTCGGGAGGACAGCGGAGTCCTTGGCTTCCCCTCGAGACGAGGCCTGGCACCCCGGGGGATCCTGGAATGCAACCCCGAGATCCCTGCCTTCCCTGGATAGGAACATTAGGTCCTGGACACACGCCTAGATGAGGTCTCTTTGGCCCTGCAGTGACTCAAGGCAGCCCCCAGCTTTCCCTCGCCACTCGAATGGAGGACGGGGCTTCCCAGGGCCAACAGAGGAGGAAGCCTGTAATCCCCGTCGTCACTCGAGAATCCACCGCAAATCGAGAAAAACACGTGGTTTCAACGTCTTCGCAAGATGAGGCCCTTGCCCACTACGGCGTCTCAAGGGAAGTCCCATGTTCCGCCCTGAAGTGCGAAACGGTACCTGACACCCTTCGTACGACACCCAAAAGTTCCCTGACACGCCGGGTTCCCTCGAGGGGAACACCGAGAGTCCCGGCACAGCTTCATCTGAGCCCCTTCTCCCCTCCTGATCGCGACAGGAGAGGCGATTCCCCTGCGTGGTCCAGAAGGGGTTCCCGGCCTTCCCGGCGCACCTCAGAATGAGGCCGGTCTCAAGGGGAAATTCGAGACGAGCCACGTGGGTGGTGCCACATGCCGAACGCCCCCGATTCCCCGGTCCGCTCTTGAGAAGGACCCGAGGCCCGGACCCCTCTTCGAAGGCAACCCTGTGGGTGAAGGTACCACTCGAAGGGGCACTGACACCCCCGTGAGTCGTCCGGAAAACCCGCGGTTTCCACACACAGCTCGACGAGGTGCGTGAGACACCCTGAGCAATTCGAGAGGCAAGCGGAGTTCCCTTCCTCAGACAAGACGAGGCCTGACTCTCCTGTCCCAACTCTGCAGGGACCCTGTGGTTGGAGTCCGAAAAGGAGAGGAAGCCTAATTTTCCTGTCTCCCCTCGAGATGAGGCCCTCTTCCATTGCGCCAAGCCCAGCGGAGTCCCGAGAGGCCCCACCAACTCCACAGCATCCCTCACCTATCAGAGGCACCATGGGAAGTTCCCTCAGGTCCCTGGCAGAAGTCGAGGGAAATGAGGCTTTCCCGCCGCAACCCCAGAAAGACCTCGAGTGTCCTTCTTCAACGCGTCTGGAGGCCCAAGTCCTCTCCCATGACTCGAGAGCCATGACGCGCTCCCCTCGCCACGCGCACAGAGACCTGACTTCCCTGGAACCGCACGAGAGGCTCCCTGAGATCCTCGTCTTGCCTCGTGAAAAACCCCCACGGGCGCCGCAGCTCGAGGAAACCCTGAGAAGCCCCCATCCTCGCGAGGTGAGGGCCTTCTTTTCCTGCCTGACCCAGACCTCAATCCTGAGTCCTCTCTCCAAACTGAAGAGAAGGCCTGACTCCCTTGAGGCCACTCAGTGGGCTCCAAGAGATCTGCGTCGCGACTTGAGAGGAGAGCGGCATCCTTTGCTTGCCCTCGAGGCTAGGCCTGACTCCCCGGAGGAGTCTGGAACGCCACCCTGAGATCCCTGTCTTCCCTTGAGAGGAACGTTAAGTCCCGGACACAGGCCTAGATGAGGTCTCTTTGGCCCTGCAGTGACTCGAGTGCAACCCCAAGCTTTCCCTCGCAACTCGAATGGAAGATTAGGCTTCCCGGGGCCAACACAAGAGGAAGCCTGAAATCCCCGTCGTAACTCTAGAATCCCGCCGCAACTCGAGAAAATCCACATGGTTCCAACGTCTTCGCAAGATGAGGCCCTTGCCCGCTACGGCGTCTCAAGGGAAGTCTCAGGTTCTGTCCTGAAGTGCGAAATGGTACCTGACTCCTTTCATGTAACCCCCAAAAGTCCCCCACACGCCGGTTTCTCTCGAGGGTAACACCGAGGGTTCCAGCCCCCACTTCATCTGAGCCCCTTCTCCCCTCCTGATGGCGACAGGAGAGTCGATACCCCTGCGTTGTCTGGAAGGGTCCCCGGCCTTCCCGGCACACCTCAGGATGAAGCCGGCCTCACTAGGAAATTTGAGACTAGCCCCGTGGGTGGTCCCACATGCCGAAAGACCCCGATTTCCCGGTCCGCTCTTAAAAAGAACCCGAGGCCCAGACACCTCTTCGAAGGCAACCCAGTGGGTGAAGGCACAACACGAAGGGGCACTGTCACCGTCATGCATTTCCGGAAATACCCGCAGGTTCCACACACAGCTCAACAAGGGGCCTGAGACCCCCTGAGCACCTCGAGAGGCAAGCGGAGTTCCCTTCCTCAGACAAGACGATTCCTGACTCTCCTGTCCCAACTCTGCAGGGACCCTGCGGTCGGAGTCCGAAACGGAGAGGAAGCCTGAGGTTCCTGCCTTCCCTGGAGATGAGGCCCTCTTCCATTGCGCCAAACCCAGCGGAGTCCTGAGAGGCCCCGCCAACTCCACAGCATCCCTCATCTGTCAGAAGCACACTGGGAAGTTCCCTAAGGTCACCGGTAAACTTTTATTGCACAAGGTCCCCATGAAAAGGCCCACGCAGCAGGACAGCCACAGATTCTCTCTGCCATTAAAGGGCAGTAAGGTGCCCTCCCCTCTTCTTTGCTGCCTCGGCGGCCACCAGGGTGCAATTCGCATACCCTTCCCTTTCCCATCCTAGCAGGTGCTCCAGGGCCCGCTGGCCTACAAAGTGCCAGAAGCAGGGCTGGGCCAGCCGGCCAGAATTCAGGGTTCTGTCCCTTGAACTTCCAGCGGACACTAGGCTGCTTGGGAAAACCGCGCAGACTCTGAGGATTTTCAGCAGAGGGGTGGAGTGGTAAAGGCCTTGACCCCAAAGACGAGGCCTTCCTGCGACCGCCAGGTTGGGGAGCTCTGAGACTGTGCCAACACAGGGCGGAATACATGGTTCCCTGCTCCACGCAGTCCCCGTTCCCTTACCTGTGTTCCACACCCCTCCGCTGTGGCCAATGGATGCCGATCCTTGGGGATCCAGGAGTTCACGAAATGGGCATTCCCAGCCGCAATGGCGACCCCCAACAGCACATCTGGAAAGCCCTCCCCCACCCCTGCCAGGAGTCGACCCCCGCTGCGAATGGACCCCCACCCTGCCCCGCGCCGCCAGGTTTCGTCCCGGCCCTGCCGGGCTCCCGGCGGGTTCCCAGCCATATTGGCGACCCCCGGGAGCACAACAGGGACCGACCCCCCACCCACAGCGAGCGGAATCACGACCTGTGCAGCCCAGGTTTACCCCACCCTGGCTGCGCTCCCGGCGCGTTTCCAGCCGCAGTGGCCATCTCCGAGAGCACAACTGGGAAGCCCTCCCCTACCCCCGCCAGGAGCCGACACCCGCCCTGCGCCGCCTGGGGCGCCCCACCCCTGCCGCGCTCCAGGGGCGCTGACCACCTTCACCAGCGGCTCTCGGTGAGCCCCGTCCCCACGCCCGGTTCCAGGAGAGGCTCTCGGACCTCGCTGCTGCCGCCAGGTCAAACATGAGGACAATACATACACCCCACAGAGACAATCCAAGCTGTCTATGATTTAGGGATAAAACGAGGACTACAGAAAGGCAAGATGACCTGACCTAGGAGGGCCATGATATTCTATAGAACCAGACAAAGTTGGTTACCAAGGAAACTTTTTTCCTTGGAACCCGGAAAGCTGGTTCTTTGCATATGCAATGACCAACAATTAGCTTGTTACCCAAGCCTGCCTTACTGCCACCTCCATCCCCCCACTCCCCAGAAGACTGGCTCAAAGAAATATTTTAAATCTCAGGCGGAAACCTGGAAGATGTCTTGTCTGTCTGTTTGGATTAAGGTATGTGTCAGTGTGAGCCTTGTGTTTTTTGATAATATTGCTCAAGTTCTGTGTTCTGATTTCAATGGTCTCAAGACAAGGCAGCCCTTCCAAATCAAACTGCTGGAAATACAAGAAAACATTGACCTAAATGAATGTCAGAGTCCCGTGAACTGGGAACTAGTCAATATTAAATATCTAGTATTTTTGGTTTTGCTCCTCCATTATAGACATGTCTAAGAGTCAACAACATTAAGCACAACATGTTCATAGTGCCTAGGTTTCTTTTGAGGTAAAAATTGCTCTATTGTTATATCTGTCACAAGCTTGTCAGCAAGAAACTACCTGGAAACGACAACAACAAAAGTAAAAAATGTAAATGTGATATGAGCTTTTAGACAAACTCTTTACAATAATTATACTCTAAAATATCTGCCTCTCATAGTCTTGATTGAAGGCAGAGGAGAAGGGGGTGACAAGGGTACGATGGTTGGATGGCAGCACTGACTCGATGGACATGAGTTTGAGCAAGCCCCTGGAGCTGGTGACAGACACGGAAGCCTGGCGTCCTTCAGGCCACGGGGTCCCAGAGTCAGACACGACTGAGCAACTGAACTGAACTGAACTAACAAACGTTTCTCCAGGTGTTTTGGTTACCCGAGTTTCTATCCTTGTGACGACAGTGTATTGAATAGCTAGGTTATTTCCAAATAAATGAAAGTTCTGAAACATTCACGACTTGAAAGGACCTCCCTTTTACACAGAAACAAAAGAGTTTTTTGACTCTCCATGAATAGTGTCTGGCACCATCCTGACATGTTAAATGTAAGAAAGCAATTGTTTTGTTTTGTTTTGTTCTGTTCTTGGGGGTGGGGGGAGGGGGGCGGGCTATAGCCAATGCCAATATAAAAGTCAGTTCTTGGTTGCTGAAGGGAAATGTATGACTTGTTATATCAAGAAAGTATGTGGAATGCAATGGCACTTGAGGAAGGAAAACGAAGTAGTTCTGTCTTACAGGTGGCAGTTTCAGGATGGGAGAAGCAAAGGAATGGGTACAGAATGGGATAAGGAGGTTGTAGGGAAAGTGGACCCCCAGAAAAGAGTTCTGTGCCTAGCACAAGTTTTCTTGAGATGTCGAACTGCCTTTGCTAATGGAGTTTAAGTTTCTTTACCTCTTAAGTGATCTCTTCTAGGTTGACCTAGAACAGAAATCTTTGGTTAGCTTTGGCTAAGTGGAGAAGTAGTGTTTCACGGTGACATATGTGATCCTTCCTGACTGTTTGCAGCCCTTTTGATATCGATGCCTTGCTTCTGCTGCTGCTGCCGTCACCGCTGCTGCTAAGTCGTTTCAGTCGTGTCCGACTCTGTGCGACCCCATAGACGGCAGCCCACCAGGCCCCGCAGTCCCTGGGGTTCTCTAGGCAAGAACACTGGAGTGGGTTGCCATTTCCTCCTCCCATGCATGAAAGTGAAAAGTGAACGTGAAGTCGCTCAGTGGTGTCCGACTCTTAACCACCCCATGGACTGCAGCCTACCAGGCTCCTCCATCCATGGGATTTTCCACGCAAGAGTACTGGAGTGGGGTGCCATTGCCTTCTCCCATATCTATGCACAAGCCTGCGTAAATAATTGACTTCTAGCTAGCTTTGGGATGCCAATGACCATCCACCCTTACCAGGCAACAGAGAAGAGAAAAACACTTACCACAGGAGGTCCTGGTAAGGAACAAGGAACTGACAAGCTCCCGCCAACCAGGATTCTGCAGAGGTCAACAAGAGGTCAGTAAGAGATGGAAGACTGCAGTCCAGAGGTCCTAGCAACTTCCATCTTGCAGCAGAGACCCAGCATAGTCAAAACGAATTCAATGTTGAAAAAAATAAGTAAACAAATAAAGGACAGAAGTCCTTTGAACACATGACTGAGATTAGGGGTGAGGCAGTACATGTACGGTGCCCGGAAAATCTTAAAGTATGAGAAAGGAAAGAATTTAAAGACAACTATCAAGCTGTCCGAACTGATAAAAACGAAAGATTACACAGTTTTTTCTGTATATATTAGCAGATAATAATCTGAAAAGGAATTTAAAAAAATTCCCTTTCAATAATGTCAACATGAACACAACACTTTGCCATGGATGTAACGAGGATGACAAGACTGGCACACTGGAAATTATACACCCTGGCTGAAAACTATCCTGAATACATGGACAGATATTCCATAACAATGGAAAGACTTAAGATGGCAATACCATGGAATGCATCTTCAATCTGAAATGAAGATTTGATATGATTTGATCGCTCAGAGCTTTTGTGTCATCAATTGTTATTAAAGTATAAATGAGATAGAGAAAGCTGCTGACTTAGACTTGAGGCGGGGTGTACGCCCTGCTGGTCTCTAGCCAGATATTCTACAGGCACTAGCAGTCAGCTAAGGAAAGAAAGGCACTGTCTCAGGGAATGGCACCAGGCCCCTCCCCCACGACATGCCTTGAGGTCACATTGGCAGCAGGTGAGTCATCCTGGGCCAAAAACTGATTGACATGAATCTTGAAGAAAGGCAGTATTCCAGGCAAATATATCATTTCCTTAACATAGATTAGGAGAACAAGGTACGAGGAAAACATACTGTTTTGTTCAAGTCGCTTCTGAGCCTATTGGGGGAACCGACCTGAAGCCAGAGTCCAGCAGATATACATAGGATATTTACATCGCTTAAGACAAACATTTCCTCAGGAACAAATGCATTGCTTAGCTCAAGGTTTGTCTGAGAAATTCTTACACATCAGTAGATGGCTCCGAGCTGGGTTTCTACACACAAGAACATGAATGCAAAGGACAAGTCTGCACAGCCCATCTGCCCCCCTCCCCCACAGCCAGCAGCATTTCCAAGTGACCTCCTAAGGCCTTCCCCAAAATACAGGGGCACCTCTGGGTTTCCTGTTTCCCTCACATCGAACACTTTTCTTAAAAAAAAAAAAAATCCTGCACACTTCTTGATAGAATGCCACAGTGCAAGGAAAACAGGCCTTCAATACTTAAACCTCCCTGTGCCAAACACTTGGGGCTTGGTTTTGTTTTGTTTTGTTTTTTAATTACACCACCGCATAATTTAAACTTTTCACAATTTCTAATTATTCAGTACCAAAACACCAAACTTTTATTGCACAAGGTCCCCATGAAAAGGCCCACGCATCAGGACAGCCACAGATTCTGCCATGAAAGGGCAGCAAGGTGCCCTCCCCACTTCTTTGCTGCCTGGGCGGCCACCAGGGTTTGAAATCCATGCACCCTACTAACTTTCTAGGGTGCAATTCGCGGACCCTTCCCTTTCTCATCCTAGCAGGTGCTCCAGGGCCCGCTGGCCTACAAAGTGCCAGAAGCAGGGCTGGGCCAGCCGGCCAGAGTTCAGGGTTCTGTCCCTTGGACTTCCAGGGGACACTAGGCTGCTTGGGAAAACCGTGCAGACTGAGATTTTTCAGCAAAGGGGTGGAGCGGTAAAGGCCTTGACACCAAGGGCGAGGCCTTTCTGCAACCGCCAGGTTGGGGAGCTCCGAGAATGTGCCAACAGAGGGCGGAATACGTGGTTCCCTGCTCCAAGCAGTCCCAGTTCTCTGACCTGTGGCCCGCAGCCCTCCGCTGCACCCACTAGATGTGGATCCTTGGGGACACATTAGCATAGGAAATGGGCGTTCCTAGCTGCAGTGGCGACCCCGGAGAGCACAACTGGGACCGAACCCCCACCCACAGCCATCTAAATCTCGACCCGCGCAGCCCAGGTTTACCCCGCCCCGGGTGCGCTCCCGGCGCGTTTCCAGCCTCAGTGGCCACCACCGAGAGCACAACTGGGAAGCCCTCCCCCACCCCCGCCAGGAGCCGAACCCCGCTCCGTGCCACCAGGGTTCACCCCGCCCCTGCCGCACTCCCAGCGCGTTTCCAGCTGCAGTGGGGACCCCCGAGAGCACAACTGTTACCACCCCCCACCCCCTCCCGACTGGAACCCCGACCCGCGCCGCCTGGGATCGCCCCGCCCCTGGCGCGCTCCCGGCGCATTGCCCACTTCCACCAGGGGCTCCCGGTGAGCCCTGTCCCCACGCCCCGTTCCAGGAGAGGCTCTCGGACCTCGCTACTGCCGCCAGGTCAAACACGAGGACAATACATCCACCCCACAGAGACAATCCAAGCTGTCTATGATTTAGGGTTCAAATGAGGACTACAGAAAGGAAAGATGTCCTGACCTAGGAGGGCCATGAGAGTCTATAGATCCAAACAAAATTGGGTACCAAGGAAGCTTTTTTCCTTGGAACCCGGAAAGCTGGTTCTTTGCATATGCAATGACCAACAATTAGCTTGTTACCCAAGCCTGCCTCGCTGCCACCCCCACTCCCCCCCCCCCACTTCCCAGGAAAATGGCTCAAAGAAATATTTTAAATCTCAGGCGGAAAACTGGAAGATGTCTTGTCTGTCTGTCTGGATTAAGGTGTATGTCAGTGTGAGCCTTGTGTTTTTTGATAATATTGCTCAAGTTCTGAGTTCTGATTTCAATGGTCTCAAGACAAGGCAGCCCTTCCAAATCAAACTGCTGGAAATACAAGAAAACATTGACCTAAATGAATGTCAGAGTCCCGTGAACTGGGAACTAGTCAATATTAAATATCTAGTATTTTTGGTTTTGCTCCTCCACTATAGACATGTCTAAGAGTCAACAACATTAAGCACAACATGTTCATAGTGCCTAGGTTTCTTCTGAGGTAAAAATTGCTCTATTGTTATATGTGTCACAAGCTTGTCAGCAAGAAAGTACCTGGAAACAGCAACAACCAATGTAAAAAATGTAAATGTGATATGAGCTTTTAGATAAACTCTTAACAATAATTATACTCTAAAATATCTGCCTCTCATAGTCTTGATTGAAGGCAGAGGAGAAGGGGATGACAGAGGATAAGATGGTTGGATGGCATCACTGACTCGATGGACATGAGTTTGAGCAAGCCCCTGGAGTTGGTGATGGACACGGAAGCCTGGCGTCCTGCAGGCCACGGGGTCACAAAGAGTCAGACTCGACTGAGTAACTGAACTGAACTGAACTTACAATCGTTATTCCAGGTGTTTTGGTTACCTGAGTTTCTATCCTGGTGCTAAACTAAGTGATGACAGTGTATTGAATAGCTAGGTCACTTCCAAATAAATGAAACTTCTTAAACATTCACGACTTGAAAGGACCTCCCTTTTACACAGAAACAAAAGAGATTTTTGACTCTGCATGAATAGTGACTGGCACCATCCGAACATATTAAATGTAAGAAAGCAATTTTTTTGTTTTGTTTTGTTTTGTTCTGTTCTTGCAGGAAGCGGGGTGGGCGCTATTATCACTGATAGGTATGCTCACCAATCTATCAAATGCCAATATAAGAGTGAGTTCTTGGTTGCTGAAGGGAAATGTATGACTTGTTATTACAAGAATGTATGGAATGCAATCACACTTTAAGAAGGAAAACGAAGTAGTTCTGTCTTAGAGGTGGCATTTTCAGGACGGGAGAAGCAAAGGAATGGGTACAGAATGGGATAAGGAGGTTGTAGGGAAAGTAGGCCCCCAGAAAAGAGTTTTGTGCCTAGCACAAGTTTTCTTGAGATGTTGAACTGCCTTTGCTAATGGAGTTTAAGTTTCTTTACCTCTTAAGTGATCTCTTCTAGGTTGACCTAGAACAGAAATCTTTCGTTAGCTTTGGCTAAGAGGAGAAGTATTGTTTCACGATGACATATGTGATCCTACCTGACTGTTCTCATCCCCTTTGATATCTATGCACTGCTGCTGCTGCTGCTGCAGCTGCTAAGTGGTTCAGTTGAGGCCGACCCTGTGCCACGCCATAGATGGCAGCCCACCAGGCCCCGCAGTCCCTGGGGTTCTCTAGGCAAGAACACTGGAGTGGGTTGCCATTTCCTCCTCCTATGCATGAAAGTGAAAAGTGAAAATGAAGTCACTCAGTGGTGTCCGACTCTTAGCCACCCCATGGACTGCAGCCTACCAGGCTCCTCCATCCTTGGGATTTTCCAGGAGTGGGGTGCCATTGCCTTCTCCCATATCTGTGCACAAGCCTGCCTAAATAATTGACTTCTAGCCAACTTTGGGATGCCCATGACCACCCACCCTTACCAGGCAACAGAGAAGAGAAAAACACTTACCACAGGAGGTTCTGATAAGGAACAAGGAACTAACAAGCTCCCACCTACCAGGAATCTGCAGAGGTCAACAAGAGGTCAGCAAGAGATGAGAGACTGCAGTCCAGAGGTCCTAGCTACTTCCATCTAGCAACAAACACCCAGCATAGTCAAAACGATTTCAATGTTAAAGAATAAATAAATAAATAAAAGGACAGAAGTTCTTTGAACACATGTCTGAATTTAGGGGTGAGGCATTACATATGTGTCCCAGGATAATCTTAAAGTGTCAGAAAGTAAAGAAATTAAAGACAACTATCAAGCTGTCCAAACTGATAAAAATGAATGATTACACAGTTTTATCTGTATACATTAGCAGATAATAATCTGAAAAGGAATTTTAAAAAATTCCCTTTCAATAATATCAACATGAATAAAACACTTTGCCATGGATGTAACGAGGATGACAAGACTGGCACACTGGAAATTATACACCCTGGCTGAAAACTATCCTGAATACATGGACAGATATTCCATAACGATGGAAAGACTTAAGATGGCAATACCATGGAATGCATCTTCAATCTGAAATGAAGATTTGATATGATTTGATCGCTCAGAGCTTTTGTGCCATCAACTGTTATTAAAGTATGAAAGAGATAGAGAAAGCTGCTGACTTAGACTCAAGGCGGGGTGGGGGGGGTAGTAAGAGTACCCCCTGCTGGTCTTTAGCCAGATATTCTACAGGCACTAGCAGTCAGCTAAGGAAAGAAAGGAACTGTTTCAGGGAATGGCACCAGGCCCCTCCCCCACGACATGCATTGAGATAATATTGGCAGCAGGTGAGTCATCCCGGGCCAAAACTTGATTGACATGAATCTTGAAGAAAGGCAGTATTGCAGGCAAATATATCATTTCCTTAACATAGATAAGGAGAACAAGCTAGGAGGAAAACATGCTGTTTTGTTCAAATCGCTTATGAGCCTTTTTGGGGAACCGACCTGAAGCCAGAGTCTAGAGGAAATACATAGGATATTTACATCGCTTAAGACAAACATTTTCTTAGGAAAAAATGCATTGCTTAGCTCAAGGTTTGTCTGCGAAATTCTTACACATCAGGAGATGGCTCCGAGCTGGGTTTCCACACACAAGAACATCCATGCAAAGGACAAGCCTGCACAGCCCATCTGCCCCTCTCCCACACAGCCAGCAGCATTTCCAAGTGACCTCCTAAGGCCTTCCCCAAAATACAGGGGCACCTCTGGGTTTCCTGTTTCCCTCACATCGAACACTTTTCTTAAAAAAAAAAAAAATCCTGCACACTTCTTGATAGAATGCCACAGTGCAAGGAATACAGTCCTTCAATATTTAAACCTCCATTTGCAAAACACTTGGAGCTTGGTTTTGTTTTGTTTTGTTTTTTAATTACACCACCACATAATTTAAAGCTTTTACACGTTCTAATTATTCAGTTCCAAAACACCAAACTTTTATTGCACAGGGTCCTCATGAAAAGGCCCACGCAGCTGGACAACCACAGATTCTGCCATGAAAGGGCAGCAAGGTGCCCTCCCCCCTTCTTTGCTGCCTGGGCGGCCACCAGGGTTTGAAATCCATGCACCCTACTAAGTTTCTAGGGTGCAATCCATGGACCCTTCCCTTTCCCATCCCAGCAGGTGCTCAAGGGCCCGCTTGCTTACAAAGTGCCAGAAGCAGGGCTGGGCCAGCCGGCCAGAGTTCAGTGTTCTGTCCCTTGGACTTCCAGCGGACACTAGGCTGCTTGGAAAAACCGCGCAGACTCTGAGATTTTTCAGCAGAGGGGTGGAGCGGTAAAGGCCTTGACCCCAAAGGCAAGGCCTTTCTGCGACCGCCAGGTTGGGGAGCTCCGAGAATGTGCCAACAGACGGCGGAATACTTGGTTCCCTGCTCCACGCAGTCCCAGTTCCCTTACCTGTGGTCCGCAGCCCTCCGCTGCACCCACGGGATGGCGATCCTTGGGGACCCAGGAGCGGACGAAATGGGCGTTCCCAGCCGCAGTTGCAACCCCCGAGAGCGCAACTGGGAACCCCTCCCCATCCCCCCCGTGAGCCGACCCCGCCCCGCTCTGCCAGGGTTAGCCCCGCCCCTGCCGCGCTCCCTGCGGGTTCCCAGCCGCAGTGGCGACCCCGGGAGCACAACTGGGACCGACCCCCACCCAAAGCCATCTGAATCTCGACCCCCGCAGCCCGGGTTTACCCAGTCCCGGGTGCGCTCCCGGCGAGTTTTCAGCCTCAGTGTCCACCTCTGAGAGCACAACTGGGAAGCCCGCCCCCACCCCCGCCAGAAGCCGACCCCCGCCCCACGCCGCCCGCGTTCGCACCGCCCCTGCACGGTCCAGGTACCTTCCCAGCTTCTAGCGTTCACGCCCGGGTAGGAGCAGGATGTAGGAGTATGGGAGATGTGTCTGGAGCCTGACAGCCTCAGCTCCGCTCTGGCCTGCCCTTTGGACCTAGGAGCCAGGCCAACTTGCAGAGGGCTTAGGGCCCCATTGTATGCAAACTACCAAGGCCTACCGCAAGGAGAGCTCTGTCCGAGGGAAGGGAAGTGCCCCAGGCTGCGTTCCCAAGCTGTTGCTTGGCAATGCAGACTCAGCGGTAAACGGAGGGAATCAGGCTCTCTGTAGCCGCAGCTTCACACACAGGTGTGTCTCCGTAGGAATCAAGAAAGATCCTGACAGGGTGAGGTTCATTAGAACTATACTAAAGAGCAAAGGCTTGTCCATGTGGTCTTGCCTTCCCCTGTGCCTTTGGGTCTCCAGGCTCGGCCCCAGCTCCGTGGAAACAACCCCTGAGAAAATATCTTCAAGATACGCTTTTCCCAGTGTCTGGGAACCGGGGTTCGTAGGAGGAGAGAAAAGCACGCCTCCATCGGGAACAAAAATGCAGCCCACCTGCCTGTGTTTTGAAGCCTCTATTTGGAAGGAATGGGTTAGCTTCTCCTAAAGGAGACCTCCAGATCTGCTCAGAAGTCGGTAATTCCAGAGGCAGGGTACTGTTTCCTGACTGCCCTTTGCTAGCCTTGCAAAGATATTCCTAGATTCTAGAGTTATTTTCCATGAAGGAGCAGGCTTCGGGAATGTGTCAGACGGGACTGGCTCCTTATTGACCTCAGCTCAGCTATTGCCTTTCCATTCAAACTAGGACAAGGCCCTAGTTTATGAAGGGTAAGGGTCTTCTTCTTTGCAAACTGCCAAGGGCTACAGCAATGAGACCTCTGTCAAGGTGAGGGAAGCCTAAGAGGATGGATTCTCAAGCAGGTGCTTTGCCACAAACCATCAGCACCCCACGGAGAGAATCAAGCTCCCTGTGCACCAAAGTTGGGAGTGTAGCTTCACACACAGAGTTGTCTCTATAGGAGCCAAGAATGTTCCTGAGAGATTAGATTCACTAAACCTCTCCTACAGAGCATAGACCTGTCAATGTGGTTTTGCCTTCCCCTGTGAGTTGGGTCCTCGAGGTCCGCCACACCTCCGGGGAAACTGTCCCTGAGAAAAGATCTCCAGGAACCGCTTCGCCGAGGCTGGGAAATGCTGTTCACAGGAAGTAAGGCAAGCGAATCTCCTGCAGAGTAAAAGAGGCCTTACAGTCCCTGGAGGAGCAGGCTGCCAGAGTGTGTGAAACCTGACTGTTGCCTTACTGGCCTCAGCTCCGCCATTGCCTGTTCATCCGAGCTAGCACCCAGGCCTACTTGGAAAAGCATTTGGGTGCAGATTTCTACAAAGTGCCAAGGGCTACAGCAGTGAGAATTCTCTCAGTGGTAAGGGAGAGCACTTTATGGATTCTCAAGCTGTTTTCTGAATGACAGCGTCAAAATGAACAGAGAGAATCAGGCTCTCTGTGCCCCTATGTTAGGTACGCAGCTTCACACACAGAGGTGTCTCTATAGGAGCCAAGAATGCTCCTGAGAGATGAGGTGCACTAGAGGTCTGCTACAGAGCATAGACCTGTCCATGTGGTCTTGCCTTCCCCTGTGCCTTTGGGCCCCGGGCTCGGCCCCAGCTCCGTGGAAAGAACCCCTGAGAAAATATCTTCAAGATACGCTTTTCCCAGAGGCTGGGAACTGGAGTTCATAGGAGGAGAGAAAAGCAAGCCTCCTTCGGGCACGAAATGCAGCCAACCTGCCTGTGTTTTGAAGCCTCTATTTGGAAGGAATGGGTTAGCTTCTCCTAAAGGAGACCTCCAGATCTGCTCAGAAGTCGGTAATTCCAGAGGCAGGGTGCTGGTTCCTGACTGCCCTTTGCCAGCCTTGCAAAGACATTCCAAGATTCTAGAGTTATATTCCATGAAGGAGCAGGCTTCGGGAATGTGTCAGAGGGTACTGGCTCCTTATTGGCCTCAGCTCAGCTATTGCCTTTCCATTCAAACTAGGACAAGGGCCTACTTTATGAAGTGTAAGGGTCTTCTTCTTTGAAACTGCCAAGGGCTACAGCAATGAGACTTCTGTCAAGGCGAGGGAAGCCTAAGAGGACGGATTCTCAAGCAGGTGCTTTGCTACAAAGCATCAGCACCCCACGGAGAGAACCAAGATCCCTGTTCCCCAATGTTGGGAGTGTAGCTTCACACACAGAGTTGTCTCTATAGGAGCCAAGAATGTTCCTGAGAGATTAGGTTCACTAAACCTCTCCTACAGAGCATAGACCTGTCCATGTGGTTTTTCCTTCCCCTGTGAGTTGGGTCCCCGATGTCCACCACACCTCCGGGGAAACTGTCCCTGAGAAAAGATCTCCAGGAACGGCTTCGCTGAGGCTGGGAAACGCTGTTCACAGGAAGTAAGGCAAGCGAATCTCCTCCAGAGAAAAAGAGGCCTTACTGTCCCTGGAGGAGCAGGCTGCCAGAGTGTGTGAAACCTGACTGTTGCCTTGCTGGCCTCAGTTCCACCATTGCCTGTTCCTCCGAACTAGGACCCAGGCCTATTTGGAGAAGCGTTTGGGTGCGGATTTCTACAAAGTGCCAAGGGCTACAGCAGTGAGAATTCTCTCAGCGGTCAGGGAGAGCATTTTATGGATTCTCAAGCTGTTTTCTGAACGACAGGGTCAAAATGAACTGAGAAAATCAGGCTCTCTGTGCCCCTATGTTAGGTACGCAGCTTCACACACAGAAGTGTCTCTATAGGAGCCAAGAAAGTTCCTGAGAGATGAGGTTCACTAGAAGTCTGCTACAGAGCATAGACCTGTCCATATGGTTTTGCCTTGCCCTGTGAGTTGGGTCCCTGAGGTCCGCCCCAGCTCAGGGGAAGGAGCCACTGAGAAAAGATCTCCAGGGACCGCTATTCCCCCAGGTTGGCAAACGCAGTTCACAGGAGGTAACACAAGCGAGCCTCCTGCAAGGTACAACAGGCCTTAGTGTCCCTGGACGATCAGGCTGCAAGAGTGTGTGAGACCTGACTGGTTCCTTACTGGCCTCAGCTCCGCCATTGCATGTTCCTCTGAACTAGGACCCAGGCCTACTAGGAGAAGGGTTTGGGTATGGATTTCTAAATACTGCCAAGGGGTATAGCAATGAGAACTGTGTCACGGGTAAGGAAGAGCATTGTATGGATTTTCAAGCTGTTGTTTGAACGACAGCTTCAAAGCTGCACAGAGAGAATCAGACTCTGTCTCCATGTTCGGTACACAGCTTCACAGACAGGGGTGTCTCCATAGGAAACAAGAACGTTCCTGACAGAGTGAGGTTCACTAGAGCTCTCCTAGAGAGCAAAGACTTGTCCATGTGGTTTTTCTTCCCCTGTGCGTTTGGGGCTCCAGGCTCGGCCCCAGCTCCGTGGAAACAACCCCTGAGAAAAGATCTTCAAGATCCGCTTTTCCCAGAGGCTGGGATGTGGGGTTCATAGGAGGCGGGAAAAGCAGGCCTCCTTCAGAGAGCAAGAGGCAGCCAAGCGGCCTGCGTTTGGAAGCCTCTATTTGGAAGAATGGGTTAGCTTCCCCTAAGGGAGACCTCCAGATCTGTTCAGAAGTCGGTAATTCCAGAGGCAGTGTGCAGGGTCCTGACTGCCCTTTGCCCGCCTTGCAGAGACATTCCTAGATTACAGTGTTATTTTCCATGAAGGAGCAGGCTTCGGGAATATGTCAGACTTGACTGGCGCCTTATTGGCCTCAGCTCAGCTCTTGCCTTTCCTTTCAAACTAGGACAAGGGCCCACTTTATGAAAGGTAAGGGTCCTCTTCTTTCCAAACTGCCAAGGGCTACAGCAATGAGACCTCTGTCAAGGCGAGGGAAGCGTAAGCTGATGGATTCTCAAGCAGGTGCTTTGCCACAAAGCATCAGCACCCCACGGAAAGAATCTGGCTCCCTTTGCCCCTACGTTGCGTGTGTAGCTACACGCACAGAGGTGTCTCGATAGGAGCCAAGAATGTTCCTGAGAGAGGAGGTTCACTGTTGGGGGCCAGAGTGAGGCACTCCGCCCATGGCAAAGGTCATGAGGAAGGAGGCTCGACATACGCAAAGGCGGGATCGAGCCTCAGGAGTCCCCCTGGAAATCCTCGAGCATCTACCCCCATCACCAGAGCCTGCCTACCTTACTACTTTGTGCTCTCACCTACACCTCTGACTTTACGGGGGGCTGTCCCCCACCACCTCTTTCGGAGAAGGAGTTAACCTAGAGCTCCAGTTGATAAAAACCCCTGGGTGTGACAAGAGTGTTTTAACCTACAAACTCCTCTGAAGGTTCTCTAGCCTGCCTGACAGGCTTGTCCGGCCACATGTGATTGCTCACAGCCTCCCAACCATGAGAGGCACGAGATGCTTTAAACCTTCTAAAGACAGGTTCCTTAGAAAAGTTAGAAAATTATTAGTATAAGTATAATGGGCTGATTAGAAATCATATTGGTGAAGGGTTTTTCATTTGTTGAGCTGATGTTTACTGCTAAGTCTCCACATCCCCTGCCCTTATACACATTAATGAATATATAGAAGAAATAAGTATTAACCTTTGATATAAATCACGTTAGACCTTAGGCTAAGTAAATTCTTTCCTTAACTAAAACCCACTACACCCTCACCCTATAGGAATGTAACTTTATTTGGGTTGGCGTCTGTTTTAAGAATAATCACCCCTGGAGAAATAAGTGTCCTGGTTGACTGACCGCTGTCACAAGGAGAGGGTCGTAAATTGTCAGCAGGCCCCCCGGCCAGAAGATGATGTAACACCCCTAAGACCTCTGTATACTTTTGTATGGAGCACCTGACTTTGATAAAAGTCAGGACTGCTGACCCCATGTGACTTTTGCATAACATCTCACTGTATAAAAGTAGACCATGGAAAATAAAGAATTGGGATCAGTTTCTCGAAATACTGGTCTCCCCATGTCTCTCTCTCACTCTCACTCTGGTTGAGTCTCCATCTGGAGCGTGGAACCCACCAAGCTTACTAATTTTGCCTGGGCATCTAAGATCCGACCGGGGAGGCCTCAGAGTCTCCTCTCCTTCGGGAGAATGGAAGGACGCCTGCGGCCTATGTAAGTGGTGCAAGCTTCTTGTCTTGAAGTTTTATTGGTCCCCCGCGTAAACCAAGCTACTCAGCCTCTTTTCTCCACTGAATTTTCCTACTGAGCTATCCTCATTTTATTACTCTTTATATCCTTAATTAACGTTTAATTAAGCAGTTGTTCCCTGACCCTCGCCTACGCCGTCTCTGCTTCAAATACCCTGGATCAGCTGGGGCTGGACCCCGGCAGTTCACTAGAGATCTCCTACAGAGCATAGACCTGTCCATTTGGTTTTGCCTTCCCCTGTGAGTTGGGTCCCCGAGGTCCGCCCCAACTCCGGGGAAACAGCCCCTGAGAAAAGATCTCCAGGAACTGCTTTCCGCCCAGGCTGGGAAACGCTGTTCACAGGAAGTAAGGCAAGCGAGCCTCCTGAAGGGAAATAGAGGCCTTACTGTCCCTGGAGGAGCAGGCTGCCAGAGTGTGTGACACCTGACTGGTGCCTTACTGGCCTCAGCTCCGCTATTGCATGTTCATCTGAACTTGAACCCAGGCCTACTTGGAGAAGTGTTTGTGTGCCGATTTCCAGAAACTGTGAAGGGCTACAGCAATGATAACTCTCTCAGTGGTAAGGGAGAGCATTGTGTGGATTCTCAATTTGTTGTTTGAACGACAGCGTCAAAGCTGCACAGAGAGAATCAGGTCTCTGTGTCTCTATGTTGGCAATGCAGCTTCCCACACAGAGATGTCCCCGTTGGAGCCAAGAACATTCCCCATAGACTGAGGTTCACTAGAGCACTCCTAGAGAGCAAAGACTTATCCATGCGGTTTTCCCTTCCCCTGTGCGTGTGGGTCTCTGGGATCAGCCCCTGCTCCTTGGAAACAGCCTCTGAGAAAAGATCTCCAAGAATCTCTTATCACCCAGGCTGGGAAGTGGAGTTCACAGGAGGTGGGATAAGCAAGCTTCCTTCGGCAAGAAGAGACAGCCAACCGGCCTGTGTTTGGAAGCCTATATTTGCAAGGAATGGGTTAGTTTCTCCTGACCGAGACCGCCAGATGTGCTGAGAAGATAGAAATTCCAGAGGCAGGGTCGAGGTTCCTGACTGCCCTTTGCCAGCCTTGCAAAGACATTCCCAGATTCTAACGTTATTTTCCATGAAGGAGCAGGCATCGGGAATATGTCAGACTTGACTGGCGCCTTACTGGCCTCAGCTCAGCTACTGCCTTTCCATTCAAACAAGGACAAGGGCCTACTTGGTGAAGGGTAAGGGTCTGCTTCTTTCCAAACTGCCAAGGACTACAGCAATGAGACCTCTGTCAAGGTGAGGGAAGCCTATGCAGATGGATTCTTAGCAGGTGCTTTGCCACAAAGCATCAGCACCCACAGAGAGAATCAGACTCCCTTTGCCACTATGTTGGGTGTGTAGCTTCATGCACAGAGGTGTCTCTGTAGAAGCCAAGAATGTTCCTGAGAGTTGAGGTTCACTAGAGCTCTCCTACAGAGCATAGACCTGTCCATGTGGTTTTGTCTTCCCCTGTGAGTTGGGCCCCCGAGGTCCGACCCAGCTCCAGGGAAACAGCCCCTGAGAAAAAATCTCCAGGAACAGCTTTGCGCCCAGGCTGGGAAATGCAGTTCACAGGAGGCAAGGCAAGCGAGCCTCCTACAGGGAAAAAGAGGCCTTACTGCTCCTGGACGATCAGGCTGCAAGAGTGTGTGAGACCTCACTTGTGCCTTACTGGCCTCAGCTCCGCCGTTGCCTGTTGTTCCGAGATAGGACCCAGGCCTACTTGGAGAAGGGTTAGGGTGCGGATTTCTACAAACTGTCAAGGACTACAGCAATGAGAATTCTCTTAGCAGTAAGGGAGAGCATTGTATGGATTCTCAAGCTGTTGTTTGAATGACAGCTTCAAAGCTACACAGAGAGAATCAGGCTCTCTTTTCCCCTATTTTGGCTGAGCAGCTTCACACACAGATTTTGACTCTGTTGGAGCCAGAAATATTCCTGAAAGACTTAGGCTCACCAAAGCTGTCCTCCAGAGCAAAGACATTGGATGTGGTTTTGCCTTCCCTTGTCAGTATGGGTCCCCTAGCTTGGCCCCAGCTCCGGGGATACAGCCTCTGAAAAAAATCTTCCAAGAAGCGATTTTCCTCCAGGCTGTTAAGCGGAATTTGCAGTTTGCAAGTTAAGGAAGCCTGCTTCGTGGAAGAGCAAGCAGCCAACTGGCCCTGTGTTAGGAAGCCTGTATTTGAAAGGAATGGGTTAGCTTCTACAGCGGGAGAACCTCAGATCTGCTCAGGGGGCTGAAATACTAGAGTCAGGGTCGAGGTTCTCCCTTGTCCTTTGCGCACCTTGCAAAGACATTCCTAGCTTCTAGCGTTAGTGTCCCTGTAGTAGCAGGCTGCAGGAGCGTGTGATAAATGACTGCCGCGTTCCTGTCCTCAGCTCCGCTATTGACTTTCTATTCGAACTAGAACCCAGGCCTACTTTGAGAGGGGTTAGGGTCCAGTGTTTTCAAACTGCCAAGGGCTACGGCAATGCGAGCTCTGTCAGAGGTAAGAAAAGAGCAATTGGTTGGATTCTTCAGCTGCTGCGTGGCTGCACAGCTTCCGCGCCGCATGGAGAGCATGAGGCTCCTTGTGGCCCTATTTTGGGTATGCAGCAACATGCACACAGAATGTCTGTGTTCACTTATGTACAGGCTTATGAACACTAGAGCTCTCCTACAGAGCAAAGACCACTCAGTGGGCTCCAAGAGATGCCTGTCGCGACTCGAGAAGAGAGTGGAGTCCTTTGCTTCCCCTCGAGATGAGGCCTGACTCCCCGGGTGAGTATGGAATGCAACCCCAAATCCCTGTCGCCTATGGAGAGGAACATTAAGTCCTGGATACAAGCCTAGATGAGGTCTAGTTTGCCCTTCAGTGAATGGAGCCCAATCCCCAGCTCTCCCTGGCAACTCGAATGGAAGATTAGACTTCCTGGGCCAACACAAGAGGAAGCCTGAATTCCCCGTCGTAACTCGAGAATCCCACCGCAACTCGAGAAAAACCACATGCTTCCCTCGTCATCGCAAGATGAGGCCCTTTGTCCGCTACAGCATCTCAAGAGAAGTCCCACGTTCCATCCTGAAGTGCGAAACGGTACTTGGCACCCTTGATGCGACCCCAAAAGTTCCGCGACATACCAGACTCACTCAAGGGGAACACCGAGGTTCCCGGCACCACTTCATCTGAGCCCCTTCTCCTCTCCAGATTGCGACAGGAGGGTCGACTCCCCTTCTCTGTCTGCAAGGGGTTCCCGACCTTCCGGGCGCACCTCAGGATGAGGCCGGTCTCATGAGGAAGTTCGAGACGTAGCCTCGTGGGTGGTGCCACATGTCGAAATACCCCAGTTTCACGGTCCACTCTTGAAAAGAACCCGATGCCAGCACACCTCTTTGAAGGAAAACCTATGGATGAAGGCACAACACGAAGGGGCACTGACACCCGCGTGCATCGTCCAGAAAAACCCGCAGGTCCCACAGACATTTCGACAAGTGGCCTGTCACCCTGTAAACAACTCGAAAGGCAAACGAAGGTCCATTCCTCAACAGAAGACTAGGTGTGACTCTCTTGTCTCTACTCTGCAGGGACCATGGGATCCTAGTCAGAAACGGAGAGGAAGCCTGAGGTTCCTTCGTCCACTCGAGACGAAGCCCTCTTCCATTGCACCACAACCAGTGGAGTCCCGAGAGGCCCCTACCAACTCCACAGTATCCCTGAGTTCTCAGAGGCACAATAAGAAGCTCCCTGAGGTCACAGGCACAAGTCGAGGGACCCCTGGGTTTTCTGCCGTGACTCGAGAAAGACCTCGAGAGTGCTTCAAAATGTGTTGAGTCGTGATTCCCCTACCATGACTCGAGAGCCATGACACGCTCCCCCTCGCCACGCGCATGGAGACCTGACTAACCTGGCACTGCACGAGAGGCTCCATGAGTTCCTCATCGTACCTCGTGAGGAAACCCACACTGGCGCGGCAGCTCGAGGAAACACATGAGACACACCGGTCATCGCGAGATGAGGGCCTTATTTTCCTGCATGGCCTGGAGACCAATCACGAGTCCTCTCTCCAAACTGAAGAGGAGGCTAGACTCCCTTGAAGCCGCTCAGGGGGCTCCAAGAGATCCGCGTCGCGACTCGAGAGGAGAGCGGAGTCCTTGGCTTCCCCTCGAGACGAGGCCTGACTCCCCGGGGGAGCCTGGAATGCAACCCCGAGATCCCTGCCTTCCCTGGAGAGGAATATTAGGTCCCGGACACACGCCTAGGTGAGGTCTCTTGGCCCCTGCAATGACTCGAGCGCAACCCCCAGCTTTCCCTCGCAACTCGAGGGGAAGATTGGGCTTCCCAGGGCCAACGCAAGAGGAAGGCTGAGATCCCCGTCGTAACTCGAGAATCCCGCCGCAACTCGAGAAAAACCACGTGGTTCCCACCTCTTGGCAAGATGAGGCCCTTGCCCGCGACGGCGTCTCAAGGGAAGTCCCCTGTTCCGCCCTGAAGGGCGAAACGGTCCCTGACAGCCTTCCTGCGACCCCCAAAAGTCCCCCGACACGCCGGGGTCCCCCGAGGGGAACACCGAGGGTCCCGGCACCGCTTCCTCTGAGCCCCTTCTCCCCTCCTGATTGCGACAGGAGAGGCGATTCCCCTGCGTGGTCTGGAAGGGGTTCCCGGCCTTCCCGGCGCACCTCAGGATGAGGCCGGTCTCACGAGGAAATTCGAGACGAGCCACGTGGGTGGGGCCACATGCCGAACGCCCCCGATTCCCCGGTCCGCTCTTGAGAAGGACCCGAGGCCCGGACCCCTCTTCGAAGGCAACCCTGTGGGTGAAGGCACAACACGAAGGGGCACTGCCACCCCCGGGCATTGTCCGCAAAGACCCGCGGGTTCCACACAGAGCTCGACGAGGGGCCTGAGGCCCCCTGAGGAACTCGAGAGGCCAGCGGGGTTCCCTTCCTCAGAGAAGACGAGGCCTGACTCTCCTGTGCCAACTCTGCAGGGACCCTGCGGTCGGAGTCCGAAACGGAGAGGAAGCCTGAGGTTCCTGCCTCCCCTCGAGGTGAGGCCCTCTTCCGTTGCGCCAGACCCAGCGGAGTCCCGAGGGGCCCCGCCACCTCCACAGGATCCCTCGCCTCTCAGAGGCACCCTGGCAAGTTCCCTAAGGTCCCTGGCAGAAGGCGAGGGAAACGAGGGTTTCCCACCGCCCCCCGAGAAAGACCTCGAGAGTCCTTCTTCAACGCGTCTCGAGGCCCTAGTCCCCTCCCGTGACTCGAGAGCCAGGACGCGCTCCCCCTCGCCACGCGCATGGAGACCTGACTTCCCTGGCGCCACACGAGAGGCTCCCTGAGATCCTCGTCGTGCCTCGGGAGAAAACCCCCACGGGCGCCGCAGCTCGAGGAAACCCCTGAGACGCCCCCGTCCTCGCGAGCTGAGGGCCTTCATTTCCTGCATGGCCTGGAGAGCAATCCCGGGTCCTCTCTCCAAACGGAAGAGGAGGCTGGACTCCCTTGAGGCCGCTCAGGGGGCTCCAAGAGACCCGCGTCGCGACTCGAGAGGAGAGCGGAGTCCTTGACTTCCCCTCGAGACGAGGCCTGACTCCCCGGGGGAGCCTGGAATGCAACCCCGAGATCCCTGCCTTCCCTGGAGAGGAATATTAGGTCCCGGACACACGCCTAGGTGAGGTCTCTTCGGCCCTGCAGTGACTCGAGCGCAACCCCCAGCTTTCCCTCGCAACCCGAGGGGAAGATTGGGCTTCCCAGGGCCAACCCAAGAGGAAGGCTGAGATCCCCGTCGTAACTCGAGAATGCCGCCGCAACTCGAGAAAAACCACGTGGTTCCCACCTCTTGGCAAGATGAGGCCCTTGCCCGCGACGGCGTCTCAAGGGAAGTCCCCTGTTCCGCCCTGAAGGGCGAAACGGTCCCTGACAGCCTTCCTGCGACCCCCAAAAGTCCCCCGACACGCCGGGGTCCCCCGAGGGGAACACCGAGGGTCCCGGCACCGCTTCCTCTGAGCCCCTTCTCCCCTCCTGATCGCGACAGGAGAGGCGATTCCCCTGCGTGGTCTGGAAGGGGTTCCCGGCCTTCCCGGCGCACCTCAGGATGAGGCCGGTCTCACGAGGAAATTCGAGACGAGCCACGTGGGTGGGGCCACATGCCGAACGCCCCCGATTCCCCGGTCCGCTCTTGAGAAGGACCCGAGGCCCGGACCCCTCTTCGAAGGCAACACTGTGGGTGAAGGCACAACACGAAGGGGCACTGCCATCCCCGTGCATCGTCCGCAAAGGCCCGTGGGTTCCACACACAGCTCGACGAGGGACCCCCTGAGCAACTCGAGAGGCCAGCGGGGTTCCCTTCCTCAGACAAGACGAGGCCTAACTCTCCTGTCCCAACTCTGCAGGGACCCTGCGGTCGGAGTCCGAAACGGAGAGGAAGCCTGAGGTTCCTGCCTCCCCTCGAGGTGAGGCCCTCTTCCGTTGCGCCAGACCCAGCGGAGTCCCGAGGGGCCCCGCCACCTCCACAGGATCCCTCGCCTCTTAGAGGCACCCTGGGAAGTTCCCTAAGGTCCCCGGCAGAAGGCGAGGGAAACGAGGGTTTCCCGCCGCCCCCCGAGAAAGACCTCGAGAGTCCTTCTTCAACGCGTCTCGAGGCCCTAGTCCCCTCCCGTGACTCAAGAGCCAGGACGCGCTCCCCCTCGCCATGCGCATGGAGACCTGACTTCCCTGGCGCCGCACGAGAGGCTCCCTGAGATCCACATCGTGCCTCGGGAGAAAACCCCCATGGGCGCCGCAGCTCGAGGAAACCCCTGAGATGCCCCCGTCCTCGAGAGCTGAGGGCCTTCTTTTCCTGCATGGCCTGGAGAGCAATCCCGGGTCCTCTCTCCAAACGGAAGAGGAGGCTGGACTCCCTTGAGGCCGCTCAGGGGGCTCCAAGAGACCCGCGTCGCGACTCGAGAGGAGAGCGGATTCCTTGGCTTCCCCTCGAGACGAGGCCTGACTCCCCGGGGGAGCCTGGAATGCAACCCCGAGATCCCTGCCTTCCCTGGAGAGGAATATTAGGTCCCGGACACACGCCTAGGTGAGGTCTCTTCGGCCCTGCAGTGACTCGAGCGCAACCCCCAGCTTTCCCTCGCAACCCGAGGGGAAGATGGGGCTTCCCAGGGCCAACCCAAGGGGAAGGCTGAGATCCCCGTCGTACCTCGAGAATGCCGCCGCAACTCGAGACAAACCGCGTGGTTCCCACCTCTTGGCAAGATGAGGCCCTTGCCCGCGACGGCGTCTCAAGGGAAGTCCCCTGTTCCGCCCTGAAGGGCGAAACGGTCCCTGACAGCCTTCCTGCGACCCCCAAAAGTCCCCCGACACGCCGGGGTCCCCCGAGGGGAACACCGAGGGTCCCGGCACCGCTTCCTCTGAGCCCCTTCTCCCCTCCTGATCGCGACAGGAGAGTCGATTCCCCCGCGTGGTCTGGAAGGGGTTCCTGGCCTTCCCGGCGCACGTCAGCATGAGGCTGGTCTCACGAAGAAATTCGAGACGATCACGTGGGAGATGCCACATGCCGAACGCCCCCGATTCCCCGGTCCGCTCTTGAGAAGGACCCGAGGCCCGGACCCCTCTTCGAAGGCAACCCTGTGGGTGAAGGCACAACACGAAGGGGCACTGCCACCCCCGTGCATCGTCCGCAATGACCCGCGGGTTCCACACACAGCTCGACGTGGGGCCTGAGACCCCCTGAGCAACTCGAGAGGCCAGCGAGCTTCCCTTCCTCAGACTAGACGAGGCCTGACTCTCCTGTCCCAACTCTGCAGGGACCCTGCGGTCGGAGTCCGAAATGGAGAGGAATCCTGAGGTTCCTGTCTCCCCTCGAGGTCAGGCCCTCTTCCATTGCACCAAACCCAGATGAGTCGCGAGAGGCCCCTCCCAACTCCACAGTATCCCTGAATTCTCAGAGGCACCTTTAGAATCTACCTGAGGTCACCGGCTCAAGTCCAGGGAACCCAGGGTTTCCTGCTGCGACCCGAGAATGACCTTGAGAGTCCTTCGGCGCGTCTTGAGGCCCGATTCCCCTACCATGACTCGAGAGCAAAGACCCGCTCCCCGTCGCCATGAGCATGGAGACCTGACTTCCCTGACTCCTGAAGAGAGTCTCCCTGAGCTCCCCGTCGTACCTCTTCGGAAACCCCATTCAGGCACCGCAGCTCGAGAAAACCCACGATACGCCCCCGTCATCACGAGATGAGGGACTTGTTTCCTGCCTGGCATGGAGAGCAAAACCGAGTCCTCTCTCCAGACTCCACAGGAGGCTTGACTCTCTTTAGGCCTCTCAGTTGGCTCCAAGAGATACCTGTCAGGACCTGAAGGGAGAGCAGAGTCCTTTGCTTCCCCTCGAGACGAGGCCTGACTCCCCATGTGAGTCTGGAATGCAACCCCGAGTTCCTGTCACACCTGGGGAGGAAAACTCGGTCCTGGACACAAGCCTAGATGAGGTCTATTTTGCACTGCAGTTACTAGAGAGCAATCGCCAGCTCTCCCTCGCAAATCGAATTGAAGATTGGACTTCCCTGGGCCAATACAATTGGAAGCCTGAATTCGACATCGTAACTCGAGAATCCCGCCGAAACTCGAGAAAATCCACGTGGTTCCCCCATCAGCGCTAGATGAGGCCCTTGCCCGCTACAGCGACTCAAGAGAAGTCCCACTTTCTGTCTTGAAGTGCGAAACGGTACTTGGCACCCTTGATGCAATCTCAAAATTCCCCGACATACCGGTCTCACTCGAAAGGAACACCGAGGTTCCCGGAACCATTTCATTTGAGCTCCTTCTCCCCTCGTGATCGCGACAGGAGTGTCGATTCCCCTGCTATGTCTGGAAGGGGTTCCCGACCTTTCCAGTGCGCCTAAGGATGAGGCAGGTCTCAGGAGGAAATTCGAGACATAGCCTCGTGGGTGGTGCCACAAGCCGAAAGACCCCGATTTCCCGGTCTGCTCTTGATAAGAACGTGATGCCGTGACACCTTTACGAAGGAAAACCTGTGGATGAAAGCACAACACGAAGGGGCACTGACACCGTGCATCGTCCAGAAAAACCCGCAGGTTACAAACACAGTTCAACAAGTGGTCTGTCACCCCGTGAACAACTCGACAGGCAAGTGGAGTTCCATTCCTCCACACAAGACGAGACCTGATTTTCTGTACCAACTCTGCAGGGAAACTGCGATCCGAGTCAGTACCAGCGACAGGAAACCCAGGAGAGGAAACATGAGGTTCCTGCCTCCACTCGAGATGAGGCTCTCATCCATTGCACCAAACCCAGTGGAGTCCAGAGAGGCCCCTCCCAACTCCACAGTACCCCTGACTTCTCAGAGGCACCCGGAGAAGCTCCATGAGGTCACCGGCACATGTCGAGGGAACCCAGGGTTTCCTGCCACAATGGGAAAAAGACCTCGAGAGTCCTACTTCAACGTGTCTTGAAGCCCGAATCTGCTTCCATGGCTCTATAGAAATGACACGCACCCCCTCGCCACGCACATGGAGACCTGACTTCCCTGGCGCCATAAGAGAGGCTCCCTGAGCTCCCTGTCGTACCTCGTGAGAAACCCCACACTGACGCCGCAGCTTGAGAGAACTCACCATACGCCCCTGTCATCGCGAGATGAGGGCCTTCTTTTCCTGCATGGCCTGGAGAGGAATCCCGAATCCTCTTTCCAAACTCCACAGGAGGCTTGACTCCCTTTAGGCCACTTAGTGGGCTCCAAGAGATACCCGTCGCGACTCGAGAGGAGAATTGAGTCCTTTGCTTCCCCTCGAGACAAGGCCTGACTCACCAGGTGGGTCTGGAATGCAACCCCGAGATCCCTGTCTCCCCTGGAGAGGAACATTAGGTCCTGGAAACAAGCCTAGATGAGGTCTCTTTTGCCCTTCTGTAACTCGAGAGCAATCCCCCGCTCTCCCTGACAACTCGAATGGAAGATTGGACTTCCCTGGGCCAACACAAGAGGAAGCCTGAATTCCCCTTCGTAACTCGAGAATCCCGCCGCAACTCGAGAAAAAGCACTTGGTTCGCTCGTCATCACAAGATGAGGCCCTTGCCCGCTACAGCTTCTCAAGAAAAGTCCCACGTTCCGTCTTGAAGTGCAAAACGATACTTGACACCCTTGATGTGACCCCAAAAGTTCCCCGAAATATCGGTCTCACTCGAGGTGAACACCGAGGTTCCCGGCACCAGGTTATCTGAGCCCCTTCTCCCCTCCTGTTCGTGATAGGAGGGTCACTTCCCCTGCTTTGTTTGTAAGGGGTTCCCGACCTTCACGGGGCACTGCAGGATGAGGTCAGTCTCACGAGGAAATTCGAGACGTAGCTCGCGGGTGGTACCACATGCCAAAAGACTATGATTTCCCGGTACGCTCTTGATAAGAACCCGATGCCTGGACACCTCTTAGAAGGCAACCCTGTGGATGAAGGCACAACACAAAGGGGCACTGACACCCTCGTGCATCGTCCGGAAAAACCCGCAGGTTCCACATACAGCTCAACAAGTGGCTTGTCACCCCTGAAGAACTCGAAAGGCAAGTGGGGTTTCATTCCTCTACACAAGACGATGCCTGACTCTCCTGTCCCAACTCTGCAGGGACTTTGCGATCCGAATCAGACCAGCGCCAGTGAAGTCACGAGAGGAACGCTGAGGTTCCTGCCTCCACTCGAGATTAGGACCTCTTCCATTGCACGAAACCGAGTGGAGTCCCGAGAGACGCGTCCCAGCTCCACAGTATCCCTGACTTCTCAGAGGCACCCTGAGAAGCTCCCTGAGGTCACCAGCACAATTCGAGTGAGCCCAGGGTTTACTGCCGCCACCATAGAAAGAACTCAAGAGTCCTTCTTCAACGCGTTTTGAGGCCTGATTCCCCTACCATGACTCGAGGGCAATGACGCGCTCCCTCTGCTACACTCATGAAGCCCTGACTTCCCTGGCGCCACACGAGAGGCTCCCTGAGCTCCCCGTCATACCTCGTGAGAAACCAAACACTAGCGCCACAGATAGAGAAAACCCACGAGACGCCCCCATTTTCGCGAGATGACGGCCTTCTTTCTAGCATGGCCTGGAGAGCAATCCCGAGTCCTCTCTCCAAACTCCACAGTAGGCTTGACTCCCTTTTGGTCACTCAGTGGACTCCAAGACATACCCGTCGCGACTCGAGAGGAGAGCGGAGTCTTTTCCTTCCCCTCGAGGCGAGGCCTGACTCCTCGGGTGTGTCTGATATGTGAACCGGAGATCCCTGTCGCCCCTGGAGAGAAACATTAGGTCCTGGACACAAGCCTAGATGAGGTCTCTTTTTTCCTGCAGTGACTCGAGAGCAATCCCCAACTCTCCCTCGCAACTCGAATGGAAGACTGGACTTCCCTGGGCCAACAGAAGAGGAAGCCTGAATTTCCCGTTGTAACTCAAGAATCCCGCCACAACTCGAGAAAAACCACGTCGTTCCCTCTTCATCGCAAGATGCGGCCATTGCCGCTACAGCGTCTCAAAAGAAGTCTTACGTTCCATCTTGAAGTGCGATACGGTACTTGGCACCTTTGATGCGACCCCAAAAGTTCCCCAACACACTGGTCTCACTGGAGGGGAACACCGAGGTTCCCGGCATCACCTCATCTGTGCCCCTTCTCCCCTCCTGATCGAGACAGGAGGGTCGATTCCCCTGCTTTGTCTGCAAGGGCTTCCGACCTTCCCGGCGCACCTCAGGATGAGGCCGGTCTCACTAGGAAATTCGAGACATAGCCTGGTGGGTGGTGCCACATGCGGAAAGAGCCCGATTTCCCGGTCCGCTCTTAATAAGAACCCGATGCCAGGACACCTCTTCGAAAGCAAACCTGTGGATGAATGCACAACACGAAGGGGTACTGACATCCCCATGCATAGTACGGAAAAACACGCAGATTCCAAACACAGATCGACAAGTGTCCTGTCATCCCTTGAAGAACTAGAGAGGCATGCGGAGTTCCGTTCCTCCACACAAGAGAAGGCCTGACTCTCCTTTCCCAACTCTGCAGGGACCGTGCGATCGGAGTCAGAAATGTAGATGAAACCTGACGTTCCTGCATCAACTCGAAATGAGGCCCTCTTCCATTGCGCCATACCCAGTGGAGTCCCGAGAGGCCCCTAAAACTCCACAGTATCCCTGATTCTCAGAGGCACCCTCAGAAGCTCTCTGCGGTCACTGGCACAAGTCGAGTGAACCCAGGGTTTCCTGCTGCATTCTGAGAAAGACCTTGAGAGTCCTTCTTTACCGCGTCTTGAGGCCCGATACCCTACCATGACTGGAGAGCAATGACGCATTCCCCTCGCCACGCCCATTGAAACCTAACTTCCCTGGCGCCACACGAGAGGCTCCCTGCGCTCCCCGTCCTACCTCATGAAAACCCCACACTGGCACCGCCGCTCGAGAAAACTCACGAGACGCCCCCATCATCGTAAGATGAGGGCCTTCTTTTCCTACATGACCTAGAGAGCAATCCCGAGTCCACTCTCCAAACTCCACTGGAGGCCTGACTCCCTTTAGGCCACTCAGTAGCCTCCAAGAGATACACGTCGCTACTCTAGAGGAGAGCAGAGTCCGTTGCTTCCCCTCGAGCCGAGGCCTGACTACTTGGGTGAGTCTGGAATGGGATCCCGAGATCTGTGTTGCCCCTGTAGAGGAAAACTCGGTCCTGGACACAAGCCTAAATGAGGTCTTTTTTGTCCTGCATTGACTCAAGTGCAATCCCCAGCTCTCCCTCGCAACTCGAATGGATGATTGGACTTCCCTGGGCCAACACAAGAGGAAGCCTGTATTCCCCATTGTAATTCGAGAATCCCGCGGCAACTGGAGAAAAACAACGTGGCTCCTCCATCATCGAAATATGAGGCCCCTGTCAGCTATAGCGTCTCCAGGGAAGTCCCATGTTGTGTCTTGAAGTGTGAAACGGTACTTGGCACCCTTGATGCGACCCCCAAATTTCCCTGACACCCCGGTCTCACTCGAGGAGAACATGGAGGTTCCCAGCACCGCTTCAGCTGAGCCTCTTCTCCCCTCCTGATGGCGACAGGAGGGTCGATTCCCCTGCTTTGTCTGGAAGGGGTTCCCAGACTTCCCGGCGAACCTCAGGATGAGGCCAGTCTCACGAGGGAAGTCGAGACGTAGCCTCGTGGGTTGTGCCACATGCCGAAAGACCCCGATTTCCTGGTCCGCTATTGATAAGATCCCGATGCCCGGTCACCTCTTCGAAGGTAACCCTGTGGATGAAGGCACAACACGAAGGGGCACTGACACCCCTGTGCATCGTCCCCCAAAACCGCAGGTTCCACATACAACTCGACAGGTGGCCTGTCATCCCGTGAACAACTCGAGAGGCAAGCGGAGTTCCATTACTCCACACAAGACGAGGTCTGACTCTCCTGTCCCAACTCTGCAGGGACCCTGCTATCCGAGTCAGAAATGGAGAGGAACCCTGACGTTACTGCCTCAATCCGAGATTAGGTCCTCTTCAATTGCACCAGTCCCTGTGATGTCCCGAGAAGCCCCTCTCAACTCCACAGTATCCCTGACTTCTCAGAGGAACCCCGCTAAGCTCCCTGAGGTTATGGGCACAAGTTGAGGGAACCCAGGGTTTCCTGCCACACCCCGAGAAAGACCTCGAGAGTTCTTCTTCGAAGCGTCTTGAGGCTTGATTCCCCTACCATGACTCGAGAGCAATGAGGCGCTCCCCCACGCCACGTCCATGGAGACCTGACTTCCGTGGCACCACAGGAGTCTCCCTGAGCTCCCCGTCCTATCCCGTGAGAAACCCCAACCAGGCACTGCACCTTGAGAAAACCCACGAGACGCCCCCGTCATCGCGAGATGAGGGCCTTCTTTTCCTGCATGGCCTAGAGAGCAATCCCGAGTCCTCTGTCCAAACTCCACAGGAGGCTTAACTCCATTTAGGCCACTCTTGGGCTCCAAGGGATACCCGTCGCGACTCGAGAGGAGAGCGGAGTCCATTCATTCCCTTCGAGACGAGGCCTGACTCCCCGGGTGAGTCTGGAATGCAACCCCGAGATCCCTGTCGCCCCTGGAGAGAAAAACTCGGTCCTGGACACAAACCTAGATGAGCTCTATTTTGCCCTGCAGTGACTCGAGAGCAATCTCCAGCTCTCACTTGCAACTCGAATGGAAGATTGGACTTCCCTGGGCCAACACAAGAGGAAACCTGTATTCCCCATCGTAAGTCAAGAATCCTGCCGCAACTCGAGAAAAAACACGTGGGTCCCCCGTCAGCGCTAGATGAGGCCCTTGCCCACTACAGCATCTCAAGAGAAGTCCCAGGTTCCGTCTTGAAGTGCGAAACGGTACTTGGCACCCTTAATGCAACCAGAAAAGTTACCCGACTTTCACTCAAGGAGAGCACCGAGGTTCCCGGCACTACTTCATCTGAGCCCTTTCTCTCCTCCTGATCCCGAAAGTAGGGTCGATTCCCCTGCTTTGTTTGGAAAGGGTTCCCGGACTTTCCTGCGCGCCTCAGGATGAGGCCGGTCTCACGAGAAAATTCGAGACGTAGCCTAGTGGGTGGTGCAACATGCTGAAAGACCCCAATTTCCCGGTCCGCACTTGAGGAGAACACGATACCCGGACACCTCTTCGAAGGCAACCTTGTGGATGAAGGCACAACAGGAAGGAGCACTGATGCCCCCGTGCATCTCCGAAAAACCCGCAGGTTCCACACACATCACGAAAAGTGGTGTTATCCTTGAACAACTTGAGATGTAAGCGGAGTTCCATTCCTCCGCAGAACACGAGACCTGACACTCCTGAGCAAACTCAACAGGGACCCTGCGATCTGAGTCACATCCGGCCTCCAGGAAGTCAGGAGCAGAACCCTGAGGTTCCTGCCTCAACTCGAGATGAGGCCCACTTCCATTGCACCAAACCCAAAGGAGTCCCGAGAGGCCTCTCCCAAATCCACAGTATCCCTGACTTCTCAGAGGCACCCTGAGACGCTCCCTGAGGTCACCGGCACAAGTCAAGGGAACCCAGGGTTTCCTGCCGCAACCCTAGAAAGACATCAAGAGTTCTTTTTCAACCCGTCATGAGGCCCGATTCCCCTACCCTGACTTGAGAGCAATGACGCGCTCCCCCTTGCCCCGCCCATGGAGACCTGACTTCCCTGTTGCCACACGAGAGGCTACCTGAACTCCCCGTCGTACCTCGTGAGAAACCCCACACTGGCGCTGCAGCTCGAGAAAACCCATGAGACGCCCCCGTCATCTCGAGATGTGGGCCTTCTTTTCCTGCATGGCCTGGAGAGCAATCCCGAGTCCTCTCTCCAAACTGAAGAGGAGGGTTGACTCCCTTTAGACCACTCAGTGGGCTCCAAGAGATACGCGTCGCAACTCGAGAGGATAGCCAAGTCCTTTGCTTCCCCTCGAGACGAGGCCTAACTCCCCGGGTGAGTCTGTAAAGCAAACCCGAGATCCCTGTCGCCCTTGGAGAGGATCACTGGGTCCTGAACACAAGGCTAGATGAGGTCGCTTTTGCCCTGCAGTAACTCGAGAGCACTCCCCAGCTTTCCCTCGCAACCCGAATGGAAGATTGGACCTCCCTGGGCCAACACAAGAGGAAGCCTGAATTCCCAGTAGTAATTCGAGAATTCCGCCTCAACTTGAGAAAAACCACGTGGTTCCCCCGTCATTGCAAGATGAGGCCCTTGCCCGCTCCAGCGTCTCAAGAGTAGTCCCACGTTCTGTCTTCAAGTGCGAAATGATATTTGGCACCCTTAATGCTACCCCAAAAGTTCCCCGACATACGGGTCGCACTAGAGGGGAACACCGAGGTTCCTGGCACCACTTCATCTGAGCCCCTTCTCCCCTCCTGATTGCGAAAGGAGGGTCAATTCCCCTGCTTTGTCTGCAAAGGGTTCCCGACCTTCTCCACGCACCTCAGATGAGGCTGTCTCACGAGGAAATTCGAGACGTAGCCTCGATGGTGGTGCCACATGCCGAAAGACCGCGATTTCCCGATCCGCTCTTGATAAGAACGCGATGCCCAGACACCTATTCGAAGATAGTGTGGATGAAGGCACAACACGAAGGGGCACTGACACCCCCGTGCATCGTCCGGAAAAGACTGCAGGTTACTCATACAGCTCAACAAGTGCCTGTCACCCAGTGAACAACTCGAGAGGCAAGCGCAGGTCCATTTCTGCACACAAGACAAGGCCTGACTCACCTCTCCCAACTATGCAGGGGGCTGCGATCGGAATCAGAAATGGAGAGGAACCCTGAGGTTCCTGCCTCCCCTTGAGATGAGGCCCCCTTCCATTTCACCAAACCCAGTGGAGTCCTGAAAGGTCTTTCCCAACTCCACAGTATCCCTGACTTCTCAGAGGCACCCGGAGAATCTCCCTGAGGTCACCGGCACAAGTCGAGGGAACCCAGGTATTCTTGCCAAGACCCGAGAGAGATCTTGAGAGTCCTTCAACGCGTCTAGAGGCCTGATTCCCCTACCATGACTCGAGAGCAATGACGCGCTCCCCCTCGCCACACGCATCGAGACCTAACTTCCCTGGCACCACACAAGAGGCTCCCTGAGCTCCCCGTCGTACCTCCTGAGAAACCAACACAGGCGCTGCAGCTCGGTAAAACCACCGAGACCCCCCCCCCGTCATCGTGAGATGAGGGCCTTCTTTTCCTGCATGTCCTGGAGTGCAATCCCGAGTCCTCTCTCCAAACTCCAAAGGAGGCTTGACTCCCTTTAGGTCACTCAGTGGGCTCCAAGAGATACCCGTCGATACTCAGGAGGAGAGCGGTGTCCTTTGCTTCCCCTCGAGATAAGGCCTGACTACGAGGGTGAGTCTGGAATGGAACCCTGGATCCCTGTCGCCCCTGGAGAGGAACCTTAGGTCCTGGACAAAAGCCTAGAGGAGGTCTCTTTGGCCCTGCAGTGACTCAAGCGCAACCCCTAGCTTTCCCTTGCAACTCGAATGGAAGATTGGCCTTTCTGAGCCAACACAAGAGGAAGCCTGAATTTCCAGTTGTAATTTGAGAAACCCGCCGCAACTCGAGAAAAATCACGTGGTTCCCCGTATTGCAAGATGAGGCCCTTGCCCCCTACAGCGTCTCAAGAGAAGTCTCACATTCCGTCTTGAAGTGCAAAACAGTACTTGGCACCCTTGATGCGACCCCAAAAGTTCCCCTATATACCGATCTCACTAGAGGGGACACTGAAGTTTCCGGCACCACTTCATCTGAGGCCTTTCTCCTCTCCTGATCGCGATAGGAGGGTCGATTCCACTGCTTTGTCTCGAAGGGATTCCCGACCTTCCCGGCACACCTCAGGATGAGGCCGGTCTCACGAGGAAATTCGAGAGGTAGCCTCGAGGGCCATACTACATGCCGAAAGACCCCGATTCTATGGTCCACTTTTGATCAAAACCAGACTCCTGGACACCTCTTCGAAGGCAAGCCTGTGGATGAAGGCACAACACGTAGGGGCACTGACACCCCGTGCATCTTCCGGAAAAACCCGCAGGTTCCTCACACGGCTCCACAAGTGGTCTGTCACCTCGTGAACAACTCGAGAAGCAAGCGGAGTTCCATTCCTCCACACAAGACGATGCCTGACTCTCCTGTCACAACTCTAGGGACCTTGCGCACCGAGTCAGAAATGGAGAGGAAGCCTGAGGTTCCTGCCTCCACTCAAGATGAGGCCCTTTTCCATTGCCACAAAACCAGTGGAGTCCCGAGAGGCCCGTCCCAAATCCACAGTATGCCTGACTTCTCAGAGGCACCCTGAGAAGCTCCCTAAGGTCACCGGCAGAAGTCGACGGAACCCAGGGTTTCCTGCCGCAACCCGAGAAAGACCTTGAGAGTCCTGCTTTAACGTGTCTTGAGGCCCGATTCCCATATCATATCTCGAGAGCAATGACGCGCTCCACCTTGCCATGCGCATGGAGACCTGAATTCCCTGGTGCCACACGAAAGGCTCCCTGAGCTTCCCGTCGCACCTCGTCAGAAACCGCACACTGGCACCGCAGCTCGAGAAAACCAACAAGACGCCCCTGTCATCGCGAGATGAGGGTCTTCTTTTCCTGCATGGCCTGGAGAGCAATCCTGAGTCCTCTCTCCAAACTCCACAGGGGGCTTGACTCCCTTTAGGCCACTCAGTGGGCTCCAAGAGACACCTGTGGTGACTCAAGAGGAGAGCGGGGTCCTTTGCTTCCCCTCGAGTCGAGCTCTGACTCCCAGGATGCTTCTGGAATGCAACCCCGAGATCGCTGTCGGCCCTGGAGAGGAATATTAGGTCCTGGACACAAGCCTAGATGAGGTCTCTTTTGCCCTGCAGTGACTCAAGAGCAAACCCCAGCTCTTCCTCGAAACTCGAATGGAAGATTGGACTTCCCTGGGCCAACACAAGAGGAAGCCTGAATTCCCCGTCGTAACTCGAGAATCCCGCCGCACCTTGAGAAAAACCACATGATTCCCCCGTCATCCCAAGATGAGGCCCTTGCCCTCTACAGCGTGTCAAGAGAAGCCCCAAGTCCGTATTGAAGTGCAAAACGGTACTTGGCACCCTTGAAGTGACCCCAAAAGTTTCCCGACACACCGGTCCCACTCGAGGGGAACACCGAGGTTCCCGGCACGACTTCAACTGAGCCCTTTCACTCCTCCTGATCGTGACAAGATGGTCGATTCCCCTGCTTTGTCTGGAAGGGGTTCCCGATCTTCATGGCGCACCTCAGGATGACACCAGTCTAATGAAGAAATTCGAGACGTAGCCTCATGGATGGTGCCACGTTCTGAAAGACCCCGATTTCCTGCTCTGCTATTGATAAGAACCCGATGTCCGGACACCTCTTTGAAGGCAACCCTGTGGATGAAGGCACAACACGAAGGGGCACTGACCCCCTCATGCATCTTACGGAAAAAACCGAAGGTTCCACTCACAGCTCGACAAATGGTCTGTTATCCTGTGAACAACTCGAGAGGCAAGTGGAGTTCCATTCCTCCACACAAGACGAGGCCTGACTCTCCTGTCCCAACTCTTCAGGGACCCTGTGGTCGGAGTTTGAAATGGAGAGGAACCCTTAGGTTCCTGCCTCAACTCGAGATGAGAACCTTTGCCATTGCACCAAACCCAGTGGAGTTCCGAGAGCGCCTCCCAAGTCCACAGTATGCCTGACTTCTCAGAGGCACCCTGAGAAGCTCCCTGAGGTCACCGGTACAAGTCGAGGGAACCCAGGGTTTCCTGCCGCAACCTGAGAAAGACCTCGAGACTCCTTCTTCAACGCGTCTTGAGTCCCGATTTCCCTACCATGACTCGAGAGCATTTATGGGCTCCTCCTCATCACACGCATAGACACCTGACTTTCCTGGCACCACACGAGAGGCTCCCTGAGCTCCCCGTCATACCTCGTGAGAAAACTCATACTTGCGCTCCAACTCGAGAAAACCCACAAGACGCCCCCGTCATTGCGAGCTGAGGGCCTTCTTTCCTGTATGGCCTGGAGAGCAATCCCGAGTCCTCTCTCCAACTCCACAGGAGGCTTGGCTCCCTGGAGGCCACTCAGTGGGCTCCAAGAGATACCTATCGCGACCCAGGAGGATATCAGAATCCTTTGCTTCCCCTCGAGCCAAGGCCTGACTCACTGGGTGAGTCTGGAATGCGTCCCCGTGATCCCTATCGCCCCTGGAGAGGAACATTAGGTCCTGAACACAAGCATAGATGAGGTCTATTTTGACCTGCCGTGACTTGAGAGCAATTCCCACCCAGCTCTCCCTGGCAACTCGAATGGAAGAATGGACTTCCCTGGGCCAACAGAAGAGGAAACCTGAATTCCCCGTCGTAAGTCAACAATCCCATCGCAACTCGAAAAAAACCACGTGGTTTCCCCTTCATCACAAGATGAGGGCCTTGCCCGCCACAGCGTCTCAAGAGAAGTCCCACGTTTCATCTTGAAGTTTGAAACAGTATTTGGCAAGCTTCGTGAGACCCCAAAAGTTCCCTGACATACCGGTCTCACTCAAGGGGAACACCGAGGTTCCCGGCACCACTTCATCTGAGCCCCTTCTCCCCTCCTGATCGCGACAGTAGGGTCGATTAACCTGCTTTGTCTGGAAGGCTTTCCCGACCTTCCAGGGGCACCTCAGCATGAGGCCCGTCTCACGAGGAAATTCGAGACGTAGCCTCGTGTGTGGTGCCGCATTCCAAAAGACCCCGATTTCCTGGTCCGCTCTTAATAAGAACCCGATGCCCGCACACCACTTCGAAGGCAACCCGGTGGATGAAAGCACATCACGAAGGGGCACTGACACCCCCGTGCATTGTCTGGAAAAAACCGCAGGTTCCACACACAGCTCGACAAGTGGCCTGTCACTCCTTGAACAACTCGAGAGGCAAGCGGAGTTCCATTCCTCCACACAAGACGAGGCCTGACTCTCCTGTCCCAACTCTGCAGGGACCCTGCAATCTGAGTCAGAAATGGAGAGGAACCCTGAGGTTCCTTCCTGATCTCGAGATTAGGCCCTCTTCCATTGCAGCAAACCCAGTGGAGTCCCGAGAGGCCTCTCCCAGCTCCATAGTATCCCTGACTTCTCAGAGGAACCCTGAGAAGCTACCTGAGGTCACAGGCACAAGTCGAGGGAACCCAGGGTTTCCTGCCGCAACCCGAGAAAGACCTCGAGCGTCCTTTTTCATTGCGTTGAGCCCTGATTCCACTACCATGACTCGAGAGCAATGACGTGCGCCCCCTCGCCACTCGTATGGAGACTTGACTTCCCTGACACCACACGAGAGGCTCCCTGAGCTCCCGGTCGTACCTTGTGAGAAACCCCACACTGGCACCGCAGCTCCAGAAAAACCACGAGACTCCCCCGACATCGCGAGATGAGGGCCTTCTTTTCCTGCATGGCCTGGAGAGCAATCCCGCGTGCTCTCTCCAAACTCCACAAGAGAGGAGCCAAGATTGCTGAGGAGTAGGATGGGGAGAACTCTTTCCCCCCCAAACAATTTCATCAAAAGAGCATTTAAACGTTGAGTAAATTCCACAATACAACTTATGAATGATGCCAGAGGACATCAGGCACCCAGAAAAGAACCCAACTCTTGGAAAGTAGGTAGGAAAAAGTATAAAAGACAAAAAAAGAGACAAAAGAGGGAGGGAGGGATTTCCGTCCCGGGAAGATAGTCTTAAAAAGAGAAAAGTTTCCAAACACCAGGAAAGCTTTTCACTGCCAAATCTTTGCCAAGCTTTGGAAGCACAAAGGGCAACATAAGGGGGATAAAAATAAATAAACAATTAAAACTCGCAGATTGCAAGCCCTACGGTAACTCCCCCAGCCGCGAAGCAGTGCAGACGCCTGCTCACACCATTAGCAAGCAGGGGCTGGGCAGGGAGACGCGGCGCGGGCTGCATCGCTTAGAGTAAAAATCTGGCCTGAATACCCTGAGCACTATCTGAACGAAATAACTTGGGCTAGCAAACCAGACTCTGGGATATCTACCACGCAAAAAGCCAGCCCTAACCTAAGACACCGCCAGGCCTGTGCACGGAACAAAGGACTAAACAGAGATAGCCGGCTGCAGACCTTCCCCCTCCGGTGACAGGCAGCCAGAGCCAGAAGGGGGCAATCGCAGCCCCAGAGAGACATTATCTATAAAACTGTAAGCAGCCTTCTTTGCTAACTAAAACTTCTTGGGGATCTGGACGGTCAACATCTGCCTGAGAAGGTGCGCCTGTTTTACACCCAGATAACCGAGTGGCGGGGAGGCGATAAGTCACAACATTGGCGCTCGCCAAACACCTCATCACCTGAGCTGCTCGGACCTGGGAAGAGCACAAAACGCAGGCCCAACCGAGTCTGTGCCTCTGAGGACTACCCGAGTGCCTGAACCTGAGCAGCTTGGACCTGGGAGGTGCATGAAGCCCAGGGCCAGCCTCGGATTGTTCCCAGTGGAACAACCTAGAGCCCGAGCAGTGTGGGCAGGGAGGCTACACGTGCCGTGAGCGGGGGCAGACCCAGTGTGGCTGAGGCACTGTGAACGCACGCCAGTGTTATTTGTTTGCAGCATCCCTCCCTCCCTCCCCACAGTGCAACTGAACAAGTGAGCCTAAAAAAAAAAGTGTCCTCCACCGTCCCCTTTGTGTCAGGGCGTAAATCAGACACTGAAGAGACCAGCAAACAAAAGAAGCTATAACAGAGGGAAACGCCTTGGAAGCTACAGGCAATAGATTAAAACCCTGTGGTTACTAGGACTACATAGGAAGGCGCCTATAGATCTTGAGAAATATAAGTTGGACCAAGGAACTAGCCAAAAATGAACCGAACCCACGATACTCACAACAAAACCAGAGAAAGTCCTAGATATATTTTTATGATCATTCTTACTTTTTTTTTAATTTTTTTAATTTTAAGTTCTCTATTGTTCATTTAATTTTCACTTTTATAACCTATTACTTTGCAAAAAAAAGACCCTATTTTTTTCTTCTTCAGCAAACTTCATATATATATATATATATATATATATATATATATATAATAATTTTTTGACCTTGTTTTTTTGTTTTGTTTTTTTTCTTCTTTTCTTTAACATTGTATTTTTGAAATTCCAAACTGTACTCTAGATTTTTAATTTATGCTTTTTGATATTTGATATCAATTTTGTACCTGTAGTTTCTTTATAATTTTTGCGACATTGCTTGTTTTTGTTTGTTTGTTTTCTCTTTAGTTTTCTTCTTCCTTTTTTTTAACATTGTATTTTTGAAATTCCAAACTCTACTCTAGATTTTTAATTTTTGCTTTTTGGTATTAGTTATCAATTTTGTACCTGTATTTTCTTGATAATTTTTGCGACCTTGTTTGTTTTTCTTTGTTCGTTTTTTCTCTCTTTCTTTTCCTTCTTCTTTTCTTTAACATCGTATTTTTGAAATTCCAAACTCTACTCTAGATTTTTAATTTTTGCTTTTATGTATTTGTTACCAATTTTTTACCTTTAAGAACCCAATCTTCAGTACCCATTTTTCACTAGGGAGCGAGATTACTGGCTTGACTGCTCCCTTTCCCTTTGGACTCTCCTTTTTCTCCACCAGGTCGCCTGTGTCTCCTCCCTAACCCCTCTCTACTCTACCCAACTCTGTGAATTTCTGTGTATTCCAGACGGTGGAGAACACTTAGGGAACTGATTACTGGCTGGATCTGTCTCCCTCCTTTTCATTCCCCCCTTTTATCCTTCTGGCCACCTCTGTCTCCTTCCTCCTTCTTCTCATCTCTGTATAACTCTGTGAACATCTCTGAGCGGTCCAGTTGTGGAGTGCACATAAGGAAGTGACTACTGGCCAGCCCACTCTCTCCACTATTGATTCCACCTGATCTCATTTGGGTCACCTCTAACTCCCTCCTCCCTCTTCTCTTCTCCATGTAATGCTGTGAACCTTTCTGAGTGGCCCTCACAGTAGAGAAACTTTTCTTCTTTAACGTAGATGTTTTATCAATGGTGCTGTATAGAAGGAGAAGTTTTGAAACTACTGTAAAAGTAAGACAGATAACTGGAAGCAGGAGGCTTAAGTCCAAACCCTGACTCCAGGGAACTCCTGACTCCAAGGAACATTAATTGACAGGAGCTCATCAAATGCCTCCATACCGACACTGAAATCAAGCACCACACAAGGGCCAACAAGTTCCAGGGCAAGACATACCAAGCAAATTCTCCAGCAACAAAGGAACGCAGCCCTGAGCTTCAAGATACAGGCTGCCCAAAGTCACCCCAAAACCACAAACATCTCATAACTCATTACTGGACACTTCATTGCACTCCAGAGAGAAGAAATACAGCTCCACCCACCAGAACACGGACACAAGCTTCCCTAACCAGGAAACCTTGACAAGACACCTGTACAAACCCACACACAGCGAGGAAATGCCACAGTAAAGAACTCCACAAACTGCCAGAATACAGGAAGGACACCCCAAACTCAGCAATTTAAACAAGATGAGACAGAGGAATACCCAGCAGATAAAGGAACAGGATAAATGCCCACCAAACCAAACAAAAGAGGAAGAGATAGGGAATCTACCTGATAAAGAATTCCGAGTAAGGATAGTGAAATGGATCTAAAATCTTGAAATTAAAATGGAATCACAGATAAATAGCCTGGAGACAAGGATTGAGAAGATGCAAGAAAGGTTTAACAAGGACCTAGAAGAAATAAAAAAAGAGTCAATATATAATGAATAATGCAATAAATGAAATTAAAAACACTCTGGAGGCAACAAATAGTAGAATAACAGAGGCAGAAGATAGGATTAGTGAATTCGAAGATAGAATGGTAGAAATAAATGAATCAGAGAGGATACATGAAAAACGAATTAAAAGAAATGAGCACAATCTCAGAGACCTCCAGGACAATATTAAACGCTACAACATTCGAATCATAGGGGTCCCAGAAGAAGAAGACAAAAAGAAAGACCGTGAGAAAATACTTGAGGAGATAATAGTTGAAAACTTCCCTAAAATGGGGAAGGAAATACTCACTCAAGTCCAAGAAACCCAGAGAGTCCCAAACAGGATAAAGCCAAGGCGAAACCCCCCAAGACACATATTAATCACATTAACAAAAATCAAACACAAAGAACAAATATGAAAAGCAGCAAGGGAAAAACAACAAATAACACACAAGGGAATTGCCATAAGGATAACAGCTGATCTTTCAATAGAAACTCTTCAAGCAAGGAGGGAATGGCAAGACATACTTAAAATGATGAAAGAAAATAACCTACAGCCCAGATTATTGTACCCAGCAAGGATCTCATTCAAGTATGAATGAGAAATCAAAAGCTTTTCAGACAAGCAAAAGCTGAGAGAATTCTGCACCACCAAACCAGCTCTCCAACAAATACTAAACAGGAAACACAAAAACGGTGTATAAATTCAAACCCCAAACAATAAAGTAAATGGCAATGGGATCATACTTATCAGTAATTACCTTAAACGTAAATGGGTTGAATGCTCCAACCAAAAGACAAAGACTGGCTGAATGGATACAAAAACAAGACCCCTACATATGTTGTCTACAAGAGACCCACCTCAAAACAGGGGATACATACAGACTGAAAGTGAAGGGCTGGAAAAAGATTGTCCATGCAAATAGGGACCAAAAGAAAGCAGGAGTAGCGATACTCATATCAGATAAAATAGACTTTAAAACAAAGGCTGTGAAAAGAGACAAAGAAGGTCACTACATAATGATCAAAGGATCAATCCAAGAAGAAGATATAACAATTATAAATATATATGCACCCAACGTGGGAGCACCACAGTATGTAAGACAAATGCTAACAAGTATGAAAGGAGAAATTAACACTAACACAATAATAGTTGGAGATTTTAATACCCCACTCACACCTATGGATAGATCAACTAAACAGAAATTTAACAAGGAAACACAAACTTTAAATGATACAATAGACCAGTTAGACCTAATTGATATCTATAGGACATTTCATCCCAAAACAATGAATTTCAACTTTTTCTAAAGTGCACATGGAGCCTTCTCCAGGATAGATCACATCCTGGGCCATAAAGCTAGCATTGGTAAATTCAAAAAAATAGAAATCATTCCAAGCATCTTTTCTGACCACAATGCAGTAAGATTAGATCTCAATTACAGGAGAAAAACTATTAAAAATTCCAACATATGGAGGCTGAACAACACGCTGCTGAATAACCAACGAATCACAGAAGAAATCAAAAAAGAAATCAAAATTTGCATAGAAACGGATGAAAATGAAAACACAACAACCCAAAACTTGTGGGACACGGTAAAAGCAGTCCTAAGGGGAAAGTTCATAGCAATACAGGCACACCTCAAGAAACAAGAAAAAAGTCAAATAAATAAACTAACTCTACACCTAAAGCAACTAGAAAAGGAAGAAATGAAGAACCCCAGGGTTAGTAGAAGGAAAGAAATCTTAAAAATTAGAGCAGAAATAAATGCAAAAGAAACAAAAGAGACCATAGCAAAAATCAACAAAACCAAAAGCTGGTTCTTTGAAACGATAAATAAAATTGACAAACCATTAGCCAGACTCATCAAGAAACAAAGGGAGAAAAATCAAATCAATAAAATTAGAAATGAAAATGGAGAGATCACAACAGAAAACACAGAAATACAAAGGATCATAAGAGACTACTATCAACAATTATATGCCAATAAAATGGACAACGTGGAAGAAATGGACAAATTCTTAGAAAAGTACAACTTTCCAAAACTGGACCAGGGAAGAACTAGAAAATCTTAACAGACCCATCACAAGCACGGAAATGGAAACTGTAACCAAAAATCTTCCAGCCAACAAAAGCCCAGGTCCAGACGGCTTCACAGCTGAATTCTACCAAAAATTTAGAGAAGAGCTAACACCTATCCTGCTCAAACTCTTCCAGAAAATTGCAGAGGAAGGTAAACTTCCAAACTCATTCTATGAGGCCACCATCAGCCTAATACCAAAACCTGACAAAGATCCCACAAAAAAAGAAAACTACAGGCCAATATCACTGATGACATAGATGCAAAAATCCTTAACAAAATTCTAGCAATCAGAATCCAACAACACATTAAAAAGATCATACACCATGACCAAGTGGGCTTTATCCCAGGGATGCAAGGATTCTTCAATATCCGCAAATCAATCAATGTAATACACCACCTTAACAAATTGAAAAATAAAAACCATATGATTTTCTCAATAGATGCAGAGAAAGCCTTTGACAAAATTCAACATCCATTTATGATAAATACTCTCCAGAAAGCAGGAATAGAAGGAACATACCTCAACATAATAAAAGCTATATATGACAAACCCACAGCAAACATTATCCTCAATGGTGAAAAATTGGAAGCATTTCCTCTAAAGTCAGGAACAAGACAAGGGTGCCCACTTTCACCATTACTATTCAACATAGCTTTGGAAGTTTTGGCCACAGCAATCAGAGCAGAAAAAGAAACAAAAGGAATCCAAATTGGAAAGAAGAAGTAAAACTCTCACTGTTTGCAGATGACATGATCCTCTACATAGAAAACCCTAAAGACTCCACCAGAAAATCACTAGAACTAGTCAATGACTATAGTAAAGTTGCAGGATATAAAATCAACACACAGAAATCCCTTGAATTCCTATACACTAATAATGAGAAAACAGAAAGAGAAATTAAGGAAACAATTTCATTCACCATTGCAACGGAAAGAATAAAATACTTAGGAATATACCTACCTAAAGAAACTAAAGACCTATATATAGAAAACTATAAAACACTGGTGAAAGAAATCAAAGAGGACACTAATAGGTGGAGAAATATACCATGTTCATGGATTGGAAGAATCAATATAGTGAAAATGAGTATACTACCCAAGGCAATTTATAGATTCAATGCAATCCCTATCAAGCTACCACCAGTATTCTTCACAGAGCTAGAACAAATAATTTCACAATTTGTATGGAAATACAAAAAACCTCGAATAGCCAAAGCGATCTTGAGAAAGAAGAATGGAACTGGAGGAATCAACCTACCTGATTTCAGGCTCCGCTACAAAGCCACAGTTATCAAGACAGTATGGTACTGGCACAAAGACAGAAATATAGATTAGTGGAACGAAATAGAAAGCCCAGAGATAAATCCACACACATATGGACACCTTATCTTTGACAAAGGAGGCAAAAATATACAATGGATTAAAGACAATCTCTTTAACAAGTGGTGCTGGGAAATCTGGTCAACCACTTGTAAAAGAATGAAACTAGAACACTTTCTAACACAATACACAAAAATAAACTCAAAATGGATTCAAGATCTAAACGTAAGACCAGAAACTATAAAACTCCTAGAGGAGAACATAGGCAAAACACTCTCTGAAATACATCACAGCAGGATCCTCTATGACCCACCTCCCAGAATATTGGAAATAAAAACAAAAATAAACAAATGGGACCTAATTAACCTTAAAAGCTTCTGCACATCAAAGCAAACTATTAGCAAGGTGAAAAGACAGCCTTTGGAATGGGAGAAAATAATAGGAAATGAAGCAACTGACAAACAACTAATCTCAAAAATATACAAGCAACACCTACAGCTCAACTCCAGAAAAATAGATGACCCAATCAAAAAATGGGCCAAAGAACTAAATAGACATTTATCCAAAGAAGACATACAGATGGCTAACAAACACATGAAAAGATGCTCAAAATCACTCATTATCATAGAAATGCAAATCAAAACCACTATGAGGTACCATTTCACGCCAGTCAGAATGGCTGCAATCCAAAAGTCTACAAATAATAAATGCTGGAGAGGGTGTGGAGAAAAGGGAACCCTCTTACACTGTTGGTGGGAATGCAAACTAGTACAGCCACTATAGAGAACAGTGTGGAGATTCCTTAAACAACTGGAAATAGAACTGCCTTATGATCCAGCAATCCCACTGCTGGGCATACACACTGAGGAAACCAGAAGGGAAAGAGACACGTGTACCCCAATGTTCATCGCAGCACTGTTTCTAATAGCCAGGACATGGAAGCAACCTAGATGTCCATCAGCAGATGAATGGATAAGAAAGCTGTGGTACATATACACAATGGAGTATTACTCCGCCATTAACAAGAATAGAATGAATCAGTTCTAATGAGGTGGATGAAACTGGAGCCTATTATACAGAGTGAAGTAAGCCAGAAAGAAAAACACCAATACAGTATACTAACGCATATATATGGAACTTTGAAAGACGGTAACAATAACCCTGAGTACGAGACAGCAAAAGAGACACTGATGTATAGAAGAGTCTTATGGACTCTGTGGGAGAGGGAGAAGGTGGGAAGATTTGGGAGAATGGCATTGAAGCATGTAAAATATCATGTATGAAAAGAGTTGCCAGTCCAGGTTTGATGCATGACACTGGATGCTTGGGGCTAGTGCACTGGGACGACCCAGAGGGATGCTATGGGGGGGGAGGAGGGAGGAGGGTTCAGGATGGGGAGCACATGTATACCTGAGGCGGATTCATTTTGATATTTGGAAAAACTAATACAATTATGTAAAGTTTAAAAATAAAATAAAATTAAAAAAAAAAATCCACAGGAGGCTTGACTCCCTTTAGGCCACTCAGTGGTCTCCAAGAAATACCCGTCGGGACTCGAGAGCAGAGCAGAGTCCTTTCCTTCCTCTCGAGATGAGGTCTGACTCCTCGGGTGCGTCTAAAATGCAACCCCGAGATCTCTGTCGCCCCTGGAGAGGAACATTAGGTCCTGGACACAAGCTTAGATGAGGTCTCTTTTGCCCTGAAGTGACTCGAGAGCAATCCCTAGCTCTCTCTCGCAACTCCAATGGAAGATTGGACTTCCCTGGGCCAACACAAGAGGAAGCCTGAATTCCCCATCGTAACTCGAGAATCCCGCCGAAACTCGAGAAAAACCACATGGTTACCCTGTCATCGCAAGATGAGGCCCTTGCCCGCTACAGCGTCTAAAGAGAAGTCCCAGGTTTCTTCTTGAAGTGTTTTCACACTTCAAGTGTGAAAACTTGGCACCCTTGATGCGATTCCAAAAGTTCCCCGACACCCTGGTCTCTCTCGAGGGGAACACCGAGGTTCCCGGTATGACTTCATCTGAGCCACTTCTCCCCTCCTGATTGCGACTGGAGGGTCGACTCCCGTGCTTTGTCTGGAAGGGGTTCCCAACCTTCCCAGCGCACCTCAGGATGAGGCCGGTCTAACGAGAATATTTGAGACGTAGCTTCATGGGTGGTAACACATGCTGAAAGACCCCGATTCCCCGGTCCACTCTTGATAATAACCCGATGCCCGGACACCTCTTGAAAGGCAACCCTGTGGAAGAACCCACAACACGAAGGGGCACTGACACCCTCGTGCATCGTCCGGAAAAACCCGCAGATTCCAAACACAGTTCAACAAGTTGCCTGTCACCCCGTGAATAACTCGAGAGGGAAGCGGAGTTCCATTCCTCCTTACAAGACGAGGCCTGACTCTCCTGTCCCAACTCTGCAGGGACCCTGCGATCAGAGTCAGAAATGGAGATGAACCCTGAGGTTCCTGCCTCCACTCGAGATGAGGCCCTCTTCTATTGCACCAAACCCAGTGGAGTCCCGAGAGGGCCCTCCCAACTCCAGGGTATCCCTGACTTCTCAGAGGCACACTGAGAAGCTCCCTGAGGCCACCGGCACTAGTCGAGGGAACCCAGGGTTTACTGCCGTGACCCAAGAAACACCTTGAAAGTCCTTCTTTAACGGTTCTTGAGGCCCGATACACCTTCCATGACTCTAGAGCAATGACGCGCTCCCCCTCGCAATGCGCATGGAGACCTGACTTCCCAAGCGCCACATGAGAGGCTCCCTGAGCTCCCCGTAGTACCTCATGAGAAACCCCACACTGGCGCTGCAGCTCGAGAAAACCCACGAGACGCCCCCTTCATCGCGAGATGATGGCCTTCTTTTCCTGCATGGCCTGGAGAGCAATCACGAGTCCTCTCTCCAAACTCCACAGGAGGCTTGACTCCCTTTAGGCCACTCAGTGGGCTCCAAGAGATACCCGTCGCAACTCGAGAGGAGAGTGGAGTCCTTCGCTTCCCCTCGAGACAAGGACTGACTCCCCAGGTGCATCAGGAAAGCAACCCCGAGATCCCTGTCCCCCCTGGAGACGAACATTATGTCCTGGACACAAGCCTAGATAAGGTCTCTTTTGCCCTGCAGTAATTCAAGCGCAATCCCTAGCTCTCCCTCGCAACTCGAATGGAAGACTGGACTTCCCTGGGCCAACACAAAAGGAAGCCTGAATTTCCTGACCTAACTCGAGAATCCCGCCACAACTCGAGAAAAACGACGTGGTTAACCCGTCACCACAAGATGAGGCCCTTGCCAGCTACAGCGTCTCAAGAGAAGTCTCACGTTCCGTCTTGAAGTTTGAAACGGTACTTAGCACCTTTGATGTGACTCCAAAAGTTCCCCGACATCCCAGTTTTACTCGAGGGGAACATCGAGGTTCCCGGCACCACTTCATCTGAGCCCCTTCTCCCCTCCTGATCGGGACAAGAGGGTCGATTCACTTGCTTTGTCTGAAAGGGTTACCGACCTTCCTGGTGCACCTCAGGTTTAGGTCCGTCTCAAGAAGAAATTCGAGACGTAGGCTTGTGGGTGGTGCCACATGCCGAAAGACCCTGATTTCCTGGTCTGCTCTTGATAAGAATCTGAAGGCTGGATACTTCTTCGAAGGCAACCCTGTGTATGAAGGCAAAAAACGAAGGGGAACTGACACCCCCATGCATCGTCCGGATAAAACCGCAGGTTCCACACACAGCTCGACAAGTGGCCTGTTATCCGGTGAACAACTCGAGAGTCCAGTGGAGTTCCATTCCTCCACACAAGACGAGGCCTGACTCTCCTGTCCTAACTCTGTAGGGACTCTGTGTTCAGAGTCAGAAATGGAGAGCAACCCTGAGGTTCCTGCTTCAAATCGAGATGAGGCCCTCTTCTGACAAGGTCCAGCCTCGGCTGGTCCAGGGTTTTCGAAGGGGAGACAGAGTAGGTGACCTATTGATTTATTTATCGAAGATATAAAGAGTAATAGAATGAGGATAGCTCAGTAGGAAAATTTAGTGGAGAAAAGAAGCTGAGTAGCTTGGTTTATGCGGAAAATCAGTATAACCCGTGACACCAGGTTAGCTCTGACCACGGAGGCTGCAGGCTCCCTCTCGAATAGCGAAAAGTGCCCCACCTTAGACACCTTCTCAAGTGGTCTTCGAAGCCCAGGCAAATAAATGGTCGCAGAGGATATCCGCGCTCCAGATGGACACTCATCTGAAAATTGAGGGGAAGAATGACATTAGGAGACTAAGCGTTGGCAATCAAGGCCCGTAGCTTTATTTTCAACAGGGGTTTTTATACCCTAAGTTACACATAGAGGATAATGGGGATGCAAAGACAGCAGCCTTTGATCCTTATCAAAAACCAGAGTTTCTCTCCTGCAAATGTATCGTATACAAATGGTTTAGGTGATTTACATCATCTTCTAGCCAGAAGACCTATTAACATTTTATGACTCTTGACAAAGACTTATCAACCATAAGACTTATTTTCTCTAAGAGTAATTATTTTAAGGTTTGGCCCCATCTTTCGAAGATAAAATTGCATTCCTATAGGGCAGATGTGTAATGGGCTTACAACAAAGGAAATAATTTATTACCTTAAGGGTCTAAAGTTAGTAACACCAAGGCCACTACTTATTTCTTCTACATACCAACTATATTAATTAATACACATTCAAGGATACAATTCAGGGGATGTGGAAACTTGGCAACAAGCATTGGTTCATCAATGAAATCTTTTACTAGTTTTATTCTGACAGTTTCTAACTCTCTGAGAGGCTCTAAGCTCTTTGAATATCTTAAGCTTCCCGTGCCTCTCGAGGCTCGGAGACTGTAAACAATTGTATGCCTTGCTGTAGGAGACCGGGTAAACTTGTCAGGCGAGTTAGAGAGCCATCTGACGTGTTTGGATTTAAACACTCCTAATTGCCCAGGAACTTTATTAATTGGAGCTGTAAGTTAGCTCTTTGACAGAGAGAGTGAGATGGTGGTGGGTGACAGCCCCCAGGAAAGTCAGAGGTGAGAGCACAAAGCAATAAAGTAGGCAGACTCTGGTTTTGGGGGGGTAGATGCTCAAGAATATCCGGGAGGACTCCCGAGGCTCGATCCCGCCTTTGTGTATGCCCAGCCTCCTTCCTCATGACCTTTGTCACGAGTGGAATGTCTCTCGCCGGTTCCCGGCATCTCCCTGTTTTTTATTTCTTAAAACAGCCAGATGTAGCTCAGTCGCGAGCCTCTGAATACTCTGCCGAAGAATCCTGACAATACAAGGAAGAATGATTATGAGAAGCAGAATTAAAGCAGCCACCGCAGCATAGCTAAAGACATTAGACAGAATATTCTTTCCTGAGATGTAATTAGGGAAAGTATGGAAGAAATCATTTGCTGTTCCAGCAGCAGTAAAATCTAATCGGGAGTGCTCCATGGTTGCTATTTGATAGTGAAGTTTCCCTACGTCTCAACCAATGTCAGAGCTGTTCCAGATACCTGAAATATGGTTTTGAATCTTTTCCCATTCAAAATCTGTCTCATTTACTTTCAGGGGTGTTCCACATATCCACCGATAGTCAGCATGACAAGACAATGCCATTTTCACCTTTAAAGCCTGCAATTCAGTCCCAATATGTATTACTGCTTCCTCTAGGGCGTCTACCCTCATTTCTAATTTTCTCTCTATAGCTTCCTGTGTTGCCAATGTTAAAGAAACATTTTTGGACATAGAATCAACATATTGAGCAGTATGTACTTGTTGAGTCAATGATATTGCTGCCACAGTAACAGAAGTGATTGCACTTATCAAAGCTGCTGTTCCCAAGATAAGTAAGCCCACAAACCGTCGTGTTTGCATTAAATCCTGTAGTTGTTGTAATACAGCAAGACCATAATTCAATAAGTGGTTACATCATAAGATAAGGTGGATGTTGTAGCATTACAAAGGAGCAAACATTATATTGAGGGTTTAAACAAGATGAACCAGGGAGCAGCTGTAGGCGTCAGCCCGGGGGAGCAGTGTCCCCAGCATCAGGAGGCAGAACGCGAGCGGCAGGCTGTGGGCCAAGGCGCCTATGGTGGGCGGAGGGGCAGGGTTCGTGGTTTAGGGCTAGCCGCCACCGCTTGGGCTCAGGGCGGTCCCCTCTCGCCGGTGGGGCCACGCTGGTCTGGACGGCACTCCGCGGGCGCGCTTTCCTCTCTGGCCCTCACTCGCTGCACAGACTTCTTTGCTCTAGGTCACGGGGTGCAGAGAGGTGGGTGCGAGGCGCTGCTGGTGGCGCGGAGGCGAGAGCTGGCTGGGGGAGGGGGAGAGAGTGAGTGCGCGTGCCGCGAACCTGGTCTTTGGGGAATGTGACATGACGAATTTGTCTGAGATCCAAACCGGAGAATCTGCATTCTGTAGAAATATACAAGCATACCCTCTCCCACAAGTTAGCAACACATCTGGCCTTTTTCACTCTCCCGTAAGGAGGCCTTTTTACTTGACCAGGGGCCGAGTCGTAGCCTGTAATTCAGGCATCTAATGTCTCATCATTGTAGTCTGCCCCTGTGTGTTTGCGTTTAAGTGATTAATTACAATTGGAACATAACTTCACTATTTGTCTAGCTGTTTCCCTATGGATATGTTAATTTAGGTCTAATGTTTAGTTTAGGTCTCTGTATAAATTTAAGTAATAAATGTATAACCTCCTTATCTCATTTTGGTATACAGGTATACAGATATACCTAAGTGCAAAATGCATTTATATATGTATTTATATATGGCAACAAGGATAAAGTTATTGACATATAATATATATAAATCAATATACTTGAATTAATCTTTATAATTAATATATTAATTAATATATATTACAACAATACAACACATACACAGCTAATACCAACCAACACAAACCAATATACTGTAATAATACATGTCACACATTTATAATTATACAGTATATAGAACATATATCATCACAGCACATCAATCCATACCAATTAATATCAGCCACACACACATTATATTACTGTCATATATATTTAATTATACAGTATATATATGTGTGTGTGTATATAGTATACATATTAATTTATATACAAATTAATTAAGTATAGATCTATAAATAGAATTAGGTGTACCTTTATTATATTTTATTTATACCCATACCTAATTAGGCAAACTGTAATTAGGCAAATACATTTATATTATGTATTTATAACAATATATAAAGTATTGTTAAATGTACCACCTGTACAGCATCTCCACCCCACATACCACTTTCTCTAATCCCACCAACTCATTTTCAGTATTATGTGTTGGCCAGGAGCTGGGCCAGTCTTTCCCAGCAATGTTAAGAGACGTCTGTTCCTGTGTCTAATAGCCCTGGCGTTTTATTCTCTTGAATTAAAAGATCTTTTAAAGGCCTTGGAACTGTAATTTCCTGCACCCAAAAGGCTAGATCACTAGATCCAAATGTTTTGTGGCTCTTAGCTTGAGAAGTCAAGTTTTTCCTTGTCTGATAGTAAGGTAAAAGTAAAAGCTGTGTTACTCTTTGACCTTTATTAATTTGTACAGTTTTGATAGGCAGTGAGATCAAGACTTTAATTTCTCAATATCATCAGAATCTACTACACCATGCACCAGCGAAATTTCTTTTCTTTCTTTTTTTTTTATTTAATTTTTTTTTAAAAGAAAGCGAGCTACGCCCCAGGACAAATCTTACAATGTCCTCAGATAGGGGGCCAGCCACTCCGGTTGGAATTGGAGTAAGCGGCACATCAGGGGTTAATATTGTTATTAAATCTCCTTGCCTTTTCGCTTTTCTCCTAGCCTGGGTGAGACCCCCCTGAGGGAGTTTTCTCCAAGGAGCACACTCTGCATATTGTGTACTAAAAGCTCCTTTGTTTAAAAAACTTTTTATCTTCCTCAGTCTTAGGAAACACTTTGGCAGGCTTTGGGGGCAAAGTGGGGAACTCCTGGGTCCTGGGAGGCACAATCGAAGGCGGTGGCAGTCGCCTTAAATCAGAAAGTGGTGGATAAGTTTTTTAAAGGTTTGCGCAGAGGGGGAGGGAGCTCGCCAGGGCTCTCGGCCGCAGCGTCCTGTAAGCCCTCTCCTTCCTCGGGAGGTAGACCAGTTTCTCCCTCCTTTTTTTTTTTCTTCAATGGCAGAAAATATGATCTGTGCAGTAAATGGAGACTCACCACCATCCACCTCTATAGCCTCCCCCATAGTCTATTTAACAGCCTCGTGACGGAGGTCCAGGACATTTCTAATCATATTCCACAGTCAATAAATATTTGTCTATTCTTAGATGCAGAGAAATCCATTTTTAATTTTTTTTTTAATTTTAGAGAATATTTTTATTTATTTTGTAACCTCTTTACCCTGGCTAAACTGCAGAGGGGACTAGAAAAGAAGCCTCAAGGTGAGGATCAAGTTCATCCTTGGGACTAGAGAAAATCCTTCTCCGGGAAACTCCTAGCGGTGGCCCTTTACCCCGACATGGAGGAGGAGGCATAGGGGGATGGGAGCGTCCCGAAGTTTTCCTCTTCTGTTCCGGAGATCCTTTAACTGTTTGGTAACTAAATCTTACGAACTGTCTGATCGGGGATGTTTCCCTCAACCTCCTAGGAGCGGATGGTCTGATTAGGGATGTTTTCTTAAACTTTTAGGAGCATCTTTAGCTTAAAAAAAAAAAAATCCTCATCAGAATGGCATCGTGGTGCTGTTTCCTCTAAACCTTTTTCAAATTGAGGGGAGAGCTGATCTTTCTTTTCATCCCTATCTTTTACATGCTCATTGGCAGTCATAGCGGCTAGCCATTCATTTAGCTGTCGATAGCTAGGTATAGCCTCTTCATTTTCACTTTTCTTTATAACAGGTACCTTTTCAGATTTGCTTTTTTGTTTAACAGGTACTTTTCCAACTTTACTTTCCACTTTAACAGGTACCTTTTCAAATTCATGAGCTGGATCTAAAACATCTCTAGTCATATTCCACAGAGGAAAGGTGTAAGTAGGGATTTTTTCCAAACCTTGCTGAGCACAATAAGCTCTTAGCTGTTTTCCTAGTTTTTTCAAGATATCGAGGTTAACAGTGCCTTGTTGTAGAAACCAAGGGCAGTGGTCTTGTACAAATGTAAAAAATGATTGAATGGAAGATTTTTTAACCTTGATTCTTCTTTTACTTAATAACTGTAAAATTACTCCTATAAAGAGCTGTCTTTCATTTGATTCAGTGTTGCCCATGTCAGAAACTTAAGGATAGTAAAAGATTTTGCTTTTAGCTATCTAAAGATTAGGCCTTTTTTGTCAGCCTTTTTAGAAACCGTTTTTTCTCTCTAACTCTTCAACACTTCCCACTCCTCTCGCCCTGTCTATTCTACAGGGGGATCTGCAGCCCCCTAAGTGGGATCCTATCTGTCCCCAAAACTGAACACTGGGGGAATGGGGTTGGGGATTTACCTTCGAAATGCCTATCTCGGGCGCCACCTGCAGAGGTCCAGCCCCAGCTGATACAGGGTATTCGAAGGGAAGATGGAGTAGGCGACCTATGTATTTATTTATTTATTCATCAAAGATATAAAGAGTAATAGAATGAGGATAGCTCAGTAGGAAAATTCAGTGGAGAAAAGCAGCTGAGTAGCTTGGTTTACGCGGAAAATCAATATAACCCGTGACACCAGGTTAGCTCTGACCACGGAGGCTGCAAGTGCCCTCTAGAATAGAGGAAGGTGCCCCACCTTAGACACCTTATCGAGTGGGTCTTCGAAGCCCAGGCAAATAAATGGTCGCAGAGGATATCCGCGCTCCAGATGGACACTCATCTGAAAATTGAGGGGAATAATGACATGGGGAGACCAAGCGTTGGTGAGCAAGGCCCGTAGCTTTATTTTCAACACAGGTTTTAATACCCTAAGTTACACATAGAGGATAATAGGGGATGCAAAGTCAGCAGTCTTTAATCCTTATCAAAAACCAGGGTTTCTTTTCTGCAGATTTATCGTATAAAAATGGTTTAGATGATTTACATCATCTTCTGGCCAGAAGACCTATTAACATTTTATGACTCTTGACAAAGACTTATCAACCATTAGAGTTATTTTCTCTAAGAGTAATTGTTTAAGGTTTGGCGCCATCTTTCGAAGATAAAATTGCATTCCTATAGGGAGGATGTGTAATGGGTTTACAACAAAGAAAAGAATTTATTACCTTAAGGGTCTAAAGTTACCAACATCAAGGCCACTACTTATTTTTTCTACATACCAACTATATTAATTAGCACACATTCAAGGATACAATTCAGGGGATGTGGAAACTTGGCAAAAAGCATTGGTTCATCAATGAAATCTTTTACTAGTTTTATGTTTCTAACTCTCTGAGAGGCTCTAAGCTATTTGAATATCTTAAACTTCCCGTGCGTCTCGAGGCTGGGAGACTGTACACAATCGTATGCATAGCTGTAGGAGACCGGGTAAACTTGTCAGGCGAGTTAGAAAACCATCTGAGGGGTTTGGATTTAAACACTACTAATTGCCCAGGAACATTATTAGTTGGAGCTGTAAGTTAGCTCTTTGACAGAGAGAGTGAGATGGTGGTTGGGGACATCCCCAGTAATGTCAGAGGTGAGAGAACAAAGCAATAAAGAAGGCAGACTTTGGTTTTTGGGGGTAGATGCTGAAGAATATACGGGGGAACTCCCGGAGGCTCGATCCCGCCTTTGCGTATGCCGAGACTCTTTCCTCATGACATTTGTCACGAGTGGAATATCTCTCGCTGGCTCCCGGCAATCTTCCATTGCACCAAACGCAGTGGAGTCCCAAGAGGCCCCTCCCAACACCACAGTATCAGTGTCTTCTCAGAGGCACCCTGAGCAACTCCCTGAGTTCACCGGCACAAGTCGAGGGAACACAGGGTATCCTGCCGCAACCCGAGAAAGACCTCAAGAGTCCGTCTTCAACGCGTCTTGAGGCCGGATTCCCCTACCATGACTCGAGAGCAATGACACGCTCCCCCTCGCCATGCGCATGGACACCTGACTTCCCTGGCGCCACATGAGAGGCTCCCTGAGCTCCCCGTCATACCTCGTGAGAAACCCCACACTGGCGCCACAGCTCGGGAAAACCCACGAGACACCACCGTCATCGCGAGATTGGGGACATCTTTTCCTGCCTGACCTGGAGAGCAATCCCTGGTCCTTTCTCCAAACTTCACAGGAGGCTTTACTCCCTTTAGGCCACTCAATGGGCTCCAAGAGATACCTGTTGCGACTTGAGAGGAGAGCAGAGTACTTTGTTTCCCCTCGAGATGAGGCCTTACCTTGGGTGAGCCTGGAATGCAACCCCGAGATCCCTGTTGCCCCTGGAGAGGAACATTATGTCCTGGACAAAAGCCTAGATGAGGTCTATTTTGCCCTACAGTGACTCGAGAGCAACACCCATCTCTCCCTCGCAATTCGAATGGAAGATTGGTCTTCACTGGGCCAACACAAGAGGAAGTCTGAATTTCCCGTTGTAACTCGAGAATCCCGCCGCAACTCTTAAAAACCACGTGGTTCCCCATTCATCACAATATGAGGCCTTTGCCCGCTACAGAGTCTCAAGAGAAGTCCCATGTTTCGTCATAAAGTTCGAAATGCTACTTGGCACCCTTGATGCGACCCCAAAAGTTCCCCAATATACCGGTCTCACTCCAAGGGAACACCGAAGTTCCTGGCACCACTTCATTTGAGCCCCTTCTCCCCTCCTGATCATGGCAGGAAGGTCTATTCCCCTGCTTTGTCTAGAAGGGGTTCCCGAACTTCATGGCGCACCTCAGGATGAGGCCAGTCTCACGAAGAAATTCGAGACGTAGCCTCGTGTTGGTGCCACGTGCCGAAAGACCCCGATTTCTCGGTCTTGCTCTTGATAAGAACCCGATGCCCGGACACCTCTTCTAAGGCAACCCTGTGGATGAAGGCACTACACGAGGGGGCACTGGCAACCCTGTTCATCGTCCGTAAATCCCACAGGATCCACATACAGCTCCACAACTGGCCTGTCACCCCTTAAACAACGAGAGAGGCAAGCGGAGTTCCCTTCCTCAGACAAGACGAGGCCTGAGTATCCAATCCCAACTCTGCAGGCACGCTTCGATCTGAGTCAGAAATGGAGAGGAAACCTGAGCTTCCTGCCTCAACCCGAGATGAGGCCCTCTTCCATTAAAACAAACCCAGTGGAGTCCCGAGAGGCCACTCCCATCTCCACAGTATCCCTGACTTCTCATAGGCATTCTGAGAAGCTCCTTGAGGCCACCGGCAAAAGTCGAGGGAAATAAGGGTTTCCTGCCACAACCGAAGAAAGACCTCGAGAGTCCTTCTTCAACGCGTCTTGAGGTCAGATTCCCCTACCATGGCTCGAGAGCAATAACGCGCTCCCCCTCGCCACGCACATGGAGACCTGACTTCCCTGGCGCCACATGAGAGGCTCCCTGAGCTCCCTGTCGTACCTCGTGTGAAACCCCACACTGGCGCCGCAGCTCGAGAAAACACACAAGACCCCTCCGTCATGGCGAGATGAGGGCCATCTTTTCCTGCATGGCCTGGAGAGCAGTCCCAAGTCCTCTCTCCAAACTTCACAGGAGGCTTGACTCCCTTTAGGCCACAAAGTGGGCTCCAAGAGGTGCCCGTCGCAACTCGAAAGGAGAGCAGAGTCCTTTGCTTCCCTTCGACACGAGGCCTGACTCCCTGGGTGAGTCTGGAATGCAAACCTGAGATCCCTGTGGCCCTTGGAGAGGAACATTAGGTCCTGGACACAAGCCTAGATGAGGTCTCCTTTGCCCTGCAGTGACTCGAGCGCAACCCCCAGCTCTCCCTCGCAACTCGAATGGATGATTGGACTTCCCTGGCCCAACACAAGAGGAAGCCTGAAATCCCCGTCGTAACTCGAGAATCCCGCCACAACTCGAGAAAAACCACGTGGCTCCCCCGTCATCGCAAGATGAGGCCCTTGGCCGCTACAGCGTATCAAGAGAAGTCCCACGTTCCATCCTGAAGTACAAAACGGTACTTGGCACCCTTGATGCGACCCCCAAAGTTCCCTGACATACCGGTCTCACTCGAGGGAAACACCAAAGTTCATGGCACCACTTCCTGTGAGCCCCTTCACCCCTCCTGATCGCGACAGGAGGGTCGACTCCCATGCTTTGTCTGCAAGGGGTTCCCGACGTTCCCCGCAAACCTCCGGATGAGGCCGGTCTCATGAGGAAATTCGAAAAGTAGCCTCATGGTTGGTGCCACATGTTGAAAGATCCCGAATTCCCGGTCCACTCTAGATAAGAACCTGACGCCCGGACATCTCTTCGAAGGCAACCCTGTGGATGAAGGCACAACACGAAGGGACAATGACATCCCCATGCATCGTCTGGAAAAACCCGCCGATTCCACTCACAGCTCCAAATGTGGACTGTCACCCCGTGAACAACTCGAGAGGCAAGTGAAGTTGCATTCCTTCACACAAGACGAGGCCTTACCCTCCTGGCCCAACTCTTCAGGGACCCTGCGATCGGAGTCAGAAATGGAGAGGAACCCTGAGGTTCCTGCCTCAACTAGAGAAGAGGCCCTCTTCCATTGAACCAAACTCAGTGGTGTCCCGAGAGGCCCCTCCCAACACCACAGTATCCCTGAATTCTCAGAGGCTCCCTGAGAAGCTACCTGAGGTCACTGGCACAAGTCGAGGGAACCCAGAATTTCCTGAAGTAACCCGAGAAAGACTTGGAGAGTCCTTTTTCAACGTCTCTTGATGCCCGATTCCCCTACCATGACTCCAGAGCAAGGACGTGCTCCCCTCGCCACAAGCAGGAAAACTGACTTCCCTAGTACCACACAAGAGGCTCCCTGAGTACCCCATCATACCTCGTGAGAAAACCCACAGTGGTGCCGCAGTTCGAGAAAAACCACAAGATGCCCCCGTCAAGGAGAGATGGGGGTCTTCTTTTCCTGCCTGACCTGGAGAGCAATCCCTGGTCCTCTCTCCAAACTTCACAGGAGGATTGACTCCCTTTAGGCCACTCAGTTGGGTCCAAGAAATACCCGGTGCGACTCGAGAGGAGAGCGGAGTCCTTTGCTTCCCTCGAGATGAGGCCTGACTCCCCAGGTGAGTTTGGAATGCAACCCCGAAATCCCTGTCGCCCCTGGAGTGGAACATTATGTCCTAGACACAAGCCTAGATGAGGTCTATTTTGCCCTACAGTGATCGAGAGCAACCTCCATCTCTCCCTCACAATTTGAATGGAAGATTGGGCTTCCCACGGTCAACACATGAGGAAGTCTGAATATCCCATCGTAATTCGAGAATTCAGCCTCAAGTCATAAAAACCATGTGGTTCCCCCTTCATCGCAATATGAGGCCCTTGCCAGCTAGAGTCTCAAGAGAAGTCCCACGTTCCATCTTAAAGTTCGAAATGCTACTTGGCACCCTTGATGCGACCCCAAAATTCCCCAACATACCGGTCTCACTCCAGGGGAACACCGAAATTCCCGGCGTCTCCAGGGAAGTCCCATTTTCTGTCCTTAAGTGCGAAACGGAACTTGACACCCTTGATGCGACCGCAAAAGTTCCCGACACGCTGGGTTCCCTCGAGGGGAACACCAAGGGTCCCGGCACCACTTCATCTGAGCCCCTTCTCCCCTCCTGATCGCGACAGGAGAGTCGATTCCCCTGCTTTCTCTGGAAGGGGTTCCCGGCCTTCCTGGTGCACCTCAGGATGAGGCCGGTCTCAGGAGGAAATTCGAGACCAGCCATGTGTGAGGTGCCACGTGCCGAACGACACCGATTTTCCGGTCCGCTCTTGATAAGAACCTGATGCCCGGACACCTCCTCGAAGGCAACCCTGTGAGTGAAGGCACAACACGAAGGGGCACTGACACCCCCGTGCATCATCCGGAAAAACCCGCAGGGTCTACACACAGCTCGACAAGGGGCCTGAGACTCCCGGAACAACTCGAGAGGCAACCAGAATTCCATTCCTCAGACAAGACGAGGCATGACTCTCCTGTCCCAACACTGCAGGGACCATGCAGTCGGAGTCAGAATTGGAGAGGAAGCCTGAGGTTCCTGCCTCAACTTGTCATGAGGCCCTCTTCCATTGCACCAAACCCAGTGGAGTTCCGAGAGGCCCCTCCCAACTCCACAGTGACCCTGACTTCTCAGAGGCACGCTGAGAAGCTTCCTGAAGTCACTGGCACAAGTCGATGGAACCCAGGGTTTCCTGCTGCAACCCAGGAAAGACCTCGAGAGTCCTTCTTTAACACCTCTTCAGGCCCAATTCCCCTACCATGACTCGAGAACAATGACGGGCTCCCTCTCACCACGTGCATAGAGACCTGACTGCCCTGGCACCACGTGAGAGGCTCACTGAGCTCCCAGTCTTACTTCGTGAGAAACCCCACACTAGCGCCACAGCTCGAGAAAACCTACGAGACGCCCCAGTCATTGGGAGATGAGGGCCTTCATTTCATGCATTCCCTGGAGAGCAATCCCGTGTCCTCCCTCCAAACACCAAAGGAGGTTTGACTCCCTTTAAGCCACTCAGTGGGCTCCAAGACATACCCGTCCGACTCGAGAGGAGAGCAGAGTCCTTTGCTTCCCCTCGAGATGAGGGCTGACTCCAAGGTGAGTCTGGAATGCAACCCCGAGATTTCTGTCGAGCCTTGACATGAACATTAGGTCCTGCACACAAGCCTTGGTGGGGTCTCTTTTGCCTTCAGTGACTAGAGCGCACCTCCAGCTCTTCCTCGAATCTCGAATGGAAGATAAGACTTTTGTGGGCCAACACAAGAGGAAGCATGAATTCCCTGTGGTAACTCAAATATCCCACCGCAACTCGAGAAAAACCAAGTGGTTCCGCAGTCATTCCAAGATGCGGCCCATGCCCGCTGGAGCACCCCAAGAGAAGTCCAACGTTCCATTTTGAAGAGCGAAACGGTACTTGGAACGCTTTATGCGACCCCAAAAGTTACCCGACATACCTGTCTCACTTGAGGGAAACACCGAGGTTCCCAGCAGCACTTCATCTGAGCCACTTCTCCCCTCCTGATCGCCACAGGAGGGTCGATTCCTCTGCTTTGTCTGGAAGAGTTTCATGAACTTCGCGGCACATTTCAGGATGAGGCCGGTTTCATGAGGAAATTCGAGACAACCCACGTGGGTGGTGCCAAATGCTGAACGACCCCGATATCCCGGTCCGCTCTTCATATGAACCCGATGCCCGGACACCTCTTGGAAGGCAACCCTGTGGATGAAGACACAAAACGAAGGGTCACTGACACCCCTGTGCATCGTCTGCAAAGACCCGCGGGTTCCACACACAGCTCGACAAGGGGCCTGAAACCCCATGAACAACTCGAGAGGCAAGCGGAGTTCCATTCCTCAGAAAAGACGTAGCCTGTCTCTCCTGTCCCAACTCTGCAGGGACCCTGATGTCGGAGTCCGAAACAGAGAGGAAGTCTGAGGTTCCTGCCTCCCCTCGAGATGAACCCCTCTTCCATTGCGACAAACCCAGCGGAGTACCGAGAGGCACCGCCAACTCCACAGTATCCCTCAACTCTCAGAGACACCCTGGGAAGTTCCCTAAGGTCCCCGGCAGAAGTCGAGGGAAACGACTTTTTCCCGCCACAACCCGAGAAAGACCTCGAGAGTCCCTCTTCAATGCGTCTTGAGGCCCTAGTCCCCTCCCATTACTCAAGAGCCACAACGCGCTCCTCCTCGCTACGCGCAGGGAGACCTGACTTCCCTGGCGCCGCACGAGAGGCTCCCTGAGATCCTCGCCATGCCTCGCGAGAAAACCCCCACGGGCGCCGCAGCTCGAGGAAACCCCTGAGACGCCCCCGTCCTCGCGATGTGAAGGGACTTCTTTTCCTGCATGGCCTGGAGAACAATCCCGAGCCCTCTCTCCAAAATGAAGAGGAGGCTTGACTCCACTGACGCCACTAGGGGGCTCCAAGATATCCGCGTCGCGACTCGGGAGGACAGCAGAGTCCTTTGCTTCCCCTCGAGACGAGGCCTGACACCCAGGGGGATCCTGGAATGCAACCCCGAGATCCCTGCCTTCCCTGGAGAGGAACATTAGGTCCTGGACACAAGCCTAGATGAGGTCTCTTTGGCCCTGCAGTGACTCGAGCGCAACCCCCAGCTTTCCCTCGCCAATCGAATGGAAGACTGGGCTTCCCAGGGCCAACAGAGGAGGAAGCCTGTAATCCCCATCGTCACTCGAGAATCCCGGCGCAACTCGAGAAAAAACACGTGGTTCCAACGTCTTCGCAAGATGAGGCCCTTGCCCACTACAGTGTCTCAGGGGAAGTCCCATGTTCCGCCCTGAAGTGCAAAACAGTACCTGACACCCTTCATGCGACCCCCAAAAGCTCCCCGACACGCCGGGTACCCTCGAGGGAACACCGAGAGTCCCGGCACAGCTTCATCTGAGCCCGTTCTCCCCTCCTGATCACGACAGGAGAGGCGATTCCCCTGCGTGGTTCAGAAGGGGTTCCCGGCCTTCCCGGTGCACCTCAGGATGAGGCCGGTCTCACAGGGAAATTCGAGACGAGCCACGTGGGTGGTGCACATGCCAAATGCCCCCGATTCCCCGGTCCGCTTTTGAGAAGGACCCGAGGCCCGGACCCCTCTTCGAAGGCAACCCTGTGGGTGAAGACACAACACGAAGGGGCACTGACACCCCCGTGCATCATCCGGAAAGAACCGGGGTTCCACACACAGCACGACCAGGGGCCTGAAAACCCCTGACAACTCGAGAGGCAAGCAGGGTTCCCTTCCTCAGACAAGACGAGGCATGACTCTCCTGTCCCAACTCTGCAGGGACCCTGTGGTCGGAGCCGAAATGGAGAGGAAGCCTGAGGTTCCTGCCTCCCCTCGAGGTGAGGCCCTCTTTCGTTGCGCCAGACCCAGCGGAGTCCCGAGAGGCCCCGCCAACTTCACAGGATCCCTCGCCTCAGGGGCACCCTGGGAAGTTCCCTAAGATCCCCGGCAGAAGGCGAGGGAAACGAGGGTTTCCCGCCGCCACCCGAGAAAGACCTCGAGAGTCCTTCTTCAATGCGTCTCGAGGCCCTAGTCCCCTCCCGTGACTCGAGAGCCATGACGCGCTCCCCCTCGCCATGCGCATGGAGACTTGACTTCCCTGGCGCCGCACGAGAGGCTCCCTGAGATCCTCGTCGTGCCTCGGGAGAAAACCCCCACGGGTGCCGCAGCTCGAGGAAACCCCGGAGACGCCCCCGTCCTGGCGAGCTGAGGGCCTTCTATTCCTGCATGGCCTGGAGAGCAATCCCGGGTCCTCTCTCCAAACTGAAGAGGAGGCTGGACTCCCTTGAGGCCACTCAGTGGGCTCCAAGAGATCCGCGTGGCCACTCGAGAGGAGAGCGGACTCCTTGGCTTCCCCTCGAGACGAGGCCTGACTCCCCGAGGGAGCCTGAAATGCAACCCCGAGATTCCTGCCTTCCCTGGAGAGGAATATTAGTTCCAGGACACACGCCTTGATGAGGTCTCTTTGGCCCTGCAGTGACTCGAGCGCTACCCCCAGATTTCCCTCGCTACTTGAATGGGAGATGGGGCTTCCCAAGGCCAACCCAAGAGGAAGCCTGAAATCCTCGTCGAAACTCGAGAATCCTGCCGCAACTCGAGAAAAACCACGTGGTTTCAACGTCTTCGCAAGATGAGGCCCTTGCCCCGTACGGCGTCTCAAGGGAAGTCCCATGTTCCGTCGTGAAGTGAGACACGGTACCTGACACCCTTCATGCGACATCCAAAAGTTCCCCGACATGCCGGGTTCCCTTGAGGGGAACACCGAGAGTCCCAGCACCACTTCCTCTGAGCTCCTACTCCTCTCCTGTTCGCGACAGGAGAGTTGATTCCCCTGCGTGGTCTGGAAGGGGTTCCCGGCCTGCACGGCGCCCCTCAGGATGAGGCCGGACTCGCGAGGAAATTCGAGACAAGCCCCGTGGCTGGTGCCCCATTTTGAACGACCCTGATTTCCCGGTCCGCAGTTGAGGAGAACCCGATGCCCGGACACCTCTTCGAAGGCCACCCTGTGAGTGAAGGAACAACACGAAGGGGCACTGCCACCCCCGTGCATCGTCCGCAAAGACCCGCGGTTTCCACACACAGCTCCACGAGGGGACTGAGACTCCCTGAGCAACTCGAGAGGCAAGCGGAGTTCCCTTCCTCAGACAAGACGAGGCCTGACTCTCCTGCCCCAATGCTGCAGGGACACTGCTGTCGGAGTACGAAACGGAGAGGAAGCCTGAGGTCCTGTCTCCCCTCGAGATGAGGCCCTCTTCGATTGCACCAAACCCAGAGGAGTCCCGAGATGGCCCACCAACTCCACAGCATCCCTCACCTCTAAGAGGAACCCTGGGAAGTTCCCTCAGGTCACCGGGAGAAGTCGAGGGAAACGAGGGTTTCCTGCTGCAAGCCGAGAAAGACCTCGTGAGACCTTCTTCTACACGCCTTGATGCCCTAGTCCCCTCCCAGGACTCGAGAACAATGACGCGTTCCCCCTCGCCACGCTCATGGAGACCTGACTTCCCTGGCGCCGCACGAGAGGCTCCCTGAGAACCTCGTCGTGCCTCGTGAGAAAAGCCCCACGGACGCCGCAGCTCGAGGAAACCCCTGAGAAGCCCCCGTCCTCGCGAGGTGAGGGCCTTCTTTTCCTGCCTTTCCTGGAGAGCAATCCCGAGTCCTCTCTCCAAACTGAAGATTAGGCTTGACTCCCTTGAGGCCACTCAGAGGGCTCCAAGAGATCCGCGTCCTGGCTCAAGAGAAGAGCGGAGTCCTTTGCTTCCCCTCGAGGCGAGGCCTGACTCCACGGGGGACTCTGGAGTGCAACCCCGGGATCCCTGTCTTCCCTTGAGAGTACTACTAGGTCCTGGACACACGCCTAGATGAGGTCTCTTGGGCAATGCAGTGACTCGAGCACAACCCCCAGCTTTCCCTAGCAACTCGAATGGAAGATGGGGCTTCCCAGGGCCAACCCAAGAGGAAGCCTGAAATCCCCGTCGTAACTCGAGAATCCGCCGCAACTCGAGAAAAACCACGTGGTCCCAACGTCTTCGCAAGATGGGGCCCTTGCCCGCTACGGCGTCTCAAGGGAAGTCTCACGTTCCGTCCTGAGTTGCGAAACGGTACCTGACACCCTTCATGCGACCTCCAAAATTTCCCAGACACGCCGGGTTCCCTCGAGGGGAACACCGAGGGTCCTGGCACCCCTTCATCTGAGCCCCTTCTCCCCTCCTCATCGCGACAGGAGAGTCGATTCCCCTGCGTATTCTGGAAGGGGTTCCCGGCTTTCCCGGCACACCTCAGGATGAGGCCGGCCTCCCGAGGAAATTAGAGACGAGCCCCGTGGGTTGTGCCACATGCCGAACGACCCCGATTTCCCAGTCCGCTCTGGATAAGAACCCGATGCCCGGACACCTCTTCGAAGGCAACCCTGTGGGTGAAGTTAACATTCGAAGGGGCACTGACACCCCCGTGCATCGTCCGGAAAAACCCGCGGTTTCCACACACAGCTTGACGAGGTGCGTGAGACACCCTGAGCAATTCGAGAGGCAAGCGGAGTTCCCTTCCTCAGACAAGACGAGGCCTGACTCTCCTGTCCCAACTCTGCAGGGACCCTGTGGTTGGAGTCCGAAAAGGAGAGGAAGCCTAAGTTTCCTGTCTCCCCTCGAGATGAGGCCCTCTTCCATTGCGCCAAGCCCAGCGGAGTCCCGAGAGGCCCCGCCAACTCCACAGCATCCCTCACCTATCAGAGGCACCAAGGGAAGTTTCCTCAGGTCCCCGGCAGAAGTCGAGGGAAACGAGGCTTTCTCGCCGCAACCACAGAAAGACCTCGAGTGTCCTTCTTCAACGCCTCTGGAGGCCCTAGTCCTCTCCCATGACTGGAGAGCCATGACGCGCTCCCCCTCGCCACGTGCACAGAGACCTGACTTCCCTGGCACCGCACGAGAGGCTCCCTGAGATCCTCGTCTTGCCTCTTGAGAAAACCCCCACGGGCGCCGCAGCTCGAGGAAACCCCTGAGAAGCCCCCATCCTCGCGAGGTGAGGGCCTTCTTTTCCTGCCTGACCCAGAGCACAATCCCGAGTCCTCTCTCCAAACTGAAGAGAAGGCCTGACTCCCTTGAGGCCACTCAGTGGGCTCCAAGAGATCTGCGTCGCGACTTGAGAGGAGAGCGGCATCCTTGGCTTGCCCTCGAGGCGAGGCCTGACTCCCCGGGGGAGTCTGGAACGCCACCCTGAGATCCCTGTCTTCCCTTGAGAGGAACGTTAAGTCCCGGACACAGGCCTAGATGAGGTCTCTTTGGCCCTGCAGTGACTCGAGTGCAACCCTCAGCTTTCCCTCGCAACTCGAATGGAAGATTAGGCTTCCCGGGGCCAACACAAGAGGAAGCCTGAAATCCCCGTCGTAACTCTAGTATCCCGCCGCAACTCGAGAAAATACACATGGTCCCAACGTCTTCGCAAGATGAGGGCCTTGCCCGCTACGGCGTCTCAAGGGAAGTCCCAGGTTCTGTCCTGAAGTGCGAAACGGTACCTGACTCCTTTCATGCAACCCCCAAAAGTCCCCCACACGCCGGTTTCCCTCGAGGGTAACACCGAGGGTTCCATCCCCACTTCATCTGAGCCCCTTCTCCCCTCCTGATGGCGACAGGAGAGTCGATCCCCCTGCATTGTCTGGAAGGGTCCCCGGCCTTCCCAGCACAACTCAGGATGAAGCCGGCCTCACTAGGAAATTTGAGACTAGCCCCGTGGGTGGTCCCTCATGCCGAAAGACCCCGATTTCCCTGTCCGCTCTTGAAAAGAACCCGAGGCCCGGACACCTCTTCGAAGGCAACCCAGTGGGTGAAGGCACAACACGAAGGGGCACTGTCACCGTCGTGCATTTCCGGAAACACCCGCAGGTTCCACACACAGCTCAACAAGGGGCCTGAGACCCCCTGAGCACCTCGAGAGGCAAGCGGAGTTCCCTTCCTCAGACAAGACGATTCCTGACTCTCCTGTCCCAACTCTGCAGGGACCCTGCGGTCGGAGTCCGAAACGGAGAGGAAGCCTGAGGTTCCTGCCTTCCCTGGAGATGAGGCCCTCTTCCATTGCGCCAAACCCAGCGGAGTCCTGAGAGGCCCCGCCAACTCCACAGCATCCCTCATCTGTCAGAAGCACACTGGGAAGTTCCCTAAGGTCACCGGTAAACTTTTATTGCACAAGGTCCCCATGAAAAGGCCCACGCAGCAGGACATCCACAGATTCTGTCTGCCATTAAAGGGCAGTAAGGTGCCCTCCCCCCTTCTTTGCTGCCTCAGCGGCCACCAGGGTGCAATTCGCGTACCCTTCCCTTTCCCATCCTAGCAGGTGCTCCAGGGCCCGCTGGCCTACAAAGTGCCAGAAGCAGGGCTGGGCCAGCCGGCCAGAATTCAGGGTTCTGTCCCTTGGATTTCCAGCGGACACTAGGCTGCTTGGGAAAACCGCGCAGACTCTGAGGTTTTTCAGCAGAGGGGTGGAGCGGTAAAGGCCTTGACCCCAAAGACGAGGCCTTTCTGCGACCGCCAGGTTGGGGAGCTCTGAGACTGTGCCAACACAGGGCGGAATACATGGTTCCCTGCTCCACGCAGTCCCCGTTCCCTTACCTGTGTTCCGCACCCCTCCCCTGTGGCCCATGGATGCCGATCCTTGGGGATCCAGGAGTTCACGAAATGGGCATTCCCAGCCGCAATGGCGACCCCCAACAGCACATCTGGAAAGCCCTCCCCCACCCCCGCCAGGAGCCGACCCCCACTGCGAACGGAACCCCACCCCGCCCCGCACTGCCATGTTTCGCCCCGGCCCTGCCGGGCTCCCGGTGGGTTCCCAGCAATATTGGCGACCCCGGGAGCACAACAGGGACCGACCCCCCACCCACAGTGAGCGGAATCTCGACCTGTGCAGCCCAGGTTTACCCCACCCTGGCTGCGCTCCCGGCGTGTTTCCAGCTGCAGTGGCCATCTCCGAGAGCACAACTGGGAAGCCCTCCCCTACCCTCGCCAGGAGCCGACACCCGCCCTGCGCCGCCCGGGTTCGCCCCGCCCCTGCCGCGCTCCAGGGGCGCTGCCCACCTTCACCTGTGGCTCTCGGTGAGCCCCGTCCCCACGCCCGGTTCCAGGAGAGGCTCTCGGACCTCGCTGCTGCCGCCAGGTCAAACATGAGGACAATACATACACCCCACAGAGACAATCCAAGCTGTCTATGATTTAGGGATAAAACGAGGACTACAGAAAGGCAAGATGACCTGACCTAGGAGGGCCATGATATTCTATAGAACCAGACAAAGTTGGTTACCAAGGAAACTTTTTTCCTTGGAACCCGGAAAGCTGGTTCTTTGCATATGCAATGACCAACAATTAGCTTGTTACCCAAGCCTGCCTTACTGCCACCCCCATCCCCCCACTCCCCAGAAGACTGGCTCAAAGAAATATTTTAAATCTTAGGCGGAAACCTGGAAGATGTCTTGTCTGTCTGTTTGGATTAAGGTATGTGTCAGTGTGAGCCCTGTGTTTTTTGATAATATTGCTCAAGTTCTGAGTTCTGATTTCAATGGTCTCAAGACAAGGCAGCCCTTCCAAATCAAACTGCTGGAAATACAAGAAAACATTGACCTAAATGAATGTCAGAGTCCCATGAACTGGGAACTATTCAATATTAAATATCTAGTATTTTTGGTTTTGCTCCTCCACTATAGACATGTCTAAGAGTCAACAACATTAAGCACAACATGTTCATAGTGCCTAGGTTTCTTTTGAGATAAAAATTGCTCTATTGTTATATCTGTCACAAGCTTGTCAGCAAGAAACTACCTGGAAATGACAACAACAAAAGTAAAAAATGTAAATGTGATATGAGCTTTTAGACAAACTCTTTACAATAATTATACTCTAAAATATCTGCCTCTCATAGTCTTGATTGAAGGCAGAGGAGAAGGGGATGACAGAGGATCAGATGGTTGGATGGCATCACTGACTCGATGGACATGAGTTTGAGCAAGCCCCTGGAGCTGGTGACGGACACGGAAGGCTGGCGTCCTTCAGGCCACGGGGTCCCAAAGAGTCAGACATGACTGAGCAACTGAACTGAACTGAACTAACAAACGTTTCTCCAGGTGTTTTGGTTACCCGAGTTTCTATCCTTGTGACGACAGTGTATTGAATAGCTAGGTCATTTCCAAATAAATGCAAGTTCTGAAACATTCACGACTTGAAAGGACCTCCCTTTTACACAGAAACAAAAGAGATTTTTGACTCTCCATGAATAGTGTCTGGCACCATCCTGACATGTTAAATGTAAGAAAGCAATTGTTTTGTTTTGTTTTGTTCTGTTCTTGGGGGTGGGGGGAGGGGGCGGGCTATAGCGAATGCCAATATAAAAGTCAGTTCTTGGTTGCTGAAGGGAAATGTATGACTTGTTATTACAAGAAAGTATGTGGAATGCAATGGCACTTGAGGAAGGAAAACAAAGTAGTTCTGTCTTACAGGTGGCCGTTTCAGGATGGGAGAAGCAAAGGAATGGGTACAGAATGGGATAAGGAGGTTGTAGGGAAAGTGGACCCCCAGAAAAGAGTTCTGTGCCTAGCACAAGTTTTCTTGAGATGTCGAACTGCCTTTGCTAATGGAGTTTAAGTTTCTTTACCTCTTAAGTGATCTCTTCTAGGTTGACCTAGAACAGGAATCTTTTGTTAGCTTTGGCTAAGTGGAGAAGTAGTGTTTCACGGTGACATATGTGATCCTTCCTGACTGTTTGCAGCCCTTTTGATATCGATGCACTGCTTCTGCTGCTGCTGCCGCCGCCGCTGCTGCTAAGTCGTTTCAGTTGTGTCTGACTCTGTGCGACCCCATAGACGGCAGCCCACGAGGCCCTGCAGTCCCTGGGGTTCTCTAGGCAAGAACACTGGAGTGGGTTGCCATTTCCTCCTCCCATGCATGAAAGTGAAAAGTGAACGTGAAGTCGCTCAGTGGTTTCCGACTCTTAGCGACCCCATGGACTGCAGCCTACCAGGCTCCTCCATCCATGGGATTTTCCACGCAAGAGTACTGGAGTGGGGTGCCATTGCCTTCTCCCATATCTATGCACAAGCCTGCCTAAATCATTGACTTCTAGCTAGCTTTGGGATGCCAATGACCATCCACCCTTACAAGGCAACAGAGAAGAGAAAAACACTTACCACAGGAGGTCCTGGTAAGGAACGAGGAACTAACAAGCTCCCGCCAACCAGGATTCTGCAGAGGTCAACAAGAGGTCAGTAAGAGATGGAAGACTGCAGTCCAGAGGTCCTAGCAACTTCCATCTTGCAGCAGAGACCCAGCATAGTCAAAACGAATTCAATGTTGCAAAAAAATAAGTAAACAAATAAAGGACAGAAGTTCTTTGAACACATGACTGAGATTAGGGGTGAGGCAGTACATGTACAGTGCCCGGAAAATCTTAAAGTATGAGAAAGGAAAGAAATTAAAGACAACTATCAAGCTGTCCAAACTGATAAAAACGAAAGATTACACAGTTTTTTCTGTATATATTACCAGATAATAATCTGAAAAGGAATTAAAAAAAATTCCCTTTCAATAATGTCAACATGAATACAACACTTTGCCATGGATGTAACGAGGATGACAAGACTGGCACCCTGGAAATTATACACCCTGGCTGAAAACTATCCTGAATACATGGACAGGTACTCCATAACAATGGAAAGACTTAAGATGGCAATACCATGGAATGCATCTTCAATCTGAAATGAAGATTTGATATGATTTGATCGCTCAGAGCTTTTGTGTCATCAATTGTTATTAAAGTATAAATGAGATAGAGAAAACTGCTGACTTAGACTTGAGGCGGGGTGTACGCCCTGCTGGTCTCTAGCCAGATATTCTACAGGCACTAGCAGTCAGCTAAGGAAAGAAAGGCACTGTCTCAGGGAATGGCACCAGGCCCCTCCCCCACGACATGCCTTGAGGTCACATTGGCAGCAGGTGAGTCATCCTGGGCCAAAAACTGATTGACATGAATCTTGAAGAAAGGCAGTATTCCAGGCAAATATATCATTTCCTTAACATAGATTAGGAGAACAAGGTACGAGGAAAACATACTGTTTTGTTCAAGTCGCTTCTGAGCCTATTGGGGGAACCGACCTGAAGCCAGAGTCCAGCAGATATACATAGGATATTTACATCGCTTAAGACAAACATTTCCTCAGGAACAAATGCATTGCTTAGCTCAAGGTTTGTCTGCGAAATTCTTACACATCAGGAGATGGCTCCGAGCTGGGTTTCTACACACAAGAACATCCATGCAAAGGACAAGCCTGCACAGCCCATCTGCCCCCCTCCCCCACAGCCAGCAGCATTTCCAAGTGACCTCCTAAGGCCTTCCCCAAAATACAGGGGCACCTCTGGGTTTCCTGTTTCCCTCACTTCGAACACTTTTCTTAAAAAAAAAAAAAATCCTGCACACTTCTTGATAGAATGCCACAGTGCAAGGAAAACAGGCCTTCAATACTTAAACCTCCCTGTGCCAAACACTAGGGGCTTGGTTCTGTTTTGTTTTGTTTTTTAATTACACCACCACATAATTTAAACTTTTTACAATTTCTAATTATTCAGTACCAAAACACCAAACTTTTATTGCACAAGGTCCCCATGAAAAGGCCCACGCATCAGGACAGCCACAGATTCTGCCATGAAAGGGCAGCAAGGTGCCCTCCCTCCTTCTTTGCTGCCTGGGCGGCCACCAGGGTTTGAAATCCATGCACCCTACTAAGTTTCTAGGGTGCAATCCGTGGACGCTTCCCTTTCCCATCCCAGCAGGTGCTCAAGGGCCCGCTGGCTTACAAAGTGCCAGAAGCAGGGCTGGGCCAGCCGGCCAGAGTTCAGTGTTCTGTCCCTTGGACTTCCAGGGGACACTAGGCTGCTTGGGAAAACCGTGCAGACTGAGATTTTTCAGCAAAGGGGTGGAGCGGTAAAGGCCTTGACACCAAGGGCGAGGCCTTTCTTCGACCGCCAGGTTGGGGAGCTCCGAGAATGTGCCAACAGAGGGCGGAATACTTGGTTCCCTGCTCCAAGCAGTCCCAGTTCCCTGACCTGTGGCCCGCAGCCCTCCGCTGCACCCACTAGATGTGGATCCTTGGGGACACAGGAGCGTAGGAAATGGGCGTCCCTAGCCGCAGTGGCGACCCCCGAGAGCACAACTGGGACCGAACCCCCACCCACAGCCATCTAAATCTTGACCCGCGCAGCCCAGGTTTACCCCGCCCCGGGTGCGCTCCCGGCGCGTTTCCAGCCGCAGTGGCCACCACCGAGAGCACAACTGGGAAGCCCTCCCCCACCCCCGCCAGGAGCCGAACCCCGCCCCGCGCCACCAGGGTTCACCCCGCCCCTGCCGCACTCCCAGCGCGTTTCCAGCTGCAGTGGGGACCCCCGAGAGCACAACTGTTACCGCCCCCCACCCCCTCCCGACCAGAACCCCGACCCTCGCCGCCCGGGATCGCCCCGCCCCTGGCGCGCTCCAGGGGCGTTGCCCACTTCCACCAGGGGCTCCTGGTGAGCCCCGTCCCCACGCCCGGTTCCAGGAGAGGATCTCGGACCTCGCTACTGCCACCAGGTCAAACAAGAGGACAATACATCCACCCCACAGAGACAATCCAAGCTGTCTATGATTTAGGGATAAAATGAGGACTACAGAAAGGAAAGATGTCCTGACCTAGGAGGGCCATGAGAGTCTATAGATCCAAACAAAATTGGGTACCAAGGAAACTTTTTTCCTTGGAACCCGGAAAGCTGGTTCTTTGCATATGCAATGACCAACAATTAGCTTGTTACCCAAGCCTGCCTCGCTGCCACCCCCACTTCCCCCCCACTCCCCAGGAAAACGGCTCAAAGAAATATTTTAAATCTCAGGCGGAAAACTGGAAGATGTCTTGTCTGTCTGTCTGGATTAAGGTATATGTCAGTGTGAGCCTTGTGTTTTTTGATAATATTGCTCAAGTTCTGAGTTCTGATTTCAATGGTCTCAAGACAAGGCAGCCCTTCCAAATCAAACTGCTGGAAATACAAGAAAACATTGACCTAAATGAATGTCAGAGTCCCGTGAACTGGGAACTAGTCAATATTAAATATCTAGTATTTTTGGTTTTGCTCCTCCACTATAGACATGTCTAAGAGTCAACAACATTAAGCACAACATGTTCATAGTGCCTAGGTTTCTTTTGAGGTAAAAATTGCTCTATTGTTATATGTGTCACAAGCTTGTCAGCAAGAAAGTACCTGGAAACAGCAACAACCAATGTAAAAAATGTAAATGTGATATGAGCTTTTAGATAAACTCTTAACAATAATTATACTCTAAAATATCTGCCTCTCATAGTCTTGATTGAAGGCAGAGGAGAAGGGGATGACAGAGGATAAGATGGTTGGATGGCATCACTGACTCGATGGACATGAGTTTGAGCAAGCCCCTGGAGTTGGTGATGGACACGGAAGCCTGGCGTCCTGCAGGCCACGGGGTCCCAAAGAGTCAGACTCGACTGAGCAACTGAACTGAACTGAACTTACAATCGTTCCTCCAGGTGTTTTGGTTACCTGAGTTTCTATCCTGGTGCTAAACTAAGTGACGACAGTGTATTGAATAGCTAGGTCACTTCCAAATAAATGAAACTTCTTAAACATTCACGACTTGAAAGGACCTCCCTTTTACACAGAAACAAAAGAGATTTTGACTCTGCATGAATAGTGACTGGCACCATCCGAACATATTAAATGTAAGAAAGCAATATTTTTGTTTTGTTTTGTTTTGTTCTGTTCTTGCAGGAAGCGGGGTGGGCGCTATTATCACTGATAGGTATGCTCACCAATCTATCAAATGCCAATATAAGAGTCAGTTCTTGGTTGCTGAAGGGAAATGTATGACTTGTTATTACAAGAATGTATGGAATGCAATCACACTTTAAGAAGGAAAACGAAGTAGTTCTGTCTTACAGGTGGCATTTTCAGGACGGGAGAAGCAAGGAATGGGTACAGAATGGGATAAGGAGGTTGTAGGGATAGTAGGCCCCCAGAAAAGAGTTTTGTGCCTAGCACAAGTTTTCTTGAGATGTTGAACTGCCTTTGCTAATGGAGTTTAAGTTTCTTTACCTCTTAAGTGATCTCTTCTAGGTTGACCTAGAACAGAAATCTTTCGTTAGCTTTGGCTAAGAGGAGAAGTATTGTTTCACGATGACATTTGTGATCCTACCTAACTGTTCTCATCCCCTTTGATATCTATGCACTGCTGCTGCTGCTGCTGCTGCTGCTAAGTGGTTCAGTTGAGGCCGACCCTGTGCCACGCCATAGATGGCAGCCCACCAGGCCCCGCAGTCTCTGGGGTTCTCTAGGCAAAAACACTGGAGTGGGTTGCCATTTCCTCCTCCTATGCATGAAAGTGAAAAGTGAAAATGAAGTCACTCAGTGGTGTCCGACTCTTAGCCACCCCATGGACTGCAGCCTACCAGGCTCCTCCATCCTTGGGATTTTCCAGGAGTGGGGTGCCATTGCCTTCTCCCATATCTGTGCACAAGCCTGCCTAAATAATTGACTTCTAGCCAACTTTGGGATGCCCATGACCACCCACCCTTACCAGGCAACAGAGAAGAGAAAAACACTTACCACAGGAGGTTCTGATAAGGAACAAGGAACTAACAAGCTCCCACCTACCAGGATTCTGCAGAGGTCAACAAGAGGTCAGCAAGAGATGAGAGACTGCAGTCCAGAGGTCCTAGCTACTTCCATCTAGCAACAAACACCCAGCATAGTCAAAACGATTTCAATGTTAAAGAATAAATAAATAAATAAATAAATAAATAAATAAAAGGACAGAAGTTCTTTGAACACATGTCTGAATTTAGGGGTGAGGCATTACATATGTGTCCCAGGATAATCTTAAAGTGTCAGAAAGTAAAGAAATTAAAGACAACTATCAAGCTGTCCAAACTGATAAAAATGAATGATTACACAGTTTTATCTGTATACATTAGCAGATAATAATCTGAAAAGGAATTTTAAAAAATTCCCTTTCAATAATATCAACATGAATAAAACACTTTGCCATGGATGTAACGAGGATGACAAGACTGGCACACTGGAAATTATACACCCTGGCTGAAAACTATCCTGAATACATGGACAGATATTCCATAACGATGGAAAGACTTAAGATGGCAATACCATGGAATGCATCTTCAATCTGAAATGAAGATTTGATATGATTTGATCGCTCAGAGCTTTTGTGTCATCAAGTGTTATTAAAGTATTAAAGAGATAGAGAAAGCTGCTGACTTAGACTTGAGGCGGGGTGGGGGGGGTAGAAAGAGTACCCCCCTGCTGGTCTTTAGCCAGATATTCTACAGGCACTAGCTGTCAGCTAAGGAAAGAAAGGAACTGTTTCAGGGAATGGCACCAGGCCCTTCCCCCACGACATGCATTCAGATAATATTGGCAGCAGGTGAGTCATCCCGGGCCAAAACTTGATTGACATGAATCTTGAAGAAAGGCAGTATTGCAGGCAAATATATCATTTCCTTAACATAGATAAGGAGAAAAAGCTAGGAGGAAAACATGCTGTTTTGTTCAAATCGCTTCTGAGCCTTTTGGGGGAACCGACCTGAAGCCAGAGTCTAGCGGAAATACATAGGATATTTACATCGCTTAAGACAAACATTTTCTTAGGAAAAAATGCATTGCTTAGCTCAAGGTTTGTCTGCGAAATTCTTACACATCAGGAGATGGCTCCGAGCTGGGTTTCCACACACAAGAACATCCATGCAAAGGACAAGCCTGCACAGCCCATCTGCCGCCCTCCCGCACATCCAGCAGCATTTCCAAGTGACCTCCTAAGGCCTTCCCCAAAATATAGGGGCACCTCTGGGTTTCCTGTTTCCCTCACTTCGAACATTTTTCTTAAAAAAAAAAAAAAATCCTGCACACTTCTTGATAGAATGCCACAGTGCAAGGAATACAGTCCTTCAATATTTAAACCTCCATTTGCAAAACACTTGGAGTTTGGTTTTGTTTTGTTTTGTTTTTTAATTACACCACCACATAATTTAAAGCTTTTACACGTTCTAATTATTCAGTTCCAAAACACCAAACTTTTATTGCACAGGGTCCTCATGAAACGGCCCACACAGCTGGACAACCACAGATTCTGCCATGAAAGGGCAGCAAGGTGCCCTCCCCACTTCTTTGCTGCCTGGGCGGCCACCAGGGTTTGAAATCCATGCACCGTACTAAGTTTCTAGGGTGCAATCCGTGGACCCTTCCCTTTCCCATCCCAGCAGGTGCTCAAGGGCCCGCTTGCTTACAAAGTGCCAGAAGCAGGGCTGGGCCAGCCGGCCAGAGTTCAGTGTTCTGTCCCTTGGACTTCCAGCGGACACTAGGCTGCTTGGAAGAACCGCGCAGACTCGGAGATTTTTCAGCAAAGGGGTGGAGCGGTAAAGGCCTTGACCCCAAAGGCAAGGCCTTTCTGCGACCGCCAGGTTGGGGAGCTCCGAGAATGTGCCAACAGACGGCGGAATACTTGGTTCCCTGCTGCACGCAGTCCCAGTTCCCTTACCTGTGGTCCGCAGCCCTCCACTGCACCCACGGGATGGCGATCCTTGGGGACCCAGGAGCGGACGAAATGGGCGTTCCCAGCCGCAGTTGCAACCCCCGAGAGCGCAACTGGGAACCCCTCCCCATCCCCCCCATGAGCCGACCCCCGCCCCGCGCCCCCAGGGTTAGCCCCGCCCCTGCAGCGCTCCCGGCGCGTTCCCAGCCGCAGTGGCGACCCCCGGGAGCACAACTGGGACCGACCCCCACCCAAAGCCATCGGAATCTCGACCCGCGCAGCCCGGGTTTACCCAGTCCCGGGTGCGCTCCCGGCGCGTTTTCAGCCTCAGTGTCCACCTCCGAGAGCACAACTGGGAAGCCCGCCCCCACCCCCGCCAGAAGCCGACCCCCGCCCCACGCCGCCCGCGTTCGCCCCGCCCCTGCACGGTCCAGGTACCTTCCCAGCTTCTAGCGTTCACGCCCAGGTAGGAGCAGGATGTAGGAGTATGGGAGATGTGTATGGAGCCTGACAGCCTCAGCTCCGCTCTGGCCTGCCCTTTGGACCTAGGAGCCAGGCCAACTTGCAGAGGGCTTAGGGCCCCATTGTATGCAAACTACCAAGGCCTACCGCAAGGAGAGCTCTGTCCGAGGGAAGGGAAGCGCCCCAGGCTGCATTCCCAAGCTGTTGTTTAGCCGCCCAGACTCAGCGCTGCACAGGGGTAATCAGGCTCTCTGTGCCCGCAGCTTCACGCACAGGTGTGTCTCCGTAGGAATCAAGAAAGATCCTGACAGAGTGAGGTTCATTAGAGCTATACTAAAGAGCAAAGTCTTGTCCATGTGGTCTTGCCTTCCCCTGTGCCTTTGGGTTTCCGGGCTCGGCCCCAGCTCCGTGGAAACAACCCCTGAGAAAATATCTTCAAGATCCACTTTTCCCAGTGTCTGGGAACCGGGGTTCGTAGGAGGAGAGAAAAGCACGCCTCCATCGGGAACGAAAAGGCAGCCCACCTGCCTGTGTTTTGAAACCTCTATTTGGAAGGAATGGGTTAGCTTCTCCTAAAGGAGACCTCCAGATCTGCTGAGAAGTCGGTAATTCCAGAGGCAGGGTACTGGTTCCTGACTGCCCTTTGCTAGCCTTGCAAAGATATTCCTAGATTCTAGAGTTATTTTCCAGGAAGGAGCAGGCTTCGGGAATGTGTCAGACGGGACTGGCTCCTTATTGACCTCAGCTCAGCTATTGCCTTTCCATTCAAACTAGGACAAGGCCCTACTTTATGAAGGGTAAGGGTCTTCTTCTTTGCAAACTGCCAAGGGCTACAGCAATGAGACCTCTGTCAAGGTGAGGGAAGCCTAAGAGGATGGATTCTCAAGCAGGTGCTTTGCCACAAAGCATCAGCACCCCACGGAGAGAATCAAGCTCCCTGTGCACCAATGTTGGGAGTGTAGCTTCACACACAGAGTTGTCTCTATAGGAGCCAAGAATGTTCCTGAGAGATTAGGTTCACTAAACCTCTCCTACAGAGCATAGACCTGTCCATGTGGTTTTGCCTTCCCCTGTGAGTTGGGTCCTCGAGGTCTGCCACACCTCCGGGGAAACTGTCCCTGAGAAAAGTTCTCCAGGAACCGCTTCTCTGAGGCTGGGAAACGCTGTTCACAGGAAGTAAGGCAAGCGAATCTCCTGCAGAGAAAAAGAGGCCTTACTGTCCCTGGAGGAGCAGGCTGCCAGAGTGTGTGAAACCTGACTGTTGCCTTACTGGCCTCAGTTCCACCATTGCCTGTTCCTCCGAACTAGGACCCAGGCCTATTTGGAGAAGCGTTTGGGTGCGGATTTCTACAAAGTGCCAAGGGCTACAGCAGTGAGAATTCTCTCAGCGGTAAGGGAGAGCATTTTATGGATTCTCAAGCTGTTTTCTGAACGACAGGGTCAAAATGAACTGAGAGAATCAGGCTCTCTGTGCCCCTATGTTAGGTACGCAGCTTCACACACAGAAGTGTCTCTATAGGAGCCAAGAATGTTCCTGAGAGATGAGGTTCACTAGAAGTCTGCTACAGAGCATAGACCTGTCCATATGGTTTTGCCTTGCCCTGTGAGTTGGGTCCCCGAGGTCCGCCCTAGCTCAGGGGAAGGAGCTCCTGAGAAAAGATCTCCAGGGACTGCTATTCCCCCAGGCTGGCAAACGCAGTTCACAGGACGTAACACAAGCGAGCCTCCTGCAAGGCACAACAGGCCTTAGTCTCCCTGGACGATCAGGCTGCCAGAGTGTGTGAGACCTGACTGGTGCCTTACTGGCCTCAGCTCCGCCATTGCGTGTTTCTCCGAACTAGGACCCAGGCCTACTAGGAGAAGGGTTTGGGTATGGATTTCTAAATACTGCCAAGGGGTATTGCAATGAGAACTGTGTCACGGGTAAGGAAGAGCATTGTATGGATTTTCAAGCTGTTGTTTGAACGACAGCTTCAAAGCTGCACAGAGAGAATCAGACTCTGTGTCTCCATGTTCGGTACACAGCTTCACAGACAGGGGTGTCTCCATAGGAAAAAAGAACGTTCCTGACAGAGTGAAGTTCACTAGAGCTCTCCTAGAGAGCAAAGACTTGTCCATGTGGTTTTTCTTCCCCTGTGCGTTTGGGGCTCCAGGCTCGGCCCCAGCTCCGTGGAAACAACCCCTGAGAAAAGATCTTCAAGATCCGCTTTTCCCAGAGGCTGGGATGTGGGGTTCATAGGAGGCGGGAAAAGCAGGCCTCCTTCAGAGAGCAAGAGGCAGCCAAGCGGCCTGCGTTTGGAAGCCTCTATTTGGAAGAATGGGTTAGTTTCCCCTAAGGGAGACCTCCAGATCTGTTCAGAAGTCGGTAATTCCAGAGGCAGGGTGCAGGCTCCTGACTGCCCTTTGCCAGCCTTGCAGAGACATTCCTAGATTACAGCGTTATTTTCCATGAAGGAGCAGGCTTCGGGAATATGTCAGACTTGACTGGCGCCTTATTGGCCTCAGCTCAGCTATTGCCTTTCCTTTCAAACTAGGACAAGGGCCCACTTTATGAAAGGTAAGGGTCCTCTTCTTTCCAAACTGCCAAGGGCTACAGCAATGAGACCTCTGTCAAGGCGAGGGAAGCGTAAGCTGATGGATTCTCAAGCAGGTGCTTTGCCACAAAGCATCAGCACCCCACGGAAAGAATCTGGCTCCCTTTGCCCCTACGTTGCGTGTGTAGCTACACGCACAGAGGTGTCTCGATAGGAGCCAAGAATGTTCCTGAGAGAGGAGGTTCACTGTTGGGGGCCAGAGTGAGGCACTCCGCCCATGGCAAAGGTCATGAGGAAGGAGGCTCGACATACGCAAAGGCGGGATCGAGCCTCAGGAGTCCCCCTGGAAATCCTCGAGCATCTACCCCCATAACCAGAGCCTGCCTACCTTACTACTTTGTGCTCTCACCCACACCTCTGACTTTACGGGGGGCTGTCCCCCACCACCTCTTTCGGAGAAGGAGTTAACCTAGAGCTCCAGTTGATAAAAACCCCTGGGTGTGACAAGAGTGTTTTAACCTACAAACTCCTCTGAAGGTTCTCTAGCCTGCCTGACAGGCTTGTCCGGCCACATGTGATTGCTCACAGCCTCCCAACCATGAGAGGCACGAGATGCTTTAAACCTTCTAAAAACAGGTTCCTTAGAAAAGTTAGAAAATTATTAGTATAAGTATAATGGGCTGATTAGAAATCATATTGGTGAAGGGTTTTTCATTTGTTGAGCTGATGTTTACTGCTAAGTCTCCACATCCCCTGCCCTTATACACATTAATGAATATATAGAAGAAATAAGTATTAACCTTTGATATAAATCACGTTAGACCTTAGGCTAAGTAAATTCTTGCCTTAACTAAAACCCACTACACCCTCACCCTATAGGAATGTAACTTTATTTGGGTGGCGTCTGTTTTAAGAATAATCACCCCTGGAGAAATAAGTGTCCTGGTTGACTGACCGCTGTCACAAGGAGAGGGTCGTAAATTGTCAGCAGGCCCCCCGGCCAGAAGATGATGTAACACCCCTAAGACCCCTGTATACTTTTGTATGAAGCACCTGACTTTGATAAAAGTCAGGACTGCTGACCCCACGTGACTTTTGCATAACATCTCAGTGTATAAAAGTAGACCATGGAAAATAAAGAATTGGGATCAGTTTCTCGAAATACTGGTCTCCCCATGTCTCTCTCTCTCTCTCACTCTGGTTGAGTCTCCATCTGGAGCGCGGAACCCACCAAGCTTACTAATTTTGCCTGGGCTTCTAAGATCCGACCGGGGAGGCCTCAGTGTCTCCTCTCCTTCGGGAGAACGGAAGGACGCCTGCGGCCTACGTAAGTGGTGCAAGCTTCTTGTCTTGAAGTTTTATTGGTCCCCCGCGTAAACCAAGCTACTCAGCCTCTTTTCTCCACTGAATTTTCCTACTGAGCTATCCTCATTTTACTACTCTTTATATCCTTAATTAACGTTTAATTAAGCAGTTGTTCCCTGACCCTCGCCTACGCCGTCTCTGCTTCGAATACCCTGGATCAGCTGGGGCTGGACCCCGGCAGTTCACTAGAGATCTCCTACAGAGCATAGACCTGTCCATTTGGTTTTGCCTTCCCCTGTGAGTTGGGTCCCCGAGGTCCGCCCCAACTACGGGGAAACAGCCCCTGAGAAAAGATCTCCAGGAACTGCTTTCCGCCCAGGCTGGGAAACGCTGTTCACAGGAAGTAAGGCAAGCGAGCCTCCTGAAGGGAAATAGAGGCCTTACTGTCCCTGGAGGAGCAGGCTGCCAGAGTGTGTGACACCTGACTGGTGCCTTACTGGCCTCAGCTCCGCTATTGCATGTTCATCTGAACTTGAACCCAGGCCTACTTGGAGAAGTGTTTGTGTGCCGATTTCCAGAAACTGCGAAGGGCTACAGCAATGATAACTCTCTCAGTGGTAAGGGAGAGCATTGTGTGGATTCTCAATTTGTTGTTTGAACGACAGCATCAAAGCTGCACAGAGAGAATCAGGTCTCTGTGTCTCTATGTTGGCTATGCAGCTTCCCACACAGAGATGTCCCCATTGGAGCCAAGAACATTCCCCATAGACTGAGGTTCACTAGAGCACTCCTAGAGAGCAAAGACTTATCCATGCGGTTTTCCCTTCCCCTGTGCATGTGGGTCTCCGGGATCGGCCCCTGCTCCGTGGAAACAGCCTCTGAGAAAAGATCTCCAAGAACCTCTTATCACCCAGGCTGGGAATTGGAGTTCACAGGAGGTGGGATAAGCAAGCTCCCTTCGGCAAGAAGAGACAGCCAATCGGCCTGTGTTTGGAAGCCTATATTTGCAAGGAATGGGTTAGTTTCTCCTGACCGAGACCGCCAGATGTGCTGAGAAGATAGAAATTCCAGAGGCAGGGTCCAGGTTCCTGACTGTCCTTTGCCAGCCTTGCAAAGACATTCCCAGATTCTAACGTTATTTTCCATGAAGGAGCAGGCATCGGAAATATGTCAGACTTGACTGGCGCCTTACTGGCCTCAGCTCAGCTACTGCCTTTCCATTCAAACAAGGACAAGGGCCTACTTGGTGAAGGGTAAGGGTCTGCTTCTTTCCAAACTGCCAAGGACTACAGCAATGAGACCTCTGTCAAGGTGAGGGAAGCCTATGCGGATGGATTCTTAGCAGGTGCTTTGCCACAAAGCATCAGCACCCACGGAGAGAATCAGACTCCCTTTGCCACTATGTTGGGTGTGTAGCTTCATGCACAGAGGTGTCTCTGTAGAAGCCAAGAATGTTCCTGAGAGATGAGGTTCACTAGAGCTCTCCTACAGAGCATAGACCTGTCCATGTGGTTTTGTCTTCCCCTGTGAGTTGGGCCCCCGAGGTCTGACCCAGCTCTAGGGAAACAGCCCCTGAGAAAAAATCTCCAGGAACAGCTTTGCGCCCAGGCTGGGAAATGCAGTTCACAGGAGGCAAGGCAAGCGAGCCTCCTACAGGGAAAAAGAGGCCTTACTGCTCCTGGACGATCAGGCTGCAAGAGTGTGTGAGACCTCACTTGTGCCTTACTGGCCTCAGCTCCGCCGTTGCCTGTTATTCCGAGCTAGGACCCAGGCCTACTTGGAGAAGGGTTAGGGTGCGGATTTCTACAAACTGTCAAGGACGACAGCAATGAGAATTCTCTTAGCAGTAAGGGAGAGCATTGTATGGATTCTCAAGCTGTTGTTTGAATGACAGCTTCATAGCTACACAGAGAGAATCAGGCTCTCTGTTCCCCTATTTTGGCTGTGCAGCTTCACACACAGAATTTGACTCTGTTGGAGCCAGAAATATTCCTGAAAGACTTAGGCTCACCAAAGCTGTCCTCCAGAACAAAGACATTGGATGTGGTTTTGCCTTCCCTTGTCAGTATGGGTCCCCTAGCTTGGCCCCAGCTCCGGGGATACAGCCTCTGAAAAAAATCTTCCAAGAAGCGATTTTCCTCCAGGCTGTTAAGCGGAATTCGCAGTTTGCAAGTTAAGGAAGCCTGCTTCGTGGAAGAGCAAGCAGCCAACTGGCCCTGTGTTAGGAAGCCTGTATTTGAAAGGAATGGGCTAGCTTCTACAGCGGGAGAACCTCAGATCTGCTCAGGGGACTGAAATACTAGAGTCAGGGTCGAGGTTCTCCCTTGTCCTTTGCGCACCTTGCAAAGACATTCCTAGCTTCTAGCGTTAGTGTCCCTGTAGTAGCAGGCTGCAGGAGCGTGTGATAAATGACTGCCGTGTTCCTGTCCTCAGCTCCGCTATTGACTTTCTATTCGAACTAGAACCCAGGCCTACTTTGAGAGGGGTTAGGGTCCAGTGTTTTCAAACTGCCAAGGGCTACGGCAATGGGAGCTCTGTCAGAGGTAAGAAAAGAGCAATTGGTTGGATTCTTCAGCTGCTGCGTGGCTGCACAGCTTCCGCGCCGCATGGAGAGCATGAGGCTCCTTGTGGCCCTATTTTGGGTATGCAGCAACATGCACACAGAATGTCTGTGTTCACTTATGTACAGGCTTATGAACACTAGAGCTCTCCTACAGAGCAAAGACCACTCAGTGGGCTCCAAGAGATACCTGTCGCGACTCGAGAAGAGACTGGAGTCCTTTGCTTCCCCTCGAGATGAGGCCTGACTCCCCGGGTGAGTATGGAATGCAACCCCAAATCCCTGTCGCCTATGGAGAGGAACATTAAGTCCTGGATACAAGCCTAGATGAGGTCTAGTTTGCCCTTCAGTGAATGGAGCCCAATCCCCAGCTCTCCCTGGCAACTCGAATGGAAGATTAGACTTCCTGGGCCAACACAAGAGGAAGCCTGAATTCCCCGTCGTAACTCGAGAATCCCACCGCAACTCGAGAAAAACCACGTGCTTCCCTCGTCATCGCAAGATGAGGCCCTTTGTCCGCTACAGCATCTCAAGAGAAGTCCCACGTTCCATCCTGAAGTGCAAAACGGTACTTGGCACCCTTGATGCGACCCCAAAAGTTCCGCGACATACCAGACTCATTCAAGGGGAACACCGAGGTTCCCGGCACCACTTCATCTGAGCCCCTTCTACTCTCCTGATTGCGACAGGAGGGTCGACTCCCCTTCTCTGTCTGCAAGGGGTTCCCGACCTTCCGGGCGCACCTCAGGATGAGGCCGGTCTCATGAGGAAGTTCGAGACGTAGCCTCGTGGGTGGTGCCACATGTCGAAAGACCCCAATTTCACGGTCCACTCTTGAAAAGAACCCGATGCCAGCACACCTCTTTGAAGGAAAACCTGTGGATGAAGGCACAACACGAAGGGGCACTGACACCCACGTGCATCGTCCAGAAAAACCCGCAGGTCCCACAGACATTTCGACAAGTGGCCTGTCACCCTGTAAACAACTCGAAAGGCAAACGAAGGTCCATTCCTCAACAGAAGACTAGGTGTGACTCTCTTGTCCCTACTCTGCAGGGACCATGGGATCCGAGTCAGAAACGGAGAGGAAGCCTGAGGTTCCTGCGTCCACTCGAGATGAAGTACTCTTCCATTGCACCACACCCAGTGGAGTCCCGAGAGGCCCCTACCAACTACACAGTATCCCTGAGTTCTCAGAGGCACAACGAGAAGCTCCCGGAGGTCACAGGCACAAGTCGAGGGAACCCTGGCTTTTCTGCCGTGACTCGAGAAAGACCTCGAGAGTGCTTCAAAATGTGTTGAGTCGCGATTCCCCTACCATGACTCGAGAGACATGACACGCTCCCCCTCGCCATGCGCATGGAGACCTGACTAACCTGCCAGTGCATGAGAGGCTCCATGAGTTCCTCATCGTACCTCGTGAGGAAACCCAAACTGCGCGGAAGCTCGAGGAAACACATGAGACACCCCGGTCATCGCGAGATGAGGGCCTTATTTTCCTGCATGGCCTGTAGACCAATCACGAGTCCTCTCTCCAAACTGAAGAGGAGGCTGGACTCCCTTGAAGCCGCTCAGGGGGCTCCAAGAGATCCGCGTCGCGACTCGAGAGGAGAGCGGAGTCCTTGGCTTCCCCTCGAGACGAGGCCTGACTCGCCAGGGGAGCCTGGAATGCAACCCCGAGATCCCTGCCTTCCCTGGAGAGGAATATTAGGTCCCGGACACACGCCTAGGTGAGGTCTCTTCGGCCCTGCAGTGACTCGAGCGCAACCCCCATCTTTCCCTCGCAACCCGAGGGGAAGATTGGGCTTCCCAGGGCCAACCCAAGGGGAAGGCTGAGATCCCCGTCGTAACTCGAGAATGCCGCCGCGACTCGAGAAAAACCACGTGGTTCCCACCTCTTGGCAAGATGAGGCCCTTGCCCGCGATGGCGTCTCAAGGGAAGTCCCCTGTTCCGCCCTGAAGGGCGAGACGGTCCCTGACAGCCTTCCTGCGACCCACAAAAGTCCCCCGACACGCCGGGGTCCCCCGAGGGGAACACCGAGGTTCCCGGCACCGCTTCCTCTGAGCCCCTTCTCCCCTCCTGATGGCGAAAGGAGAGGCGATTCCCCTGCGTGGTCTGGAAGGTGTTCCCGGCATTCCCGGCGCACCTCAGGAGGTGGCCGGTCTCACGAGGAAATTCGAGACGAGCCACGTGGGTGGGGCCACATGCCGAACGCCCCCGATTCCCCTGTCCGCCCTTGAGAAGGACCCGAGGCCCGGACCCCTCTTCGAAGGCAACCCTGTGGGTGAAGGCACAACACGAAGGGGCACTGCCACCCCCGTGCATCGTCCGCAAAGACCCGCGGGTTCAACACACAGCTCAACGAGGGGCCTGAGACCCCCTAAGCAACTCGAGAGGCCAGCGGGGTTCCCTTCCTCAGACAAGACGAGGCCTGACTCTCCTGTCCCAACTCTGCAGGGACCCTGCGGTCGGAGTCCGAAACGGAGAGGAAGCCTGAGGTGCCTGCCTCCCCTCGAGGTGAGGCCCTCTTCCGTTGCGCCAGACCCAGCGGAGTCCCGAGGGGCCCCGCCACCTCCACAGGATCCCTCGCCTCTCAGAGGCACCCTGGGAAGTTCCCTGAGGTCCCCGGCAGAAGGCGAGGGACACGAGGGTTTCCCGCCGCCCCCCGAGAAAGACCTCGAGAGTCCTTCTTCGACGCGTCTCGAGGCCCTAGTCCCCACCCGTGACTCGAGAGCCAGGACGCGCTCCCCCTCGCCACGCGCATGGAGACCTGACTTCCCTGGCGCCGCACGAGAGGCTCCCTGAGTTCCTCGTCATGCCTCGGGAGAAAACCCCCACGGGCGCCGCAGCTCGAGGAAACCCCTGAGACGCCCCCGTCCTCGCGAGCTGAGGGCCTTCTTTTCCTGCATGGCCTGGAGAGCAATCCCGGGTCCTCTCTCCAAACGGAAGAGGAGGCTGGACTCCCTTGAGGCCGCTCAGGGGGCTCCAAGAGACCCGCGTCGCGACTCGAGAGGAGAGCGGAGTCCTTGGCTTCCCCTCGAGACGAGGCCTGACTCCCCGGGGGAGCCTGGAAGGCAACCCCGAGATCCCTGCCTTCCCTGGAGAGGAATATTAGGTCCCGGACACACGCCTAGGTGAGGTCTCTTCGGCCCTGCAGTGACTCGAGCGCAACCCCCAGCTTTCCCTCGCAACCCGAGGGGAAGTTTGGGCTTCCCAGGGCCAACCCAAGGGGAAGGCTGAGATCCCCGTCGTAACTCGAGAATGCCTCCGCAACTCGAGAAAACCCACGTGGTTCCCACCTCTTGGCAAGATGAGGCCCTTGCCCGCGACAGCATCTCAAGAGAAGTCCCCTGTTCCGCCCTGAAGGGCGAAACGGTCCCTGACAGCCTTCCTGCGACCCCCAAAGGTCCCCCGACACGCCGGGTTCCCTCGAGGGGAACACCGAGGGTCCCGGCACCGCTTCCTCTGAGCCCCTTCTCCCCTCCTGATCGCGACAGGAGAGCCGATTCCCCTGCGTGGTCTGGAAGGGGTTCCCGGCCTTCCCGGCGCACCTCAGGATTAGGCCGGTCTCACGAGGAAATTCGAGACGAGCCACGTGGGTGGTGCCACATGCCGAACGCCCCCGATTCCCCGGTCCGCCCTTGAGAAGGACCCGAGGCCCGGACCCCTCTTCGAAGGCAACCCTGTGGGTGAAGGCACAACACGAAGGGGCGCTGCCACCCCCGTGCATCGTCCGCAAAGACCCGCGGGTTCCACACACAGCTCGACGAGGGGCCTGAGACCCTATGAGCAACTCGAGAGGCCAGCGGGGTTCCCTTCCTCAGACAAGACGAGGCCTGACTCTCCTGTCCCAACTCTGCAGGGACCCTGCGGTCGGAGTCCGAAACGGAGAGGAAGCTTGAGGTTCCTGCCTCCCCTCGAGGTGAGGCCCTCTTCCGTTGCGCCAGACCCAGCGGTGTCCCGAGAGGCCCCTCTAACTCCTCAGTATCCCTCACCTCTCAGAGGCACCTGGGAAGTTCCCTAAGGTCCCCTGTAGAGGTCGATGGAAACGAGTGTTTCCCGCCCCAACCCAAGAAAGACCTTGAGAGTCCTTCTTAAATGCCTCTTGAGGCCCTAGTCCCTCCCATGACTCCAGAGCAATGACGCGATCTGCCTGGCCACACGCATGGAGTCAGGCTTCTCTGGCCCGCACGAGAGGCTCCCTGAACTCCCCATCATATCTCGTGAGAAACCCCACACTGGCGCCGCAGCTCGAGAAAACCCATGAGACGCTCCCGTCATCATGAGAGGAGGGCCATCTTTAACTGCATGGTATGCAGATCAAGCGTGAACCTTCTGTCCAAGCTACACAGGACGCTTGACTCCCTTTAGGCCACTCATTGGGCTCCAAGAGTTACGCGTCCCGACTCGAGAGGATAGTGGAGTCCTTTGCTTCCACTCGAGACGAGGCGTGACCCACCGGGTGAGACTGGAATGCGACCCCGATATCCCTGTCGGCCCTGGAGAGGAACATTACGTCCTGGACCCAAGCCTAGATGAGGACTCTTTGCCCTGAAGTGACTCGAGAGCAACCCCCAGCTCTCTCTGACAAGTTGAATGGAAGACTGGACTTCCTGGGCCAACACAAGAGGAAGCCTGAATTCCCCGTTGTAACTCGAGAATCCCGCCTCAACTCGAGAAAAACCACGTGTTTCCCTCGTCATCGCAATATGAGGCCTTTGCCCGCTACAGCATCTCCAGAGAATTCCCACGTTCCGTCTTGAAGTGCAAAACTGTACTTGGCACCCTTGATGCGACCTCAAAAGTGCCGTGACATACCGGTCTCACTCGAGGGGACCACCGAGGTTCCCGGCACCACTTCATCTGAGCCCCTTCTCCCCTGCTGATCGCGACCGGTGGGTCGATTCCCCTGCTTTGTCTGCAAGGGGTTCCCGAGCTTCCCGGCGCACCTCAGGATGAGGCCGGTCTCCCGAGGAAATTCGAGACGTAGCCTCGTGGGTGGTACCACATGCTGAAAGACCCCAATTTTCCGGTACGCTCTTGAAAAGAACCCGATGCCCAGACACCTCTTTGAAGGCAACCCTGTGGATGAAGGCACAACACGAAGGGGCACTGACACCCCCGTGCATCGTCCGGAAAAACCCGAAGGTTCCACACTCAGCTCAACAAGTGGCCTGTCACTCCGTGAACAACTCGAAAGGCAAGGGGAAATCCATTCCTCCACAGAAGACGAGGCGTGACTCTCTTGTCCATACTCTGCAGGTACCCTGCGACCCGAGTCAGATATGGAGAGGACCCCTGAGGTTCCTGCCTCCATTCGAGATGAGGCCCTCTTCGATTGCACCAAACCCAGTTGAGTAACGAAAGGCCCCTCCCAAATCCACAGTGTCCCTGACTTCTCAGAGGCACCCTTAGAAGTTGCCTGAGGTCACCGACACAAATCAAGGGAACTCAGGGTTCCCTGCCGCAACCCGAGAAAGACCTCAAGAGTCCTTCTTCAATGCGTCTTGAGGCCCGATTCGCCTACTATGACTCGAGAGCAATCACGCACTCCCCTTCACCACACGCACGGAGACCTGACGTCCCTAGCACCACACGAGAGGGTCTCTGAGCTCCCCGTTGTACCTCGTGAGAAATCTGATACTGGCGCCGCAGCTGGAGAAAACCCACGAGAGGCCCCCGTCATCGTGAGATGAGGGCCTTTTTTCCTGTATGGCCAGGAAAACAATCCTGAGTCATCTCCAAACTCCATAGGAGGCTTCACTCCCTTTACGCCACGCAGTGGGCTCCAAGAGATACCCGTCGCGACTCGACAGGAGAGCGGAGTCCTTTTTTTCCCCTCAAGATGAGGCCTGACTCTCCGGGTGAGTCGAGAATGCAACCCTGAGATCCCTGTTGGCCCAGTAGTGGAACACTAGGTCCTGGACACAAGCGTAGATGAGGTCTATTTTGCCCTGCAGTGACTGGAGAGCAATCCCCAGTTCTAACTTGCAACTCGAATGGAATACTGGATTTTCCTGGCGCCATACAAGAGGCTCCCTGAGATCCCCGTGGTACTTCATGAGACACCCCACACTGGCGCCGCAGCTCGAGAAAACCCACGAGACGCCACCGTCATCTCGAGATGAGGGCCTTCTTTTCCTGCATGGCCTGGAGTCCAATCCCGAGTCCTCTCTCCAAACTCCACAGGAGGCTTGGCTCCCTTTAGTGCACACAGTGGGCTCCAAGAGATACCCATCGCGACTCGAGACGAGAGCGGAATTCTTTGCTTACCCTCGAGGTGAGAACTGACTCCCCGGATGAGTCTGGAATGCAAACCCGAGATCCCTGTCGCCCCTGGAGAGCAACGTTAGATCCTGGACACAAGCCTAGATTAGGTCTCTTTTGCCCTGCAGTGACTCTAGCGCAATCCCCAGCTCCCCCTCGCAACCCGAATGGAAGATTGGATTTCAAGGCCAACAAAAGGAAGCCTAAATTCCCGGTCATAACTCGAGAATCCCGCCGCAACTCGAGCAAAACCACGTGGTTTTCCCGTCATCGCAAGATGAGGCCCTTGCCCGCTACAGCGTTTCAAAAGATGTCCCAGGTTCCGTCTTGAAATGCGAAACGGTACTTGGCACCCTTGATGCGACCCCAAGAGTCCCCCAACACGCCGGTCTCACTCAAGGGGAACACCGAGGTTCCCGGCACCACTTCATTTAAGCCCCTTCTCCCCTCCTGATCGTGACCGGTGGGTCGATTCCCCTGCTTTGTCTGCAAGGGGGCCCGACCTTCCCTGCACAACTCAGGATGAGGCCGGTCTCATGGGGAAATTCGATACGTAGCTTTGTGGGTGGTGCCACTTGCCGAAAGACTCCAATTTCCCGGTCCGCTCTTGATAAGAATCTGATGCTCGGACACCTCTTGGAAGGCAGCCTTGAGTATGAAGGTACAACACGAAGGGGCACTAACACACCTGTGCATCATCCGGAAAAACGGGCAGGTTACACACACAGCTCGACAAGTGGCCTGTCACCTCGAGAACAACTCGAGAGGCAAGAGGAGTCCCATCCTCCAGAAAAGACGAGGCCTGACTCTCCTGTACCAACATGCAGGGACCTTGCGATCTGTGTCAGAAATGGAGAGGAACACTGAGGTTCCTGCTTCAAATTGAGATGAGCCCCTCTTACATTCCACCAAATGCAGAGGAGTCTCGAGAGGCCCCTCCAAACTGCACAGTATCCCTGACTTCTCAGAGGCACTCTGAGAAGCTCCCTGAGGTCGCAGGCACAAGTCAAGGGAACCCTGGGTTTTATGCAGTGACCCGAGAAAGACCTCGAGAGTCCTTCTTCAACCCGTCTTGAGGCCCGATTACCCTACCATGACTTGAGAGCAATGACGAGCTCCCCCTAGCCATCTCATGGGGACCTGACTTCCCTGGTGCCACACGAGAGGCTCCCTGAGCTCCCTCTCGTACCTCGTCAGAAACCCGGCACTAGCGCAGCAGTCTAGAAAACCCACGAGACGCCGCCATCATCGCGAGATGAGGGCCTTCTTTTCCTGCATGGCCTGGAGAGGAATCCCGAGTCCTCTATCCAAACACCACAGGAGGCTTGACTCCCTTTAGGGCACACAGTGGGCTCCAAGAGATACCCATCGCGACTCAAAAGGACAGCGGAGTTCTTTGCTTCCCCTCGAGACGAGGCCTGATTCCCCGGGTGAGTCTGGTATGCAACCCCAAGATCCCTGTCGCCCCTAGGGACGAGCATTAAGTCCTGGACACAAGCCTAGATGAGGTCTATTTTGCCCTGCAGTGACTCGAGAGCAATCCCCAGCTCTGCCTTTAAACTCGAATGGAAGATAGGACTTCCCTGGCCCAACACATGAGGAAGACTGTATTCCCCGTCGAAACTCGAGAATCCCGCCACAACTCGAGAAACGCCACGTGGTTCCCCCGTCATCCCAAGATGAGGCCCTTGCCCCCTACAGCGTCTCAAGAGAAGTCCCACGTTCCGTCTTGAAGTGCGAAACGGTATTGGCACCCTTGATGCGCCCTCAAAAGTTCCTCGACACACCAGTCTGACTCGAGGAGAACACCGAGGTTCCCGGCACCACTACATCTGGGCCCCTTCTCCCCTCCTGATCGCGACAGGAGGGTCGATTCCCCTGTTTTGTCTTGAAGGGGTTCCCACCTTTCCCGGTGCATCTCAGGATGAGGCCGGTCTCACGAGGATATTCGAGACATAGCCACGTGGATGGTGAAACATGCCGAAAGACCCCGATTTCCCGGTCCGCTCTTGATAAGATCCTGATGCCCGGACACCTCTTTGAAGATAACCCTTTTGATGAAGGCACAACACTTAGGGGCACTGACACCCCTGGGTATCATCCGGAGAAACCCGCAGGTACCACACACAGCTCGAGAAGTGACCTGTCACCCCGTGAACAACTGGAGAGGCAAGCAGAGTTCCATTCCTCCACACAAGACGAGGCCTGACTCTCCTGTTCGAACTCTGCAGCGAAACTGTGATCCGAGTCAGATCTGGCCCAGGGGAAGTCAGGAGAGGAAACATGAGTTTCCTGCCTCCACTCGAGATGAGGCCCTCTTCCATTGCACCGAACCCAGTGGAGTCCCGAGAGGCCCCTCCCAACTGCACAGTATCCCTGACTTCTCAGAGGCACCCTTAGACCTTCCTGAGATCACCGGCACAAGTCGAGGGAACCAAGGGTTTCCTGCCCCAACCCGTAAAAGACCTCGAGAGTCCTTCTTCAACGCGTCTTGAGGTGCGATTCCCCTACCATGACTCGAGAGCAATGACGCGCTCCCCCTAGCCACGCGCATAGAAACCTGACTTCCCTGGCGCCACAGGAGAGGCTCCCTGAGCTCCCCATTATACCTCGTGAGCAACACCACACTGGAGCCGCAGCTCGAGAATACCCACGAGACGCCCCAGTCCTCACGAGATGAGGGCCTTCTGTTGCTGTATGGCCTGGAGAGCAATCCTGAGTCCTCTCTCCAAACTCCACAGGAGGCTTGACTCATTTTAGGCCACACAGTGAGCTCCAAGATATACCCGTCGCGACTTGACAGGAGAGCGGTGTCCTTGGCTTCCCCTCGAGACGAGGCCTGACTCCCCGGGTGAGTCGAGAATGCAATGCTGAGATCGCTTTCGCCCCAGCAGAGAACATTAGGTCCTGCACACAAGCCTAGATGAGGTCTATTTGGCCCTGCAGTGTCTCGAGAGCAATCCCCAGTTCTAACTCACAATTCGAATGAAAACTGGACTTCCCTGGGCCAGTTGAAGAGGAAGCCTGAATTCCCGGTTGTAACTCGAGAATCCCGCCCCAACTCAAGAAAAACCACGTGGTTCGCCCGTCATCGAAAGATGAGGCCCTTGCCCGCTACAGCGTCTCAAGAGAAGTCCCACGTTCCGTATTGAAGAGCGAAAAGTTACTTGGAACCCTTGATGCGACCCCAAAAGTTCCCCGACATACCAGTCTCACTTGAGGAGAACACCGAGGTTCCCGGCACCACTTCATCTGAGACTCTTCTCCCCTCTTGATCGCGACAGGAGGTTCGATTCCCCTGCTTTGTCTGGAAGGCGTTCCCGACCTTCCTGGCGCACATCAAGATGAGGCCAGTCTCACGAGGAAATTCAAGACATAGCCTCGTGGGTGGTGCGGCATGCCAAAAGACCCCGATTCCCTGGTCCGCTCTTGATAAGAACCCGATGGCAGAACCCAACTCGAAGGCAATCCTGTGGAACAAGGCACAACACGAAGGGGCAGTGACACCCCAGTGCATCGTCCAGAAAAACCCGCAAGTTCCACATACAAATCGACAAGTGGCCTGTCACCCCATGAACAACGCGAGAGTCAAGCGGAGTTCCATTCCTCCACACAAGACGAGGCCTGACTCTCCTGTCCCAACTCTGCAGGGACTCTGCGATCCGAGTCAGATCCGGCGCATTCGAAGCCAGGAGAGGAACCCTGAGGTTCCTGCATCAACTTGTCATGAGGCCCTCTTCCATTGCACCAAACCCAGTGGAGTTCCAAGAGGCCCCTCCCAACTCCACAGTGACCCTGACTTCTCAGAGGCACGCTGAGAAGCTTCCTGAGGTCACTGGCACAAGTCGATGGAACCCAGGGTTTCCTGCTGCAACCCAAGAAAGACCTCGAGAGTCCTTCTTTAACACGTTTTCAGGCCCAATTCCCCTACCATGACTCGAGAACAATGACGGGCTCCCTCTCACCACGTGCATAGAGACCTGACTGCCCTGGCACCACATGAGAGGCTCACTGAGCTCCCAGTCTTACTTCGTGAGAAACCCCACACTAGCGCCACAGCTCGAGAAAACCTACGAGACGCCCCAGTCATCGGGAGATGAGGGCCTTCATTTCCTGCATTGCCTGGAGAGCAATCCCGTGTCCTCCCTCCAAACACCAGAGGAGGTTTGACTCCCTTTAAGCCACTCAGTGGGCTCCAAGACATACCCGTCCGACTCGAGAGGAGAGCAGAGTCCTTTGCTTCCCCTCGAGACGAGGCCTGACTCCAGGGTGAGTCTGGAATGCAACCCCGAGATTCCTGTCGCCCCTTGACATGAACATTAGGTCCTGCACACAAGCCTTGGTGGGGTCTCTTTTGCCTTCAGTGACTAGAGCGCACCTCCAGCTCTTCCTCGAATCTCGAATGGAAGATAAGACTTTTGTGGGCCAACACAAGAGGAAGCATGAATTCCCTGTGGTAACTCAAATATCCCACCGCAACTAGAGAAAAAACAAGTGGTTCCCCAGTCATTCCAAGATGAGGCCCTTGCCCGCTGGAGCACCCCAAGAGAAGTACCACGTTCAAATTTGAAGAGCGAAACGGTACTTGGAACGCGTTATGCGACCCCAAAAGTTACCCGACATACCTGTCTCACTTGAGGGAAACACCGAGGTTCCCAGCAGCACGTCATCTGAGCCACTTCTCCCCTCCTGATCGCCACAGGAGGGTCGAATCCTCTGCTTTGTCTGGAAGGGTTTCATGACCTTCGCAGCACACCTCAGGATGAGGCCGGTTTCATGAGGAAATTCGAGATTAGCCACGTGGGTGGTGCCAAATGCTGAACGACCCCGATTTCCCAGTCCGCTCTTCATAAGAACACGATGCCCGGACACCTCTTCCGAGGCAACCCTGTGGATGAAGACACAAAACGAAGGGTCACTGACACCCCCATGCATCGTCTGGAAAAACCTGCAGATTCCACACACAGTTTGACAAGGGGCCTGAAACCCCATGAACAACTCGAGAGGCAAGCAGAGTTCCATTCCTCAGAAAAGACATAGCCTGACTCTCCTGTCCCAACTCTGCAGGGACACTACGATCAGAGTCAGTATTGGAGAGGAAGCCTGAGGTTCCTGCCTCCACTCGAGATGAGGCCCTCTACCATTGCGACAAACCCAGTGGAGTCCCGAGAGGCCCCGCCAAATCCACAGCGTCCCTCACCTCTCAGAGGCACACTGGGAAGTTCCCTCAGGTCTCCGGCAGAAGTCGGGGGAAAGGAGGATTTCCCGCTGCAACCCGAGAAAGACATCGAGAGTCCTTCTTCAACGCGTCTTGAGGCCCTAGTCCCCTCCCATGACTCGAGAACAATGACGCGCTCCTTCTCGCCACGTGCATGGAGACATGACTTCCCCGGCGCCGCACGAGAGGCTCCCTGAGATCCTCGTCGTGCCTCGGGAGAAAACCCCCACGGGTTCCGCAGCTCGAGGAAACCCCTGAGATGCCCCCGTCCTCGCGAGGTGAGGGCCTTCTTTTCCTGCCTGGCCTGGACAGTAATCACGAGTCCTCTCTCAAAAGTGAAGAGGAGGCTGGACTCCCTTGAGGCCACTCATGGGGCACCAAGATATCCGCGTCGCAACTCGGGAGGAGAGCGGAGTCCTTTGCTTCCCCTCGAGGCGAGGCCTGACTCCCCGGGGGAGCATGGGATGCAACCCCGAGATGCTTGTCTTCCCTGGAGAGGAGCATTAGATCCTGGACACACGCCTAGATGAGGTCTCTTTGGCCCTGCAGTGACTCGAGCGCAACCCCCAGCTTTCCCTCGGCACTAGAATAGAAGATTGGGCTACCCAGGGCCGACACAAGAGGAAGCCTGTAATCCCCCGTCGTAACACGAGAATCCCGCCGCAACTCGAGAAAAACCACGTGGTTCCCACCTCTTCGCAAGATGAGGCCCTTGCCCGTGACGGCGTCTCAAGGGAAGTCCCCTCTTCCGCCCTGAAGTGCGAAAAGGGAACTGACAGCCTTCATGCGACCCCAAAAGTTCCCCGACACGCCTGGTTCCCTCGAGGGGAACACCGAGGGTCCCGGCACCGCTTCATCTGAGCCCCTTCTCCACTCCTGATCGCGACAGGAGAGTCGATTCCCCTGCGTGGTCTGGAAGGGGTTCCCGGCCTTCCCGGCGCACCTCAGGAGGAGGCAGGTCTCACAAGGACATTTGAAATGAGCCACGTGGGTGGTACCACACGCCGAACGACCCCGTTTCCCCAAACCGCTCTTGAGAAGAACCCGATGACGTACCCCTCTTCGAAGGCAACCCTGTGGGTGAAGGCACAGACCTAAGCAGCACTGACATCCCCGTGCATCGTCCGGAAACACCCGCGGGTTTCACACACAGTTCGACGAGGGGCCTGTGGCCCCCTGAACAACTCGAGAGGCAAGCGGGGTTCCCTACCTCAGACAAGACGAGGCCTGACTCTCCAGTCCCAACTCTGCAGGGACCTTGCGGTCATTGTCCGAAATGGAGAGGAAGCCTGAGGTTCCTGCCTCCCCTCGAGGTGAGGCCCTCTTCCGTTGCGCCAGACCCAGCGGAGTCCCGAGGGACCCCGCCACTTCCACAGGATCCCTCGCCTCTCAGAGGCACCCTGGGAAGTTCCCTAAGGTCCCCAGCAGAAGGCGAGGGAAACGAGGGTTTCCCGCCGTCCCCCGTGAAAGACCTCGAGAGTCCTTCTTCAACGCGTCTCGGGGCCCTAGTCCCCTCCCGTGACTCGAGAGCCAGGACGCGCTCCCTCTCGCCACGCGCATGGAGACCTGACTTCCCTGGCGCCGCACGAGAGGCTCCCTGAGATCCTCGTCGTGCCTCGGGAGAAAACCCCCACGGGCGACGCAGCTCGAGGAAACCCCTGAGACGCCCCCGTCCTCGCGAGCTGAGGGCCTTCTTTTCCTGCATGGCCTGGAGAGCAATCCCGGGTCCTCTCTCCAAACGGAAGAGGAGGCTGGACTCCCTTGAGGCCGCTCAGGGGGCTCCAAGAGACCCACGTCGCGACTCGAGAGGAGAGCAGAGTCCTTGGCTTCCGCTCGAGACGAGGCCTGACTCCCCGGGGGAGCCTGGAATGCAACCCCGAGATCCCTGCCTTCCCTGGAGAGGAATATTAGGTCCCGGACACACGCCTAGGTGAGGTCTCTTCGGCCCTGCAATGACTCGAGCGCAACCCCCAGCTTTCCCTCGCAACCCGAGGGGAAGATTGGGCTTCCAGGGCCAACCCAAGGGGAAGGCTGAGATCCCCGTCGTAACTCGAGAATGCCGCCGCAACTCGAGAAAAACCACGTGGTTCCCACCTCTTGGCAAGATGAGGCCCTTGCCCGCCACGGCGTCTCAAGGGAAGTCCCCTGTTCCACCCTGAAGGGCGAAACGGTCCCTGACAGCCTTCCTGCGACCCCCAAAAGTCCCCCGACACGCCGGGGTCCGTCGAGGGGAACACCGAGAGTCCCGGCACCGCTTCCTCTGAGCCCCATCTCACCTCCTGATCGCGACAGGAGAGGCGATTTCCCTGTGTGGTCTGGAAGGGGTTCCCGGGCTTCCCGGCGCACCTCAGGATGAGGCCGGTCTCACGAGGAAACTCGAGAAGGGCCACGTGGTTGGGGCCACATGCCGAACGCCCCCGATTCCCCGGTCCGCCCTTGAGAAGGAACCGAAGCCCGGAACCCTCTTCAAAGGCAAACCTGTGGGTGAAGGCAAAACACGAAGGGGCACTGCCATCCCCGTGCATCGTCCGCAAAGACCCGCGGGTTCCACACACAGCTCTACGAGGGGCCTGAGACCCCTGAGCAACTCGAGAGGCCAGCGGGGTTCCCTTCCTCAGACAAGACGAGGCCTGACTCTCCTGTCCCAACTCTGCAGGGACCCTGCGGTCGGAGTCCGAAACGGAGAGGAAGCCTGAGATTCCTGCCTCCCCTCGAGGTGAGGCCCTCTTCCGTTGCGCCAGACCCAGCGGAGTCCCGAGGGGCCCCGCCACCTCCACAGGATCCCTCACCTCTCAGAGGCACCCTGGAAGTTGCCTAAGGTCCCCGGCAGAAGGTGAGGGAAACGAGGGTTTCCCGCCTCCCCCCGAGAAAGACCTCGAGAGTCCTTCTTCAACGCGTCTCGAGGCCCTAGTCCCCTCCCGTGACTCGAGAGCCAGGACGCGCTCCCCCTCGCCACGCGCATGGAGACCTGACTTCCCTGGCGCCGCATGAGAGGCTCCCTGACATCCTCGTCGTGCTTCGGGAGAAAACCCCCAAGGGTGCCGCAGCTCGAGGAAACCCCTGAGACGCCCCCGTCCTCGCGAGCTGAGGGCCTTCTTTTCCTGCATGGCCTGGAGAGCAATCCCGGGTCCTCTCTCCAAACGGAAGAGGAGGCTGGACTCCCTTGAGGCCGCTCAGGGGGATCCAAGAGATCCGTGTCGCGACTCGAGAGGAGAGCGGAGTCCTTGGCTACCCCTCGAAACGAGGCCTGACTCCCCGGGGGAGCCTGGAATGCAACCCCGAGATCCCTGCCTTCCCTGGAGAGGAATATTAGGTCCCGGACACACGCCTAGGTGAGGTCTCTTCGGCCCTGCAGTGACTCGAGCGCAACCCCCATCTTTCCCTCGCAACCCGAGGGGAAGATTGGGCTTCCCAGGGCCAACCCAAGGTGAAGGCTGAGATCCCCGTCGTACCTCGAGAATCCCGCCGCAACTCGAGAAAAACCACGTGGTTCCCACCTCTTGGCAAGATGAGGCCCTTGCCCGCCACGGCGTCTCAAGGGAAGTCCCCTGTTCTGCCCTGAAGGGCGAAACGGTCGCTGACAGCCTTCCTGCGACACCCAAGAGTCCCCCGACACGCCGGGTTCCCCCGAGGGGAACACCGAGGGTCCCGGCACCGCTTCCTCTGAGCCCCTTCTCCCCTCCTGATCGCGACAGGAGAGTCGATTCCCCTGCGCGGTCTGGAAGGGGTTCCCGGCCTTCCCGGCGCACCTCAGGATGAGGCCGGTCTCACGAGGAAATTCGAGACGAGCCACGTGGGTGGGGCCACATGCCGAACGCCCCCGATTCCCCGGTCCACTCTTCAGAAGGACCCGAGGCCCGGACCCCTCTTTGAAGGCAACCCTGTGGGTGAAGGCACAACACGAAGGGACACTGCCACCCTCGGGCATCGTCCGCAAAGACCCGCGGGTTCCACACACAGCTCGACGAGGGGCCTGAGAACCCCTGAGCAACTCGAGAGGCCAGCGGGGTTCCCTTCCTCAGACAAGACGAGGCCTGACTCTCCAGTCCCAACTCTGCAGGGACCCTGCGGTCGGAGTCCGAAACGGAGAGGAAGCCTGAGGTTCCTGCCTCCCCTCGAGGTGAGGCCCTCTTCCGTTGCGCCAGACTCAGCGGAGTCGCGAGGGGCCCCGCCACCTCCACAGGATCCCTCGCCTTCAGAGGCACCCTGGAAGTTGGCTAAGGTCCCCGGCAGAAGGCGAGGGAAACGAGGGTTTCCCGCCTCCCCCCGAGAAAGACCTCGAGAGTCCTTCTTCAACGCGTCTCGAGGCCCTAGACCCCTCCCGTGACTCGAGAGCCATGACGCGCTCCCCCTCGCCACGCGCATGGAGACCTGACTTCCCTGGCGCCGCACGAGAGGCTCCCTGAGAACCTCGTCGTGCCTCGGGAGAAAACCCCCATGGGCGCCGCAGCTCGAGGAAACCCCTGAGACGCCCCCGTCCTCGCGAGCTGAGGGCCTTCTTTTCCTGCATGGCCTGGAGAGCAATCCCGGGTCCTCTCTCCAAACGGAAGAGGAGGCTGGACTCCCTTGAGGCCGCTCAGGGGGATCCAAGAGATCCGCGTCGCGACTCGAGAGGAGAGCGGAGTCCTTGGCTACCCCTCGAAACGAGGCCTGACTCCCCGGGGGAGCCTGGAATGCAACCCCGAGATCCCTGCCTTCCCTGGAGAGGAATATTAGGTCCCGGACACACGCCTAGGTGAGGTCTCTTCGGCCCTGCAGTGACTCGAGCGCAACCCCCATCTTTCCCTCGCAACCCGAGGGGAAGATTGGGCTTCCCAGGGCCAACCCAAGGTGAAGGCTGAGATCCCCGTCGTACCTCGAGAATCCCGCCGCAACTCGAGAAAAACCACGTGGTTCCCACCTCTTGGCAAGATGAGGCCCTTGCCCGCCACGGCGTCTCAAGGGAAGTCCCCTGTTCTGCCCTGAAGGGCGAAACGGTCGCTGACAGCCTTCCTGCGACACCCAAGAGTCCCCCGACACGCCGGGTTCCCCCGAGGGGAACACCGAGGGTCCCGGCACCGCTTCCTCTGAGCCCCTTCTCCCCTCCTGATCGCGACAGGAGAGTCGATTCCCCTGCGCGGTCTGGAAGGGGTTCCCGGCCTTCCCGGCGCACCTCAGGATGAGGCCGGTCTCACGAGGAAATTCGAGACGAGCCACGTGGGTGGGGCCACATGCCGAACGCCCCCGATTCCCCGGTCCACTCTTCAGAAGGACCCGAGGCCCGGACCCCTCTTTGAAGGCAACCCTGTGGGTGAAGGCACAACACGAAGGGACACTGCCACCCTCGGGCATCGTCCGCAAAGACCCGCGGGTTCCACACACAGCTCGACGAGGGGCCTGAGAACCCCTGAGCAACTCGAGAGGCCAGCGGGGTTCCCTTCCTCAGACAAGACGAGGCCTGACTCTCCAGTCCCAACTCTGCAGGGACCCTGCGGTCGGAGTCCGAAACGGAGAGGAAGCCTGAGGTTCCTGCCTCCCCTCGAGGTGAGGCCCTCTTCCGTTGCGCCAGACTCAGCGGAGTCGCGAGGGGCCCCGCCACCTCCACAGGATCCCTCGCCTTCAGAGGCACCCTGGAAGTTGGCTAAGGTCCCCGGCAGAAGGCGAGGGAAACGAGGGTTTCCCGCCTCCCCCCGAGAAAGACCTCGAGAGTCCTTCTTCAACGCGTCTCGAGGCCCTAGACCCCTCCCGTGACTCGAGAGCCATGACGCGCTCCCCCTCGCCACGCGCATGGAGACCTGACTTCCCTGGCGCCGCACGAGAGGCTCCCTGAGAACCTCGTCGTGCCTCGGGAGAAAACCCCCATGGGCGCCGCAGCTCGAGGAAACCCCTGAGACGCCCCCGTCCTCGCGAGCTGAGGGCCTTCTTTTCCTGCATGGCCTGGAGAGCAATCCCGGGTCCTCTCTCCAAACGGAAGAGGAGGCTGGACTCCCTTGAGGCCGCTCAGGGGGATCCAAGAGACCCGCGTCGGGACTCGAGAGGAGAGCGGAGTCCTTGGCTACCCCTCGAGACGAGGCCTGACTCCCCGGGGGAGCCTGGAATGCAACCCCGAGATCCCTGCCTTCCCTGGAGAGGAATATTAGGTCCCGGACACACGCCTAGGTGAGGTCTCTTCGGCCCTGCAGTGACTCGAGCGCATCCCCCAGCTTTCCCTCGCAACCCGAGGGGAAGATTGGGCTTCCCAGGGCCAACCCATGGCAAAGGCTGAGATCCCCATCGTAACTCGAGAATGCCGCCGCAACTCGAGAAAAATCACGTGGTTCCCACCTCTTGGCAAGATGAGGCCCTTGCCCGCGACGGCGTCTCAAGGGAAGTCCCCTGTTCCGCCCTGAAGGGCGAAACGGTCCCTGACAGCCTTCCAGCGACCCCCAAGAGTCCCCCGACACACCGGGTTCCCCCGAGGGGAACACCGAGGGTCCCGGCACCGCTTCCTCTGAGCCCCTTCTCCCCTCCTGCTCGCGACAGGAGAGGCGATTCCGCTGCGTGGTCTGGAAGGGGTTCGCGGCCTTCCCGGCGCACCTCAGGTTGAGGCCGGTCTCACGAGGAAATTCGAGACGAGCCACGTGGGTGGGGTCACATGCTGAACGCCCCCGATTCCCCGGTCCGCTCTTGAGAAGGAACCGAGGCCCGGACCCCTCTTCAAAGGCAACCCTGTGGGTGAATGCACAACAAGAAGGGGCACTGCCACGCCCGTGCATCGTCCGCAAAGACCCAGGGTTCCGCACACAGCTCGACGAGGGGCCTGAGACCCCCTGAGCAACTCGAGAGGCCAGCGGGGTTCCCTTCCTCAGACAAGACGAGGCCTGACTCTCCTGTCCCAACTCTGCAGGGACCCTGCGATCAGAGTCAGAAATGGAGACGAACCCTGAGGTTCCTGCCTCCACTCGAGATGAGGCCCTCTTCTATTGCACCAAACCCAGTGGAGTCCCGAGAGGGCCCTCCCAACTCCAGGGTATCCTTGACTTCTCAGAGGCACACTGAGAAGCTCCCTGAGGCCACCGGCACTAGTCGAGGGAACCCAGGGTTTACTGCCGTGACCCAAGAAACACCTTGAAAGGCCTTCTTTAACGGTTCTTGAGGCCCGATACACCTTCCATGACTCTAGAGCAATGACGCGCTCCCCCTCGCAATGCGCATGGAGACCTGACTTCCCAAGCGCCACATGAGAGGCTCCCTGAGCTCCCCGTAGTACCTCATGAGAAACCCCACACTGGCGCTGCAGCTCTAGAAAACCCACGAGACGCCCCCTTCATCGCGAGATGATGGCCTTCTTTTCCTGCATGGCCTGGAGAGCAATCACGAGTCCTCTCTCCAAACTCCACAGGAGGCTTGACTCCCTTTAGGCCACTCAGTGGGCTCCAAGAGATACCTGTCGCAACTCGAGAGGAGAGTGGAGTCCTTCGCTTCCCCTCGAGACAAGGACTGACTCCCCAGGTGCATCAGGAAAGCAACCCTGAGATCCCTGTCCCCCCTGGAGACGAACATTATGTCCTGGACACAAGCCTAGATAAGGTCTCTTTTGCCCTGCAGTAACTCAAGCGCAATCCCTAGCTCTCCCTCGCAACTCGAATGGAAGACTGGACTTCCCTGGGCCAACACAAGAGGAAGCCTGAATTTCCTGACCTAACTCGAGAATCCCGCCACAACTCGAGAAAAACGACGTGGTTAACCCGTCACCACAAGATGAGGCCCTTGCCAGCTACAGCGTCTCAAGAGAAGTCTCACGTTCCGTCTTGAAGTTTGAAACGGTACTTAGCACCTTTGATGTGACTCCAAAAGTTCCCCGACATCCCAGTTTTACTCGAGGGGAACATCGAGGTTCCCGGCACCACTTCATCTGAGCCCCTTCTCCCCTCCTGATCGGGACAAGAGGGTCGATTCACTTGCTTTGTCTGAAAGGGTTACCGACCTTCCTGGTGCACCTCAGGTTGAGGTCCGTCTCAAGAAGAAATTCGAGACGTAGGCTTGTGGGTGGTGCCACATGCCGAAAGACACTGATTTCCTGGTCTGCTCTTGATAAGAATCTGAAGGCTGGATACCTCTTCGAAGGCAACCCTGTGTATGAAGGCAAAAAACGAAGGGGAACTGACACCCCCATGCATCGTCCAGATAAAACCGCAGGTTCCACACACAGCTCGACAAGTGGCCTGTTATCCGGTGAACAACTCGAGAGTCCAGTGGAGTTCCATTCCTCCACACAAGACGAGGCCTGACTCTCCTGTCCTAACTCTGTAGGGACTCTGTGTTCAGAGTCAGAAATGGAGAGCAACCCTGAGGTTCCTGCTTCAAATCGAGATGAGGCCCTCTTCTGACAAGGTCCAGCCTCGGCTGGTCCAGGGTTTTCGAAGGGGAGACAGAGTAGGCGACCTATTGATTTATTTATCGAAGATATAAAGAGTAATAGAATGAGGATAGCTCAGTAGGAAAATTTAGTGGAGAAAAGAAGCTGAGTAGCTTGGTTTATGCGGAAAATCAGTATAACCCGTGACACCAGGTTAGCTCTGACCACGGAGGCCGCAGGCTCCCTCTCGAATAGCGAAAAGTGCCCCACCTTAGACACCTTCTCAAGTGGTCTTCGAAGCCCAGGCAAATAAATGGTCGCAGAGGGTATCCGCGCTCCAGATGGACACTCATCTGAAAATTGAGGGGAAGAATGACATTAGGAGACTAAGCGTTGGCAATCAAGGCCAGTAGCTTTATTTTCAACAGGGGTTTTTATACCCTAAGTTACACATAGAGGATAATGGGATGCAAAGACAGCAGCCTTTGATCCTTATCAAAAACCAGAGTTTCTGTCCTGCAAATGTATCGTATACAAATGGTTTAGGTGATTTACATCATCTTCTAGCCAGAAGACCTATTAACATTTTATGACTCTTGACAAAGACTTATCAACCGTAAGACTTATTTTCTCTAAGAGTAATTATTTTAAGGTTTGGCCCCATCTTTCGAAGATAAAATTGCATTCCTATAGGGCAGATGTGTAATGGGCTTACAACAAAGGAAATAATTTATTACCTTAAGGGTCTAAAGTTAGTAACACCAAGGCCACTACTTATTTCTTCTACATACCAACTATATTAATTAATACACATTCAAGGATACAATTCAGGGGATGTGGAAACTTGGCAACAAGCATTGGTTCATCAATGAAATCTTTTACTAGTTTTATTCTGACAGTTTCTAACTCTCTGAGAGGCTCTAAGCTATTTGAATATCTTAAGCTTCCCGTGCCTCTCGAGGCTCGGAGACTGTAAACAATTGTATGCATTGCTTTAGGAGACCGGGTAAACTTGTCAGGCGAGTTAGAGAGCCATCTGACGTGTTTGGATTTAAACACTCCTAATTGCCCAGGAACTTTATTAATTGGAGCTGTAAGTTAGCTCTTTGACAGAGAGAGTGAGATGGTGGTGGGGGACAGCCCCCAGGAAAGTCAGAGGTGAGAGCACAAAGCAATAAAGTAGGCAGACTCTGGTTTTGGGGGGGTAGATGCTCAAGAATATCCGGGAGGACTCCCGAGGCTCGATCCCGCCTTTGTGTATGCCCAGCCTCCTTCCTCATGACCTTTGTCACGAGTGGAATGTCTCTCGCCGGCTCCCGGCATCTCCCCATTTTTTATTTCTTAAAACAGCCAGATGTAGCTCAGTCGCGAGCCTCTGAATACTCTGCCGAAGAATCCTGACAATACAAGGAAGAATGATTATGAGAAGCAGAATTAAAGCAGCCACCGCAGCATAGCTAAAGACATTAGACAGAATATTCTTTCCTGAGATGTAGTTAGGGAAAGTATGGAAGAAATCATTTGCTGTTCCAGCAGCAGTAAAATCTAATCGGGAGTGCTCCATGGTTGCTATTTGATAATGAAGTTTCCCTACGTCTCAACCAATGTCAGAGCTGTTCCAGATACCTGAAATATGGTTTTGAATCTTTTCCCATTCAAAATCTGTCTCATTTACTTTCAGGGGTGTTCCACATATCCACCGATAGTCAGCATGACAAGACAATGCCATTTTCACCTTTAAAGCCTGCAATTCAGTCCCAATATGTATTACTGCTTCCTCTAGGGCGTCTACCCTCATTTCTAATTTTCTCTCTATAGCTTCCTGTGTTGCCAATGTTAAAGAAACATTTTTGGACATAGAATCAACATATTGAGCAGTATGTACTTGTTGAGTCAATGATATTTCTGCCACAGTAACAGAAGTGATTGCACTTATCAAAGCTGCTGTTCCCAAGATAAGTAAGCCCACAAACCGTCGTGTTTGCATTAAATCCTGTAGTTGTTGTAATACAGCAAGACCATAATTCAATAAGTGGTTACATCATAAGATAAGGTGGATGTTGTAGCATTACAAAGGAGCAAACATTATATTGAGGGTTTAAACAAGATGAACCAGGGAGCAGCTGTAGGCGTCAGCCCGGGGGAGCAGTGTCCCCAGCATCAGGAGGCAGAACGCGAGCGGCAGGCTGTGGGCCAAGGCGCCTATGGTGGGCGGAGGGGCAGGGTTCGTGGTTTAGGGCTAGCCGCCACCGCTTGGGCTCAGGGCGGTCCCCTCTCGCCGGTGGGGCCACGCTGGTCTGGACGGCACTCCGCGGGTGCGCTTTCCTCTCTGGCCCTCACTCGCTGCACAGACTTCTTTGCTCTAGGTCACGGGGTGCAGAGAGGTGGGTGCGAGGCGCTGCTGGTGGCATGGAGGCGAGAGCTGGCTGGGGGAGGGGGAGCGAGTGAGTGCGCGCGCCGCGAACCCGGTCTTTGGGGAATGTGACATGACGAATTTGTCTGAGATCCAAACCGGAGAATCTGCATTCTGTAGAAATATACAAGCATACCCTCTCCCACAAGTTAGCAACACATCTGGCCTTTTTCACTCTCCCGTAAGGAGGCCTTTTTACTTGACCAGGGGCCGAGTCATAGCCTGTAATTCAGGCATCTAGTGTCTCATCATTGTAGTCTGCCCCTGTGTGTTTACGTTTAAGTGATTAATTACAATTGGAACATAACTTCACTATTTGTCTAGCTGTTTCCCTATGGATATGTTAATTTAGGTCTAATGTTTAGTTTAGGTCTCTGTATAAATTTAAGTAATAAATGTATAACCTCCTTATCTCATTTTGGTATACAGGTATACAGATATACCTAAATGCAAAATGCATTTATATATGTATTTATATATGGCAACAAGGATAAAGTTATTGACATATAATATATATAAATCAATATACTTGAATTAATCTTTATAATTAATATATTAATTAATATATATTACAACAATACAACACATACACAGCTAATACCAACCAACACAAACCAATATACTGTAATAATACATGTCACACATTTATAATTATACAGTATATAGAACATACATCATCACAGCACATCAATCCATACCAATTAATATCAGCCACACACACATTATATTACTGCCATATATATTTAATTATACAGTAGATATATATGTGTGTGTATATAGTATACATATTAATTTATATACAAATTAATTAAGTATAGATCTATAAATAGAATTAGGTATACCTTTATTATATTTTATTTATACCCATACCTAATTAGGCAAACTGTAATTAGGCAAATACATTTATATTATGTATTTATAACAATATATAAAGTATTGTTAAATGTACCACCTGTACAGCATCTCCACCCCACATACCACTTTCTCTAATCCCACCAACTCATTTTCAGTATTATGTGTTGGCCAGGAGCTGGGCCAGTCTTTCCCAGCAATGTTAAGAGACGTCTGTTCCTGTGTCTAATAGCCCTGGCGTTTTATTCTCTTGAATTAAAAGATCTTTTAAAGGCCTTGGAACTGTAATTTCCTGCACCCAAAAGGCTAGATCACTAGATCCAAATGTTTTGTGGCTCTTAGATTGAGAAGTCAAGTTTTTCCTTGTCTGATAGTAAGGTAAAAATAAAAGCTGTGTTACTCTTTGACCTTTATTAATTTGTACAGTTTTGATAGGCAGTGAGATCAAGACTTTAATTTCTCAATATCATCAGAATCTACTACACCATGCACCAGCGAAATTTCTTTTCTTTCTTTTTTTTTTATTTAATTTTTTTTTAAAAGAAAGCGAGCTACGCCCCAGGACAAATCTTACAATGTCCTCAGATAGGGGGCCAGCCACTCCGGTTGGAATTGGAGTAAGCGGCACATCAGGGGTTAATATTGTTATTAAATCTCCTTGCCTTTTCGCTTTTCTCCTAGCCTGGGTGAGACCCCCCTGAGGGAGTTTTCTCCAAGGAGCACGCTCTGCATATTGTGTACTAAAAGCTCCTTTGTTTAAAAAACTTTTTATCTTCCTCAGTCTTAGGCAACACTTTGGGAGGCTTTGGGGGCAAAGTGGGGAACTCCTGGGTCCTGGGAGGCACAATCGAAGGTGGTGGCAGTCGCCTTAAATCAGAAAGTGGTGGATAAGTTTTTTAAAGGTTTGCGCAGAGGGGGAGGGAGCTCGCCAGGGCTCTCGGCCGCAGCGTCCTGTAAGCCCTCTCCTTCCTCGGGAGGTAGACCACTTTCTCCCTCCTTTTTTTTTTTTTCTTCAATGGCAGAAAATATGATCTGTGCAGTAAATGGAGACTCACCACCATCCACCTCTATAGCCTCCCCCATAGTCTATTTAACAGCCTCGTGACGGAGGTCCAGGACATTTCTAATCATATTCCACAGTCAATAAATATTTGTCTATTCTTAGATGCAGAGAAATCCATTTTTAATTTTTTTTAATTTTAGAGAATATTTTTATTTATTTTGTAACCTCTTTACCCTGGCTAAACTGCAGAGGGGACTAGAAAAGAAGCCTCAAGGTGAGGATCAAGTTCATCCTTGGGACTAGAGAAAATCCTTCTCCGGGAAACTCCTAGCGGTGGCCCTTTACCCCGACATGGAGGAGGAGGCATAGGGGGATGGGAGCGTCCCGAAGTTTTCCTCTTCTGTTCCGGAGATCCTTTAACTGTTTGGTAACTAAATCTTATGAACTGTCTGATCGGGGATGTTTCCCTCAACCTCCTAGGAGCGGATGGTCTGATTAGGGATGTTTTCTTAAACTTTTAGGAGCATCTTTAGCTTAAAAAAAAAAAAAAATCCTCATCAGAATGGCATCGAGCTGCTGTTTCCTCTAAACCTTTTTCAAATTGAGGGGAGAGCTGATCTTTCTTTTCATCCCTATCTTTTACATGCTCATTGGCAGTCATAGCGGCTAGCCATTCATTTAGCTGTCGATAGCTAGGTATAGCCTCTTCATTTTCACTTTTCTTTATAACAGGTACCTTTTCAGATTTGCTTTTTTGTTTAACAGGTACTTTTCCAACTTTACTTTCCTCTTTAACAGGTACCTTTTCAAATTCATGAGCTGGATCTAAAACATCTCTAGTCATATTCCACAGAGGAAAGGTGTAAGTAGGGATTTTTTCCAAACCTTGCTGAGCACAATAAGCTCTTAGCTGTTTTCCTAGTTTTTTCAAGATATCGAGGTTAACAGTGCCTTGTTGTAGAAACCAAGGGCAGTGGTCTTGTACAAATGTAAAAAATGATTGAATGGAAGATTTTTTAACCTTGATTCTTCTTTTACTTAATAACTGTAAAATTACTCCTATAAAGAGCTGTCTTTCATTTGATTCAGTGTTGCCCATGTCAGAAACTTAAGGATAGTAAAAGATTTTGCTTTTAGCTATCTAAAGATTAGGCCTTTTTTGTCAGCCTTTTTAGAAACCGTTTTTTCTCTCTAACTCTTCAACACTTCCCACTCCTCTCGCCCTGTCTATTCTACAGGGGGATCTGCAGCCCCCTAAGTGGGATCCTATCTGTCCCCAAAACTGAACACTGGGGGAATGGGGTTGGGGATTTACCTTCGAAATGCCTGTCTCGGGCGCCACCTGCAGAGGTCCAGCCCCAGCTGATCCAGGGTATTCGAAGGGAAGATGGAGTAGGCGACCTATTTATATATTTATTTATTCATCAAAGATATAAAGAGTAATAGAATGAGGATAGCTCAGTAGGAAAATTCAGTGGAGAAAAGCAGCTGAGTAGCTTGGTTTACGCGGAAAATCAATATAACCCGTGACACCAGGTTAGCTCTGACCACGGAGGCTGCAAGTGCCCTCTAGAATAGAGGAAGGTGCCCCACCTTAGACACCTTATCGAGTGGGTCTTCGAAGCCCAGGCAAATAAATGGTTGCAGAGGATATCTGCGCTCCAGATGGACACTCATCTGAAAATTGAGGGGAATAATGACATGGGGAGACCAAGCGTTGGTGAGCAAGGCCCGTAGCTTTATTTTCAACACAGGTTTTAATACCCTAAGTTACACATAGAGGATAATAGGGGATGCAAAGTCAGCAGTCTTTAATCCTTATCAAAAACCAGGGTTTCTTTTCTGCAGATTTATCGTATAAAAATGGTTTAGATGATTTACATCATCTTCTGGCCAGAAGACCTATTAACATTTTATGACTCTTGACAAAGACTTATCAACCATAAGAGTTATTTTCTCTAAGAGTAATTGTTTAAGGTTTGGCGCCATCTTGCGAAGATAAAATTGCATTCCTATAGGGAGGATGTGTAATGGGTTTACAACAAAGAAAAGAATTTATTACCTTAAGGGTCTAAAGTTACCAACATCAAGGCCACTACTTATTTTTTCTACATACCAACTATATTAATTAACACACATTCAAGGATACAATTCAGGGGATGTGGAAACTTGGCAAAAAGCATTGGTTCATCAATGAAATCTTTTACTAGTTTTATTCTGACAGTTTCTAACTCTCTGAGAGGCTCTAAGCTATTTGAATATCTTAAACTTCCCATGCGTCTCGAGGCTGGGAGACTGTACACAATCGTATGCATAGCTGTAGGAGACCGGGTAAACTTGTCAGGCGAGTTAGAAAACCATCTGAGGGGTTTGGATTTAAACACTACTAATTGCCCAGGAACATTATTATTTGGAGCTGTAAGTTAGCTCTTTGACAGAGAGAGTGAGATGGTGGTGGGGGACATCCCCAGTAATGTCAGAGGTGAGAGAACAAAGCAATAAAGAAGGCAGACTTTGGTTTTTGGGGGTAGATGCTGAAGAATATACGGGGGAACTCCCGGAGGCTCGATCCCGCCTTTGCGTATGCCGAGACTCTTTCCTCATGACATTTGTCACGAGTGGAATGTCTCTCGCTGGCTCCCGGCAATCTTCCATTGCACCAAACGCAGTGGAGTCCCGAGAGGCCCTTCCCAACACCACAGTATCAGTGTCTTCTCAGAGGCACCCTGAGCAACTCCCTGAGGTCACCGGCACAAGTTGAGGGAACACAGGGTATCCTGCCGCAACACGAGAAAGACCTCAAGAGTCTGTCTTCAACGCGTCTTGAGGCCGGATTCCCCTACCATGACTCGAGAGCAATGACACGCTCCCCCTCGCCATGCGCATGGACACCTGACTTCCCTGGCGCCACATGAGAGGCTCCCTGAGCTCCCCGTCATACCTCGTGAGAAACCCCACACTGGCGCCACAGCTCGGGAAAACCCACGAGACGCCACGGTCATCGCGAGATTGGGGACTTCTTTTCCTGCCTGACCTGGAGAGCAATCCCTGGTCCTTTCTCCAAACTTCACAGGAGGCTTTACTCCCTTTAGGCCACTCAATGGGCTCCAAGAGATACCTGTCGCGACTTGAGAGGAGAGCAGAGTACTTTGTTTCCCCTCGAGATGAGGCCTTACCTCGGGTGAGTCTGGAATGCAACCCCGAGATCCCTGTTGCCCCTGGAGAGGAACATTATGTCCTGGACAAAAGCCTAGATGAGGTCTATTTTGCCCTACAGTGACTCGAGAGCAACACCCATCTCTCCCTCGCAATTCGAATGGAAGATTGGTCTTCACTGGGCCAACACAAGAGGAAGTCTGAATTTCCCGTTGTAACTCGAGAATCCCGCCCCAACTCTTAAAAACCACGTGGTTCCCCATTCATCGCAATATGAGGCCTTTGCCCGCTACAGAGTCTCAAGAGAAGTCCCATGTTTCGTCATAAAGTTCGAAATGCTACTTGGCACCCTTGATGCGACCCCAAAAGTTCCCCAATATACCGGTCTCACTAAAAGGGAACACCGAAGTTCCTGGGACCACTTCATTTGAGCCCCTTCTCCCCTCCTGATCACGGCAGGAAGGTCGATTCCCCTGCTTTGTCTAGAAGGGGTTCCCGACCTTCATGGCGCACCTCAGGATGAGGCCAGTCTCACGAAGAAATTCGAGACGTAGCCTCGTGTTGGTGCCACGTGCCGAAAGACCCCGATTTCTCGGTCTTGCTCTTGATAAGAACCCGATGCCCGGACACCTCTTCTAAGGCAACCCTGTGGATGAAGGCACTACACGAGGGGGCACTGGCAACCCTGTTCATCGTCCGTAAATCCCACAGGATCCACATACAGCTCCACAACTGGCCTGTCACCCCTTAAAAAACGAGAGAGGCAAGCGGAGTTCCCTTCCTCAGACAAGACGAAGCCTGAGTATCCAATCCCAACTCTGCAGGCACGCTTCGATCTGAGTCAGAAATGTAGAGGAAACCTGAGGTTCCTGCCTCAACCCGAGATGAGGCCCTCTTCCATTAAAACAAACCCAGTGGAGTCCCGAGAGGCCACTCCCATCTCCACAGTATCCCTGACTTCTCATAGGCATTCTGATAAGCTCCTTGAGGCCACCGGCAAAAGTCGAGGGAAATAAGGGTTTCCTGCCACAACCGAAGAAAGACCTCGAGAGTCCTTCTTCAATGCGTCTTGAGGTCAGATTCCCCTACCATGGCTCGAGAGCAATAATGCGCTCCCCCTCGCCATGCACATGGAGACCTGACTTCCCTGGCGCCACATGAGAGGTTCCCTGAGCTCCCCGTCGTACCTCGTGTGAAAACCCACACTGGCGCCGCAGCTCGAGAAAACACACAATACCCCTCCGTCATCGCGAGATGAGGGCCATCTTTTCCTGCATGGCCTGGAGAGCAGTCCCAAGTCCTCTCTCCAAACTTCACAGGAGGCTTGACTCCCTTTAGGCCACAAAGTGGGCTCCAAGAGGTGCCCGTCGCAACTCGAAAGGAGAGCGGAGTCCTTTGCTTCCCTTCGACACGAGGCCTGACTCCCTGGGTGAGTCTGGAATGCAAACCTGAGATCCCTGTGGCCCTTGGAGAGGAACATTAGGTCCTGGACACAAGCCTAGATGAGGTCTCCTTTGCCCTGCAGTGACTCGAGCGCAACCTCCAGCTCTCCCTCGCAACTCGAATGGATGATTGGACTTCCCTGGCCCAACACAAGAGGAAGCCTGAAATCCCCGTCGTAACTCGAGAATCCCGCCGCAACTCGAGAAAAACCACGTGGCTCCCCCGTCATCGCAAGATGAGGCCCTTGGCCGCTACAGCGTATCAAGAGAAGTCCCACGTTCCATCCTGAAGTACAAAACGGTACTTGGCACCCTTGATGCGACCCCCAAAGTTCCCTGACATACCGGTCTCACTCGAGGGAAACACCAAAGTTCACGGCACCACTTCCTGTGAGCCCCTTCACCCCTCCTGATCGCGACAGGAGGGTCGACTCCCATGCTTTGTCTGCAAGGGGTTCCCGCCGTTCCCCGCGAACCTCCGGATGAGGCCGGTCTCATGAGGAAATTCAAAAAGTAGCCTCATGGTTGGTGCCACATGTTGAAAGATCCCGAATTCCCGGTCCACTCTAGATAAGAACCTGACGCCCGGACATCTCTTCGAAGGCAACCCTGTGGATGAAGGCACAACACGAAGGGACACGAACATCCCCATGCATCGTCTGGAAAAACCCGCCGATTCCACTCACAGCTCCAAATGTGGACTGTCACCCCGTGAATAACTCGAGAGGCAAGTGAAGTTGCATTCCTTCACACAAGACGAGGCCTTACCCTCCTGGCCCAACTCTTCAGGGACCCTGCGATCGGAGTCAGAAATGGAGAGGAACCCTGAGGTTCCTGCCTCAACTAGAGAAGAGGCCCTCTTCCATTGAACCAAACTCAGTGGTGTCCCGAGAGGCCCCTCCCAACACCACAGTATCCCTGAATTCTCAGAGGCTCCCTGAGAAGCTACCTGAGGTCACTGGCACAAGTCGAGGGAACCCAGAGTTTTCTGAAGTAACCCGAGAAAGACTTGGAGAGTCCTTTTTCAACGTCTCTTGATGCCCGATTCCCCTACCATGACTCCAGAGCAAGGACGCGCTCCCCTCGCCACAAGCAGGAAAACTGACTTCCCTAGTACCACACAAGAGGCTCCCTGAGTACCCCATCGTACCTCGTGAGAAAACCCACACTGGCGCCGCAGTTCAAGAAAAACCACAAGATGCCCCCGTCAAGGAGAGATGGGGGCCTTCTTTTCCTGCCTGACCTGGAGAGCAATCCCTGGTCCTCTCTCCAAACTTCACAGGAGGATTGACTCCCTTTAGGCCACTCAGTTGGGTCCAAGAAATACCCGGTGCGACTCGAGAGGACAGCGGAGTCCTTTGCTTCCCTGGAGACGAGGCCTGACTCCCCGGGTGAGTTTGGAATGCAACCCCGAGATCCCTGTCGCCCCTGGAGTGGAACATTATGTCCTAGACACAAGCCTAGATGAGGTCTATTTTGCCCTACAGTGATCGAGAGCAACCTCCATCTCTCCCTCACAATTTGAATGGAAGATTGGGCTTCCCACGGTCAACACAAGAGGAAGTCTGAATTTCCCATCGTAATTCGAGAATTCAGCCTCAAGTCTTAAAAACCATGTGGTTCCCCCTTCATCACAATATGAGGCCCTTGCCAGCTAGAGTCTCAAGAGAAGTCCCACGTTCCATCTTAAAGTTCGAAATGCTACTTGGCACCCTTGATGCGACCCCAAAGTTCCCCAACATACCGGTCTCACTCCAGGGGAACACCGAAATTCCCGGTGTCTCCAGGGAAGTCCCATGTTCTGTCCTTAAGTGCGAAACGGTACTTGACACCCTTGATGCGACCGCAAAAGTTCCCCGACACGCTGGGTTCCCTCGAGGGGAACACCAAGGGTCCCGGCACCACCTCATCTGAGCCCCTTCTCCCCTCCTGATCGCGACAGGAGAGTCGATTCCCCTGCTTTCTCTGGAAGGGGTTCCCGGCCTTCCTGGTGCACCTCAGGATGAGGCCGGTCTCAGGAGGAAATTCGAGACTAGCCATGTGTGAGGTGCCACGTGCCGAACGACACCGATTTTCCGGTCCGCTCTTGATAAGAACCCGATGCCCGGACCCCTCTACGAAGGCAACCCTGTGAGTGAAGGCACAACACGAAGGGGCACTGACAGCCCCGTGCATCATCCGGAAAAACCCGCAGGGTCTACACACAGCTCGACAAGGGGCCTGAGACTCCCGGAACAACTCGAGAGGCAACCAGAATTCCATTCCTCAGACAAGACGAGGCATGACTCTCCTGTCCCAACACTGCAGGGACCGTGCAGTCGGAGTCAGCATCGGAGAGGAAGCCTGAGGTTCCTGCCTCCCCTCGAGATGAGGCCCTCTTCCATTGCGCCGAACCCAGCAGAGTCCCGAGAGGCCCTGCCAACTCCACAGCATTCCTCACCTCTCAGAGGCACCCTGGTAAGTTCCCTATAGTCCCCTGCAGAAGTCGAGGGAAACGAGGGTTTCCCGCCGCCACCCGAGAAAGACCTCGAGAGTCCTTCTTCAATGCGTCTTGAGGCCCTAGCAACTTCCCATGACTCGAGAGTGATGACCAGCTCCTCCTCGCCATGCGCATGGAGACATGAGTTCCCTGGCGCCGCACGAGAGGCTCCCTGAGGTCCTCGTTGTGCCTCGTGAGAAAACCCCCACAGGCGCCGCAGCTCGAGGAAACCCATGAGATGCCCCCGTCATCGCGAGATGAGGGCCTTCTTTTCCTGCCTGACCTGGAGAGCAATCCCGAGTCCTCTCTCCAAACTGAAGAGGAGGCTCGACACCCTTGAGCCACTCATTGGGCTCCAAGAGATCCGTGTCGCGACTTGAGAGGAAAGTGGAGTCCTCTGCTTCCCCTCGAGGCGAGGCCTGACTCCCCGGGGGAGTCTGGAATGGAAACCCGAGATCCCTGTCTTCCCTTGAGAGGAATATTAGGTCCTGGACACACGCCTCGATGAGGTCTCTTTGGCCCTGTAGTGACTCGAGCAGAACCCCCAGCTTTCCCTCGCAACCCCAGGGGAAGATTGGGCTTCCCAGGGCCAACCCAAGAGGAAGCCTGAAATCCCCGTCGTTTTCGAGAATCCAGACGCAACTCGAGAAAAACGACGTGGTTCCAACGTCTTCACAGGATGAGGCCCTTGCCCGCTACAGCGTCTCCAGGGAAGTCCCATGTTCCGTCCTGAAGTGGGAAACGGTACTTGGCTCCCTTGATGCAACCCCTAAAGTTCCCTGAAACGCCGGGTTCCCTCGAGTGGAACACCTAGAGTCCCGGCCCCACTTCATCTGAGCCCCATCTCCCCTCCTGATCGCGACAGGAGAGTCAATTCCCCTTCTTTGTGTGGAAGGTGTTCCCGGCCTTCCCGGCGCACCTCCGGATGATGCTGGTCTCACGAGGAATTTCGAGATGAGCCACGTGGGTGGTGCCACATGTCGAACGACCCCGATTTCCCGGTCTGCTCTTGAAATGAACCTGATGCCCGGACACCTCTTTGAAGGCAACCCTGTGGGGGAAGGCACAAAACGAAGGGGCAATGACACCCCCGTGCATCTTCTGGAAACACCCGCAGGTTCCACACACAGCTCGACAAGGGGCCTGAGACCCACTGAACGACTCGAGAGGCAAGCAGAGTTCCATTACTCAGAAAAGACGAGGCCTGACTCTCCTGTCCCAACCCTGCAGGGACCCTGCGGTCGGAGTCAGAAATGGAGAGGAAGCCTGAGGTTCCTGCCTCCAATCGAGATGAGGCCCTCTTTCATTTCGTCAAACCTAGTGGAGTCCCGAGAGGCCCCTCTAACTCCTCAGTATCCCTCACCTCTCAGAGGCACCTGGGAAGTTCCCTAAGGTCCCCGGTAGAGGTCGAGGGAAACGAGTGTTTCCCGCCCCAACACAAGAAAGACCTCGAGAGTCCTATTTAAATGCGTCTGGAGGCCCTAGTCCTTCCCATGACCCCAGAGCAATGACGCGATCTGCCTGGCCACACGCATGGAGGCCTGACTTCTCTGGCGCCGCACGAGAGGCTCCCTGAGCTCCCCATCATATCTCGTGAGAAACCCCACACTGGCGCCGCAGCTCGAGAAAACCCATGAGACGCTCCCGTCATCACGAGAGGAGGGCCATCTTTAACTGAATGGTATGCAGATCAAGCGTGAACCTTCTGTCCAAGCTACACAGGACGCTTGACTCCCTTTAGGCCACTCATTGGGGACCAAGAGTTACACGTCGCGACTCGAGAGGATAGTGGAGTCCTTTGCTTCCACTCGAGACAAGGCGTGACCCACCAGGTGAGACTGGAATGCGACCCCGATATCCCTGTTGCCCCTGGAGAGGAACACTACGTCCTGGACCCAAGCCTAGATGAGGACTCTTTGCCCTGAAGTGACTCGAGAGCAACCCCCAGCTCTCTCTGACAAGTTGAATGGAAGATTGGACTTCCTGGGCCAACACAAGAGGAAGCCTGAATTCCCCGTCGTAACTCGAGAATCCCGCAGCAACTCGAGAAAAACCACGTGTTTCCCTCGTCATCGCAATATGAGGCCCTTGCCCGCTAGAGCATCTCCAGAGAATTCCCACGTTCCGTCTTGAAGTGTGAAACTGTACTTGGCACCCTTGATGCGACCTCAAAAGTGCCGTGACATACCGGTCTCACTCGAGGGGACCACCGAGGTTCCCGGCACCACTTCATCTGAGCCCCTTCTCCCCTTCTGATCGCGACCGGTGTGTCGATTCCCCTGCTTTGTCTGCAAGGGTTCCCTACCTTCCCGGCGAACCTCAGGATGAGGCCGGTCTCCCGAGGAAATTCGAGACGTAGCCTCGTGGGTGGTACCACATGCTGAAAGACCCCAATTTTCTGGTACGCTCTTGAAAAGAACCCGATGCCCGGACACCTCTTTGAAGGCAACCCTGTGGATGAAGGCACAACACGAAGGGGCACTGACACCCCTGTGCATCGTCCGGAAAAACCCGCAGGTTCCACACACAGCTCAACAAGTGGCCTGTCACTCCGTGAACAACTCGAAAGGCAAGCGGAGATCCATTCCTCCACGGAAGACGAGGCGTGACTCTCTTGTCCGTACTCGGCAGGTACTCTGCGACCCGAGTCAGAAATGGAGAGGACCCCTGAGGTTCCTGCCTCCATTCGAGATGAGGCCCTCTTCGATTGCACCAAACCCAGTTGAGTAACGAAAGGCCCCTCCCAAATCCACAGTGTCCCTGACTTCTCAGAGGCACCCTGAGAAGTTGCCTGAGGTCACCGACACAAGTCGAGGGAACCCAGGGTTCCCTGCCGCAACCCGAGAAAGACCTCGAGAGTCCTTCTTCAATGCGTCTTGAGGCCCGATTCGCCTACTATAACTCGAGAGCAATCACGCACTCCCCTTCACCACACGCACGGAGACCTGACGTCCCTAGCACCACACGAGAGGCTCTCTGAGATCCCCGTCGTACCTCGTGAGAAATCTGATACTGGCGCCGCAGCTGGAGAAAACCCACGAGACGCTCCCGTCATCGCGAGATGAGGGCCTTTTTTCCTGCATGGCCAGGAAAACAATCCCGAGTCATCTCTCTAAACTCCATAGGAGGCTTCACTCCCTTTACGCCACGCAGTGGGCTCCAAGAAATACCCGTCGCGACTCGACAGGAGAGCGGAGTCCTTTTTTGCCCCTCAAGACGAGGCCTGACTCTCTGGGTGAGTCGAGAATGCAACCCCGAAATCCCTGTCGGCCCAGTAGTGGAACACTAGGTCCTGGACACAAGCGTAGATGAGGTCTATTTTGCCCTGCAGTGACTGGAGAGCAATCCCCAGTTCTAACTTGCAACTCGAATGGAATACTGGATTTTCCTGACGCCACACAAGAGGCTCCCTGAAATCCCTGTGGTACTTCATGAGACACCCCACACTGGCGCCGCAGCTCGAGAAAACCCACGAGACGCCACCGTCATCTCGAGATGAGGGCCTTCTTTTCCTGCATGGCCTGGAGTCCAATCCCGAGTCCTCTCTCCAAACTCCACAGGAGGCTTGACTCCCTTTAGTACACACATTGGGCTCCAAGAGATACCCATCGCGACTCGAGACGAGAGCGGAATTCTTTGCTTACCCTCGAGGTGAGAACTGACTCCCCGGATGAGTCTGGAATGCAAACCCGAGATCCCTGTCGCCCCTGGAGAGCAACATTAGATCCTGGACACAAGCCTAAATTAGGTCTCTTTTGCCTGGCAGTGACTCTAGCGCAATCCCCAGCTCCCCCTCGCAACCCGAATGGAAGATTGGATTTCAAGGCCAACAAGAGGAAGCCTAAATTCCCGGTCATAACTCGAGAATCCCGCCGCAACTCGAGCAAAACCACGTGGTTCTCCCGTCATCGCAAGATGAGGCCCTTGCCTGCTACAGCGTTTCAAAAGATGTCCCAGGTTCCGTCTTGAAATGCGAAACGGTACTTGGCACCCTTGATGCGACCCCAAAAGTCCCCCAACACGCCGGTCTCACTCAAGGGGAACACCGAGGTTCCCGGCACCACTTCATTTAAGCCCCTTCTCTCCTCCTGATCGTGACCGGTGGGTCGATTCCCCTGCTTTGTCTGCAAGGGGGCCCGACCTTCCCTGCACAACTCAGTATGAGGCCGGTCTCATGGGGAAATTCGATACGTAGCTTTGTGGGTGGTGCCACTTGCTGAAAGACTCCAATTTCCCGGTCCGCTCTTGATAAGAATCCGATGCTCGGACACCTCTTGGAAGGCAGCCTTGAGTATGAAGGTACAACACGAAGGGGCACTAACACACCTGTGCATCATCCGGAAAAACGGGCAGGTTACACACACAGCTCGACAAGTGGCCTGTCACCTCGAGAACAACTCGAGAGGCAAGAGGAGTCCCATCCTCCAGAAAAGACGAGGCCTGACTCTCCTGTACCAACATGCAGGGACCTTGCGATCTGAGTCAGAAATGGAGAGGAACACTGAGGTTCCTGCTTCAACTTGAGATGAGTCCCTCTTATATTCCACCAAATGCAGAGGAGTCTCGAGAGGCCCCTCCAAACTGCACAGTATCCCTGACTTCTCAGAGGCACTCTGAGAAGCTCCCTGAGGTCGCAGGCACAAGTCAAGGGAACCCTGGGTTTTATGCAGTGACCCGAGAAAGACCTCGAGAGTCCTTCTTCAACCCGTCTTGAGGCCCGATTACCCTACCATGACTCGAGAGCAATGACGAACTCCCTCTAGCCATCTCATGGGGACCTGACTTCCCTGGCACCACACGAGAGGCTCCCTGAGCTCCCTCTCGTACCTCGTCAGAAACCCGGCACTAGCGCGGCAGTCTAGAAAACCCACAAGACGCCACCGTCATCGCGAGATGAGGGCCTTCTTTTCCTGCATGGCCTGGAGAGGAATCCCGAGTCCTCTATCCAAACACCACAGGAGGTTTGACTCCCTTTAGGGCACACAGTGGGCTCCAAGAGATACCCATCACGACTCAAAAGGACAGCGGAGTTCTTTGCTTCCCCTCGAGACGAGGCCTGATTCCCCGGGTGAGTCTGGTATGCAAGCCCGAGATCCCTGTCGCCCCTAGGGATGAACATTAAGTCCTGGACACAAGCCTAGATGAGGTCTATTTTGCCCTGCAGTGACTCGAGAGCAATCCCCAGCTCTCCCTTGAAACTCGAATGGAAGATAGGACTTCCCTGGGCCAACACATGAGGAAGACTGTATTCCCCGTCGAAACTCGAGAATCCCGCCACAACTCGAGAAACGCCACGTGGTTCCCCCGTCATCGCAAGATGAGGCCCTTGCCCCCTACAGCGTCTCAAGAGAAGTCCCACGTTCCGTCTTGAAGTGCGAAACGGTATTGGCACCCTTGATGCGACCTCAAAAGTTCCTCGACACACTGGTCTGACTCGAGGAGAACACCGAGGTTCCCGGCACCACTACATCTGGGCCCCTTCTCCCCTCCTGATCGCGACAGGAGGGTCGATTCCCCTGTATTGTCTTGAAGGGGTTCCCGCCTTTCCTGGTGCATCTCAGGATGAGGCCGGTCTCACGAGGATATTCGAGACATAGCCTCATGGATGGTGACACATGCCGAAAGATCCCGATTTCCCGGTTCGCTCTTGATAAGATCCCAATGCCCGGACACCTCTTTGAAGATAACCCTTTTGATGAAGGCACAACACGAAGGGGCACTGACACCCCCGGGTATCATCCGGAGAAACCCGCAGGTACCACACACAGCTCGAGAAGTGACCTGTCACCCCGTGAACAACTGGAGAGGCAAGCAGAGTTCCATTCCTCCACACAAGACGAGGCCTGACTCTCCTGTTCGAACTCTGCAGCGAAACTGTGATCCGAGTCAGATCTGGCCCAGGGGAAGTCAGGAGAGGAAACATGAGTTTCCTGCCTCCACTCGAGATGAGGCCCTCTTCCATTGCACCGAACCCAGTGGAGTCCCGAGAGGCCCCTCCCAACTGCACAGTATCCCTGACTTCTCAGAGGCACCCTTAGACCTTCCTGAGATCACCGGCACAAGTCGAGGGAACCAAGGGTTTCCTGCCCCAACCCGTAAAAGACCTCGAGAGTCCTTCTTCAACGCGTCTTGAGGTGCGATTCCCCTACCATGACTCGAGAGCAATGACGCGCTCCCCCTAGCCACGCGCATAGAAACCTGACTTCCCTGGCGCCACAGGAGAGGCTCCCTGAGCTCCCCATTATACCTCGTGAGCAACACCACACTGGAGCCGCAGCTCGAGAATACCCACGAGACGCCCCAGTCCTCACGAGATGAGGGCCTTCTTTTGCTGTATGGCCTGGAGAGCAATCCTGAGTCCTCTCTCCAAACTCCACAGGAGGCTTGACTCATTTTAGGCCACACAGTGAGCTCCAAGATATACCCGTCGCGACTTGACAGGAGAGCGGTGTCCTTGGCTTCCCCTCGAGACGAGGCCTGATTCCCCGGGTGAGTCGAGAATGCAATGCCGAGATCGCTGTCGCCCCAGCAGAGGAACATTAGGTCCTGGACATAAGCCTAGATTAGGTCTATTTGGCCCTGCAGTGTCTCGAGAGCAATCCCCAGTTCTAACTCACAATTCAAATGAAAACTGGACTTCCCTGGGCCAGTTGAAGAGGAAGCCTGAATTCCCAGTTGTAACTCGAGAATCCCGCCCCAACTCAAGAAAAACCACGTGGTTCCCCTGTCATCGAAAGATGAGGCCCTTGCCCGATACAGCGTCTCAAGAGAAGTCCCACGTTCCGTATTGAAGAGCGAAAAGTTACTTGGAACCCTTGATGCGACCCCAAAAGTTCCCCGACATACCAGTCTCACTTGAGGAGAACACCGAGGTTCCCGGCACCACTTCATCTGAGACTCTTCTCCCCTCTTGATCGCGACAGGAGGTTCGATTCCCCTGCTTTGTCTGGAAGGCGTTCCCGACCTTCCTGGCGCACATCAAGATGAGGCCAGTCTCACGAGGAAATTCGAGACATAGCCTCGTGGGTGGTGCGGCATGCCAAAAGACCCCAATTCCCTGGTCCGCTCTTGATAAGAACCCGATGGCAGAACCCAACTCGTAGGCAATCCTGTGGATCAAGGCACAACACGAAGGGGCAGTGACACCCCAGTGCATCGTCCAGAAAAACCCGCAAGTTCCACATACAAATCGACAAGTGGCCTGTCACCCCATGAACAACGCGAGAGTCAAGCGGAGTTCCATTCCTCCACACAAGACGAGGCCTGACTCTCCTGTCCCAACTCTGCAGGGACTCTGCGATCCGAGTCAGATCCGGCGCATTCGAAGCCAGGAGAGGAACCCTGAGGTTCCTGCCTCAACTTGTCATGAGGCCCTCTTCCATTGCACCAAACCCAGTGGAGTTTCGAGAGGCCCCTCCCAACTCCACAGTGACCCTGACTTCTCAGAGGCACGCTGAGAAGCTTCCTGAGGTCACTGGCACAAGTCGATGGAACCCAGGGTTTCCTGCTGCAACCCAGGAAAGACCTCGAGAGTCCTTCTTTAACACGTCTTCAGGCCCAATTCCCCTACCATGACTCGAGAACAATGACGGGCTCCCTCTCACCACGTGCATAGAGACCTGACTGCCCTGGCCCCACGTGAGAGGCTCACTGAGCTCCCAGTCTTACTTCGTGAGAAACCCCACACTAGCGCCACAGCTCGAGAAAACCTACGAGACGCCCCAGTCATTGGGAGATGAGGGCCTTCATTTCATGCATTCCCTGGAGAGCAATCCCGTGTCCTCCCTCCAAACACCAGAGGAGGTTTGACTCCCTTTAAGCCACTCAGTGGGCTCCAAGACATACCCGTCCGACTCGAGAGGAGAGCAGAGTCCTTTGCTTCCCCTCGAGACGAGGCCTGACTCCAAGGTGAGTCTGGAATGCAACCCCGAGATTTCTGTCGAGCCTTGACATGAACATTAGGTCCTGCACACAAGCCTTGGTGGGGTCTCTTTTGCCTTCAGTGACTAGAGCGCACCTCCAGCTCTTCCTCGAATCTCGAATGGAAGATAAGACTTTTGTGGGCCAACACAAGAGGAAGCATGAATTCCCTGTGGTAACTCAAATATCCCACCGCAACTCGAGAAAAACCAAGTGGTTCCACAGTCATTCCAAGATGAGGCCCATGCCCGCTGGAGCACCCCAAGAGAAGTCCAACGTTCCATTTTGAAGAGCGAAACGGTACTTGGAACGCTTTATGCGACCCCAAAAGTTACCCGACATACCTGTCTCACTTGAGGGAAACACCGAGGTTCCCAGCAGCACTTCATCTGAGCCACTTCTCCCCTCCTGATCGCCACAGGAGGGTCGATTCCTCTGCTTTGTCTGGAAGGGTTTCATGACCTTCGCGGCACACCTCAGGATGAGGCCGGTTTCATGAGGAAATTCGAGACAACCCACGTGGGTGGTGCCAAATGCTGAACGACCCCGATATCCCGGTCCGCTCTTCATAAGAACCCGATGCCCGGACACCTCTTCAAAGGCAACCCTGTGGATGAAGACACAAAACGAAGGGTCACTGACACCCCCGTGCGTCGTCTGGAAAAACCTGCAGATTCCACACACAGTTTGACAAGGGGCCTGAAACCCCATGAACAACTCGAGAGGCAAGCGGAGTTCCATTCCTCAGAAAAGACGTAGCCTGTCTCTCCTGTCCCAACTCTGCAGGGACCCTGATGTCGGAGTCCGAAACAGAGAGGAAGTCTGAGGTTCCTGCCTCCCCTCGAGATGAGCCTCTCTTCCATTGCGACAAACCCAGCGGAGTCCCGAGAGGCACCGCCAACTCCACAGTATCCCTCAACTCTCAGAGACACCCTGGGAAGTTTCCTAAGGTCCCCGGCAGAAGTCGAGGGAAACGACTTTTTCCCGCCACAACCCGAGAAAGACCTCGAGAGTCCCTCTTCAACGCGTCTTGAGGCCCTAGTCCCCTCCCATTACTCGAGAGCCACAACGCGCTCCTCCTCGCTACGCGCAGGGAGACCTGACTTTCCTGGCGCCGCACGAGAGGCTCCCTGAGATCCTCGTCGTGCCTCGCGAGAAAACCCCCACGGGCGCCGCAGCTCAAGGAAACCCCTGAGACGCCCCCATCCTCGCGAGGTGAAGGGCCTTCTTTTCCTGCATGGCCTGGAGAACAATCCCGAGCCCTCTCTCCAAAATGAAGAGGAGGCTTGACTCCATTGACGCCACTAGGGGGTTCCAAGAGATCCGCGTCGCGACTCGGGGGGACAGCGGAGTCCTTTGCTTCACCTCGAGACGAGGAGTGACACCCAGGGGGATCCTGGAATGCAACCACGAGATGCCTGCCTTCCCTGGAGAGGAACATTAGGTCCTGGACACAAGCCTAGATGAGGTCTCTTTGGCCCTGCAGTGACTCGAGCGCAACCCCCAGCTTTCCCTCGCCAATCGAATGGAAGACTGGGCTTCCCAGGGCCAACAGAGGAGGAAGCCTGTAATCCCCATCGTCACTCGAGAATCCCACCGAAACTCGAGAAAAAACACGTGGTTCCAACGTCTTCGCAAGATGAGGCCCTTGCCCACTACAGCGTCTCAGGGGAAGTCCATGTTCCGCCCTGAAGTGCGAAACAGTACCTGACACCCTTCGTGCGACCCCCAAAAGCTCCCCGACACGCCGGGTACCCTCGAGGGGAACACCGAGGGTCCCGGCACAGCTTCATCTGAGCCCGTTCTCCCCTCCTGATCACGAGAGGAGAGTCGATTCCCCTGCGTGGTTCAGAAGGGGTTCCCGGCCTTCCCGGTGCACCTCAGGATGAGGCCGATCTCACAGGGAAATTCGAGACGAGCCACGTGGGTGGTGCCACATGCCAAATGCCCCCGATTACCCGGTCCGCTTTTGAGAAGGACCCGAGCCTGGACCCCTCTTCTAAGGCAACCCTGTGGGTGAAGGCACAACACGAAGGGACACTGACACCCCCGTGCATCATCCGGAAAGACTCGCGGGTTCCACACACAGCTCGACCAGGGGCCTGAAAACCCCTGACAACTCGAGAGGCAAGCGGGGTTCCCTTCCTCAGACAAGACGAGGCATGACTCTCCTGTCCCAACTCTGCAGGGACCCTGTGGTCTGAGCCGAAACGGAGAGGAAGCCTGAGGTTCCTGCCTCCCCTCGAGGTGAGGCCCTCTTCCGTTCCGCCAGACCCAGCGGAGTCCCGAGGGCCCCGCCAACTCCACAGGATCCCTCGCCTCTCAGAGGCACCCTGGGAAGTTCCCTAAGATCCCCGTCAGAAGGCGAGGGAAACGAGGGTTTCCCGCCGCCACCCGACAAAGACCTCGAGAGTCCTTCTTCAATGCGTCTCGAGGCCCTAGTCCCCTCCCGTGACTCGAGAGCCATGACACGCTCCCCCTCGCCACGCGTATGGAGACCTGACTTCCCTGGTGCCGCACGAGAGGCTCCCTGAGATCCTCGTCGTGCCTCGGGAGAAAACCCCCACAGGCTCCGCAGCTCGAGGAAACCCCTGAGACGCCCCCGTCCTCGCGAGCTGAGGGCCTTCTATTCCTGCATGGCCTGGAGAGCAATCCCGTGTCCTCTCTCCAAACTGAAGAGGAGGCTGGACTCCCTTGAGGCCACTCAGTGGGCTCCAAGAGATCCGCGTCGCCACTCGAGAGGTGAGCGGAGTCCTTGGCTTCCCCTCGAGACGAGGCCTGACTCCCCGAGGGAGCCTGAAATGCAACCCCAAGATCCCTGCCTTCCCTGGAGAGGAATATTAGTTCCCGGACCCACGCCTTGATGAGGTCTCTTTGGCCCTGCAGTGACTCGAGTGCTACCCCCAGATTTCCCTCGCTACTTGAATGGGAGATGGGGCTTCCCAAGACCAACCCAAGAGGAAGCCTGAAATCCTCGTCGAAACTCGAGAATCCTGCCGCAACTCGAGAAAAACCACGTGGTTTCAACGTCTTCGCAAGATGAGGCCCTTGCCCGGTACGGCGTCTCAAGGGAAGTCCCATGTTCCGTCGTGAAGTGAGACACGGTACCTGACACCCTTCATGCGACATCCAAAAGTTCCCCGACATGCTGGGTTCCCTTGAGGGGAACACCGAGAGTCCCGGCACCACTTCCTCTGAGCTCCTACTCCTCTCCTGTTCGCGACAGGAGAGTTGATTCCCCTGCGTGGTCTGGAAGGGGTTCCCGGCCTGCACGGCGCCCCTCAGGATGAGGCCGGCCTCGCGAGGAAATTTGAGACAAGCCCCGTGGCTGGTGCCCCATGTTGAACGACCCTGATTTCCCGGTCCGCAGTTGAGGAGAACCCGATGCCCGGACACCTCTTTGAAGGCCACCCTGTGAGTGAAGGAACAACACGAAGGGGCACTGACACTCCCGTGCATCGTCCGGAAACACCCGCGGTTTCCACACACAGCTCCACGAGGGGACTGAGACTCCCTGAGCATCTCGAGAGGCAAGCGGAGTTCCCTTCCTCAGACAAGACGAGGCCTGACTCTCCTGCCCCAACGCTGCAGGGACACTGCTGTCGGAGTACGAAACGGAGAGGAAGCCTGAGGTCCTGTCTCCCCTCGAGATGAGGCCATCTTCGATTGTGCCAAACCCAGAGGAGTCCCGAGATGGCCCACCAACTCCACAGCATCCCTCACCTCTAAGAGGAACCCTGGGAAGTTCCCTCAGTCACCGGGAGAAGTCGAGGGAAACGAGGGTTTCCCGCTGCAAGCCGAGAAAGACCTCGAGAGTCCTTCTTCTACACGCCTTGATGCCCTAGTCCCCTCCCAGGACTCGAGAACAATGACGCGCTCCCCCTCGCCACGCGCATGGAGACCTGACTTCCCTGGCGCCGCACGAGAGGCTCCCTGAGAACCTCGTCGTGCATCGTGAGAAAAGCCCCACGGACGCCGCAGCTCGAGGAAACCCGTGAGAAGCCCCCGTCCTCGCGAGGTGAGGGCCTTCTTTTCCTGCTTTTCCTGGAGAGCAATCCCGAGTCCTCTCTCCAAACTGAAGATTAGGCTTGACTCCCTTGAGGCCACTCAGAGGGCTCCAAGAGATCCGCGTCGTTGTTCAAGAGAAGAGCGGAGTCCTTTGCTTCCCCTGGAGGCGAGGCCTGACTCCACGGGAGACTCTGGAGTGCAACCCCGGGATCCCTGTCTTCCCTTGAGAGTACTACTAGGTCCTGGACACACGCCTAGATGATGTGTCCTGGGCCCTGCAGTGACTCGAGCGCAACCCCCAGCTTTCCCTAGCAACTCGAATGGAAGATGGGGCTTCCCAGGGCCAACCCAAGAGGAAGCCTGAAATCCCCGTCGTAACTCGAGAATCCCGCCGCAACTCGAGAAAAACCACGTGGTCCCAACGTCTTCTCAAGATGGGGCCCTTGCCCGCTAGGGCGTCTCAAGGGAAGTCTCACGTTTCGTCCTGAGTTGCGAAACGGTACCTGACACCCTTCATGCGACCTCCAAAATTTCCCAGACACGCCGGGTTCCCTCGAGGGGAACACCGAGTGTCCTGGCACCCCTTCATCTGAGCCCCTTCTCCCCTCCTCATCACGACAGGAGAGTCGATTCCCCTGCGTATTCTGGAAGGGGTTCCCGGCTTTCACAGCACACCTCAGAATGAGGCCGGCCTCCTGAGGAAATTCGAGACGAGCCCCGTGGGTTGTGCCACATGCCGAACGACCCCGATTTCCCAGTCTGCTCTGGATAAGAACCCGATGCCCGGACACCTCTTCGAAGGCAACCCTGTGGGTGAAGTTACCATTCGAAGGGGCACTGACACCCCCGTGCGTCGTCCGGAAAAACCCGCGGTTTCCACACACAGCTCGACGAGGTGCGTGAGACACCCTGAGCAATTCGAGAGGCAAGCGGAGTTCCCTTCCTCAGACAAGACGAGGCCTGACTCTCCTGTCCCAACTCTGCAGGGACCCTGTGGTTGGAGTCCGAAAAGGAGAGGAAGCCTAAGTTTCCTGTCTCCCCTCGAGATGAGGCCCTCTTCCATTGCGCCAAGCCCAGAGGAGTCCCGAGAGGCCCCGCCAACTCCACAGCATCCCTCACCTATCAGAGGCACCATGGGAAGTTCACTCAGGTCCCCAGCAGAAGTCGAGGGAAATGAGGCTTTCCCGCCGCAACCCCAGAAAGACCTCGAGTGTCCTTCTTCAACGTGTCTGGAGGCCCTAGTCCTCTCCCATGACTGGAGAGCCATGACGCGCTCCCCCTCGCCACGCGCACAGAGACCTGACTTCCCTGGCACCGCACGAGAGGCTCCCTGAGATCCTCGTCTTGCCTCTTGAGAAAACCCCCACGGGCGCTGCAGCTCGAGGAAACCCCTGAGAAGCCCCCATCCTCGCGAGGTGAGGGCCTTCTTTTTCTGCCTGACCCAGAGCACAATCCCGAGTCCTCTCTCCAAACTGAAGAGAAGGCCTGACTCCCTTGAGGCCACTCAATGGGCTCCAAGAGATCTGCGTTGCGACTTGAGAGGAGAGCGGCATCCTTGGCTTGCCCTCGAGGCAAGGCCTGACTCCCCGGGGGAGTCTGGAACGCCACCCTGAGATCCCTGTCTTCCCTTGAGAGGAACGTTAAGTCCCGGACACAGGCCTAGATGAGGTCTCTTTGGCCCTGCAGTGACTCGAGTGCAACCCTCAGCTTTCCCTCGCAACTCGAATGGAAGATTAGGCTTCCCGGGGCCAACACAAGAGGAAGCCTGAAATCCCCATCGTAACTCTAGAATCCCGCCGCAACTCGAGAAAATCCACATGGTCCCAACGTCTTTGCAAGATGAGGCCCTTGCCCACTACGGCGTCTCAAGGGAAGTCCCAGGTTCTGTCCTGAAGTGCGAAACGGTACCTGACTCCTTTCATGCAACCCCCAAAAGTCCCCCACACGCCGGTTTCCCTCGAGGGTAACACCGAGGGTTCCGTCCCCACTTCATCTGAGCCCCTTCTCCCCTCCTGATGGCGACAGGAGAGTCGATCCCCCTGCGTTGTCTGGAAGGGTCCCCGGCCTTCCCAGCACACCTCAGGATGAAGCCGGCCTCACTAGGAAATTTGAGACTAGCCCCGTGGGTGGTCCCACATGCCGAAAGACCCCGATTTCCCTGTCCGCTCTTGAAAAGAACCCGAGGCCCGGACACCTCTTCGAAGGCAACCCAGTGGGTGAAGGCACAACACGAAGGGGCACTGTCACCATCGTGCATTTCCGGAAACACCCGCAGGTTCCACACACAGCTCAACAAGGGGCCTGAGCCCCCCTGAGCACCTCGAGAGGCAAGCGGAGTTCCCTTCCTCAGACAAGACGATTCCTGACTCTCCTGTCCCAACTCTGCAGGGACCCTGCGGTCGGAGTCCGAAACGGAGAGGAAGCCTGAGGTTCCTGCCTTCCCTGGAGATGAGGCCCTCTTCTATTGCGCCAAACCCAGCGGAGTCCTGAGAGGCCCCGCCAACTCCACAGCATCCCTCATCTGTCAGAAGCACACTGGGAAGTTCCCTAAGGTCACCGGTAAACTTTTATTGCACAAGGTCCCCATGAAAAGGCCCACGCAGCAGGACAGCCACAGATTCTGTCTGCCATTAAAGGGCAGTAAGGTCCCCTCCCCCCTTCTTTGCTGCCTCGGCGGCCACCAGGGTGCAATTCGCGTACCCTTCCCTTTCCCATCCTAGCAGGTGCTCCAGGGCCCGCTGGCCTACAAAGTGCAAGAAGCAGGGCTGGGCCAGCCGGCCAGAATTCAGGGTTCTGTCCCTTGGACTTCCAGCGGACACTAGGCTGCTTGGGAAAACCGCGCAGACTCTGAGGTTTTTCAGCAGAGGGGTGGAGCGGTAAAGGCCTTGACCCCAAAGACGAGGCCTTTCTGCGACCGCCAGGTTGGGGAGCTCTGAGACTGTGCCAACACAGGGAGGAATACATGGTTCCCTGCTCCACGCAGTCCCCGTTCCCTTACCTGTGTTCTGCACCCCTCCGCTGTGGCCAATGGATGCCGATCCTTGGGGATCCAGGAGTTCACGAAATGGGCATTCCCAGCCGCAATGGCGACCCCCAACAGCACATCTGGAAAGCCCTCCCCCACCCCCGCCAGGAGCCGACCCCCACTGCGAACGGAACCCCACCCCGCCCCGCACCGCCAGGTTTCGCCCCGGCCCTGCCGGGCTCCCGGCGGGTTCCCAGCCATATTGGCGACCCCCGGGAGCACAACAGGGACCGACCCCCCACCCACAGTGAGCGGAATCTCGACCTGTGCAGCCCAGGTTTACCCCACCCTGGCTGCGCTCCCGGCGCGTTTCCAGCTGCAGTGGCCATCTCCGAGAGCACAACTGGGAAGCCCTCCCCTACCCCCGCCAGGAGCCGACACCCGCCCTGCGCTAGCCGGGTTCGCCCCCGCCCCTGCCGCGCTCCAGGGGCGCTGCCCACCTTCACCAGTGGCTCTCGGTGAGCCCCGTCCCCACGCCGGGTTCCAGGAGAGGCTCTCAGACCTCGCTGCTGCCGCCAGGTCAAACATGAGGACAATACATACACCCCACAGAGACAATCCAAGCTGTCTATGATTTAGGGATAAAACGAGGACTACAGAAAGGCAAGATGACCTGACCTAGGAGGGCCATGATATTCTATAGAACCAGACAAAGTTGGTTACCAAGGAAACTTTTTTCCTTGGAACCCGGAAAGCTGGTTCTTTGCATATGCAATGACCAACAATTAGCTTGTTACCCAAGCCTGCCTTACTGCCACCCCCATCCCCCCACTCCCCAGAAGACTGGCTCAAAGAAATATTTTAAATCTCAGGCGGAAACCTGGAAGATGTCTTGTCTGTCTGTTTGGATTAAGGTATGTGTCAGTGTGAGCCCTGTGTTTTTTGATAATATTGCTCAAGTTCTGTGTTCTGATTTCAATGGTCTCAAGACAAGGCAGCCCTTCCAAATCAAACTGCTGGAAATACAAGAAAACATTGACCTAAATGAATGTCAGAGTCCCTTGAACTGGGAACTGGTCAATATTAAATATCTAGTATTTTTGGTTTTGCTCCTCCATTATAGACATGTCTAAGAGTCAACAACATTAAGCACAACATGTTCATAGTGCCTAGGTTTCTTTTGAGGTAAAAATTGCTCTATTGTTATATCTGTCACAAGCTTGTCAGCAAGAAACTACCTGGAAACGACAACAACAAAAGTAAAAAATGTAAATGTGATATGAGCTTTTATACAAACTCTTTACAATAATTATACTCTAATATATCTGCCTCTCATAGTCTTGATTGAAGGCAGAGGAGAAGGGGATGACAGAGGATAAGATGGTTGGATGGCATCACTGACTCGATGGACATGAGTTTGAGCAAGCCCCTGGAGCTGGTGACGGACACGGAAGCCTGGCGTCCTTCAGGCCACGGGGTCCCAAAGAGTCAGACATGACTGAGCAACTGAACTGAACTGAACTAACAAACGTTTCTCCAGGAGTTTTGGTTACCCGAGTTTCTATCCTTGTGACGACAGTGTATTGAATAGCTAGGTCATTTCCAAATAAATGAAAGTTCTGAAACATTCACGACTTGAAAGGACCTCCCTTTTACACAGAAACAAAAGAGATTTTTGACTCTCCATGAATAGTGTCTGGCACCATCATGACATGTTAAATGTAAGAAAGCAATTGTTTTGTTTTGTTTTGTTCTGTTCTTGGGGGTGGGGGGAGGGGGGCGGGCTATAGCGAATGCCAATATAAAAGTCAGTTCTTGGTTGCTGAAGGGAAATGTATGGCTTGTTATTACAAGAAAGTATGTGGAATGCAATGGCACTTGAGGAAGGAAAACAAAGTAGTTCTGTCTTACAGGTGGCCGTTTCAGGATGGGAGAAGCAAAGGAATGGGTACAGAATGGGATAAGGAGGTTGTAGGGAAAGTGGACCCCCAGAAAAGAGTTCTGTGCCTAGCACAAGTTTTCTTGAGATGTCGAAATGCCTTTGCTAATGGAGTTTAAGTTTCTTTACCTCTTAAGTGACCTCTTCTAGGTTGACCTAGAACAGAAATCTTTTGTTAGCTTTGGCTAAGTGGAGAAGTAGTGTTTCACGGTGACATATGTGATCCTTCCTGACTGTTTGCAGCCCTTTTGATATCGATGCACTGCTTCTGCTGCTGCTGCCGCCGCTGCTGCTGCTAAGTCGTTTCAGTCGTGTCCGACTCTGTGCGACCCCATAGACGGCAGCCCACGAGGCCCCGCAGTCCCTGGGGTTCTCTAGGCAAGAACACTGGAGTGGGTTGCCATTTCCTCCTCCCATGCATGAAAGTGAAAAGTGAACGTGAAGTCGCTCAGTGGTGTCCGACTCTTAGCGACCCCATGGACTGCAGCCTACCAGGCTCCTCCATCCATGGGATTTTCCACGCAAGAGTACTGGAGTGGGGTGCCATTGCCTTCTCCCATATCTATGCACAAGCCTGCCTAAATAATTGACTTCTAGCTAGCTTTGGGATGCCAATGACCATCCACCCTTACAAGGCAACAGAGAAGAGAAAAACACTTACCACAGGAGGTCCTGGTAAGGGACGAGGAACTAACAAGCTCCCGCCAACCAGGATTCTGCAGAGGTCAACAAGAGGTCAGTAAGAGATGGAAGACTGCAGTCCAGAGGTCCTAGAAACTTCCATCTTGCAGCAGACACCCAGCATAGTCAAAACGAATTCAATGTTGCAAAAAATAAGTAAACAAATAAAGGACAGAAGTTCTTTGAACACATGACTGAGATTAGGGGTGAGGCAGTACATGTACGGTGCCCGGAAAATCTTAAAGTATGAGAAAGGAAAGAAATTAAAGACAACTATCAAGCTGTCCAAACTGATAAAAATGAAAGATTACACAGTTTTTTCTGTATATATTACCACATGATAATCTGAAAAGGAATTAAAAAAAATTCCCTTTCAATAATGTCAACATGAATACAACACTTTGCCATGGATGTAACGAGGATGACAAGACTGGCACACTGGAACTTATACACCCTGGCTGAAAACTATCCTGAATACATGGACAGGTATTCCATAACAATGGAAAGACTTAAGATGGCAATACCATGGAATGCATCTTCAATCTGAAATGAAGATTTGATATGATTTGATCGCTCAGAGCTTTTGTGTCATCAATTGTTATTAAAGTATAAATGAGATAGAGAAAGCTGCTGACTTAGACTTGAGGCGGGGTGTACGCCCTGCTGGACTCTAGCCAGATATTCTACAGGCACTAGCAGTCAGCTAAGGAAAGAAAGGCACTGTCTCAGGGAATGGCACCAGGCCCCTCCCCCACGACATGCCTTGAGGTCACATTGGCAACAGGTGAGTCATCCTGGGCCAAAAACTGATTGACATGAATCTTGAAGAAAGGCAGTATTCCAGGCAAATATATCATTTCCTTAACATAGATTAGGAGAACAAGGTACGAGGAAAACATACTGTTTTGTTCAAGTCGCTTCTGAGCCTATTGGGGGAACCGACCTGAAGCCAGAGTCCAGCGGATATACATAGGATATTTACATCGCTTAAGACAAACATTTCCTCAGGAACAAATGCATTGCTTAGCTCAAGGTTTGTCTGCAAAATTCTTACACATCAGGAGATGGCTCCGAGCTGGGTTTCTACACACAAGAACATGAATGCAAAGGACAAGCCTGCACAGCCCATCTGCCCCCCTCCCCCACAGCCAGCAGCATTTCCAAGTGACCTCCTAAGGCCTTCCCCAAAATACAGGGGCACCTCTGGGTTTCCTGTTTCCCTCACTTCGAACACTTTTCTTAAAAAAAAAAAAATCCTGCACACTTCTTGATAGAATGCCACAGTGCAAGGAAAACAGGCCTTCAATATTTAAACCTCCATTTGCAAAACACTTGGAGCTTGGTTTTGTTTTGTTTTGTTTTTTAATTACACCACCACATAATTTAAACTTTTTACAATTTCTAATTATTCAGTACCAAAACACCAAACTTTTATTGCACAAGGTCCCCATGAAAATGCCCACGCATCAGGACAGCCACAGATTCTGCCATGAAAGGGCAGCAAGGTGCCCTCCCCCCTTCTTTGCTGCCTGGGCGGCCACCATGGTTTGAAATCCATGCACCCTACTAAGTTTCTAGGGTGCAATCCGTGGACCCTATCCTTTCCCATCCCAGCAGGTGCTCAAGGGCCCGCTGGCTTACAAAGTGCCAGAAGCAGGGCTGGGCCAGCCGGCCAGAGTTCAGTGTTCTGTCCCTTGGACTTCCAGCGGACACTAGGCTGCTTGGAAGAACCGCGCAGACTCGGAGATTTTTCAGCAGAGGGGTGGAGCGGTAAAGGCCTTGACCCCAAAGGCAAGGCCTTTCTGCGACCGCCAGGTTGGGGAGCTCCGAGAATGTGCCAACAGACGGCGGAATACTTGGTTCCCTGCTCCACGCAGTCCCAGTTCCCTTACCTGTGGTCCGCAGCCCTCCACTGCACCCACGGGATGGCGATCCTTGGGACCCAGGAGCGGACGAAATGGGCGTTCCCAGCCGCAGTTGCAACCCCCGAGAGCGCAACTGGGAACCCCTCCCCATCCCCCCCATGAGCCGACCCCCGCCCCGCGCCCCCAGGGTTAGCCCTGCACCTGCCGCGCTCCTGGCGCTTTCCCAGCCGCAGTGGCGACCCCCGGGAGCACAACTGGGACCGACCCCCACCCAAAGCCATCGGAATCTCGACCCGCGCAGCCCGGGTTTACCCAGTCCCGGGTGCACTCCCGGCGCGTTTTCAGCCTCAGTGTCCAACTCCCAGAGCACAACTGGGAAGCCCGCCCCCACCCCCGCCAGAAGCCGACCCCCGCCCCACGCCGCCCGCGTTCGCCCCGCCCCTGCACGGTCCAGGTACCTTCCCAGCTTCTAGCGTTCACGCCCGGGTAGGAGCAGGATGTAGGAGTATGGGAGATGTGTCTGGAGCCTGACAGCCTCAGCTCCGCTCTGGCCTGCCCTTTGGACCTAGGAGCCAGGCCAACTTGCAGAGGGCTTAGGGCCCCATTGTATGCAAACTACCAAGGCCTACCGCAAGGAGAGCTCTGTCCGAGGGAAGGGAAGCGCCCCAGGCTGCATTCCCAAGCTGTTGTTTAGCCGCCCAGACTCAGCGCTGCACAGGGGTAATCAGGCTCTCTGTGCCCGCAGCTTCACACACAGGTGTGTCTCCGTAGGAATCAAGAAAGATCCTGACAGGGTGAGGTTCATTAGAGCTATACTAAAGAGCAAAGGCTTGTCCATGTGGTCTTGCCTTCCCCTGTGCCTTTGGGTCTCCAGGCTCGGCCCCAGCTCCGTGGAAACAACCCCTGAGAAAATATCTTCAAGATCCACTTTTCCCAGTGTCTGGGAACCGGGGTTCGTAGGAGGAGAGAAAAGCACGCCTCCATAGGGAACGAAAAGGCAGCCCACCTGCCTGTGTTTTGAAGCCTCTATTTGGAAGGAATGGGTTAGCTTCTCCTAAAGGAGACCTCCAGATCTGCTCAGAAGTCGGTAATTCCAGAGGCAGGGTACTGGTTCCTGACTGTCCTTTGCTAGCCTTGCAAAGATATTCCTAGATTCTAGAGTTATTTTCAATGAAGGAGCAGGCTTCGGGAATGTGTCAGATGGGACTGGCTCCTTATTGACCTCAGCTCAGCTATTGCCTTTCCATTCAAACTAGGACAAGGCCCTACTTTATGAAGGGTAAGGGTCTTCTTCTTTGCAAACTGCCAAGGGCTACAGCAATGAGACCTCTGTCAAGGTGAGGGAAGCCTAAGAGGATGGATTCTCAAGCAGGTGCTTTGCCACAAAGCATCAGCACCCCCACGGAGAGAATCAAGCTCCCTGTGCACCAATGTTGGGAGTGTAGCTTCACACACAGAGTTGTCTCTATAGGAGCCAAGAATGTTCCTGAGAGATTAGGTTCACTAAACCTCTCCTACAGAGCATAGACCTGTCCATGTGGTTTTGCCTTCCCCTGTGAGTTGGGTCCTCGAGGTCCGCCACACCTCCGGGGAAACTGTCCCTGAGAAAAGATCTCCAGGAACCGCTTCGCCGAGCCTGGGAAATGCTGTTCACATGAAGTAAGGCAAGCGAATCTCCTGCAGAGTAAAAGAGGCCTTACAGTCCCTGGAGGAGCAGGCTGCCAGAATGTGTGAAACCTGACTGTTGCCTTACTGGCCTCAGCTCCACCATTGCCTGTTCATCCGAGCTAGCACCCAGGCCTACTTGGAAAAGCGTTTGGGTGCAGATTTCTACAAAGTGCCAAGGGCTACAGCAGTGAGAATTCTCTCGGTGGTAAGGGAGAGCATTTTATGGATTCTCAAGCTGTTTTCTGAATGACAGCGTCAAAATGAACAGAGAGAATCAGGCTCTCTCTGCCCCTATGTTAGGTACGCAGCTTCACACACAGAGGTGTCTCTGTAGGAGCCAAGAATGCTCCTGAGAGATGAGGTTCACTAGAGGTCTGCTACACAGCATAGACATGTCCATGTGGTCTTGCCTTCCCCTGTGCCTTTGGGCCCCGGGCTCGGCCCCAGATCCGTGGAAACAACCCCTGAGAAAATATCTTCAAGATACGCTTTTCCCAGAGGCTGGGAACTGGGGTTCATAGGAGGAGAGAAAAGCAAGCCTCCTTCGGGCACGAAAGGCAGCCAACCTGCCTGTGTTTTGAAGCCTCTATTTGGAAGGAATGGGTTAGCTTCTCCTAAAGGAGACCTCCAGATCTGCTCAGAAGTCGGTAATTCCAGAGGCAGGGTGCTGGTTCCTGACTCCCCTTTGCCAGCCTTGCAAAGACATTCCAACATTCTAGAGTTATATTCCATGAAGGAGCAGGCTTCGGGAATGTGTCAGAGGGGACTGGCTCCTTATTGGCCTCAGCTCAGCTATTGCCTTTCCATCCAAACTAGGACAAGGGCCTACTTTATGAAGGGTAAGGGTCTTCTTCTTTGAAACTGCCAAGGGCTACAGCAATGAGACCTCTGTCAAGGCGAGGGAAGCCTAAGAGGACGGATTCTCAAGCAGGTGCTTTACTACAAAGCATCAGCACCCCACGGAGAGAACCAAGATCCCTGTTCCCCAATGTTGGGAGTGTAGCTTCACACACAGAGTTGTCTCTATAGGAGCCAAGAATGTTCCTGAGAGATTAGGTTCACTAAACCTCTCCTACAGAGCATAGACCTGTCCATGTGGTTTTTCCTTCCCCTGTGAGTTGGGTCCCCGAGGTCCGCCACACCTCCGGGGAAACTGTCCCTGAGAAAAGATCTCCAGGAACCGCTTCGCTGAGGCTGGGAAACGCTGTTCACAGGAAGTAAGGCAAGCGAATCTCCTGCAGAGAAAAAGAGGCCTTACTGTCCCTGGAGGAGCAGGCTGCCAGAGTGTGTGAAACATGACTGTTGCCTTACTGGCCTCAGTTCCACCATTGCCTGTTCCTCCGAACTAGGACCCAGGCCTATTTGGAGAAGCGTTTGGCTGCGGATTTCTACAAAGTGCCAAGGTCTACAGCAGTGAGAATTCTCTCAGCGGTAAGGGAGAGCATTTTATGGATTCTCAAGCTGTTTTCTGAACGACAGGGTCAAAATGAACTGAGAGAATCAGGCTCTCTGTGCCCCTATGTTAGGTACGCAGCTTCACACACAGAAGTGTCTCTATAGGAGCCAAGAATGTTCCTGAGAGATGAGGTTCACTAGAAGTCTGCTACAGAGCATAGACCTGTCCATATGGTTTTGCCTTGCCCTGTGAGTTGGGTCCCTGAGGTCCGCCCCAGCTCAGGGGAAGGAGCCCCTGAGAAAAGATCTCCAGGGACCGCTATTCCCCCAGGCTGGCAAACGCAGTTCACAGGAGGTAACACAAGCGAGCCTCCTGCAAGGCACAACAGGCCTTAGTCTCCCTGGACGATCAGGCTGCCAGAGTGTGTGAGACCTGACTGGTGCCTTACTGGCCTCAGCTCCGCCATTGCGTGTTTCTCCGAACTAGGACCCAGGCCTACTAGGAGAAGGGTTTGGGTATGGATTTCTAAATACTGCCAAGGGGTATAGCAATGAGAACTGTGTCACGGGTAAGGAAGAGCATTGTATGGATTTTCAAGCTGTTGTTTGAACGACAGCTTCAAAGCTGCACAGAGAGAATCAGACTCTGTGTCTCCATGTTCGGTACACAGCTTCACAGACAGGGGTGTCTCCATAGGAAACAAGAACGTTCCTGACAGAGTGAAGTTCACTAGAGCTCTCCTAGAGAGCAAAGACTTGTCCATGTGGTTTTTCTTCCCCTGTGCGTTTGGGGCTCCAGGCTCGGCCCCAGCTCCGTGGAAACAACCCCTGAGAAAAGATCTTCAAGATCCGCTTTTCCCAGAGGCTGGGATGTGGGGTTCATAGGAGGCGGGAAAAGCAGGCCTCCTTCAGAGAGCAAGAGGCAGCCAAGCGGCCTGTGTTTGGAAGCCTCTATTTGGAAGAATGGGTTAGCTTCCCCTAAGGGAGACCTCCAGATCTGCTCAGAAGTCGGTAATTCCAGAGGCAGGGTGCAGGCTCCTGACTGCCCTTTGCCAGCCTTGCAGAGACATTCCTAGATTACAGCGTTATTTTCCATGAAGGAGCAGGCTTCGGGAATATGTCAGACTTGACTGGCGCCTTATTGGCCTCAGCTCAGCTCTTGCCTTTCCTTTCAAACTAGGACAAGGGCCCACTTTATGAAAGGTAAGGGTCCTCTTCTTTCCAAACTGCCAAGGGCTACAGCAATGAGACCTCTGTCAAGGCGAGGGAAGCGTAAGCTGATGGATTCTCAAGCAGGTGCTTTGCCACAAAGCATCAGCACCCCACGGAAAGAATCTGGCTCCCTTTGCCCCTACGTTGCGTGTGTAGCTACACGCACAGAGGTGTCTCGATAGGAGCCAAGAATGTTCCTGAGAGAGGAGGTTCACTGTTGGGGGCCAGAGTGAGGCACTCCGCCCATGGCAAAGGTCATGAGGAAGGAGGCTCGACATACGCAAAGGCGGGATCGAGCCTCAGGAGTCCCCCTGGAAATCCTCGAGCATCTACCCCCATAACCAGAGCCTGCCTACCTTACTACTTTGTGCTCTCACCTACACCTCTGACTTTACGGGGGGCTGTCCCCCACCACCTCTTTCGGAGAAGGAGTTAACCTAGAGCTCCAGTTGATAAAAACCCCTGGGTGTGACAAGAGTGTTTTAACCTACAAACTCCTCTGAAGGTTCTCTAGCCTGCCTGACAGGCTTGTCCGGCCACATGTGATTGCTCACAGCCTCCCAACCATGAGAGGCACGAGATGCTTTAAACCTTCTAAAAACAGGTTCCTTAGAAAAGTTAGAAAATTATTAGTATAAGTATAATGGGCTGATTAGAAATCATATTGGTGAAGGGTTTTTCATTTGTTGAGCTGATGTTTACTGCTAAGTCTCCACATCCCCTGCCCTTATACACATTAATGAATATATAGAAGAAATAAGTATTAACCTTTGATATAAATCACGTTAGACCTTAGGCTAAGTAAATTCTTGCCTTAACTAAAACCCACTACACCCTCACCCTATAGGAATGTAACTTTATTTGGGGGGCGTCTGTTTTAAGAATAATCACCCCTGGAGAAATAAGTGTCCTGGTTGACTGACCGCTGTCACAAGGAGAGGGTCGTAAATTGTCAGCAGGCCCCCCGGCCAGAAGATGATGTAACACCCCTAAGACCTCTGTATACTTTTGTATGAAGCACCTGACTTTGATAAAAGTCAGGACTGCTGACCCCATGTGACTTTTGCATAACATCTCAGTGTATAAAAGTAGACCATGGAAAATAAAGAATTGGGATCAGTTTCTCGAAATACTGGTCTCCCCATGTCTCTCTCTCTCTCTCACTCTAGTTGAGTCTCCATCTGGAGCGCGGAACCCACCAAGCTTACTAATTTTGCCTGGGCTTCTAAGATCCGACCGGGGAGGCCTCAGTGTCTCCTCTCCTTCGGGAGAACGGAAGGACGCCTGCGGCCTACGTAAGTGGTGCAAGCTTCTTGTCTTGAAGTTTTATTGGTCCCCCGCGTAAACCAAGCTACTCAGCCTCTTTTCTCCACTGAATTTTCCTACTGAGCTATCCTCATTTTACTACTCTTTATATCCTTAATTAACGTTTAATTAAGCAGTTGTTCCCTGACCCTCGCCTACGCCGTCTCTGCTTCGAATACCCTGGATCAGCTGGGGCTGGACCCCGGCAGTTCACTAGAGATCTCCTACAGAGCATAGACCTGTCCATTTGGTTTTGCCTTCCCCTGTGAGTTGGGTCCCCGAGGTCCGCCCCAACTCCGGGGAAACAGCCCCTGAGAAAAGATCCCCAGGAACTGCTTTCCGCCCAGGCTGGGAAACGCTGTTCACAGGAAGTAAGGCAAGCGAGCCTCCTGAAGGGAAATAGAGGCCTTACTGTCCCTGGAGGAGCAGGCTGCCAGAGTGTGTGACACCTGACTGGTGCCTTACTGGCCTCAGCTCCGCTATTGCATGTTCATCTGAACTTGAACCCAGGCCTACTTGGAGAAGTGTTTGTGTGCCGATTTCCAGAAACTGCGAAGGGCTACAGCAATGATAACTCTCTCAGTGGTAAGGGAGAGCATTGTGTGGATTCTCAATTTGTTGTTTGAACGACAGCGTCAAAGCTGCACAGAGAGAATCAGGTCTCTGTGTCTCTATGTTGGCAATGCAGCTTCCCACACAGAGATGTCCCCGTTGGAGCCAAGACCATTCCCCACAGACTGAGGTTCACTAGAGCACTCCTAGAGAGCAAAGACTTATCCATGCGGTTTTCCCTTCCCCTGTGCGTGTGGGTCTCTGGGATCAGCCCCTGCTCCTTGGAAACAGCCTCTGAGAAAAGATCTCCAAGAACCTCTTATCACCCAGGCTGGGAAGTGGAGTTCACAGGAGGTGGGATAAGCAAGCTTCCTTCGGCAAGAAGAGACAGCCAACCGGCCTGTGTTTGGAAGCCTATATTTGCAAGGAATGGGTTAGTTTCTCCTGACCGAGACCGCCAGATGTGCTGAGAAGATAGAAATTCCAGAGGCAGGGTCGAGGTTCCTGACTGCCCTTTGCCAGCCTTGCAAAGACATTCCCAGATTCTAACGTTATTTTCCATGAAGGAGCAGGCATCGGGAATATGTCAGACTTGACTGGCGCCTTACTGGCCTCAGCTCAGCTACTGCCTTTCCATTCAAACAAGGACAAGGGCCTACTTGGTGAAGGGTAAGGGTCTGCTTCTTTCCAAACTGCCAAGGACTACAGCAATGAGACCTCTGTCAAGGTGAGGGAAGCCTATGCGGATGGATTCTTAGCAGGTGCTTTGCCACAAAGCATCAGCACCCACGGAGAGAATCAGACTCCCTTTGCCACTATGTTGGGTGTGTAGCTTCATGCACAGAGGTGTCTCTGTAGAAGCCAAGAATGTTCCTGAGAGATGAGGTTCACTAGAGCTCTCCTACAGAGCATAGACCTGTCCATGTGGTTTTGTCTTCCCCTGTGAGTTGGGCCCCCGAGGTCCGACCCAGCTCCAGGGAAACAGCCCCTGAGAAAAAATCTCCAGGAACAGCTTTGCGCCCAGGCTGGGAAATGCAGTTCACAGGAGGCAAGGCAAGCGAGCCTCCTACAGGGAAAAAGAGGCCTTACTGCTCCTGGACGATCAGGCTGCAAGAGTGTGTGAGACCTCACTTGTGCCTTACTGGCCTCAGCTCCGCCGTTGCCTGTTGTTCCGAGCTAGGACCCAGGCCTACTTGGAGAAGGGTTAGGGTGCGGATTTCTACAAACTGTCAAGGACGACAGCAATGAGAATTCTCTTAGCAGTAAGGGAGAGCATTGTATGGATTCTCAAGCTGTTGTTTGAATGACAGCTTCAAAGCTACACAGAGAGAATCAGGCTCTCTGTTCCCCTATTTTGGCTGTGCAGCTTCACACACAGAATTTGACTCTGTTGGAGCCAGAAATATTCCTGAAAGACTTAGGCTCACCAAAGCTGTCCTCCAGAACAAAGACATTGGATGTGGTTTTGCCTTCCCTTGTCAGTATGGGTCCCCTAGCTTGGCCCCAGCTCCGGGGATACAGCCTCTGAAAAAAATCTTCCAAGAAGCGATTTTCCTCCAGGCTGTTAAGCGGAATTCGCAGTTTGCAAGTTAAGGAAGCCTGCTTCGTGGAAGAGCAAGCAGCCAACTGGCCCTGTGTTAGGAAGCCTGTATTTGAAAGGAATGGGTTAGCTTCTACAGCGGGAGAACCTCAGATCTGCTCAGGGGACTGAAATACTAGAGTCAGGGTCGAGGTTCTCCCTTGTCCTTTGCGCACCTTGCAAAGACATTCCTAGCTTCTAGCGTTAGTGTCCCTGTAGTAGCAGGCTGCAGGAGCGTGTGATAAATGACTGCCGCATTCCTGTCCTCAGCTCCGCTATTGACTTTCTATTCGAACTAGAACCCAGGCCTACTTTGAGAGGGGTTAGGGTCCAGTGTTTTCAAACTGCCAAGGGCTACGGCAATGCGAGCTCTGTCAGAGGTAAGAAAAGAGCAATTGGTTGGATTCTTCAGCTGCTGCGTGGCTGCACAGCTTCCGCGCCGCATGGAGAGCATGAGGCTCCTTGTGGCCCTATTTTGGGTATGCAGCAACATGCACACAGAATGTCTGTGTTCACTTATGTACAGGCTTATGAACACTAGAGCTCTCCTACAGAGCAAAGACCACTCAGTGGGCTCCAAGAGATACCTGTCGCGACTCGAGAAGAGAGTGGAGTCCTTTGCTTCCCCTCGAGATGAGGCCTGACTCCCCGGGTGAGTATGGAATGCAACCCCAAATCCCTGTCGCCTATGGAGAGGAACATTAAGTCCTGGATACAAGCCTAGATGAGGTCTAGTTTGCCCTTCAGTGAATGGAGCCCAATCCCCAGCTCTCCCTGGCAACTCGAATGGAAGATTAGACTTCCTGGGCCAACACAAGAGGAAGCCTGAATTCCTCGTCGTAACTCTAGAATCCCACCGCAACTCGAGAAAAACCACGTGCTTCCCTCGTCATCGCAAGATGAGGCCCTTTGTCCGCTACAGCATCTCAAGAGAAGTCCCACGTTCCATCCTGAAGTGCAAAACGGTACTTGGCACCCTTGATGTTACCCCAAAAGTTCCGCGACATACCAGACTTACTCAAGGCGAACACCGAGGTTCCCGGCACCACTTCATCTGAGCCCCTTCTCCTCTCCTGGTTGCGACAGGAGGGTCGACTCCCTTCTCTGTCTGCAAGGGGTTCCCGACCTTCCGGGCGCACCTCAGGATGAGGCCGGTCTCATGAGGAAGTTCGAGACATAGCCTCGTGGGTGGTGCCACATGTAGAAAGACCCCAATTTCACGGTCCACTCTTGAAAAGAACCCGATGCCAGCACACCTCTTTGAAGGAAAACCTGTGGATGAAGGCACAACACGAAGGGGCACTGACACCCGCGTGCATCGTCCAGAAAAACCCGCAGGTCCCTCAGACATTTCGACAAGTGGCCTGTCACCCTGTAAACAACTCGAAAGGCAAACGAAGGTCCATTCCTCAACAGAAGACTAGGTGTGACTCTCTTGTGCCTACTCTGCAGGGACCATGGGATCCGAGTCAGAAACGGAGAGGAAGCCTGAGGTTCCTGCGTCCACTCGAGATGAGGCCCTCTTCCATTGCACCACAACCAGTGGAGTCCCGAGAGGCACCTACCAACTCCACAGTATCCCTGAGTTCTCAGAGGCACAATGAGAAGCTCCCTGAGGTCACAGGCACAAGTCGAGGGAACCCTGGGTTTTCTGCCGTGACTCGAGAAAGACCTCGAGAGTGCTTCAAATGTGTTGAGTCGCGATTCCCCTACCATGACTCTAGAGCCATGACACGCTCCCCCTCGCCACGCACATGGAGACCTGACTAACCTGGCACTGCACGAGAGGCTACATGAGTTCCTCATCGTACCTCGTGAGGAAAACCACACTGGCGCGGCAGCTCGAGGATACACATGAGAAACCCCGGTCATCGCGAGATGAGGGCCTTATTTTCCTGCATGGCCTGGAGACCAATCACGAGTCCTCTCTCCAAACTGAAGAGGAGGCTGGACTCCCTTGAAGCCGCTCAGGGGGCTCCAAGAGACCCGCGTCATGACTCGAGAGGAGAGCGGAGTCCTTGGCTTCCCCTCGAGACGAGGCCTGACTCCCCGGGGGAGCCTGGAATGCAACCCCGAGATCCCTGCCTTCCCTGGAGAGGAATATTAGGTCCCGGACACACGCCTAGGTGAGGTCTCTTCGGCCCTGCAGTGACTCGAGCGCAACCCCCAGCTTTCCCTCGCAACCCGAGGGGAAGATTGGGCTTCCCAGGGCCAACCCAAGGGGAAGGCTGAGATCCCCGTTGTAACTCGAGAATGCCGCCGCAACTAGAGAAAAACCACGTGGTTCCCACCTCTTGGCAAGATGAGCCCCTTGCCCGCGACGGCGTCTCAAGGGAAGTCCCCTGTTCCGCCCTGAATGGCGAAACGGTCCCTGACAGCCTTCCTGCGACCCCCAAAAGTCCCCCGACACGCCGGGGTCCCCCGAGGGGAACACCGAGGGTCCCGGCACCGCTTCCTCTGAGCCCCTTCTCCCCTCCTGATCGCGACAGGAGAGGCGATTCCCCTGCGTGGTCTGGAAGGGGTTCCCGGCCTTCCCGGCGCACCTCAGGATGAGGCCGGTCTCACGAGGAAATTCGAGACGAGCCACGTGGGTGGGGCCACATGCCGAACGCCCCCGATTCCCCGGTCCGCTCTTGAGAAGGACCCGAGGCCCGGACCCCTCTTCGAAGGCAACCCTGTGGGTGAAGGCACAACACGAAGGGGCACTGCCACCCCCGTGCATCGTCCGCAAAGACCCGCGGGTTCCACACACAGCTCGACGAGGGGCCTGAGACCCCCTGAGCAACTCGAGAGGCCAGCGGGGTTCCCTTCCTCAGGCAAGACGAGGCCTGACTCTCCTGTCCCAACTCTGCAGAGACCCTGCGGTCGGAGTCCGAAACGGAGAGGAAGCCTGAGGTTCCTGCCTCCCCTCGAGGTGAGGCCCTCTTCCGTTGCGCCAGACCCAGCGGAGTCCCGAGGGGCCCCGCCACCTCCACAGGATCCTTCGCCTCTCAGAGGCACATTGGGAAGTTCCCTAAGGTCCCCGGCAGAAGGCGAGGGAAACGAGGGTTTCCGGCCGCCCCCCGAGAAAGACCTCGAGAGTCCTTCTTCAACGCGTCTCGAGAACCAATCCCCTCCCGTGACTCGAGAGCCAGGACGCGCTCCCCCTCGCCACGCGCATGGAGACCTGACTTCCCTGGCGCCGCACGAGAGGCTCCCTGAGATCCTCGTTGTGCCTCGAGAGAAAACCACCACGGGCGCCGCAGCTCAAGGAAACCCCTGAGACGCCTCCGTCCTCGCAAGCTGAGGGCCTTTTTTTCCTGCATGGCCTGGAGAGCAATCCCGGGTCCTCTCTCCAAAGGGAAGAGGAGGCTGGACTCCCTTGAGGCCGCTCAGGGGGCTCCAAGGGACCCGCGTCGCGACTCGAGAGGAGAGCGCAGTCCTTGGCTTCCCCTCGAGACGAGGCCTGACTCCCCGGGGGAGCCTGGAATGCAACCCCGAGATCCCTGCCTTCCCTGGAGAGGAATATGAGGTCCCGGACACACGCCTAGGTGAGGTCTCTTCGGCCCTGCAGTGACTCGAGCGCAACCCCCAGCTTTCCTTGCAACCCGAGGGGAAGATTGGGCTTCCCAGGGCCAACCCAAGGGGAAGGCTGAGATCCCCGTCGTAACTCGAGAATGCCACCGCAACTCGAGAAAAACCACGTGGTTCCCACCTCTTGGCAAGATGAGGCCCTTGCCCGCGACGGCGTCTCAAGGGAAGTCCCCTGTTCCGCCCTGAAGGGCGAAACGGTCCCTGACAGCCTTCCTGCGACCCCCAAAAGTCCCCCGACACGCCGGGGTCCCCCGAGGGGAACACCGAGGGTCCCGGCACCGCTTCCTCTGAGCCCCTTCTCCCCTCCTGATCGCGACAGGAGAGGCGATTCCCCTGCGTGGTCTGGAAGGGGTTCCCTGCCTTCCCGGCGCACCTCAGGATGAGGCCGGTCTCACGAGGAAATTCGAGATGAGCCACGTGGGTGGGGCCACATGCCGAACGCCCCCGATTCCCCGGTCCGCTCTTGAGAAGGACCCGAGGCCCGGACCCCTCTTCGAAGGCAACCCTGTGGGTGAAGGCACAACACGAAGGGGCACTGCCACCCCCGTGCATCGTCCACAATGACCCGCGGGTTCCACACACAGCTCGACGAGGGGCCTGAGACCCCCCTGAGCAACTCGAGAGGCCAGCGGGGTTCCCTGCCTCAGACAACACGAGGCCTGACTCTCCTGTCCCAACTCTGCAGGGACCCTGTGGTCGGAGTCCGAAACGGAGAGGAAGCCTGAGGTTCCTGCCTCCCCTCGAGGTGAGGCCCTCTTCCGTTGCGCCAGACCCAGCGGAGTCCCGAGGGGCCCCGCCACCTCCACAGGATCCCTCGCCTCTCAGAGGCACCCTGGGAAGTTCCCTAAGGTCCCCGGCAGAAGGCGAGGGAAACGAGGGTTTCCCGCCGCCCCCTGACAAAGACCTCGAGAGTCCTTCTTCAACGCGTGTCGAGGCCCTAGTCCCCTCCCGTGACTCGAGAGCCATGACGCGACCCACTCGCCACACGCATGGAGACCTGACTTCCCTGGCGCCGCACGAGAGGCTCCCTGAGATCCTCGTCGTGCCTCGGGAGAAAACCCCCACGGGCGCCGCAGCTCGAGAAAACCCCTGAGACGCCCCCGTCCTCGCGAACTGAGTGCCTTCTTTTCCTGCATGGCCTGGAGAGCAATCCCGGGTCCTCTCTCCAAACGGAAGAGGAGGCTGGACTCCCTTGAGGCCGCTCAGGGGGCTCCAAGAGACCCGCGTCGCGACTTGAGAGGAGAGCGCAGTCTTGGCTTCCCCTCGAGACGAGGCCTGACTCCCCGGGGGAGCCTGGAATGCAACCCCGAGATCCCTGCCTTCCCTGGAGAGGAATATTAGGTCCCGGACACACGCCTAGGTGAGGTCTCTTCGGCCCTGCAGTGACTCGAGCGCAACCCCCAGCTTTCCTCGCAACCCGAGGGGAAGATTGGGCTTTTCAGGACCAACCCAAGGGGAAGGCTGAGATCCCCGTCGTAACTCGAGAATGCCAACGCAACTCGAGAAAAACCACTTAGTTCCCACCTCTTGGCAAGGTGAGGCCCTTGTCCGCGACGGCGTCTCATGGGAAGTCCCCTGTTCCGCCCTGAAGGGCGAAACGGTCCCTGACAGCCTTCCTGCGACCCCCAAAAGTCCCCCGACACGCCGGGGTCCCCCGAGGGGAACACCGAGGGTCCCGGCACCTCTTCCTCTGAGCCCCTTCTCCCCTCCTGATCGCGACAGGAGAGTCGATTCCCCTGCGTGGTCTGGAAGGGGCTCCTGGCCTTCCCGGCGCACCTCAGGATGACGCCGGTCTCACGAGGAAATTCGAGACGAGCCACGTGGGTGGGGCCACATGCCGAACGCCCCCGATTCCCCGGTCCGCTCTTGAGAAGGACCCGAGGCCCGGACCCCTCTTCGAAGGCAACACTGTGGGTGAAGGCACAACACGAAGGGGCACTGCCACCCCCGTGCATCGTCCGCAAAGACCCGCGGGTTCCACACACAGCTCGACGAGGGGCCTGAGACCCCCCTGAGCAACTCGAGAGGCCAGCGGGGTTCCCTTCCTCAGACAAGACGAGGCCTGACTCTCCTGTCCCAACTCTGCAGGGACCCTGCGGTCGGAGTCCGAAACGGAGAGGAAGCCTGAGGTTCCTGCCTCCCCTCGAGGTGAGGCCCTCTTCCGTTGCGCCAGACCCAGCGGAGTCCCGAGGGGCCCCGCCACCTCCACAGGATCCCTCGCCTCTCAGAGGCACCCTGGGAAGTTCCCTAAGGTCCCCGGCAGAAGGCGAGGGAAACGAGGGTTTCCCGCCGCCCCCCGACAAAGACCTCGAGAGTCCTTCTTCAACGCGTGTCGAGGCCCTAGTCCCCTCCCGTGACTCGAGAGCCAGGACGCGTCCCCCTCGCCACACGCATGGAGACCTGACTTCCCTGGCGCCGCACGAGAGGCTCCCTGAGATCCTCGTCGTGCCTCGGGAGAAAACCCCCACGGGCGCCGCAGCTCGAGGAAACCCCGGAGACGCCCCCGTCCTCGCGAACTGAGGGCCTTCTTTTCCTGCATGGCCTGGAGAGCAATCCCGGGTCCTCTCTCCAAACGGAAGAGGAGGCTGGACTCCCTTGAGGCCGCTCAGGGGGCTCCAAGAGACCCGCGTCGCGACTCGAGAGGAGAGCGGAGTCCTTGGCTTCCCCTCGAGACGAGGCCTGACTCCCCGGGGGAGACTGGAATGCAACCCCGAGATCCCTGCCTTCCCTGGAGAGGAATATTAGGTCCCGGACACACGCCTAGGTGAGGTCTCTTCGGCCATGCAGTGACTCGTGCGCAACCCCCAGCTTTCCCTCGCAACCTGATGGGAAATTTGGGCTTTTCAGGACCAACCCAAGGGGAAGGCTGAGATCCCCGTCGTAACTCGAGAATACCGCCGCAACTCGAGAAAAACCACGTGGTTCCCACCTCTTGGCAAGATGAGGCCCTTGCCCGCGACGGCATCTCAAGGGAAGCCCCTGTTCCGCCCTTAAGGGAGAAACGGTCCCTGACAGCCTTCCTGCGACCCCCAAAAGTCCCCCGACACGCCGGGGTCCCCCGAGGGGACCGCGAGGGTCCCGGCACCGCTTCCTCTGAGCCCCTTCTCCCCTCCTGATCGCGACAGGAGAGGCGATTCCCCTGCGTGGTCTGGAAGGGATTCCCGGCCTTCCCGGCGCACCTCAGGATGAGGCCGGTCTCACGAGGAAATTCGAGACGAGCCACGTGGGTGGTGCCACATGCCGAACGCCCCCGATTCCCCGGTCCGCCCTTGAGAAGGACCCGAGGCCTGGACCCCTCTTCGAAGGCAACCCTCTGGGTGAAGGCACAACACGAAGGGGCACTGCCACCCCCGTGCATCGTCCGCAAAGGCCCGCGGGTTCCACACACAGCTCGACGAGGGGCCTGAGACCCCCTGAGCAACTCGAGAGGCCAGCGGGGTTCCCTTCCTCAGACAAGACGAGGCCTGACTCTCCTGTCCCAACTCTGCAGGGACCCTGCGGTCGGAGTCCGAAACGGAGAGGAAGCCTGAGGTTCCTGCCTCCCCTCGAGGTGAGGCCCTCTTCCGTTGCGCCAGACCCAGCGGTGTCCCGAGAGGCCCCTCTAACTCCTCAGTAACCCTCACCTCTCAGAGGCACCTGGGTAGTTCCCTAAGGTCCCCTGTAGAGGTCGATGGAAACGAGTGTTTCCCGCCCCAACCCAAGAAAGACCTTGAGAGTCCTTCTTAAATGCCTCTTGAGGCCCTAGTCCCTCCCATGACTCGAGAGCAATGATGCGATCTGCCTGACCACACGCATGGAGTCAGGCTTCCCTGGCGCCGCACGAGAGGCTCCCTGAACTCCCCATCATATCTCGTGAGAAACCCCACACTGGCGCCGCAGCTCGAGAAAACCCATGAGACGCTCCCGTCATCACGAGAGGAGGGCCATCTTTAACTGCATGGTATGCAGATCAAGCGTGAACCTTCTGTCCAAGCTACACAGGACGCTTGACTCCCTTTAGGCCACTTATTGGGCTCCAAGAGTTACGCGTCCCGACTCGAGAGGATAGTGGAGTCCTTTGCTTCCACTCGAGACGAGGCGTGACCCACCGGGTGAGACTGGAATGCGACCCCGATATCCCTGTCGGCCCTGGAGAGGAACATTACGTCCTGGACCCAAGCCTAGATGAGGACTCTTTGCCCTGAAGTGACTCGAGAGCAACCCCCAGCTCTCTCTGACAAGTTGAATGGAAGACTGGACTTCCTGGGCCAACACAAGAGGAAGCCTGAATTCCCCGTTGTAACTCGAGAATCCCGCCTCAACTCGAGAAAAACCACGTGTTTCCCTCGTCATCGCAATATGAGGCCTTTGCCCGCTACAGCATCTCCAGAGAATTCCCACGTTCCGTCTTGAAGTGCGAAACTGTACTTGGCACCCTTGATGCGACCTCAAAAGTGCCGTGACATACCGGTCTCACTCGAGGGGACCACCGAGGTTCCCGGCACCACTTCATCTGAGCCCCTTCTCCCCTTCTGATCGCGACCGGTGGGTCGATTCCCCTGCTTTGTCTGCAAGGGGTTCCCGAGCTTCCCAGCGCACCTCAGGATGAGGCCGGTCTCCCGAGGAAATTCGAGACGTAGCCTCGTGGGTGGTACCACATGCTGAAAGACCCCAATTTTCCGGTACGCTCTTGAAAAGAACCCGATGCCCAGACACCTCTTTGAAGGCAACCCTGTGGATGAAGGCACAACACGAAGGGGCACTGACACCCCCGTGCATCGTCTGGAAAAACCCGAAGGTTCCACACTCAGCTCAACAAGTGGCCTGTCACTCCGTGAACAACTCGAAAGGCAAGGGGAAATCCATTCCTCCACAGAAGACGAGGCGTGACTCTCTTGTCCATACTCTGCAGGTACCCTGCGACCCGAGTCAGAAATGGAGAGGACCCCTGAGGTTCCTGCCTCCATTCGAGATGAGGCCCTCTTCGATTGCACCAAACCCAGTTGAGTAACGAAAGGCCCCTCCCAAATCCACAGTGTCCCTGACTTCTCAGAGGCACCCTTAGAAGTTGCCTGAGGTCACCGACACAAATCAAGGGAACCCAGGGTTCCCTGCCGCAACCCGAGAAAGACCTCAAGAGTCCTTCTTCAATGCGTCTTGAGGCCCGATTCGCCTACTATGACTCGAGAGCAATCACGCACTCCCCTTCACCACACGCACGGAGACCTGACGTCCCTAGCACCACACGAGAGGGTATCTGAGCTCCCCGTTGTACCTCGTGAGAAATCTGATACTGGCGCCGGAGCTGGAGAAAACCCACGAGACACCCCCGTCATCGTGAGATGAGGGCCTTTTTTCCTGTATGGCCAGGAAAACAATCCTGAGTCATCTCCAAACTCCATAGGAGGCTTCACTCCCTTTACGCCACGCAGTGGGCTCCAAGAGATACCCGTCGCGACTCGACAGAAGAGCGGAGTCCTTTTTTTCCCCTCAAGACGAGGCCTGACTCTCCGAGTGAGTCGAGAATGCAACCCTGAGATCCCTGTTGGCCCAGTAGTGGAACACTAGGTCCTGGACACAAGCGTAGATGAGGTCTATTTTGCCCTGCAGTGACTGGAGAGCAATCCCCAGTTCTAACTTGCAACTCGAATGGAATACTGGATTTTCCTGGCGCCATACAAGAGGCTCCCTGAGATCCCCGTGGTACTTCATGAGACACCCCACACTGGCGCCGCAGCTCGAGAAAACCCACGAGACGCCACCGTCATCTCGAGATGAGGGCCTTCTTTTCCTGCATGGCCTGGAGTCCAAAACCGAGTCCTCTCTCCAAACTCCACAGGAGGCTTGGCTCCCTTTAGTACACACAGTGGGCTCCAAGAGATACCCATCGCGACTCGAGACGAGAGCGGAATTCTTTGCTTACCCTCGAGGTGAGAACTGACTCCCCGGATGAGTCTGGAATGCAAACCCGAGATCCCTGTCGCCCCTGAAGAGCAACGTTAGATCCTGGACACAAGCCTAGATTAGGTCTCTTTTGCCCTGCAGTGACTCTAGTGCAATCCCCAGCTCCCCCTCGCAACCCGAATGGAAGATTGGATTTCAAGGCCAACAAAAGGAAGCCTAAATTCCCGGTCATAACTCGAGAATCCCGCCGCAACTCGAGCAAAACCACGTGGTTCTCCCGTCATCGCAAGATGAGGCCCTTGCCCGCTACAGCGTTTCAAAAGATGTCCCAGGTTCCGTCTTGAAATGCGAAACGGTACTTGGCACCCTTGATGCGACCCCAAAAGTCCCCCAACACGCCGGTCTCACTCAAGGGGAACACCGAGGTTCCCGGCACCACTTCATTTAAGCCCCTTCTCCCCTCCTGATCGTGACCGGTGGGTCGATTCCCCTGCTTTGTCTGCAAGGGGGCCCGACCTTCCCTGCACAACTCAGGATGAGGCCGGTCTCATGGGGAAATTCGATACGTAGCTTTGTGGGTGGTGCCACTTGCCGAAAGACTCCAATTTCCCGGTCCGCTCTTGATAAGAATCCGATGCTCGGACACCTCTTGGAAGGCAGCCTTGAGTATGAAGGTACAACACGAAGGGGCACTAACACACCTGTGCATCATCCGGAAAAAGGGGCAGGTTACACACACAGCTCGACAAGTGGCCTGTCACCTCGAGAACAACTCGAGAGGCAAGAGGAGTCCCATCCTCCAGAAAAGACGAGGCCTGACTCTCCTTTACCAACATGCAGGGACCTTGCGATCTGTGTCAGAAATGGAGAGGAACACTGAGGTTCCTGCTTCAACTCGAGATGAGTCCCTCTTACATTCCACCAAATGCAGAGGAGTTTCGAGAGGCCCCTCCAAACTGCACAGTATCCCTGACTTCTCAGAGGCACTCTGAGAAGCTCCCTGAGGTCGCAGGCACAAGTCAAGGGAACCCTGGGTTTTATGCAGTGACCCGAGAAAGACCTCGAGAGTCCTTCTTCAACCCGTCTTGAGGCCCGATTACCCTACCATGACTTGAGAGCAATGACGAGCTCCCCCTAGCCATCTCATGGGGACCTGACTTCCCTGGTGCCACACGAGAGGCTCCCTGAGCTCCCTCTCGTACCTCGTCAGAAACCCGGCACTAGCGCAGCAGTCTAGAAAACCCACGAGACGCCGCCATCATCGCGAGATGAGGGCCTTCTTTTCCTGCATGGCCTGGAGAGGAATCCCGAGTCCTCTATCCAAACACCACAGGAGGCTTGACTCCCTTTAGGGCACACAGTGGGCTCCAAGAGATACCCATCGCGACTCAAAAGGACAGCGGAGTTCTTTGCTTCCCCTCGAGACGAGGCCTGATTCCCCGGGTGAGTCTGGTATGCAACCCCAAGATCCCTGTCGCCCCTAGGGACGAGCATTAAGTCCTGGACACAAGCCTAGATGAGGTCTATTTTGCCCTGCAGTGACTCGAGAGCAATCCCCAGCTCTGCCTTTAAACTCGAATGGAAGATAGGACTTCCCTGGCCCAACACATGAGGAAGACTGTATTCCCCGTCGAAACTCGAGAATCCCGCCACAACTCGAGAAACGCCACGTGGTTCCCCCGTCATCCCAAGATGAGGCCCTTGCCCCCTACAGCGTCTCAAGAGAAGTCCCACGTTCCGTCTTGAAGTGCGAAACGGTATTGGCACCCTTGATGCGCCCTCAAAAGTTCCTCGACACACCAGTCTGACTCGAGGAGAACACCGAGGTTCCCGGCACCACTACATCTGGGCCCCTTCTCCCCTCCTGATCGCGACAGGAGGGTCGATTCCCCTGTTTTGTCTTGAAGGGGTTCCCACCTTTCCCGGTGCATCTCAGGATGAGGCCGGTCTCACGAGGATATTCGAGACATAGCCACGTGGATGGTGAAACATGCCGAAAGACCCCGATTTCCCGGTCCGCTCTTGATAAGATCCTGATGCCCGGACACCTCTTTGAAGATAACCCTTTTGATGAAGGCACAACACTTAGGGGCACTGACACCCCCGGGTATCGTCCGGAGAAACCCGCAGGTACCACACACAGCTCGAGAAGTGACCTGTCACCCCGTGAACAACTGGAGAGGCAAGCAGAGTTCCATTCCTCCACACAAGACGAGGCCTGACTCTCCTGTTCGAACTCTGCAGCGAAACTGCGATCCGAGTCAGATCTGGCCCAGGGGAAGTCAGGAGAGGAAACATGAGTTTCCTGCCTCCACTCGAGATGAGGCCCTCTTCCATTGCACCGAACCCAGTGGAGTCCCAAGAGGCCCCTCCCAACTGCACAGTATCCCTGACTTCTCAGAGGCACCCTTAGACCTTCCTGAGATCACCGGCACAAGTCGAGGGAACCAAGGGTTTCCTGCCCCAACCCGTAAAAGACCTCGAGAGTCCTTCTTCAACGCGTCTTGAGGTGCGATTCCCCTACCATGACTCGAGAGCAATGACGCGCTCCCCCTAGCCACGCGCATAGAAACCTGACTTCCCTGGCGCCACAGGAGAGGCTCCCTGAGCTCCCCATTATACCTCGTGAGCAACACCACACTGGAGCCGCAGCTCGAGAATACCCACGAGACGCCCCAGTCCTCACGAGATGAGGGCCTTCTGTTGCTGTATGGCCTGGAGAGCAATCCTGAGTCCTCTCTCCAAACTCCACAGGAGGCTTGACTCATTTTAGGCCACACAGTGAGCTCCAAGATATACCCGTCGCGACTTGACAGGAGAGCGGTGTCCTTGGCTTCCCCTCGAGACGAGGCCTGACTCCCCGGGTGAGTCGAGAATGCAATGCTGAGATCGCTTTCGCCCCAGCAGAGAACATTAGGTCCTGCACACAAGCCTAGATGAGGTCTATTTGGCCCTGCAGTGTCTCGAGATCAATCCCCAGTTCTAACTCACAATTCGAATGAAAACTGGACTTCCCTGGGCCAGTTGAAGAGGAAGCCTGAATTCCCGGTTGTAACTCGAGAATCCTGCCCCAACTCAAGAAAAACCACGTGGTTCCCCCGTCATCGAAAGATGAGGCCCTTGCCCGCTACAGCGTCTCAAGAGAAGTCCCACGTTCCGTATTGAAGAGCGAAAAGTTACTTGGAACCCTTGATGCGACCCCAAAAGTTCCCCGACATACCAGTCTCACTTGAGGAGAACACCGAGGTTCCCGGCACCACTTCATCTGAGACTCTTCTCCCCTCTTGATCGCGACAGGAGGTTCGATTCCCCTGCTTTGTCTGGAAGGCATTCCCGACCTTCCTGGCGCACGTCAAGATGAGGCCAGTCTCACGAGGAAATTCGAGACATAGCCTCGTGGGTGGTGCGGCATGCCAAAAGACTCCGATTCCCTGGTCCGCTCTTGATAAGAACCCGATGGCAGAACCCAACTCGAAGGCAATCCTGTGGAACAAGGCACAACACGAAGGGGCAGTGACACCCCAGTGCATCGTACAGAAAAACCCGCAAGTTCCACATACAAATCGACAAGTGGCCTGTCACCCCATGAACAACGCGAGAGTCAAGCAGAGTTCCATTCCTCCACACAAGACGAGGCCTGACTCTCCTGTCCCAACTCTGCAGGGACTCTGCGATCCGAGTCAGATCCGGCGCATTCGAAGCCAGGAGAGGAACCCTGTGGTTCCTGCCTCAACTTGTCATGAGGCCCTCTTCCATTGCACCAAACCCAGTGGAGTTCCGAGAGGCCCCTCCCAACTCCACAGTGAACCTGACTTCTCAGAGGCACGCTGAGAAGCTTCCTGAGGTCACTGGCACAAGTCGATGGAACCCAGGGTTTCCTGCTGCAACCCAAGAAAGACCTCGAGAGTCCTTCTTTAACACGTTTTCAGGCCCAATTCCCCTACCATGACTCGAGAACAATGACGGGCTCCCTCTCACCACGTGCATAGAGACCTGACTGCCCTGGCACCACATGAGAGGCTCACTGAGCTCCCAGTCTTACTTCGTGAGAAACCCCACACTAGCGCCACAGCTCGAGAAAACCTACGAGACGCCCCAGTCATCGGGAGATGAGGGCCTTCATTTCCTGCATTGCCTGGAGAGCAATCCCGTGTCCTCCCTCCAAACACCAGAGGAGGTTTGACTCCCTTTAAGCCACTCAGTGGGCTCCAAGACATACCCGTCCGACTCGAGAGGAGAGCAGAGTCCTTTGCTTCCCCTCGAGACGAGGCCTGACTCCAGGGTGAGTCTGGAATGCAACCCCGAGATTCCTGTCGCCCCTTGACATGAACATTAGGTCCTGCACACAAGCCTTGGTGGGGTCTCTTTTGCCTTCAGTGACTAGAGCGCACCTCCAGCTCTTCCTCGAATCTCGAATGGAAGATAAGACTTTTGTGGGCCAACACAAGAGGAAGCATGAATTCCCTGTGGTAACTCAAATATCCCACCGCAACTAGAGAAAAACCAAGTGGTTCCCCAGTCATTCCAAGATGAGGCCCTTGCCCGCTGGAGCACCCCAAGAGAATTACCACGTTCCAATCTGAAGAACGAAACGGTACTTGGAACGCGTTATGCGACCCCAAAAGTTACCCGACATACCTGTCTCACTTGAGGGAAACACCGAGGTTCCCAGCAGCACGTCATCTGAGCCACTTCTCCCCTCCTGATCGCCACAGGAGGGTCGATTCCTCTGCTTTGTCTGGAAGGGTTTCATGACCTTCGCGGCACACCTCAGGATGAGGCCGGTTTCATGAGGAAATTCGAGATTAGCCACGTGGGTGGTGCCAAATGCTGAACGACCCCGATTTCCCAGTCCGCTCTTCATAAGGACACGATGCCCGGACACCTCTTCCGAGGCAACCCTGTGGATGAAGACACAAAACGAAGGGTCACTGACACCCCAATGCATCGTCTGGAAAAACCTGCAGATTCCACACACAGTTTGACAAGGGGCCTGAAACCCCATGAACAACTCGAGAGGCAAGCGGAGTTCCATTCCTCAGAAAAGACATAGCCTGACTCTCCTGTCCCAACTCTGCAGGGACACTACGATCAGAGTCAGTATTGGAGAGGAAGCCTGAGGTTCCTGCCTCCACTCGAGATGAGGCCCTCTACCATTGCGACAAACCCAGTGGAGTCCCGAGAGGCCCCGCCAAATCCACAGCGTCCCTCACCTCTCAGAGGCACCCTGGGAAGTTCCCTCAGGTCTCCGGCAGAAGTCGGGGGAAAGGAGGGTTTCCCGCTACAACCCGAGAAAGACATCGAGAGTCCTTCTTCAACGCGTCTTGAGGCCCTAGTCCCCTCCCATGACTCGAGAACAATGACGCGCTCCTTCTCGCCACGTGCATGGAGACATGACTTCCCCGGCGCCGCACGAGAGGCTCCCTGAGATCCTCGTCGTGCCTCGGGAGAAAACCCCCACGGGTTCCGCAGCTCGAGGAAACCCCTGAGATGCCCCCGTCCTCGCGAGGTGAGGGCCTTCTTTTCCTGCCTGGCCTGGACAGTAATCACGAGTCCTCTCTCAAAAGTGAAGAGGAGGCTGGACTCCCTTGAGGCCACTCATGGGGCACCAAGATATCCGCGTCGCAACTCGGGAGGAGAGCGGAGTCCTTTGCTTCCCCTCGAGGCGAGGCCTGACTCCCCGGGGGAGCATGGGATGCAACCCCGAGATGCTTGTCTTCCCTGGAGAGGAGCATTAGGTCCTGGACACACGCCTAGATGAGGTCTCTTTGGCCCTGCAGTGACTCGAGCGCAACCCCCAGCTTTACCTCGCCACTAGAATAGAAGATTGGGCTACCCAGGGCCGACACAAGAGGAAGCCTGTAATCCCCCGTCGTAACAAGAGAATCCCGCCGTAACTCGAGAAAAACCACGTGGTTCCCACCTCTTCACAAGATGAGGCCCTTGCCCGTGACGGCGTCTCAAGGGAAGTCCCCTCTTCCGCCCTGAAGTGCGAAAAGGGAACTGACAGACTTCATGCGACCCCAAAAGTTCCCCGACACGCCTGGTTCCCTCGAGGGGAACACCGAGGGTCCCGGCACCGCTTCATCTGAGCCCCTTCTCCGCTCCTGATCGCGACAGGAGAGTCGATTCCCCTGCGTGGTCTGGAAGGGGTTCCCGGCCTTCCCGGCGCACCTCAGGAGGAGGCCGGTCTCACAAGGACATTTGAAATGAGCCACGTGGGTGGTGCCACACGCCGAACGACCCCGATTCCCCGAACCGCTCTTGAGAAGAACCCGATGACGTACCCCTCTTCGAAGGCAACCCTGTGGGTGAAGGCACAGACCTAAGCAGCACTGACATCTCCGTGCATCGTCCGGAAACACCCGCGGGTTTCACACACAGTTCGACGAGGGGCCTGTGGCCCCCTGAGCAACTCGAGAGGCCAGCGGGGTTCCCTTCCTCAGACAAGACGAGGCCTGACTCTCCTGTCCCAACTCTGCAGGGACCCTGCGGTCGGAGTCCGAAACGGAGAGGAAGCCTGAGGTTCCTGCCTCCCCTCGAGGTGAGGCCCTCTTCCGTTGCGCCAGACCCAGCGGAGTCCCGAGGGGCCCGGCCCCCTCCACAGGATCCCTCGCCTCTCAGAGGCACCCTGGGAAGTTCCCTAAGGTCCCCGGCAGAAGGCGAGGGAAACGAGGGTTTCCCGCCGCCCCCCGACAAAGACCTCGAGAGTCCTTCTTCAACGCGTGTCGAGGCCCTAGTCCCCTCCCGTGACTCGAGAGCCAGGACGCGTCCCCCTCGCCACACGCATGGAGACCTGACTTCCCTGGCGCCGCACGAGAGGCTCCCTGAGATCCTCGTCGTGCCTCGGGAGAAAACCCCCACGGGCGCCGCAGCTCGAGGAAACCCCGGAGACGCCCCCGTCCTCGCGAGCTGAGGGCCTTCTTTTCCTGCATGGCCTGGAGAGCAATCCCGGGTCCTCTCTCCAAACGGAAGAGGAGGCTGGACTCCCTTGAGGCCGCTCAGGGGGCTCCAAGAGACCCGCGTCGCGACTCGAGAGGAGAGCGGAGTCCTTGGCTTGCCCTCGAGACGAGGCCTGACTCCCCGGGGGAGCCTGGAATGCAACCCCGAGATCCCTGCCTTCCCTGGAGAGGAATATTAGGTCCCGGACACGCGCCTAGGTGAGGTCTCCTCGGCCCTGCACTGTCTCGAGCGCAACCCCCAGCTTTCCCTCGCAACCCGAGGGGAAGATCGGGCTTCCCAGGGCCAACCCAAGGGGAAGGCTGAGATCCCCATCGTAACTCGAGAATCCCGCCGCAACTCGAGAAAACCCACGTGGTTCCCACCTCTTGGCAAGATGAGGCCCTTGCCCGCGACGGCGTCTCAAGGGAAGTCCCCTGTTCCGCCCTGAAGGGCGAAATGGTCCCTGACAGCCTTCCTGCGACCCCCAAAAGTCCCCCGACACGCCGGGTTCCCTCGAGGGGAACACCGAGGGTCCCGGCACCGCTTCCTCTGAGCCCCTTCCCCCCTCCTGATCGCGACAGGAGAGGCGATTCCCCTGCGTGGTCTGGAAGGGGTTCCCTGCCTTCCCGGCGCACCTCAGGATGAGGCCGGTCTCAGGAGGAAATTCGAGACGAGCCACGTGGGTGGTGCCACATGCCGAACGTCCCCGATTCCCCAGTCCGCCCTTGAGAAGGAACCGAGGCCCGGACCCCTCTTCGAAGGCAACCCTGTGGGTGAAGGCACAACACGAAGGGGCACTGCCACCCCCGTGCATCGTCCGCAAAGACCCGCGGGTTCCACACACAGCACGACGAGGGGCCTGAGACCCCTGAGCAACTCGAGAGGCCAGCGGGGTTCCCTTCCTCAGACAAGACGAGGCCTGACTCTCCTGTCCCAACTCTGCAGGGACCCTGCGGTCGGAGTCCGAAACGGAGAGGAAGCCTGAGGTTCCTGCCTCCCCTCGAGGTGAGGCCCTCTTCCGTTGCGCCAGACCCAGCGGAGTCCCGAGGGGCCCCGCCCCCTCCAGAGGATCCCTCGCCTCTCAGAGGCACCCTGGGAAGTTCCCTAAGGTCCCCGGCAGAAGGCGAGGGAAACGAGGGTTTCCCGCCGCCCCCCGACAAAGACCTCGAGAGTCCTTCTTCAACGCGTCTCGAGGCCCTAGTCCCCTCCCGTGACTCGAGAGCCAGGACGCGCTCCTCCTCGCCACGCGCATGGAGACCTGACTTCCCTGGCGCCGCACGAGAGGCTCCCTGAGATCCTCGTCGTGCCTCGGGAGAAAACCCCGACGGGCGCCGCAGCTCGAGGAGACCCCTGAGACACCACCGTCCTCGCGAGCTGAGGGCCTTCTTTTCCTGCATGGCCTGGAGAGCAATCCCGGGTCCTCTCTCCAAACGGAAGAGGAGGCTGGACTCCCTTGAGGCCGCTCAGGGGGCTCCAAGAGACCCGCGTCGCGACTCGAGAGGAGAGCGCAGTCCTTGGCTTCCCCTCGAGACGAGTCCTGACTCCCCGGGGGAGCCTGGAATGCAACCCCGAGATCCCTGCCTTCCCTGGAGAGGAATATTAGGTCCCGGACACACGCCTATGTGAGGTCTCTTCGGCCCTGCACTGACTCGAGCGCAACCCCCAGCTTTCCCTCGCAACCCGAGGGGAAGATTGGGCTTCCCAGGGCCAACCCAAGGGGAAGGCTGAGATCCCCGTCGTAACTCGAGAATCCCGCCGCAACTCGAGAAAACCCACGTGGTTCCCACCTCTTGGCAAGATGAGGCCCTTGCCCGCGACGGCGTCTCAAGGGAAGTCCCCTGTTCTGCCCTGAAGGGCGAAACGGTCCCTGACAGCCTTCCTGCGACCCCCAAAAGTCCCCCGACACGCCGGGTTCCCTCGAGGGGAACACCGAGGGTCCCGGCACCGCTTCCTCTGAGCCCCTTCTCCCCTCCTGATCGCGACAGGAGAGGCGATTCCCCTGCGTGGTCTGGAAGGGGTTCCCGGCCTTCCCGGCGCACCTCAGGATGAGGCCGGTCTCACGAGGAAATTCGAGACGAGCCACGTGGGTGGTGCCACATGCCGAACGCCCCCGATTCCCCGGTCCGCCCTTGAGAAGGACCCGAGGCCCGGACCCCTCTTCGAAGGCAACCCTGTGGGTGAAGGCACAACACGAAGGGGCACTGCCACCCCCGTGCATCGTCCGCAAAGGACCGCGGGTTCCACACACATCTCGACGAGGGGCCTGAGACCCCCTGAGCAACTCGAGAGGCCAGCGGGGTTCCCTTCCTCAGACAAGACGAGGCCTGACTCTCCTGTCCCAACTCTGCAGGGACCCTGCGGTCGGAGTCCGAAACGGAGAGGAAGCCTGAGGTTCCTGCCTCCCCTCGAGGTGAGGCCCTCTTCCGTTGCGCCAGACCCAGCGGTGTCCCGAGAGGCCCCTCTAACTCCTCAGTATCCCTCACCTCTCAGAGGCACCTGGGAAGTTCCCTAAGGTCCCCTGTAGAGGTCGATGGAAACGAGTGTTTCCCGCCCCAACCCAAGAAAGACCTTGAGAGTCCTTCTTAAATGCCTTTTGAGGCCCTAGTCCCTCCCATGACTCGAGAGCAATGACGCGATCTGCCTGGCCACACGCATGGAGTCAGGCTTCTCTGGCGCCGCACGAGAGGCTCCCTGAACTCCCCATCATATCTCGTGAGAAACCCCACACTGGCGCCGCAGCTCGAGAAAACCCATGAGACGCTCCCGTCATCACGAGAGGAGGGCCATCTTTAACTGCATGGTATGCAGATCAAGCGTGAACCTTCTGTCCAAGCTACACAGGACGCTTGACTCCCTTTAGGCCACTTATTGGGCTCCAAGAGTTACGCGTCCCGACTCGAGAGGATAGTGGAGTCCTTTGCTTCCACTCGAGACGAGGCGTGACCCACCGGGTGAGACTGGAATGCGACCCCGATATCCCTGTCGGCCCTGGAGAGGAACATTACGTCCTGGACCCAAGCCTAGATGAGGACTCTTTGCCCTGAAGTGACTCGAGAGCAACCCCCAGCTCTCTCTGACAAGTTGAATGGAAGACTGGACTTCCTGGGCCAACACAAGAGGAAGCCTGAATTCCCCGTTGTAACTCGAGAATCCCGCCTCAACTCGAGTAAAACCACGTGTTTCCCTCGTCATCGCAATATGAGGCCTTTGCCCGCTACAGCATCTCCAGAGAATTCCCACGTTCCGTCTTGAAGTGCGAAACTGTACTTGGCACCCTTGATGCGACCTCAAAAGTGCCGTGACATACCGGTCTCACTCGAGGGGACCACCGAGGTTCCCGGCACCACTTCATCTGAGCCCCTTCTCCCCTTCTGATCGCGACCGGTGGGTCGATTCCCCTGCTTTGTCTGCAAGGGGTTCCCGAGCTTCCCAGCGCACCTCAGGATGAGGCCGGTCTCCCGAGGAAATTCGAGACGTAGCCTCGTGGGTGGTACCACATGCTGAAAGACCCCAATTTTCCGGTACGCTCTTGAAAAGAACCCGATGCCCAGACACCTCTTTGAAGGCAACCCTGTGGATGAAGGCACAACACGAAGGGGCACTGACACCCCCGTGCATCGTCTGGAAAAACCCGAAGGTTCCACACTCAGCTCAACAAGTGGCCTGTCACTCCGTGAACAACTCGAAAGGCAAGGGGAAATCCATTCCTCCACAGAAGACGAGGCGTGACTCTCTTGTCCATACTCTGCAGGTACCCTGCGACCCGAGTCAGAAATGGAGAGGACCCCTGAGGTTCCTGCCTCCATTCGAGATGAGGCCCTCTTCGATTGCACCAAACCCAGTTGAGTAACGAAAGGCCCCTCCCAAATCCACAGTGTCCCTGACTTCTCAGAGGCACCCTTAGAAGCTGCCTGAGGTCACCGACACAAATCAAGGGAACCCAGGGTTCCCTGCCGCAACCCGAGAAAGACCTCAAGAGTCCTTCTTCAATGCGTCTTGAGGCCCGATTCGCCTACTATGACTCGAGAGCAATCACGCACTCCCCTTCACCACACGCACGGAGACCTGACGTCCCTAGCACCACACGAGAGGGTCTCTGAGCTCCCCGTTGTACCTCGTGAGAAATCTGATACTGGCGCCGCAGCTGGAGAAAACCCACGAGACACCCCCGTCATCGTGAGATGAGGGCCTTTTTTCCTGTATGGCCAGGAAAACAATCCTGAGTCATCTCCAAACTCCATAGGAGGCTTCACTCCCTTTACGCCACGCAGTGGGCTCCAAGAGATACCCGTCGCGACTCGACAGGAGAGCGGAGTCCTTTTTTTCCCCTCAAGACGAGGCCTGACTCTCCGGGTGAGTCGAGAATGCAACCCTGAGATCCCTGTTGGCCCAGTAGTGGACCACTAGGTCCTGGACACAAGCGTAGATGAGGTCTATTTTGCCCTGCAGTGACTGGAGAGCAATCCCCAGTTCTAACTTGCAACTCGAATGGAATACTGGATTTTCCTGGCGCCATACAAGAGGCTCCCTGAGATCCCCGTGGTACTTCATGAGACACCCCACACTGGCGCCGCAGCTCGAGAAAACCCACGAGACGCCACCGTCATCTCGAGATGAGGGCCTTCTTTTCCTGCATGGCCTGGAGTCCAATCACGAGTCCTCTCTCCAAACTCCACAGGAGGCTTGGCTCCCTTTAGTACACACAGTGGGCTCCAAGAGATACCCATCGCGACTCGAGACGAGAGCGGAATTCTTTGCTTACCCTCGAGGTGAGAACTGACTCCTCGGATGAGTCTGGAATGCAAACCCGAGATCCCTGTCGCCCCTGGAGAGCAACGTTAGATCCTGGACACAAGCCTAGATTAGGTCTCTTTTGCCCTGCAGTGACTCTAGCGCAATCCCCAGCTCCCCCTCGCAACCCGAATGGAAGATTGGATTTCAAGGCCAACAAAAGGAAGCCTAAATTCCCGGTCATAACTCGAGAATCCCGCCGCAACTCGAGCAAAACCACGTGGTTCTCCCGTCATCGCAAGATGAGGCCCTTACCCGCTACAGCGTTTCAAAAGATGTCCCAGGTTCCGTCTTGAAATGCGAAACGGTACTTGGCACCCTTGATGCGACCCCAAAAGTCCCCCAACACGCCGGTCTCACTCAAGGGGAACACCGAGGTTCCCGGCACCACTTCATTTAAGCCCCTTCTCCCCTCCTGATCGTGACCGGTGGGTCGATTCCCCTGCTTTGTCTGCAAGGGGGCCCGACCTTCCCTGCACAACTCAGGATGAGGCCGGTCTCATGGGGAAATTCGATACGTAGCTTTGTGGGTGGTGCCACTTGCTGAAAGACTCCAATTTCCCGGTCCGCTCTTGATAAGAATCCGATGCTCGGACACCTCTTGGAAGGCAGCCTTGAGTATGAAGGTACAACACGAAGGGGCACTAACACACCTGTGCATCATCCGGAAAAACGGGCAGGTTACACACACAGCTCGACAAGTGGCCTGTCACCTCGAGAACAACTCGAGAGGCAAGAGGAGTCCCATCCTCCAGAAAAGACGAGGCCTGACTCTCCTGTACCAACATGCAGGGACCTTGCGATCTGAGTCAGAAATGGAGAGGAACACTGAGGTTCCTGCTTCAACTCGAGATGAGTCCCTCTTACATTCCACCAAATGCAGAGGAGTCTCGAGAGGCCCCTCCAAACTGCACAGTATCCCTGACTTCTCAGAGGCACTCTGAGAAGCTCCCTGAGGTCGCAGGCACAAGTCAAGGGAACCCTGGGTTTTATGCAGTGACCCGAGAAAGACCTCGAGAGTCCTTCTTCAACCCGTCTTGAGGCCCGATTACCCTACCATGACTTGAGAGCAATGACGAGCTCCCCCTAGCCATCTCATGGGGACCTGACTTCCCTGGTGCCACACGAGAGGCTCCCTGAGCTCCCTCTCGTACCTCGTCAGAAACCCGGCACTAGCGCAGCAGTCTAGAAAACCCACGAGACGCCGCCATCATCGCGAGATGAGGGCCTTCTTTTCCTGCATGGCCTGGAGAGGAATCCCGAGTCCTCTATCCAAACACCACAGGAGGCTTGACTCCCTTTAGGGCACACAGTGGGTTCCAAGAGATACCCATCGCGACTCAAAAGGACAGCGGAGTTCTTTGCTTCCCCTCGAGACGAGGCCTGATTCCCCGGGTGAGTCTGGTATGCAACCCCAAGATCCCTGTCGCCCCTAGGGACGAGCATTAAGTCCTGGACACAAGCCTAGATGAGGTCTATTTTGCCCTGCAGTGACTCGAGAGCAATCCCCAGCTCTGCCTTTAAACTCGAATGGAAGATAGGACTTCCCTGGCCCAACACATGAGGAAGACTGTATTCCCCGTCGAAACTCGAGAATCCCGCCACAACTCGAGAAACGCCACGTGGTTCCCCCGTCATCCCAAGATGAGGCCCTTGCCCCCTACAGCGTCTCAAGAGAAGTCCCACGTTCCGTCTTGAAGTGCGAAACGGTATTGGCACCCTTGATGCGCCCTCAAAAGTTCCTCGACACACCAGTCTGACTCGAGGAGAACACCGAGGTTCCCGGCACCACTACATCTGGGCCCCTTCTCCCCTCCTGATCGCGACAGGAGGGTCGATTCCCCTGTTTTGTCTTGAAGGGGTTCCCACCTTTCCCGGTGCATCTCAGGATGAGGCCGGTCTCACGAGGATATTCGAGACATAGCCACGTGGATGGTGAAACATGCCGAAAGACCCCGATTTCCCGGTCCGCTCTTGATAAGATCCTGATGCCCGGACACCTCTTTGAAGATAACCCTTTTGATGAAGGCACAACACTTAGGGGCACTGACACCCCCGGGTATCGTCCGGAGAAACCCGCAGGTACCACACACAGCTCGAGAAGTGACCTGTCACCCCGTGAACAACTGGAGAGGCAAGCAGAGTTCCATTCCTCCACACAAGACGAGGCCTGACTCTCCTGTTCGAACTCTGCAGCGAAACTGCGATCCGAGTCAGATCTGGCCCAGGGGAAGTCAGGAGAGGAAACATGAGTTTCCTGCCTCCACTCGAGATGAGGCCCTCTTCCATTGCACCGAACCCAGTGGAGTCCCAAGAGGCCCCTCCCAACTGCACAGTATCCCTGACTTCTCAGAGGCACCCTTAGACCTTCCTGAGATCACCGGCACAAGTCGAGGGAACCAAGGGTTTCCTGCCCCAACCCGTAAAAGACCTCGAGAGTCCTTCTTCAACGCGTCTTGAGGTGCGATTCCCCTACCATGACTCGAGAGCAATGACGCGCTCCCCCTAGCCACGCGCATAGAAACCTGACTTCCCTGGCGCCACAGGAGAGGCTCCCTGAGCTCCCCATTATACCTCGTGAGCAACACCACACTGGAGCCGCAGCTCGAGAATACCCACGAGACGCCCCAGTCCTCACGAGATGAGGGCCTTCAGTTGCTGTATGGCCTGGAGAGCAATCCTGAGTCCTCTCTCCAAACTCCACAGGAGGCTTGACTCATTTTAGGCCACACAGTGAGCTCCAAGATATACCCGTCGCGACTTGACAGGAGAGCGGTGTCCTTGGCTTCCCCTCGAGACGAGGCCTCACTCCCCGGGTGAGTCGAGAATGCAATGCTGAGATCGCTTTCGCCCCAGCAGAGAACATTAGGTCCTGCACACAAGCCTAGATGAGGTCTATTTGGCCCTGCAGTGTCTCGAGAGCAATCCCCAGTTCTAACTCACAATTCGAATGAAAACTGGACTTCCCTGGGCCAGTTGAAGAGGAAGCCTGAATTCCCAGTTGTAACTCGAGAATCCCGCCCCAACTCAAGAAAAACCACGTGGTTCCCCTGTCATCGAAAGATGAGGCCCTTGCCCGATACAGCGTCTCAAGAGAAGTCCCACGTTCCGTATTGAAGAGCGAAAAGTTACTTGGAACCTTTGATGCGACCCCAAAAGTTCCCCGACATACCAGTCTCACTTGAGGAGAACACCGAGGTTCCCGGCACCACTTCATCTGAGACTCTTCTCCCCTCTTGATCGCGACAGGAGGTTCGATTCCCCTGCTTTGTCTGGAAGGCGTTCCCGACCTTCCTGGCGCACATCAAGATGAGGCCAGTCTCACGAGGAAATTCGAGACATAGCCTCGTGGGTGGTGCGGCATGCCAAAAGACCCCGATTCCCTGGTCCGCTCTTGATAAGAACCCGATGGCAGAACCCAACTCGAAGGCAATCCTGTGGAACAAGGCACAACACGAAGGGGCAGTGACACCCCAGTGCATCGTCCAGAAAAACCCGCAAGTTCCACATACAAATCGACAAGTGGCCTGTCACCCCATGAACAACGCGAGAGTCAAGCGGAGTTCCATTCCTCCACACAAGACGAGGCCTGACTCTCCTGTCCCAACTCTGCAGGGACTCTGCGATCCGAGTCAGATCCGGCGCATTCGAAGCCAGGAGAGGAACCCTGTGGTTCCTGCCTCAACTTGTCATGAGGCCCTCTTCCATTGCACCAAACCCAGTGGAGTTCCGAGAGGCCCCTCCCAACTCCACAGTGACCCTGACTTCTCAGAGGCACGCTGAGAAGCTTCCTGAGGTCACTGGCACAAGTCGATGGAACCCAGGGTTTCCTGCTGCAACCCAAGAAAGACATCGAGAGTCCTTCTTTAACATGTTTTCAGGCCCAATTCCCCTACCGTGACTCGAGAACAATGACAGGCTCCCTCTCACCACGTGCATAGAGACCTGACTGCCCTGGCACCACATGAGAGGCTCACTGAGCTCCCAGTCTTACTTCGTGAGAAACCCCACACTAGCGCCACAGCTCGAGAAAACCTACGAGACGCCCCAGTCATCGGGAGATGAGGGCCTTCATTTCCTGCATTGCCTGGAGAGCAGTCCCGTGTCCTCCCTCCAAACACCAGAGGAGGTTTGACTCCCTTTAAGCCACTCAGTGGGCTCCAAGACATACCCGTCCGACTCGAGAGGAGAGCAGAGTCCTTTGCTTCCCCTCGAGACGAGGCCTGACTCCAGGGTGAGTCTGGAATGCAACCCCGAGATTCCTGTCGCCCCTTGACATGAACATTAGGTTCTGCACACAAGCCTTGGTGGGGTCTCTTTTGCCTTCAGTGACTAGAGCGCACCTCCAGCTCTTCCTCGAATCTCGAATGGAAGATAAGACTTTTGTGGGCCAACACAAGAGGAAGCATGAATTCCCTGTGGTAACTCAAATATCCCACCGCAACTAGAGAAAAACCAAGTGGTTCCCCAGTCATTCCAAGATGAGGGCCTTGCCCGCTGGAGCACCCCAAGAGAAGTCCCACGTTCCAATTTGAAGAGCGAAACGGTACTTGGAACGCGTTATGCGACCCCAAAAGTTACCCGACATACCTGTCTCACTTGAGGGAAACACCGAGGTTCCCAGCAGCACGTCATCTGAGCCACTTCCCTCCTGATCGCCACAGGAGGGTCGATTCCTCTGCTTTGTCTGGAAGGGTTTCATGACCTTCGCGGCACACCTCAGGATGAGGCCGGTTTCATGAGGAAATTCGAGATTAGCCACGTGGGTGGTGCCAAATGCTGAACGACCCCGATTTCCCAGTCCGCTCTTCATAAGAACACGATGCCCGGACACCTCTTCCGAGGCAACCCTGTGGATGAAGACACAAAACGAAGGGTCACTGACACCCCCATGCATCGTCTGGAAAAACCTGCAGATTCCACACACAGTTTGACAAGGGGCCTGAAACCCCATGAACAACTCGCGAGGCAAGCGGAGTTCCATTCCTCAGAAAAGACATAGCCTGACTCTCCTGTCCCAACTCTGCAGGGACACTACGATCAGAGTCAGTATTGGAGAGGAAGCCTGAGGTTCCTGCCTCCACTCGAGATGAGGCCCTCTACCATTGCGACAAACCCAGTGGAGTCCCGAGAGGCCCCGCCAAATCCACAGCGTCCCTCACCTCTCAGAGGCACCCTGGGAAGTTCCCTCAGGTCTCCGGCAGAAGTCGGGGGAAAGGAGGGTTTCCAGCTGCAACCCGAGAAAGACATCGAGAGTCCTTCTTCAACGCGTCTTGAGGCCCTAGTCCCATCCCATGACTCGAGAACAATGACGCGCTCCTTCTCGCCACGTGAATGGAGACATGACTTCCCCGGCGCCGCACTAGAGGCTCCCTGAGATCCTCGTCGTGCCTCGGGAGAAAACCCCCACGGGTTCCGCAGCTCGAGGAAACCCCTGAGTTGCCCCCGTCCTCGCGAGGTGAGGGCCTTCTTTTCCTGCCTGGCCTGGACAGTAATCACGAGTCCTCTCTCAAAAGTGAAGAGGAGGCTGGACTCCCTTGAGGCCACTCATGGGGCACCAAGATATCCGCGTCGCAACTCGGGAGGAGAGCGGAGTCCTTTGCTTCCCCTCAAGGCGAGGCCTGACTCCCCGGGGGAGCATGGGATGCAACCCTGAGATCCTTGTCTTCCCTGGAGAGGAGCATTAGGTCCTGGACACATGCCTAGATGAGGTCTCTTTGGCCGTGCAGTGACTCGAGCGCAACCCCCAGCTTTCCCTCGCCACTAGAATAGAAGATTGGGCTACCCAGGGCCGACACAAGAGGAAGCCTGTAATCCCCCGTCGTAACACGAGAATCCCGCCGCAACTCGAGAAAAACCACGTGGTTCCCACCTCTTCGCAAGGTGAGGCCCTTGCCCGTGACGGCGTCTCAAGGGAAGTCCCCTCTTCCGCCCTGAAGTGCGAAAAGGGAACTGACAGCCTTCATGCGACCCCAAAAGTTCCCCGACACGCCTGGTTCCCTCGAGGGGAACACCGAGGGTCCCGGCACCGCTTCATCTGAGCCCCTTCTCCGCTACTGATCGCGACAGGAGAGTCGATTCCCCTGCGTGGTCTGGAAGGGGGTCCCGGCCTTCCCGGCGCACCTCAGGAGGAGGCCGGTCTCACAAGGACATTTGAAATGAGCCACGTGGGAGGTGCCACACGCCGAACGACCCCGATTCCCCGAACCACTCTTGAGAAGAACCCGATGACGTACCCCTCTTCGAAGGCAACCCTGTGGGTGAAGGCACAGACCTAAGCAGCACTGACATCCCCGTGCATCGTCCGGAAACACCCGCGGGTTTCACACACAGTTCAACGAGGGGCCTGTGGCCCCCTGAACAACTCGAGAGGCAAGCGGGGTTCCCTTCCTCAGACAAGACGAGGCCTGACTCTCCAGTCCCAACTCTGCAGGGACCTTGCGGTCGTTGTCCGAAACGGAGAGGAAGCCTGAGGTTCCTGCCTCCCCTCGAGGTGAGGCCCTCTTCCGTTGCGCCAGACCCAGCGGAGTCCCGAGGGACCCCGCCAACTCCACAGGATCCCTCGACTCTCAGAGGCACCCTGGGAAGTTCCCTAAGATCCCTGGCAGAAGGCGAGGGAAACGAGGGTTTCCCGCCGCCCCCCGTGAAAGACCTCGAGAGTCCTTCTTCAACGCGTCTCGGGGCCCTAGTACCCTCCCGTGACTCAAGAGCCAGGACGCGCTCCCCCTCGCCACGGGCATGGAGACCTGACTTCCCTGGCGCCGCACGAGAGGCTCCCTGAGATCCTCGTCGTGCCTCGGAGGAAAACCCCCACAGGCGCCGCAGCTCGAGGAAACCCCTGAGACGCCCCCGTCCTCGCGAGCTGAGGGCCTTCTTTTCCTGCATGGCCTGGAGAGCAATCCCGGGTCCTCTCTCCAAACGGAAGAGGAGGCTGGACTCCCTTGAGGCCGCTCAGGTGGCTCCAAGAGACCCGCGTCAGGACTCGAGAGGAGAGCAGAGTCCTTGGCTTCCCCTCGAGACGAGGCCTGACTCCCCGGGGGAGCCTGGAATGCAACCCCGAGATCCCTGCCTTCCCTGGAGAGGAATATTAGGTCCCGGACACACGCCTAGGTGAGGTCTCTTCGGCCCTGCAATGACTCGAGCGCAACCCCCAGCTTTCCCTCGCAACCCGAGGGGAAGATTGGGCTTCCCAGGGCCAACCCAAGGGGAAGGCTGAGATCCCCGTCGTAACTCGAGAATCCCGCCGCAACTCGAGAAAAACCACGTGGTTCCCACCTCTTGGCAAGATGAGGCCCTTGCCCGCCACGGCGTCTCAAGGGAAGTCCCCTGTTCCGCCCTGAAGGGCAAAACGGTCCCTGACAGCCTTCCTGCGACCCCCAAAAGTCCCGCGACACGCCGGGGTCCGCCGAGGGGAACACCGAGACTCCCGGCACCGCTTCCTCTGAGCCCCTTCTCCCCTGCTGATCGCGAGAGGAGAGGCGATTACCCTGTGTGGTCTGGAAGGGGTTCCCGGCCTTCCCGGCGCACCTCAGGATGAGGCCGGTCTCACGAGGAAATTGGAGACGAGCCACGTGGGTGGGGCCACATGCCGAAAGCCCCCGATTCCCCAGTCCGCCCTTGAGAAGGACCCGAAGCCCGGAACCCTCTTCAAAGGCAAACCTGTGGGTGAAGGCAAAACACGAAGGGGCACTGCCATCCCCGTGCATCGTCCGCAAAGTCCCGCGGGTTCCACACACAGCTCGACGAGGGGCCTGAGACCCCCTGAGCAACTCGAGAGGCCAGCGGGGTTCCATTCCTCAGACAAGACGAGGCCTGACTCTCCTGTCCCAACTCTGCAGGGACCCTGCGGTCGGAGTCCGAAACGGAGAGGAAGCCTGAGATTCCTGCCTCCCCTCGAGGTGAGGCCCTCTTCCGTTGCGCCAGACCCAGCGGAGTCCCGAGGGGCCCCGCCACCTCCACAGGATCCCTCGCCTCTCAGAGGCACCGTGGAAGTTGCCTAAGGTCCCCGGCAGAAGGTGAGGGAAACGAGGGTTTCCCGCCTCCCCCCGAGAAAGACCTCGAGAGTCCTTCTTCAACGCGTCTCCAGGCCCTAGTCCCCTCCCGTGACTCGAGAGCCATGACGAGTTCCCCCTCACCACGCGCATGGAGACCTGACTTCCCTGGCGCCGCACGAGAGGCTCCCTGAGATCCTCGTCGTGCCTCGGGAGAAAACCCCCACGGGCGCCGCAGCTCGAGGAAACCCCTGAGACGCCCCCGTCCTCGCGAGCTGAGGGCCTTCTTTTCCTGCATGGCCTGGAGAGCAATCCGGGTCCTCTCTCCAAACGGAAGAGAAGGCTGGACTCCCTTGAGGCCGCTCAGGGGGATCCAAGAGACCCGCGTCGCGACTCGAGAGGAGAGCGGAGTCCTTGGCTACCCCTCGAGACGAGGCCTGACTCCCCGGGGGAGCCTGGAATGCAACCCCGAGATCCCTGCCTTCCATGTAGAGGAATATTAGGTCCCGGACACACGCCTAGGTGAGGTCTCTTCGGCCCTGCAGTGACTCGAGCGCAACCCCCATCTTTCCCTCGCAACCCGAGGGGAAGATTGGGCTTCCCAGGTCCAACCCAAGGGGAAGGCTGAGATCCCCGTCGTAACTCGAGAATCCCGCCGCAACTCGAGAAAACCCACGTGGTTCCCACCTCTTGGCAAGATGAGGCCCTTGCCCGCGACGGCGTCTCAAGGGAAGTCCCCTGTTCCGCCCTGAAGGGCTAAACGGTCCCTGACAGCCTTCCTGCGACCCCCAAGAGTCCCCCGACACGCCGGGTTCCCCCAAGGGGAACACCGAGGGTCCCGGCACCGCTTCCTCTGAGCCCCTTCCCCCCTCCTGATCGCGACAGGAGAGGCGATTCCCCTGCGTGGTCTGGAAGGGGTTCCCTGCCTTCCCGGCGCACCTCAGGATGAGGCCGGTCTCACGAGGAAATTCGAGACGAGCCACGTGGGTGGGGCCACATGCCGAACGCCCCCGATTCCCCAGTCCGCCCTTGAGAAGGAACCGAGGCCCGGACCCCTCTTCGAAGGCAACCCTGTGGGTGAAGGCACAACACGAAGGGGCACTGCCACCCCCGGGCATCGTCCGCAAAGACCCGCGGGTTCCACACACAGCTCGTCGAGGGGCCTGAGAACCCCTGAGCAACTCGAGAGGCCAGCGGGGTTCCCTTCCTCAGACAAGACGAGGCCTGACTCTCCTGTCCCAACTCTGCAGGGACCCTGCGGTCGGAGTCCGAAACGGAGAGGAAGCCTGAGGTTCCTGCCTCCCCCCGAGGTGAGGCCCTCTTCCGTTGCGCCAGTCACAGCGGAGTCCCGAGGGGTCCCGCCACCTCCACACGATCCCTCGCCTCTCAGAGGCACCCTGGGAAGTTCCCTAATGTCCCCGGCAGAAGGCGAGGAAAACGAGGGTTTCCCGCAGCCCCCCAACAAAGACCTCGAGAGTCCTTCTTCAACGCGTTTCGAGGCCCTGGTCCCCTCCCGTGACTAGAGAGCCATGACGCGCTCCCCCTCGCTATGCGCATGGAGACCTGACTTCCCTGGCGCCGCACGAGAGGCTCCCTGAGATCCTCGTCGTACCTCGGGAGAAAATCCCCACGGGCGCCGCAGCTCGAGGAAAGTCCTGAGACTCCCCCATCCTCGCGAGCTGAGGGCATTCTTTTCCTGCATGGCCTGGAGAGCAATCCCGGGTCCTCTCTCCAAACGGAAGAGGAGGCTGGACTCCCTTGAGGCCGCTCAGGGGGCTCCAAGAGACCCGCGTCGTGACTCGAGAGGAGAGCGGAGTCCTTGGCTTGCCCTCGAGACGAGGCCTGACTCCCCGGGGGAGCCTGGAATGCAACCCCGAGATCCCTGCCTTCCCTGGAGAGGAATATTAGGTCCCAGACACACGCCTAGGTGAGGTCTCTTCGGCCCTGCAGTGACTCGAGCGCAACCCCCAGCTTTCCCTCGCAACCCAAGGGGAAGATTGGGCTTCCCAGGGCCAACCCAAGGGGAAGGCTGAGATCCCCGTCGTAACTCGAGAATGCCGCCACAACTCGAGAAAAACCACGTGGTTCCCACCTCTTGGCCAGATGAGGCCCTTGTCCGCGACAGCGTCTCAAGTGAAGTCCCCTGTTCCGCCCTGAAGGGCGAAACGGTCCCTGACAGCCTTCCTGCGACCCCCAAAAGTCCCCCGACACTCCGGGGTCCCCCGAGGGGAACACCGATGGTCCCGGCATCGCTTCCTCTGAGCCTCTTCTACCCCCCTGATCGCGACAGGAGAGGCGATTCCCCTGCGTGGTCTGGAAGGGGTTACCGGCCTTCCCGGCGCACCTCAGGATGAGGCCGGTCTCACGAGGAAATTCGAGACGAGCCACGTGGGTGGGGCCACATGCCGAACGCCGCCGATTCCCCGGTCCCCTCTTGAGAAGGACCCGAGTCCCGGACCCCTCTTCGAAGGCAACCCTGTGGGTGAAGGCACAACACGAAGGGGCACTGCCAACCCCGTGCATCGTCCGCAAAGCCCCGCGGGTTCCACACACAGCTCGACGAGGGGCCTGAGACCCCCTGAGCAACTCGAGAGGCCAGCGGGTTTCCCTTCCTCAGACAAGACGAAGCCTGACTCTCCTGTCCCAACTCTGCAGGGACCCTGCGGTCGGAGTCCGAAACGGAGAGGAAGCCTGAGGTTCCTGCCTCCCCTCGAGGTGAGGCCCTCTTCCGTTGCGCCAGTCACAGCGGAGTCCCGAGGGGTCCCGCCACCTCCACACGATCCCTCGCCTCTCAGAGGCACCCTGGGAAGTTCCCTAAGGTCCCCGGCAGAAGGCGAGGGAAATGAGGGTTTCCCGCCGCCCCCCTGAGAAAGACCTCGAGAGTCCTTCTTCAACGCGTCTCGAGGCCCTAGTCACCTCCCGTGACTCGAGAGCCAGGACGCGCTCCCCCTCGCCACGCGCATGGAGACCTGACTTCCCTGGCGCCGCACGAGAGGCTCCCTGAGATCCTCGTCGTGCCTCGGGAGAAAACCCCCACGGGCGCCGCAGCTCGAGGAAACCCCTGAGACGCCCCCATCCTCGCGACATGACGGCCTTCTTTTCTAGCATGGCCTGGAGAGCAATCCCGAGTCCTCTCTCCAAACTCCACAGTAGGCTTGACTCCCTTTTGGTCACTCAGTGGACTCCAAGACATACCCATCGCGACTCGAGAGGAGAGCGGAGTCTTTTCCTTCCCCTCGAGGCGAGGCCTGACTCCTCGGGTGTCTGATATGTGAACCGGAGATCCCTGTCGCCCCTGGAGAGAAACATTAGGTCCTGGACACAAGCCTAGATGAGGTCTCTTTTTTCCTGCAGTGACTCGACAGCAATCCCCAACTCTCCCTCTCAACTCGAATGGAAGACTGGACTTCCCTGGGCCAACAGAAGAGGAAGCCTGAATTTCCCGTTGTAACTCAAGAATCCCGCCACAACTCGAGAAAAACCACGTCGTTCCCTCTTCATCGCAAGATGCGGCCATTGCCGCTACAGCGTCTCAAAAGAAGTCTTACGTTCCATCTTGAAGTGCGATACGGTACTTGGCACCTTTGATGCGACCCCAAAAGTTCCCCAACACACTGGTCTCACTGGAGGGGAACACCGAGGTTCCCGGCATCACCTCATCTGTTCCCCTTCTCCCCTCCTGATCGAGACAGGAGGGTCGATTCCCCTGCTTTGTCTGCAAGGGGTTCCGACCTTCCCGGCGCACCTCAGGATGAGGCCGGTCTCACTAGGAAATTCGAGACATAGCCTGGTGGGTGGTGCCACATGCGGAAAGACCCCGATTTCCTGGTCCGCTCTTAATAAGAACCCGATGCCAGGACACCTCTTCGAAAGCAAACCTGTGGATGAATGCACAACACGAAGGGGTACTGACATCCCCATGCATAGTACGGAAAAACACGCAGATTCCAAACACAGATCGACAAGTGTCCTGTCATCCCTTGAAGAACTAGAGAGGCATGCGGAGTTCCGTTCCTCCACACAAGAGAAGGCCTGACTCTCCTTTCCCAACTCTGCAGGGACCGTGCGATCGGAGTCAGAAATGTAGATGAAACCTGACGTTCCTGCATCAACTCGAAATGAGGCCCTCTTCCATTGCGCCATACCCAGTGGAGTCCCGAGAGGCCCCTAAAACTCCACAGTATCCCTGATTCTCAGAGGCACCCTCAGAAGCTCTCTGCGGTCACTGGCACAAGTCGAGTGAACCCAGGGTTTCCTGCTGCATTCTGAGAAAGACCTTGAGAGTCCTTCTTTACCGCATCTTGAGGCCCGATACCCTACCATGACTGGAGAGCAATGACGCATTCCCCTCGCCACGCCCATTGAAACCTAACTTCCCTGGCGCCACACGAGAGGCTCCCTGCGCTCCCCGTCCTACCTCATGAAAACCCCACACTGGCACCGCCGCTCGAGAAAACTCACGAGACGCCCCCATCATCGTAAGATGAGGGCCTTCTTTTCCTACATGACCTAGAGAGCAATCCCGAGTCCACTCTCCAAACTCCACTGGAGGCCTGACTCCCTTTAGGCCACTCAGTAGCCTCCAAGAGATACACGTCGCTACTCTAGAGGAGAGCAGAGTCCGTTGCTTCCCCTCGAGCCGAGGCCTGACTACTTGGGTGAGTCTGGAATGGGATCCCGAGATCCGTGTTGCCCCTGTAGAGGAAAACTCGGTCCTGGACACAAGCCTAAATGAGGTCTTTTTTGTCCTGCATTGACTCAAGTGCAATCCCCAGCTCTCCCTCGCAACTCGAATGGATGATTGGACTTCCCTGGGCCAACACAAGAGGAAGCCTGTATTCCCCATTGTAATTCGAGAATCCCGCGGCAACTGGAGAAAAACAACGTGGCTCCTCCGTCATCGAAATATGAGGCCCCTGTCAGCTATAGCGTCTCCAGGGAAGTCCCATGTTGCGTCTTGAAGTGTGAAACGGTACTTGGCACCCTTGATGCGACCCCCAAATTTCCCTGACACCCCGGTCTCACTCGAGGAGAACATGGAGGTTCCCAGCACCGCTTCAGCTGAGCCTCTTCTCCCCTCCTGATGGCGACAGGAGGGTCGATTCCCCTGCTTTGTCTGGAAGGGGTTCCCAGACTTCCCGGCGAACCTCAGGATGAGGCCAGTCTCACGAGGGAAGTCGAGACGTAGCCTCGTGGGTTGTGCCACATGCCGAAAGACCCCGATTTCCTGGTCCGCTATTGATAAGATCCCGATGCCCGGTCACCTCTTCGAAGGTAACCCTGTGGATGAAGGCACAACACGAAGGGGCACTGACACCCCTGTGCATCGTCCCCCAAAACCGCAGGTTCCACATACAACTCGACAGGTGGCCTGTCATCCCGTGAACAACTCGAGAGGCAAGCGGAGTTCCATTACTCCACACAAGACGAGGTCTGACTCTCCTGTCCCAACTCTGCAGGGACCCTGCTATCCGAGTCAGAAATGGAGAGGAACCCTGACGTTACTGCCTCAATCCGAGATTAGGTCCTCTTCAATTGCACCAGTCCCTGTGATGTCCCGAGAAGCCCCTCTCAACTCCACAGTATCCCTGACTTCTCAGAGGAACCCCGCTAAGCTCCCTGAGGTCATGGGCACAAGTCGAGGGAACCCAGGGTTTCCTGCCACACCCCGAGAAATACCTCGAGAGTTCTTCTTCGAAGCGTCTTGAGGCTTGATTCCCCTACCATGACTCGAGAGCAATGAGGCGCTCCCCCACGCCACGTCCATGGAGACGTGACTTCCGTGGCACCACAGGAGTCTCCCTGAGCTCCCCGTCCTATCTCGTGAGAAACCCCCACCAGGCACTGCACCTTGAGAAAACCCACGAGACGCCCCCGTCATCGCGTGATGAGGGCCTTCTTTTCCTGCATGGCCTAGAGAGCAATCCCGAGTCCTCTCTCCAAACTCCACAGGAGGCTTAACTCCATTTAGGCCACTCTTGGGCTCCCGTCGCGACTCGAGAGGAGAGCGGAGTCCATTCATTCCCTTCGAGACGAGGCCTGACTCCCCGGGTGAGTCTGGAATGCAACCCCGAGATCCCTGTCGCCCCTGGAGAGAAAAACTCGGTCCTGGACACAAACCTAGATGAGCTCTATTTTGCCCTGCAGTGACTCGAGAGCAATCTCCAGCTCTCACTTGCAACTCGAATGGAAGATTGGACTTCCCTGGGCCAACACAAGAGGAAACCTGTATTCCCCATCGTAACTCAAGAATCCTGCCGCAACTCGAGAAAAAACACGTGGGTCCCCCGTCAGTGCTAGATGAGGCCCTTGCCCACTACAGCATCTCATGAGAAGTCCCAGGTTCCGTCTTGAAGTGCGAAACGCTACTTGGCACCCTTGATGCAACCAGAAAAGATACCCAACTTTCACTCAAGGAGAGCACCGAGGTTCCCGGCACTACTTCATCTGAGCCCTTTCTCTCCTCCTGATCCCGAAAGTAGGGTCGATTCCCCTGCTTTGTTTGGAAAGGGTTCCCGGACTTTCCTGCGCGCCTCAGGATAAGGCCGGTCTCACGAGAAAATTCGAGACGTAGCCTAGTGGGTGGTGCAACATGCTGAAAGACCCCAATTTCCCGGTCCGCACTTGAGGAGAACATGATGCCCGGACACCTCTTCGAAGGCAACCTTGTGGATGAAGGCACAACAGGAAGGAGCACTGACGCCCCCGTGCATCTCCGAAAAACCCGCAGGTTCCACACACATCACGAAAAGTGGTGTTATCCTTGAACAACTTGAGATGTAAGCGGAGTTCCATTCCTCCGCAGAACACGAGACCTGACACTCCTGAGCAAACTCAACAGGGACCCTGCGATCTGAGTCACATCCGGCCTCCAGGAAGTCAGGAGCAGAACCCTGAGGTTCCTGCCTCAACTCGAGATGAGGCCCACTTCCATTGCACCAAACCCAAAGGAGTCCCGAGAGGCCTCTCCCAAATCCACAGTATCCCTGACTTCTCAGAGGCACCCTGAGACGCTCCCTGAGGTCACCGGCACAAGTCCAGGGAACCCAGGGTTTCCTGCCGCAACCCTAGAAAGACATCGAGAGTTCTTTTTCAACCCGTCATGAGGCCCGATTCCCCTACCCTGACTTGAGAGCAATGACGCGCTCCCCCTTGCCCCGCCCATGGAGACCTGACTTCCCTGTTGCCACACGAGAGGCTACCTGAACTCCCCGTCGTACCTCGTGAGAAACCCCACACTGGCGCCGCAGCTCGAGAAAACCCACGAGACGCCCCCGTCATCTCGAGATGTGGGCCTTCTTTTCCTGCATGGCCTGGAGAGCAATCCCGAGTCCTCTCTCCAAACTGAAGAGGAGCGTTGACTCCCTTTAGACCACTCAGTGGGCTCCAAGAGATACGCGTCGCAACTCGAGAGGATAGCCGAGTCCTTGCCTTCCCCTCGAGACGAGGCCTAACTCCCCGGGTGAGCCTGTAATGCAAACCCGAGATCCCTGTCGCCCTTGGAGAGGATCACTGGGTCCTGAACACAAGGCTAGATGAGGTCGCTTTTGCCCTGCAGTAACTCGAGAGCACTCCCCAGCTTTCCCTCGCAACCCGAATGGAAGATTGGACCTCCCTGGGCCAACACAAGAGGAAGCCTGAATTCCCAGTAGTAATTCGAGAATTCCGCCTCAACTTGAGAAAAACCACGTGGTTCCCCCGTCATTGCAAGATGAGGCCCTTGCCCGCTCCAGCGTCTCAAGAGTAGTCCCACGTTCTGTCTTCAAGTGCGAAATGATATTTGGCACCCTTAATGCTACCCCAAAAGTTCCCCGACATACGGGTCGCACTAGAGGGGAACACCGAGGTTCCTGGCACCACTTCATCTGAGCACCTTCTCCCCTCCTGATCGCGAAAGGAGGGTCAATTCCCCTGCTTTGTCTGCAAGGGGTTCCCGACCTTCTCCACGCACCTCAGATGAGGCTGTCTCACGAGAAAATTCGAGACGTAGCCTCGATGGTGGTGCCACATGCCGAAAGACCGCGATTTCCCGATCCGCTCTTGATAAGAACGCGATGCCCAGACACCTATTCGAAGATAGTGTGGATGAAGGCACAACACGAAGGGGCACTGACACCCCCGTGCATCGCCCGGAAAAGACCGCAGGTTACTCATACAGCTCAACAAGTGCCTGTCACCCAGTGAACAACTCGAGATGCAAGCGGAGGTCCATTCCTGCACACAAGACAAGGCCTGACTCACCTCTCCCAACTATGCAGGGGGCTGCGATCGGAATCAGAAATGGAGAGGAACCCTGAGGTTCCTGCCTCCCCTCGAGATGAGGCCCCCTTCCATTTCACCAAACCCAGTGGAGTCCCGAGAGGTCTTTCCCAACTCCACAGTATCCCTGACTTCTCAGAGGCACCCGGAGAATCTCCCTGAGGTCACCGGCACAAGTCGAGGGAACCCAGGTATTCTTGCCAAGACCCGAGAGAGATCTTGAGAGTCCTTCAACGCGTCTAGAGGCCTGATTCCCCTACCATGACTCGAGAGCAATGACGCGCTCCCCCTCGCCACACGCATCGAGACCTAACTTCCCTGGCGCCACACAAGAGGCTCCCTGAGCTCCCCGTCGTACCTCCTGAGAAACCAACACAGGCGCTGCAGCTCGGTAAAACCACCGAGACCCCCCCCCCCCGTCATCGTGAGATGAGGGCCTTCTTTTCCTGCATGTCCTGGAGTGCAATCCCGAGTCCTCTCTCCAAACTCCAGAGGAGGCTTGACTCCCTTTAGTCCACTCAGTGGGCTCCAAGAAATACCCGTCGCGACTCGAGAAGAGAGAGAAGTCCTTTGTTTCCCCTCGAGAGGACGCCTGACTCCTGGGTGAGTCTAGAATGCAACCCCAAGATCCCAGTCATCCCTTGAGAGGAACATTAGGTCCTAGACACAAGCCTGGATGAGGTTTCTTTTGCCCTGCAGTGACTCGAGCGCAACCCCCAGCTCTCCCTCGCAACTCGAATGGAAGATTGGGCTTCCCTGGGCCAACACAAGAGGAAGCCAGAAATCCCCTTCGTAACTCGAGAATCCCGCCGCAACTCGAGAAAAACCACGTGTTTCCAACGTCATCCCAAGATGAGGCCCTTGCTGCTATGGCGTCTCAAGAAAAGAACCACGTTCCGTCTTGAAGTGCGAAACGGTACTTTGCACCCTTGATGCGACACCAAATGTTCCCGGACACGCCGGTCTCACTCGACAGGAACACCGAGGTTCCCGCACCACTTCATCTGAGCACCTTCTCCCCTCCTGTTCGAGACAGGAGGGTCTATTCCCCTGCTTTGTTTGGAAGGGGTTCCCCACATTCCCGGCGCACCTAAGGATGAGGCCGGTCTCACGAGTAAATTCGAGACATAGCGTCGTGGGTGGTGTCACATGCCGAAATACCCCGATTTCCCGGCCCACTCTTGAGAAGAACCCGATGCCCGGACACCTCTTCGAAGGCAACCCTGTGGACGAAGGCACAAAACGAAGGGTCACTGACACTCCCGTGCATCATTCGGTAAAAGCCGCAGGTTCCACACACAGCTCGACAAGAGGCCTGTCATCCCATGAACAACTCGAGAGGCAAGCAGAGTTCCATTCCTCCACTCAAGACGAGGCCTGACTCTCCGGTCCCAACTCTGAAGGGACCCTGCGATCGGAGTCCGAAATGGAGAGGAACCCTGAGGTTCCTGACTCCACTCGAGATGAGGCCCTCTTCCATTACACCAAAAACAGTGGAGGCCCGAGAGGCCCCTCCCAAATCCACAGTATCGCGACTTCTCAGAGGCACCCTTAGAAGCTCCCTGAGGTCACCGGCACAAGTCGAGGGAACACAGGGTTTCCTGACGCAACCCGAGAAAGACCTCGAAAATCCTCCTTCAACGCATCTTGAATCCCGATTCCCCTACCATGACTCGAGAGCAATGACGCATTCCCCCTCGCCACTCGCATGGAGACTTGACTTCCCTGGCGCCACACGAGAGGCTCCCTGAGCTCCCCGTCATACCTCGTGAGAAATCCCACACTGGCTCCCCAGCTCCAGAAAACCCACGAGACGCCTCCGTCATCGCGAGATGAAGGCCTTCTTTTCCTGCATGGCCTGGAGAGCAATCTCGAGGCCTCTCTTCAAACTCCACAGGAGGCCTGACTCCCTTTAGGCCACTCTGTGGGCTCCAAGAGATACCCGTTGGGACTCGAGAGGAGAGCGGAATTCTTTGCTTCCCCTATATACCAGGCCTGACTCCTCAGGTGAGTCTGGAATGCAACCCCGAGATCCCTGTCGCCCCTGGAGAGGAACATTAGGTCCTAGACACAAGCATAAATGAGGTCTCATTTGCCCTGAAGTGACTCGAGAGCAATCCCCTGCTCTCCCTCGCACCTCGAATGGAAGAATGGACTTCCCTGGGACAACACAAGAGGAAACCTGAATTCCCCGTCGTAATTCGAAAATCCCGCTGCAACTCGAGGAAAACCACGTGGTTCCCCCGTCATCGCAAGATGAGGCCCTTGCCAGCTACAGCGTCTCAGTAGAAGCCCTACGTTCCATCTTGAAGTTTAAAACGATAATTGGCAACCTTGATGTTAGCACAAAAGTTCCCCGACACCCTGGTCTCACTCGAGGGGAACACCAAGGTTCGGTGCACCGTTTGTTCTGAGCCCCTTATCCCCTCCTGATCGCGACGGGAGTGTCGATTACCCTGCTTTGTCTGGAAGGGGTTCCGGACCTTCCCGGCGCACCTCAGGATGAGGCCGGTCTCACGAGGAAATTCGAGACGTAGCCTTGTGGTTGGTGCCACACGCCGAAAGACCCCGATTTCCCTGTCTGCTCTTGATAAGAACCCAATGCTAGGACACCTCTTCGAAGGCAATCCTGTGGACGAAGGCACAAAACGAAGGGGTCTGACACCCTCCTGCATCGTTGGAAAAGCCCGCAAGTTCCACATACACATCGACAAGTGGCCTGTCACCCCGTGAACAACTCGAGAGGCAAGAGGAGTTAAATTCCTCCACACAAGACGAGGCCTGACTCTCCTGTCCCAACTCTGCATGGACACTGAGATCCGATTCAGAAATGGAGAGGAACCATGAGGTTCCTGCCTCAACTCGAGATGAGGCCCTCTTCTACTGCACCAAACCCAGTGGAGTTCGGAGCGGCCCCTCCCAACTGCACAGTATCCCTGACTTCTCAGAGGCACCCTGAAAAGCTCCCTGAGGTCACGGGCATAAGTCGACGGAACCCAGGGTTTCCTGCCGTAACCTGAGAAAAACCTCGAGAGTCCTTCTTCACACGTCTTGAGGCCCGATTCCCCTACCATGACTGGAGAAAAATGACGCGCTCCCCCTCGCCACGCGCATGAAGATCTGACTTCCCCGGCACCACATGAGAGGCTCCCTGAGCTCCCCATCGTACCTCGTGAGAAACCCCACACTGGCGCCGCAGCTCGAGAAAACCCACGAGACCCCCCTGTCATGGTGAAATGAGGGCCTTTCCTGCATGACCTGAAGAGCTATCCCGAATCCTCTCTCCAAACTCCAAAGGAGGCTTGACTCCCTTTAGGTCACTCAGTGGGCTCCAAGAGATACCCGTCGATACTCAGGAGGAGAGCGGTGTCCTTTGCTTCCCCTCGAGATGAGGCCTGACTACGAGGGTGAGTCTGGAATGCAACCCTGGATCCCTGTCGCCCCTGGAGAGGAACCTTAGGTCCTGGACAAAAGCCTACATGAGGTCTCTTTGGCCCTGCAGTGACTCAAGCGCAACCCCTAGCTTTCCCTTGCAACTCGAATGGAAGATTGGCCTTTCTGAGCCAACACAAGAGGAAGCCTGAATTTCCAGTTGTAATTTGAGAAACCCGCCGCAACTCGAGAAAAATCACGTGGTTCCCCGTATTGCAAGATGAGGCCCTTGCCCCCTACAGCGTCTCAAGAGAAGTCTCACATTCCGTCTTGAAGTGCAAAACAGTACTTGGCACCCTTGATGCGACCCCAAAAGTTCCCCTATATACCGATCTCACTAGAGGGGACACTGAAGTTTCTGGCACCACTTCATCTGAGGCCTTTCTCCTCTCCTGATCGCGATAGGAGGGTCGATTCCACTGCTTTGTCTCGAAGGGATTCCCGACCTTCCCGGCACACCTCAGGATGAGGCCGGTCTCACGAGGAAATTCGAGAGGTAGCCTCGAGGGCCATACTACATGCCGAAAGACCCCGACTCCATGGTCCACTTTTGATCAAAACCAGACTCCTGGACACCTCTTCGAAGGCAAGCCTGTGGATGAAGGCACAACACGTAGGGGCACTGACACCCCGTGCATCTTCCGGAAAAACCCGCAGGTTCCTCACACAGCTCCACAAGTGGTCTGTCACCTCGTGAACAACTCGAGAAGCAAGCGGAGTTCCATTCCTCCACACAAGACGATGCCTGACTCTCCTGTCACAACTCTAGGGACCTTGCGCACCGAGTCAGAAATGGAGAGGAAGCCTGAGGTTCCTGCCTCCACTCAAGATGAGGCCCTTTTCCATTGCCACAAAACCAGTGGAGTCCCGAGAGGCCCGTCCCAAATCCACAGTATGCCTGACTTCTCAGAGGCACCCTGAGAAGCTCCCTAAGGTCACCGGCAGAAGTCGACGGAACCCAGGGTTTCCTGCCGCAACCCGAGAAAGACCTTGAGAGTCCTGCTTTAACGTGTCTTGAGGCCCGATTCCCGTATCATATCTCGAGAGCAATGCCGCGCTCCCCCTTGCCATGCGCATGGAGACCTGAATTCCCTGGTGCCACACGAAAGGCTCCCTGAGCTTCCCGTCGCACCTCGTCAGAAACCGCACACTGGCACCGCAGCTCGAGAAAACCAACAAGACGCCCCTGTCATCGCGAGATGAGGGTCTTCTTTTCCTGCATGGCCTGGAGAGCAATCCTGAGTCCTCTCTCCAAACTCCACAGGGGGCTTGACTCCCTTTAGGCCACTCAGTGGGCTCCAAGACACACCTGTGGTGACTCAAGAGGAGAGCGGGGTCCTTTGCTTCCCCTCGAGTCGAGCTCTGACTCCCAGGATGCGTCTGGAATGCAACCCCGAGATCGCTGTCGGCCCTGGAGAGGAATATTAGGTCCTGGACACAAGCCTAGATGAGGTCTCTTTTGCCCTGCAGTGACTCAAGAGCAAACCCCAGCTCTCCCTCGAAACTTGAATGGAAGATTGGACTTCCCTGGGCCAACACAAGAGGAAGCCTGAATTCCCCGTCGTAACTCGAGAATCCCGCCGCACCTTGAGAAAAACCATGTGATTCCCCCGTCATCCCAAGATGAGGCCCTTGCCCTCTACAGCGTGTCAAGAGAAGCCCCAAGTCCGTATTGAAGTGCAAAACGGTACTTGGCACCCTCGAAGTGACCCCAAAAGTTTCCCGACACACCGGTCCCACTCGAGGGGAACACCGAGGTTCCCGGCACGACTTCAACTGAGCCCTTTCACTCCTCCTGATCGTGACAAGATGGTCGATTCCCCTGCTTTGTCTGGAAGGGGTTCCCGATCTTCATGGCGCACCTCAGGATGACACCAGTCTAATGAAGAAATTCGAGACGTAGCCTCATGGATGGTGCCACGTTCTGAAAGACCCCGATTTCCTGCTCTGCTATTGATAAGAACCCGATGTCCGGACACCTCTTTGAAGGCAACCCTGTGGATGAAGGCACAACACGAAGGGGCACTGACCCCCTCATGCATCTTACGGAAAAAACCGAAGGTTCCACTCACAGCTCGACAAATGGTCTGTTATCCTGTGAACAACTCGAGAGGCAAGTGGAGTTCCATTCCTCCACACAAGACGAGGCCTGACTCTCCTGTCCCAACTCTTCAGGGACCCTGTGGTCGGAGTTTTAAATGGAGAGGAACCCTTAGGTTCCTGCCTCAACTCGAGATGAGAACCTTTGCCATTGCACCAAACCCAGTGGAGTTCCGAGAGCGCCTCCCAAGTCCACAGTATGCCTGACTTCTCAGAGGCACCCTGAGAAGCTCCCTGAGGTCACCGGTACAAGTCGAGGGAACCCAGGGTTTCCTGCCGCAACCTGAGAAAGACCTCGAGACTCCTTCTTCAACGCGTCTTGAGTCCCGATTTCCCTACCATGACTCGAGAGCATTTATGGGCTCCTCCTCATCACACGCATAGACACCTGACTTTCCTGGCGCCACACGAGAGGCTCCCGGAGCTCCCCGTCGTACCTCGTGAGAAAACTCATACTTGCGCTCCAACTCGAGAAAACCCACAAGACGCCCCCGTCATTGCGAGCTGAGGGCCTTCTTTCCTGTATGGCCTGGAGAGCAATCCCGAGTCCTCTCTCCAACTCCACAGAAGGCTTGACTCCCTGGAGGCCACTCAGTGGGCTCCAAGAGATACCTATCGCGACCCAGGAGAATATCAGAATCCTTTGCTTCCCCTCGAGCCGAGGCCTGACTCACTGGGTGAGTCTGGAATGCGTCCCCGTGATCCCTATCGCCCCTGGAGAGGAACATTAGGTCCTGGACACAAGCATAGATGAGGTCTATTTTGACCTGCCGTGAATTGAGAGCAATTCCCACCCAGCTCTCCCTGGCAACTCGAATGGAAGAATGGACTTCCCTGGGCCAACAGAAGAGGAAACCTGAATTCCCCGTCGTAAGTCAACAATCCCATCGCAACTCGAAAAAAACCACGTGGTTTCCCCTTCATCACAAGATGAGGCCCTTGCCCGCCACAGCGTCTCAAGAGAAGTCCCACGTTTCATCTTGAAGTTTGAAACAGTATTTGGCAAGCTTCGTGAGACCCCAAAAGTTCCCTGACATACCGGTCTCACTCAAGGGGAACACCGAGGTTCCCGGCACCACTTCATCTGAGCCCCTTCTCCCCTCCTGATCGCGACAGTAGGGTCGATTAACCTGCTTTGTCTGGAAGGCTTTCCCGACCTTCCAGGGGCACCTCAGCATGAGGCCCGTCTCACGAGGAAATTCGAGACGTAGCCTCGTGTGTGGTGCCGCATTCCAAAAGACCCCGATTTCCTGGTCTGCTCTTAATAAGAACCCGATGCCCGCACACCACTTCGAAGGCAACCCTGTGGATGAAAGCACATCACGAAGGGGCACTGACACCCCCGTGCATTGTCTGGAAAAAACCGCAGGTTCCACACACAGCTCGACAAGTGGCCTGTCACTCCTTGAACAACTCGAGAGGCAAGCGGAGTTCCATTCCTCCACACAAGACGAGGCCTGACTCTTCTGTCCCAACTCTGCAGGGACCCTGCAATCTGAGTCAGAAATGGAGAGGAACCCTGAGGTTCCTTCCTGATCTCGAGATTAGGCCCTCTTCCATTGCAGCAAACCCAGTGGAGTCCCGAGAGGCCTCTCCCAGCTCCATAGTATCCCTGACTTCTCAGAGGCACCCTGAGAAGCTACCTGAGGTCACAGGCACAAGTCGAGGGAACCCAGGGTTTCCTGCCGCAACCCGAGAAAGACCTCGAGCGTCCTTTTTCATTGCGTTGAGCCCTGATTCCACTACCATGACTCGAGAGCAATGACGTGCGCCCCCTCGCCACTCGTATGGAGACTTGACTTCCTTGACACCACACGAGAGGCTCCCTGAGCTCCCGGTCGTACCTTGTGAGAAACCCCACACTGGCACCGCAGCTCCAGAAAAACCACGAGACTCCCCCAACATCGCGAGATGAGGGCCTTCTTTTCCTGCATGGCCTGGAGAGCAATCCCGCGTGCTCTCTCCAAACTCCACAAGAGAGGTGCCAAGATTGCTGAGGAGTAGGACGGGGAGAACTCTTTCCCCCCCAAACAATTTCATCAAAATAGCATTTAAACGTCGAGTAAATTCCACAATACAACTTATGAATGCTGCCAGAGGACATCAGGCACCCATAAAAGAACCCAACTCTTGGAAAGTAGGTAGGAAAAAGTATAAAAGACAAAAAAAGAGACAAAAGAGGGAGGGAGGGATTTCCGTCCCGGGAAGATAGTCTTAAAAAGAGAAAAGTTTCCAAACACCAGGAAAGCTTTTCACTGCCAAATCTTTGCCAAGCTTTGGAAGCACAAAGGGCAACATAAGGGGGATAAAAATAAATAAACAATTAAAACTCGCAGATTGCAAGCCCTACGGTAACTCCCCCAGCCGCGAAGCAGTGCAGACGCCTGCTCACACCATTAGCAAGCAGGGGCTGGGCAGGGAGGCGCGGCGCGGGCTGCATCGCTTAGAGTAAGAATCTGGCCTGAATACCCTGAGCACTATCTGAACGAAATAACTTGGGCTAGCAAACCAGACTCTGGGATATCTACCACGCAAAAAGCCAGCCCTAACCTAAGACACCGCCAGGCCCGCACACGGAACAAAGGACTGAACAGAGATAGCCGGCTGCAGACCTTCCCCCTCCGGTGACAGGCAGCCAGAGCCAGAAGGGGGCAATTGCAGCCCCAGAGAGACATTATCTATAAAACTGTAAGCAGGCTTCTTTGCTAACTAAAACTTCTTGGGGATCTGGACGGTCAACATCTGCCTGAGAAGGTGCGCCTGTTTTACACCCAGATAACCGAGTGGCGGGGAGGCGATAAGTCACAACATTGGCGCTCGCCAAACACCTCATCACCTGAGCTGCTCGGACCTGGGAAGAGCACAAAACACAGGCCCAACCGAGTCTGTGCCTCTGAGGACTACCCGAGTGCCTGAACCTGAGCGGCTTGGACCTGGGAGGTGCATGCAGCCCAGGGCCAGCCTCGGATTGTTCCCGGTGGAACAACCTAGAGCCCGAGCAGTGTGGGCAGGGAGGCTACACGTGCCGTGAGCGGGGGCAGACCCAGTGTGGCTGAGGCACTGCGAGCGCACGCCAGTGTTATTTGTTTGCAGCATCACTCCCTCCCTCCCTCCCCACAGCGCAACTGAACAAGTGAGCCTAAAAAAAAAAAGTGTCCTCCACCGTCCCCTTTGTGTCAGGGCGTAAACCAGACACTGAAGAGACCAGCAAACAAAAGAAGCTATAACAGAGGGAAACGCCTTGGAAGCTACAGGCAATAGATTAAAACCCTGTGGTTACTAGGACTACATAGGAAGGCGCCTATAGATCTTGAGAAATATAAGTCGGACCAAGGAACTAGCCAAAAATGAACCGAACCCACGATACTCACAACAAAACCAGAGAAAGTCCTAGATATATTTTTATGATCATTCTTACTTTTTTTTATTTTTTTTAATTTTAAGTTCTCTATTGTTCATTTAATTTTCACTTTTATAACCTATTACTTTGCAAAAAAAAAAGACCCTATTTTTTTCTTCTTCAGCAAACTTCATATATATATATATATATATATATATATATATATATATAATAATTTTTTGACCTTGTTTTTTTGTTTTGTTTTTTTTTTCTTCTTTTCTTTAACATTGTATTTTTGAAATTCCAAACTGTACTCTAGATTTTTAATTTATGCTTTTTGATATTTGATATCAATTTTGTACCTGTAGTTTCTTTATAATTTTTGCGACATTGCTTGTTTTTGTTTGTTTGTTTTCTCTTTAGTTTTCTTCTTCCTTTTTTTTAACATTGTATTTTTGAAATTCCAAACTCTACTCTAGATTTTTAATTTTTGCTTTTTGGTATTAGTTATCAATTTTGTACCTGTATTTTCTTGATAATTTTTGCGACCTTGTTTGTTTTTCTTTGTTCGTTTTTTCTCTCTTTCTTTTCCTTCTTCTTTTCTTTAACATCGTATTTTTGAAATTCCAAACTCTACTCTAGATTTTTAATTTTTGCTTTTATGTATTTGTTACCAATTTTGTACCTTTAAGAACCCAATCTTCAGTACCCATTTTTCACTAGGGAGCGAGATTACTGGCTTGACTGCTCTCTCTCCCTTTGGACTCTCCTTTTTCTCCACCAGGTCGCCTGTGTCTCCTCCCTAACCCCTCTCTACTCTACCCAACTCTGTGAATTTCTGTGTATTCCAGACGGTGGAGAACACTTAGGGAACTGATTACTGGCTGGATCTGTCTCCCTCCTTTTCATTCCCCCCTTTTATCCTTCTGGCCACCTCTGTCTCCTTCCTCCTTCTTCTCATCTCTGTATAACTCTGTGAACATCTCTGAGCGGTCCAGTTGTGGAGTGCACATAAGGAAGTGACTACTGGCCAGCCCACTCTCTCCACTATTGATTCCACCTGATCTCATTTGGGTCACCTCTAACTCCCTCCTCCCTCTTCTCTTCTCCATGTAATGCTGTGAACCTTTCTGAGTGGCCCTCACAGTAGAGAAACTTTTCTTCTTTAACGTAGATGTTTTATCATTGGTGCTGTATAGAAGGAGAAGTTTTGAAACTACTGTAAAAGTAAGACAGATAACTGGAAGCAGGAGGCTTAAGTCCAAACCCTGACTCCAGGGAACTCCTGACTCCAAGGAACATTAATTGACAGGAGCTCATCAAATGCCTCCATACCGACACTGAAATCAAGCACCACACAAGGGCCAACAAGTTCCAGGGCAAGACATACCAAGCCAATTCTCCAGCAACAAAGGAACGCAGCCCTGAGCTTCAAGATACAGGCTGCCCAAAGTCACCCCAAAACCACAAACATCTCATAACTCATTACTGGACACTTCATTGCACTCCAGAGAGAAGAAATACAGCTCCACCCACCAGAACACGGACACAAGCTTCCCTAACCAGGAAACCTTGACAAGACACCTGTACAAACCCACACACAGCGAGGAAATGCCACAGTAAAGAACTCCACAAGTGCCAGAATACAGAAAGGACACCCCAAACTCAGCAATTTAAACAAGATGAGACAGAGGAATACCCAGCAGATAAAGGAACAGGATAAATGCCCACCAAACCAAACAAAAGAGGAAGAGATAGGGAATCTACCTGATAAAGAATTCCGAGTAAGGATAGTGAAATGGATCTAAAATCTTGAAATTAAAATGGAATCACAGATAAATAGCCTGGAGACAAGGATTGAGAAGATGCAAGAAAGGTTTAACAAGGACCTAGAAGAAATAAAAAAAGAGTCAATATATAATGAATAATGCAATAAATGAAATTAAAAACACTCTGGAGGCAACAAATAGTAGAATAACAGAGGCAGAAGATAGGATTAGTGAATTCGAAGATAGAATGGTAGAAATAAATGAATCAGAGAGGATACATGAAAAACGAATTAAAAGAAATGAGCACAATCTCAGAGACCTCCAGGACAATATTAAACGCTACAACATTCGAATCATAGGGGTCCCAGAAGAAGAAGACAAAAAGAAAGACCGTGAGAAAATACTTGAGGAGATAATAGTTGAAAACTTCCCTAAAATGGGGAAGGAAATACTCACTCAAGTCCAAGAAACCCAGAGAGTCCCAAACAGGATAAAGCCAAGGCGAAACCCCCCAAGACACATATTAATCACATTAACAAAAACCAAACACAAAGAACAAATATGAAAAGCAGCAAGGGAAAAACAACAAATAACACACAAGGGAATTGCCATAAGGATAACAGCTGATCTTTCAATAGAAACTCTTCAAGCAAGGAGGGAATGGCAAGACATACTTAAAATGATGAAAGAAAATAACCTACAGCCCAGATTATTGTACCCAGCAAGGATCTCATTCAAGTATGAATGAGAAATCAAAAGCTTTTCAGACAAGCAAAAGCTGAGAGAATTCTGCACCACCAAACCAGCTCTCCAACAAATACTAAACAGGAAACACAAAAACGGTGTATAAATTCAAACCCCAAACAATAAAGTAAATGGCAATGGGATCATACTTATCAGTAATTACCTTAAACGTAAATGGGTTGAATGCTCCAACCAAAAGACAAAGACTGGCTGAATGGATACAAAAACAAGACCCCTACATATGTTGTCTACAAGAGACCCACCTCAAAACAGGGGATACATACAGACTGAAAGTGAAGGGCTGGAAAAAGATTTTCCATGCAAATAGGGACCAAAAGAAAGCAGGAGTAGCGATACTCATATCAGATAAAATAGACTTTAAAACAAAGGCTGTGAAAAGAGACAAAGAAGGTCACTACATAATGATCAAAGGATCAATCCAAGAAGAAGATATAACAATTATAAATATATATGCACCCAACGTGGGAGCACCACAGTATGTAAGACAAATGCTAACAAGTATGAAAGGAGAAATTAACACTAACACAATAATAGTTGGAGATTTTAATACCCCACTCACACCTATGGATAGATCAACTAAACAGAAATTTAACAAGGAAACACAAACTTTAAATGATACAATAGACCAGTTAGACCTAATTGATATCTATAGGACATTTCATCCCAAAACAATGAATTTCACCGTTTTCTAAAGTGCACATGGAGCCTTCTCCAGGATAGATCACATCCTGGGCCATAAAGCTAGCATTGGTAAATTCAAAAAAATAGAAATCATTCCAAGCATCTTTTCTGACCACAATGCAGTAAGATTAGATCTCAATTACAGGAGAAAAACTATTAAAAATTCCAACATATGGAGGCTGAACAACACGCTGCTGAATAACCAACAAATCACAGAAGAAATCAAAAAAGAAATCAAAATTTGCATAGAAACGGATGAAAATGAAAACACAACAACCCAAAACTTGTGGGACACGGTAAAAGCAGTCCTAAGGGGAAAGTTCATAGCAATACAGGCACACCTCAAGAAACAAGAAAAAAGTCAAATAAATAAACTAACTCTACACCTAAAGCAACTAGAAAAGGAAGAAATGAAGAACCCCAGGGTTAGTAGAAGGAAAGGATTCTTAAAAATTAGAGCAGAAATAAATGCAAAAGAAACAAAAGAGACCATAGCAAAAATCAACAAAACCAAAAGCTGGTTCTTTGAAACGATAAATAAAATTGACAAACCATTAGCCAGACTCATCAAGAAACAAAGGGAGAAAAATCAAATCAATAAAATTAGAAATGAAAATGGAGAGATCACAACAGAAAACACAGAAATACAAAGGATCATAAGAGACTACTATCAACAATTATATGCCAATAAAATGGACAACGTGGAAGAAATGGACAAATTCTTAGAAAAGTACAACTTTCCAAAACTGGACCAGGGAAGAACTAGAAAATCTTAACAGACCCATCACAAGCACGGAAATGGAAACTGTAACCAAAAATCTTCCAGCCAACAAAAGCCCAGGTCCAGACGGCTTCACAGCTGAATTCTACGAAAAATTTAGAGAAGAGCTAACACCTATCCTGCTCAAACTCTTCCAGAAAATTGCAGAGGAAGGTAAACTTCCAAACTCATTCTATGAGGCCACCATCAGCCTAATACCAAAACCTGACAAAGATCCCACAAAAAAAGAAAACTACAGGCCAATATCACTGATGACATAGATGCAAAAATCCTTAACAAAATTCTAGCAATCAGAATCCAACAACACATTAAAAAGATCATACACCATGACCAAGTGGGCTTTATCCCAGGGATGCAAGGATTCTTCAATATCCGCAAATCAATCAATGTAATACACCACCTTAACAAATTGAAAAATAAAAACCATATGATTGTCTCAATAGATGCAGAGAAAGCCTTTGACAAAACTCAACATCCATTTATGATAAAAACTCTCCAGAAAGCAGGAATAGAAGGAACATACCTCAACATAATAAAAGCTATATATGACAAACACACAGCAAACATTATCCTCAATGGTGAAAAATTGAAAGCATTTCCTCTAAAGTCAGGAACTAGACAAGGGTGCCCACTTTCACCATTACTATTCAACATAGCTTTGGAAGTTTTGGCCACAGCAATCAGAGCAGAAAAAGAAACAAAAGGAATCCAAATTGGAAAAGAAGAAGTAAAACTCTCACTGTTTGCAGATGACATGATGCTCTACATAGAAAACCCTAAAGACTCCACCAGAAAATCACTAGAACTAGTCAATGACTATAGTAAAGTTGCAGGATATAAAATCAACACACAGAAATCCCTTGCATTCCTATACATTAATAATGAGAAAACAGAAAGAGAAATTAAGGAAACAATTTCATTCACCATTGCAACGGAAAGAATAAAATACTTAGGAATATACCTACCTAAAGAAACTAAAGACCTATATATAGAAAACTATAAAACACTGGTGAAAGAAATCAAAGAGGACACTAATAGGTGGAGAAATATACCATGTTCATGGATTGGAAGAATCAATATAGTGAAAATGAGTATACTACCCAAGGCAATTTATAGATTCAATGCAATCCCTATCAAGCTACCAACAGTATTCTTCACAGAGCTAGAACAAATAATTTCACAATTTGTATGGAAATACAAAAAACCTCGAATAGCCAAAGCGATCTTGAGAAAGAAGAATGGAACTGGAGGAATCAACCTACCTGATTTCAGGCTCCGCTACAAAGCCACAGTTATCAAGACAGTATGGTACTGGCACAAAGACAGAAATATAGATTAGTGGAACGAAATAGAAAGCCCAGAGATAAATCCACACACATATGGACACCTTATCTTTGACAAAGGAGGCAAAAATATACAATGGATTAAAGACAATCTCTTTAACAAGTGGTGCTGGGAAATCTGGTCAACCACTTGTAAAAGAATGAAACTAGAACACTTTCTAACACAATACACAAAAATAAACTCAAAATGGATTCAAGATCTAAACGTAAGACCAGAAACTATAAAACTCCTAGAGGAGAACATAGGCAAAACACTCTCTGAAATACATCACAGCAGGATCCTCTATGACCCACCTCCCAGAATATTGGAAATAAAAACAAAAATAAACAAATGGGACCTAATTAACCTTAAAAGCTTCTGCACATCAAAGCAAACTATTAGCAAGGGGAAAAGACAGCCTTCGGAATGGGAGAAAATAATAGGAAATGAAGCAACTGACAAACAACTAATCTCAAAAATATACAAGCAACACCTACAGCTCAACTCCAGAAAAATAGATGAGCCAATCAAAAAATGGGCCAAAGAACTAAATAGACATTTCTCCAAAGAAGACATACAGATGGCTAACAAACACATGAAAAGATGCTCAAAATCACTCATTATCATAGAAATGCAAATCAAAACCACTATGAGGTACCATTTCACGCCAGTCAGAATGGCTGCAATCCAAAAGTCTACAAATAATAAATGCTGGAGAGGGTGTGGAGAAAAGGGAACCCTCTTACACTGTTGGTGGGAATGCAAACTAGTACAGCCACTATAGAGAACAGTGTGGAGATTCCTTAAACAACTGGAAATAGAACTGCCTTATGATCCAGCAATCCCACTGCTGGGCATACACACTGAGGAAACCAGAAGGGAAAGAGACACGTGTACCCCAATGTTCATCGCAGCACTGTTTCTAATAGCCAGGACATGGAAGCAACCTAGATGTCCATCAGCAGATGAATGGATAAGAAAGCTGTGGTACATATACACAATGGAGTATTACTCCACCATTAAAAAGAATAGAATGAATCAGTTCTAATGAGGTGGATGAAACTGGAGCCTATTATACAGAGTGAAGTAAGCCAGAAAGAAAAACACCAATACAGTATACTAACGCATATATATGGAACTTTGAAAGACGGTAACAATAACCCTGAGTACGAGACAGCAAAAGAGACACTGAGGTATAGAAGAGTCTTATGGACTCTGTGGGAGAGGGAGAAGGTGGGAAGATTTGGGAGAATGGCATTGAAACATGTAAAATATCATGTATGAAAAGAGTTGCCAGTCCAGGTTTGATGCATGACACTGGATGCTTGGGGCTAGTGCACTGGGACGACCCAGAGGGATGCTATGGGGGGGAGGAGGGAGGAGGGTTCAGGATGGGGAGCACATGTATACCTGAGGCGGATTCATTTTGATATTTGGAAAAACTAATACAATTATGTAAAGTTTAAAAATAAAATAAAATTAAAAAAAAATCCACAGGAGGCTTGACTCCCTTTAGGCCACTCAGTGGTCTCCAAGAAATACCCGTCGGGACTCGAGAGCAGAGCAGAGTCCTTTCCTTCCTCTCGAGATGAGGTCTGACTCCTCGGGTGCGTCTAAAATGCAACCCCGAGATCTCTGTTGCCCCTGGAGAGGAACATTAGGTCCTGGACACAAGCTTAGATGAGGTCTCTTTTGCCCTGAAGTGACTCGAGAGCAATCCCTAGCTCTCTCTCGCAACTCCAATGGAAGATTGGACTTCCCTGGGCCAACACAAGAGGAAGCCTGAATTCCCCATCGTAACTCGAGAATCCCGCCGAAACTCGAGAAAAACCACATGGTTACCCTGTCATCGCAAGATGAGGCCCTTGCCCGCTACAGCGTCTAAAGAGAAGTCCCAGGTTTCTTCTTGAAGTGTTTTCACACTTCAAGTGTGAAAACTTGGCACCCTTGATGCGATTCCAAAAGTTCCCCGACACCCTGGTCTCTCTCGAGGGGAACACCGAGGTTCCCGGTACGACTTCATCTGAGCCACTTCTCCCCTCCTGATTGCGACTGGAGGGTCGACTCCCGTGCTTTGTCTGGAAGGGGTTCCCAACCTTCCCGGCGCACCTCAGGATGAGGCCGGTCTAACGAGAATATTTGAGACGTAGCTTCATGGGTGGTAACACATGCTGAAAGACCCCGATTCCCCGGTCCACTCTTGATAAGAACCCGATGCCCGGACACCTCTTGAAAGGCAACCCTGTGGAAGAAGCCACAACACGAAGGGGCACTGACACCCTCGTGCATCGTCCGGAAAAACCCGCAGATTCCAAACACAGTTCGACAAGTTGCCTGTCACCCCGTGAATAACTCGAGAGGCAAGCGGAGTTCCATTCCTCCTTACAAGACGAGGCCTGACTCTCCTGTCCCAACTCTGCAGGGACCCTGCGATCAGAGTCAGAAATGGAGACGAACCCTGAGGTTCCTGCCTCCACTCGAGATGAGGCCCTCTTCTATTACACCAAACCCAGTGGAGTCCCGAGAGGGCCCTCCCAACTCCAGGGTATCCCTGACTTCTCAGAGGCACACTGAGAAGCTCCCTGAGGCCACCGGCACTAGTCGAGGGAACCCAGGGTTTACTGCCGTGACCCAAGAAACACCTTGAAAGTCCTTCTTTAACGGTTCTTGAGGCCCGATACACCTTCCATGACTCTAGAGCAATGACGCGCTCCCCCTCGCAATGCGCATGGAGACCTGACTTCCCAAGCGCCACATGAGAGGCTCCCTGAGCTCCCCGTAGTACCTCATGAGAAACCCCACACTGGCGCTGCAGCTCGAGAAAACCCACGAGACGCCCCCTTCATCGCGAGATGATGGCCTTCTTTTCCTGCATGGCCTGGAGAGCAATCACGAGTCCTCTCTCCAAACTCCACAGGAGGCTTGACTCCCTTTAGGCCACTCAGTGGGCTCCAAGAGATACCCGTCGCAACTCGAGAGGAGAGTGGAGTCCTTCGCTTCCCCTCGAGACAAGGACTGACTCCCCGGGTGCATCAGGAAAGCAACCCCGAGATCCCTGTCCCCCCTGGAGACGAACATTATGTCCTGGACACAAGCCTAGATAAGGTCTCTTTTGCCCTGCAGTAACTCAAGCGCAATCCCTAGCTCTCCCTCGCAACTCGAATGGAAGACTGGACTTCCCTGGGCCAACACAAGAGGAAGCCTGAATTTCCTGACCTAACTCGAGAATCCCGCCACAACTCGAGAAAAACGACGTGGTTAACCCGTCACCACAAGATGAGGCCCTTGCCAGCTACAGCGTCTCAAGAGAAGTCTCACGTTCCGTCTTGAAGTTTGAAACGGTACTTAGCACCTTTGATGTGACTCCAAAAGTTCCCCGACATCCCAGTTTTACTCGAGGGGAACATCGAGGTTCCCGGCACCACTTCATCTGAGCCCCTTCTCCCCTCCTGATCGGGACAAGAGGGTCGATTCACTTGCTTTGTCTGAAAGGGTTACCGACCTTCCTGGTGCACCTCAGGTTGAGGTCCGTCTCAAGAAGAAATTCGAGACGTAGGCTTGTGGGTGGTGCCACATGCCGAAAGACACTGATTTCCTGGTCTGCTCTTGATAAGAATCTGAAGGCTGGATACCTCTTCGAAGGCAACCCTGTGTATGAAGGCAAAAAACGAAGGGGAACTGACACCCCCATGCATCGTCCGGATAAAACCGCAGGTTCCACACACAGCTCGACAAGTGGCCTGTTATCCGGTGAACAACTCGAGAGTCCAGTGGAGTTCCATTCCTCCACACAAGACGAGGCCTGACTCTCCTGTCCTAACTCTGTAGGGACTCTGTGTTCAGAGTCAGAAATGGAGAGCAACCCTGAGGTTCCTGCTTCAAATCGAGATGAGGCCCTCTTCTGACAAGGTCCAGCCTCGGCTGGTCCAGGGTTTTCGAAGGGGAGACAGAGTAGGCGACCTATTGATTTATTTATCGAAGATATAAAGAGTAATAGAATGAGGATAGCTCAGTAGGAAAATTTAGTGGAGAAAAGAAGCTGAGTAGCTTGGTTTATGCGGAAAATCAGTATAACCCGTGACACCAGGTTAGCTCTGACCACGGAGGCCGCAGGCTCCCTCTCGAATAGCGAAAAGTGCCCCACCTTAGACACCTTCTCAAGTGGTCTTCGAAGCCCAGGCAAATAAATGGTCGCAGAGGATATCCGCGCTCCAGATGGACACTCATCTGAAAATTGAGGGGAAGAATGACATTAGGAGACTAAGCGTTGGCAATCAAGGCCCGTAGCTTTATTTTCAACAGGGGTTTTTATACCCTAAGTTACACATAGAGGATAATGGGGATGCAAAGACAGCAGCCTTTGATCCTTATCAAAAACCAGAGTTTCTCTCCTGCAAATGTATCGTATACAAATGGTTTAGGTGATTTACATCATCTTCTAGCCAGAAGACCTATTAACATTTTATGACTCTTGACAAAGACTTATCAACCGTAAGAGTTATTTTCTCTAAGAGTAATTATTTTAAGGTTTGGCCCCATCTTTCGAAGATAAAATTGCATTCCTATAGGGCAGATGTGTAATGGGATTACAACAAAGGAAATAATTTATTACCTTAAGGGTCTAAAGTTAGTAACACCAAGGCCACTACTTATTTCTTCTACATACCAACTATATTAATTAATACACATTCAAGGATACAATTCAGGGGATGTGGAAACTTGGCAACAAGCATTGGTTCATCAATGAAATCTTTTACTAGTTTTATTCTGACAGTTTCTAACTCTCTGAGAGGCTCTAAGCTATTTGAATATCTTAAGCTTCCCGTGCCTCTCGAGGCTCGGAGACTGTAAACAATTGTATGCATTGCTTGAGGAGACCGGGTAAACTTGTCAGGCGAGTTAGAGAGCCATCTGACGTGTTTGGATTTAAACACTCCTAATTGCCCAGGAACTTTATTAATTGGAGCTGTAAGTTAGCTCTTTGACAGAGAGAGTGAGATGGTGGTGGGGGACAGCCCCCAGTAAAATCAGAGGGGAGAGCACAAAGCAATAAAGTAGGCAGACTCTGGTTTTGGGGGGTAGATGCTCAAGAATATCCGGGAGGACTCCCGAGGCTCGATCCCGCCTTTGTGTATGCCCAGCCTCCTTCCTCATGACCTTTGTCACGAGTGGAATGTCTCTCGCCGGCTCCCGGCATCTCCCCGTTTTGTATTTCTTAAAACAGCCAGATGTAGCTCAGTCGCGAGCCTCTGAATACTCTGCCGAAGAATCCTGAAAATACAAGGAAGAATGATTATGAGAAGCAGAATTAAAGCACCCACCGCAGCATAGCTAAAGACATTAGACAGAATATTCTTTCCTGAGATGTAGTTAGGGAAAGTATGGAAGAAATCATTTGCTGTTCCAGCAGCAGTAAAATCTAATCGGGAGTGCTCCATGGTTGCTATTTGATAATGAAGTTTCCCTACGTCTCAACCAATGTCAGAGCTGTTCCAGATACCTGAAATATGGTTTTGAATCTTTTCCCATTCAAAATCTGTCTCATTTACTTTCAGGGGTGTTCCACATATCCACCGATAGTCAGCATGACAAGACAATGCCATTTTCACCTTTAAAGCCTGCAATTCAGTCCCAATATGTATTACTGCTTCCTCTAGGGCGTCTACCCTCATTTCTAATTTTCTCTCTATAGCTTCCTGTGTTGCCAATGTTAAAGAAACATTTTTGGACATAGAATCAACATATTGAGCAGTATGTACTTGTTGAGTCAATGATATTTCTGCCACAGTAACAGAAGTGATTGCACTTATCAAAGCTGCTGTTCCCAAGATAAGTAAGCCCACAAACCGTCGTGTTTGCATTAAATCCTGTAGTTGTTGTAATACAGCAAGACCATAATTCAATAAGTGGTTACATCATAAGATAAGGTGGATGTTGTAGCATTACAAAGGAGCAAACATTATATTGAGGGTTTAAACAAGATGAACCAGGGAGCAGCTGTAGGCGTCAGCCCGGGGGAGCAGTGTCCCCAGCATCAGGAGGCAGAACGCGAGCGGCAGGCTGTGGGCCAAGGCGCCTATGGTGGGCGGAGGGGCAGGGTTCGTGGTTTAGGGCTAGCCGCCACCGCTTGGGCTCAGGGCGGTCCCCTCTCGCCGGTGGGGCCACGCTGGTCTGGACGGCACTCCGCGGGCGCGCTTTCCTCTCTGGCCCTCACTCGCTGCACAGACTTCTTTGCTCTAGGTCACGGGGTGCAGAGAGGTGGGTGCGAGGCGCTGCTGGTGGCGCGGAGGCGAGAGCTGGCTGGGGGAGGGGGAGCGAGCGAGTGCGCGCGCCGCGAACCTGGTCTTTGGGGAATGTGACATGACGAATTTGTCTGAGATCCAAACCGGAGAATCTGCATTCTGTAGAAATATACAAGCATACCCTCTCCCACAAGTTAGCAACACATCTGGCCTTTTTCACTCTCCCGTAAGGAGGCCTTTTTACTTGACCAGGGGCCGAGTCGTAGCCTGTAATTCAGGCATCTAGTGTCTCATCATTGTAGTCTGCCCCTGTGTGTTTACGTTTAAGTGATTAATTACAATTGGAACATAACTTCACTATTTGTCTAGCTGTTTCCCTATGGATATGTTAATTTAGGTCTAATGTTTAGTTTAGGTCTCTGTATAAATTTAAGTAATAAATGTATAACCTCCTTATCTCATTTTGGTATACAGGTATACAGATATACCTAAATGCAAAATGCATTTATATATGTATTTATATATGGCAACAAGTATAAAGTTATTGACATATAATATATATAAATCAATATACTTGAATTAATCTTTATAATTAATATATTAATTAATATATATTACAACAATACAACACATACACAGCTAATACCAACCAACACAAACCAATATACTGTAATAATACATGTCACACATTTATAATTATACAGTATATAGAACATATATCATCACAGCACATCAATCCATACCAATTAATATCAGCCACACACACATTATATTACTGCCATATATATTTAATTATACAGTATATATATGTGTGTGTGTATATAGTATACATATTAATTTATATACAAATTAATTAAGTATAGATCTATAAATAGAATTAGGTGTACCTTTATTATATTTTATTTATACCCATACCTAATTAGGCAAACTGTAATTAGGCAAATACATTTATATTATGTATTTATAACAATATATAAAGTATTGTTAAATGTACCACCTGTACAGCATCTCCACCCCACATACCACTTTCTCTAATCCCACCAACTCATTTTCAGTATTATGTGTTGGCCAGGAGCTGGGCCAGTCTTTCCCAGCAATGTTAAGAGACGTCTGTTCCTGTGTCTAATAGCCCTGGCGTTTTATTCTCTTGAAGTAAAAGATCTTTTAAAGGCCTTGGAACTGTAATTTCCTGCACCCAAAAGGCTAGATCACTAGATCCAAATGTTTTGTGGCTCTTAGATTGAGAAGTCAAGTTTTTCCTTGTCTGATAGTAAGGTAAAAGTAAAAGCTGTGTTACTCTTTGACCTTTATTAATTTGTACAGTTTTGATAGGCAGTGAGATCAAGACTTTAATTTCTCAATATCATCAGAATCTACTACACCATGCACCAGCGAAATTTCTTTTCTTTCTTTTTTTTTTTATTTAATTTTTTTTTAAAAGAAAGCGAGCTACGACCCAGGACAAATCTTACAATGTCCTCAGATAGGGGGCCAGCCACTCCGCTTGGAATTGGAGTAAGCGGCACATCAGGGGTTAATATTGTTATTAAATCTCCTTGCCTTTTCGCTTTTCTCCTAGCCTGGGTGAGACCCCCCTGAGGGAGTTTTCTCCAAGGAGCACACTCTGCATATTGTGTACTAAAAGCTCCTTTGTTTAAAAAACTTTTTATCTTCCTCAGTCTTAGGCAACACTTTGGGAGGCTTTGGGGGCAAAGTGGGGAACTCCTGGGTCCTGGGAGGCACAATCGAAGGCGGTGGCAGTCGCCTTAAATCAGAAAGTGGTGGATAAGTTTTTTAAAGGTTTGTGCAGAGGGGGAGGGAGCTCACCAGGGCTCTCGGCCGCAGCGTCCTGTAAGCCCTCTCCTTCCTCGGGAGGTAGACCACTTTCTCCCTCCTTTTTTTTTTTTCTTCAATGGCAGAAAATATGATCTGTGCAGTAAATGTAGACTCACCACCATCCACCTCTATAGCCTCCCCCATAGTCTATTTAACAGCCTCGTGACGGAGGTCCAGGACATTTCTAATCATATTCCACAGTCAATAAATATTTGTCTATTCTTAGATGCAGAGAAATCCATTTTTAATTTTTTTTTTAATTTTAGAGAATATTTTTATTTATTTTGTAACCTCTTTACCCTGGCTAAACTGCAGAGGGGACTAGAAAAGAAGCCTCAAGGTGAGGATCAAGTTCATCCTTGGGACTAGAGAAAATCCTTCTCCAGGAAACTCCTAGCGGTGGCCCTTTACCCCGACATGGAGGAGGAGGCATAGGGGGATGGGAGCGTCCCGAAGTTTTCCTCTTCTGTTCCGGAGATCCTTTAACTGTTTGGTAACTAAATCTTACGAACTGTCTGATCGGGGATGTTTCCCTCAACCTCCTAGGAGCGGATGGTCTGATTAGGGATGTTTTCTTAAACTTTTAGGAGCATCTTTAGCTTAAAAAAAAAAAAATCCTCATCAGAATGGCATCGAGCTGCTGTTTCCTCTAAACCTTTTTCAAATTGAGGGGAGAGCTGATCTTTCTTTTCATCCCTATCTTTTACATGCTCATTGGCAGTCATAGCGGCTAGCCATTCATTTAGCTGTCGATAGCTAGGTATAGCCTCTTCATTTTCACTTTTCTTTATAACAGGTACCTTTTCAGATTTGCTTTTTTGTTTAACAGGTACTTTTCCAACTTTACTTTCCTCTTTAACAGGTACCTTTTCAAATTCATGAGCTGGATCTAAAACATCTCTAGTCATATTCCACAGAGGAAAGTTGTAAGTAGGGATTTTTTCCAAAACTTGCTGAGCACAATAAGCTCTTAGCTGTTTTCCTAGTTTTTTCAAGATATCGAGGTTAACAGTGCCTTGTTGTAGAAACCAAGGGCAGTGGTCTTGTACAAATGTAAAAAATGATTGAATGGAAGATTTTTTAACCTTGATTCTTCTTTTACTTAATAACTGTAAAATTACTCCTATAAAGAGCTGTCTTTCATTTGATTCAGTGTTGCCCATGTCAGAAACTTAAGGATAGTAAAAGATTTTGCTTTTAGCTATCTAAAGATTAGGCCTTTTTTGTCAGCCTTTTTAGAAACCGTTTTTTCTCTCTAACTCTTCAACACTTCCCACTCCTCTCGCCCTGTCTATTCTACAGGGGGATCTGCAGCCCCCTAAGTGGGATCCTATCTGTCCCCAAAACTGAACACTGGGGGAATGGGGTTGGGGATTTACCTTCGAAATGCCTGTCTCGGGCGCCACCTGCAGAGGTCCAGCCCCAGCTGATCCAGGGTATTCGAAGGGAAGATGGAGTAGGCGACCTATTTATATATTTATTTATTCATCAAAGATATAAAGAGTAATAGAATGAGGATAGCTCAGTAGGAAAATTCAGTGGAGAAAAGCAGCTGAGTAGCTTGGTTTACGCGGAAAATCAATATAACCCGTGACACCAGGTTAGCTCTGACCACGGAGGCTGCAAGTGCCCTCTAGAATAGAGGAAGGTGCCCCACCTTAGACACCTTATCGAGTGGGTCTTCGAAGCCCAGGCAAATAAATGGTCGCAGAGGATATCCGCGCTCCAGATGGACACTCATCTGAAAATTGAGGGGAATAATGACATGGGGAGACCAAGCGTTGGCGAGCAAGGCCCGTAGCTTTATTTTCAACACAGGTTTTAATACCCTAAGTTACACATAGAGGATAATAGGGGATGCAAAGTCAGCAGTCTTTAATCCTTATCAAAAACCAGGGTTTCTTTTCTGCAGATTTATCGTATAAAAATGGTTTAGATGATTTACATCATCTTCTGGCCAGAAGACCTATTAACATTTTATGACTCTTGACAAAGACTTATCAACCATAAGAGTTATTTTCTCTAAGAGTAATTGTTTAAGGTTTGGCGCCATCTTTCGAAGATAAAATTGCATTCCTATAGGGAGGATGTGTAATGGGTTTACAACAAAGAAAAGAATTTATTACCTTAAGGGTCTAAAGTTACCAACATCAAGGCCACTACTTATTTTTTCTACATACCAACTATGTTAATTAGCACACATTCAAGGATACAATTCAGGAGATGTGGAAACTTGGCAAAAAGCATTGGTTCATCAATGAAATCTTTTACTAGTTTTATTCTGACAGTTTCTAACTCTCTGAGAGGCTCTAAGCTATTTGAATATCTTAAACTTCCCGTGCGTCTCGAGGCTGGGAGACTGTACACAATCGTATGCATAGCTGTAGGAGACCGGGTAAACTTGTCAGGCGAGTTAGAAAACCATCTGAGGGGTTTGGATTTAAACACTACTAATTGCCCAGGAACATTATTAGTTGGAGCTGTAAGTTAGCTCTTTGACAGAGAGAGTGAGATGGTGGTGGGGGACATCCCCAGTAATGTCAGAGGTGAGAGAACAAAGCAATAAAGAAGGCAGACTTTGGTTTTTGGGGGTAGATGCTGAAGAATATACGGGGGAACTCCCGGAGGCTCGATCCCGCCTTTGCGTATGCCGAGACTCTTTCCTCATGACATTTGTCACGAGTGGAATATCTCTCGCTGGCTCCCGGCAATCTTCCATTGCACCAAACGCAGTGGAGTCCCGAGAGGCCCCTCCCAACACCACAGTATCAGTGTCTTCTCAGAGGCACCCTGAGCAACTCCCTGAGTTCACCGGCACAAGTCGAGGGAACACAGGGTATCCTGCCGCAACCCGAGAAAGACCTCAAGAGTCCGTCTTCAACGCGTCTTGAGGCCGGATTCCCCTACCATGACTCGAGAGCAATGACACGCTCCCCCTCGCCATGCGCATGGACACCTGACTTCCCTGGCGCCACATGAGAGGCTCCCTGAGCTCCCCGTCATACCTCGTGAGAAACCCCACACTGGCGCCACAGCTCGGGAAAACCCACGAGACACCACCATCATCGCGAGATTGGGGACATCTTTTCCTGCCTGACCTGGAGAGCAATCCCTGGTCCTTTCTCCAAACTTCACAGGAGGCTTTAGGCCACTCAATGGGCTCCAAGAGATACCTGTCGCGACTTGAGAGGAGAGCAGAGTACTTTGTTTCCCCTCGAGATGAGGCCTTACCTTGGGTGAGCCTGGAATGCAACCCCGAGATCCCTGTTGCCCCTGGAGAGGAACATTATGTCCTGGACAAAAGCCTAGATGAGGTCTATTTTGCCCTACAGTGACTCGAGAGCAACACCCATCTCTCCCTCGCAATTCGAATGGAAGATTGGTCTTCACTGGGCCAACACAAGAGGAAGTCTGAATTTCCCGTTGTAACTCGAGAATCCCGCCGCAACTCTTAAAAACCACGTGGTTCCCCATTCATCACAATATGAGGCCTTTGCCCGCTACAGAGTCTCAAGAGAAGTCCCATGTTTCGTCATAAAGTTTGAAATGCTACTTGGCACCCTTGATGCGACCCCAAAAGTTCCCCAATATACCGGTCTCACTCCAAGGGAACACCGAAGTTCCTGGCACCACTTCATTTGAGCCCCTTCTCCCCTCCTGATCATGGCAGGAAGGTCGATTCCCCTGCTTTGTCTAGAAGGGGTTCCCGACCTTCATGGCGCACCTCAGGATGAGGCCAGTCTCACGAAGAAATTCGAGACATAGCCTCGTGTTGGTGCCACGTGCTGAAAGACCCCGATTTCTCGGTCTTGCTCTTGATAAGAACCCGATGCCCGGACACCTCTTCTAAGGCAACCCTGTGGATGAAGGCACTACACGAGGGGGCACTGGCAACCCTGTTCATCGTCCGGAAAATCCCACAGGATCCACATACAGCTCCACAACTGGCCTGTCACCCCTTAAACAACGAGAGAGGCAAGCGGAGTTCCCTTCCTCAGACAAGACGAGGCCTGAGTATCCAATCCCAACTCTGCAGGCACGCTTCGATCTGAGTCAGAAATGGAGAGGAAACCTGAGGTTCCTGCCTCAACCCGAGATGAGGCCCTCTTCCATTAAAACAAACCCAGTGGAGTCCCGAGAGGCCACTCCCATCTCCACAGTATCCCTGACTTCTCATAGGCATTCTGAGAAGCTCCTTGAGGCCACCGGCAAACGTCGAGGGAAATAAGGGTTTCCTGCCACAACCGAAGAATGACCTCGAGAGTCCTTCTTCAACGCGTCTTGAGGTCAGATTCCCCTACCATGGCTCGAGAGCAATAACGCGCTCCCCCTCGCCACGCACATGGAGACCTGACTTCCCTGGCGCCACATGAGAGGCTCCCTGAGCTCCCTGTCGTACCTCGTGTGAAACCCCACACTGGCGCCGCAGCTCGAGAAAACACACAAGACCCCTCCGTCATCGCGAGATGAGGGCCATCTTTTCCTGCATGGCCTGGAGAGCAGTCCCAAGTCCTCTCTCCAAACTTCACAGGAGGCTTGACTCCCTTTAGGCCACAAAGTGGGCTCCAAGATGTGCCCGTCGCAACTCGAAAGGAGAGCAGAGTCCTTTGCTTCCCTTCGACACGAGGCCTGACTCCCTGGGTGAGTCTGGAATGCAAACCTGAGATCCCTGTGGCCCTTGGAGAGGAACATTAGGTCCTGGACACAAGCCTAGATGAGGTCTCCTTTGCCCTGGAGTGACTCGAGCGCAACCCCCAGCTCTCCCTCGCAACTCGAATGGATGATTGGACTTCCCTGGCCCAACACAAGAGGAAGCCTGAAATCCCCGTCGTAACTCGAGAATCCCGCCGCAACTCGAGAAAAACCACGTGGCTCCCCCGTCATCGCAAGATGAGGGCCTTGGCCGCTACAGCGTATCAAGAGAAGTCCCACGTTCCATCCTGAAGTACAAAACGGTACTTGGCACCCTTGATGCGACCCCCAAAGTTCCCTGACATACCGGTCTCACTCGAGGGAAACACCAAAGTTCATGGCACCACTTCCTGTGAGCCCCTTCACCCCTCCTGATCGCGACAGGAGGGTCGACTCCCATGCTTTGTCTGCAAGGGGTTCCCGACGTTCCCCGTAAACCTCCGGATGAGGCCGGTCTCATGAGGAAATTCGAAAAGTAGCCTCATGGTTGGTGCCACATGTTGAAAGATCCCAAATTCCCGGTCCACTCTAGATAAGAACCTGACGCCCGGACATCTCTTCGAAGGCAACCCTGTGGATGAAGGCACAACACGAAGGGACAATGACATCCCCATGCATCGTCTGGAAAAACCCGCCGATTCCACTCACAGCTCCAAATGTGGACTGTCACCCCGTGAACAACTCGAGAGGCAAGTGAAGTTGCATTCCTTCACACAAGACGAGGCCTTACCCTCCTGGCCCAACTCTTCAGGGACCCTGCGATCGGAGTCAGAAATGGAGAGGAACCCTGAGGTTCCTACCACAACTAGAGAAGAGGCCCTCTTCCATTGAACCAAACTCAGTGGTGTCCCGAGAGGCCCCTCCCAACACCACAGTATCCCTGAATTCTCAGAGGCTCCCTGAGAAGCTACCTGAGGTCACTGGCACAAGTCGAGGGAACCCAGAGTTTCCTGAAGTAACCCGAGAAAGACTTGGAGAGTCCTTTTTCAACGTCTCTTGATGCCCGATTCCCCTACCATGACTCCAGAGCAAGGACGTGCTCCCCTCGCCACAAGCAGGAAAACTGACTTCCCTAGTACCACACAAGAGGCTCCCTGAGTACCCCATCATACCTCGTGAGAAAACCCACAGTGGCGCCGCAGTTCGAGAAAAACCACAAGATGCCCCCATCAAGGAGAGATGGGGGCCTTCTTTTCCTGCCTGACCTGGAGAGCAATCCCTGGTCCTCTCTCCAAACTTCACAGGAGGATTGACTCCCTTTAGGCCACTCAGTTGGGTCCAAGAAATACCCGGTGCGACTCGAGAGGAGAGCGGAGTCCTTTGCTTCCCTGGAGACGAGGCCTGACTCCCCGGGTGAGTTTGGAATGCAACCCCGAGATCCCTGTCGCCCCTGGAGTGGAACATTATGTCCTAGACACAAGCCTAGATGAGGTCTATTTTGCCCTACAGTGATCGAGAGCAACCTCCATCTCTCCCTCACAATTTGAATGGAAGATTGGTCTTCCCACGGTCAACACATGAGGAAGTCTGAATATCCCATCGTAATTCGAGAATTCAGCCTCAAGTCTTAAAAACCATGTGGTTCCCCCTTCATCGCAATATGAGGCCCTTGCCAGCTAGAGTCTCAAGAGAAGTCCCACGTTCCATCTTAAAGTTCGAAATGCTACTTGGCACCCTTGATGCGACCCCAAAGTTCCCCAACATACCGGTCTCACTCCAGGGGAACACCGAAATTCCCGGCGTCTCCAGGGAAGTCCCATGTTCTGTCCTTAAGTGCGAAACCGTACTTGACACCCTTGATGCGACCGCAAAAGTTCCCGACACGCTGGGTTCCCTCGAGGGGAACACCAAGGGTCCCGGCACCACTTCATCTGAGCCCCTTCTCCCCTCCTGATCGCGACAGGAGAGTCGATTCCCCTGCTTTCTCTGGAAGGGGTTCCCGGCCTTCCTGGTGCACCTCAGGATGAGGCCGGTCTCAGGAGGAAATTCGAGACCAGCCATGTGTGAGGTGCCACGTGCCGAACGACACCGATTTTCCGGTCCGCTCTTGATAAGAACCTGATGCCCGGACACCTCTTCGAAGGCAACCCTGTGAGTGAAGGCACAACACGAAGGGGCACTGACACCCCCGTGCATCATCCGGAAAAACCCGCAGGGTCTACACACAGCTCGACAAGGGGCCTGAGACTCCCGGAACAACTCGAGAGGCAACCAGAACTCCATTCCTCAGACAATACGAGGCATGACTCTCCTGTCCCAACACTGCAGGGACCGTGCAGTCGGAGTCAGAATTGTAGAGGAAGCCTGAGGTTCCTGCCTCCCCTCGAGATGAGGCCCTCTTCCATTGCGCCGAACCCAGCAGAGTCCCGAGAGGCCCTGCCAACTCCACAGCATTCCTCACCTCTCAGAGGCACCCTGGTAAGTTCCCTATAGTCCCCTGCAGAAGTCGAGGGAAACGAGGGTTTCCCGCCGCCACCCGAGAAAGACCTCGAGAGTCCTTCTTCAACGCGTCTTGAGGCCCTAGTCACTTCCCATGACTCGAGAGTGATGACCAGCTCCCCCTCGCCATGCGCATGGAGACATGAGTTCCCTGGCGCCGCACGAGAGGCTCCCTGAGGTCCTCGTCGTGCCTCGTGAGAAAACCCCCACGGGCGCCGCAGCCTGAGGAAACCCATGAGATGCCCCCGTCATCGCGAGATGAGGGCCTTCTTTTCCTGCCTGACCTGGAGAGCAATCCCGAGTCCTCTCTCCAAACTGAAGAGGAGGCTCGACACCCTTGAGTCCACTCATTGGGCTCCAAGAGATCCGTGTCGCGACTTGAGAGGAAAGTGGAGTCCTCTGCTTCCCCTCGAGGCGAGGCCTGACTCCCCGGGGGAGTCTGGAATGGAAACCCGAGATCTCTGTCTTCCCTTGAGAGGAATATTAGGTCCTGGACACACGCCTCGATGAGCTCTCTTTGGCCCTGTAGTGACTCGAGCAGAACCCCCAGCTTTCCCTCGCAACTCCAGGGGAAGACTGGGCTTCCCAGGGCCAACCCAAGAGGAAGCCTGAAATCCCCGTCGTTTTCGAGAATCCAGACGCAACTCGAGAAAAACGACGTGGTTCCAACGTCTTCACAGGATGAGGCCCTTGCCCGCTACAGCGTCTCCAGGGAAGTCCCATGTTCCGTCCTGAAGTGGGAAACGGTACTTGGCTCCCTTGATGCGACCCCTAAAGTTCCCTGAAACGCCGGGTTCCCTCGAGTGGAACACCTAGAGTCCCGGCCCCACTTCATCTGAGACCCATCTCCCCTCCTGATCGCGACAGGAGAGTCGATTCCACTTCTTTGTGTGGAAGGTGTTCCCGGCCTTCCCGGCACACCTCAGGATGATGCTGGTCTCACGAGGAAATTCGAGATGAGCCACGTGGGTGGTGCCACATGCCGAATGACCCCGATTTCCCGGTCCGCTCTTGAAATGAACCTGATGCTGGACACCTCTTTGAAGGCAAACCTGTGGGGGAAGGCACCAAATGAAGAAGCAATGACACCCCCGTGCATCTTCTGGAAACACCTGCAGGTTCCACACACAGCTCGACAAGGGGCCTGAGACCCACTGAACGACTCGAGAGGCAATCAGATTTCCATTACTCAGACAAGACGAGGCCTGACTCTCCTGTCCCAACCCTTCAGGGACCCTGAGGTCGGAGTCAGAAATGGAGAGGAAGCCTGAGGTTCCTGCCTCCAATCGAGATGAGGCCCTCTTTCATTTCGTCAAACCTAGTGGAGTCCCGAGAGGCCCCTCTAACTCCTCAGTATCCCTCACCTCTCAGAGGCACCTGGGAAGTTCCCTAAGGTCCCCGGTAGAGGTCGAGGGAAACGAGTGTTTCCCGCCCCAACCCAAGAAAAACCTCGAGAGTCCTTCTTAAATGCGTCTGGAGGCCCTAGTCCCTCCCATGACTCCAGAGCAATGACGCGATCTGCCTGGCCACACGCATGGAGGCCTGATTTCTCTGGCGCCGCATGAGAGGCTCCCTGAGCTCCCCATCATATCTCGTGAGAAACCCCAAACTGGCGCCGCAGCTCGAGAAAACCCATGAGACGCTCCCGTCATCACGAGAGGAGGGCCATCTTTAACTGAATGGTATGCAGATCAAGCGTGAACCTTCTGTCCAAGCTACACAGGACGCTTGACTCCCTTTAGGCCACTCATTGGGCTCCAAGAGTTACACGTCGCGTCTCGAGAGGATAGTGGAGTCCTTTGCTTCCACTCGAGACGAGGCGTGACCCACCGGGTGAGACTGGAATGCGACCCCGATATCCCTGTTGCCCCTGGAGAGGAACATTACGCCCTGGACCCAAGACTAGATGAGGACTCTTTGCCCTGAAGTGACTCGAGAGCAACCCACAGCTCTCTCTGACAAGTTGAATGGAAGATTGGACTTCCTGGGCCAACACAAGAGGAAGCCTGAATTCCCCGTCATAACTCGAGAATCCCGCCGCAACTCGAGAAAAACCACGTGTTTCCCTCGTCATCGCAATATGAGGCCCTTGCCCGCTAGAGCATCTCCAGAGAATTCCCACGTTTCGTCTTTAAGTGCGAAACTGTACTTGGCACCCTTGATGCGACCTCAAAAGTGCCGTGACATACCGGTCTCACTCGAGGGGACCACCGAGGTTCCCGGCACCACTTCATCTGAGCCCCTTCTCCCCTTCTGATAGCGACCGGTGTGTCGATTCCCCTGCTTTGTCTGCAAGGGTTCCCTACCTTCCCGGCGAACCTCAGGATGAGGCCGGTCTCCCGAGGAAATTCGAGACGTAGCCTCGTGGGTGGTACCACATGCTGAAAAACCCCAATTTTCTGGTACGCTCTTGAAAAGAACCCGATGCCCGGACACCTCTTTGAAGGCAACCCTGTGGATGAAGGCACAACACGAAGGGGCACTGACACCCCTGTGCATCGTCCAGAAAAACCCGCAGGTTCCACACACAGCTCAACAAGTGGCCTGTCACTCCGTGAACAACTCGAAAGGCAAGCGGAGATCCATTCCTCCACGGAAGACGAGGCGTGACTCTCTTGTCCGTACTCGGCAGGTACTCTGCGACCCGAGTCAGAAATGGAGAGGACCCCTGAGGTTCCTGCCTCCATTCGAGATGAGGCCCTCTTCGATTGCACCAAACCCAGTTGAGTAACGAAAGGCCCCTCCCAAATCCACAGTGTCCCTGACTTCTCAGAGGCACCCTGAGAAGTTGCCTGAGGTCACCCACACAAGTCGAGGGAACCCAGGGTTCCCTGCCGCAACCCGAGAAAGACCTCTAGAGTCCTTCTTCAATGCGTCTTGAGGCCCGATTCGCCTACTGTGACTCGAGAGCAATCACGCACTCCCCTTCACCACACGCACGGAGACCTGACGTCCCTAGCACCACACGAGAGGCTCTCTGAGCTCCCCGTCGTACCTCGTGAGAAATCTGATACTGGCGCCGCAGCTGGAGAAAACCCACGAGACGCCCCCGTCATCGCGAGACGAGGGCCTTTTTTCCTGCATGGCCAGGAAAACAATCCCGAGTCATCTCTCCAAACTCCATAGGACGCTTCACTCCCTTTACGCCACGCAGTGGGCTCCAAGAGATACCCGTCGCGACTCGACAGGAGAGCGGAGTCCTTTTTTTCCCCTCAAGACGAGGCCTGACTCTCCGGGTAAGTCGAGAATGCAACCCTGAGATCCCTGTCGGCCCAGTAGTGGAACACTAGGTCCTGGACACAAGCGTAGATGAGGTCTATTTTGCCCTGCAGTGACTGGAGAGCAATCCCCAGTTCTAACTTGCAACTCGAATGGAATACTGGATTTTCCTGACACCACACAAGAGGCTCCCTGAAATCCCTGTGGTACTTCATGAGACACCCCACACTGGCGCCGCAGCTCGAGAAAACCCACGAGACGCCACCGTCATCTCGAGATGAGGGCCTTCTTTTCCTGCATGGCCTGGAGTCCAATCCCGAGTCCTCTCTCCAAACTCCACAGGAGGCTTGACTCCCTTTAGTACACACATTGGGCTCCAAGAGATACCCATCGCGACTCGAGACGAGAGCGGAATTCTTTGCTTACCCTCGAGGTGAGAACTGACAACCCGGATGAGTCTGGAATGCAAACCCGAGATCCCTGTCGCCCCTGGAGAGCAACGTTAGATCCTGGACACAAGCCTAGATTAGGTCTCTTTTGCCCTGCAGTGACTCTAGCGCAATCCCCAGCTCCCCCTCGCAACCCGAATGGAAGATTGGATTTCAAGGCCAACAAGAGGAAGCCTAAATTCCTGGTCATAACTCGAGAATCCCGCCGCAACTCGAGCAAAACCACGTGGTTCTCCCGTCATCGCAAGATGAGGCCCTTGCCCGCTACAGCGTTTCAAAAGATGTCCCAGGTTCCGTCTTGAAATGCGAAACGGTACTTGGCACCCTTGATGCGACCCCAAAAGTCCCCCAACACGCCGGTCTCACTCAAGGGGAACACCGAGGTTCCCGGCACCACTTCATTTAAGCCCCTTCTCCCCTCCTGATCGTGACCGGTGGGTCGATTCCCCTGCTTTGTCTGCAAGGGGGCCCGACCTTCCCTGCACAACTCAGGATGAGGCCGGTCTCATGGGGAAATTCGATACGTAGCTTTGTGGGTGGTGCCACTTGCTGAAAGACTCCAATTTCCCGGTCCGCTCTTGATAAGAATCCGATGCTCGGACACCTCTTGGAAGGCAGCCTTGAGTATGAAGGTACAACACGAAGGGGCACTAACACACCTGTGCATCATCCGGAAAAAAGGGCAGGTTACATACACAGCTCGACAAGTGGCCTGTCACCTCGAGAACAACTCGAGAGGCAAGAGGAGTCCCATCCTCCAGAAAAGACGAGGCCTGACTCTCCTGTACCAACATGCAGGGACCTTGCGATCTGAGTCAGAAATGGAGAGGAACACTGAGGTTCCTGCTTCAACTCGAGATGAGTCCCTCTTACATTCCACCAAATGCAGAGGAGTCTCGAGAGGCCCCTCCAAACTGCACAGTATCCCTGACTTCTCAGAGGCACTCTGAGAAGCTCCCTGAGGTCGCAGGCACAAGTCAAGGGAACCCTGGGTTTTATGCAGTGACCCGAGAAAGACCTCGAGAGTCCTTCTTCAACCTGTCTTGAGGCCCGATTACCCTACCATGACTCGAGAGCAATGACGAACTCCCCCTAGCCATCTCATGGGGACCTGACTTCCCTGGCGCCACACGAGAGGCTCCCTGAGCTCCCTCTCGTACCTCGTCAGAAACCCGGCACTAGCGCGGCAGTCTAGAAAACCCACAAGAGGCCGCCATCATCGCGAGATGAGGGCCTTCTTTTCCTGCATGGCCTGGAGAGGAATCCCGAGTCCTCCATCCAAACAGCAAAGGAGGCTTGACTCCCTTTAGGGCACACAGTGGGCTCCAAGAGATACCCATCGCGACTCAAAAGGACAGCGGAGTTCTTTGCTTCCCCTCGAGACGAGGCCTGATTCCCCGGGTGAGTCTGGTATGCAAGCCCGAGATCCCTGTCGCCCCTAGGGATGAACATTAAGTCCTGGACACAAGCCAAGATGAGGTCTATTTTGCCCTGCAGTGACTCGAGGGCAATCCCCAGCTCTCCCTTGAAACTCGAATGGAAGATAGGACTTCCCTGGCCCAACACATGAGGAAGACTGTATTCCCCGTCGAAACTCGAGAATCCCGCCACAACTCGAGAAACGCTACGTGGTTCCCCTGTCATCGCAAGATGAGGCCCTTGCCCCCTACAGCGTCTCAAGAGAAGTCCCACGTTCCGTCTTGAAGTGCGAAACGGTATCGGCACCCTTGATGCAACCTCAAAAGTTCCTCGACACACTGGTCTGACTCGAGGAGAACACCGAGGTTCCCGGCACCACTACATTTGGGCCCCTTCTCCCCTCCTGATCACGACAGGAGGGTCGATTCCCCTGTTTTGTCTTGAAGGGGTTCCCGCCTTTCCCGGTGCATCTCAGGATGAGGCCGGTCTCACGAGGATATTCGAGACATAGCCTCGTGGATGGTGACACATGCCAAAAGACCCCGATTTCCCGGTTCGCTCTTGATAAGATCCCAATGCCCGGACACCTCTTTGAAGATAACCCTTTTGATGAAGGCACAACACGAAGGGGCACTGACACCCCTGGGTATCGTCCGGAGAAACCCGCAGGTACCACACACAGCTCGAGAAGTGACCTGTCACCCCGTGAACAACTGGAGAGGCAAGCAGAGTTCCATTCCTCCACACAAGACGAGGCCTGACTCTCCTGTTCGAACTCTGCAGCGAAACTGCAATCTGAGTCAGATCTGGCCCAGGGGAAGTCAGGAGAGGAAACATGAGTTTCCTGCCTCCACTCGAGATGAGGCCCTCTTCCATTGCACCGAACCCAGTGGAGTCCCGAGAGGCCCCTCCCAACTGCACAGTATCCCTGACTTCTCAGAGGCACCCTTAGACCTTCCTGAGATCACCGGCACAAGTCGAGGGAACCAAGGGTTTCCTGCCCCAACCCGTAAAAGACCTCGAGAGTCCTTCTTCAACGCGTCTTGAGGTGCGATTCCCCTACCATGACTCGAGAGCAATGACGCACTCCGCCTAGCCACGCGCATAGAAACCTGACTTCCCTGGCGCCACAGGAGAGGCTCCCTGAGCTCCCCATTATACCTCGTGAGCAACACCACACTGGAGCCGCAGCTCGAGAATACCCACGAGACGCCCCAGTCCTCACGAGATGAGGGCCTTCTTTTGCTGTATGGCCTGGAGAGCAATCCTGAGTCCTCTCTCCAAACTCCACAGGAGGCTTGACTCATTTTAGGCCACACAGTGAGCTCCAAGATATACCCGTCGTGACTTGACAGGAGAGCGGTGTCCTTGGCTTCCCCTCGAGACGAGGCCTGATTCCCCGGGTGAGTCGAGAATGCAATGCCGAGATCGCTGTCGCCCCAGCAGAGGAACATTAGGTCCTGGACACAAGCCTAGATGAGGTCTATTTGGCCCTGCAGTGTCTCGAGAGCAATCCCCAGTTCTAACTCGCAATTCGAATGAAAACTGGACTTCCCTGGGCCAGTTGAACAGGAAGCCTGAATTCCCCGTCGTAACTCGAGAATCCCGCTGCAACTCAAGAAAAACCACGTGGTTCCCCCGTCATCGAAAGATGAGGCCCTTGCCCGCTACAGCGTCTCAAGAGAAGTCCCACGTTCCGTATTGAAGAGCGAAAAGTTACTTGGAACCCTTGATGCGACCCCAAAAGTTCCCCGACATACCAGTCTCACTTGAGGAGAACACCGAGGTTCCCGGCACCACTTCATCTGAGACTCTTCTCCCCTCTTGATCGCGACAGGAGGTTCGATTCCCCTGCTTTGTCTGGAAGGCATTCCCGACCTTCCTGGCGCACATCAAGATGAGGCCAGTCTCATGAGGAAATTTGAGACATAGCCTCGTGGGTGGTGCGGCATGCCAAAAGACCCCAATTCCCTGGTCCGCTCTTGATAAGAACCCGATGGCAGAACCCAACTCGAAGGCAATCCTGTGGATCAAGGCACAACACGAAGGGTCAGTGACACCCCGGTGCATCGTCCAGAAAAACCCACAAGTTCCACATACAAATCGACAAGTGGCCTGTCACCCCATGAACAACGCGAGAGTCAAGCGGAGTTCCAGTCCTCCACACAAGACGAGGCCTGACTCTCCTGTCCCAACTCTGCAGGGACTCTGCGATCCGAGTCAGATCTGGCGCATTTGAAGCCAGGAGAGGAACCCTGAGGTTCCTGCCTCAACATGTCTTGAGGCCCTCTTCCATTGCACCAAACCCAGTGGAGTTCCGAGAGGCCCCTCCCAACTCCACAGTGACCCTGACTTCTCAGAGGCACGCTGAGAAGCTTCCTGAAGTCACTGGCACAAGTCGATGGAACCCAGGGTTTCCTGCTGCAACCCAGGAAAGACCTCGAGAGTCCTTCTTTAACACCTCTTCAGGCCCAATTCCCCTACCATGACTCGAGAACAATGACGGGGTCCCTCTCACCACGTGCATAGAGACCTGACTGCCCTGGCACCACGTGAGAGGCTCACTGAGCTCCCAGTCTTACTTCGTGAGAAACCCCACACTAGCGCCACAGCTCGAGAAAACCTACGAGACGCCCCAGTCATTGGGAGATGAGGGCCTTCATTTCATGCATTCCCTGGAGAGCAATCCCGTGTCCTCCCTCCAAACACCAAAGGAGGTTTGACTCCCTTTAAGCCACTCAGTGGGCTCCAAGACATACCCGTCCGACTCGAGAGGAGAGCAGAGTCCTTTGCTTCCCCTCGAGATGAGGGCTGACTCCAAGGTGAGTTTGGAATGCAACCCCGAGATTTCTGTCGAGCCTTGACATGAACATTAGGTCCTGCACACAAGCCTTGGTGGGGTCTCTTTTGCCTTCAGTGACTAGAGCGCACCTCCAGCTCTTCCTCGAACCTCGAATGGAAGATAAGACTTTTGTGGGCCAACACAAGAGGAAGCATGAATTCCCTGTGGTAACTCAAATATCCCACCGCAACTAGAGAAAAACCAAGTGGTTCCGCAGTCATTCCAAGATGAGGCCCATGCCCGCTGGAGCACCCCAAGAGAAGTCCAACGTTCCATTTTGAAGAGCGAAACGGTACTTGGAACGCTTTATGCGACCCCAAAAGTTACCCGACACACCTGTCTCACTTGAGGGAAACACCGAGGTTCCCAGCAGCACTTCATCTGAGCCACTTCTCCCCTCCTGATCGCCACAGGAGGGTCGATTCCTCTGCTTTGTCTGGAAGAGTTTCATGAACTTCGCGGCATATTTCAGGATGAGGCCGGTTTCATGAGGAAATTCGAGACAACCCACGTGGGTGGTGCCAAAAGCTGAACGACCCCGATATCCCGGTCCGCTCTTCATAAGAACCCGATGCCCGGACACCTCTTCGAAGGCAACCCTGTGGATGAAGACACAAAACGAAGGGTCACTGACACCCCCGTGCATCGTCTGGAAAAACCTGCAGATTCCACACACAGTTTGACAAGGGGCCTGAAACCCCATGAACAACTCGAGAGGCAAGCGGAGTTCCATTACTCAGAAAAGACGTAGCCTGTCTCTCCTGTCCCAACTCTGCAGGGACCCTGATGTCGGAGTCTGAAACAGAGAGGAAGTCTGAGGTTCCTGCCTCCCCTCGAGATGAGCCCCTCTTCCATTGCGACAAACCCAGCGGAGTCCCGAGAGGCACCGCCAACTCCACAGTATCCCTCAACTCTCAGAGACACCCTGGGAAGTTCCCTAAGGTCCCCGGCAGAAGTCGAGGGAAACGACTTTTCCCCGCCACAACCCGAGAAAGACCTCGAGAGTCCCTCTTCAACGCGTCTTGAGGCCCTAGTCCCCTCCCATTACTCGAGAGCCACAACGCGCTCCTCCTCGCTACGCGCAGGGAGACCTGACTTCCCTGGCGCCGCACGAGAGGCTCCCTGAGATCCTCGCCGTGCCTCGCGAGAAAACCCCCACGGGCGCCGCAGCTCGAGGAAACCCCTGAGACGCCCCCGTCCTCGCGATGTGAAGGGACTTCTTTTCCTGCATGGCCTGGAGAACAATCCCGAGCCCTCTCTCCAAAATGAAGAGGAGGCTTGACTCCACTGACGCCACTAGGGGGCTCCAAGATATCCGCGTCGCGACTCGGGAGGACAGCAGAGTCCTTTGCTTCCCCTCGAGACGAGGCCTGACACCCAGGGGGATCCTGGAATGCAACCCCGAGATCCCTGCCTTCCCTGGAGAAGAACATTAGGTCCTGGACACAAGCCTAGATGAGGTCTCTTTGGCCCTGCAGTGACTCGAGCGCAACCCCCAGCTTTCCCTCGCCAATCGAATGGAAGAGTGGGCTTCCCAGGGCCAACAGAGGAGGAAGCCTGTAATCCCCATCGTCACTCGAGAATCCCGGCGCAACTCGAGAAAAAACACGTGGTTCCAACGTCTTCACAAGATGAGGCCCTTGCCCACTACAGCGTCTCAGGGGAAGTCCCATGTTCCGCCCTGAAGTGCGAAACAGTACCTGACACCCTTCATGCGACCCCCAAAAGCTCCCCGACATGCCGGGTACCCTCGAGGGAACACCGAGGTCCCGGCACAGCTTAATCTGAGACCGTTCTCCACTCCTGATCACGACAGGAGAGTCGATTCCCCTGCGTGGTTCAGAAGGGGTTCGCGGCCTTCCCGGTGCACCTCAGGATGAGGCCGGTCTCACAGGGAAATTCGAGACGAGCCACGTGGGTGGTGCCACATGCCAAATGCCCCCGATTCCCCGGTCCGCTTTTGAGAAGGACCCGAGGCCCGGACCCCTCTTCGAAGGCAACCCTGTGGGTGAAGGCACAACATGAAGGGGCACTGACACCCCCGTGCATCATCCGGAAAGACCCGCGGGTTCCACACACAGCTCGACCAGGGGCCTGAAAACCCCTGACAACTCGAGAGGTAAGCGGGGTTCCCTTCCTCAGACAAGACGAGGCATGACTCTCCTGTCCCAACTCTGCAGGGACCCTGTGGTCGGAGCCGAAACGGAGAGGAAGCCTGAGGTTCCTGCCTCCCCTCGAGGTGAGGCCCTCTTCCGTTGCGCCAGACCCAGCGGAGTCCCGAGAGGCCCCACCAACTTCACAGGATCCCTCGCCTCTCAGAGGCACCCTGGGAAGTTCCCTAAGGTCCCCGGCAGAAGGCGAGGGACACGAGGGTTTCCCGCCGCCACCCGAGAAAGACCTCGAGAGTCCTTCTTCAATGCGTCTCGAGGCCCTAGTCCCCTCCCGTGACTCGAGAGCCATGACGCGCTCCCCCTCGCCACGCGCATGGAGACCTGACTTCCCTGGCGCCGCACGAGAGGCTCCCTGAGATCCTCGTCGTGCCTCGGGAGAAAACCCCCACGGGCGCCGCAGCTCGAGGAAACCCCTGAGATGCCCCCGTCCTGGCGAGCTGAGGGCCTTCTTTTCCTGCATGGCCTGGAGAGCAATCCCGGGTCCTCTCTCCAAACTGAAGAGGAGGCTGGACTCCCTTGAGGCCACTCAGTGGGCTCCAAGAGATCCGCGTCGCCACTCGAGAGGAGAGCGGAGTCCTTGGCTTCCCCTCGAGACGAGGCCTGACTCCCCGAGGGAGCCTGAAATGCAACCCCGAGATCCCTGCCTTCCCTGGAGAGGAATATTAGTTCCAGGACACACGCCTTGATGAGGTCTCTTTGGCCCTGCAGTGACTCGAGCGCTACCCCCAGATTTCCCTCGCTACTTGAATGGGAGATGGGGCTTCCCAAGGCCAACCCAAGAGGAAGCCTGAAATCCTCGTCGAAACTCGAGAATCCTGCCGCAACTCGAGAAAAACCACGTGGTTTCAACGTCTTCGCAAGATGAGGCCCTTGCCCGGTACGGCGTCTCAAGGGAAGTCCCATGTTCCGTCGTGAAGTGAGACACGGTACCTGACACCCTTCATGCGACATCCAAAAGTTCCCCGACATGCCGGGTTCCCTTGAGGGGAACACCGAGAGTCCCGGCACCACTTCCTCTGAGCTCCTACTCCTCTCCTGTTCGCGACAGGAGAGTTGATTCCCCTGCGTGGTCTGGAAGGGGTTCCCGGCCTGCACGGCGCCCCTCAGGATGAGGCCAGCCTCGCGAGGAAATTCGAGACAAGCCCCGTGGCTGGTGCCCCATGTTGAACGACCCTGATTTCCCGGTCCGCAGTTGAGGAGAACCCAATGCCCGGACACCTCTTCGAAGGCCACCCTGTGAGTGAAGGAACAACACGAAGGGGCACTGACACTCCCGTGCATCGTCCGGAAACACCCGCGGTTTCCACACAGAGCTCCACGAGGGGACTGAGACTCCCTGAGCAACTCGAGAGGCAAGCGGAGTTCCCTTCCTCAGACAAGACGAGGCCTGACTCTCCTGCCCCAAAGCTGCAGGGACACTGCTGTCGGAGTACGAAACGGAGAGGAAGCCTGAGGTCCTGTCTCCCCTCGAGATGAGGCCCTCTTCGATTGCGCCAAACCCAGAGGAGTCCCGAGATGGCCCACCAACTCCACAGCATCCCTCACCTCTAAGAGGAACCCTCAGAAGTTCCCTCAGGTCACCGGGAGAAGTCGAGGGAAACGATGGTTTCCTGCTGCAAGCCGAGAAAGACCTCGAGAGACCTTCTTCTACACGCCTTGATGCCCTAGTCCCCTCCCAGGACTCAAGAACAATGACGCGCTCCCCCTCGCCACGCTCATGGAGACCTGACTTCCCTGGCGCCGCACGAGAGGCTCCCTGAGAACCTCGTCGTGCCTCGTGAGAAAAGCCCCACGGACGCCGCAGCTCGAGGAAACCCCTGAGAAGCCCCCGTCCTCGCGAGGTGAGGGCCTTCTTTTCCTGCCTTTCCTGGAGAGCAATCCCGAGTCCTCTCTCCAAACTGAAGATTAGGCTTGACTCCCTTGAGGCCACTCAGAGGGCTCCAAGAGATGCGCATCGTGGCTCAAGAGAAGAGCGGAGTCCTTTGCTTCCCCTGGAGGCGAGGCCTGACTCCACGGGAGACTCTGGAGTGCAACCCCGGGATCCCTGTCTTCCCTTGAGAGTACTACTAGGTCCTGGACACAAGCCTAGATGATGTGTCCTGGGCCCTGCAATGACTCGAGCGCAACCCCCAGCTTTCCCTAGCAACTCGAATGGAAGATGGGGCTTCCCAGGGCCAACCCAAGAGGAAGCCTGAAATCCCCGTCGTAACTCGAGAATCCCGCCGCAACTCGAGAAAAACCACGTGGTCCCAACGTCTTCGCAAGATGGGGCCCTTGCCCGCTACGGCGTCTCAAGGGAAGTCTCACGTTCCGTCCTGAGTTGCGAAACGGTACCTGACACCCTTCATGCGACCTCCAAAATTTCCCAGACACGCCGGGTTCCCTCGAGGGGAACACCGAGGGTCCTGGCACCCCTTCATCTGAGCCCCTTCTCCCCTCCTCATCACGACAGGAGAGTCGATTCCCCTGCGTATTCTGGAAGGGGTTCCCGGCTTTCCCGGCACACCTCAGGATGAGGCCGGCCTCCCGAGGAAATTCGAGACGAGCCCCGTGGGTTGTGCCACATGCCGAACGACCCCGATTTCCTAGTCCGCTCTGGATAAGAACCCGATGCCCGGACACCTCTTCGAAGGCAACCCTGTTGGTGAAGTTACCATTCGAAGGGGCACTGACACCCCCGTGCGTCATCCGGAAAAACCCGCGGTTTCCACACACAGCTTGACGAGGTGCGTGAGACACCCTGAGCAATTCGAGAGGCAAGCGGAGTTCCCTTCCTCAGACAAGACGAGGCCTGACTCTCCTGTCCCAACTCTGCAGGGACCCTGTGGTTGGAGTCCGAAAAGGAGAGGAAGCCTAAGTTTCCTGTCTCCCCTCGAGATGAGGCCCTCTTCCATTGCGCCAAGCCCAGCGGAGTCCCGAGAGGCCCCGCCAACTCCACAGCACCCCTCACCTATCAGAGGCACCATGGGAAGTTCCCTCAGGTCCCCGGCAGAAGTCGAGGGAAACGAGGCTTTCCCGCCGCAACCACAGAAAGACCTCGAGTGTCCTTCTTCAACGCCTCTGGAGGCCCTAGTCCTCTCCCATGACTGTAGAGCCATGACGCGCTCCCCCTCGCCACGTGCACAGAGACCTGACTTCCCTGGCACCGCACGAGAGGCTCCCTGAGATCCTCGTCTTGCCTCGTGAGAAAACCCCCACGGGCGCCGCAGCTCGAGGAAACCCCTGAGAAGCCCCCATCCTCGCGAGGTGAGGGCCTTCTTTTCCTGCCTGACCCAGAGCACAATCCCGAGTCCTCTCTCCAAACTGAAGAGAAGGCCTGACTCCCTTGAGGCCACTCAGTGGGCTCCAAGAGATCTGCGTCGCGACTTGAGAGGAGAGCGGCATCCTTGGCTTGCCCTCGAGGCGAGGCCTGACTCCCCGGGGGAGTCTGGAACGCCACCCTGAGATCCCTGTCTTCCCTTGAGAGGAACGTTAAGTCCCGGACACAGGCCTAGATGAGGTCTCTTTGGCCCTGCAGTGACTCGAGTGCAACCCTCAGCTTTCCCTCGCAACTCGAATGGAAGATTAGGCTTCCCGGGGCCAACACAAGAGGAAGCCTGAAATCCACTTCGTAACTCTAGAATCCCGCCACAACTCGAGAAAATCCACATGGTCCCAACGTCTTCGCAAGATGAGGCCCTTGCCCGCTACGGCGTCTCAAGGGAAGTCCCAGGTTCTGTCCTGAAGTGCGAAACGGTACCTGACTCCTTTCATGCAACCCCCAAAAGTCCCCCACACGCCGGTTTCCCTCGAGGGTAACACCGAGGGTTCCATCCCCACTTCATCTGAGCCCCTTCTCCCCTCCTGATGGCGACAGGAGAGTCGATCCCCCTGCATTGTCTGGAAGTGTCCCCGGCCTTCCCAGCACAACTCAGGATGAAGCCGGCCTCACTAGGAAATTTGAGACTAGCCCCGTGGGTGGTCCCTCATGCCGAAAGACCCCGATTTCCCTGTCCGCTCTTGAAAAGAACCCGAGGCCCGGACACCTCTTCGAAGGCAACCCAGTGGGTGAAGGCACAACACGAAGGGGCACTGTCACCGTCGTGCATTTCCGGAAACACCCGCAGGTTCCACACACAGCTCAACAAGGGGCCTGAGACCCCCTGAGCACCTCGAGAGGCAAGTGGAGTTCCCTTCCTCAGACAAGACGATTCCTGACTCTCCTGTCCCAACTCTGCAGGGACCCTGCGGTCGGAGTCCGAAACGGAGAGGAAGCCTGAGGATCCTGCCTTCCCTGGAGATGAGGCCCTCTTCCATTGCGCCAAACCCAGCGGAGTCCTGAGAGGCCCCGCCAACTCCACAGCATCCCTCATCTGTCAGAAGCACACTGGGAAGTTCCCTAAGGTCACCGGTAAACTTTTATTGCACAAGGTCCCCATGAAAAGGCCCACGCAGCAGGACAGCCACAGATTCTGTCTGCCATTAAAGGGCAGTAAGGTGCCCTCCCCACTTCTTTGCTGCCTCGGCGGCCACCAGGGTGCAATTCGCGTACCCTTCCCTTTCCCATCCTAGCAGGTGCTCCAGGGCCCGCTGGCCTACAAAGTGCCAGAAGCAGGGCTGGGCCAGCCGGCCAGAATTCAGGGTTATGTCCCTTGGACTTCCAGCGGACACTAGGCTGCTTGGGAAAACCGCGCAGACTCTGAGGTTTTTCAGCAGAGGGGTGGAGCGGTAAAGGCCTTGACCCCAAAGACGAGGCCTTTCTGCGACTGCCAGGTTGGGGAGCTCTGAGACTGTGCCAACACAGGGCGGAATACATGGTTCCCTGCTCCACGCAGTCCACGTTCCCTTACCTGTGTTCCACACCCCTCCGCTGTGGCCAATGGATGCCGATCCTTGGGGATCCAGGAGTTCACGAAATGGGCATTCCCAGCCGCAATGGCGACCCCCAACAGCACATCTGGAAAGCCCTCCCCCACCCCCGCCAGGAGCCGACCCCCACTGCGAACGGAACCCCACCCCGCCCCTCACCGCCAGGTTTCGCCCCGGCCCTGCCGGGCTCCCGGTGGGTTCCCAGCAATATTGGCGACCCCCGGGAGCACAACAGGGACCGACCCCCCACCCACAGTGAGCGGAATCTCGACCTGTGTAGCCCAGGTTTACCCCACCCTGGCTGCACTCCCGGCACGTTTCCAGCTGCAGTGGCCATCTCCGAGAGCACAACTGGGAAGCCCTCCCCTACCCCCGCCAGGAGCCGACACCCGCCCTGCGCCTCCCGGGTTCGCCCCGCCCCTGCCGCGCTCCAGGGGCGCTGCCCACCTTCACCAGTGGCTCTCAGTGAGCCCCGTCCCCACTCCCAGTTCCAGGAGAGGCTCTCGGACCTCGCTGCTGCCGCCAGGTCAAACATGAGGACAATACATACACCCCACAGAGACAATCCAAGCTGTCTATGATTTAGGGATAAAATGAGGACTACAGAAAGGCAAGATGACCTGACCTAGGAGGGCCATGATATTCTATAGAACCAGACAAAGTTGGTTACCAAGGAAACTTTTTTCCTTGGAACCCGGAAAGCTGGTTCTTTGCATATGCAATGACCAACAATTAGCTTGTTACCCAAGCCTGCCTCGCTGCCACCCCCACTCCCCCCACTCCCCAGAAGACTGGCTCAAAGAAATATTTTAAATCTCAGGCGGAAACCTGGAAGATGTCTTGTCTGTCTGTTTGGATTAAGGTATGTGTCAGTGTGAGCCCTGTGTTTTTTGATAATATTGCTCAAGTTCTGAGTTCTGATTTCAATGGTCTCAAGACAAGGCAGCCCTTCCAAATCAAACTGCTGGAAATACAAGAAAACATTGACCTAAATGAATGTCAGAGTCCCGTGAACTGGGAACTAGTCGATATTAAATATCTAGTATTTTTGGTTTTGCTCCTCCATTATAGACATGTCTAAGAGTCAACAACATTAAGCACAACATGTTCATAGTGCCTAGGTTTCTTTTGAGGTAAAAATTGCTCTATTGTTATATCTGTCACAAGCTTGTCAGCAAGAAACTACCTGGAAACGACAACAATAAAAGTAAAAAATGTAAATGTGATATGAGCTTTTAGACAAACTCTTTACAATAATTATACTCTAAAATATCTGCCTCTCATAGTCTTGATTGAAGGCAGAGGAGAAGGGGATGACAGAGGATAAGATGGTTGGATGGCATCACTGACTCGATGGACATGAGTTTGAGCAAGCCCCTGGAGCTGGTGACGGACACGGAAGCCTGGCGTCCTTCAGGCCACGGGGTCCCAAAGAGTCAGACACGACTGAGCAACTGAACTGAACTGAACTAACAAACGTTTCTCCAGGAGTTTTGGTTACCCGAGTTTCTATCCTTGTGACGACAGTGTATTGAATAGCTAGGTCATTTCCAAATAAATGAAAGTTCTGAAACATTCACGACTTGAAAGGACCTCCCTTTTACACAGAAACAAAAGAGATTTTTGACTCTCCATGAATAGTGTCTGGCACCATCCTGACATGTTAAATGTAAGAAAGCAATTGTTTTGTTTTGTTTTGTTCTGTTCTTGGGGGTGGGGGGAGGGGGGCGGGCTATAGCGAATGCCAATATAAAAGTCAGTTCTTGGTTGCTGAAGGGAAATGTATGGCTTGTTATTACAAGAAAGTATGTGGAATGCAATGGCACTTGAGGAAGGAAAACAAAGTAGTTCTGTCTTACAGGTGGCCGTTTCAGGATGGGAGAAGCAAAGGAATGGGTACAGAATGGGTTAAGGAGGTTGTAGGGAAAGTGGACCCCCAGAAAAGAGTTCTGTGCCTAGCACAAGTTTTCTTGAGATGTCGAACTGCCTTTGCTAATGGAGTTTAAGTTTCTTTACCTCTTAAGTGATCTCTTCTAGGTTGACCTAGAACAGAAATCTTTTGTCAGCTTTGGCTAAGTGGAGAAGTAGTGTTTCACGGTGACATATGTAATCCTTCCTGACTGTTTGCAGCCCTTTTAATATCGATGCACTGCTTCTGCTGCTGCTGCCGCCGCTGCTGCTGCTAAGTCGTTTCAGTCGTGTCCGACTCTGTGCGACCCTATAGACAGCAGCCCACGAGGCCCCGCAGTCCCTGGGGTTCTCTAGGCAAGAACACTGGAGTGGGTTGCCATTTCCTCCTCCCATGCATGAAAGTGAAAAGTGAACGTGAAGTCGCTCAGTGGTGTCCGACTCTTAGCGACCCCATGGACTGCAGCCTACCAGGCTCCTCCATCCATGGGATTTTCCACGCAAGAGTACTGGAGTGGGGTGCCATTGCCTTCTCCCATATCTATGCACAAGCCTGCCTAAATCATTGACTTCTAGCTAGCTTTGGGATGCCAATGACCATCCACCCTTACAAGGCAACAGAGAAGAGAAAAACACTTACCAGAGGAGGTCCTGGTAAGGAACGAGGAACTAACAAGCTCCCGCCAACCAGGATTCTGCAGAGGTCAACAAGAGGTCAGTAAGAGATGGAAGACTGCAGTCCAGAGGTCCTAGCAACTTCCATCTTGCAGCAGAGACCCAGCATAGTCAAAACGAATTCAATGTTGCAAAAAATAAGTAAACAAATAAAGACAGAAGTTCTTTGAACACATGACTGAGATTAGGGGTGAGGCAGTACATGTACAGTGCCCGGAAAATCTTAAAGTATGAGAAAGGAAAGAAATTAAAGACAACTATCAAGCTGTCCAAACTGATAAAAACGAAAGATTACACAGTTTTTTCTATATATATTACCAGATAATAATCTGAAAAGGAATTAAAAAAAATTCCCTTTCAATAATGTCAACATGAATACAACACTTTGCCATGGATGTAACGAGGATGACAAGACTGGCACACTGGAACTTATACACCCTGGCTGAAAACTATCCTGAATACATGGACAGGTATTCCATAACAATGGAAAGACTTAAGATGGCAATACCATGGAATGCATCTTCAATCTGAAATGAAGATTTGATATGATTTGATCGCTCAGAGCTTTTGTGTCATCAATTGTTATTAAAGTATAAATGAGATAGAGAAAGCTGCTGACTTAGACTTGAGGCGGGGTGTACGCCCTGCTGGTCTCTAGCCAGATATTCTACAGGCACTAGCAGTCAGCTAAGGAAAGAAAGGCACTGTCTCAGGGAATGGCACCAGGCCCCTCCCCCACGACATGCCTTGAGGTCACATTGGCAGCAGGTGAGTCATCCTGGGCCAAAAACTGATTGACATGAATCTTGAAGAAAGGCAGTATTCCAGGCAAATATATCATTTCCTTAACATAGATTAGGAGAACAAGGTACGAGGAAAACATACTGTTTTGTTCAAGTCGCTTCTGAGCCTATTGGGGGAACCGACCTGAAGCCAGAGTCCAGCAGATATACATAGGATATTTACATCGCTTAAGACAAACATTTCCTCAGGAACAAATGCATTGCTTAGCTGAAGGTTTGTCTGCGAAATTCTTACACATCAGGAGATGGCTCCGAGCTGGGTTTCTACACACAAGAACATGAATGCAAAGGACAAGCCTGCACAGCCCATCTGCCCCCCTCCCCCACAGCCAGCAGCATTTCCAAGTGACCTCCTAAGGCCTTCCCCAAAATACAGGGGCACCTCTGGGTTTCCTGTTTCCCTCACTTCGAACACTTTTCTTAAAAAAAAAAAAAATCCTGCACACTTCTTGATAGAATGCCACAGTGCAAGGAAAACAGGCCTTCGATACTTAAACCTCCCTGTGCCAAACACTTGGGGCTTGGTTCTGTTTTGTTTTGTTTTTTAATTACACCACCACATAATTTAAACTTTTTACAATTTCTAATTATTCAGTACCAAAACACCAAACTTTTATTGCACAAGGTCCCCATGAAAAGGCCCACGCATCAGGACAGCCACAGATTCTGCCATGAAAGGGCAGCAAGGTGCCCTCCCCCCTTCTTTGCTGCCTGGGCGGCCACCAGGGTTTGAAATCCATGCACCCTACTAAGTTTCTAGGGTGCAATCCGTGGACCCTTCCCTTTCCCATCCCAGCAGGTGCTCAAGGGCCCGCTGGCTTACAAAGTGCCAGAAGCAGGGCTGGGCCAGCCGGCCAGAATTCAGTGTTCTGTCCCTTGGACTTCCAGGGGAAACTAGGCTGCTTGGGAAAACCGTGCAGACTGAGATTTTTCAGCAAAGGGGTGGAGCGGTAAAGGCCTTGACACCAAGGGCGAGGCCTTTCTGCGACCGCCAGGTTGGGGAGCTCCGAGAATGTGCCAACAGAGGGCGGAATACTTGGTTCCCTGCTCCAAGCAGTCCCAGTTCCCTGACCTGTGGCCCGCAGCCCTCCGCTGCACCCACTAGATGTGGATCCTTGGGGACACAGGAGCATAGGAAATGGGCGTTCCTAGCCGCAGTGGCGACCCCCGAGAGCACAACTGGGACCGAACCCCCACCCGCAGCCATCTAAATCTCGACCCGCGCAGCCCAGGTTTACCCCGCCCCGGGTGCGCTCCCGGCGCGTTTCCAGCCGCAGTGGCCACCACCGAGAGCACAACTGGGAAGCCCTCCCCCACCCCCGCCAGGAGCCGAACCCCGCCCCGCGCCACCCGGGTTCACCCCGCCCCTGCCGCACACCCAGCGCGTTTCCAGCTGCAGTGGGGACCCCCGAGAGCACAACTGTTACCGCCCCCCACCCCCTCCCGACCAGAACCCCGACCCGCGCCGCCCGGGATCGCCCCGCCCCTGGCGCGCTCCCGGGGCGTTGCCCACTTCCACCAGGGGCTCCTGGTGAGCCCCGTCCCCACGCCCGGTTCCAGGAGAGGATCTCGGACCTCGCTACTGCCGCCAGGTCAAACACGAGGACAATACATCCACCCCACAGAGACAATCCAAGCTGTCTATGATTTAGGGATAAAATGAGGACTACAGAAAGGAAAGATGTCCTGACCTAGGAGGGCCATGAGAGTCTATAGATCCAAACAAAATTGGGTACCAAGGAAACTTTTTTCCTTGGAACCCGGAAAGCTGGTTCTTTGCATATGCAATGACCAACAATTAGCTTGTTACCCAAGCCTGCCTCGCTGCCACCCCCACTCCCCCCCCCCCACTCCCCAGGAAAATGGCTCAAAGAAATATTTTAAATCTCAGGCGGAAAACTGGAAGATGTCTTGTCTGTCTGTCTGGATTAAGGTATGTGTCAGTGTGAGCCTTGTGTTTTTTGATAATATTGCTCAAGTTCTGAGTTCTGATTTCAATGGTCTCAAGACAAGGCAGCCCTTCCAAATCAAACTGCTGGAAATACAAGAAAACATTGACCTAAATGAATGTCAGAGTCCCGTGAACTGGGAACTAGTCAATATTAAATATCTAGTATTTTTGGTTTTGCTCCTCCACTATAGACATGTCTAAGAGTCAACAACATTAAGCACAACATGTTCATAGTGCCTAGGTTTCTTTTGAGGTAAAAATTGCTCTATTGTTATATGTGTCACAAGCTTGTCAGCAAGAAAGTACCTGGAAACAGCAACAACCAATGTAAAAAATGTAAATGTGATATGAGCTTTTAGATAAACTCTTAACAATAATTATACTCTAAAATATCTGCCTCTCATAGTCTTGATTGAAGGCAGAGGAGAAGGGGATGACAGAGGATAAGATGGTTGGATGGCATCACTGACTCGATGGACATGAGTTTGAGCAAGCCCCTGGAGTTGGTGATGGACACGGAAGCCTGGCGTCCTGCAGGCCACGGGGTCACAAAGAGTCAGACTCGACTGAGCAACTGAACTGAACTGAACTTACAATCGTTCCTCCAGGTGTTTTGGTTACCTGAGTTTCTATCCTGGTGCTAAACTAAGTGACGACAGTGTATTGAATAGCTAGGTCACTTCCAAATAAATGAAACTTCTTAAACATTCACGACTTGAAAGGACCTCCCTTTTACAGAGAAACAAAAGAGATTTTTGACTCTGCATGAATAGTGACTGGCACCATCCGAACATATTAAATGTAAGAAAGCAATTTTTTTGTTTTGTTTTGTTCTGTTCTGTTCTTGCAGGAAGCGGGGTGGGCGCTATTATCACTGATAGGTATGCTCACCAATCTATCAAATGCCAATATAAGAGTCAGTTCTTGGTTGCTGAAGGGAAATGTATGACTTGTTATTACAAGAATGTATGGAATGCAATCACACTTTAAGAAGGAAAACGAAGTAGTTCTGTCTTACAGGTGGCATTTTCAGGACAGGAGAAGCAAAGGAATGGGTACAGAATGGGATAAGGAGGTTGTAGGGAAAGTAGGCCCCCAGAAAAGAGTTTTGTGCCTAGCACAAGTTTTCTTGAGATGTTGAACTGCCTTTGCTAATGGAGTTTAAGTTTCTTTACCTCTTAAGTGATCTCTTCTAGGTTGACCTAGAACAGAAATCTTTTGTTAGCTTTGGCTAAGTGGAGAAGTATTGTTTCACGGTGACATATGTGATCCTACCTGACTGTTCTCATCCCCTTTGATATCTATGCACTGCTGCTGCTGCTGCTGCAGCTGCTAAGTGGTTCAGTTGAGGCCGACCCTGTGCCACGCCATAGATGGCAGCCCACCAGGCCCCGCAGTCCCTGGGGTTCTCTAGGCAAGAACACTGGAGTGGGTTGCCATTTCCTCCTCCTATGCATGAAAGTGAAGAGTGAAAATGAAGTCGCTCAGTGGTGTCCGACTCTTAGCCACCCCATGGACTGCAGCCTACCAGGCTCCTCCGTCCTTGGGATTTTCCAGGAGTGGGGTGCCATTGCCTTCTCCCATATCTATGCACAAGCCTGCCTAAATAATTGACTTCTAGCCAACTTTGGGATACCCATGACCACCCACCCTTACCAGGCAACAGAGAAGAGAAAAACACTTACCACAGGAGGTTCTGATAAGGAACAAGGAACTAACAAGCTCCCACCTACCAGGAATCTGCAGAGGTCAACAAGAGGTCAGCAAGAGATGAGAGACTGCAGTCCAGAGGTCCTAGCTACTTCCATTTAGCAACAAACACCCAGCATAGTCAAAACGATTTCAATGTTAAAGAATAAATAAATAAATAAATAAAAGGACAGAAGTTCTTGAACACATGTCTGAATTTAGGGGTGAGGCATTACATATGTGTCCCAGGATAATCTTAAAGTGTCAGAAAGTAAAGAAATTAAAGACAACTATCAAGCTGTCCAAACTGATAAAAATGAATGATTACACAGTTTTATCTGTATACATTAGCAGATAATAATCTGAAAAGGAATTTTAAAAAATTCCCTTTCAATAATATCAACATGAATAAAACACTTTGCCATGGATGTAACGAGGATGACAAGACTGGCACACTGGAAATTATACACCCTGGCTGAAAACTATCCTGAATACATGGACAGATATTCCATAACGATGGAAAGACTTAAGATGGCAATACCATGGAATGCATCTTCAATCTGAAATGAAGATTTGATATGATTTGATCGCTCAGAGCTTTTGTGTCATCAAGTGTTATTAAAGTATTAAAGAGTTAGAGAAAGCTGCTGACTTATACTTGAGGCGGGGTGGGGGGGGGTAGTAAGAGTACCCCCTGCTGGTCTTTAGCCAGATATTCTACAGGCACTAGCAGTCAGCTAAGGAAAGAAAGGAACTGTTTCAGGGAATGGCACCAGGCCCTTCCCCCACGACATGCATTGAGATAATATTGGCAGCAGGTGAGTCATCCCGGGCCAAAACTTGATTGACATGAATCTTGAAGAAAGGCAGTATTGCAGGCAAATATATCATTTCCTTAACATAGATAAGGAGAACAAGCTAGGAGGAAAACATGCTGTTTTGTTCAAATCGCTTCTGAGCCTTTTGGGGGAACCGACCTGAAGCCAGAGTCTAGCGGAAATACATAGGATATTTACATCGCTTAAGACAAACATTTTCTTAGGAAAAAATGCATTGCTTAGCTCAAGGTTTGTCTGCGAAATTCTTACACATCAGGAGATGGCTCCGAGCTGGGTTTCCACACACAGGAACATCCATGCAAAGGACAAGCCTGCACAGCCCATCTGCCGCCCTCCCGCACAGCCAGCAGCATTTCCAAGTGACCTCCTAAGGCCTTCCCCAAAATACAGGGGCACCTCTGGGTTTCCTGTTTCCCTCACTTCGAACACTTTTCTTAAAAAAAAAAAAATCCTGCACACTTCTTGATAGAATGCCACAGTGCAAGGAATACAGTCCTTCAATATTTAAACCTCCATTTGCAAAACACTTGGAGCTTGGTTTTGTTTTGTTTTGTTTTTTAATTACACCACCACATAATTTAAAGCTTTTACACGTTCTAATTATTCAGTTCCAAAACACCAAACTTTTATTGCACAGGGTCCTCATGAAAAGGCCCACGCAGCTGGACAACCACAGATTCTGCCATGAAAGGGCAGCAAGGTGCCCTCCCCCCTTCTTTGCTGCCTGGGCGGCCACCAGGGTTTGAAATCCATGCACCCTACTAAGTTTCTAGGGTGCAATCCGTGGACCCTTCCCTTTCCCATCCCAGCAGGTGCTCAAGGGCCCGCTGGCTTACAAAGTGCCAGAAGCAGGGCTGGGCCAGCCGGCCAGAGTTCAGTGTTCTGTCCCTTGGACTTCCAGCGGACACTAGGCTGCTTGGAAGAACCGCGCAGACTCGGAGATTTTTCAGCAGAGGGGTGGAGCGGTAAAGGCCTTGACCCCAAAGGCAAGGCCTTTCTGCGACCGCCAGGTTGGGGAGCTCCGAGAATGTGCCCACAGACGGCGGAATACTTGGTTCCCTGCTCCACGCAGTCCCAGTTCCCTTACCTGTGGTCCGCAGCCCTCCACTGCACCCACGGGATGGCGATCCTTGGGGACCCAGGAGCGGACGAAATGGGCGTTCCCAGCCGCAGTTGCAACCCCCGAGAGCGCAACTGGGAACCCCTCCCCATCCCCCCCGTGAGCCGACCCCCGCCCCGCGCCCCCAGGTTTAGCCCCGCCCCTGCCGCGCTCCCGCGCGTTCCCAGCCGCAGTGGCGACCCCCGGGAGCACAACTGGGACTGACCCCCACCCAAAGCCATCGGAATCTCGACCCGCGCAGCCCGGGTTTACCCAGTCCCGGGTGCACTCCCGGCGCGTTTGCAGCCTCAGTGTCCACCTCTGAGAGCACAACTGGGAAGCCCGCCCCCACCCCCGCCAGAAGCCGACCCCCGCCCCACGCCGCCCGCGTTCGCCCCGCCCCTGCACGGTCCAGGTACCTTCCCAGCTTCTAGCGTTCACGCCCGGGTAGGAGCAGGATGTAGGAGTATGGGAGATGTGTCTGGAGCCTGACAGCCTCAGCTCCGCTCTGGCCTGCCCTTTGGACCTAGGAGCCAGGCCAACTTGCAGAGGGCTTAGGGCCCCATTGTATGCAAACTACCAAGGCCTACCGCAAGGAGAGCTCTGTCCGAGGGAAGGGAAGCGCCCCAGGCTGCATTCCCAAGCTGTTGTTTAGCCGCCCAGACTCAGCGCTGCACAGGGGTAATCAGGCTCTCTGTGCCCGCAGCTTCACACACAGGTGTGTCTCCGTAGGAATCAAGAAAGATCCTGACAGAGTGAGGTTCATTAGAGCTATACTAAAGAGCAAAGGCTTGTCCATGTGGTCTTGCCTTCCCCTGTGCCTTTGGGTCTCCAGGCTCGGCCCCAGCTCCGTGGAAACAACCCCTGAGAAAATATCTTCAAGATCCACTTTTCCCAGTGTCTGGGAACCGGGGTTCATAGGAGGAGAGAAAAGCACGCCTCCATAGGGAACGAAAAGGCAGCCCACCTGCCTGTGTTTTGAAGCCTCTATTTGGAAGGAATGGGTTAGCTTCTCCTAAAGGAGACCTCCAGATCTGCTCAGAAGTCGGTAATTCCAGAGGCAGGGTACTGGTTCCTGACTGCCCTTTGCTAGCCTTGCAAAGATATTCCTAGATTCTAGAGTTATTTTCCATGAAGGAGCAGGCTTCGGGAATGTGTCAGACGGGACTGGCTCCTTATTGACCTCAGCTCAGCTATTGCCTTTCCATTCAAACTAGAACAAGGCCCTAGTTTATGAAGGGTAAGTGTCTTCTTCTTTGCAAACTGCCAAGGGCTACAGCAATGAGACCTCTGTCAAGGTGAGGGAAGCCTAAGAGGATGGATTCTCAAGCAGGTGCTTTGCCACAAAGCATCAGCACCCCACGGAGAGAATCAAGCTCCCTGTGCACCAATGTTGGGAGTGTAGCTTCACACACAGAGTTGTCTCTATAGGAGCCAAGAATGTTCCTGAGAGATTAGGTTCACTAAACCTCTCCTACAGAGCATAGACCTGTCCATGTGGTTTTGCCTTCCCCTGTGAGTTGGGTCCTCGAGGTCTGCCACACCTCCGGGGAAACTGTCCCTGAGAAAAGATCTCCAGGAACCACTTCGCCGAGGCTGGGAAATGCTGTTCACATGAAGTAAGGCAAGCGAATCTCCTGCATAGTAAAAGAGGCCTTACAGTCCCTGGAGGAGCAGGCTGCCAGAATGTGTGAAACCTGACTGTTGCCTTACTGGCCTCAGCTCCACCATTGCCTGTTCATCCGAGCTAGCACCCAGGCCTACTTGGAAAAGCGTTTGGGTGCAGATTTCTACAAAGTGCCAAGGGCTACAGCAGTGAGAATTCTCTCTGTGGTAAGGGAGAGCATTTTATGGATTCTCAAGCTGTTTTCTGAATGACAGCGTCAAAATGAACAGAGAGAATCAGGCTCTCTCTGCCCCTATGTTAGGTACGCAGCTTCACACACAGAGGTGTCTCTGTAGGAGCCAAGAATGCTCCGGAGAGATGAGGTTCACTAGAGGTCTGCTACAGAGCATAGACCTGTCCATGTGGTCTTGCCTTCCCCTGTGCCTTTGGGCCCCGGGCTCGGCCCCAGCTCCGTGGAAACAACCCCTGAGAAAATATCTTCAAGATACGCTTTTCCTAGAGGCTGGGAACTGGGGTTCATAGGAGGAGAGAAAAGCAAGCCTCCTTCGGGCACGAAAGGCAGCCAACCTGCCTGTGTTTTGAAGCCTCTATTTGGAAGGAATGGGTTAGCTTCTCCTAAAGGAGACCTCCAGATCTGCTCAGAAGTCGGTAATTCCAGAGGCAGGGTACTGGTTCCTGACTGCCCTTTGCCAGCCTTGCAAAGACATTCCAACATTCTAGAGTTATATTCCATGAAGGAGCAGGCTTCGGGAATGTGTCAGAGGGGACTGGCTCCTTATTGGCCACAGCTCAGGAATTGCCTTTCCATTCAAACTAGGACAGGGCATACTTTATGAAGGGTAAGGGTCTTCTTCTTTGAAACTGCCAAGGGCTACAGCAATGAGACCTCTGTCAAAGCGAGGGAAGCCTAAGAGGACGGATTCTCAAGCAGGTGCTTTACTACAAAGCATCAGCACCCCACGGAGAGAACCAAGATCCCTGTTCCCCAATGTTGGGAGTGTAGCTTCACACACAGAGTTGTCTCTATAGGAGCCAAGAATGTTCCTGAGAGATTAGGTTCACTAAACCTCTCCTACAGAGCATAGACCTGTCCATGTGGTTTTTCCTTCCCCTGTGAGTTGGGTCCCCGAGGTCTGCCACACCTCCGGGGAAACTGTCCCTGAGAAAAGATCTCCAGGAACCGCTTCGCTGAGGCTGGGAAACGCTGTTCACAGGAAGTAAGGCAAGCGAATCTCCTGCAGAGAAAAAGAGGCCTTACTGTCCCTGGAGGAGCAGGCTGCCAGAGTGTGAGAAACCTGACTGTTGCCTTACTGGCCTCAGTTCCACCATTGCCTGTTCCTCCGAACTAGGACCCAGGCCTATTTGGAGAAGCGTTTGGGTGCGGATTTCTACAAAGTGCCAAGGGCTACAGCAGTGAGAATTCTCTCAGCGGTAAGGGAGAGCATTTTATGGATTCTCAAGCTGTTTTCTGAACGACAGGGTCAAAATGAACTGAGAGAATCAGGCTCTCTGTGCCCCTATGTTAGGTACGCAGCTTCACACACAGAAGTGTCTCTATAGGAGCCAAGAATGTTCCTGAGAGATGAGGTTCACTAGAAGTCTGCTACAGAGCATAGACCTGTCCATATGGTTTTGCCTTGCCCTGTGAGTTGGGTCCCCGAGGTCCGCCCCAGCTCAGGGGAAGGAGCCCCTGAGAAAAGATCTCCAGGGACCGCTATTCCCCCAGGCTGGCAAACGCAGTTCACAGGAGGTAACACAAGCGAGCCTCCTGCAAGGCACAACAGGCCTTAGTCTCCCTGGACGATCAGGCTGCCAGAGTGTGTGAGACCTGACTGGTGCCTTACTGGCCTCAGCTCCGCCATTGCGTGTTTCTCCGAACTAGGACCCAGGCCTACTAGGAGAAGGGTTTCGGTATGGATTTCTAAATACTGCCAAGGGGTATAGCAATGAGAACTGTGTCACGGGTAAGGAAGAGCATTGTATGGATTTTCAAGCTGTTGTTTGAACGACAGCTTCAAAGCTGCACAGAGAGAATCAGACTCTGTGTCTCCATGTTCGGTACACAGCTTCACAGACAGGGGTGTCTCCATAGGAAACAAGAACGTTCCTGACAGAGTGAAGTTCACTAGAGCTCTCCTAGAGAGCAAAGACTTGTCCATGTGGTTTTTCTTCCCCTGTGCGTTTGGGGCTCCAGGCTCGGCCCCAGCTCCGTGGAAACAACCCCTGAGAAAAGATCTTCAAGATCCGCTTTTCCCAGAGGCTGGGATGTGGGGTTCATAGGAGGCGGGAAAAGCAGGCCTCCTTCAGAGAGCAAGAGGCAGCCAAGCGGCCTGCGTTTGGAAGCCTCTATTTGGAAGAATGGGTTAGCTTCCCCTAAGGGAGACCTCCAGATCTGTTCAGAAGTCGGTAATTCCAGAGGCAGGGTGCAGGCTCCTGACTGCCCTTTGCCAGCCTTGCAGAGACATTCCTAGATTACAGCGTTATTTTCCATGAAGGAGCAGGCTTCGGGAATATGTCAGACTTGACTGGCGCCTTATTGGCCTCAGCTCAGCTCTTGCCTTTCCTTTCAAACTAGGACAAGGGCCCACTTTATGAAAGGTAAGGGTCCTCTTCTTTCCAAACTGCCAAGGGCTACAGCAATGAGACCTCTGTCAAGGCGAGGGAAGCGTAAGCTGATGGATTCTCAAGCAGGTGCTTTGCCACAAAGCATCAGCACCCCACGGAAAGAATCTGGCTCCCTTTGCCCCTACGTTGCGTGTGTAGCTACACGCACAGAGGTGTCTCGATAGGAGCCAAGAATGTTCCTGAGAGAGGAGGTTCACTGTTGGGGGCCAGAGTGAGGCACTCCGCCCATGGCAAAGGTCATGAGGAAGGAGGCTCGACATACGCAAAGGCGGGATCGAGCCTCAGGAGTCCCCCTGGAAATCCTCGAGCATCTACCCCCATAACCAGAGCCTGCCTACCTTACTACTTTGTGCTCTCACCTACACCTCTGACTTTACGGGGGGCTGTCCCCCACCACCTCTTTCGGAGAAGGAGTTAACCTAGAGCTCCAGTTGATAAAAACCCCTGGGTGTGACAAGAGTGTTTTAACCTACAAACTCCTCTGAAGGTTCTCTAGCCTGCCTGACAGGCTTGTCCGGCCACATGTGATTGCTCACAGCCTCCCAACCATGAGAGGCACGAGATGCTTTAAACCTTCTAAAAACAGGTTCCTTAGAAAAGTTAGAAAATTATTAGTATAAGTATAATGGGCTGATTAGAAATCATATTGGTGAAGGGTTTTTCATTTGTTGAGCTGATGTTTACTGCTAAGTCTCCACATCCCCTGCCCTTATACACATTAATGAATATATAGAAGAAATAAGTATTAACCTTTGATATAAATCACGTTAGACCTTAGGCTAAGTAAATTCTTTCCTTAACTAAAACCCACTACACCCTCACCCTATAGGAATGTAACTTTATTTGGGTGGCGTCTGTTTTAAGAATAATCACCCCTGGAGAAATAAGTGTCCTGGTTGACTGACCGCTGTCACAAGGAGAGGGTCGTAAATTGTCAGCAGGCCCCCCGGCCAGAAGATGATGTAACACCCCTAAGACCTCTGTATACTTTTGTATGAAGCACCTGACTTTGATAAAAGTCAGGACTGCTGACCCCACGTGACTTTTGCATAACATCTCAGTGTATAAAATAGACCATGGAAAATAAAGAATTGGGATCAGTTTCTCGAAATACTGGTCTCCCCATGTCTCTCTCTCTCTCTCACTCTGGTTGAGTCTCCATCTGGAGCGCGGAACCCACCAAGCTTACTAATTTTGCCTGGGCTTCTAAGATCCGACCGGGGAGGCCTCAGTGTCTCCTCTCCTTCGGGAGAACGGAAGGACGCCTGCGGCCTACGTAAGTGGTGCAAGCTTCTTGTCTTGAAGTTTTATTGGTCCCCCGCGTAAACCAAGCTACTCAGCCTCTTTTCTCCACTGAATTTTCCTACTGAGCTATCCTCATTTTATTACTCTTTATATCCTTAATTAACGTTTAATTAAGCAGTTGTTCCTGACCCTCGCCTACGCCGTCTCTGCTTCAAATACCCTGGATCAGCTGGGGCTGGACCCCGGCAGTTCACTAGAGATCTCCTACAGAGCATAGACCTGTCCATTTGGTTTTGCCTTCCCCTGTGAGTTGGGTCCCCGAGGTCCGCCCCAACTCCGGGGAAACAGCCCCTGAGAAAAGATCTCCAGGAACTGCTTTCCGCCCAGGCTGGGAAACGCTGTTCACAGGAAGTAAGGCAAGCGAGCCTCCTGAAGGGAAATAGAGGCCTTACTGTCCCTGGAGGAGCAGGCTGCCAGAGTGTGTGACACCTGACTGGTGCCTTACTGGCCTCAGCTCCGCTATTGCATGTTCATCTGAACTTGAACCCAGGCCTACTTGGAGAAGTGTTTGTGTGCCGATTTCCAGAAACTGCGAAGGGCTACAGCAATGATAACTCTCTCAGTGGTAAGGGAGAGCATTGTGTGGATTCTCAATTTGTTGTTTGAACGACAGCGTCAAAGCTGCACAGAGAGAATCAGGTCTCTGTGTCTCTATGTTGGCAATGCAGCTTCCCACACAGAGATGTCCCCGTTGGAGCCAAGAACATTCCCCACAGACTGAGGTTCACTAGAGCACTCCTAGAGAGCAAAGACTTATCCATGCGGTTTTCCCTTCCCCTGTGCGTGTGGGTCTCTGGGATCAGCCCCTGCTCCTTGGAAACAGCCTCTGAGAAAAGATCTCCAAGAACCTCTTATCACCCAGGCTGGGAAGTGGAGTTCACAGGAGGTGGGATAAGCAAGCTTCCTTCGGCAAGAAGAGACAGCCAACCGGCCTGTGTTTGGAAGCCTATATTTGCAAGGAATGGGTTAGTTTCTCCTGACCGAGACCGCCAGATGTGCTGAGAAGATAGAAATTCCAGAGGCAGGGTCGAGGTTCCTGACTGCCCTGTGCCAGCCTTGCAAAGACATTCCCAGATTCTAACGTTATTTTCCATGAAGGAGCAGGCATCGGGAATATGTCAGACTTGACTGGCGCCTTACTGGCCTCAGCTCAGCTACTGCCTTTCCATTCAAACAAGGACAAGGGCCTACTTGGTGAAGGGTAAGGGTCTGCTTCTTTCCAAACTGCCAAGGACTACAGCAATGAGACCTCTGTCAAGGTGAGGGAAGCCTATGCGGATGGATTCTTAGCAGGTGCTTTGCCACAAAGCATCAGCACCCACGGAGAGAATCAGACTCCCTTTGCCACTATGTTGGGTGTGTAGCTTCATGCACAGAGGTGTCTCTGTAGAAGCCAAGAATGTTCCTGAGTGATGAGGTTCACTAGAGCTCTCCTACAGAGCATAGACCTGTCCATGTGGTTTTGTCTTCCCCTGTGAGTTGGGCCCCCGAGGTCCGACCCAGCTCCAGGGAAACAGCCCCTGAGAAAAAAACTCTAGGAACAGCTTTGCGCCCAGGCTGGGAAATGCAGTTCACAGGAGGCAAGGCAAGCGAGCCTCCTACAGGGAAAAAGAGGCCTTACTGCTCCTGGACGATCAGGCTGCAAGAGTGTGTGAGACCTCACTTGTGCCTTACTGGCCTCAGCTCCGCCGTTGCCTGTTATTCCGAGCTAGGACCCAGGCCTACTTGGAGAAGGGTTAGGGTGTGGATTTCTACAAACTGTCAAGGACGACAGCAATGAGAATTCTCTTAGCAGTAAGGGAGAGCATTGTATGGATTCTCAAGCTGTTGTTTGAATGACAGCTTCAAAGCTACACAGAGAGAATCAGGCTCTCTGTTCCCCTATTTTGGCTGTGCAGCTTCACACACAGAATTTGACTCTGTTGGAGCCAGAAATATTCCTGAAAGACTTAGGCTCACCAAAGCTGTCCTCCAGAGCAAAGACATTGGATGTGGTTTTGCCTTCCCTTGTCAGTATGGGTCCCCTAGCTTGGCCCCAGCTCCGGGGATACAGCCTCTGAAAAAAATCTTCCAAGAAGCGATTTTCCTCCAGGCTGTTAAGCGGAATTCGCAGTTTGCAAGTTAAGGAAGCCTGCTTCGTGGAAGAGCAAGCAGCCAACTGGCCCTGTGTTAGGAAGCCTGTATTTGAAAGGAATGGGTTAGCTTCTACAGCGGGAGAACCTCAGATCTGCTCAGGGGACTGAAATACTAGAGTCAGGGCCGAGGTTCTCCCTTGTCCTTTGCACACCTTGCAAAGACATTCCTAGCTTCTAGCGTTAGTGTCCCTGTAGTAGCAGGCTGCAGGAGCGTGTGATAAATGACTGCCGCGTTCCTGTCCTCAGCTCCGCTATTGACTTTCTATTCGAACTAGAACCCAGGCCTACTTTGAGAGGGGTTAGGGTCCAGTGTTTTCAAACTGCCAAGGGCTACGGCAATGCGAGCTCTGTCAGAGGTAAGAAAAGAGCAATTGGTTGGATTCTTCAGCTGCTGCGTGGCTGCACAGCTTCCGCGCCGCATGGAGAGCATGAGGCTCCTTGTGGCCCTATTTTGGGTATGCAGCAACATGCACACAGAATGTCTGTGTTCACTTATGTACAGGCTTATGAACACTAGAGCTCTCCTACAGAGCAAAGACCACTCAGTGGGCTCCAAGAGATACCTGTCGCGACTCGAGAAGAGAGTGGAGTCCTTTGCTTCCCCTCGAGATGAGGCCTGACTCCCCGGGTGAGTATGGAATGCAACCCCAAATCCCTGTCGCCTATGGAGAGGAACATTAAGTCCTGGATACAAGCCTAGATGAGGTCTAGTTTGCCCTTCAGTGAATGGAGCCCAATCCCCAGCTCTCCCTGGCAACTCGAATGGAAGATTAGACTTCCTGGGCCAACACAAGAGGAAGCCTGAATTCCCCGTCGTAACTCGAGAATCCCACCGCAACTCGAGAAAAACCACGTGCTTCCCTCGTCATCGCAAGATGAGGCCCTTTGTCCGCTACAGCATCTCAAGAGAAGTCCCACGTTCCATCCTGAAGTGCGAAATGGTACTTGGCACCCTTGATGCGACCCCAAAAGTTCCGCGACATACCAGACTCACTCAAGGGGAACACCGAGGTTCCTGGCACCACTTCATCTGAGCCCCTTCTCCTCTCCTGATTGCGACAGGAGGGTCGACTCCCCTTCTCTGTCTGCAAGGGGTTCCCGACCTTCCGGGCGCACCTCAGGATGAGGCCGGTCTCATGAGGAAGTTCGAGACATAGCCTCGTGGGTGGTGCCACATGTCGAAAGACCCCAATTTCACGGTCCACTCTTGAAAAGAACCCGATGCCAGCACACCTCTTTGAAGGAAAACCTGTGGATGAAGGCACAACACGAAGGGGCACTGACACCCACGTGCATCGTCCAGAAAAACCCGCAGGTCCCACAGACATTTCGACAAGTGGCCTGTCACCTGGTAAACAACTCGAAAGGCAAACGAAGGTCCATTCCTCAACAGAAGACTAGGTGTGACTCTCTTGTCCCTATTCTGCAGGGACCATGGGATCCGAGTCAGAAACGGAGAGCAAGCCTGAGGTTCCTGCGTCCGCTCGAGATGAAGCCCTCTTCCATTGCACCACAACCAGTGGAGTCCCGAGAGGCCCCTACCAACTCCACAGTATCCCTGAGTTCTCAGAGGCACAAAAAGAAGCTCCCTGAGGTCACAGGCACAAGTCGAGGGACCCCTGGGTTTTCTGCCATGACTCGAGAAAGACCTCGAGAGTGCTTCAAAATGTGTTGAGTCGCGATTCCCCTACCATGACTCGAGAGCCATGACACGCTCCCCCTCGCGAAGCGCATGGAGACCTGACTAACCTGGCACTGCACGAGAGGCTCCATGAGTTCCTCATCGTACCTCGTGAGGAAACCCACACTGGCGCGGCAGCTCGAGGAAACACATGAGACACCCCGGTCATCACGAGATGAGGGCCTTATTTTCCTGCATGGCATGGAGACCAATCACGAGTCCTCTCTCCAAACTGAAGAGGAGGCTGGACTCCCTTGAAGCCGCTCAGGGGGCTCCAAGAGATCCGCGTCGCGACTCGAGAGGAGAGCGGAGTCCTTGGCTTCCCCTCGAGACGAGGCCTGACTCCCCGGGGGAGCCTGGAATGCAACCCTGAGATCCCCGCCTATCCTGGAGAGGAATATTAGGCCCCGGACACACGCCTAGGTGAGGTCTCTTGGCCCCTGCAATGACTCGAGCGCAACCCCCAGCTTTCCCTCGCAACTCGAGGGGAAGATTGGGCTTCCCAGGGCCAACCCAAGAGGAAGCCTGAGATCCCCGTCGTAACTCGAGAATCCCGCCGCAACTCGAGGAAAACCACGTGGTTCCAACGTCTTTGCAAGATGAGCCTCTTGCCCGCTATGGCGTCTCAAGGGAAGTCCCAGTTTCAGTCCTGAAGTGCAAAACAGTACCTGACACCTTTCATGCGATCCCCAGAAGTTCCCCGACACACCGGGTTCCCTCGAGGGAAACACTGAGGGTCCCGACACCACTTCATCTGAGCCCCTTCTCCCCTCCTGATGGCGACAGGAGTGTCGATTCCCCTGCGTGGTCTGGAAGGGATTCCCGGCCTTCCCGGCGCATCTCAGGATGAGGCCGTCTGCACGAGGAAATTCGAGATGAGCCACGGGGGTGGTGCCACATGCCTATCGACCTCGATTTCCCGGTCCACTCTTGAGAAGAACCCGTTGCACGGATACCTCTTCGAAGGCAACCCTGTGGGTGAAGGCACAACACGAAGGGGCACTGACACTCCCGTGCATCGTCCAGAAACACCCGTGGGTTCCACACACAGCTCGAAGAGGGGCCTGAGACCCCCTGAGCAACTCGAGAGGCAAGCGGAGTTCCCTTCCTCAGACAAGACGAGGCCTAACTCTCCGCTCCCATCTCTGCAGGGACCCTGAGGTCGGAGGGTCGGAGTCAGAAACAGAGAGGAAGCCTGAGGTTCCTGCCTCCCCTCGAGATGAGGCCCTCTTTCATTGCGCCAACCACAGCGGAGTCCCTAGAGGCTCCTGCTGATCCAGGGTATTCGAAGGAGAGACGGCTAGGCGAGGGTCAGGGAATAACTGCTTAATTACACTTTACTTAAGGATACAAAGAGTAATAGAATAAGGATAGCTCAGTGAGGAAATTCAGTGGAGAAAAGCGGCTGAAATAAGGATAGCTCAGTAGGAAAATTCAGTGGAGAAAAGAAGCTGAGTGGCTTGGTTTACGCGGAAAATCAATATAACCCGTGACACCAGGTTAGCTCTGACCACGGAGGCCGCAGGCGCCCTCTCGAATAGCGGAAGGTGCCCCACCTTAGACACCCTCTCGAGTGGGTCTTAGAAGCCCAGGCAAATAAATGGTCGCAGAGGACATCTGCGCTCCAGATGGACGCTCAACTGGAATTTGGGAGAGAGAGTGACATGGGGAGACCAAGTTTCAGTGAACAAGGCCCGCACTTTATTTTCCAAAGTAGTTTTTATACCTTAAGGTATGCATAGAGGATAATGGGGGAAGGGGTAGAGTCATGCAGCAAGCCAGGCTTTCTTCCTGCAAACTTATCATATGCAAAAGTTCAGGTGATTGACATCATCTTCTGGCCCGGAGGCCTGTTAACATTTTAAGAAACTTATCTTTCTCTAAAGGTGATTATTCCAAAGTCAGGCGCCAGCCTTCCAAAAAGCATTGGACAAAGCTGCATTTTACATTTCTATACACCCATTATATCAATCAATACACTGCCAAGGACACAGTAGGTAAGGAGTATGAAGACTTAGCAGCAAACTGGCTCAACAAGTGAAAAAACCCTTCACCAATACAATTTCTAATTAATCTTTTAACTACTCAAAGGAATCTGTGTTTAGGCAGTTTAGAACATCTCCTGCCTCTCACAGTTGGGAGGCTCTGAACAATCACATGTGGCCGGAAAAACCCATTCAGGCAGGCTAGAGGATTTCCAAAGGAGTTTGTAGGTTAAACACTGTCACACCCAGGAATTATTAACTGGAGCTGTAAGCTAACTCTTTTTCCAGAGAGAGGTAGTGGGAGACAGCCCCCCGTAAAGTCAGAGGTGTAGGTGAAAGCACAAAGCAGAAAGTAGGCAGACTCTGGTTTGGGGGTAGATGCTCGAGAATTTCCAGGGGGACTCCTGAGGCTCGATCCCGCCTTTGCGTATGCCGAGCCTCCTTCCTCATGACCTTTGTCATGGGCGGAGTGCCTCACGCTGGCTCCCGGCAGTGATAGAATTCCAGTTGAGCTATTCCAGATCCTCACTCAATATGCAATATGCCGGCTCCCAGCATCTCCCCCTTTTTTATTTCTTAAAACAGCCAGATGCAGCTCAGTCGCGAGTTTCTGAATGTTCTGCCGAAGAATCCTGACAACACAAGGAAGAATGATTATGAGAAGATTAGACAGAATGTTTTTTCCAGAAATAAAAGTTAGAGAAGGTGTGAAAAAAGTCATTAGCTGCTCCAGCGGCGGTAAAATCCAGTCGAGAGTGTTTCAGGGTCTGGATTTGATTATGAAGTTTCCCTAAGTCCAGGCCAATGTCAGAGCTGTTCCAAACACCTGAGATATGATTTTTGATTTTTTCCCATTCATAATCTGTCTCATTTACCTTTAAAGATGTCACGCATATCCACCGGTAATCAGCGTGGCAAGACAAAGCCATTTTCAGTTTTAAAGCCTGTAAATCAGTCCCAATATGCATTATTGCCTCTTCTAAGGCGTCTACTCTCATCTCTAATTTCTTATCTATAGCTTCCCGTGTTGTTAGAGTTAGTGAAACATTTTTAGACATGGTATCAACATATTGGGCAGTATGCACTTGTTGAGTCAATGATATTGCTGCCACAGTAACAGAAGTAATTGCGGTTATTAAAGCTGATATTCCTAAAATAAGTAAGCCCACAAATCGTCGCAATCGCATTAAATCCTGAAGTTGTTGTAACACGGCAAGACTATAGTTATATCAATAAGTGGTTACATTATAAGATAGGTGGACGTTGTAACACTTACAAAGGAGCAAACATTATATTGAGGGTTTAAACAAGATGAGAGCATACATTATTCACAGGTCACTACATTGGGTCCACCAGTGGCCCCGCTAACTCCACAGCATCCCTCACCTCTCAGGGGCACCCTGGGAAGTTCCCTCAGGTCCCCTGCAGAAGTTGAGGGAAATGAGGGTTTCCTGCCACCACTCGAGAAAGACCTCGATAGTCCTTCTTCAAAGTGTCTTGAGGCCCTTGTCCCCTCTCTGGACTAGAGAGCAATGATGCGCTCCCCCTCACCTCGCGCATGCAGACCTGGCTTCCCTGGAGCCGCACGAGAGGCTCCCTGAGGTCCTCGTCGTGCCTCGGGAGAAAACCCCCACAGGCGCCGCAGCTCGAGGAAACCCCTGAGACGCCCCCGTCCTCGCGAGCTGAGGGACTTCTTTTCCTGCCTGGCCTGGAGAGCAATCCCGAGTCCTCTCTCCAAACTGAAGAGTAGGATGGATTCCCTTGAGGCAACTCAGTGGGCTCCAAGAGATCTGCGTCGCGGCTCGAGAGGAGAGCGCAGTCCTTTGCTTCCCCTCGAGGCGAGGCCTGACTCCCCGGGGGAGTCTGGAGTGCAATCCCGAGATCCTTGTCTTCCCTTGAGAGGACTATTAGGTCCTGGACACACGCCTAGATGAGGTCTCTTTGGCCTTGCAGTGATTCGAGCACAACATCCAGCTTTCCCTCGCAACTCGAAGGGAAGTTTGGGCTTCCCAGGGCTAACACAAGAGGAAGCCTGAGATCCACGTCGTAACTCGAGAATCCCGCCGCAACTCGAGAAAAACCACGTGGTTCCATCGTCTTCGCAGCATGAGGCCCTTGCCCGCCACAGCGTCTCAAAAGAAGTCCCACGTTCCTACTGAAGTGCAAAACGGTACTTGGCACCCATGATGGCACCCCCAAAGTTCCCCAACATACAGGCCTCACTCGAGGGTAACACCCATGTTCCCCGCACCACAACATTTGAGCCCCTTCTCCCCTCCTGATTGCAACAGGAGTGTCTTTTCTCCTGCTTTGTGTGGAAGGGGTTACCGATCTTCCCAGCGCACATCAGGATGAGGCCTGTCTCACGAGGAAATTGGAGATGTAGCCTCGTGGGTGGTGCCACATGCGGAAAGACCCCATTTCCCGGTCAGCTATTAATAAGAACCCGATGCCCGTACACGTCTTGGAATGCATCCCGTAGGATGAAGGCACAACAAGGAGGGACCCTGAACACCCGTGCATCTTTTGGAAAATTCTGCAGGTTCCACATACAGCTCGACAAGTGACCTGTTACCTCGTGAACAACTCGAGAGGCAAGCTAAGTTTCATTTCTCCACAGAATACGAGGCCTGACTCTCCTGTCCCAACTCTGCAGGAATCCTGAGATCAGAGTCTGAAATGGAGAGGAACCCTGAGGTTCCTTCCTCAACACGAGATGAGGCCCTCTTGTATTATACCACACCCAGTGGAGTCCCGAGAGGCCCCTCCCAACTCCACAGTATCAGTGTCTTCTCAGAGGCACCCTGAGCAACTCCCTGAGGTCACCGGCACAAGTCGAGGGAACACAGGGTATCCTGCCGCAACCCGAGAAAGACTTCAAGAGTCCGTCTTCAACGCGTCTTGAGGACGGATTCCCCTACCATGACTCGAGAGCAATGACACGCTCCCCCTCGCCATGCGCATGGACACCTGGCTTCCCTGGCGCCACATGAGAGGCTCCCTGAGCTCCCCGTCATACCTCGTGAGAAACCACACACTGGCGCCGCAGCTCGGGAAAACCCACCGTCATCGCGAGATTGGGGACTTCTTTTCCTGCCTGACCTGGAGAGCAATCCCTGGTCTTTTCTCCAAACTTCACAGGAGGCTTTACTCTCTTTAGGCCACTCAATGGGCTCCAAGAGATACCTGTCGCGACTTGAGAGGAGAGCAGAGTACTTTGTTTCCCCTCGAGATGAGGCCTTACCTCGGGTGAGTCTGGAATGCAACCCCGAGATCCCTGTTGCCCCTGGAGAGGAACATTATGTCCTGGACAAAAGCCTAGATGAGGTCTATTTTGCCCTACAGTGACTCGAGAGCAACACCCATCTCTCCCTCGCAATTCGAATGGAAGATTGGTCTTCATTGGGCCAACACAAGAGGAAGTCTGAATTTCCCGTTGTAACTCGAGAATCCCACCGCAACTCTTAAAAACCACGTGGTTCCCCATTCATCGCAATATGAGGCCTTTGCCCGCTACAGAGTCTCAAGAGAAGTCCCATGTTTCGTCATAAAGTTCGAAATGCTACTTGGCACCCTTGATGCGACCCCAAAAGTTCCCCAATATACCGGTCTCACTCCAAGGGAACACCGAAGTTCCTGGCACCACTTCATTTGAGCCCCTTCTCCGCTCCTGATCACGGCAGGAAGGTCGATCCCCCTGCTTTGTCTAGAAGGGGTTCCCGACCTTCATGGCGCACCTCAGGATGAGGCCAGTCTCACGAAGAAATTCGAGACGTAGCCTCGTGTTGGTGCCACGTGCCAAAAGACCCCGATTTCTCGGTCTTGCTCTTGATAAGAACCCGATGCCCGGACACCTCTTCTAAGGCAACCCTGTGGATGAAGGCACTACACGAGGGGGCACTGGCAACCCTGTTCATCGTCCGGAAAACCCTGCAGGATCCACATACAGCTCCACAACTGCCCTGTCACCCCTTAAACAATGAGAGAGGAAAGCGGAGTTCCCTTCCTCAGACAAGACGAGGCCTGAGTATCCAATCCCAACTCTGCAGGCACGCTTCGATCTGAGTCAGAAATGGAGAGGAAACCTGAGGTTCCTGCCTCAACCCGAGATGAGGCCCTCTTCCATTAAAACAAACCCAGTGGAGTCCCGAGAGGCCCCTCCCATCTCCACAGTATCCCTGACTTCTCATAGTCATTCAGAGAAGCTCCTTGAGGCCATCGGCAAAAGTCGAGGGAAATAAGGGTTTCCTGCCACAACCGAAGAAAGACCTCGAGAGTCCTTCTTCAATGTGTCTTGAGGTCAGATTCCCCTACCATAGCTCGAGAGCAATAATGCACTCCCCCTCGCCACCCACATGGAGACCTGACTTCCCTGGCGCCACACGAGAGGCTCCCTGAGCTCCCCGTCGTACCTCGTGTGAAACCCCACACTGGTGCCGCAGCTCGAGAAAACCCACAAGATCCCTCTGTCATCGCGAGATGAGGGCCATCATTTCCTGCATGGCCTGGAGAGCAGTCCCAAGTCCTCTCTCCAAACTTCACAGGAGGCTTGACTCCCTTTAGGCCACAAAGTGGGCTCCAAGAGGTGCCCGTCGCGACTCGAAAGGAGAGCGGTGTCCTTGGCTTCCCCTCGAGACGAGGCCTGACTCCCCAGGTGAGTCGAGAATGCAATGCTGAGATTGCTTTCGCCCCAGCAGAGGAACATTAGGTCCTGGACACAAGCCTAGATGAGGTCTATTTGGCCCTGCAGTGTCTTGAGAGCAATCCCCAGTTCTAACTCACAATTCGAATGAAAACTGGACTTCCCTGGGCCAGTTGAACAGGAAGCCTGAATTCCCGGTTGTAACTCGAGAATCCCGCCCCAACTCAAGAAAAACCACGTGGTTCCCCCGTCATCGAAAGATGAGGCCCTTGCCCGCTACAGCGTCTCAAGAGAAGACCCACGTTCCGTATTGAAGAGCGAAAAGTTACTTGGAACCCTTGATGCGACCCCAAAAGTTCCCCGACATACCAGTCTCACTTGAGGAGAACACCGAGGTTCCCGGCACCACTTCATCTGAGACTCTTCTCCCCTCTTGATCGCGACAGGAGGTTCGATTCCCCTGCTTTGTCTGGAAGGCGTTCCCGACCTTCCTGGCGCACATCAAGATGAAGCCAGTCTCACGAGGAAATTCGAGACATAGCCTCGTGGGTCGTGCGGCATGCCAAAAGACCCCGATTCCCTGGTCCGCTCTTGATAAGAACCCGATGGCAGAACCCAACTCGAAGGCAATCCTGTGGAACAAGGCACAACACGAAGGGGCAGTGACACCCCGGTGCATCGTCCAGAAAAACCCACAAGTTCCACATACAAATCGACAAGTGGCCTGTCACCCCATGAACAACGCGAGAGTCAAGCGGAGTTCCATTCCTCCACACAAGACGAGGCCTGACTCTCCTGTCCCAACTCTGCAGGGACTCTGCGATCCGAGTCAGATCCGGCGCATTCGAAGCCAGGAGAGGAACCCTGTGGTTCCTGCCTCAACTTGTCATGAGGCCCTCTTCCATTGCACCAAACCCAGTGGAGTTCCGAGAGGCCCCTCCCAACTCCACAGTGACCCTGACTTCTCAGAGGCACGCTGAGAAGCTTCCTGAGGTCACTGGCACAAGTCGATGGAACCCAGGGTTTCCTGCTGCAACCCAAGAAAGACCTCGAGAGTCCTTCTTTAACACGTTTTCAGGCCCAATTCCCCTACCATGACTCGAGAACAATGACGGGCTCCCTCTCACCACGTGCATAGAGACCTGACTGCCCTGGCACGACATGAGAGGCTCACTGAGCTCCCAGTCTTAATTCGTGAGAAACCCCACACTAGCGCCAAAGCTTGAGAAAACCTACGAGATGCCCCAGTCATTGGGAAATGAGGGCCTTCATTTCCTGCATTGCCTGGAGAGCAATCCCGTGTCCTCCCTCCAAACACCAGAGGAGGTTTGACTCCCTTTAAGCCACTCAGTGGGCTCCAAGACATTCCCGTCCGACTCGAGAGGAGAGCAGAGTCCTTTGCTTCCCCTCGAGACGAGGCCTGACTCCAGGGTGAGTCTGGAATGCAACCCCGAGATTCCTGTCGCCCCTTGACATGAACATTAGGTCCTGCACACAAGCCTTGCTGGGGTCTCTTTTGCCTTCAGTGACTAGAGCGCACCTCCAGCTCTTCCTCGAATCTCGAATGGAAGATAAGGCTTTTGTGGGCCAACACAAGAGGAAGCATGAATTCCCTATGGTAACTCAAATATCCCACCGCAACTAGAGCAAAACCAAGTGGTTCCCCAGTCATTCCAAGATGAGGCCCTTGCCCGCTGGAGCACCCCAAGAGAAGTCCCACGTTCCAATTTGAAGAGCGAAACGGTACTTGGAGCGCGTTATGTGACCCCAAAAGTTACCCGACATACCTGTCTCACTTGAGGGAAACACCGAGGTTCCCAGCAGCACTTCATCTGAGCCACTTCTCCCCTCCTGATCGCCACAGGAGGGTCGAATCCTCTGCTTTGTCTGGAAGGGTTTCATGACCTTCGCGGCACACCTCAGGATGAGGCCGGTTTCATGAGGAAATTCGAGACTAGCCACGTGGGTGGTGCCAAATGCTGAACGACCCCGATTTCCCAGTCCGCACTTCATAAGAACACGATGCCCGGACACCTCTTCGAAGGCAACCCTGTGGGTGAAGGCACAACACGAAGGGGCGCTGCCACCCCCGTGCATCGTCCGCAAAGACCCGCGGGTTCAACACACAGCTCGACGAGGGGCCTGAGACCCCCTGAGCAACTCGAGAGGCCAGCGGGGTTCCCTTCCTCAGACAAGACGAGGCCTGACTCTCCTGTCCCAACTCTGCAGGGACCCTGCGGTCGGAGGCCGAAACGGAGAGGAAGCCTGAGGTTCCTGCCTCCCCTCGAGGTGAGGCCCTCTTCCGTTGCGCCAGACCCAGCGGAGTCCCGAGGGGCCCCGCCCCCTCCACAGGATCCCTCGCCTCTCAGAGTCACCCTGGGAAGTTCCCTAAGGTCCCCGGCAGAAGGCGAGGGAAACGAGGGTTTCCCGCCGCCCCCCGACAAAGACCTCGAGAGTCCTTCTTCAACGCGTCTCGAGGCCCTAGTCCCCTCCCGTGACTCGAGAGCCAGGACGCGCTCCCCCTCGCCACACGCATGGAGACCTGACTTCCCTGGCGCCGCACGACAGGCTCCCTGAGATCCTCATCGTGCCTCGGGAGAAAACCCCCACGGGCGCCGCAGCTCGAGGAAACCCCTGAGACGCCCCCGTCCTCGCGAGCTGAGGGCCTTCTTTTCCTGCATGGCCTGGAGAGCAATCCCGGGTCCTCTCTCCAAACGGAAGAGGAGGCTGGACTCCCTTGAGGCCGCTCAGGGGGCTCCAAGAGACCCGCGTCGCGACTCGAGAGGAGATCGGAGTCCTTGGCTTGCCCTCGAGACGAGGCCTGACTCCCCGGGGGAGCCTGGAATGCAACCCCGAGATCCCTGCCTTCCCTGGAGAGGAATATTAGGTCCCGGACACACGCCTAGGTGAGGTCTCTTCGGCCCTGCAGTGACTCGAGCGCAACCCCCAGCTTTCCCTCGCCACCCGAGGGGAAGATTGGGCTTCCCAGGGCCAACCCAAGGGGAAGGCTGAGATCCCCGTCGTAACTCGAGAATCCCGCCGCAACTCGAGAAAACCCACGTGGTTCCCACCTCTTGGCAAGATGAGGCCCTTGCCCGCGACGGCGTCTCAAGGGAAGTCCCCTGTTCCACCCTGAAGGGCGAAACGGTCCCTGACAGCCTTCCTGCGACCCCCAAAAGTCCCCCGACACGCCGGGTTCCCTCGAGGGGAACACCGAGGGTCCCGGCACCGCTTCCTCTGAGCCCCTTCTCCCCTCCTGATCGCGACAGGAGAGGCGATTCCCCTGCGTGGTCTGGAAGCGGTTCCCGGCCTTCCCGGCGCACCTCAGGATGAGGCCGGTCTCACGAGGAAATTCGAGGCGAGCCACGTGGGTGGTGCCACATGCCGAACGCCCCCGATTCCCCGGTCCGCCCTTGAGAAGGACCCGAGGCCCGGACCCCTCTTCGAAGGCAACCCTGTGGGTGAAGGCACAACACGAAGGGGCGCTGCCACCCCCGTGCATCGTCCGCAAAGGCCCTCGGGTTCCACACACAGCTCGACGAGGGGCCTGAGACCCCCTGAGCAACTCGAGAGGCCAGCGGGGTTCCCTTCCTCAGACGAGACGAGGCCTGACTCTCCTGTCCCAACTCTGCAGGGACCCTGCGGTCGGATTCCCAAACGGAGAGGAAGCCTAAGGTTCCTGCCTCCCCTCGAGGTGAGGCCCTCTTCCGTTGCGCCAGACCCAGCGGAGTCCCGAGGGGCCCCGCCCCCTCCACAGGATCCCTCGCCTCTCAGAGGCACCCTGGGAAGTTCCCTAAGGTCCCCGGCAGAAGGCGAGGGAAACGAGGGTTTCCCGCCTCCCCCCGACAAAGACCTCGAGAGTCCTTCTTCAACGCGTCTCGAGGCCCTAGTCCCCTCCCATGACTCGAGAGCCAGGACGCGCTCCCCCTCGCCACGCGCATGGAGACCTGACTTCCCTGGCGCCGCACGAGAGGCTCCCTGAGATCCTCGTCGTTCCTCGGGAGAAAACCCCCACGGGCGCCGCAGCTCGAGGAAAGCCCTGAGACGCCCCCGTCCTCGCGAGCTGAGGGCCTTCTTTTCCTGCATGGCCTGGAGAGCAATCCCGGGTCCTCTCTCCAAACGGAAGAGGAGGCTGGACTCCCTTGAGGCCGCTCAGGGGGCTCCAAGAGACCCGCGTCGCGACTCGAGAGGAGAGCGGAGTCCTTGGCTTGCCCTCGAGACGAGGCCTGACTCCCCGGGGGAGCCTGGAATGCAACCCCGAGATCCCTGCCTTCCCTGGAGAGGAATATTAGGTCCCGGACACACGCCTAGGTGAGGTCTCTTCAGCCCTGCAGTGACTCGAGCGCAACCCCCAGCTTTCCCTCGCAACCCGAGGGGAAGATTGTGCTTCCCAGGGCCAACCCAAGGGGAAGGCTGAGATCCCCGTCGTAACTCGAGAATCCCGCCGCAACTCGAGAAAACCCACGTGGTTCCCACCTCTTGGCAAGATGAGGCCCTTGCCCGCGACGGCGTCTCAAGGGAAGTCCCCTGTTCCACCCTGAAGGGCGAAACGGTCCCTGACAACCTTCCTGTGACCCCCAAAAGTCCCCCGACACGCCGGGTTCCCCCGAGGGGAACACCGAGGGTCCCGGCACCGCTTCCTCTGAGCCCCTTCTCCCCTCCTGATCGCGACAGGAAAGGCGATTCCCCTGCATGGTCTGGAAGCGGTTCCCGGCCTTCCCGGCGCACCTCAGGATGAGGCCGGTCTCACGAGGAAATTCGAGACGAGCCACGTGGGTGGTGCCACATGCCGAACGCCCCCGATTCCCCGGTCCGCCCTTGAGAAGGACCCGAGGCCCGGACCCCTCTTCGAAGGCAACCCTGTGGGTGAAGGCACAACACGAAGGGGCACTGCCACGCCCGTGCATCATCTGCAAAGACCCGCGGGTTCCACACACAGCTCGACGAGGGGCCTGAGACCCCCTGAGCAACTCGAGAGGCCAGCGGGGTTCCCTTCCTCAGACAAGACGAGGCCTGACTCTCCTGTCCCAACTCTGCAGGGACCCTGCGGTCGGAGTCCCAAACGGAGAGGAATCCTGAGGTTCCTGTCTCCCCTCGAGGTGAGGCCCTCTTCCATTGCACCACACCCAGATGAGTCGCGAGAGGCCCGTCCCAACTCCACAGTATCCCTGAATTCTCAGAGGCACCTTGAGAATCTACCTGAGGTCACCGGCTCAATTCCAGGGAACCCAGGGTTTCCTGCTGCGACCCGAGAAAGACCTTGAGAGTCCTTCGGCGCGTCTTGAGGCCCGATTCCCCTACCATGACTCGAGAGCAAAGACCCGCTCCCCATCACCATGCGCATGGAGACCTGACTTCCCTGACTCCTGAAGAGAGTCTCCCTGAGCTCCCCGTCGTACCTCTTCGGAAACCCCATTCAGGCACCGCAGCTCGAGAAAACCCACGATACGCCCCCGTCATCACGAGATGAGGGACTTGTTTCCTGCCTGGCATGGAGAGCAAAACCGAGTCCTCTCTCCAGACTCCACAGGAGGCTTGACTCTCTTTAGGCCTCTCAGTTGGCTCCAAGAGATACCTGTAAGGACCTGAAGGGAGAGCAGAGTCCTTTTCTTCCCCTCGAGACGAGGCCTGACTCCCCGTGTGAGTCTGGAATGCAACCCCGAGTTCCTGTCACACCTGGAGAGGAAAACTCGGTCCTGGACACAAGCCTAGATGAGGTCTATTTTGCACTGCAGTTACTAGAGAGCAATCGCCAGCTCTCCCTCGCAAATCGAATTGAAGATTGGACTTCCCTTGGTCAATACAATTGGAAGCCTGAATTCGACATCGTAACTCGAGAATCCCGCCGAAACTCGAGAAAATCCACGTGGTTCCCCCATCAGCGCTAGATGAGGCCCTTGCCCTCTACAGGACTCAAGAGAAGTCCCACTTTCTGTCTTGAAGTGCGAAACGGTACTTGGCACCCTTGATGCAATCTCAAAATTCCCCGACATACCGGTCTCACTCGAAAGGAACACCGAGGTTCCCGGAACCACTTCATTTGAGCTCCTTCTCCCCTCGTGATCGCGACAGGAGTGTCGATTCCCCTGCTATGTCTGGAAGGGGTTCCCGACCTTTCCAGCGCGCCTAAGGATGAGGCAGGTCTCACGAGGAAATTCGAGACATAGCCTCGTGGGTGGTTCCACAAGCCGAAAGACCCCGATTTCCCGGTCTGCTCTTGATAAGAACGTGATGCCATGACACCTTTACGAAGGAAAACCTGTGGATGAAAGCACAACACGAAGGGGCACTGACACCCCCGTGCATCGTCCAGAAAAACCCGCAGGTTACAAACACAGTTCAACAAGTGGTCTGTCACCCCGTGAACAACTCGACAGGCAAGTGGAGTTCCATTCCTCCACACAAGACGAGACCTGATTTTCTGTACCAACTCTGCAGGGAAACTGCGATCCGAGTCAGTACCAGCGACAGGAAACCCAGGAGAGGAAACATGAGGTTCCTGCCTCCACTCGAGATGAGGCTCTCATCCATTGCACCAAACCCAGTGGAGTCCAGAGAGGCCCCTCCCAAATCCACAGTACCCCTGACTTCTCAGAGGCACCCGGAGAAGCTCCATGAGGTCACCGGCACATGTCGAGGGAACCCAGGGTTTCCTGCCACAATGGGAAAAAGACCTCGAGAATCCTACTTCAACGTGTCTTGAAGCCCGACTCTGCTTCCATGGCTCTATAGAAATGACACGCACCCCCTCGCCACGCACATGGAGACCTGACTTCCCTGGCGCCATAAGAGAGGCTCCCTGAGCTCCCTGTCGTACCTCGTGAGAAACCCCACACTGACGCCGCAGCTTGAGAGAACTCACCATACGCCCCTGTCATCGCGAGTTGAGGGCCTTCTTTTTCTGCATGGCCTGGAGAGGAATCCCGAATCCTCTTTCCAAACTCCACAGGAGGCTTGACTCCCTTTAGGCCACTTAGTGGGCTCCAAGAGATACCCGTCGCGACTCGAGAGGAGAATTGAGTCCTTTGCTTCCCCTCGAGACAAGGCCTGACTCACCAGGTGGGTCTGGAATGCAACCCCGAGATCCCTGTCTCCCATGGAGAGGAACATTAGGTCCTGGAAACAAGCCTAGATGAGGTCTCTTTTGCCCTTCTGTAACTCGAGAGCAATCCCCCGCTCTCCCTGACAACTCGAATGGAAGATTGGACTTCCCTGGGCCAACACAAGAGGAAGCCTGAATTCCCCTTCGTAACTCGAGAATCCCGCCGCAACTCGAGAAAAAGCACTTGGTTCCCTCGTCATCACAAGATGAGGCCCTTGCCCGCTACAGCTTCTCAAGAAAAGTCCCACGTTCCGTCTTGAAGGGCAAAACGATACTTGACACCCTTGATGTGACCCCAAAAGTTCCCCGAAATATCGGTCTCACTCGAGGTGAACACTGAGGTTCCCGGCACCAGTTTATCTGAGCCCCTTCTCCCCTCCTGTTCGTGATAGGAGGGTCACTTCCCCTGCTTTGTTTGTAAGGGGTTCCCGACCTTCACGGGGCACTTCAGGATGAGGCCAGTCTCACGAGGAAATTCGAGACGTAGCACGCGGGTGGTACCACATGCCAAAAGACTATGATTTCCCGGTACGCTCTTGATAAGAACCCGATGCCTGGACACCTCTTCGAAGGCAACCCTGTGGATGAAGGCACAACACAAAGGGGCACTGACACCCTCGTGCATCGTCCGGAAAAACCCGCAGGTTCCACATACAGCTCAACAAGTGGCTTGTCACCCCTGAAGAACTCGAAAGGCAAGTGGGGTTTCATTCCTCTACACAAGACGATGCCTGACTCTCCTGTCCCAACTCTGCAGGGACTTTGCGATCCGAATCAGACCAGCGCCAGTGAAGTCACGAGAGGAACGCTGAGGTTCCTGCCTCCACTCGAGATTAGGACCTCTTCCATTGCACGAAACCCAGTGGACTCCTGAGAGATGCGTCCCAGCTCCACAGTATCCCTGACTTCTCAGAGGCACCCTGAGAAGCTCCCTGAGGTCACCAGCACAATTCGAGTGAGCCCAGGGTTTACTGCCGCCACCATAGAAAGAACTCAAGAGTCCTTCTTCAACGCATTTTGAGGCCTGATTCCCCTACCATGACTCGAGGGCAATGACGCGCTCCCTCTGCTACACTCATGAAGCCCTGACTTCCCTGGCGCCACACGAGAGGCTCCCTGAGCTCCCCGTCATACCTCGTGAGAAACCAAACACTGGCGCCACAGATAGAGAAAACCCACGAGACGCCCCCATTTTCGCGACATGACGGCCTTCTTTTCTAGCATGGCCTGGAGAGCAATCCCGAGTCCTCTCTCCAAACTCCACAGTAGGCTTGACTCCCTTTTGGTCACTCAGTGGACTCCAAGACATACCCGTCGCGACTCGAGAGGAGAGTGGAGTCTTTTCCTTCCCCTCGAGGCGAGGCCTGACTCCTCGGGTGTGTCTGATATGTGAACCGGAGATCCCTGTCGCCCCTGGAGAGAAACATTAGGTCCTGGACACAAGCCTAGATGAGGTCTCTTTTTTCCTGCAGTGACTTGAGAGCAATCCCCAACTCTCCCTCACAACTCGAATGGAAGACTGGACTTCCCTGGGCCAACAGAAGAGGAAGCCTGAATTTCCCGTTGTAACTCAAGAATCCCGCCACAACTCGAGAAAAACCACGTCGTTCCCTCTTCATCGCAAGATGCGGCCATTGCCGCTACAGCGTCTCAAAAGAAGTCTTACGTTCCATCTTGAAGTGCGATACGGTACTTGGCACCTTTGATGCGACCCCAAAAGTTCCCCAACACACTGGTCTCACTGGAGGGGAACACCGAGGTTCCCGGCATCACCTCATCTGTGCCCCTTCTCCCCTCCTGATCGAGACAGGAGGGTCGATTCCCCTGCTTTGTCTGCAAGGGGTTCCGACCTTCCCGGCGCACCTCAGGATGAGGCCGGTCTCACTAGGAAATTCGAGACGTAGCCTGGTGGGTGGTGCCACATGCGGAAAGACCCCGATTTCCCGGTCCGCTCTTAATAAGAACCCGATGCCAGGACACCTCTTCGAAAGCAAACCTGTGGATGAATGCACAACACGAAGGGGTACTGACATCCCCATGCATAGTACGGAAAAACACGCAGATTCCAAACACAGATCGACAAGTGTCCTGTCATCCCTTGAAGAACTAGAGAGGCATGCGGAGTTCCGTTCCTCCACACAAGAGAAGGCCTGACTCTCCTTTCCCAACTCTGCAGGGACCGTGCGATCGGAGTCAGAAATGTAGATGAAACCTGACGTTCCTGCATCAACTCGAAATGAGGCCCTCTTCCATTGCGTCATACCCAGTGGAGTCCCGAGAGGCCCCTAAAACTCCACAGTATCCCTGATTCTCAGAGGCACCCTCAGAAGCTCTCTGCGGTCACTGGCACAAGTCGAGTGAACCCAGGGTTTCCTGCTGCATTCTGAGAAAGACCTTGAGAGTCCTTCTTTACCGCGTCTTGAGGCCCGATACCCTACCATGACTGGAGAGCAATGACGCATTCCCCTCGCCACGCCCATTGAAACCTAACTTCCCTGGCGCCACACGAGAGGCTCCCTGCGCTCCCCGTCCTACCTCATGAAAACCCCACACTGGCACCGCCGCTCGAGAAAACTCACGAGACTCCCCCATCATCGTAAGATGAGGGCCTTCTTTTCCTACATGACCTAGAGAGCAATCCCGAGTCCACTCTCCAAACTCCACTGGAGGCCTGACTCCCTTTAGGCCACTCAGTAGCCTCCAAGAGATACCCGTCGCTACTCTAGAGGAGAGCAGAGTCCGTTGCTTCCCCTCGAGCCGAGGCCTGACTACTTGGGTGAGTCTGGAATGGGATCCCGAGATCCGTGTTGCCCCTGTAGAGGAAAACTCGGTCCTGGACACAAGCCTAAATGAGGTCTTTTTTGTCCTGCATTGACTCAAGTGCAATCCCCAGCTCTCCCTCGCAACTCGAATGGATGATTGGACTTCCCTGGGCCAACACAAGAGGAAGCCTGTATTCCCCATTGTAATTCGAGAATCCCGCAGCAACTGGAGAAAAACAACGTGGCTCCTCCGTCATCGAAATATGAGGCCCCTGTCAGATATAGCGTCTCCAGGGAAGTCCCATGTTCCGTCTTGAAGTGTGAAACGGTACTTGGCACCCTTGATGCGACCCCCAAATTTCCCTGACACCCCGGTCTCACTCGAGGAGAACATGGAGGTTCCCAGCACCGCTTCAGCTGAGCCTCTTCTCCCCTCCTGATGGCGACAGGAGGGTCGATTCCCCTGCTTTGTCTGGAAGGGGTTCCCAGACTTCCCGGCGAAACTCAGGATGAGGCCAGTCTCACGAGGGAAGTCGAGACGTAGCCTCGTGGGTTGTGCCACATGCCGAAAGACCCCGATTTCCTGGTCCGCTATTGATAAGATCCCGATGCCCGGTCACCTCTTCGAAGGTAACCCTGTGGATGAAGTCACAACACGAAGGGGCACTGACACCCCTGTGCATCGTCCCCCAAAACCGCAGGTTCCACATACAACTCGACAGGTGGCCTGTCATCCCGTGAACAACTCGAGAGGCAAGCGGAGTTCCATTACTCCACACAAGACGAGGTCTGACTCTCCTGTCCCAACTCTGCAGGGACCCTGCTATCCGAGTCAGAAATGGAGAGGAACCCTGACGTTACTGCCTCAATCCGAGATTAGGTCCTCTTCAATTGCACCAGTCCCTGTGATGTCCCAAGAAGCCCCTCTCAACTCCACAGTATCCCTGACTTCTCAGAGGAACCCCGCTAAGCTCCCTGAGGTCATGGGCACAAGTCGAGGGAACCCAGGGTTTCCTGCCACACCCCGAGAAAGACCTCGAGAGTTCTTCTTCGAAGCGTCTTGAGGCTTGATTCCCCTACCATGACTCGAGAGCAATGAGGCGCTCCCCCACGCCACGTCCATGGAGACCTGACTTCCGTGGCACCACAGGAGTCTCCCTGAGCTCCCCGTCCTATCTCGTGAGAAACCCCAACCAGGCACTGCACCTTGAGAAAACCCACGAGACGCCCCCGTCATCGCGAGATGAGGGCCTTCTTTTCCTGCATGGCCTAGAGAGCAATCCCGAGTCCTCTCTCCAAACTCCACAGGAGGCTTAACTCCATTTAGGCCACTCTTGGGCTCCAAGGGATACCCGTCGCGACTCGAGAGGAGAGCGGAGTCCATTCATTCCCTTCGAGACGAGGCCTGACTCCCCGGGTGAGTCTGGAATGCAACCCCGAGATCCCTGTCGCCCCTGGAGAGAAAAACTCGGTCCTGGACACAAACCTAGATGAGCTCTATTTTGCCCTGCAGTGACTCGAGAGCAATCTCCAGCTCTCACTTGCAACTCGAATGGAAGATTGGACTTCCCTGGGCCAACACAAGAGGAAACCTGTATTCCCCATCGTAACTCAAGAATCCTGCCGCAACTCGAGAAAAAACACGTGGGTCCCCCGTCAGCGCTAGATGAGGCCCTTGCCCACTACAGCATCTCAAGAGAAGTCCCAGGTTCCGTCTTGAAGTGCGAAACGGTACTTGGCACCCTTGATGCAACCAGAAAAGTTACCCGACTTTCACTCAAGGAGAGCACTGAGGTTCCCGGCACTACTTCATCTGAGCCCTTTCTCTCCTCCTGATCCCGAAAGTAGGGTCGATTCCCCTGCTTTGTTTGGAAAGGGTTCCCGGACTTTCCTGCGCGCCTCAGGATGAGGCCGGTCTCACGAGAAAATTCGAGACGTAGCCTAGTGGGTGGTGCAACATGCTGAAAGACCCCAATTTCCCGGTCCGCACTTGAGGAGAACACGATGCCCGGACACCTCTTCGAAGGCAACCCTGTGGATGAAGGCACAACAGGAAGGAGCACTGACGCCCCCGTGCATCTCCGAAAAACCCGCAGGTTCCACACACATCACGAAAAGTGGTGTTATCCTTGAACAACTTGAGATGTAAGCGGAGTTCCATTCCTCCGCAGAACACGAGACCTGACACTCCTGAGCAAACTCAACAGGGACCCTGCAATCTGAGTCAGATCCGGCCTCCAGGAAGTCAGGAGCAGAACCCTGAGGTTCCTGCCTCAACTCGAGATGAGGCCCACTTCCATTGCACCAAACCCAGAGGAGTCCCGAGAGGCCTCTCCCAAATCCACAGTATCCCTGACTTCTCAGAGGCACCCTGAGACACTCCCTGAGGTCACCGGCACAAGTCAAGGGAACCCAGGGTTTCCTGCCGCAACCCTAGAAAGACATCGAGAGTTCTTTTTCAACCCGTCATGAGGCCCGATTCCCCTATCCTGACTTGAGAGCAATGACGCGCTCCCCCTTGCCCCGCCCATGGAGACCTGACTTCCCTGTTGCCACACGAGAGGCTACCTGAACTCCCCGTCGTACCTCGTGAGAAACCCCACACTGGCGCCGCAGCTCGAGAAAACCCACGAGACGCCCCCGTCATCTCGAGATGTGGGCCTTCTTTTCCTGCATGGCCTGGAGAGCAATCCCGAGTCCTCTCTCCAAACTGAAGAGGAGGGTTGACTCCCTTTAGACCACTCTGGGCTCCAAGAGATACGCGTCGCAACTCGAGAGGATAGCCGAGTCCTTTGCTTCCCCTCGAGACGAGGCCTAACTCCCCGGGTGAGTCTGTAATGCAAACCCGAGATCCCTGTCGCCCTTGGAGAGGATCATTGGGTCCTGAACACAAGGCTAGATGAGGTCGCTTTTGCCCTGCAGTAACTCGAGAGCACTCCCCAGCTTTCCCTCGCAACCCGAATGGAAGATTGGACCTCCCTGGGCCAACACAAGAGGAAGCCTGAATTCCCAGTAGTAATTCGAGAATTCCGCCTCAACTTGAGAAAAACCACGTGGTTCCCCCGTCATTACAAGATGAGGCCCTTGCCAGCTCCAGTGTCTCAAGAGTAGTCCCACGTTCTGCCTTCAAGTGCGAAATGATATTTGGCACCCTTAATGCTACCCCAAAAGTTCCCCGACATACGGGTCGCACTAGAGGGGAACACCGAGGTTCCTGGCACCACTTCATCTGAGCCCCTTCTCCCCTCCTGATCGCGAAAGGAGGGTCGATTCCCCTGCTTTGTCTGCAAGGGGTTCCCGACCTTCTCCACGCACCTCAGATGAGGCTGTCTCACGAGGAAATTCGAGACGTAGCCTCGATGGTGGTGCCACATGCCGAAAGACCGCGATTTCCCGATCCGCTCTTGATAAGAACGCGATGCCCAGACACCTATTCGAAGATAGTGTGGATGAAGGCACAACACGAAGGGGCACTGACACCCCCGTGCATCGTCCGGAAAAGACCGCAGGTTACTCATACAGCTCAACAAGTGCCTGTCACCCAGTGAACAACTCGAGAGGCAAGCGGAGGTCCATTCCTGCACACAAGACAAGGCCTGACTCACCTCTCCCAACTATGCAGGGGGCTGCGATCGGAATCAGAAATGGAGAGGAACCCTGAGGTTCCTGCCTCCCCTCGAGATGAGGCCCCCTTCCATTTCACCAAACCCAGTGGAGTCCCGAGAGGTCTTTCCCAACTCCACAGTATCCCTGACTTCTCAGAGGCACCCGGAGAACCTCCCTGAGGTCACCGGCACAAGTCGAGGGAACCCAGGTATTCTTGCCGAGACTCGAGAGAGATCTTGAGAGTCCTTCAACGCGTCTAGAGGCCTGATTCCCCTACCATGACTCGAGAGCAATGACGCGCTCCCCCTCGCCACACGCATCGAGACCTAACTTCCCTGGCGCCACACAAGAGGCTCACTGAGCTCCCCGTCGTACCTCCTGAGAAACCAACACAGGCGCTGCAGCTCGGTAAAACCACCGAGACCCCCCCCCCCCGTCATCGTGAGATGAGGGCCTTCTTTTCCTGCATGACCTGGAGTGCAATCCCGAGTCCTCTCTCCAAACTCCAGAGGAGGCTTGACTCCCTTTAGTCCACTCAGTGGGCTCCAAGAAATACCGGTCGCGACTCGAGAAGAGAGAGAAGTCCTTTGTTTCCCCTCGAGAGGACGCCTGACTCCTGGGTGAGTCTAGAATGCAACCCCAAGATCCCAGTCATCCCTTGAGAGGAACATTAGGTTCTAGACACAAGCCTGGATGAGGTTTCTTTTGCCCTGCAGTGACTCGAGCGCAACCCCCAGCTCTCCCTCGCAACTCGAATGGAAGATTGGGCTTCCCTGGGCCAACACAAGAGGAAGCCAGAAATCCCCTTCGTAACTCGAGAATCCTGCCGCAACTCGAGAAAAACCACGTGTTTCCAACGTCATCCCAAGATGAGGCCCTTGCTGCTATGGCGTCTCAAGAAAAGAACCACGTTCCGTCTTGAAGTGCGAAACGGTACTTTGCACCCTTGATGCGACACCAAATGTTCCCGGACACGCCGGTCTCACTCGACAGGAACACCGAGGTTCCCGCACCACTTCATCTGAGCACCTTCTCCCCTCCTGTTCGAGACAGGAGGGTCTATTCCCCTGCTTTGTTTGGAAGGGGTTTCCCACATTCCCGGCGCATCTAAGGATGAGGGCGGTCTCACGAGTAAATTCGAGACATAGCGTCGTGGGTGGTGTCACATGCCGAAATACCCCGATTTCCCGGCCCACTCTTGAGAAGAACCCGATGCCCGGACACCTCTTCGAAGGCAACCCTGTGGACGAAGGCACAAAACGAAGGGTCACTGACACTCCCGTGCATCATTCGGTAAAAGCCGCAGGTTCCACACACAGCTCGACAAGAGGCCTGTCATCCCATGAACAACTCGAGAGGCAAGCAGAGTTCCATTCCTCCACTCAAGACGAGGCCTGACTCTCCGGTCCCAACTCTGAAGGGACCCTGCGATCGGAGTCCGAAATGGAGAGGAACCCTGAGGTTCCTGACTCCACTCGAGATGAGGCCCTCTTCCATTACACCAAAAACAGTGGAGGCCCGAGAGGCCCCTCCCAAATCCACAGTATCGCGACTTCTCAGAGGCACCCTTAGAAGCTCCCTGAGGTCACTGGCACAAGTCGAGGGAACACAGGGTTTCCTGACGCAACCCGAGAAAGACCTCGAAAATCCTCCTTCAACGCATCTTGAATCCCGATTCCCCTACCATGACTCGAGAGCAATGACGCGTTCCCCCTCGCCACTCGCATGGAGACTTGACTTCCCTGGCGCCACACGAGAGGCTCCCTGAGCTCCCCGTCATACCTCGTGAGAAATCCCACACTGGCTCCCCAGCTCGAGAAAACCCACGAGACGCCTCCGTCATCGCGAGATGAAGGCCTTCTTTTCCTGCATGGCCTGGAGAGCAATCTCGAGGCCTCTCTTCAAACTCCACAGGAGGCCTGACTCCCTTTAGGCCACTCTGTGGGCTCCAAGAGATACCCGTTGGGACTCGAGAGGAGAGCGGAATTCTTTGCTTCCCCTATATACCAGGCCTGACTCCTCAGGTGAGTCTGGAATGCAACCCCGAGATCCCTGTCGCCCCTGGAGAGGAACATTAGGTCCTAGACACAAGCATAAATGAGGTCTCATTTGCCCTGAAGTGACTCGAGAGCAATCCCCTGCTCTCCCTCGCACCTCGAATGGAAGAATGGACTTCCCTGGGACAACACAAGAGGAAACCTGAATTCCCCGTCGTAATTCGAAAATCCCGCTGCAACTCGAGGAAAACCACGTGGTTCCCCCGTCATCGCAAGATGAGGCCCTTGCCAGCTACAGCGTCTCAGTAGAAGCCCTACGTTCCATCTTGAAGTTTAAAACGATAATTGGCAACCTTGATGTTAGCACAAAAGTTCCCCGACACCCTGGTCTCACTCGAGGGGAACACCAAGGTTCGGTGCACCGCTTGTTCTGAGCCCCTTATCCCCTCCTGATCGCGACGGGAGGGCCGATTACCCTGCTTTGTCTGGAAGGGGTTCCGGACCTTCCCGGCGCACCTCAGGATGAGGCCGGTCTCACGAGGAAATTCGAGACGTAGCCTTGTGGTTGGTGCCACACGCCGAAAGACCCCGATTTCCCTGTCTGCTCTTGATAAGAACCCAATGCTAGGACACCTCTTCGAAGGCAATCCTGTGGACGAAGGCACAAAACGAAGGGGTCTGACACCCTCCTGCATCGTTGGAAAAGCCCGCAAGTTCCACATACAGATCGACAAGTGGCCTGTCACCCCGTGAACAACTCGAGAGGCAAGAGGAGTTAAATTCCTCCACACAAGACGAGGCCTGACTCTCCTGTCCCAACTCTGCATGGACACTGAGATCCGATTCAGAAATGGAGAGGAACCATGAGGTTCCTGCCTCAACTCGAGATAAGGCCCTCTTCTACTGCACCAAACCCAGTGGAGTTCGGAGCGGCCCCTCCCAACTGCACAGTATCCCTGACTTCTCAGAGGCACCCTGAAAAGCTCCCTGAGGTCACGGGCATAAGTCGACGGAACCCAGGGTTTCCTGCCGTAACCTGAGAAAAACCTCGAGAGTCCTTCTTCACGCGTCTTGAGGCCCGATTCCCCTACCATGACTGGAGAAAAATGACGCGCTCCCTCTCGCCACGCGCATGAAGATCTGACTTCCCCGGCACCACATGAGAGGCTCCCTGAGCTCCCCATCGTACCTTGTGAGAAACCGCACACTGGCGCCATAGCTCGAGAAAACCCACGAGACGCCCCTGTCATGGTGAAATGAGGGCCTTCTTTCCTGCATGACCTGAAGAGCAATCCCGAATCCTCTCTCCAAACTCCAAAGGAGGCTTGACTCCCTTTAGGTCACTCAGTGGGCTCCAAGAGATACCCGTCGATATTCAGGAGGAGAGCGGTGTCCTTTGCTTCCCCTCGAGATGAGGCCTGACTATGAGGGTGAGTCTGGAATGCAACCCTGGATCCCTGTCGCCCCTGGAGAGGAACCTTAGGTCCTGGACAAAAGCCTACATGAGGTCTCTTTGGCCCTGCAGTGACTCAAGCGCAACCCCTAGCTTTCCCTTGCAACTCGAATGGAAGATTGGCCTTTCTGAGCCAACACAAGAGGAAGCCTGAATTTCCAGTTGTAATTTGAGAAACCCGCCGCAACTCGAGAAAAATCACGTGGTTCCCCGTATTGCAAGATGAGGCCCTTGCCCCCTACAGCGTCTCAAGAGAAGTCTCACATTCCGTCTTGAAGTGCAAAACAGTACTTGGCACCCTTGATGCGACCCCAAAAGTTCCCCTATATACCGATCTCACTAGAGGGGACACTGAAGTTTCCGGCACCACTTCATCTGAGGCCTTTCTCCTCTCCTGATCGCGATAGGAGGGTCGATTCCACCGCTTTGTCTCAAAGGGATTCCCGACCTTCCCGGCACACCTCAGGATGAGGCCGGTCTCACGAGGAAATTCGAGAGGTTGCCTCGAGGGCCATACTACATGCCGAAAGACCCCGATTCCATGGTCCACTTTTGATCAAAACCAGACTCCTGGACACCTCTTCGAAGGCAAGCCTGTGGATGAAGGCACAACACGTAGGGGCACTGACACCCCGTGCATCTTCCGGAAAAACCCGCAGGTTCCTCACACAGCTCCACAAGTGGTCTGTCACCTCGTGAACAACTCGAGAAGCAAGCGGAGTTCCATTCCTCCACACAAGACGATGCCTGACTCTCCTGTCACAACTCTAGGGACCTAGCGCACCGAGTCAGAAATGGAAAGGAAGCCTGAGGTTCCTGCCTCCACTCAAGATGAGGCCCTTTTCCATTGCCACAAAACCAGTGGAGTCCCGAGAGGCCCGTCCCAAATCCACAGTATGCCTGACTTCTCAGAGGCACCCTGAGAAGCTCCCTAAGGTCACCGGCAGAAGTCGACGGAACCCAGGGTTTCCTGCCGCAACCCGAGAAAGACCTTGAGAGTCCTGCTTTAACGTGTCTTGAGGCCCGATTCCCGTATCATATCTCGAGAGCAATGACGCGCTCCCCCTTGCCATGCGCATGGAGACCTGAATTCCCTGGTGCCACACGAAAGGCTCCCTGAGCTTCCCGTCACACCTCGTCAGAAACCGCACACTGGCACTGCAGCTCGAGAAAACCAACAAGACGCCCCTGTCATTGCGAGATGAGGGTCTTCTTTTCCTGCATGGCCTGGAGAGCAATCCTGAGTCCTCTCTCCAAACTCCACAGGGGGCTTGACTCCCTTTAGGCCACTCAGTGGGCTCCAAGAGACACCTGTGGTGACTCAAGAGGAGAGCGGGGTCCTTTGCTTCCCCTCGAGTCGAGCTCTGACTCCCAGGATGCGTCTGGAATGCAACCCCGAGATCGCTGTCGGCCCTGGAGAGGAATATTAGGTCCTGGACACAAGCCTAGATGAGGTCTCTTTTGCCCTGCAGTGACTCAAGAGCAAACCCCAGCTCTCCCTCGAAACTCGAATGGAAGATTGGACTTCCCTGGGCCAACACAAGAGGAAGCCTGAATTCCCCGTCGTAACTCGAGAATCCCGCCGCACCTTGAGAAAAACCACGTGATTCCCCCGTCATCCCAAGATGAGGCCCTTGCCCTCTACAGCGTGTCAAGAGAAGCCCCAAGTCCGTATTGAAGTGCAAAACGGTACTTGGCACCCTTGAAGCGACCCCAAAAGTTTCCCGACACACCGGTCCCACTCGAGGGGAACACCGAGGTTCCCGGCATGACTTCAACTGAGCCCTTTCACTCCTCCTGATCGCGACAAGATGGTCGATTCCCCTGCTTTGTCTGGAAGGGGTTCCCGATCTTCATGGCGCACCTCAGGATGACACCAGTCTAACGAAGAAATTCGAGACGTAGCCTCATAGATGGTGCCACGTTCTGAAAGACCCCGATTTCCTGCTCTGCTATTGATAAGAACCCGATGTCCGGACACCTCTTTGAAGGCAACCCTGTGGATGAAGGCACAACACGAAGGGGCACCGACCCCCTCATGCAACTTACGGAAAAAACTGAAGGTTCCACTCACAGCTCGACAAATGGTCTGTTATCCTGTGAACAACTCGAGAGGCAAGTGGAGTTCCATTCCTCCACACAAGACGAGGCCTGACTCTCCTGTCCCAACTCTTCAGGGACCCTGTGGTCGGAGTTTTAAATGGAGAGGAACCCTTAGGTTCCTGCCTCAACTCGAGATGAGAACCTTTGTCATTGCACCAAACCCAGTGGAGTTCCGAGAGCGCCTCCCAAGTCCACAGTATGCCTGACTTCTCAGAGGCACCCTGAGAAGCTCCCTGAGGTCACCGGTACAAGTCGAGGGAACCCAGGGTTTCCTGCCGCAACCTGAGAAAGACCTCGAGACTCCTTCTTCAACGCGTCTTGAGTCCCGATTTCCCTACCATGACTCGAGAGCATTTATGTGGTCCTCCTCATCACACGCATAGACACCTGACTTTCCTGGCGCCACACAAGAGGCTCCCTGAGCTCCCCGTCGTACCTCGTGAGAAAACTCATACTTGCGCTCCAATTCGAGAAAACCCACAAGACGCCCCCGTCATTGCGAGCTGAGGGCCTTCTTTCCTATATGGCCTGGAGAGCAATCCCGAGTCCTCTCTCCAACTCCACAGGAGGCTTGACTCCCTGGAGGCCACTCAGTGGGATCCAAGAGATACCTATCGCGACCCAGGAGGATATCAGAATCCTTTGCTTCCCCTCGAGCCGAGGCCTGACTCACTGGGTGAGTCTGGAATGCGTCCCCGTGATCCCTATCGCCCCTGGAGAGGAACATTAGGTCCTGGACACAAGCCTAGATGAGGTCTATTTTGAACTGCCGTGACTCGAGGGCAATTCCCACCCAGCTCTCCCTGGCAACTCGAATGGAAGAATGGACTTCCCTGGGCCAACAGCAGAGGAAGCCTGAATTCCCCGTCGTAAGTCAACAATCCCATCGCAACTCGAAAAAAACCACGTGGTTTCCCCTTCATCACAAGATGAGGCCCTTGCCCGCCACAGCGTCTCAAGAGAAGTCCCACGTTTCATCTTGAAGTTTGAAACAGTATTTGGCAAGCTTCGTGAGACCCCAAAAGTTCCCTGACATACCGGTCTCACTCAAGGGGAACACCGAGGTTCCCGGCACCACTTCATCTGAGCCCCTTCTCCCCTCCTGATCGCGACAGTAGGGTCGATTAACCTGCTTTGTCTGGAAGGCTTTCCTGACCTTCCAGGGGCACCTCAGCATGAGGCCCGTCTCACGAGGAAATTCGAGACGTAGCCTCGTGTGTGGTGCCGCATTCCAAAAGACCCTGATTTCCTGGTCCGCTCTTGATAAGAACCTGATGCCCGCACACCACTTCGAAGGCAACCCTGTGGATGAAAGCACATCACGAAGGGGCACTGACACCCCCGTGAATTGTCTGGAAAAAACCGCAAGTTCCACACACAGCTCGACAAGTGGCCTGTCACTCCTTGAACAACTCGAGAGGCAAGCGGAGTTCCATTCCTCCACACAAGACGAGGCCTGACTCTCCTGTCCCAACTCTGCAGGGACCCTGCAATCTGAGTCAGAAATGGAGAGGAACCCTGAGGTTCCTTCCTGATCTCGAGATTAGGCCCTCTTCCATTGCAGCAAACCCAGTGGAGTCCCGAGAGGCCTCTCCCAGCTCCATAGTATCCCTGACTTCTCAGAGGCACCCTGAGAAGCTACCTGAGGTCACAGGCACAAGTCGAGGGAAGCCAGGGTTTCCTGCCGCAACCCGAGAAAGACCTCAAGCGTCCTTTTTCATTGTGTTGAGCCCTGATTCCACTACCATGACTCGAGAGCAATGACGTGCGCCCCCTTGCCACTCATATGGAGACTTGACTTCCCTGACACCACACGAGAGGCTCCCTGAGCTCCCGGTCGTACCTTGTGAGAAACCCCACACTGGCACCGCAGCTCCAGAAAAACCACGAGACTCCCCCGACATCGCGAGATGAGGGCCTTCTTTTCCTGCATCGCCTGGAGAGCAATCCCGCGTGCTCTCTCCAAACTCCACAAGAGAGGAGCCAAGATTGCTGAGGAGTAGGACGGGGAGAACTCTTTCCCCCCCAAACAATTTCATCAAAAGAGCATTTAAACGTCGAGTAAATTCCACAATACAACTTATGAATGCTGCCAGAGGACATCAGGCACCCAGAAAAGAACCCAACTCTTGGAAAGTAGTAGGAAAAAGTATAAAAGACAAAAAAAGAGACAAAAGAGGGAGGGAGGGATTTCCGTCCCGGGAAGATAGTCTTAAAAAGAGAAAAGTTTCCAAACACCAGGAAAGCTTTTCACTGCCAAATCTTTGCCAAGCTTTGGAAGCACAAAGGGCAACATAAGGGGGATAAAAATAAATAAACAATTAAAACTCGCAGATTGCAAGCCCTACGGTAACTCCCCCAGCCGCGAAGCAGTGCAGACGCCTGCTCACACCATTAGCAAGCAGGGGCTGGGCAGGGAGGCGCGGCGCGGGCTGCATCGCTTAGAGTAAAAATCTGGCCTGAATACCCTGAGCGCTATCTGAACGAAATAACTTGGGCTAGCAAACCAGACTCTGGGATATCTACCACGCAAAAGCCAGCCCTAACCTAAGACACCGCCAGGCCCACGCACGGAACAAAGGACTGAACAGAGATAGCCGGCTGCAGACCTTCCCCCTCCGGTGACAGGCAGCCAGAGCCGGAAGGGGGCAATCGCAGCCCCAGAGAGACATTATCTATAAAACTGTAAGCAGGCTTCTTTGCTAACTAAAACTTCTTGGGGATCTGGACGGTCAACATCTGCCTGAGAAGGTGCGCCTGTTTTACACCCAGATAACCGAGTGGCGGGGAGGCGATAAGTCACAACATTGGCACTCGCCAAACACCTCATCACCTGAGCTGCTCGGACCTGGGAAGAGCACAAAACGCAGGCCCAACCGAGTCTGTGCCTCTGAGGACTACCCGAGTGCCTGAACCTGAGCGGCTTGGACCTGGGAGGTGCATGCAGCCCAGGGCCAGCCTCGGATTGTTCCCGGTGGAACAACCTAGAGCCCGAGCAGTGTGGGCAGGGAGGCTACACGCGCCGTGAGCGGGGGCAGACCCAGTGTGGCTGAGGCACTGCGAGCGCACGCCAGTGTTGTTTGTTTGCAGCATCACTCCCTCCCTCCCTCCCCACAGCGCAACTGAACAAGTGAGCCTAAAAAAAAAAAGTGTCCTGCACCGTCCCCTTTGTGTCAGGGCGTAAACCAGACACTGAAGAGACCAGCAAACAAAAGAAGCTATAACAGAGGGAAACGCCTTGGAAGCTACAGGCAATAGATTAAAACCCTGTGGTTACTAGGACTACATAGGAAGGCGCCTATAGATCTTGAGAAATATAAGTCGGACCAAGGAACTAGCCAAAAATGAACCGAACCCACGATACTCACAACAAAACCAGAGAAAGTCCTAGATATATTTTTATGATCATTCTTACTTTTTTTTAATTTTTTTAATTTTAAGTTCTCTATTGTTCATTTAATTTTCACTTTTATAACCTATTACTTTGCAAAAAAAAGACCCTATTTTTTTCTTCTTCAGCAAACTTCATATATATATATATATAATAATTTTTTGACCTTGTTTTTTTGTTTTGTTTTTTTTTTTCTTCTTTTCTTTAACATTGTATTTTTGAAATTCCAAACTGTACTCTAGATTTTTAATTTATGCTTTTTGATATTTGATATCAATTTTGTACCTGTAGTTTCTTTATAATTTTTGCGACATTGCTTGTTTTTGTTTGTTTGTTTTCTCTTTAGTTTTCTTCTTCCTTTTTTTTAACATTGTATTTTTGAAATTCCAAACTCTACTCTAGATTTTTAATTTTTGCTTTTTGGTATTAGTTATCAATTTTGTACCTGTATTTTCTTGATAATTTTTGCGACCTTGTTTGTTTTTCTTTGTTCGTTTTTTCTCTCTTTCTTTTCCTTCTTCTTTTCTTTAACATCGTATTTTTGAAATTCCAAACTCTACTCTAGATTTTTAATTTTTGCTTTTATGTATATGTTACCAATTTTGTACCTTTAAGAACCCAATCTTCAGTACCCATTTTTCACTAGGGAGCGAGATTACTGGCTTGACTGCTCTCTCTCCCTTTGGACTCTCCTTTTTCTCCACCAGGTCGCCTGTGTCTCCTCCCTAACCCCTCTCTACTCTACCCAACTCTGTGAATTTCTGTGTATTCCAGACGGTGGAGAACACTTAGGGAACTGATTACTGGCTGGATCTGTCTCCCTCCTTTTCATTCCCCCCTTTTATCCTTCTGGCCACCTCTGTCTCCTTCCTCCTTCTTCTCATCTCTGTATAACTCTGTGAACATCTCTGAGCGGTCCAGTTGTGGAATGCACATAAGGAAGTGACTACTGGCCAGCCCACTCTCTCCACTATTGATTCCACCTGATCTCATTTGGGTCACCTCTAACTCCCTCCTCCCTCTTCTCTTCTCCATGTAACGCTGTGAACCTTTCTGAGTGGCCCTCACAGTAGAGAAACTTTTCTTCTTTAACGTAGATGTTTTATCAATGGTGCTGTATAGGAGAAGTTTTGAAACTACTGTAAAAGTAAGACAGATAACTGGAAGCAGGAGGCTTAAGTCCAAACCCTGACTCCAGGGAACTCCTGACTCCAAGGAACATTAATTGACAGGAGCTCATCAAATGCCTCCATACCGACACTGAAATCAAGCACCACACAAGGGCCAACAAGTTCCAGGGCAAGACATACCAAGCCAATTCTCCAGCAACAAAGGAACGCAGCCCTGAGCTTCAAGATACAGGCTGCCCAAAGTCACCCCAAAGCCACAAACATCTCATAACTCATTACTGGACACTTCATTGCACTCCAGAGAGAAGAAATACAGCTCCACCCACCAGAACACGGACACAAGCTTCCCTAACCAGGAAACCTTGACAAGACACCTGTACAAACCCACACACAGCGAGGAAATGCCACAGTAAAGAACTCCACAAACTGCCAGAATACAGAAAGGACACCCCAAACTCAGCAATTTAAACAAGATGAGACAGAGGAATACCCAGCAGATAAAGGAACAGGATAAATGCCCACCAAACCAAACAAAAGAGGAAGAGATAGGGAATCTACCTGATAAAGAATTCCGAGTAAGGATAGTGAAATGGATCTAAAATCTTGAAATTAAAATGGAATCACAGATAAATAGCCTGGAGACAAGGATTGAGAAGATGCAAGAAAGGTTTAACAAGAACCTAGAAGAAATAAAAAAAGAGTCAATATATAATGAATAATGCAATAAATGAAATTAAAAACACTCTGGAGGCAACAAATAGTAGAATAACAGAGGCAGAAGATAGGATTAGTGAATTCGAAGATAGAATGGTAGAAATAAATGAATCAGAGAGGATAAATGAAAAACGAATTAAAAGAAATGAGCACAATCTCAGAGACCTCCAGGACAATATTAAACGCTACAACATTCGAATCATAGGGGTCCCAGAAGAAGAAGACAAAAAGAAAGACCGTGAGAAAATACTTGAGGAGATAATAGTTGAAAACTTCCCTAAAATGGGGAAGGAAATACTCACTCAAGTCCAAGAAACCCAGAGAGTCCCAAACAGGATAAAGCCAAGGCGAAACCCCCCAAGACACATATTAATCACATTAACAAAAATCAAACACAAAGAACAAATATGAAAAGCAGCAAGGGAAAAACAACAAATAACACACAAGGGAATTGCCATAAGGATAACAGCTGATCTTTCAATAGAAACTCTTCAAGCAAGGAGGGAATGGCAAGACATACTTAAAATGATGAAAGAAAATAACCTACAGCCCAGATTTTTGTACCCAGCAAGGATCTCATTCAAGTATGAAGGAGAAATCAAAAGCTTTTCAGACAAGCAAAAACTGAGAGAATTCTGCACCACCAAACCAGCTCTCCAACAAATACTAAACAGGAAACACAAAAACGGTGTATAAATTCAAACCCCAAACAATAAAGTAAATGGCAATGGGATCATACTTATCAGTAATTACCTTAAACGTAAATGGGTTGAATGCTCCAACCAAAAGACAAAGACTGGCTGAATGGATACAAAAACAAGACCCCTACATATGTTGTCTACAAGAGACCCACCTCAAAACAGGGGATACATACAGACTGAAAGTGAAGGGCTGGAAAAAGATTTTCCATGCAAATAGGGACCAAAAGAAAGCAGGAGTAGCGATACTCATATCAGATAAAATAGACTTTAAAACAAAGGCTGTGAAAAGAGACAAAGAAGGTCACTACATAATGATCAAAGGATCAATCCAAGAAGAAGATATAACAATTATAAATATATATGCACCCAACGTGGGAGCACCACAGTATGTAAGACAAATGCTAACAAGTATGAAAGGAGAAATTAACACTAACACAATAATAGTTGGAGATTTTAATACCCCACTCACACCTATGGATAGATCAACTAAACAGAAATTTAACAAGGAAACACAAACTTTAAATGATACAATAGACCAGTTAGACCTAATTGATATCTATAGGACATTTCATCCCAAAACAATGAATTTCAACTTTTTCTAAAGTGCACATGGAGCCTTCTCCAGGATAGATCACATCCTGGGCCATAAAGCTAGCATTGGTAAATTCAAAAAAATAGAAATCATTCCAAGCATCTTTTCTGACCACAATGCAGTAAGATTAGATCTCAATTACAGGAGAAAAACTATTAAAAATTCCAACATATGGAGGCTGAACAACACGCTGCTGAATAACCAACAAATCACAGAAGAAATCAAAAAAGAAATCAAAATTTGCATAGAAACGGATGAAAATGAAAACAGAACAACCCAAAACTTGTGGGTCACGGTAAAAGCAGTCCTAAGGGGAAAGTTCATAGCAATACAGGCACACCTCAAGAAACAAGAAAAAGGTCAAATAAATAACCTAACTCTACACCTAAAGCAACTAGAAAAGGAAGAAATGAAGAACCCCAGGGTTAGTAGAAGGAAAGAAATCTTAAAAATTAGAGCAGAAATAAATGCAAAAGAAACAAAAGAGACCATAGCAAAAATCAACAAAACCAAAAGCTGGTTCTTTGAAAGGATAAATAAAATTGACAAACCATTAGCCAGACTCATCAAGAAACAAAGGGAGAAAAATCAAATCAATAAAATTAGAAATGAAAATGGAGAGATCACAACAGAAAACACAGAAATACAAAGGATCATAAGAGACTACTATCAACAATTATATGCCAATAAAATGGACAACGTGGAAGAAATGGACAAATTCTTAGAAAAGTACAACTTTCCAAAACTGGACCAGGGAAGAACTAGAAAATCTTAACAGACCCATCACAAGCACGGAAATGGAAACTGTAACCAAAAATCTTCCAGCCAACAAAAGCCCAGGTCCAGACGGCTTCACAGCTGAATTCTACGAAAAATTTAGAGAAGAGCTAACACCTATCCTGCTCAAACTCTTCCAGAAAATTGCAGAGGAAGGTAAACTTCCAAACTCATTCTATGAGGCCACCATCAGCCTAATACCAAAACCTGACAAAGATCCCACAAAAAAAGAAAACTACAGGCCAATATCACTGATGACATAGATGCAAAAATCCTTAACAAAATTCTAGCAATCAGAATCCAACAACACATTAAAAAGATCATACACCATGACCAAGTGGGCTTTATCCCAGGGATGCAAGGATTCTTCAATATCCGCAAATCAATCAATGTAATACACCACCTTAACAAATTGAAAAATAAAAACCATATGATTTTCTCAATAGATGCAGAGAAAGCCTTTGACAAAATTCAACATCCATTTATGATAAAAACTCTCCAGAAAGCAGGAATAGAAGGAACATACCTCAACATAATAAAAGCTATATATGACAAACCCACAGCAAACATTATCCTCAATGGTGAAAAATTGAAAGCATTTCCTCTAAAGTCAGGAACTAGACAAGGGTGCCCACTTTCACCATTACTATTCAACATAGCTTTGGAAGTTTTGGCCACAGCAATCAGAGCAGAAAAAGAAACAAAAGGAATCCAAATTGGAAAAGAAGAAGTAAAACTCTCACTGTTTGCAGATGACATGATCCTCTACATAGAAAACCCTAAAGACTCCACCAGAAAATTACTAGAACTAGTCAATGACTATAGTAAAGTTGCAGGATATAAAATCAACACACAGAAATCCCTTGAATTCCTATACACTAATAATGAGAAAACAGAAAGAGAAATTAAGGAAACAATTTCATTCACCATTGCAACGGAAAGAATAAAATACTTAGGAATATACCTACCTAAAGAAACTAAAGACCTATATATAGAAAACTATAAACCACTGGTGAAAGAAATCAAAGAGGACACTAATAGGTGGAGAAATATACCATGTTCATGGATTGGAAGAATCAATATAGTGAAAATGAGTATACTACCCAAGGCAATTTATAGATTCAATGCAATCCCTATCAAGCTACCAACAGTATTCTTCACAGAGCTAGAACAAATAATTTCACAATTTGTATGGAAATACAAAAAAACCTCGAATAGCCAAAGCGATCTTGAGAAAGAAGAATGGAACTGGAGGAATCAACCTACCTGATTTCAGGCTCCGCTACAAAGCCACAGTTATCAAGACAGTATGGTACTGGCACAAAGACAGAAATATAGATTAGTGGAACAAAATAGAAAGCCCAGAGATAAATCCACACACATATGGACACCTTATCTTTGACAAAGGAGGCAAAAATATACAATGGATTAAAGACAATCTCTTTAACAAGTGGTGCTGGGAAATCTGGTCAACCACTTGTAAAAGAATGAAACTAGAACACTTTCTAACACAATACACAAAAATAAACTCAAAATGGATTCAAGATCTAAACGTAAGACCAGAAACTATAAAATTCCTAGAGGAGAACATAGGCAAAACACTCTCTGAAATACATCACAGCAGGATCCTCTATGACCCACCTCCCAGAATATTGGAAATAAAAACAAAAATAAACAAATGGGACCTAATTAACCTTAAAAGCTTCTGCACATCAAAGCAAACTATTAGCAAGGTGAAAAGACAGCCTTCGGAATGGGAGAAAATAATAGGAAATGAAGCAACTGACAAACAACTAATCTCAAAAATATACAAGCAACACCTACAGCTCAACTCCAGAAAAATAGATGACCCAATCAAAAAATGGGCCAAAGAACTAAATAGACATTTCTCCAAAGAAGACATACAGATGGCTAACAAACACATGAAAAGATGCTCAAAATCACTCATTATCATAGAAATGCAAATCAAAACCACTATGAGGTACCATTTCACGCCAGTCAGAATGGCTGCAATCCAAAAGTCTACAAATAATAAATGCTGGAGAGGGTGTGGAGAAAAGGGAACCCTCTTACACTGTTGGTGGGAATGCAAACTAGTACAGTCACTATGGAGAACAGTGTGGAGATTCCTTAAACAACTGGAAATAGAACTGCCTTATGATCCAGCAATCCCACTGCTGGGCATACACACTGAGGAAACCAGAAGGGAAAGAGACACGTGTACCCCAATGTTCATCGCAGCACTGTTTCTAATAGCCAGGACATGGAAGCAACCTAGATGTCCATCAGCAGATGAATGGATAAGAAAGCTGTGGTACATATACACAATGGAGTATTACTCCGCCATTAAAAAGAATAGAATGAATCAGTTCTAATGAGGTGGATGAAACTGCAGCCTATTATACAGAGTGAAGTAAGCCAGAAAGAAAAACACCAATACAGTATACTAACGCATATATATGGAACTTTGAAAGACGGTAACAATAACCCTGAGTACGAGACAGCAAAAGAGACACTGATGTATAGAAGAGTCTTATGGACTCTGTGGGAGAGGGAGAAGGTGGGAAGATTTGGGAGAATGGCATTGAAACATGTAAAATATCATGTATGAAAAGAGTTGCCAGTCCAGGTTTGATGCATGACACTGGATGCTTGGGGCTAGTGCACTGGGACGACCCAGAGGGATGTTATGGGGGGGAGGAGGGAGGAGGGTTCAGGATGGGGAGCACATGTATACCTGAGGCGGATTCATTTTGATATTTGGAAAAACTAATACAATTATGTAAAGTTTAAAAATAAAATAAAATTAAAAAAAAAATCCACAGGAGGCTTGACTCCCTTTAGGCCACTCAGTGGTCTCCAAGAAATACCCGTCGGGACTCGAGAGCAGAGCAGAGTCCTTTCCTTCCTCTCGAGATGAGGTCTGACTCCTCGGGTGCGTCTAAAATGCAACCCCGAGATCTCTGTCGCCCCTGGAGAGGAACATTAGGTCCTGGACACAAGCTTAGATGAGGTCTCTTTTGCCCTGAAGTGACTCGAGAGCAATCCCTAGCTCTCTCTCGCAACTCCAATGGAAGATTGGACTTCCCTGGGCCAACACAAGAGGAAGCCTGAATTCCCCATCGTAACTCGAGAATCCCGCCGAAACTCGAGAAAAACCACATGGTTACCCTGTCATCGCAAGATGAGGCCCTTGCCCGCTACAGCGTCTAAAGAGAAGTCCCAGGTTTCTTCTTGAAGTGTTTTCACACTTCAAGTGTGAAAACTTGGCACCCTTGATGCGATTCCAAAAGTTCCCCGACACCCTGGTCTCTCTCGAGGGGAACACCGAGGTTCCCGGTACGACTTCATCTGAGCCACTTCTCCCCTCCTGATTGCGACTGGAGGGTCGACTCCCGTGCTTTGTCTGGAAGGGGTTCCCAACCTTCCCGGCGCACCTCAGGATGAGGCCGGTCTAACGAGAATATTTGAGACGTAGCTTCATGGGTGGTAACACATGCTGAAAGACCCTGATTCCCCGGTCCACTCTTGATAAGAACCCGATGCCCGGACACCTCTTGAAAGGCAACCCTGTGGAAGAAGGCAAAACACGAAGGGGCACTGACACCCTCATGCATCGTCCGGAAAAACCCGCAGATTCCAAACACAGTTCGACAAGTTGCCTGTCACCCTGTGAATAACTCGAGAGGCAAGCGGAGTTCCATTCCTCCTTACAAGACGAGGCCTGACTCTCCTGTCCCAACTCTGCAGGGACCCTGCGATCAGAGTCAGAAATGGAGACGAACCCTGAGGTTCCTGCCTCCACTCGAGATGAGGCCCTCTTCTATTGCACCAAACCCAGTGGAGTCCCGAGAGGGCCCTCCCAACTCCAGGGTATCCTTGACTTCTCAGAGGCACACTGAGAAGCTCCCTGAGGCCACCGGCACTAGTCGAGGGAACCCAGGGTTTACTGCCGTGACCCAAGAAACACCTTGAAAGGCCTTCTTTAACGGTTCTTGAGGCCCGATACACCTTCCATGACTCTAGAGCAATGAAGCGCTCCCCCTCGCAATGCGCATGGAGACCTGACTTCCCAAGCGCCACATGAGAGGCTAGCTGAGCTCCCCGTAGTACCTCATGAGAAACCCCACACTGGCGCTGCAGCTCGAGAAAACCCACGAGACCCCCCTTCATCGCGAGATGATGGCCTTCTTTTCCTGCATGGCCTGGAGAGCAATCACGAGTCCTCTCTCCAAACTCCACAGGAGGCTTGACTCCCTTTAGGCCACTCAGTGGGCTCCAAGAGATACCCGTCGCAACTCGAGAGGAGAGTGGAGTCCTTCGCTTCCCCTCGAGACAAGGACTGACTCCCCGGGTGCATCAGGAAAGCAACCCCGAGATCCCTGTCCCCCCTGGAGACGAACATTATGTCCTGGACACAAGCCTAGATAAGGTCTCTTTTGCCCTGCAGTGACTCAAGCGCAATCCCTAGCTCTCCCTCGCAACTCGAATGGAAGACTGGACTTCCCTGGGCCAACACAAGAGGAAGCCTGAATTTCCTGACCTAACTCGAGAATCCCGCCACAACTCGAGAAAAACGACGTGGTTAACCCGTCACCACAAGATGAGGCCCTTGCCAGCTACAGCGTCTCAAGAGAAGTCTCACGTTCCGTCTTGAAGTTTGAAACGGTACTTAGCACCTTTGATGTGACTCCAAAAGTTCCCCGACATCCCAGTTTTACTCGAGGGGAACATCGAGGTTCCCGGCACCACTTCATCTGAGCCCCTTCTCCCCTCCTGATCGGGACAAGAGGGTCGATTCACTTGCTTTGTCTGAAAGGGTTACCGACCTTCCTGGTGCACCTCAGGTTGAGGTCCGTCTCAAGAAGAAATTCGAGACGTAGGCTTGTGGGTGGTGCCACATGCTGAAAGACACTGATTTCCTGGTCTGCTCTTGATAAGAATCTGAAGGCTGGATACCTCTTCGAAGGCAACCCTGTGTATGAAGGCAAAAAACGAAGGGGAACTGACACCCCCATGCATCGTCCGGATAAAACCGCAGGTTCCACACACAGCTCGACAAGTGGCCTGTTATCCGGTGAACAACTCGAGAGTCCAGTGGAGTTCCATTCCTCCACACAAGACGAGGCCTGACTCTCCTGTCCTAACTCTGTAGGGACTCTGTGTTCAGAGTCAGAAATGGAGAGCAACCCTGAGGTTCCTGCTTCAAATCGAGATGAGGCCCTCTTCTGACAAGGTCCAGCCTCGGCTGGTCCAGGGTTTTCGAAGGGGAGACAGAGTAGGCGACCTATTGATTTATTTATCGAAGATATAAAGAGTAATAGAATGAGGATAGCTCAGTAGGAAAATTTAGTGGAGAAAAGAAGCTGAGTAGCTTGGTGTATGCGGAAAATCAGTATAACCTGTGACACCAGGTTAGCTCTGACCACAGAGGCCGCAGGCTCCCTCTCAAATAGCGAAAAGTGCCCCACCTTAGACACCTTCTCAAGTGGTCTTCGAAGCCCAGGCAAATAAATGGTCGCAGAGGATATCCGCGCTCCAGATGGACACTCATCTGAAAATTGAGGGGAAGAATGACATTAGGAGACTAAGCGTTGGCAATCAAGGCCAGTAGCTTTATTTTCAACAGGGGTTTTTATACCCTAAGTTACACATAGAGGATAATGGGGATGCAAAGACAGCAGCCTTTGATCCTTATCAAAAACCAGAGTTTCTGTCCTGCAAATGTATCGTATACAAATGGTTTAGGTGATTTACATCATCTTCTAGCCAGAAGACCTATTAACATTTTATGACTCTTGACAAAGACTTATCAACCGTAAGAGTTATTTTCTCTAAGAGTAATTATTTTAAGGTTTGGCCCCATCTTTCAAAGATAAAATTGCATTCCTATAGGGCAGATGTGTAATGGGATTACAACAAAGGAAATAATTTATTACCTTAAGGGTCTAAAATTAGTAACACCAAGGCCACTACTTATTTCTTCTACATACCAACTATATTAATTAATACACATTCAAGGATACAATTCAGGGGATGTGGAAACTTGGCAACAAGCATTGGTTCATCAATGAAATCTTTTACTAGTTTTATTCTGACAGTTTCTAACTCTCTGAGAGGCTCTAAGCTATTTGAATATCTTAAGCTTCCCGTGCCTCTCGAGGCTCGGAGACTGTAAACAATTGTATGCATTGCTTGAGGAGACCGGGTAAACTTGTCAGGCGAGTTAGAGAGCCATCTGACGTGTTTGGATTTAAACACTCCTAATTGCCCAGGAACTTTATTAATTGGAGCTGTAAGTTAGCTCTTTGACAGAGAGAGTGAGATGGTGGTGGGGGACAGCCCCCAGTAAAGTCAGAGGTGAGAGCACAAAGCAATAAAGTAGGCAGACTCTGGTTTTGGGGAGTAGATGCTCAAGAATATCCGGGAGGACTCCCGAGGCTCGATCCCGCCTTTGTGTATGCCCAGCCTCCTTCCTCATGACCTTTGTCAAGAGTGGAATGTCTCTCGCCGGCTCCCGGCATCTCCCCGTTTTTTATTTCTTAAAACAGCCAGATGTAGCTCAGTCGCGAGCCTCTGAATACTCTGCCGAAGAATCCTGACAATACAAGGAAGAATGATTATGAGAAGCAGAATTAAAGCAGCCACCGCAGCATAGCTAAAGACATTAGACAGAATATTCTTTCCTGAGATGTAGTTAGGGAAAGTATGGAAGAAATCATTTGCTGTTCCAGCAGCAGTAAAATCTAATCGGGAGTGCTCCATGGTTGCTATTTGATAGTGAAGTTTCCCTACGTCTCAACCAATGTCAGAGCTCTTCCAGATACCTGAAATATGGTTTTTAATCTTTTCCCATTCAAAATCTGTCTCATTTACTTTCAGGGGTGTTCCACATATCCACCGATAGTCAGCATGACAAGACAATGCCATTTTCACCTTTAAAGCCTGCAATTCAGTCCCAATATGTATTACTGCTTCCTCTAGGGCGTCTACCCTCATTTCTAATTTTCTCTCTATAGCTTCCTGTGTTGCCAATGTTAAAGAAACATTTGTGGACATAGAATCAACATATTGAGCAGTATGTACTTGTTGAGTCAATGATATTTCTGCCACAGTAACAGAAGTGATTGCACTTATCAAAGCTGCTGTTCCCAAGATAAGTAAGCCCACAAACCGTCGTGTTTGCATTAAATCCTGTAGTTGTTGTAATACAGCAAGACCATAATTCAATAAGTGGTTACATCATAAGATAAGGTGGATGTTGTAGCATTACAAAGGAGCAAACATTATATTGAGGGTTTAAACAAGATGAACCAGGGAGCAGCTGTAGGCGTCAGCCCGGGGGAGCAGTGTCCCCAGCATCAGGAGGCAGAACGCGAGTGGCAGGCTGTGGGCCAAGGCGCCTATGGTGGGCAGAGGGGCAGGGTTCGTGGTTTAGGGCTAGCCGCCACCGCTTGGGCTCAGGGCGGTCCCCTCTCGCCGGTGGGGCCACGCTGGTCTGGACGGCACTCCGCGGGCGCGCTTTCCTCTCTGGCCCTCACTCGCTGCACAGACTTCTTTGCTCTAGGTCACGGGGTGCAGAGAGGTGGGTGCGAGGCGCTGCTGGTGGCACGGAGGCGAGAGCTGGCTGGGGGAGGGGGAGCGAGCGAGTGCGCGCGCTGCGAACCTGGTCTTTGGGGAATGTGACATGACGAATTTGTCTGAGATCCAAACCGGAGAATCTGCATTCTGTAGAAATATACAAGCATACCCTCTCCCACAAGTTAGCAACACATCTGGCCTTTTTCACTCTCCCGTAAGGAGGCCTTTTTACTTGACCAGGGGCCGAGTCGTAGCCTGTAATTCAGGCATCTAGTGTCTCATCATTGTATTCTGCCCCTGTGTGTTTACGTTTAAGTGATTAATTACAATTGGAACATAACTTCACTATTTGTCTAGCTGTTTCCCTATGGATATGTTAATTTAGGTCTAATGTTTAGTTTAGGTCTCTGTATAAATTTAAGTAATAAATGTATAACCTCCTTATCTCATTTTGGTATACAGGTATACAGATATACCTAAATGCAAAATGCATTTATATATGTATTTATATATGGCAACAAGTATAAAGTTATTGACATATAATATATATAAATCAATATACTTGAATTAATCTTTATAATTAATATATTAATTAATATATATTACAACAATACAACACATACACAGCTAATACCAACCAACACAAACCAATATACTGTAATAATACATGTCACACATTTATAATTATACAGTATATAGAACATACATCATCACAGCACATCAATCCATACCAATTAATATCAGCCACACACACATTATATTACTGCCATATATATTTAATTATACAGTAGATATATATGTGTGTGTATATAGTATACATATTAATTTATATACAAATTAATTAAGTATAGATCTATAAATAGAATTAGGTATACCTTTATTATATTTTATTTATACCCATACCTAATTAGGCAAACTGTAATTAGGCAAATACATTTATATTATGTATTTATAACAATATATAAAGTATTGTTAAATGTACCACCTGTACAGCATCTCCACCCCACATACCACTTTCTCTAATCCCACCAACTCATTTTCAGTATTATGTGTTGGCCAGGAGCTGGGCCAGTCTTTCCCAGCAATGTTAAGAGACGTCTGTTCCTGTGTCTAATAGCCCTGGCGTTTTATTCTCTTGAATTAAAAGATCTTTTAAAGGCCTTGGAACTGTAATTTCCTGCACCCAAAAGGCTAGATCACTAGATCCAAATGTTTTGTGGCTCTTAGATTGAGAAGTCAAGTTTTTCCTTGTCTGATAGTAAGGTAAAAGTAAAAGCTGTGTTACTCTTTGACCTTTATTAATTTGTACAGTTTTGATAGGCAGTGAGATCAAGACTTTAATTTCTCAATATCATCAGAATCTACTACACCATGCACCAGCGAAATTTCTTTTCTTTCTTTTTTTTTTATTTAATTTTTTTTAAAAAAGAAAGCAAGCTACGCCCCAGGACAAATCTTACAATGTCCTCAGATAGGGGGCCAGCCACTCCGGTTGGAATTGGAGTAAGCTTCACATCAGGGGTTAATATTGTTATTAAATCTCCTTGCCTTTTCGCTTTTCTCCTAGCCTGGGTGAGACCCCCCTGAGGGAGTTTTCTCCAAGGAGCACGCTCTGCATATTGTGTACTAAAAGCTCCTTTGTTTAAAAAACTTTTTATCTTCCTCAGTCTTAGGCAACACTTTGGGAGGCTTTGGGGGCAAAGTGGGGAACTCCTGGGTCCTGGGAGGCACAATCGAAGGCGGTGGCAGTCGCCTTAAATCAGAAAGTGGTGGATAAGTTTTTTAAAGGTTTGCGCAGAGGGGGAGGGAGCTCGCCAGGGCTCTCGGCCGCAGCGTCCTGTAAGCCCTCTCCTTCCTCGGGAGGTAGACCACTTTCTCCCTCCTTTTTTTTTTTTTCAATGGCAGAAAATATGATCTGTGCAGTAAATGGAGACTCACCACCATCCACTTCTATAGCCTCCCCCATAGTCTATTTAACAGCCTCGTGACGGAGGTCCAGGACATTTCTAATCATATTCCACAGTCAATAAATATTTGTCTATTCTTAGATGCAGAGAAATCCATTTTTAATTTTGTTTTTAATTTTAGAGAATATTTTTATTTATTTTGTAACCTCTTTACTCTGGCTAAACTGCAGAGGGGACTAGAAAAGAAGCCTCAAGGTGAGGATCAAGTTCATCCTTGGGACTAGAGAAAATCCTTCTCCGGGAAACTCCTAGCGGTGGCCCTTTACCCCGACATGGAGGAGGAGGCATAGGGGGATGGGAGCGTCCCGAAGTTTTCCTCTTCTGTTCTGGAGATCCTTTAACTGTTTGGTAACTAAATCTTATGAAATGTCTGATCGGGGATGTTTCCCTCAACCTCCTAGGAGCGGATGGTCTGATTAGGGATGTTTTCTTAAACTTTTAGGAGCATCTTTAGCTTAAAAAAAAAAAATCCTCATCAGAATGGCATCGAGCTGCTGTTTCCTCTAAACCTTTTTCAAATTGAGGGGAGAGCTGATCTTTCTTTTCATCCCTATCTTTTACATGCTCATTGGCAGTCATAGCGGCTAGCCATTCATTTAGCTGTCGATAGCTAGGTATAGCCTCTTCATTTTCACTTTTCTTTATAACAGGTACCTTTTCAGATTTGCTTTTTTGTTTAACAGGTACTTTTCCAACTTTACTTTCCTCTTTAACAGGTACCTTTTCAAATTCATGAGCTGGATCTAAAACATCTCTAGTCATATTCCACAGAGGAAAGGTGTAAGTAGGGATTTTTTCCAAACCTTGCTGAGCACAATAAGCTCTTAGCTGTTTTCCTAGTTTTTTCAAGATATCGAGGTTAACAGTGCCTTGTTGTAGAAACCAAGGGCAGTGGTCTTGTACAAATGTAAAAAATGATTGAATGGAAGATTTTTTAACCTTGATTCTTCTTTTACTTAATAACTGTAAAATTACTCCTATAAAGAGCTGTCTTTCATTTGATTCAGTGTTGCCCATGTCAGAAACTTAAGGATAGTAAAAGATTTTGCTTTTAGCTATCTAAAGATTAGGCCTTTTTTGTCAGCCTTTTTAGAAACCGTTTTTTCTCTCTAACTCTTCAACACTTCCCACTCCTCTCGCCCTGTCTATTCTACAGGGGGATCTGCAGCCCCCTAAGTGGGATCCTATCTGTCCCCAAAACTGAACACTGGGGGAATGGGGTTGGGGATTTACCTTCGAAATGCCTGTCTCGGGCGCCACCTGCAGAGGTCCAGCCCCAGCTGATCCAGGGTATTCGAAGGGAAGATGGAGTAGGCGACCTATTTATATATTTATTTATTCATCAAAGATATAAAGAGTAATAGAATGAGGATAGCTCAGTAGGAAAATTCAGTGGAGAAAAGCAGCTGAGTAGCTTGGTTTACGCGGAAAATCAATATAACCCGTGACACCAGGTTAGCTCTGACCACGGAGGCTGCAAGTGCCCTCTAGAATAGAGGAAGGTGCCCCACCTTAGACACCTTATCGAGTGGGTCTTCGAAGCCCAGGCAAATAAACGGTCGCAGAGGATATCCGCGCTCCAGATGGACACTCATCTGAAAATTGAGGGGAATAATGACATGGGGAGACCAAGCGTTGGCGAGCAAGGCCCGTAGCTTTATTTTCAACACAGGTTTTAATACCCTAAGTTACACATAGAGGATAATAGGGGATGCAAAGTCAGCAGTCTTTAATCCTTATCAAAAACCAGGGTTTCTTTTCTGCAGATTTATCGTATAAAAATGGTTTAGATGATTTACATCATCTTCTGGCCAGAAGACCTATTAACATTTTATGACTCTTGACAAAGACTTATCAACCATAAGAGTTATTTTCTCTAAGAGTAATTGTTTAAGGTTTGGCGCCATCTTTCGAAGATAAAATTGCATTCCTATAGGGAGGATGTGTAATGGGTTTACAACAAAGAAAAGAATTTATTACCTTAAGGGTCTAAAGTTACCAACATCAAGGCCACTACTTATTTTTTCTACATACCAACTATGTTAATTAGCACACATTCAAGGATACAATTCAGGGGATGTGGAAACTTGGCAAAAAGCATTGGTTCATCAATGAAATCTTTTACTAGTTTTATTCTGACAGTTTCTAACTCTCTGAGAGGCTCTAAGCTATTTGAATATCTTAAACTTCCCGTGCGTCTCGAGGCTGGGAGACTGTACACAATCGTATGCATAGCTGTAGGAGACCGGGTAAACTTGTCAGGCGAGTTAGAAAACCATCTGAGGGGTTTGGATTTAAACACTACTAATTGCCCAGGAACATTATTAGTTGGAGCTGTAAGTTAGCTCTTTGACAGAGAGAGTGAGATGGTGGTGGGGGACATCCCCAGTAATGTCAGAGGTGAGAGAACAAAGCAATAAAGAAGGCAGACTTTGGTTTTTGGGGGTAGATGCTGAAGAATATACGGGGGAACTCCCGGAGGCTCGATCCCGCCTTTGCGTATGCCGAGACTCTTTCCTCATGACATTTGTCACGAGTGGAATATCTCTCGCTGGCTCCCGGCAATCTTCCATTGCACCAAACGCAGTGGAGTCCCGAGAGGCCCCTCCCAACACCACAGTATCAGTGTCTTCTCAGAGGCACCCTGAGCAACTCCCTGAGTTCACCGGCACAAGTCGAGGGAACACAGGGTATCCTGCCGCAACCCGAGAAAGACCTCAAGAGTCCGTCTTCAACGCGTCTTGAGGCCGGATTCCCCTACCATGACTCGAGAGCAATGACACGCTCCCCCTCGCCATGCGCATGGACACCTGACTTCCCTGGCGCCACATGAGAGGCTCCCTGAGCTCCCCGTCATACCTCGTGAGAAACCCCACACTGGCGCCACAGCTCGGGAAAACCCACGAGACACCACCGTCATCGCGAGATTGGGGACATCTTTTCCTGCCTGACCTGGAGAGCAATCCCTGGTCCTTTCTCCAAACTTCACAGGAGGCTTTACTCCCTTTAGGCCACTCAATGGGCTCCAAGAGATACCTGTCGCGACTTGAGAGGAGAGCAGAGTACTTTGTTTCCCCTCGAGATGAGGCCTTACCTTGGGTGAGCCTGGAATGCAACCCCGAGATCCCTGTTGCCCCTGGAGAGGAACATTATGTCCTGGACAAAAGCCTAGATGAGGTCTATTTTGCCCTACAGTGACTCGAGAGCAACACCCATCTCTCCCTCGCAATTCGAATGGAAGATTGGTCTTCACTGGGCCAACACAAGAGGAAGTCTGAATTTCCCGTTGTAACTCGAGAATCCCGCCGCAACTCTTAAAAACCACGTGGTTCCCCATTCATCACAATATGAGGCCTTTGCCCGCTACAGAGTCTCAAGAGAAGTCCCATGTTTCGTCATAAAGTTCGAAATGCTACTTGGCACCCTTGATGCGACCCCAAAAGTTCCCCAATATACCGGTCTCACTCCAAGGGAACACCGAAGTTCCTGGCACCACTTCATTTGAGCCCCTTCTCCCCTCCTGATCATGGCAGGAAGGTCGATTCCCCTGCTTTGTCTAGAAGGGGTTCCCGACCTTCATGGCGCACCTCAGGATGAGGCCAGTCTCACGAAGAAATTCGAGACATAGCCTCGTGTTGGTGCCACGTGCTGAAAGACCCCGATTTCTCGGTCTTGCTCTTGATAAGAACCCGATGCCCGGACACCTCTTCTAAGGCAACCCTGTGGATGAAGGCACTACACGAGGGGGCACTGGCAACCCTGTTCATCGTCCGGAAAATCCCACAGGATCCACATACAGCTCCACAACTGGCCTGTCACCCCTTAAACAACGAGAGAGGCAAGCGGAGTTCCCCTCCTCAGACAAGACGAGGCCTGAGTATCCAATCCCAACTCTGCAGGCACGCTTCGATCTGAGTCAGAAATGGAGAGGAAACCTGAGGTTCCTGCCTCAACCCGAGATGAGGCCCTCTTCCATTAAAACAAACCCAGTGGAGTCCCGAGAGGCCACTCCCATCTCCACAGTATCCCTGACTTCTCATAGGCATTCTGAGAAGCTCCTTGAGGCCACCGGCAAACGTCGAGGGAAATAAGGGTTTCCTGCCACAACCGAAGAATGACCTCGAGAGTCCTTCTTCAACGCGTCTTGAGGTCAGATTCCCCTACCATGGCTCGAGAGCAATAACGCGCTCCCCCTCGCCACGCACATGGAGACCTGACTTCCCTGGCGCCACATGAGAGGCTCCCTGAGCTCCCTGTCGTACCTCGTGTGAAACCCCACACTGGCGCCGCAGCTCGAGAAAACACACAAGACCCCTCCGTCATCGCGAGATGAGGGCCATCTTTTCCTGCATGGCCTGGAGAGCAGTCCCAAGTCCTCTCTCCAAACTTCACAGGAGGCTTGACTCCCTTTAGGCCATAAAGTGGGCTCCAAGATGTGCCCGTCGCAACTCGAAAGGAGAGAAGAGTCCTTTGCTTCCCTTCGACACGAGGCCTGACTCCCTGGGTGAGTCTGGAATGCAAACCTGAGATCCCTGTGGCCCTTGGAGAGGAACATTAGGTCCTGGACACAAGCCTAGATGAGGTCTCCTTTGCCCTGCAGTGACTCGAGCGCAACCCCCAGCTCTCCCTCGCAACTCGAATGGATGATTGGACTTCCCTGGCCCAACACAAGAGGAAGCCTGAAATCCCTGTCGTAACTCGAGAATCCCGCCGCAACTCGAGAAAAACCACGTGGCTCCCCCGTCATCGCAAGATGAGGCCCTTGGCCGCTACAGCATATCAAGAGAAGTCCCACGTTCCATCCTGAAGTACAAAACGGTACTTGGCACCCTTGATGCGACCCCCAAAGTTCCCTGACATACCGGTCTCACTCGAGGGAAACACCAAAGTTCATGGCACCACTTCCTGTGAGCCCCTTCACCCCTCCTGATCGCGACAGGAGGGTCGACTCCCATGCTTTGTCTGCAAGGGGTTCCCGACGTTCCCCGTAAACCTCCGGATGAGGCCGGTCTCATGAGGAAATTCGAAAAGTAGCCTCATGGTTGGTGCCACATGTTGAAAGATCCCAAATTCCCGGTCCACTCTAGATAAGAACCTGACGCCCGGACATCTCTTCGAAGGCAACCCTGTGGATGAAGGCACAACACGAAGGGACAATGACATCCCCATGCATCGTCTGGAAAAACCCGCCGATTCCACTCACAGCTCCAAATGTGGACTGTCACCCCGTGAACAACTCGAGAGGCAAGTGAAGTTGCATTCCTTCACACAAGACGAGGCCTTACCCTCCTGGCCCAACTCTTCAGGGACCCTGCGATCGGAGTCAGAAATGGAGAGGAACCCTGAGGTTCCTACCACAACTAGAGAAGAGGCCCTCTTCCATTGAACCAAACTCAGTGGTGTCCCGAGAGGCCCCTCCCAACACCACAGTATCCCTGAATTCTCAGAGGCTCCCTGAGAAGCTACCTGAGGTCACTGGCACAAGTCGAGGGAACCCAGAGTTTCCTGAAGTAACCCGAGAAAGACTTGGAGAGTCCTTTTTCAACGTCTCTTGATGCCCGATTCCCCTACCATGACTCCAGAGCAAGGACGTGCTCCCCTCGCCACAAGCAGGAAAACTGACTTCCCTAGTACCACACAAGAGGCTCCCTGAGTACCCCATCATACCTCGTGAGAAAACCCACAGTGGCGCCGCAGTTCGAGAAAAACCACAAGATGCCCCCATCAAGGAGAGATGGGGGCCTTCTTTTCCTGCCTGACCTGGAGAGCAATCCCTGGTCCTCTCTCCAAACTTCACAGGAGGATTGACTCCCTTTAGGCCACTCAGTTGGGTCCAAGAAATACCCGGTGCGACTCGAGAGGAGAGCGGAGTCCTTTGCTTCCCTGGAGACGAGGCCTGACTCCCCGGGTGAGTTTGGAATGCAACCCCGAGATCCCTGTCGCCCCTGGAGTGGAACATTATGTCCTAGACACAAGCCTAGATGAAGTCTATTTTGCCCTACAGTGATCGAGAGCAACCTCCATCTCTCCCTCACAATTTGAATGGAAGATTGGTCTTCCCACGGTCAACACATGAGGAAGTCTGAATATCCCATCGTAATTCAAGAATTCAGCCTCAAGTCTTAAAAACCATGTGGTTCCCCCTTCATCGCAATATGAGGCCCTTGCCAGCTAGAGTCTCAAGAGAAGTCCCACGTTCCATCTTAAAGTTCGAAATGCTACTTGGCACCCTTGATGCGACCCCAAAGTTCCCCAACATACCGGTCTCACTCCAGGGGAACACCGAAATTCCCGGCGTCTCCAGGGAAGTCCCATGTTCTGTCCTTAAGTGCGAAACGGTACTTGACACCCTTGATGCGACCGCAAAAGTTCCCGACACGCTGGGTTCCCTCGAGGGGAACACCAAGGGTCCCGGCACCACTTCATCTGAGCCCCTTCTCCCCTCCTGATCGCGACAGGAGAGTCGATTCCCCTGCTTTCTCTGGAAGGGGTTCCCGGCCTTCCTGGTGCACCTCAGGATGAGGCCGGTCTCAGGAGGAAATTCGAGACCAGCCATGTGTGAGGTGCCACGTGCCGAACGACACCGATTTTCCGGTCCGCTCTTGATAAGAACCTGATGCCCAGACACCTCTTCGAAGGCAACCCTGTGAGTGAAGGCACAACACGAAGGGGCACTGACACCCCCGGGTATCATCCGGAGAAACCCGCAGGTACCACACACAGCTCGAGAAGTGACCTGTCACCCCGTGAACAACTGGAGAGGCAAGCAGAGTTCCATTCCTCCACACAAGACGAGGCCTGACTCTCCTGTTCGAACTCTGCAGCGAAACTGCAATCCGAGTCAGATCTGGCCCAGGGGAAGTCAGGAGAGGAAACATGAGTTTCCTGCCTCCACTCGAGATGAGGCCCTCTTCCATTTCACCGAACCCAGTGGAGTCCCGAGAGGCCCCTCCCAACTGCACAGTATCCCTGACTTCTCAGAGGCACCCTTAGACCTTCCTGAGATCACCGGCACAAGTCGAGGGAACCAAGGGTTTCCTGCCCCAACCCGTAAAAGACCTCGAGAGTCCTTCTTCAACGCGTCTTGAGGTGCGATTCCCCTACCATGACTCGAGAGCAATGACGCACTCCGCCTAGCCACGCGCATAGAAACCTGACTTCCCTGGCGCCACAGGAGAGGCTCCCTGAGCTCCCCATTATACCTCGTGAGCAACACCACACTGGAGCCGCAGCTCGAGAATACCCACGAGACGCCCCAGTCCTCACGAGATGAGGGCCTTCTTTTGCTGTATGGCCTGGAGAGCAATCCTGAGTCCTCTCTCCAAACTCCACAGGAGGCTTGACTCATTTTAGGCCACACAGTGAGCTCCAAGATATACCCGTCGCGACTTGACAGGAGAGCGGTGTCCTTGGCTTCCCCTCGAGACGAGGCCTGATTCCCCGGGTGAGTCGAGAATGCAATGCCGAGATCGCTGTCGCCCCAGCAGAGGAACATTAGGTCCTGGACACAAGCCTAGATGAGGTCTATTTGGCCCTGCAGTGTCTCGAGAGCAATCCCCAGTTCTAACTCGCAATTCGAATGAAAACTGGACTTCCCTGGGCCAGTTGAACAGGAAGCCTGAATTCCCCGTCGTAACTCGAGAATCCCGCTGCAACTCAAGAAAAACCACGTGGTTCCCCCGTCATCGAAAGATGAGGCCCTTGCCCGCTACAGCGTCTCAAGAGAAGTCCCACGTTCCGTATTGAAGAGCAAAAAGTTACTTGGAACCCTTGATGCGACCCCAAAAGTTCCCCGACATACCAGTCTCACTTGAGGAGAACACCGAGGTTCCCGGCACCACTTCATCTGAGACTCTTCTCCCCTCTTGATCGCGACAGGAGGTTCGATTCCCCTGCTTTGTCTGGAAGGCATTCCCGACCTTCCTGGCGCACATCAAGATGAGGCCAGTCTCATGAGGAAATTTGAGACATAGCCTCGTGGGTGGTGCGGCATGCCAAAAGACCCCAATTCCCTGGTCCGCTCTTGATAAGAACCCGATTGCAGAACCCAACTCGAAGGCAATCCTGTGGAACAAGGCACAACACGAAGGGTCAGTGACACCCCGGTGCATCGTCCAGAAAAACCCACAAGTTCCACATACAAATCGACAAGTGGCCTGTCACCCCATGAACAACGCGAGAGTCAAGCGGAGTTCCAGTCCTCCACACAAGACGAGGCCTGACTCTCCTGTCCCAACTCTGCAGGGACTCTGCGATCCGAGTCAGATCTGGCGCATTTGAAGCCAGGAGAGGAACCCTGAGGTTCCTGCCTCAACATGTCTTGAGGCCCTCTTCCATTGCACCAAACCCAGTGGAGTTCCGAGAGGCCCCTCCCAACTCCACAGTGACCCTGACTTCTCAGAGGCACGCTGAGAAGCTTCCTGAAGTCACTGGCACAAGTTGATGGAACCCAGGGTTTCCTGCTGCAACCCAGGAAAGACCTCGAGAGTCCTTCTTTAACACGTTTTCAGGCACAATTCCCCTACCATGACTCGAGAACAATGACGGGGTCCCTCTCACCACGTGCATAGAGACCTGACTGCCCTGGCACCACGTGAGAGGCTCACTGAGCTCCCAGTCTTACTTCGTGAGAAACCCCACACTAGCGCCACAGCTCGAGAAAACCTACGAGACGCCCCAGTCATTGGGAGATGAGGGCCTTCATTTCATGCATTCCCTGGAGAGCAATCCCGTTTCCTCCCTCCAAACACCAAAGGAGGTTTGACTCCCTTTAAGCCACTCAGTGGGCTCCAAGACATACCCGTCCGACTCGAGAGGAGAGCAGAGTCCTTTGCTTCCCCTCGAGATGAGGGCTGACTCCAAGGTGAGTCTGGAATGCAACCCCGAGATTTCTGTCGAGCCTTGACATGAACATTAGGTCCTGCACACAAGCCTTGGTGGGGTCTCTTTTGCCTTCAGTGACTAGAGCGCACCTCCAGCTCTTCCTCGAACCTCGAATGGAAGATAAGACTTTTGTGGGCCAACACAAGAGGAAGCATGAATTCCCTGTGGTAACTCAAATATCCCACCGCAACTAGAGAAAAACCAAGTGGTTCCGCAGTCATTCCAAGATGAGGCCCATGCCCGATGGAGCACCCCAAGAGAAGTCCAACGTTCCATTTTGAAGAGCGAAACGGTACTTGGAACGCTTTATGCGACCCCAAAATTTACCCGACACACCTGTCTCACTTGAGGGAAACACCGAGGTTCCCAGCAGCACTTCATCTGAGCCACTTCTCCCCTCCTGATCGCCACAGGAGGGTCGATTCCTCTGCTTTGTCTGGAAGAGTTTCATGAACTTCGCGGCACATTTCAGGATGAGGCCGGTTTCATGAGGAAATTCGAGACAACCCACGTGGGTGGTGCCAAATGCTGAACGACCCCGATATCCCGGTCCGCTCTTCATAAGAACCCGATGCCCGGACACCTCTTCGAAGGCAACCCTGTGGATGAAGACACAAAACGAAGGGTCACTGCCACCCCCGTGCATCGTCCGCAAAGACCCGCGGGTTCCACACACAGCTCGACGAGGGGCCTGAGACCCCCTGAGCAACTCGAGAGGCCAGCGGGTTTCCCTTCCTTAGACAAGACGAGGCCTGACTCTCCTGTCCCAACTCTGCAGGGACCCTGTGGTCGGAGTCCGAAACGGAGAGGAAGCCTGAGGTTCCTGCCTCCCCTCGAGGTGAGGCCCTCTTCCGTTGCGCCAGACCCAGCGGAGTCCCGAGAGGCCCCACCAACTTCACAGGATCCCTCGCCTCTCAGAGGCACCCTGGGAAGTTCCCTAAGGTCCCCGGCAGAAGGCGAGGGACACGAGGGTTTCCCGCCGCCACCCGAGAAAGACCTCGAGAGTCCTTCTTCAATGCGTCTCGAGGCCCTAGTCCCCTCCCGTGACTCGAGAGCCATGACGCGCTCCCCCTCGCCACGCGCATGGAGACCTGACTTCCCTGGCGCCGCACGAGAGGCTCCCTGAGATCCTCGTCGTGCCTCGGGAGAAAACCCCCACGGGCGCCGCAGCTCGAGGAAACCCCTGAGATGCCCCCGTCCTGGCGAGCTGAGGGCCTTCTTTTCCTGCATGGCCTGGAGAGCAATCCCGGGTCCTCTCTCCAAACTGAAGAGGAGGCTGGACTCCCTTGAGGCCACTCAGTGGGCTCCAAGAGATCCGCGTCGCGACTCGAGAGGAGAGCGGAGTCCTTGGCTTCCCCTCGAGACGAGGCCTGACTCCCCGAGGGAGCCTGAAATGCAACCCCGAGATCCCTGCCTTCCCTGGAGAGGAATATTAGTTCCAGGACACACGCCTTGATGAGGTCTCTTTGGCCCTGCAGTGACTCGAGCGCTACCCCCAGATTTCCCTCGCTACTTGAATGGGAGATGGGGCTTCCCAAGGCCAACCCAAGAGGAAGCCTGAAATCCTCGTCGAAACTCGAGAATCCTGCCGCAACTCGAGAAAAACCACGTGGTTTCAACGTCTTCGCAAGATGAGGCCCTTGCCCGGTACGGCGTCTCAAGGGAAGTCCCATGTTCCGTCGTGAAGTGAGACACGGTACCTGACACCCTTCATGCGACATCCAAAAGTTCCCCGACATGCCGGGTTCCCTTGAGGGGAACACCGAGAGTCCCGGCACCACTTCCTCTGAGCTCCTACTCCTCTCCTGTTCGCGACAGGAGAGTTGATTCCCCTGCGTGGTCTGGAAGGGGTTCCCGGCCTGCACGGCGCCCCTCAGGATGAGGCCAGCCTCGCGAGGAAATTCGAGACAAGCCCCGTGGCTGGTGCCCCATGTTGAACGACCCTGATTTCCCGGTCCGCAGTTGAGGAGAACCCAATGCCCGGACACCTCTTCGAAGGCCACCCTGTGAGTGAAGGAACAACACGAAGGGGCACTGACACTCCCGTGCATCGTCCGGAAACACCCGCGGTTTCCACACAGAGCTCCACGAGGGGACTGAGACTCCCTGAGCAACTCGAGAGGCAAGCGGAGTTCCCTTCCTCAGACAAGACGAGGCCTGACTCTCCTGCCCCAAAGCTGCAGGGACACTGCTGTAGGAGTACGAAACGGAGAGGAAGCCTGAGGTCCTGTCTCCCCTCGAGATGAGGCCCTCTTCGATTGCGCCAAAACCAGAGGAGTCCCGAGATGGCCCACCAACTCCACAGCATCCCTCACCTCTAAGAGGAACCATCGGAAGTTCCCTCAGGTCACCGGGAGAAGTCGAGGGAAACGATGGTTTCCCGCTGCAAGCCGAGAAAGACCTCGAGAGACCTTCTTCTACACGCCTTGATGCCCTAGTCCCCTCCCAGGACTCAAGAACAATGACGCGCTCCCCCTCGCCACGCTCATGGAGACCTGACTTCCCTGGCGCCGCACGAGAGGCTCCCTGAGAACCTCGTCGTGCCTCGTGAGAAAAGCCCCACGGACGCCGCAGCTCGAGGAAACCCCTGAGAAGCCCCCGTCCTCGCGAGGTGAGGGCCTTCTTTTCCTGCCTTTCCTGGAGAGCAATCCCGAGTCCTCTCTCCAAACTGAAGATTAGGCTTGACTCCCTTGAGGCCACTCAGAGGGCTCCAAGAGATGCGCATCGTGGCTCAAGAGAAGAGCGGAGTCCTTTGCTTCCCCTGGAGGCGAGGGCTGACTCCACGGGAGACTCTGGAGTGCAACCCCGGGATCCCTGTCTTCCCTTGAGAGTACTACTAGGTCCTGGACACACGCCTAGATGATGTGTCCTGGGCCCTGCAGTGACTCGAGCGCAACCCCCAGCTTTCCCTAGCAACTCGAATGGAAGATGGGGCTTCCCAGGGCCAACCCAAGAGGAAGCCTGAAATCCCCGTCGTAACTCGAGAATCCCGCCGCAACTCGAGAAAAACCACGTGGTCCCAACGTCTTCGCAAGATGGGGCCCTTGCCCGCTACGGCGTCTCAAGGGAAGTCTCACGTTCCGTCCTGAGTTGCGAAACGGTACCTGACACCCTTCATGCGACCTCCAAAATTTCCCAGACACGCCGGGTTCCCTCGAGGGGAACACCGAGGGTCCTGGCACCCCTTCATCTGAGCCCCTTCTCCCCTCCTCATCACGACAGGAGAGTCGATTCCCCTGCGTATTCTGGAAGGGGTTCCCGGCTTTCCCGGCACACCTCAGGATGAGGCCGGCCTCCCGAGGAAATTCGAGACGAGCCCCGTGGGTTGTGCCACATGCCGAACGACCCCGATTTCCCAGTCCGCTCTGGATAAGAACCCGATGCCCGGACACCTCTTCGAAGGCAACCCTGTGGGTGAAGTTACCATTCGAAGGGGCACTGACACCCCCGTGCGTCATCCGGAAAAACCCGCGGTTTCCACACACAGCTTGACGAGGTGCGTGAGACACCCTGAGCAATTCGAGAGGCAAGCGGAGTTCCCTTCCTCAGACAAGACGAGGCCTGACTCTCCTGTCCCAACTCTGCAGGGACGCTGCGGTCGGAGTCCGAAACGGAGAGGAAGCCTGAGGTTCCTGCCTTCCCTGGAGATGAGGCCCTCTTCCATTGCGCCAAACCCAGCGGAGTCCTGAGAGGCCCCGCCAACTCCACAGCATCCCTCATCTGTCAGAAGCACACTGGGAAGTTCCCTAAGGTCACCGGTAAACTTTTATTGCACAAGGTCCCCATGAAAAGGCCCACGCAGCAGGACAGCCACAGATTCTGTCTGCCATTAAAGGGCAGTAAGGTGCCCTCCCCACTTCTTTGCTGCCTCGGCGGCCACCAGGGTGCAATTCGCGTACCCTTCCCTTTCCCATCCTAGCAGGTGCTCCAGGGCCCGCTGGCCTACAAAGTGCCAGAAGCAGGGCTGGGCCAGCCGGCCAGAATTCAGGGTTATGTCCCTTGGACTTCCAGCGGACACTAGGCTGCTTGGGAAAACCGCGCAGACTCTGAGGTTTTTCAGCAGAGGGGTGGAGCGGTAAAGGCCTTGACCCCAAAGACGAGGCCTTTCTGCGACTGCCAGGTTGGGGAGCTCTGAGACTGTGCCAACACAGGGCGGAATACATGGTTCCCTGCTCCACGCAGTCCCCGTTCCCTTACCTGTGTTCCGCACCCCTCCGCTGTGGCCAATGGATGCCGATCCTTGGGGATCCAGGAGTTCACGAAATGGGCATTCCCAGCCGCAATGGCGACCCCCAACAGCACATCTGGAAAGCCCTCCCCCACCCCCGCCAGGAGCCGACCCCCACTGCGAACGGAACCCCACCCCGCCCCGCACCGCCAGGTTTCGCCCCGGCCCTGCCGGGCTCCCGGTGGGTTCCCAGCAATACTGGCGACCCCCGGGAGCACAACAGGGACCGACCCCCCACCCACAGTGAGCGGAATCTCGACCTGTGCAGCCCAGGTTTACCCCACCCTGGCTGCACTCCCGGCACGTTTCCAGCTGCAGTGGCCATCTCCGAGAGCACAACTGGGAAGCCCTCCCCTACCCCCGCCAGGAGCCGACACCCGCCCAGCGCCTCCCGGGTTCGCCCCGCCCCTGCCGCGCTCCAGGGGCGCTGCCCACCTTCACCAGTGGCTCTCGGTGAGCCCCGTCCCCACTCCCAGTTCCAGGAGAGGCTCTCGGACCTCGCTGCTGCCGCCAGGTCAAACATGAGGACAATACATACACCCCACAGAGACAATCCAAGCTGTCTATGATTTAGGGATAAAACGAGGACTACAGAAAGGCAAGATGACCTGACCTAGGAGGGCCATGATATTCTATAGAACCAGACAAAGTTGGTTACCAAGGAAACTTTTTTCCTTGGAACCCGGAAAGCTGGTTCTTTGCATATGCAATGACCAACAATTAGCTTGTTACCCAAGCCTGCCTCGCTGCCACCCCCACTCCCCCCACTCCCCAGAAGACTGGCTCAAAGAAATATTTTAAATCTCAGGCGGAAACCTGGAAGATGTCTTGTCTGTCTGTTTGGATTAAGGTATGTGTCAGTGTGAGCCCTGTGTTTTTTGATAATATTGCTCAAGTTCTGAGTTCTGATATCAATGGTCTCAAGACAAGGCAGCCCTTCCAAATCAAACTGCTGGAAATACAAGAAAACATTGACCTAAATGAATGTCAGAGTCCCGTGAACTGGGAACTAGTCTATATTAAATATCTAGTATTTTTGGTTTTGCTCCTCCATTATAGACATGTCTAAGAGTCAACAACATTAAGCACAACATGTTCATAGTGCCTAGGTTTCTTTTGAGGTAAAAATTGCTCTATTGTTATATCTGTCACAAGCTTGTCAGCAAGAAACTACCTGGAAACGACAACAACAAAAGTAAAAAATGTAAATGTGATATGAGCTTTTAGACAAACTCTTTACAATAATTATACTCTAAAATATCTGCCTCTCATAGTCTTGATTGAAGGCAGAGGAGAAGGGGATGACAGAGGATAAGATGGTTGGATGGCATCACTGACTCGATGGACATGAGTTTGAGCAAGCCCCTGGAGCTGGTGACGGACACGGAAGCCTGGCGTCCTTCAGGCCACGGGGTCCCAAAGAGTCAGACACGACTGAGCAACTGAACTGAACTGAACTAACAAACGTTTCTCCAGGTGTTTTGGTTACCCGAGTTTCTATCCTTGTGACGACAGTGTATTGAATAGCTAGGTCATTTCCAAATAAATGAAAGTTCTGAAACATTCACGACTTGAAAGGACCTCCCTTTTACACAGAAACAAAAGAGATTTTTGACTCTCCATGAATAGTGTCTGGCACCATCCTGACATGTTAAATGTAAGAAAGCAATTGTTTTGTTTTGTTTTGTTCTGTTCTTGGGGGTGGGGGGAGGGGGGCGGGCTATAGCGAATGCCAATATAAAAGTCAGTTCTTGGTTGCTGAAGGGAAATGTATGACTTGTTATTACAAGAAAGTATGTGGAATGCAATGGCACTTGAGGAAGGAAAACAAAGTAGTTCTGTCTTACAGGTGGCCGTTTCAGGATGGGAGAAGCAAAGGAATGGGTACAGAATGGGATAAGGAGGTTGTAGGGAAAGTGGACCCCCAGAAAAGAGTTCTGTGCCTAGCACAAGTTTTCTTGAGATGTCGAACTGCCTTTGCTAATGGAGTTTAAGTTTCTTTACCTCTTAAGTGATCTCTTCTAGGTTGACCTAGAACAGAAATCTTTTGTTAGCTTTGGCTAAGTGGAGAAGTAGTGTTTCACGGTGACATATGTGATCCTTCCTGACTGTTTGCAGCCCTTTTGATATCGATGCACTGCTTCTGCTGCTGCTGCCGCCGCTGCTGCTGCTAAGTCGTTTCAGTCGTGTCCGACTCTGTGCGACCCCATAGACGGCAGCCCACGAGGCCCCGCAGTCCCTGGGGTTCTCTAGGCAAGAACACTGGAGTGGGTTGCCATTTCCTCCTCCCATGCATGAAAGTGAAAAGTGAACGTGAAGTCGCTCAGTGGTGTCCGACTCTTAGCGACCCCATGGACTGCAGCCTACCAGGCTCCTCCATCCATGGGATTTTCCACGCAAGAGTACTGGAGTGGGGTGCCATTGCCTTCTCCCATATCTATGCACAAGCCTGCCTAAATCATTGACTTCTAGCTAGCTTTGGGATGCCAATGACCATCCACCCTTACAAGGCAACAGAGAAGAGAAAAACACTTACCAGAGGAGGTCCTGGTAAGGAACGAGGAACTAACAAGCTCCCGCCAACCAGGATTCTGCAGAGGTCAACAAGAGGTCAGTAAGAGATGGAAGACTGCAGTCCAGAGGTCCTAGCAACTTCCATCTTGCAGCAGAGACCCAGCATAGTCAAAACGAATTCAATGTTGCAAAAAATAAGTAAACAAATAAAGGACAGAAGTTCTTTGAACACATGACTGAGATTAGGGGTGAGGCAGTACATGTACAGTGCCCGGAAAATCTTAAAGTATGAGAAAGGAAAGAAATTAAAGACAACTATCAAGCTGTCCAAACTGATAAAAACGAAAGATTACACAGTTTTTTCTGTATATATTACCAGATAATAATCTGAAAAGGAATTAAAAAAAATTCCCTTTCAATAATGTCAACATGAATACAACACTTTGCCATGGATGTAACGAGGATGACAAGACTGGCACACTGGAACTTATACACCCTGGCTGAAAACTATCCTGAATACATGGACAGGTATTCCATAACAATGGAAAGACTTAAGATGGCAATACCATGGAATGCATCTTCAATCTGAAATGAAGATTTGATATGATTTGATCGCTCAGAGCTTTTGTGTCATCAATTGTTATTAAAGTATAAATGAGATAGAGAAAGCTGCTGACTTAGACTTGAGGCGGGGTGTACGCCCTGCTGGTCTCTAGCCAGATATTCTACAGGCACTAGCAGTCAGCTAAGGAAAGAAAGGCACTGTCTCAGGGAATGGCACCAGGCCCCTCCCCCACGACATGCCTTGAGGTCACATTGGCAGCAGGTGAGTCATCCTGGGCCAAAAACTGATTGACATGAATCTTGAAGAAAGGCAGTATTCCAGGCAAATATATCATTTCCTTAACATAGATTAGGAGAACAAGGTACGAGAAAAACATACTGTTTTGTTCAAGTCGCTTCTGAGCCTATTGGGGGAACCGACCTGAAGCCAGAGTCCAGCAGATATACATAGCATATTTACATCGCTTAAGACAAACATTTCCTCAGGAACAAATGCATTGCTTAGCTCAAGGTTTGTCTGCGAAATTCTTACACATCAGGAGATGGCTCCGAGCTGGGTTTCTACACACAAGAACATGAATGCAAAGGACAAGCCTGCACAGCCCATCTGCCCCCCTCCCCCACAGCCAGCAGCATTTCCAAGTGACCTCCTAAGGCCTTCCCCAAAATACAGGGGCACCTCTGGGTTTCCTGTTTCCCTCACTTCGAACACTTTTCTTAAAAAAAAAAAAAATCCTGCACACTTCTTGATAGAATGCCACAGTGCAAGGAAAACAGGCCTTCGATACTTAAACCTCCCTGTGCCAAACACTTGGGGCTTGGTTCTGTTTTGTTTTGTTTTTTAATTACACCACCACATAATTTAAACTTTTTACAATTTCTAATTATTCACTACCAAAACACCAAACTTTTATTGCACAAGGTCCCCATGAAAAGGCCCACGCATCAGGACAGCCACAGATTCTGCCATGAAAGGGCAGCAAGGTGCCCTCCCCCCTTCTTTGCTGCCTGGGCGGCCACCAGGGTTTGAAATCCATGCACCCTACTAAGTTTCTAGGGTGCAATCCGTGGACCCTTCCCTTTCCCATCCCAGCAGGTGCTCAAGGGCCCGCTGGCTTACAAAGTGCCAGAAGCAGGGCTGGGCCAGCCGGCCAGAGTTCAGTGTTCTGTCCCTTGGACTTCCAGGGGACACTAGGGTGCTTGGGAAAACCGTGCAGACTGAGATTTTTCAGCAAAGGGGTGGAGCGGTAAAGGCCTTGACACCAAGGGCGAGGCCTTTCTGCAACCGCCAGGTTGGGGAGCTCCGAGAATGTGCCAACAGAGGGCGGAATACTTGGTTCCCTGCTCCAAGCAGTCCCAGTTCCCTGACCTGTGGCCCGCAGCCCTCCGCTGCACCCACTAGATGTGGATCCTTGGGGACACAGGAGCATAGGAAATGGGCGTTCCTAGCCGCAGTGGCGACCCCCGAGAGCACAACTGGGACCGAACCCCCACCCGCAGCCATCTAAATCTCGACCCGCGCAGCCCAGGTTTACCCTGCCCCGGGTGCGCTCCCGGCGCGTTTCCAGCCGCAGTGGCCACCACCGAGAGCACAACTGGGAAGCCCTCCCCCACCCCCGCCAGGAGCCGAACCCCGCCCCGCGCCACACGGGTTCACCCCGCCCCTGCCGCACTCCCAGCGCGTTTCCAGCTGCAGTGGGGACCCCCGAGAGCACAACTGTTACCGCCCCCCACCCCCTCCCGACCAGAACCCCGACCCGCGCCGCCCGGGATCGCCCCGCCCCTGGCGCGCTCCCGGGGCGTTGCCCACTTCCACCAGGGGCTCCTGGTGAGCCCCGTCCCCACGCCCGGTTCCAGGAGAGGATCTCGGACCTCGCTACTGCCGCCAGGTCAAACACGAGGACAATACATCCACCCCACAGAGACAATCCAAGCTGTCTATGATTTAGGGATAAAATGAGGACTACAGAAAGGAAAGATGTCCTGACCTAGGAGGGCCATGAGAGTCTATAGATCCAAACAAAATTGGGTACCAAGGAAACTTTTTTCCTTGGAACCCGGAAAGCTGGTTCTTTGCATATGCAATGACCAACAATTAGCTTGTTACCCAAGCCTGCCTCGCTGCCACCCCCACTCCCCCCCCCCACTCCCCAGGAAAATGGCTCAAAGAAATATTTTAAATCTCAGGCGGAAAACTGGAAGATGTCTTGTCTGTCTGTCTGGATTAAGGTATGTGTCAGTGTGAGCCTTGTGTTTTTTGATAATATTGCTCAAGTTCTGAGTTCTGATTTCAATGGTCTCAAGACAAGGCAGCCCTTCCAAATCAAACTGCTGGAAATACAAGAAAACATTGACCTAAATGAATGTCAGAGTCCCGTGAACTGGGAACTAGTCAATATTAAATATCTAGTATTTTTGGTTTTGCTCCTCCACTATAGACATGTCTAAGAGTCAACAACATTAAGCACAACATGTTCATAGTGCCTAGGTTTCTTTTGAGGTAAAAATTGCTCTATTGTTATATGTGTCACAAGCTTGTCAGCAAGAAAGTACCTGGAAACAGCAACAACCAATGTAAAAAATGTAAATGTGATATGAGCTTTTAGATAAACTCTTAACAATAATTATACTCTAAAATATCTGCCTCTCATAGTCTTGATTGAAGGCAGAGGAGAAGGGGATGACAGAGGATAAGATGGTTGGATGGCATCACTGACTCGATGGACATGAGTTTGAGCAAGCCCCTGGAGTTGGTGATGGACACGGAAGCCTGGCGTCCTGCAGGCCACGGGGTCCCAAAGAGTCAGACTCGACTGAGCAACTGAACTGAACTGAACTTACAATAGTTCCTCCAGGTGTTTTGGTTACCTGAGTTTCTATCCTGGTGCTAAACTAAGTGACGACAGTGTATTGAATAGCTAGGTCACTTCCAAATAAATGAAACTTCTTAAACATTCACGACTTGAAAGGACCTCCCTTTTACACAGAAACAAAAGAGATTTTTGACTCTGCATGAATAGTGACTGGCACCATCCGAACATATTAAATGTAAGAAAGCAAGTTTTTTGTTTTGTTTTGTTTTGTTCTTTTCTTGCAGGAAGCGGGGTGGGCGCTATTATCACTGATAGGTATGCTCACCAATCTATCAAATGCCAATATAAGAGTCAGTTCTTGGTTGCTGAAGGGAAATGTATGACTTGTTATTACAAGAATGTATGGAATGCAATCACACTTTAAGAAGGAAAACGAAGTAGTTCTGTCTTACAGGTGGCATTTTCAGGACAGGAGAAGCAAAGGAATGGGTACAGAATGGGATAAGGAGGTTGTAGGGAAAGTAGGCCCCCAGAAAAGAGTTTTGTGCCTAGCACAAGTTTTCTTGAGATGTTGAACTGCCTTTGCTAATGGAGTTTAAGTTTCTTTACCTCTTAAGTGATCTCTTCTAGGTTGACCTAGAACAGAAATCTTTTGTTAGCTTTGGCTAAGTGGAGAAGTATTGTTTCACGGTGACATATGTGATCCTACCTGACTGTTCTCATCCCCTTTGATATCTATGCACTGCTGCTGCTGCTGCTGCAGCTGCTAAGTGGTTCAGTTGAGGCCGACCCTGTGCCACGCCATAGATGGCAGCCCACCAGGCCCCGCAGTCCCTGGGGTTCTCTAGGCAAGAACACTGGAGTGGGTTGCCATTTCCTCCTCCTATGCATGAAAGTGAAGAGTGAAAATGAAGTCGCTCAGTGGTGTCCGACTCTTAGCCACCCCATGGACTGCAGCCTACCAGGCTCCTCCGTCCTTGGGATTTTCCAGGAGTGGGGTGCCATTGCCTTCTCCCATATCTATGCACAAGCCTGCCTAAATAATTGACTTCTAGCCAACTTTGGGATGCCCATGACCACCCACCCTTACCAGGCAACAGAGAAGAGAAAAACACTTACCACAGGAGGTTCTGATAAGGAACAAGGAACTAACAAGCTCCCACCTACCAGGAATCTGCAGAGGTCAACAAGAGGTCAGCAAGAGATGAGAGACTGCAGTCCAGAGGTCCTAGCTACTTCCATTTAGCAACAAACACCCAGCATAGTCAAAACGATTTCAATGTTAAAGAATAAATAAATAAATAAATAAAAGGACAGAAGTTCTTGAACACATGTCTGAATTTAGGGGTGAGGCATTACATATGTGTCCCAGGATAATCTTAAAGTGTCAGAAAGTAAAGAAATTAAAGACAACTATCAAGCTGTCCAAACTGATAAAAATGAATGATTACACAGTTTTATCTGTATACATTAGCAGATAATAATCTGAAAAGGAATTTTAAAAAATTCCCTTTCAATAATATCAACATGAATAAAACACTTTGCCATGGATGTAACGAGGATGACAAGACTGGCACACTGGAAATTATACACCCTGGCTGAAAACTATCCTGAATACATGGACAGATATTCCATAACGATGGAAAGACTTAAGATGGCAATACCATGGAATGCATCTTCAATCTGAAATGAAGATTTGATATGATTTGATCGCTCAGAGCTTTTGTGTCATCAAGTGTTATTAAAGTATTAAAGAGTTAGAGAAAGCTGCTGACTTAGACTTGAGGCGGGGTGGGGGGGGTAGTAAGAGTACCCCCTGCTGGTCTTTAGCCAGATATTCTACAGGCACTAGCAGTCAGCTAAGGAAAGAAAGGAACTGTTTCAGGGAATGGCACCAGGCCCTTCCCCCACGACATGCATTGAGATAATATTGGCAGCAGGTGAGTCATCCCGGGCCAAAACTTGATTGACATGAATCTTGAAGAAAGCCAGTATTGCAGGCAAATATATCATTTCCTTAACATAGATAAGGAGAACAAGCTAGGAGGAAAACATGCTGTTTTGTTCAAATCGCTTCTGAGCCTTTTGGGGGAACCGACCTGAAGCCAGAGTCTAGCGGAAATACATAGGATATTTACATCGCTTAAGACAAACATTTCCTCAGGAACAAATGCATTGCTTAGCTCAAGGTTTGTCTGCGAAATTCTTACACATCAGGAGATGGCTCCGAGCTGGGTTTCCACACACAGGAACATCCATGCAAAGGACAAGCCTGCACAGCCCATCTGCCGCCCTCCCGCACAGCCAGCAGCATTTCCAAGTGACCTCCTAAGGCCTTCCCCAAAATACAGGGGCACCTCTGGGTTTCCTGTTTCCCTCACATCGAACACTTTTCTTAAAAAAAAAAAAAATCCTGCACACTTCTTGATAGAATGCCACAGTGCAAGGAATACAGTCCTTCAATATTTAAACCTCCATTTGCAAAACACTTGGAGCTTGGTTTTGTTTTGTTTTGTTTTTTAATTACACCACCACATAATTTAAAGCTTTTACACGTTCTAATTATTCAGTTCCAAAACACCAAACTTTTATTGCACAGGGTCCTCATGAAAAGGCCCACGCAGCTGGACAACCACAGATTCTGCCATGAAAGGGCAGCAAGGTGCCCTCCCCCCTTCTTTGCTGCCTGGGCGGCCACCAGGGTTTGAAATCCATGCACCCTACTAAGTTTCTAGGGTGCAATCCGTGGACCCTTCCCTTTCCCATCCCAGCAGGTGCTCAAGGGCCCGCTGGCTTACAAAGTGCCAGAAGCAGGGCTGGGCCAGCCGGCCAGAGTTCAGTGTTCTGTCCCTTGGACTTCCAGCGGACACTAGGCTGCTTGGAAGAACCGCGCAGACTCGGAGATTTTTCAGCAGAGGGGTGGAGCGGTAAAGGCCTTGACCCCAAAGGCAAGGCCTTTCTGCGACCGCCAGGTTGGGGAGCTCCGAGAATGTGCCAACAGACGGTGGAATACTTGGTTCCCTGCTCCACGCAGTCCCAGTTCCCTTACCTGTGGTCCGCAGCCCTCCACTGCACCCACGGGATGGCGATCCTTGGGGACCCAGGAGCGGACGAAATGGGCGTTCCCAGCCGCAGTTGCAACCCCCGAGAGCGCAACTGGGAACCCCTCCCCATCCCCCCCATGAGCCGACCCCCGCCCCGCGCCCTCAGGGTTAGCCCCGCCCCTGCCGCGCTCCCTGCGCGTTCCCAGCCGCAGTGGCGACCCCCGGGAGCACAACTGGGACCGACCCCCACCCAAAGCCATCGGAATCTCGACCCGCGCAGCCCGGGTTTACCCAGTCCCGGGTGCACTCCCGGCGCGTTTTCAGCCTCAGTGTCCACCTCTGAGAGCACAACTGGGAAGCCCGCCCCCACCCCCGCCAGAAGCCGACCCCCGCCCCACGCCGCCCGCGTTCGCCCCGCCCCTGCACGGTCCAGGTACCTTCCCAGCTTCTAGCGTTCACGCCCGGGTAGGAGCAGGATGTAGGAGTATGGGAGATGTGTCTGGAGCCTGACAGCCTCAGCTCCGCTCTGGCCTGCCCTTTGGACCTAGGAGCCAGGCCAACTTGCAGAGGGCTTAGGGCCCCATTGTATGCAAACTACCAAGGCCTACCGCAAGGAGAGCTCTGTCCGAGGGAAGGGAAGCGCCCCAGGCTGCATTCCCAAGCTGTTGTTTAGCCGCCCAGACTCAGCGCTGCACAGGGGTAATCAGGCTCTCTGTGCCCGCAGCTTCACACACAGGTGTGTCTCCGTAGGAATCAAGAAAGATCCTGACAGAGTGAGGTTCATTAGAGCTATACTAAAGAGCAAAGGCTTGTCCATGTGGTCTTGCCTTCCCCTGTGCCTTTGGGTCTCCAGGCTCGGCCCCAGCTCCGTGGAAACAACCCCTGAGAAAATATCTTCAAGATCCACTTTTCCCAGTGTCTGGGAACCGGGGTTCGTAGGAGGAGAGAAAAGCACGCCTCCATAGGGAACGAAAAGGCAGCCCACCTGCCTGTGTTTTGAAGCCTCTATTTGGAAGGAATGGGTTAGCTTCTCCTAAAGGAGACCTCCAGATCTGCTCAGAAGTCGGTAATTCCAGAGGCAGGGTACTGGTTCCTGACTGCCCTTTGCTAGCCTTGCAAAGATATTCCTAGATTCTAGAGTTATTTTCCATGAAGGAGCAGGCTTCGGGAATGTGTCAGACGGGACTGGCTCCTTATTGACCTCAGCTCAGCTATTGCCTTTCCATTCAAACTAGGACAAGGCCCTACTTTATGAAGGGTAAGGGTCTTCTTCTTTGCAAACTGCCAAGGGCTACAGCAATGAGACCTCTGTCAAGGTGAGGGAAGCCTAAGAGGATGGATTCTCAAGCAGGTGCTTTGCCACAAAGCATCAGCACCCCACGGAGAGAATCAAGCTCCCTGTGCACCAATGTTGGGAGTGTAGCTTCACACACAGAGTTGTCTCTATAGGAGCCAAGAATGTTCCTGAGAGATTAGGTTCACTAAACCTCTCCTACAGAGCATAGACCTGTCCATGTGGTTTTGCCTTCCCCTGTGAGTTGGGTCCTCGAGGTCCGCCACACCTCCGGGGAAACTGTCCCTGAGAAAAGATCTCCAGGAACCGCTTCGCCGAGGCTGGGAAATGCTGTTCACATGAAGTAAGGCAAGCGAATCTCCTGCAGAGTAAAAGAGGCCTTACAGTCCCTGGAGGAGCAGGCTGCCAGAATGTGTGAAACCTGACGGTTGCCTTAGTGGCCTCAGCTCCACCATTGCCTGTTCATCCGAGCTAGCACCCAGGCCTACTTGGAAAAGCGTTTGGGTGCAGATTTCTACAAAGTGCCAAGGGCTACAGCAGTGAGCATTCTCTCGGTGGTAAGGGAGAGCATTTTATGGATTCTCAAGCTGTTTTCTGAATGACAGCGTCAAAATGAACAGAGAGAATCAGGCTCTCTCTGCCCCTATGTTAGGTACGCAGCTTCACACACAGAGGTGTCTCTGTAGGAGCCAAGAATGCTCCTGAGAGATGAGGTTCACTAGAGATCTGCTACAGAGCATAGACCTGTCCATGTTGTCTTGCCTTCCCCTGTGCCTTTGGGCCCCGGGCTCGGCCCCAGCTCCGTGGAAACAACCCCTGAGAAAATATCTTCAAGATACGCTTTTCCCAGAGGCTGGGAACTGGGGTTCATAGGAGGAGAGAAAAGCAAGCCTCCTTCGGGCACGAAAGGCAGCCAACCTGCCTGTGTTTTGAAGCCTCTATTTGGAAGGAATGGGTTAGCTTCTCCTAAAGGAGACCTCCAGATCTGCTCAGAAGTCGGTAATTCCAGAGGCAGGGCGCTGGTTCCTGACTGCCCTTTGCCAGCCTTGCAAAGACATTCCAACATTCTAGAGTTATAGTCCATGAAGGAGCAGGCTTCGGGAATGTGTCAGAGGGGACTGGCTCCTTATTGGCCTCAGCTCAGCTATTGCCTTTCCATTCAAACTAGGACAAGGGCCTACTTTATGAAGGGTAAGGGTCTTCTTCTTTGAAACTGCCAAGGGCTACAGCAATGAGACCTCTGTCAAGGCGAGGGAAGCCTAAGAGGATGGATTCTCAAGCAGGTGCTTCACTACAAAGCATCAGCACCCCACGGAGAGAACCAAGATCCCTGTTCCCCAATGTTGGGAGTGTAGCTTCACACACAGAGTTGTCTCTATAGGAGCCAAGAATGTTCCTGAGAGATTAGGTTCACTAAACCTCTCCTACAGAGCATAGACCTGTCCATGTGGTTTTTCCTTCCCCTGTGAGTTGGGTCCCCGAGGTCCGCCACACCTCCGGGGAAACTGTCCCTGAGAAAAGATCTCCAGGAACCGCTTCGCTGAGGCTGGGAAACGCTGTTCACAGGAAGTAAGGCAAGCGAATCTCCTGCAGAGAAAAAGAGGCCTTACTGTCCCTGGAGGAGCAGGCTGCCAGAGTGTGTGAAACCTGACTGTTGCCTTACTGGCCTCAGTTCCACCATTGCCTGTTCCTCCGAACTAGGACCCAGGCCTATTTGGAGAAGCGTTTGGGTGCGGATTTCTACAAAGTGCCAAGGGCTACAGCAGTGAGAATTCTCTCAGCGGTAAGGGAGAGCATTTTATGGATTCTCAAGCTGTTTTCTGAACGACAGGGTCAAAATGAACTGAGAGAATCAGGCTCTCTGTGCCCCTATGTTAGGTACGCAGCTTCACACACAGAAGTGTCTCTATAGGAGCCAAGAATGTTCCTGAGAGATGAGGTTCACTAGAAGTCTGCTACAGAGCATAGACCTGTCCATATGGTTTTGCCTTGCCCTGTGAGTTGGGTCCCTGAGGTCCGCCCCAGCTCAGGGGAAGGAGCCCCTGAGAAAAGATCTCCAGGGACCGCTATTCCCCCAGGCTGGCAAACGCAGTTCACAGGAGGTGACACAAGCGAGCCTCCTGCAAGGCACAACAGGCCTTAGTCTCCCTGGACGATCAGGCTGCCAGAGTGTGTGAGACCTGACTGGTGCCTTACTGGCCTCAGCTCCACCATTGCGTGTTCCTCTGAACTAGGACCCAGGCCTACTAGGAGAAGCGTTTGGGTATGGATTTCTAAATACTGCCAAGGGGTATAGCAATGAGAACTGTGTCACGGGTAAGGAAGAGCATTGTATGGATTTTCAAGCTGTTGTTTGAACGACAGCTTCAAAGCTGCACAGAGAGAATCAGACTCTGTGTCTCCATGTTCGGTACACAGCTTCACAGACAGGGGTGTCTCCATAGGAAACAAGAACGTTCCTGACAGAGTGAAGTTCACTAGAGCTCTCCTAGAGAGCAAAGACTTGTCCATGTGGTTTTTCTTCCCCTGTGCGTTTGGGGCTCCAGGCTCGGCCCCAGCTCCGTGGAAACAACCCCTGAGAAAAGATCTTCAAGATCCGCTTTTCCCAGAGGCTGGGATGTGGGGTTCATAGGAGGCGGGAAAAGCAGGCCTCCTTCAGAGAGCAAGAGGCAGCCAAGCGGCCTGCGTTTGGAAGCCTCTATTTGGAAGAATGGGTTAGCTTCCCCTAAGGGAGACCTCCAGATCTGTTCAGAAGTCGGTAATTCCAGAGGCAGGGTGCAGGCTCCTGACTGCCCTTTGCCAGCCTTGCAGAGACATTCCTAGATTACAGCGTTATTTTCCATGAAGGAGCAGGCTTCGGGAATATGTCAGACTTGACTGGCGCCTAATTGGCCTCAGCTCAGCTCTTGCCTTTCCTTTCAAACTAGGACAAGGGCCCACTTTATGAAAGGTAAGGGTCCTCTTCTTTCCAAACTGCCAAGGGCTACAGCAATGAGACCTCTGTCAAGGCGAGGGAAGCGTAAGCTGATGGATTCTCAAGCAGGTGCTTTGCCACAAGGCATCAGCACCCCATGGAAAGAATCTGGCTCCCTTTGCCCCTACGTTGCGTGTGTAGCTACACGCACAGAGGTGTCTCGATAGGAGCCAAGAATGTTCCTGAGAGGGGAGGTTCACTGTTGGGGGCCAGAGTGAGGCACTCCGCCCATGGCAAAGGTCATGAGGAAGGAGGCTTGACATACGCAAAGGCGGGATCGAGCCTCAGGAGTCCCCCTGGAAATCCTCGAGCATCTACCCCCATAACCAGAGCCTGCCTACCTTACTACTTTGTGCTCTCACCTACACCTCTGACTTTACGGGGGGCTGTCCCCCACCACCTCTTTCGGAGAAGGAGCTAACCTAGAGCTCCAGTTGATAAAAACCCCTGGGTGTGACAAGAGTGTTTTAACCTACAAACTCCTCTGAAGGTTCTCTAGCCTGCCTGACAGGCTTGTCCGGCCACATGTGATTGCTCACAGCCTCCCAACCATGAGAGGCACGAGATGCTTTAAACGTTCTAAAAACAGGTTCCTTAGAAAAGTTAGAAAATTATTAGTATAAGTATAATGGGCTGATTAGAAATCATATTGGTGAAGGGTTTTTCATTTGTTGAGCTGATGTTTACTGCTAAGTCTCCACATCCCCTGCCCTTATACACATTAATGAATATATAGAAGAAATAAGTATTAACCTTTGATATAAATCACGTTAGACCTTAGGCTAAGTAAATTCTTTCCTTAACTAAAACCCACTACACCCTCACCCTATAGGAATGTAACTTTATTTGGGTGGCGTCTGTTTTAAGAATAATCACCCCTGGAGAAATAAGTGTCCTGGTTGACTGACCGCTGTCACAAGGAGAGGGTCGTAAATTGTCAGCAGGCCCCCCGGCCAGAAGATGATGTAACACCCCTAAGACCTCTGTATACTTTTGTATGAAGCACCTGACTTTGATAAAAGTCAGGACTGCTGACCCCATGTGACTTTTGCATAACATCTCAGTGTATAAAAGTAGACCATGGAAAATAAAGAATTGGGATCAGTTTCTCGAAATACTGGTCTCCCCATGTCTCTCTCTCTCTCTCACTCTGGTTGAGTCTCCATCTGGAGCGCAGAACCCACCAAGCTTACTAATTTTGCCTGGGCTTCTAAGATCCGACCAGGGAGGCCTCAGTGTCTCCTCTCCTTTGGGAGAACGGAAGGACGCCTGCGGCCTACGTAAGTGGTGCAAGCTTCTTGTCTTGAAGTTTTATTGGTCCCCCGCGTAAACCAAGCTACTCAGCCTCTTTTCTCCACTGAATTTTCCTACTGAGCTATCCTCATTTTATTACTCTTTATATCCTTAATTAACGTTTAATTAAGCAGTTGTTCCCTGACCCTCGCCTACGCCGTCTCTGCTTCAAATACCCTGGATCAGCTGGGGCTGGACCCCGGCAGTTCACTAGAGATCTCCTACAGAGCATAGACCTGTCCATGTGGTTTTGCCTTCCCCTGTGAGTTGGGTCCCCGAGGTCCGCCCCAACTCCGGGGAAACAGCCCCTGAGAAAAGATCTCCAGGAACTGCTTTCCGCCCAGGCTGGGAAACGCTGTTCACAGGAAGTAAGGCAAGCGAGCCTCCTGAAGGGAAATAGAGGCCTTACTGTCCCTGGAGGAGCAGGCTGCCAGAGTGTGTGACACCTGACTGGTGCCTTACTGGCCTCAGCTCCGCTATTGCATGTTCATCTGAACTTGAACCCAGGCCTACTTGGAGAAGTGTTTGTGTGCCGATTTCCAGAAACTGCGAAGGGCTACAGCAATGATAACTCTCTCAGTGGTAAGGGAGAGCATTGTGTGGATTCTCAATTTGTTGTTTGAACGACAGCGTCAAAGCTGCACAGAGAGAATCAGGTCTCTGTGTCTCTATGTTGGCAATGCAGCTTCCCACACAGAGATGTCCCCGTTGGAGCCAAGACCATTCCCCATAGACTGAGGTTCACTAGAGCACTCCTAGAGAGCAAAGACTTATCCATGCGGTTTTCCCTTCCCCTGTGCGTGTGGGTCTCTGGGATCAGCCCCTGCTCCTTGGAAACAGCCTCTGAGAAAAGATCTCCAAGAACCTCTTATCACCCAGGCTGGGAAGCGGAGTTCACAGGAGGTGGGATAAGCAAGCTTCCTTCGGCAAGAACAGACAGCCAACCGGCCTGTGTTTGGAAGCCTATATTTGCAAGGAATGGGTTAGTTTCTCCTGACCGAGACCGCCAGATGTGCTGAGAAGATAGAAATTCCAGAGGCAGGGTCGAGGTTCCTGACTGCCCTTTGTCAGCCTTGCAAAGACATTCCCAGATTCTAACGTTATTTTCCATGAAGGAGCAGGCATCGGGAATATGTCAGACTTGACTGGCGCCTTACTGGCCTCAGCTCAGCTACTGCCTTTCCATTCAAACAAGGACAAGGGCCTACTTGGTGAAGGGTAAGGGTCTGCTTCTTTCCAAACTGCCAAGGACTACAGCAATGAGACCTCTGTCAAGGTGAGGGAAGCCTATGCGGATGGATTCTTAGCAGGTGCTTTGCCACAAAGCATCAGCACCCACGGAGAGAATCAGACTCCCTTTGCCACTATGTTGGGTGTGTAGCTTCATGCACAGAGGTGTCTCTGTAGAAGCCAAGAATGTTCCTGAGAGATGAGGTTCACTAGAGCTCTCCTACAGAGCATAGACCTGTCCATGTGGTTTTGTCTTCCCCTGTGAGTTGGGCCCCCGAGGTCCGACCCAGCTCCAGGGAAACAGCCCCTGAGAAAAAATCTCCAGGAACAGCTTTGCGCCCAGGCTGGGAAATGCAGTTCACAGGAGGCAAGGCAAGCGAGCCTCCTGCAGGGAAAAAGAGGCCTTACTGCTCCTGGACGATCAGGCTGCAAGAGTGTGTGAGACCTCACTTGTGCCTTACTGGCCTCAGCTCCGCCGTTGCCTGTTGTTCCGAGCTAGGACCCAGGACTACTTGGAGAAGGGTTAGGGTGCGGATTTCTACAAACTGTCAAGGACGACAGCAATGAGAATTCTCTTAGCAGTAAGGGAGAGCATTGTATGGATTCTCAAGCTGTTGTTTGAATGACAGCTTCAAAGCTACACAGAGAGAATCAGGCTCTCTGTTCCCCTATTTTGGCTGTGCAGCTTCACACACAGAATTTGACTCTGTTGGAGCCAGAAATATTCCTGAAAGACTTAGGCTCACCAAAGCTGTCCTCCAGAGCAAAGACATTGGATGTGGTTTTGCCTTCCCTTGTCAGTATGGGTCCCCTAGCTTGGCCCCAGCTCCGGGGATACAGCCTCTGAAAAAAATCTTCCAAGAAGCGATTTTCCTCCAGGCTGTTAAGCGGAATTCGCAGCTTGCAAGTTAAGGAAGCCTGCTTCGTGGAAGAGCAAGCAGCCAACTGGCCCTGTGTTAGGAAGCCTGTATTTGAAAGGAATGGGTTAGCTTCTACAGCGGGAGAACCTCAGATCTGCTCAGGGGACTGAAATACTAGAGTCAGGGTCGAGGTTCTCCCTTGTCCTTTGCGCACCTTGCAAAGACATTCCTAGCTTCTAGCGTTAGTGTCCCTGTAGTAGCAGGCTGCAGGAGCGTGTGATAAATGACTGCCGCGTTCCTGTCCTCAGCTCCGCTATTGACTTTCTATTCGAACTAGAACCCAGGCCTACTTTGAGAGGGGTTAGGGTCCAGTGTTTTCAAACTGCCAAGGGCTACGGCATTGCGAGCTCTGTCAGAGGTAAGAAAAGAGCAATTGGCTGGATTCTTCAGCTGCTGCGTGGCTGCACAGCTTCCGCGCCGCATGGAGAGCATGAGGCTCCTTGTGGCCCTATTTTGGGTATGCAGCAACATGCACACAGAATGTCTGTGTTCACTTATGTACAGGCTTATGAACACTAGAGCTCTCCTACAGAGCAAAGACCACTCAGTGGGCTCCAAGAGATACCTGTCGCGACTCGAGAAGAGAGTGGAGTCCTTTGCTTCCCCTCGAGATGAGGCCTGACTCCCCGGGTGAGTATGGAATGCAACCCCAAATCCCTGTCGCCTATGGAGAGGAACATTAAGTCCTGGATACAAGCCTAGATGAGGTCTAGTTTGCCCTTCAGTGAATGGAGCCCAATCCCCAGCTCTCCCTGGCAACTCGAATGGAAGATTAGACTTCCTGGGCCAACACAAGAGGAAGCCTGAATTCCCCGTCGTAACTCGAGAATCCCACCGCAACTCGAGAAAAACCACGTGCTTCCCTCGTCATCGCAAGATGAGGCCCTTTGTCCGCTACAGCATCTCAAGAGAAGTCCCACGTTCCATCCTGAAGTGCGAAACGGTACTTGGCACCCTTGATGCGACCCCAAAAGTTCCGCGACATACCAGACTCACTCAAGGGGAACACCGAGGTTCCCGGCACCACTTCATCTGAGCCCCTTCTCCTCTCCTGATTGCGACAGCAGGGTCGACTCCCCTTCTCTGTCTGCAAGGGGTTCCCGACCTTCCGGGCGCACCTCAGGATGAGGCCGGTCTCATGAGGAAGTTCGAGACGTAGCCTCGTGGGTGGTGCCACATGTCGAAAGACCCCAATTTCACGGTCCACTCTTGAAAAGAACCCGATGCCAGCACACCTCTTTGAAGGAAAACCTGTGGATGAAGGCACAACACGAAGGGGCACTGACACCCGCGTGCAGCGTCCAGAAAAATCCGCAGGTCCCACAGACATTTCGACAAGTGGCCTGTCACCCTGTAAACAACTCGAAAGGCAAACGAAGGTCCATTCCTCAACAGAAGACTAGGTGTGACTCTCTTGTCCCTATTCTGCAGGGACCAAGGGATCCGAGTCAGAAACGGAGAGCAAGCCTGAGGTCCCTGCGTCCACTCGAGATGAAGCCCTCTTCCATTGCACCACAACCAGTGGAGTCCCGAGAGGCCCCTACTAACTCCACAGTATCCCTGAGTTCTCAGAGGCACAAAAAGAAGCTCCCTGAGGTCACAGGCACAAGTCGAGGGACCCCTGGGTTTTCTGCCATGACTCGAGAAAGAATTCGAGAGTGCTTCAAAATGTGTTGAGTCGCGATTCCCCTACCATGACTCGAGAGCCATGACACGCTCCCCCTCGCCACGCGCATGGAGACCTGACTAACCTGGCACTGCACGAGAGGCTCCATGAGTTCCTCATCGTACCTCGTGAGGAAACCCACACTGGCGCGGCAGCTCGAGGAAACACATGAGACACCCCGGTCATCGCGAGATGAGGGCCTTATTTTCCTGCATGGCATGGAGACCAATCACGAGTCCTCTCTCCAAACTGAAGAGGAGGCTGGACTCCCTTGAAGCCGCTCAGGGGGCTCCAAGAGATCCGCGTCGCGACTCGAGAGGAGAGCGGAGTCCTTGGCTTCCCCTCGAGACGAGGCCTGACTCCCCGGGGGAGCCTGGAATGCAACCCCGAGAGCCCTGCCTTCCATGGAGAGCAATATTAGGTCCCGGACACACGCCTAGGTGAGGTCTCTTGGCCCCTGCAATGACTCGAGCGCAACCCCCAGCTTTCCCTCGCAACTCGAGGGGAAGATTGGGCTTCCCAGGGCCAACCCAAGAGGAAGGCTGAGATCCCCATCGTAACTCGAGAATCCCGCCGCAACTCGAGAAAAACCACGTGGTTCCCACCTCTTGGCAAGATGAGGCCCTTGCCCGCGACGGCGTCTCAAGGGAAGTCCCCTGTTCCGCCCTGAAGGGTGAAACGGTCCTTGACAGCCTACCTGCGACACCCAAAAGTTCCTCGACACGCCGTGTTCCCTCGAGGGGAACACCGAGTGTCCCGGCACTGCTTCATCTGAGACCCTTCTCCCCTCCGGAACGCGACAGGAGAGTCGATTCCCCTGCGTGGTCTGGAAGGGGTTCCCGGCCTTCCCGGCACACCTCAGGATGAGGCCGGTCTCACGAGGAAATTCGAGACCAGCCACGTGGGTGGTGACACATGCCGAACGCCCCCGATTCCCCGGTCCGCTCTTGAGAAAGACCCGAGGCCCAGACCCCTCTTCGAAGGCAAACCTGTGGGTGAAGGCACAACATAAAGGGGCACTGACACCCCCGTGCATCGTCCGCAAAGACCCGCGGGTTCCACACACAGCTCGACGAGGGGCCTGAGACCCCCTGAGCAATTCGAGAGGCCACCGGGGTTCCCTTCCTCAGACAAGACGAGGCCTGACTCTTGTGTCCCAACTCTGCAGGGACGCTGCGGTCGGAGTCCGAAACGGAGAGGAAGCCTGAGGATCCTGCCTCCCCTCGAGGTGAGGCCCTCTTCCGTTGCGCTAGACCCAGCGGAGTCCCGAGGGGCCCCGCCACCTCCACAGGATCCCTCGCCTCTCAGAGGCACCCTGGGAAGTTCCCTAAAGTCCCCGGCAGAAGGCGAGAGAAACGAGGGTTTCCCGCCGCCCCCCGAGAAAGACCTCGAGAGTCCTTCTTCAACGCGTCTCGAGGCCCTAGTCCCCTCCCGTGACTCGAGAGCCATGACACGCTCCCCCTCGCCACGCGCATGGAGACCTGACTTCCCTGGCGCCGCACGAGAGGCTCCCTGAGATCCTCGTCGTGCCTCGGGAGAAAACCCCCACGGGCGCCGCAGCTCGAGGAAACCCCTGAGACGCCCCCGTCCTCGCGAGCTGAGGGCCTTCTTTTCCTGCATGGCCTGGAGAGCAATCCCGAGTCCTCTCTCCAAACGGAAGAAGAGGCTGGACTCCCTTGAGGCCGCTCAGGGGGCTCCAAGAGTCCCGCGACGCGACTCGAGAGGAGAGCGGAGTCCTTGGCTTCCCCTCGAGACGAGGCCTGACTCCCCGGGGGAGCCTGGAATGCAACCCCGAGATCCCTGCCTTGCCTGGAGAGGAATATTAGGTCCCGGACACACGCCTAGGTGAGGTCTCTTCTGCCCTGCAGTGACTCGAGCGCAACCCCCAGCTTTCCCTCCCAACCCGAGGGGAAGTTTGGGCTTCCCAGGACCAACCCAAGGGGAAGGCTGAGATCCCCGTTGTAACTCGAGAATCCCGCCGCAACTCGAGAAAAACCACGTGGTACGACCTCTTGGCAAAATGAGGCCCTTGCCCGCCACGGCGTCTCAAGGGAAGTCCCCTGTTCCGCCCTGAAGGGCGAAACGGTCCCTGACAGCCTTCTTGCGACCCCCAAAAGTCCCCCACACGGCGGGATCCCCCGAGGGGAACACTGAGGGTCCCGGCACCGCATCCTCTGAGCCCCTTCTCCCCTCCTGATCGCGACAGGAGAGGCGATTCCCCTGCGTGGTCTGGAAGGGGTTCCCGGCCTTCCCGGCTCACCTCAGGATGAGGCCGGTCTCACGAGGAAATTCGAGACGAGCCACGTGGGTGGGGCCACATGCCGAATGGCACCGATTCCCCAGGTCCGCTCTTGAGAAGGACCCGAGGCCCGGACCCCTCTTCGAAGGCAACCCTGTGGGTGAAGGCACAACACGAAGGGGCACTGCCACCCCTGTGCATCGTCCACAAAGACCCGCGGGTTGCACACACAGCTCGACGAGGGGCCTGAGACCCCCTGAGCAACTCGAGAGGCCAGCGGGGTTCCCTTCCTCTGACAAGACGAGGCCTGACTCTCCTGTCCCAACTCTGCAGGGACCCTGCGGTCGGAGTCCGAAACGGAGAGGAAGCCTGAGGTTCCTGCCTCCCCTCGAGGTGAGGCCCTCTTCCGTTGCGCCAGACCCAGCAGAGTCCCGAGGGGCCCCGCCACTTCCACAGGATCCCTCGCCTCTCAGAGGCACCCTGGAAGTTCCCTAAGGTCCCCGGCAGAAGGCGAGGGACACGAGGGTTTCCCGCCGCCCCCCGAGAAAGAACTCGAGAGTCCTTCTTCAACGCGTCTCGAGGCCCTAGTCCCCTCCCGTGACTCGAGAGCCAGGACGCGCTCCCCCTCGCCACGCGCATGGAGACCTGACTTCCCTGGCGCCGCACGAGTGGCTCCCTGAGATCCTCGTCGTGCCTCGGGAGAAAACCTCCACGGGCGCCGCAGCTCGAGGAAACCCCTGAGACGCCCCCGTCCTCGCGAGCTGAGGGCCTTCTTTTCCTGCCTGGCCTGGAGAGCAATCCCGAGTCCTCTCTCCAAACTGAAGAGTAGGATGGATTCCCTTGAGGCGATTCAGTGGGCTCCAAGAGATCCGCGTCGCGGCTCGAGAGGAGAGCGCAGTCCTTTGCTTCCCCTCGAGGCGAGGCCTGACTCCCCGGGGGAGTGTGGAGTGCAATCCCGGGATCCTTGTCTTCCCTTGAGAGGACTATTAGGTCCTGGACACACGCCTAGGTGAGGTCTCTTTGGCCTTGCAGTGATTCGTACACAACATCCAGCTTTCCCTCGCAACTCGAAGGGAAGTTTGGGCTTCCCAGGGCTAACAAAAGAGGAAGCCTGAAATCCCCGTCGTAACTCGAGAATCCCGCCGCAACTCGAAAAAAACCTCGTGGTTCCATCGTCTTCGCAGCATGAGGCCCTTGCCCGCCACAGCGTCTCAAAAGAAGTCCCACATTCCTACTGAAGTGCAAAACGGTACTTGGCACCCATGATGGCACCCCCAAAGTTCCCCAACATACAGGCCTCACTTGAGGGTAACACCCATGTTCCCCGCACCACATCATTTGAGCCCCTTCTCCCCTCCTGATTGCAACAGGAGTGTCTTTTCTCCTGCTTTGTGTGGAAGGGGTTACCGATCTTCCGAGCGCACATCAGGATGAGGCCTGTATCACGAGGAAATTGGAGATGTAGCCTCGTGGGTGGTGCCACATGCGGAAAGACCCCATTTCCCGGTCAGCTATTAATAAGAACCCGATGCCCGTACACTTCTTGGAATGCATCCCGTAGGATGAAGGCACAACAAGGAGGGACCCTGAACACCCGTGCATCTTTTGGAAAATTCTGCAGGTTCCACCTACAGCTCGACAAGTGACCTGTTACCTCGTGAACAACTCGAGAGGCAAGCTAAGTTTCATTTCTCCACAGAATACGAGGCCTGACTCTCCTGTCCCAACTCTGCAGGAATCCTGAGATCGGAGTCTGAAATGGAGAGGAACCCTGAGGTTCCTTCCTCAACACGAGATGAGGCCCTCTTGTATTATACCACACCCAGTGGAGTCCCGAGAGGCCCCTCCCAACTCCACAGTATCAGTGTCTTCTCAGAGGCACCCTGAGCAACTCCCTGAGGTCACCGGCACAAGTCGAGGGAACACAGGGTATCCTGCCGCAACCCGAGAAAGACCTCAAGAGTCCGTCTTCAACGCATCTTGAGGACGGATTCCCCTACCATGACTCGAGAGCAATGACACGCTCCCCCTCGCCATGCGCATGGACACCTGACTTCCCTGGCGCCACATGAGAGGCTCCCTGAGCTCCCCGTCATACCTCGTGAGAAACCCCACACTGGCGCCGCAGCTCGGGAAAACCCACCGTCATCGCGAGATTGGGGACTTCTTTTCCTGCCTAACTTGGAGAGCAATCCCTGGTCTTTTCTCCAAACTTCACAGGAGGCTTTACTCCCTTTAGGCCACTCAATGGGCTCCAAGAGATACCTGTCGCGACTTGAGAGGAGAGCAGAGTACTTTGTTTCCCCTCGAGACGAGGCCTTACCTCGGGTGAGTCTGGAATGCAACCCCGAGATCCCTGTTGCCCCTGGAGAGGAACATTATGTCCTGGACAAAAGCCTAGATGAGGTCTATTTTGCCCTACAGTGACTCGAGAGCAACACCCATCTCTCCCTCGCAATTCGAATGGAAGATTGGTCTTCACTGGGCCAACACAAGAGGAAGTCTGAATTTCCCGTTGTAACTCGAGAATCCCACCACAACTCTTAAAAACCACGTGGTTCCCCATTCATCGCAATATGAGGCCTTTGCCCGCTACAGAGTCTCAAGAGAAGTCCCATGTTTCGTCATAAAGTTCGAAATGCTACTTGGCACCCTTGATGCGACCCCAAAAGTTCCCCAATATACCGGTCTCACTCCAAGGGAACACCGAAGTTCCTGGCACCACTTCATTTGAGCCCCTTCTCCGCTCCTGATCACGGCAGAAAGGTCGATCCCCCTGCTTTGTCTAGAAGGGGTTCCCGACCTTCATGGCGCACCTCAGGATGAGGCCAGTCTCACGAAGAAATTCGAGACGTAGCCTCGTGTTGGTGCCACGTGCCAAAAGACCCCGATTTCTCGGTCTTGCTCTTGATAAGAACCCGATGCCCGGACACCTCTTCTAAGGCAACCCTGTGGATGAAGGCACTACACGAGGGGGCACTGGCAACCCTGTTCATCGTCCGGAAAACCCCGCAGGATCCACATACAGCTCCACAACTGGCCTGTCACCCCTTAAACAATGAGAGAGGAAAGCGGAGTTCCCTTCCTCAGACAAGACAAGGCCTGAGTATCCAATCCCAACTCTGCAGGCACGCTTCGATCTGAGTCAGAAATGGAGAGGAAACCTGAGGTTCCTGCCTCAACCCGAGATGAGGCCCTCTTCCATTAAAACAAACCCAGTGGAGTCCCGAGAGGCCCCTCCCATCTCCACAGTATCCCTGACTTCTCATAGGCATTCTGAGAAGCTCCTTGAGGCCACCGGCAAAAGTCGAGGGAAATAAGGGTTTCCTGCCACAACCGAAGAAAGACCTCGAGAGTCCTTCTTCAATGTGTCTTGAGGTCAGATTCCCCTACCATAGCTCGAGAGCAATAATGCGCTCCCCCTCGCCACGCACATGGAGACCTGACTTCCCTGGCGCCACACGAGAGGCTCCCTGAGCTCCCCGTCGTACCTCGTGTAAAACCCCACACTGGCGCCGCAGCTCGAGAAAACCCACAAGACCCCTCCGTCATCGCGAGATGAGGGCCATCTTTTCCTGCATGGCCTGGAGAGCAGTCCCAAGTCCTCTCTCCAAACTTCACAGGAGGCTTGACTCCCTTTAGGCCACAAAGTGGGCTCCAAGAGGTGCCCGTCGCGACTCGAAAGGAGAGCGGAGTCCTTTGCTTCCCTTTGACATGAGGCCTGACTCCGTGGGTGAGTCTGGAATGCAAACCTGAGATCCCTGTGGCCCTTGGAGAGGAACATTAGGTCCTGGACACAAGCCTAGATGAGGTCTCCTTTGCCCTGCAGTGACTCGAGCGCAACCCCCAGCTCTCCCTCGCAACTCGAATGGATGATTGGACTTCCCTGGCCCAACAAAAGAGGAAGCCTGAAATCCCCGTCGTAACTCGAGAATCCCGCCGCAACTCGAGAAAAACCACGTGGCTCCCCCGTCATCGCAAGATGAGGCCCTTGTCCGCTACAGCGTATCAAGGGAAGTCCCACGTTCCATCCTGAAGTACAAAACGGTACTTGGCACCCTGGATGCGACCCCCAAAGTTCCCTGACATACCGGTCTCACTCGAGGGAAACACCAAAGTTCACGGCACCACTTCCTGTGAGCCCCTTCACCCCTCCTGATCGCGACAGAAGGGTCGATTCCCATGTTTTGTCTGCAAGGGGTTCCCGACGTTCCCCACGAACCTCCGGATGAGGCCGGTCTCATGAGGAAATTCGAAAAGTAGCCTCATGGTTGGTGCCATATGCTGAAAGATCCCGAATTCCCGGTGCACTCTAGATAAGAACCTGACGCCCGGACATCTCTTCGAAGGCAACCCTGTGGATGAAGACACAACACGAAGGGACACTGACATCCCCATGCATCGTCTGGAAAAACCTGCAGATTCCACTCACAGCTCCAAATGTGGACTGTCACCTCGTGAACAACTCGAGAGGCAAGTGAAGTTGCATTCCTTCACACAAGACGAGGCCTTACTCTCCTGTCCCAACTCTTCAGGGACCCTGCAATTGGAGTCAGAAATGGAGAGGAACCCTGAGGTTCCTGCCTCAACTAGAGAAGAGGCCCTCTTCCATTGAACCAAACTCAGTGGTGTCCCGAGAGGCCCCTCCCAACACCACAGTATCCCTGAATTCTCAGAGGCTCCCTGAGAAGCTACCTGAGGTCACTGGCACAAGTCGAGGGAACCCAGAGTTTTCTGAAGTAACCCGAGAAAGACTTGGAGAGTCCTTTTTCAACGTCTCTTGATGCCCGATTCCCCTACCATGACTCCAGAGCAAGGACGTGCTCCCCTCGCCACAAGCAGGAAAACTGACTTCCATAGTACCACACAAGAGGCTCCCTGAGTACCCCATCATACCTCGTGAGAAAACCCACAGTGGCGCCGCAGTTCGAGAAAAACCACAAGAAGCCCCCATCAAGGAGAGATGGGGGTCTTCTTTTCCTGCCTGACCTGGAGAGCAATCCCTGGTCCTCTCTCCAAACTTCACAGGAGGATTGACTCCCTTTAGGCCACTCAGTTGGGTCCAAGAAATACCCGGTGCGACTCGAGAGGAGAGCGGAGTCCTTTGCTTCCCTCGAGATGAGGCCTGACTCCCCAGGTGAGTTTGGAATGCAACCCCGAAATCCCTGTCGCCCCTGGAGTGGAACATTATGTCCTAGACACAAGCCTAGATGAGGTCTATTTTGCCCTACAGTGATCGAGAGCAACCTCCATCTCTCCCTCACAATTTGAATGGAAGATTGGGCTTCCCACGGTCAACACATGAGGAAGTCTGAATATCCCATCGTAATTCGAGAATTCAGCCTCAAGTCTTAAAAACCATGTGGTTCCCCCTTCATCGCAATATGAGGCCCTTGCCAGCTAGAGTCTCAAGAGAAGTCCCACGTTCCATCTTAAAGTTCGAAATGCTACTTGGCACCCTTGATGCGACCCCAAATTTCCCCAACATACCGGTCTCACTCCAGGGGAACACCGAAGTTCCCGGTGTCTCCAGGGAAGTCCCAGGTTCCGCCCTGAAGGGCGAAACGGTACTTGACACCCTTGATGCGACCGCAAAAGTTCCCCGACATGCTGGGTTCCCTCGAGGGGAACACCGAGGGTCCCGGCACCACTTCATCTGAGTCCCTTCTCCCCTCCTGATCGCGACAGGAGAGTTGATTCCCCTGCTTTGTCTGGAAGGGGTTCCCGGCCTTCCTGGCGCACCTCAGGATGAGGCCGGTCTCAGGAGGAAATTCAAGACTAGCCACATGTGAGGTGCCACGTGCCGAACGACTCCGATTTTCCGGTCCGCTCTTGATAAGAACCCGATGCCCGGACACCTCTTCGAAGGCAACCCTGTGGGTGAAGGCACAACATGAAGGGGCACTGCCACCCCCGTGCATCATCCGGAAAAACCCGCAGGGTCTACACACAGCTCGACAAGGGGCCTGAGACTCCCGGAACAACTCGAGAGGCAACCAGAATTCCATTCCTCAGACAAGACGAGGCATGACGCTCCTGTCCCAACACTGCAGGGACCGTGCAGTCGGAGTCTGAAACCGAGAGGAAGCCTGAGGTTCCTGCCTCCCCTCGAGATGAGGCCCTCTTCCATTGCACCGAACCCAGCAGAGTCCCGAGAGGCCCTGCCAACTACACAGCATCCCTCGCCTCTCAGAGGCACCGTGGGAAGTTCCCTAAGGTCCCCTGCAGAAGTCGAGTGAAACGAGGGTTTCCCGCCGCAACCCGAGAAAGACCTCGAGAGTCCTTCTTCAACGCCTCTTGAGGACCTAGCCGTTTCCCATGATTCGAGAGTGATGACCAGCTCCCCCTCGCCATGCGCATGGAGACCTGACTTCCCTGGCGCCGCACGAGAGGCTCCCTGAGGTCCTCGTCGTGCCTCGTGAGAAAACCCCCATGGGCGCAGCAGCCTGAGGAAACCCATGAGACGCCCCCTTCATCGCGAGATGAGGGCCTTCTTTTCCTGCCTGGCCTGGAGAGCAATCCCTAGTCCTCTCTCCAAACTGAAGAGGAGGCTCGACACCCTTGAGTTCACTCAGTGGGCTCCAAGAGATCCGTGTCGCGACTTGAGAGGAAAGCGGAGTCCTTTGCTTCCCCTCCAGGCGAGTCCTGACCCCCCGGGGGAGTTTGGAATGGAAACCCGTGATCCCTGTCTTCCCTTGAGAGGAATATTAGGTCCTGGACACACGCCTCGATGAGGTCTCTTTGGCCCTGTAGTGACTCGAGCAGAACCCCCAGCTTTCCATCGCAACTCGAATTGAAGATTGGGCTTCCCAGGGCCAACCCAAGAGGAAGCCTGAAATTCCTGTCGTTTTCGAGAATCCCGATGCAACTGGAGAAAAACGACGTGGTTCCAACGTCTTCACAGGATGAGGCCCTTGCAAGCTACAGCGTCTCCAGGGAAGTCCCATGTTCCGTCCTGAAGTGGGAAACGGTACTTGGCTCCCTTGGTGCCACCCCTAAAGTTCCCTGAAACGCCGGGTTCCCTCGAGTGGAACACCGAGGGTCCCGACACCACTTCATCTGAGCCCCATCTCCCCTCCTGATCGAGACAGGAGAATCGATTCCCCTACTTTGTGTGGAAGGTGTTCCCGGCCTTCCTGGCGCACCTCAGGATGAGGCCGGTGTCACGAGAAAATTCGAGACGAGCCACGTGGGTGGGGCCACATGCCGAACGCCCTCGATTCCCCGGTCCACTCTTGAGAAGGACCCGAGGCCCGGACCCCTCTTCGAAGGCAACCCTGTGGGTGAAGGCACAACACGAAGGGGCACTGCCACCCCCGTGCATCGTACGCAACGGCCCACGGGTTCCACACACAGCTTGACGAGGGGCCTGAGACCTCCTGAGCAACTCGAGAGGCCAGCGGGGTTCCCTTCCTCAGACAAGACGAGGCCTGACTCTCCTGTCCCAACTCTGCAGGGACCCTGCGGTCGGAGTCCGAAACGGAGAGCAAGCCTGAGGTTCCTGCCTCCCCTCGAGGTGAGGCCCTCTTCCGTTGCGCCAGACCCAGCGGAGTCCCGATGGGCCCCGCCACCTCCACAGGATCCCTCGCCTCTCAGAGGCACCCTGGGAAGTTCCCTAAGGTCCCCGGCAGAAGGCGAGGGAAACGAGGGTTTCCCGCCGCCCCTCGAGAAGACCTCGAGAGTCCTTCTTCAACGCGTCTCGAGGCCTTAGTCCCCTCCCGTGACTCGAGAGCCAGGACGCGCTCCCCCTCGCCACGCGCATGGAGACCTGACTTCCCTGGCGCCGCACGAGAGGCTCCCTGAGATCCTCGTCGTGCCTCGGGAGAAAACCCCCACGGGCGACGCAGCTCGAGGAAACCCCTGAGACGCCCCCGTCCTCGCGAGCTGAGGGCCTTCTTTTCCTGCATGGCCTGGAGAGCAATCCCGGGTCCTCTCTCCAAATGGAAGAGGAGGCTGGACTCCCTTGAGGCCGCTCAGGGGGCTCCAAGAGAACCGCGTCGCGACTCGAGAGGAGAGCGGAGTCCTTGGCTTCCCCTCGAGACGAGGCCTGACTCCCCGGGGGAGCCTGGAATGCAACCCCGAGATCCCTGCCTTCCCTGGAGAGGAATATTAGGTCCTGGACACACGCCTAGGTGAGGTCTCTTCGGCCCTGCAGTGACTCGAGCGCAACACCCAGCTTTCCCTCGCAACCCAAGGGGAAGATTGGGCTTCCCAGGGCCAACCCAAGGGGAAGGCTGAGATCCCCGTCGTAACTCCAGAATGCCGCCGCAACTCGAGAAAAACCACGTGGTTCCCTCCTCTTGGCAAGATGAGGCCCTTGCCCGCGACGGCGTCTCAAGGGAAGTCCCCTGTTCCGCCCTGAAGGGCGAAACGGTCCTTGACAGCGTTCCTGCGACCGCCAAAAGTCCCCCGACACGCCGGGTTCCCTCGAGGGGAACACCGATGGTCCCGGCACCGCTTCCTCTGAGCCCCTTCTACCCTCCTGATCGCGACAGGAGATGAGATTCCCCTGCGTGGTCTGGGAGGGGTTCCCGGCCTTCCCAGCGCACCTCAAGATGAGGCCGGTCTCACGAGGAAATTCGAGACGAGCCACGTGGGTGGTGCTATATGCCGAACGCCCCCGATTCCCCAGTCCGCCCTTGAGAAGGACCCGAGGCCCAGACCCCTCTTCGAAGGCAACCCTGGGGGTGAAGGCACAACACGAAGGGGCACTGCCACCCCCGTGCATCGTCCGCAAAGACCCGTGGGATCCACACACAGCTGGACGAGGGGCCTGAGACCCCCTGAGCAACTCGAGAGGCCAGCGGGGTTCCCTTCCTCAGACAAGACGAGGCCTGACTCTCCTGTCCCAACTCTGCAGGGACCCTGCGGTCGGAGTCCGAAACAGAGAGCAAGCCTGAGGTTCCTGCCTCCCCTCGAGGTGAGGCCCTCTTCCGTTGCGCCAGACCCAGCGGAGTCCCGAGGGGCCCCGCCACCTCCACAGGATCCCTCGCCTCTCAGAGGCACCCTGGGAAGTTCCCTAAGGTCCCCGGCAGAAGGCGAGGGACACGAGGGTTTCCCGCCGCCCCCCGAGAAAGACCTCGAGAGTCCTTCTTCAACGTGTCTCGAGGCCCTAGTCCCCTCCCGTGACTCGAGAGCCAGGACGCGCTCCCCCTCGCCATGCGCATGGAGACCTGACTTCCCTGGCGCCGCACGAGAGGCTCCCTGAGATCCTCGTCGTGCCTCGGGAGAAAACCCCCCCGGGCGCCGCAGCTCGAGGAAACCCCTGAGACGCCCCCGTCCTCGCGAGCTGAGGGCCTTCTTTTCCTGCATGGCCTGGAGAGCAATCCCGGGTCCTCTCTCCAAACGGAAGAGGAGGCTGGACTCCCTTGAGGCCGCTCAGGGGGCTCCAAGAGACCCGCGTCGCGACTCGAGAGGAGAGCGGAGTCCTTGGCTTCCCCTCGAGACGAGGCCTGACTCCCCGGGGGAGCCTGGAATGCAACCCCGAGATCCCTGCCTTCCCTGGAGAGGAACATTACGTCCCGGACACACGCTTAGGTGAGGTCTCTTCGGCCCCGCAGTGACTCGAGCGCAACCCCCAGCTTTCCCTCGCAACCCGAGGGGAAGATTGGGCTTCCCAGGGCCAACCCAAGGGGAAGGCTGAGATCCCCGTCGCAACTCGAGAATGCCGCCGCAACTCGAGAAAAACCACGTGGTTCCCACCGCTTGGCAAGATGAGGCCCTTGCCCGCGACGGCGTCTCAAGGGAAGTCCCCTGTTCCGCCCGAAGGGCGAGACGGTCCCTGACAGCCTTCCTGCGACCCCCAAAAGTCCCCCGACACGCCGGGGTCCCCCGAGGGGAACACCGAGGGTCCCGGCACCGCTTCCTCTGAGCCCCTTCTCCCCTCCTGATCGCGACAGGAGAGGCGATTCCCCTGCGTGGTCTGGAAGGGGTTCCCGGCCTTCCCGGCGCACCTCAGGATGAGGCAGGTCTCACGAGGAAATTCGAGACGAGCCACGTGGGTGGGGCCACATGCCGAACGCCCCCGATTCCCCGGTCCGCTCTTGAGAAGGACCCGAGGCCCGGACCCCTCTTCGAAGGCAACCCTGTGGGTGAAGGCACAACACGAAGGGGCACTGCCACCCCCGGGCATCGTCCGCAAAGGCCCGCGGGTTCCACACACAGCTCGACGAGGGGCCTGAGACCCCCTGAGCAACTCGAGAGGCCAGCGGGGTTCCCTTCCTCTGACAAGACGAGGCCTGACTCTCCTGTCCCAACTCTGCAGGGACCCTGCGGTCCGAGTCCGAAACGGAGAGGAAGCCTGAGGTTCCTGCCTCCCCTCGAGGTGAGGCCCTCTTCCGTTGCGCCAGACCCAGCGGAGTTCCGAGGGGCCCCGCCACCTCCACAGGATCCCTCGCCTCTCATAGGCACCCTGGGAAGTTCCCTAAGGTCCCCGGCAGAAGGCGAGGGAAACGAGGGTTTCCCGCCGCCCCCCGACAAAGACCTCGAGAGTCCTTCTTCAACGCGTCTCGAGGCCCTAGTCCCCTCCCGTGACTCGAGTGCCCGGACGCGCTCCCCCTCGCCACGCGCATGGAGACCTGACTTCCCTGGCGCCGCACGCGAGGCTCCCTGAGATCCTCGTCGTGCCTCGGGAGAAAACCCCTACGGGCGCCGCAGCTCGAGGAAACCCCTGAGACGCCCCCGTCCTCTCGAGCTGAGGGCCTTCTTTTCCTGCATGACCTGGAGAGCAATCCCGGGTCCTCTCTCCAAACGGAAGAGGAGGCTGGACTCCCTTGAGGCCGCTCAGGGGGCTCCAAGAGACCCGCGTCGTGACTCGAGAGGAGAGCGGAGTCCTTGGCTTCCCCTCGAGACGAGGCCTGACTCCCCGGGGGAGCCTGGAAGGCAACCCCGAGATCACTGCCTTCCCTGAGAGGAATATTAGGTCCCGGACACACGCTTAAGTGAGGTCTCTTCGGCCCCGAAGTGACTCGAGCGCAACCCCCAGCTTTCCCTCGCAACGCGAGGGGAAGATTGGGCTTCCCAGTGCCAACCCAAGGGGAAGGCTGAGATCCCCGTCGCAACTCGAGAATGCCGCCGCAACTCGAGAAAAACCACGTGGTTCCCACCGCTTGGCAAGATGAGGCCTTTGCCCGCGACGGCGTCTCAAGGGAAGTCCCCTGTTCCGCCCTGAAGGGCGAGACGGTCCCTGACAGCCGTCCTGCGACCCCCAAAAGTCCCCCGACACGCCGGGGTCCCCCGAGGGGAACACCGAGGGTCCCGGCACCGCTTCCTCTGAGCCCCTTCTCCCCTCCTGATCGCGACAGGAGAGGCGATTCCCCTGCGTGGTCTGGAAGGGGTTCCCGGCCTTCCCGGCGCACCTCAGGATGAGGCCGGTCTCACGAGGAAATTCGAGACGAGCCACGTGGGTGGGGCCACATGCCGAACGCCCCCGATTCCCCGGGCCGCTCTTGAGAAGGACCCGAGGCCCGGACCCCTCTTCGAAGGCAACCCTGTGGGTGAAGGCACAACACGAAGGGGCACTGCCACCCACGTGCATCGTCCGCAAAGACCCGCGGGTTCCACACACAGCTCGACGAGGGTCCTGAGACCCCCTGAGCAACTCGAGAGGCCAGCGGGGTTCCCTTCCTCAGACAAGACGAGGCCTGACTCTCCTGTCCCAACTCTGCAGGGACCCTGCGGTCGGAGTCCGAAACGGAGAGGAAGCCTGAGGTTCCTGCCTCCCCTCGAGGTGAGGCCCTCTTCCGATACGCCAGACCCAGCGGAGTCCCGAGGGGCCCCGCCACCTCCACAGGATCCCTCGCCTCTCAGAGGCACCCTGGGAAGTTCCCTAAGGTCCCCGGCAGAAGGCGAGGGAAACGAGGGTTTCCCGCCGCTCCCCGACAAAGACCTCGAGAGTCCTTCTTCGACGCGTCTCGAGGCCCTAGTCCCCTCCCGTGACTCGAGATCCAGGACGCGCTCCCCCTCGCCACGCGCATGGAGACCTGACTTCCCTGGCGCCGCACGAGAGGCTCCCTGAGATCCTCGTCGTGCCTCGGGAGAAAACCCCCACGGGCGCCGCAGCTCGAGGAAACCCCCGAGACGCCCCCGTCCTCGCGAGCTGAGGGCCTTCTTTTCCTGCATGGCCTGGAGAGCAATCCCGGGTCCTCTCTCTAAACGGAAGAGGAGGCTGGACTCCCCTGAGGCCGCTCAGGGGGCTCCAAGAGACCCGCGTCGCGACTCGAGAGGAGAGCAGAGTCCTTGGCTTCCCCTCGAGACGAGGCCTGACTCCCCGGGGGAGCCTGGAATGCAACCCCGAGATCCCTGCCTTCCCTGGAGAGGAATATTAGGTCCCGGACACACGCCTAGGTGAGGTCTCTTCGGCCCTGCAGTGACTCGAGCGCAACCCCCAGTTTTCCCTCGCAACCCGAGGGGAAGATTGGGCTTCGCAGGGCCAACCCAAGGGGAAGGCTGAGATCCCCTTCGTAACTCGAGAATCCCTCCGCAACTCGAAAAAACCCACGTGGTTCCCACCTCTTGGCAAGATGAGGCCCTTGCCCGCGACGGCGTCTCAAGGGAAGTCCCCTGTTCCGCCCTGAAGAGGGAAACGGTCCCTGAAAGCCTTCCTGCAACCCCCAAAAGTCCCCCGACACGCCGGGTTCCCTCGAGGGGAACACCGAGGGTCCCGGCACCGCTTCCTCTGAGCCCCTTCTCCCCTCCTGATCGCGACAGGAGAGGCGATTCCCCTGCGTGGTCTGGAAGGGGTTCCCGGCCTTCCCGGCACACCTCAGGATGAGGCCGGTCCTACGAGGAAATTCGAGACGAGCCACGTGGGTGGGGCCACATGCCGAACGCCCCCGATTCCCTGGTCCGCCCTTGAGAAGGACCCGAGGCCCGGACCCCTCTTCGAAGGCAACCCTGTGGGTGAAGGCACAACACGAAGGGGCACTGCCACCCCCGTGCATCGTCCGCAAAGGCCCGCGGGTTCCACACACAGCTCGACGAGGGGCCTGAGACCCCCTGAGCAACTCGAGAGGCCAGCGGGGTTCCCTTCCTCAGGCAAGACGAGGCCTGACTCTCCTGTCCCAACTCTGCAGGGACACTGCGGTCGGAGTCTGAAACGGAGAGGAAGCCTGAGGTTCCTGCCTCCCCTCGAGGTGAGGCCCTCTTCCGTTGCGCCAGACCCAGCGGTGTGCCGAGAGGCCCCTCTAACTCCTCAGTATCCCTCACCTCTCAGAGGCACCTGGGAAGTTCCCTAAGGTCCCCTGTAGAGGTCGATGGAAACGAGTGTTTCCCGCCCCAACCCAAGAAAGACCTTGAGAGTCCTTCTTAAATGCCTCTTGAGGCCCTAGTCCCTCCCATGACTCGAGAGCAATGACGCGATCTGCCTGGCCACACGCATGGAGTCAGGCTTCTCTGGCGCCGCACGAGAGGCTCCCTGAACTCCCCATCATATCTCGTGAGAAACCCCACACTGGCGCCGCAGCTCGAGAAAACCCGTGAGACGCTCCCGTCATCATGAGAGGAGGGCCATCTTTAACTGCATGGTATGCAGATCAAGCGTGAACCTTCTGTCCAAGCTACACAGGACGCTTGACTCCCTTTAGGCCACTCATTGGGCTCCAAGAGTTACGCGTCCCGACTCGAGAGGATAGTGGAGTCCTTTGCTTCCACTCGAGATGAGGCGTGACCCACCGGGTGAGACTGGAATGCGACCCTGATATCCCTGTTGGCCCTGGAGAGGAACATTACGTCCTGGACCCAAGCCTAGATGAGGACTCTTTGCCCTGAAGTGACTCGAGAGCAACCCCCAGCTCTCTCTGACAAGTTGAATGGAAGACTGGACTTCCTGGGCCAACACAAGAGGAAGCCTGAATTCCCCGTTGTAACTCGAGAATCCCGCCTCAACTCGAGAAAAACCACGTGTTTCCCTCGTCATCGCAATATGAGGCCTTGGCCCGCTACAGCATCTCCAGAGAATTCCCACGTTCCGTCTTGAAGTGCGAAACTGTACTTGGCACCCTTGATGCGACCTCAAAAGTGCCGTGACATACCGGTCTCACTCGAGGGGACCACTGAGGTTCCCAGCACCACTTCATCTGAGCCCCTTCTCCCCTTCTGATCGCGACCGGTGGGTCGATTCCCCTGCTTTGTCTGCAAGGGGTTCCCGAGCTTCCCGGCGCACCTCAGGATGAGGCCGGTCTCCCGAGGAAATTCGAGACGTAGCCTCGTGGGTGGTACCACATGCTGAAAGACCCCAATTTTCCGGTACGCTCTTGAAAAGAATCCGATGCCCAAACACCTCTTTGAAGGCAACCCTGTGGATGAAGGCACAACACGAAGGGGCACTGACACCCCCGTGCATCGTCCGGAAAAACCCGAAGGTTCCACACTCAGCTCAACAAGTGGCCTGTCACTCCATGAACAACTCGAAAGGCAAGGGGAAATCCATTCCTCCACAGAAGACGAGGCGTGACTCTCTTGTCCATACTCTGCAGGTACCCTGCGACCCGAGTCAGATATGGAGAGGACCCCTGAGGTTCCTGCCTCCATTCGAGATGAGGCCCTCTTCGATTGCACCAAACCCAGTTGAGTAACGAAAGGCCCCTCCCAAATCCACAGTGTCCCTGACTTCTCAGAGGCACCCTTAGAAGTTGCCTGAGGTCACCGACACAAATCAAGGGAACCCAGGGTTCCCTGCCGCAACCCGAGAAAGACCTCAAGAGTCCTTCTTCAATGCGTCTTGAGGCCCGATTCGCCTACTATGACTCGAGAGCAATCACGCACTCCCCTTCACCACACGCACGGAGACCTGACGTCCCTAGCACCACACGAGAGGGTCTCTGAGCTCCCCGTTGTACCTCGTGAGAAATCTGATACTGGCGCCGCAGCTGGAGAAAACCCACGAGACGCCCCCGTCATCGTGAGATGAGGGCCTTTTTTCCTGTATGGCCAGGAAAACAATCCTGAGTCATCTCCAAACTCCATAGGAGGCTTCACTCCCTTTACGCCACGCAGAGGGCTCCAAGAGATACCCGTCGCGACTCGACAGGAGAGCGGAGTCCTTTTTTTCCCCTCAAGACGAGGCCTGACTCTCCGGGTGAGTCGAGAATGCAACCCTGAGATCCCTGTTGGCCCAGTAGTGGAACACTAGGTCCTGGACACAAGCGTAGATGAGGTCTATTTTGCCCTGCAGTGACTGGAGAGCAATCCCCAGTTCTAACTTGCAACTCGAATGGAATACTGGATTTTCCTGGCGCCACACAAGAGGCTCCCTGAGATCCCCGTGGTACTTCATGAGACACCCCACACTGGCGCCGCAGCTCGAGAAAACCCACGAGACGCCACCGTCATCTCGAGATGAGGGCCTTCTTTTCCTGCATGGCCTGGAGTCCAATCCCGAGTCCTCTCTCCAAACTCCACAGGAGGCTTGGCTCCCTTTAGTACACACAGTGGGCTCCAAGAGATACCCATCGCGACTCGAGACGAGAGCGGAATTCTTTGCTTACCCTCGAGGTGAGAACTGACTCCCCGGATGAGTCTGGAATGCAAACCCGAGATCCCTGTCGCCCCTGGAGAGCAACGTTAGATCCTGGACACAAGCCTAGATTAGGTCTCTTTTGCCCTGCAGTGACTCTAGCGCAATCCCCAGCTCCCCCTCGCAACCCGAATGGAAGATTGGATTTCAAGGCCAACAAGAGGAAGCCTAAATTCCCGGTCATAACTCGAGAATCCCGCCGCAACTCGAGCAAAACCACGTGGTTCTCCCGTCATCGCAAGATGAGGCCCTTGCCCGCTACAGCGTTTCAAAAGATGTCCCAGGTTCCGTCTTGAAATGCGCAACGGTACTTGGCACCCTTGATGCGACCCCAAAAGTCCCCCAACACGCCAGTCTCACTCAAGGGGAACACCGAGGTTCCCGGCACCACTTCATTTAAGCCCCTTCTCCCCTCCTGATCGTGACCGGTGGGTCGATTCCCCTGCTTTGTCTGCAAGGGGGTCCGACCTTCCCTGCACAACTCAGGATGAGGCCGGTCTCATGGGGAAATTCGATACGTAGCTTTGTGGGTGGTGCCACTTGCCGAAAGACTCCAATTTCCCGGTCCGCTCTTGATAAGAATCCGATGCTCGGACACCTCTTGGAAGGCAGCCTTGAGTATGAAGGTAAAACACGAAGGGGCACTAACACACCTGTGCATCATCCGGAAAAACGGGCAGGTTACACACACAGCTCGACAAGTGGCCTGTCACCTCGAGAACAACTCGAGAGGCAAGAGGAGTCCCATCCTCCAGAAAAGACGAGGCCTGACTCTCCTGTACCAACATGCAGGGACCTTGCGATCTGAGTCAGAAATGGAGAGGAACACTGAGGTTCCTGCTTCAAATTGAGATGAGCCCCTCTTACATTCCACCAAATGCAGAGGAGTCTCGAGAGGCCCCTCCAAACTGCACAGTATCCCTGACTTCTCAGAGGCACTCTGAGAAGCTCCCTGAGGTCGCAGGCACAAGTCAAGGGAACCCTGGGTTTTATGCAGTGACCCGAGAAAGACCTCGAGAGTCCTTCTTCAACCCGTCTTGAGGCCCGATTACCCTACCATGACTTGAGAGCAATGACGAGCTCCCCCTAGCCATCTCATGGGGACCTGACTTCCCTGGTGCCACACGAGAGGCTCCCTGAGCTCCCTCTCGTACCTCGTCAGAAACCCGGCACTAGCGCAGCAGTCTAGAAAACCCACGAGACGCCGCCATCATCGCGAGATGAGGGCCTTCTTTTCCTGCATGGCCTGGAGAGGAATCCCGAGTCCTCTATCCAAACACCACAGGAGGCTTGACTCCCTTTAGGGCACACAGTGGGCTCCAAGAGATACCCATCGCGACTCAAAAGGACAGCGGAGTTCTTTGCTTCCCCTCGAGACGAGGCCTGATTCCCCGGGTGAGTCTGGTATGCAACCCCAAGATCCCTGTCGCCCCTAGGGACGAGCATTAAGTCCTGGACACAAGCCTAGATGAGGTCTATTTTGCCCTGCAGTGACTCGAGAGCAATCCCCAGCTCTCCCTTTAAACTCGAATGGAAGATAGGACTTCCCTGGCCCAACACATGAGGAAGACTGTATTCCCCGTCGAAACTCGAGAATCCCGCCACAACTCGAGAAACGCCACGTGGTTCCCCCGTCATCCCAAGATGAGGCCCTTGCCCCCTACAGCGTCTCAAGAGAAGTCCCACGTTCCGTCTTGAAGTGCGAAACGGTATTGGCACCCTTGATGCGCCCTCAAAAGTTCCTCGACACACCAGTCTGACTCGAGGAGAACACCGAGGTTCCCGGCACCACTACATCTGGGCCCCTTCTCCCCTCCTGATCACGACAGGAGGGTCGATTCCCCTGTTTTGTCTTGAAGGGGTTCCCACCTTTCCCGGTGCATCTCAGGATGAGGCCGGTCTCACGAGGATATTCGAGACATAGCCACGTGGATGGTGAAACATGCCGAAAGACCCCGATTTCCCGGTCCGCTCTTGATAAGATCCTGATGCCCGGACACCTCTTTGAAGATAACCCTTTTGATGAAGGCACAACACTTAGGGGCACTGACACCCCTGGGTATCGTCCGGAGAAACCCGCAGGTACCACACACAGCTCGAGAAGTGACCTGTCACCCCGTGAACAACTGGAGAGGCAAGCAGAGTTCCATTCCTCCACACAAGACGAGGCCTGCCTCTCCTGTTCGAACTCTGCAGCGAAACTGCGATCCGAGTCAGATCTGGCCCAGGGGAAGTCAGGAGAGGAAACATGAGTTTCCTGCCTCCACTCGAGATGAGGCCCTCTTCCATTGCACCGAACCCAGTGGAGTCCCGAGAGGCCCCTCCCAACTGCACAGTATCCCTGACTTCTCAGAGGCACCCTTAGACCTTCCTGAGATCACCGGCACAAGTCGAGGGAACCAAGGGTTTCCTGCCCCAACCCGTAAAAGACCTCGAGAGTCCTTCTTCAACGCGTCTTGAGGTGCGATTCCCCTACCATGACTCGAGAGCAATGATGCGCTCCCCCTAGCCACGCGCATAGAAACCTGACTTCCCTGGCGCCACAGGAGAGGCTCCCTGAGCTCCCCATTATACCTCGTGAGCAACACCACGCTGGAGCCGCAGCTCGAGAATACCCATGAGACGCCCCAGTCCTCACGAGATGAGGGCCTTCTGTTGCTGTATGGCCTGGAGAGCAATCCTGAGTCCTCTCTCCAAACTCCACAGGAGGCTTGACTCATTTTAGGCCACACAGTGAGCTCCAAGATATACCCGTCGCGACTTGACAGGAGAGCGGTGTCCTTGGCTTCCCCTCGAGACGAGGCCTGACTCCCCGGGTGAGTCGAGAATGCAATGCTGAGATCGCTTTCGCCCCAGCAGAGAACATTAGGTCCTGCACACAAGCCTAGATGAGGTCTATTTGGCCCTGCAGTGTCTCGAGAGCAATCCCCAGTTCTAACTCACAATTCGAATGAAAACTGGACTTCCCTGGGCCAGTTGAAGAGGAAGCCTGAATTCCCGGTTGTAACTCGAGAATCCCGCCCCAACTCAAGAAAAACCACGTGGTTCGCCCGTCATTGAAAGATGAGGCCCTTGCCCGCTACAGCGTCTCAAGAGAAGTCCCACGTTCCGTATTGAAGAGCGAAAAGTTACTTGGAACCCTTGATGCAACCCCAAAAGTTCCCCGACATACCAGTCTCACTTGAGGAGAACACCGAGGTTCCCGGCACCACTTCATCTGAGACTCTTCTCCCCTCTTGATCGCGACAGGAGGTTCGATTCCCCTGCTTTGTCTGGAAGGCGTTCCCGACCTTCCTGGCGCACATCAAGATGAGGCCAGTCTCACGAGGAAATTCGAGACATAGCCTCGTGGGTGGTGCGGCATGCCAAAAGACCCCGATTCCCTGGTCCGCTCTTGATAAGAACCCGATGGCAGAACCCAACTCGAAGGCAATCCTGTGGAACAAGGCACAACACGAAGGGGCAGTGACACCCCAGTGCATCGTCCAGAAAAACCCGCAAGTTCCACATACAAATCGACAAGTAGCCTGTCACCCCATGAACAACGCGAGAGTCAAGCGGAGTTCCATTCCTCCACACAAGACGAGGCCTGACTCTCCTGTCCCAACTCTGCAGGGACTCTGCGATCCGAGTCAGATCCGGCGCATTCGAAGCCAGGAGAGGAACCCTGTGGTTCCTGCCTCAACTTGTCATGAGGCCCTCTTCCATTGCACCAAACCCAGTGGAGTTCCGAGAGGCCCCTCCCAACTCCACAGTGACCCTGACTTCTCAGAGGCACGCTGAGAAGCTTCCTGAGGTCACTGGCACAAGTCGATGGAACCCAGGGTTTCCTGCTGCAACCCAAGAAAGACCTCGAGAGTCCTTCTTTAACACGTTTTCAGGCCCAATTCCCCTACCATGACTCGAGAACAATGACGGGCTCCCTCTCACCACGTGCATAGAGACCTGACTGCCCTGGCACGACATGAGAGGCTCACTGAGCTCCCAGTCTTACTTCGTGAGAAACCCCACACTAGCGCCACAGCTCGAGAAAACCTACGAGACGCCCCAGTCATCGGGAGATGAGGGCCTTCATTTCCTGCATTGCCTGGAGAGCAATCCCGTGTCCTCCCTCAAAACACCAGAGGAGGTTTGACTCCCTTTAAGCCACTCAGTGGGCTCCAAGACATACCCGTCCGACTCGAGAGGAGAGCAGAGTCCTTTGCTTCCCCTCGAGACGAGGCGTGACTCCAGGGTGAGTCTGGAATGCAACCCCGAGATTCCTGTCGCCCCTTGACATGAACATTAGGTCCTGCACACAAGCCTTGGTGGGGTCTCTTTTGCCTTCAGTGACTAGAGCACACCTCCAGCTCTTCCTCGAATCTCAAATGGAAGATAAGACTTTTGTGGGCCAACACAAGAGGAAGCATGAATTCCCTGTGGTAACTCAAATATCCCACCGCAACTAGAGAAAAACCAAGTGGTTCCCCAGTCATTCCAAGATGAGGCCCTTGCCCGCTGGAGCACCCCAAGAGAAGTCCCACGTTCCAATCTGAAGAGCGAAACGGTACTTGGAACGCGTTATGCGACCCCAAAAGTTACCCGACATACCTGTCTCACTTGAGGGAAACACCGAGGTTCCCAGCAGCACGTCATCTGAGCCACTTCTCCCCTCCTGATCGCCACAGGAGGGTCGATTCCTCTGCTTTGTCTGGAAGGGTTTCATGACCTTCGCGGCACACCTCAGGATGAGGCCGGTTTCATGAGGAAATTCGAGATTAGCCACGTGGGTGGTGCCAAATGCTGAACGACCCCGATTTCCCAGTCCGCTCTTCATAAGAACACGATGCCCGGACACCTCTTCCGAGGCAACCCTGTGGATGAAGACACAAAACGAAGGGTCACTGACACCCCCATGCATCGTCTGGAAAAACCTGCAGATTCCACACACAGTTTGACAAGGGGCCTGAAACCCCATGAACAACTCGCGAGGCAAGCGGAGTTCCATTCCTCAGAAAAGACATAGCCTGACTCTCCTGTCCCAACTCTGCAGGGACACTACGATCAGAGTCAGTATTGGAGAGGAAGCCTGAGGTTCCTGCCTCCACTCGAGATGAGGCCCTCTACCATTGCGACAAACCCAGTGGAGTCCCGAGAGGCCCCGCCAAATCCACAGCGTCCCTCACCTCTCAGAGGCACCCTGGGAAGTTCCCTCAGGTCTCCGGCAGAAGTCGGGGGAAAGGAGGGTTTCCCGCTGCAACCCGAGAAAGACATCGAGAGTCCTTCTTCAACGCGTCTTGAGGCCCTAGTCCCCTCCCATGACTCGAGAACAATGACGCGCTCCTTCTCGCCACGTGCATGGAGACATGACTTCCCCGGCACCGCACGAGAGGCTCCCTGAGATCCTCGTCGTGCCTCGGGAGAAAACCCCCACGGGTTCCGCAGCTCGAGGAAACCCCTGAGATGCCCCCGTCCTCGTGAGGTGAGGGCCTTCTTTTCCTGCCTGGCCTGGACAGTAATCACGAGTCCTCTTTCAAAAGTGAAGAGGAGGCTGGACTCCCATGAGGCCACTCATGGGGCACCAAGATATCCGCGTCGCAACTTGGGAGGAGAGCGGAGTCCTTTGCTTCCCCTCGAGGCGAGGCCTGACTCCCCGGGGGAGCATGGGATGCAACCCCGAGATGCTTGTCTTCCCTGGAGAAGAGCATTAGGTCCTGGACACACGCCTAGATGAGGTCTCTTTGGCCCTGCAGTGACTCGAGCACAACCCCCAGCTTTCCCTCGGCACTAGAATAGAAGATTGGGCTACCCAGGGCCGACACAAGAGGAAGCCTGTAATCCCCCGTCGTAACACGAGAATCCCGCCGCAACTCGAGAAAAACCACGTGGTTCCCACCTCTTCGCAAGATGAGGCCCTTGCCCGTGACGGCGTCTCAAGGGAAGTCCCCTCTTCCGCCCTGAAGTGCGAAAAGGGAACTGACAGCCTTCATGCGACCCCAAAAGTTCCCCGACACGCCTGGTTCCCTCGAGGGGAACACCGAGGGTCCCGGCACCGCTTCATCTGAGCCCCTTCTCCGCTCCTGATCGCGACAGGAGAGTCGATTCCCCTGCGTGGTCTGGAAGGGGTTCCCGGCCTTCCCGGCGCACCTCAGGAGGAGGCCGGTCTCACAAGGACATTTGAAATGAGCCACGTGGGTGGTGCCACACGCCGAACGACCCCGATTCCCCGGTCCGCTCTTGAGAAGGACGCGAGGCCCGGACCCCTCTTCGAAGGCAACCCTGTGGGTGAAGGCACAGACCTAAGCAGCACTGACATCCCCGTGCATCGTCCGGAAACACCCGCGGGTTTCACACACAGTTCGACGAGGGGCCTGTGGCCCCCTGAACAACTCGAGAGGCAAGCGGGGTTCCCTTCCTCAGACAAGACGAGGCCTGACTCTCCAGTCCCAACTCTGCAGGGACCTTGCGGTCGTTGTCCGAAACGGAGAGGAAGCCTGAGGTTCCTGCCTCCCCTCGAGGTGAGGCCCTCTTCCGTTGCGCCAGACCCAGCGGAGTCCCGAGGGACCCCGCCACCTCCACAGGATCCCTCACCTCTCAGAGGCACCTGGGAAGTTCCCTAAGGTCCCCGGCAGAAGGCGAGGGAAACGAGTGTTTCCCGCCCCAACCCAAGAAAGACCTTGAGAGTCCTTCTTAAATGCCTCTTGAGGCCCTAGTCCCTCCCATGACTCGAGAGCAATGACGCGATCTGCCTGGCCACACGCATGGAGTCAGGCTTCTCTGGCGCCGCACGAGAGGCTCGCTGAACTCCCCATCATATCTCGTGAGAAACCCCACACTGGCGCCGCAGCTCGAGAAAACCCATGAGACGCTCCCGTCATCATGAGAGGAGGGCCATCTTTAACTGCATGGTATGCAGATCAAGCGTTAACCTTCTGTCCAAGCTACACAGGACGCTTGACTCCCTTTAGGCCACTTATTGGGCTCCAAGAGTTACGTGTCCCGACTCGAGAGGATAGTGGAGTCCTTTGCTTCCACTCGAGACGAGGCGTGACCCACCGGGTGAGACTGGAATGCGACCCCGATATCCCTGTCAGCCCTGGAGAGGAACATTACGTCCTGGACCCAAGCCTAGATGAGGACTCTTTGCCCTGAAGTGACTCGAGAGCAACCCCCAGCTCTCTCTGACAAGTTGAATGGAAGACTGGACTTCCTGGGCCAACACAAGAGGAAGCCTGAATTCCCCGTTGTAACTCGAGAATCCCGCCTCAACTCGAGAAAAACCACGTGTTTCCCTCGTCATCGCAATATGAGGCCTTTCCCCGCTACAGCATCTCCAGAGAATTCCCACGTTCCGTCTTGAAGTGCGAAACTGTACTTGGCACCCTTGATGCGACCTCAAAAGTGCCGTGACATACCGGTCTCACTCGAGGGGACCACCGAGGTTCCCGGCACCACTTCATCTGAGCCCCTTCTCCCCTTCTGATCGCGACCGGTGGGTCGATTCCCCTGCTTTGTCTGCAAGGGGTTCCCGAGCTTCCCGGCGCACCTCAGGATGAGGCCGGTCTCCCGAGAAAATTCGAGACGTAGCCTCGTGGGTGGTACCACATGCTGAAAGACCCCAATTTTCCGGTACGCTCTTGAAAAGAATCCGATGCCCAGACACCTCTTTGAAGGCAACCCTGTGGATGAAGGCACAACACGAAGGGGCACTGACACCCCCGTGCATCGTCCGGAAAAACCCGAAGGTTCCACACTCAGCTCAACAAGTGGCCTGTCACTCCGTGAACAACTCGAAAGGCAAGGGGAAGTCCATTCCTCCACAGAAGACGAGGCGTGACTCTCTTGTCCATACTCTGCAGGTACCCTGCGACCCGAGTCAGATATGGAGAGGACTTCTGAGGTTCCTGCCTCCATTTGAGATGAGGCCCTCTTCGATTGCACCAAACCCAGTTGAGTAACGAAAGGCCCCTCCCAAATCCACAGTGTCCCTGACTTCTCAGAGGCACCCTTAGAAGTTGCCTGAGGTCACCGACACAAATCAAGGGAACCCAGGGTTCCCTGCCGCAACCCGAGAAAGACCTCAAGAGTCCTTCTTCAATGCGTCTTGAGGCCCGATTCGCCTACTATGACTCGAGAGCAATCACGCACTCCCCTTCACCACACGCACGGAGACCTGACGTCCCTAGCACCACACGAGAGGGTCTCTGAGCTCCCCGTTGTACCTCGTGAGAAATCTGATACTGGCGCCGCAGCTGGAGAAAACCCACGAGACACCCCCGTCATCGTGAGATGAGGGCCTTTTTTCCTGTATGGCCAGGAAAACAATCCTGAGTCATCTCCAAACTCCATAGGAGGCTTCACTCCCTTTACGCCACGCAGTGGGCTCCAAGAGATACCCGTCGCGACTCGACAGGAGAGCGGAGTCCTTTTTTTCCCCTCAAGACGAGGCCTGACTCTCCGGGTGAGTCGAGAATGCAACCCTGAGATCCCTGTTGGCCCAGTAGTGGAACACTAGGTCCTGGACACAAGCGTAGATGAGGTCTATTTTGCCCTGCAGTGACTGGAGAGCAATCCCCAGTTCTAACTTGCAACTCGAATGGAATACTGGATTTTCCTGGCGCCACACAAGAGGCTCCCTGAGATCCCCGTGGTACTTCATGAGACACCCCACACTGGCGCCGCAGCTCGAGAAAACCCACGAGACGCCACCGTCATCTCGAGATGAGGGCCTTCTTTTCCTGCATGGCCTGGAGTCCAATCCCGAGTCCTCTCTCCAAACTCCACAGGAGGCTTGGCTCCCTTTAGTACACACAGTGGGCTCCAAGAGATACCCATCGCGACTCGAGACGAGAGCGGAATTCTTTGCTTACCCTCGAGGTGAGAACTGACTCCCCGGATGAGTCTGGAATGCAAACCCGAGATCCCTGTCGCCCCTGGAGAGCAACGTTAGATCCTGGACACAAGCCTAGATTAGGTCTCTTTTGCCCTGCAGTGACTCTAGCGCAATCCCCAGCTCCCCCTCGCAACCCGAATGGAAGATTGGATTTCAAGGCCAACAAGAGGAAGCCTAAATTCCCGGTCATAACTCGAGAATCCCGCCGCAACTCGAGCAAAACCACGTGGTTCTCCCGTCATCGCAAGATGAGGCCCTTGCCCGCTACAGCGTTTCAAAAGATGTCCCAGGTTCCGTCTTGAAATGCGAAACGGTACTTGGCACCCTTGATGCGACCCCAAAAGTCCCCCAACACGCCGGTCTCACTCAAGGGGAACACCGAGGTTCCCGGCACCACTTCATTTAAGCCCCTTCTCCCCTCCTGATCGTGACCGGTGGGTCGATTCCCCTGCTTTGTCTGCAAGGGGGCCCGACCTTCCCTGCACAACTCAGGATGAGGCCGGTCTCATGGGGAAATTCGATACGTAGCTTTGTGGGTGGTGCCACTTGCTGAAAGACTCCAATTTCCCGGTCCGCTCTTGATAAGAATCCGATGCTCGGACACCTCTTGGAAGGCAGCCTTGAGTATGAAGGTAAAACACGAAGGGGCACTAACACACCTGTGCATCATCCGGAAAAACGGGCAGGTTACACACACAGCTCGACAAGTGGCCTGTCACCTCGAGAACAACTCGAGAGGCAAGAGGAGTCCCATCCTCCAGAAAAGACGAGGCCTGACTCTCCTGTACCAACATGCAGGGACCTTGCGATCTGAGTCAGAAATGGAGAGGAACACTGAGGTTCCTGCTTCAAATTGAGATGAGCCCCTCTTACATTCCACCAAATGCAGAGGAGTCTCGAGAGGCCCCTCCAAACTGCACAGTATCCCTGACTTCTCAGAGGCACTCTGAGAAGCTCCCTGAGGTCGCAGGCACAAGTCAAGGGAACCCTGGGTTTTATGCAGTGACCCGAGAAAGACCTCGAGAGTCCTTCTTCAACCCGTCTTGAGGCCCGATTACCCTACCATGACTTGAGAGCAATGACGAGCTCCCCCTAGCCATCTCATGGGGACCTGACTTCCCTGGTGCCACACGAGAGGCTCCCTGAGCTCCCTCTCGTACCTCGTCAGAAACCCGGCACTAGCGCAGCAGTCTAGAAAACCCACGAGACGCCGCCATCATCGCGAGATGAGGGCCTTCTTTTCCTGCATGGCCTGGAGAGGAATCCCGAGTCCTCTATCCAAACACCACAGGAGGCTTGACTCCCTTTAGGGCACACAGTGGGCTCCAAGAGATACCCATCGCGACTCAAAAGGACAGCGGAGTTCTTTGCTTCCCCTCGAGACGAGGCCTGATTCCCCGGGTGAGTCTGGTATGCAACCCCAAGATCCCTGTCGCCCCTAGGGACGAGCATTAAGTCCTGGACACAAGCCTAGATGAGGTCTATTTTGCCCTGCAGTGACTCGAGAGCAATCCCCAGCTCTCCCTTTAAACTCGAATGGAAGATAGGACTTCCCTGGCCCAACACATGAGGAAGACTGTATTCCCCGTCGAAACTCGAGAATCCCGCCACAACTCGAGAAACGCCACGTGGTTCCCCCGTCATCCCAAGATGAGGCCCTTGCCCCCTACAGCGTCTCAAGAGAAGTCCCACGTTCCGTCTTGAAGTGCGAAACGGTATTGGCACCCTTGATGCGCCCTCAAAAGTTCCTCGACACACCAGTCTGACTCGAGGAGAACACCGAGGTTCCCGGCACCACTACATCTGGGCCCCTTCTCCCCTCCTGATCGCGACAGGAGGGTCGATTCCCCTGTTTTGTCTTGAAGGGGTTCCCACCTTTCCCGGTGAATCTCAGGATGAGGCCGGTCTCACGAGGATATTCGAGACATAGCCACGTGGATGGTGAAACATGCCGAAAGACCCCGATTTCCCGGTCCGCTCTTGATAAGATCCTGATGCCCGGACACCTCTTTGAAGATAACCCTTTTGATGAAGGCACAACACTTAGGGGCACTGACACCCCTGGGTATCGTCCGGAGAAACCCGCAGGTACCACACACAGCTCGAGAAGTGACCTGTCACCCCGTGAACAACTGGAGAGGCAAGCAGAGTTCCATTCCTCCACACAAGACGAGGCCTGACTCTCCTGTTCGAACTCTGCAGCGAAACTGCGATCCGAGTCAGATCTGGCCCAGGGGAAGTCAGGAGAGGAAACATGAGTTTCCTGCCTCCACTCGAGATGAGGCCCTCTTCCATTGCACCGAACCCAGTGGAGTCCCGAGAGGCCCCTCCCAACTGCACAGTATCCCTGACTTCTCAGAGGCACCCTTAGACCTTCCTGAGATCACCGGCACAAGTCGAGGGAACCAAGGGTTTCCTGCCCCAACCCGTAAAAGACCTCGAGAGTCCTTCTTCAACGCGTCTTGAGGTGCGATTCCCCTACCATGACTCGAGAGCAATGATGCGCTCCCCCTAGCCACGCGCATAGAAACCTGACTTCCCTGGCGCCACAGGAGAGGCTCCCTGAGCTCCCCATTATACCTCGTGAGCAACACCACGCTGGAGCCGCAGCTCGAGAATACCCATGAGACGCCCCAGTCCTCACGAGATGAGGGCCTTCTGTTGCTGTATGGCCTGGAGAGCAATCCTGAGTCCTCTCTCCAAACTCCACAGGAGGCTTGACTCATTTTAGGCCACACAGTGAGCTCCAAGATATACCCGTCGCGACTTGACAGGAGAGCGGTGTCCTTGGCTTCCCCTCGAGACGAGGCCTGACTCCCCGGGTGAGTCGAGAATGCAATGCTGAGATCGCTTTCGCCCCAGCAGAGAACATTAGGTCCTGCACACAAGCCTAGATGAGGTCTATTTGGCCCTGCAGTGTCTCGAGAGCAATCCCCAGTTCTAACTCACAATTCGAATGAAAACTGGACTTCCCTGGGCCAGTTGAAGAGGAAGCCTGAATTCCCGGTTGTAACTCGAGAATCCCGCCCCAACTCAAGAAAAACCACGTGGTTCGCCCGTCATTGAAAGATGAGGCCCTTGCCCGCTACAGCGTCTCAAGAGAAGTCCCACGTTCCGTATTGAAGAGCGAAAAGTTACTTGGAACCCTTGATGCAACCCCAAAAGTTCCCCGACATACCAGTCTCACTTGAGGAGAACACTGAGGTTCCCGGCACCACTTCATCTGAGACTCTTCTCCCCTCTTGATCGCGACAGGAGGTTCGATTCCCCTGCTTTGTCTGGAAGGCGTTCCCGACCTTCCTGGCGCACATCAAGATGAGGCCAGTCTCACGAGGAAATTCGAGACATAGCCTCGTGGGTGGTGCGGCATGCCAAAAGACCCCGATTCCCTGGTCCGCTCTTGATAAGAACCCGATGGCAGAACCCAACTCGAAGGCAATCCTGTGGAACAAGGCACAACACGAAGGGGCAGTGACACCCCAGTGCATCGTCCAGAAAAACCCGCAAGTTCCACATACAAATCGACAAGTAGCCTGTCACCCCATGAACAACGCGAGAGTCAAGCGGAGTTCCATTCCTCCACACAAGACGAGGCCTGACTCTCCTGTCCCAACTCTGCAGGGACTCTGCGATCCGAGTCAGATCCGGCGCATTCGAAGCCAGGAGAGGAACCCTGTGGTTCCTGCCTCAACTTGTCATGAGGCCCTCTTCCATTGCACCAAACCCAGTGGAGTTCCGAGAGGCCCCTCCCAACTCCACAGTGACCCTGACTTCTCAGAGGCACGCTGAGAAGCTTCCTGAGGTCACTGGCACAAGTCGATGGAACCCAGGGTTTCCTGCTGCAACCCAAGAAAGACCTAGAGAGTCCTTCTTTAACACGTTTTCAGGCCCAATTCCCCTACCATGACTCGAGAACAATGACGGGCTCCCTCTCACCACGTGCATAGAGACCTGACTGCCCTGGCACGACATGAGAGGCTCACTGAGCTCCCAGTCTTACTTCGTGAGAAACCCCACACTAGCGCCACAGCTCGAGAAAACCTACGAGACGCCCCAGTCATCGGGAGATGAGGGCCTTCATTTCCTGCATTGCCTGGAGAGCAATCCCGTGTCCTCCCTCAAAACACCAGAGGAGGTTTGACTCCCTTTAAGCCACTCAGTGGGCTCCAAGACATACCCGTCCGACTCGAGAGGAGAGCAGAGTCCTTTGCTTCCCCTCGAGACGAGGCGTGACTCCAGGGTGAGTCTGGAATGCAACCCCGAGATTCCTGTCGCCCCTTGACATGAACATTAGGTCCTGCACACAAGCCTTGGTGGGGTCTCTTTTGCCTTCAGTGACTAGAGCGCACCTCCAGCTCTTCCTCGAATCTCAAATGGAAGATAAGACTTTTGTGGGCCAACACAAGAGGAAGCATGAATTCCCTGTGGTAACTCAAATATCCCACCGCAACTAGAGAAAAACCAAGTGGTTCCCCAGTCATTCCAAGATGAGGCCCTTGCCCGCTGGAGCACCCCAAGAGAAGTCCCACGTTCCAATCTGAAGAGCGAAACGGTACTTGGAACGCGTTATGCGACCCCAAAAGTTACCCGACATACCTGTCTCACTTGAGGGAAACACCGAGGTTCCCAGCAGCACGTCATCTGAGCCACTTCTCCCCTCCTGATCGCCACAGGAGGGTCGATTCCTCTGCTTTGTCTGGAAGGGTTTCATGACCTTCGCGGCACACCTCAGGATGAGGCCGGTTTCATGAGGAAATTCGAGATTAGCCACGTGGGTGGTGCCAAATGCTGAACGACCCCGATTTCCCAGTCCGCTCTTCATAAGAACACGATGCCCGGACACCTCTTCCGAGGCAACCCTGTGGATGAAGACACAAAACGAAGGGTCACTGACACCCCCATGCATCGTCTGGAAAAACCTGCAGATTCCACACACAGTTTGACAAGGGGCCTGAAACCCCATGAACAACTCGCGAGGCAAGCGGAGTTCCATTCCTCAGAAAAGACATAGCCTGACTCTCCTGTCCCAACTCTGCAGGGACACTACGATCAGAGTCAGTATTGGAGAGGAAGCCTGAGGTTCCTGCCTCCACTCGAGATGAGGCCCTCTACCATTGCGACAAACCCAGTGGAGTCCCGAGAGGCCCCGCCAAATCCACAGCGTCCCTCACCTCTCAGAGGCACCCTGGGAAGTTCCCTCAGGTCTCCGGCAGAAGTCGGGGGAAAGGAGGGTTTCCCGCTGCAACCCGAGAAAGACATCGAGAGTCCTTCTTCAACGCGTCTTGAGGCCCTAGTCCCCTCCCATGACTCGAGAACAATGACGCGCTCCTTCTCGCCACGTGCATGGAGACATGACTTCCCCGGCACCGCACGAGAGGCTCCCTGAGATCCTCGTCGTGCCTCGGGAGAAAACCCCCACGGGTTCCGCAGCTCGAGGAAACCCCTGAGATGCCCCCGTCCTCGCGAGGTGAGGGCCTTCTTTTCCTGCCTGGCCTGGACAGTAATCACGAGTCCTCTTTCAAAAGTGAAGAGGAGGCTGGACTCCCATGAGGCCACTCATGGGGCACCAAGATATCCGCGTCGCAACTTGGGAGGAGAGCGGAGTCCTTTGCTTCCCCTCGAGGCGAGGCCTGACTCCCCGGGGGAGCATGGGATGCAACCCCGAGATGCTTGTCTTCCCTGGAGAAGAGCATTAGGTCCTGGACACACGCCTAGATGAGGTCTCTTTGGCCCTGCAGTGACTCGAGCACAACCCCCAGCTTTCCCTCGGCACTAGAATAGAAGATTGGGCTACCCAGGGCCGACACAAGAGGAAGCCTGTAATCCCCCGTCGTAACACGAGAATCCCGCCGCAACTCGAGAAAAACCACGTGGTTCCCACCTCTTCGCAAGATGAGGCCCTTGCCCGTGACGGCGTCTCAAGGGAAGTCCCCTCTTCCGCCCTGAAGTGCGAAAAGGGAACTGACAGCCTTCATGCGACCCCAAAAGTTCCCCGACACGCCTGGTTCCCTCGAGGGGAACACCGAGGGTCCCGGCACCGCTTCATCTGAGCCCCTTCTCCGCTCCTGATCGCGACAGGAGAGTCGATTCCCCTGCGTGGTCTGGAAGGGGTTCCCGGCCTTCCCGGCGCACCTCAGGAGGAGGCCGGTCTCACAAGGACATTTGAAATGAGCCACGTGGGTGGTGCCACACGCCGAACGACCCCGATTCCCCGGTCCGCTCTTGAGAAGGACGCGAGGCCCGGACCCCTCTTCGAAGGCAACCCTGTGGGTGAAGGCACAGACCTAAGCAGCACTGACATCCCCGTGCATCGTCCGGAAACACCCGCGGGTTTCACACACAGTTCGACGAGGGGCCTGTGGCCCCCTGAACAACTCGAGAGGCAAGCGGGGTTCCCTTCCTCAGACAAGACGAGGCCTGACTCTCCAGTCCCAACTCTGCAGGGACCTTGCGGTCGTTGTCCGAAACGGAGAGGAAGCCTGAGGTTCCTGCCTCCCCTCGAGGTGAGGCCCTCTTCCGTTGCGCCAGACCCAGCGGAGTCCCGAGGGACCCCGCCACCTCCACAGGATCCCTCACCTCTCAGAGGCACCTGGGAAGTTCCCTAAGGTCCCCGGCAGAAGGCGAGGGAAACGAGTGTTTCCCGCCCCAACCCAAGAAAGACCTTGAGAGTCCTTCTTAAATGCCTCTTGAGGCCCTAGTCCCTCCCATGACTCGAGAGCAATGACGCGATCTGCCTGGCCACACGCATGGAGTCAGGCTTCTCTGGCGCCGCACGAGAGGCTCGCTGAACTCCCCATCATATCTCGTGAGAAACCCCACACTGGCGCCGCAGCTCGAGAAAACCCATGAGACGCTCCCGTCATCATGAGAGGAGGGCCATCTTTAACTGCATGGTATGCAGATCAAGCGTTAACCTTCTGTCCAAGCTACACAGGACGCTTGACTCCCTTTAGGCCACTTATTGGGCTCCAAGAGTTACGTGTCCCGACTCGAGAGGATAGTGGAGTCCTTTGCTTCCACTCGAGACGAGGCGTGACCCACCGGGTGAGACTGGAATGCGACCCCGATATCCCTGTCGGCCCTGGAGAGGAACATTACGTCCTGGACCCAAGCCTAGATGAGGACTCTTTGCCCTGAAGTGACTCGAGAGCAACCCCCAGCTCTCTCTGACAAGTTGAATGGAAGACTGGACTTCCTGGGCCAACACAAGAGGAAGCCTGAATTCCCCGTTGTAACTCGAGAATCCCGCCTCAACTCGAGAAAAACCACGTGTTTCCCTCGTCATCGCAATATGAGGCCTTTCCCCGCTACAGCATCTCCAGAGAATTCCCACGTTCCGTCTTGAAGTGCGAAACTGTACTTGGCACCCTTGATGCGACCTCAAAAGTGCCGTGACATACCGGTCTCACTCGAGGGGACCACCGAGGTTCCCGGCACCACTTCATCTGAGCCCCTTCTCCCCTTCTGATCGCGACCGGTGGGTCGATTCCCCTGCTTTGTCTGCAAGGGGTTCCCGAGCTTCCCGGCGCACCTCAGGATGAGGCCGGTCTCCCGAGAAAATTCGAGACGTAGCCTCGTGGGTGGTACCACATGCTGAAAGACCCCAATTTTCCGGTACGCTCTTGAAAAGAATCCGATGCCCAGACACCTCTTTGAAGGCAACCCTGTGGATGAAGGCACAACACGAAGGGGCACTGACACCCCCGTGCATCGTCCGGAAAAACCCGAAGGTTCCACACTCAGCTCAACAAGTGGCCTGTCACTCCGTGAACAACTCGAAAGGCAAGGGGAAGTCCATTCCTCCACAGAAGACGAGGCGTGACTCTCTTGTCCATACTCTGCAGGTACCCTGCGACCCGAGTCAGATATGGAGAGGACCCCTGAGGTTCCTGCCTCCATTCGAGATGAGGCCCTCTTCGATTGCACCAAACCCAGTTGAGTAACGAAAGGCCCCTCCCAAATCCACAGTGTCCCTGACTTCTCAGAGGCACCCTTAGAAGTTGCCTGAGGTCACTGACACAAATCAAGGGAACCCAGGGTTCCCTGCCGCAACCCGAGAAAGACCTCAAGAGTCCTTCTTCAATGTGTCTTGAGGCCCGATTCGCCTACTATGACTCGAGAGCAATCACGCACTCCCCTTCACCACACGCACGGAGACCTGACGTCCCTAGCACCACACGAGAGGCTCTCTGAGCTCCCCGTTGTACCTCGTGAGAAATCTGATACTGGCGCCGCAGCTGGAGAAAACCCACGAGACACCCCCGTCATCGTGAGATGAGGGCCTTTTTTCCTGTATGGCCAGGAAAACAATCCTGAGTCATCTCCAAACTCCATAGGAGGCTTCACTCCCTTTACGCCACGCAGTGGGCTCCAAGAGATACCCGTCGCGACTCGACAGGAGAGCGGAGTCCTTTTTTTCCCCTCAAGACGAGGCCTGACTCTCCGGGTGAGTCGAGAATGCAACCCTGAGATCCCTGTTGGCCCAGTAGTGGAACACTAGGTCCTGGACACAAGCGTAGATGAGGTCTATTTTGCCCTGCAGTGACTGGAGAGCAATCCCCAGTTCTAACTTGCAACTCGAATGGAATACTGGATTTTCCTGGCGCCACACAAGAGGCTCCCTGAGATCCCCGTGGTACTTCATGAGACACCCCACACTGGCGCCGCAGCTCGAGAAAACCCACGAGACGCCACCGTCATCTCGAGATGAGGGCCTTCTTTTCCTGCATGGCCTGGAGTCCAATCCCGAGTCCTCTCTCCAAACTCCACAGGAGGCTTGGCTCCCTTTAGTACACACAGTGGGCTCCAAGAGATACCCATCGCGACTCGAGACGAGAGCGGAATTCTTTGCTTACCCTCGAGGTGAGAACTGACTCCCCGGATGAGTCTGGAATGCAAACCCGAGATCCCTGTCGCCCCTGGAGAGCAACGTTAGATCCTGGACACAAGCCTAGATTAGGTCTCTTTTGCCCTGCAGTGACTCTAGCGCAATCCCCAGCTCCCCCTCGCAACCCGAATGGAAGATTGGATTTCAAGGCCAACAAGAGGAAGCCTAAATTCCCGGTCATAACTCGAGAATCCCGCCGCAACTCGAGCAAAACCACGTGGTTCTCCCGTCATCGCAAGATGAGGCCCTTGCCCGCTACAGCGTTTCAAAAGATGTCCCAGGTTCCGTCTTGAAATGCGAAACGGTACTTGGCACCCTTGATGCGACCCCAAAAGTCCCCCAACACGCCGGTCTCACTCAAGGGGAACACCGAGGTTCCCGGCACCACTTCATTTAAGCCCCTTCTCCCCTCCTGATCGTGACCGGTGGGTCGATTCCCCTGCTTTGTCTGCAAGGGGGCCCGACCTTCCCTGCACAACTCAGGATGAGGCCGGTCTCATGGGGAAATTCGATACGTAGCTTTGTGGGTGGTGCCACTTGCTGAAAGACTCCAATTTCCTGGTCCGCTCTTGATAAGAATCCGATGCTCGGACACCTCTTGGAAGGCAGCCTTGAGTATGAAGGTAAAACACGAAGGGGCACTAACACACCTGTGCATCATCCGGAAAAACGGGCAGGTTACACACACAGCTCGACAAGTGGCCTGTCACCTCGAGAACAACTCGAGAGGCAAGAGGAGTCCCATCCTCCAGAAAAGACGAGGCCTGACTCTCCTGTACCAACATGCAGGGACCTTGCGATCTGAGTCAGAAATGGAGAGGAACACTGAGGTTCCTGCTTCAAATTGAGATGAGTCCCTCTTACATTCCACCAAATGCAGAGGAGTCTCGAGAGGCCCCTCCAAACTGCACAGTATCCCTGACTTCTCAGAGGCACTCTGAGAAGCTCCCTGAGGTCGCAGGCACAAGTCAAGGGAACCCTGGGTTTTATGCAGTGACCCGAGAAAGACCTCGAGAGTCCTTCTTCAACCCGTCTTGAGGCCCGATTACCCTACCATGACTTGAGAGCAATGACGAGCTCCCCCTAGCCATCTCATGGGGACCTGACTTCCCTGGTGCCACACGAGAGGCTCCCTGAGCTCCCTCTCGTACCTCGTCAGAAACCCGGCACTAGCGCAGCAGTCTAGAAAACCCACGAGACGCCGCCATCATCGCGAGATGAGGGCCTTCTTTTCCTGCATGGCCTGGAGAGGAATCCCGAGTCCTCTATCCAAACACCACAGGAGGCTTGACTCCCTTTAGGGCACACAGTGGGTTCCAAGTAATGCCCATCGCGACTCAAAAGGACAGCGGAGTTCTTTGCTTCCCCTCGAGACGAGGCCTGATTCCCCGGGTGAGTCTGGTATGCAACCCCAAGATCCCTGTCGCCCCTAGGGACGAGCATTAAGTCCTGGACACAAGCCTAGATGAGGTCTATTTTGCCCTGCAGTGACTCGAGAGCAATCCCCAGCTCTCCCTTTAAACTCGAATGGAAGATAGGACTTCCCTGGCCCAACACATGAGGAAGACTGTATTCCCCGTCGAAACTCGAGAATCCCGCCACAACTCGAGAAACGCCACGTGGTTCCCCCGTCATCCCAAGATGAGGCCCTTGCCCCCTACAGCGTCTCAAGAGAAGTCCCACGTTCCGTCTTGAAGTGCGAAACGGTATTGGCACCCTTGATGCGCCCTCAAAAGTTCCTCGACACACCAGTCTGACTCGAGGAGAACACCGAGGTTCCCGGCACCACTACATCTGGGCCCCTTCTCCCCTCCTGATCGCGACAGGAGGGTCGATTCCCCTGTTTTGTCTTGAAGGGGTTCCCACCTTTCCCGGTGCATCTCAGGATGAGGCCGGTCTCACGAGGATATTCGAGACATAGCCACGTGGATGGTGAAACATGCCGAAAGACCCCGATTTCCCGGTCCGCTCTTGATAAGACCCTGATGCCCGGACACCTCTTTGAAGATAACCCTTTTGATGAAGGCACAACACTTAGGGGCACTGACACCCCTGGGTATCGTCCGGAGAAACCCGCAGGTACCACACACAGCTCGAGAAGTGACCTGTCACCCCGTGAACAACTGGAGAGGCAAGCAGAGTTCCATTCCTCCACACAAGACGAGGCCTGACTCTCCTGTTCGAACTCTGCAGCGAAACTGCGATCCGAGTCAGATCTGGCCCAGGGGAAGTCAGGAGAGGAAACATGAGTTTCCTGCCTCCACTCGAGATGAGGCCCTCTTCCATTGCACCGAACCCAGTGGAGTCCCGAGAGGCCCCTCCCAACTGCACAGTATCCCTGACTTCTCAGAGGCACCCTTAGACCTTCCTGAGATCACCGGCACAAGTCGAGGGAACCAAGGGTTTCCTGCCCCAACCCGTAAAAGACCTCGAGAGTCCTTCTTCAACGCGTCTTGAGGTGCGATTCCCCTACCATGACTCGAGAGCAATGATGCGCTCCCCCTAGCCACGCGCATAGAAACCTGACTTCCCTGGCGCCACAGGAGAGGCTCCCTGAGCTCCCCATTATACCTCGTGAGCAACACCACGCTGGAGCCGCAGCTCGAGAATACCCATGAGACGCCCCAGTCCTCACGAGATGAGGGCCTTCTGTTGCTGTATGGCCTGGAGAGCAATCCTGAGTCCTCTCTCCAAACTCCACAGGAGGCTTGACTCATTTTAGGCCACACAGTGAGCTCCAAGATATACCCGTCGCGACTTGACAGGAGAGCGGTGTCCTTGGCTTCCCCTCGAGACGAGGCCTGACTCCCCGGGTGAGTCGAGAATGCAATGCTGAGATCGCTTTCGCCCCAGCAGAGAACATTAGGTCCTGCACACAAGCCTAGATGAGGTCTATTTGGCCCTGCAGTGTCTCGAGAGCAATCCCCAGTTCTAACTCACAATTCGAATGAAAACTGGACTTCCCTGGGCCAGTTGAAGAGGAAGCCTGAATTCCCGGTTGTAACTCGAGAATCCCGCCCCAACTCAAGAAAAACCACGTGGTTCGCCCGTCATTGAAAGATGAGGCCCTTGCCCGCTACAGCGTCTCAAGAGAAGTCCCACGTTCCGTATTGAAGAGCGAAAAGTTACTTGGAACCCTTGATTCGACCCCAAAAGTTCCCCGACATACCAGTCTCACTTGAGGAGAACACCGAGGTTCCCGGCACCACTTCATCTGAGACTCTTCTCCCCTCTTGATCGCGACAGGAGGTTCGATTCCCCTGCTTTGTCTGGAAGGCGTTCCCGACCTTCCTGGCGCACATCAAGATGAGGCCAGTCTCACGAGGAAATTCGAGACATAGCCTCGTGGGTGGTGCGGCATGCCAAAAGACCCCGATTCCCTGGTCCGCTCTTGATAAGAACCCGATGGCAGAACCCAACTCGAAGGCAATCCTGTGGAACAAGGCACAACACGAAGGGGCAGTGACACCCCAGTGCATCGTCCAGAAAAACCCGCAAGTTCCACATACAAATCGACAAGTGGCCTGTCACCCCATGAACAACGCGAGAGTCAAGCGGAGTTCCATTCCTCCACACAAGACGAGGCCTGACTCTCCTGTCCCAACTCTGCAGGGACTCTGCGATCCGAGTCAGATCCGGCGCATTCGAAGCCAGGAGAGGAACCCTGTGGTTCCTGCCTCAACTTGTCATGAGGCCCTCTTCCATTGCACCAAACCCAGTGGAGTTCCGAGAGGCCCCTCCCAACTCCACAGTGACCCTGACTTCTCAGAGGCACGCTGAGAAGCTTCCTGAGGTCACTGGCACAAGTCGATGGAACCCAGGGTTTCCTGCTGCAACCCAAGAAAGACCTCGAGAGTCCTTCTTTAACACGTTTTCAGGCCCAATTCCCCTACCATGACTCGAGAACAATGACGGGCTCCCTCTCACCACGTGCATAGAGACCTGACTGCCCTGGCACGACATGAGAGGCTCACTGAGCTCCCAGTCTTACTTCGTGAGAAACCCCACACTAGCGCCACAGCTCGAGAAAACCTACGAGACGCCCCAGTCATCGGGAGATGAGGGCCTTCATTTCCTGCATTGCCTGGAGAGCAATCCCGTGTCCTCCCTCAAAACACCAGAGGAGGTTTGACTCCCTTTAAGCCACTCAGTGGGCTCCAAGACATACCCGTCCGACTCGAGAGGAGAGCAGAGTCCTTTGCTTCCCCTCGAGACGAGGCGTGACTCCAGGGTGAGTCTGGAATGCAACCCCGAGATTCCTGTCGCCCCTTGACATGAACATTAGGTCCTGCACACAAGCCTTGGTGGGGTCTCTTTTGCCTTCAGTGACTAGAGCGCACCTCCAGCTCTTCCTCGAATCTCAAATGAAAGATAAGACTTTTGTGGGCCAACACAAGAGGAAGCATGAATTCCCTGTGGTAACTCAAATATCCCACCGCAACTAGAGAAAAACCAAGTGGTTCCCCAGTCATTCCAAGATGAGGCCCTTGCCCGCTGGAGCACCCCAAGAGAAGTCCCACGTTCCAATCTGAAGAGCGAAACGGTACTTGGAACGCGTTATGCGACCCCAAAAGTTACCCGACATACCTGTCTCACTTGAGGGAAACACCGAGGTTCCCAGCAGCACGTCATCTGAGCCACTTCTCCCCTCCTGATCGCCACAGGAGGGTCGATTCCTCTGCTTTGTCTGGAAGGGTTTCATGACCTTCGCGGCACACCTCAGGATGAGGCCGGTTTCATGAGGAAATTCGAGATTAGCCACATGGGTGGTGCCAAATGCTGAACAACCCCGATTTCCCAGTCCGCTCTTCATAAGAACACGATGCCCGGACACCTCTTCCGAGGCAACCCTGTGGATGAAGACACAAAACGAAGGGTCACTGACACCCCCATGCATCGTCTGGAAAAACCTGCAGATTCCACACACAGTTTGACAAGGGGCCTGAAACCCCATGAACAACTCGCGAGGCAAGCGGAGTTCCATTCCTCAGAAAAGACATAGCCTGACTCTCCTGTCCCAACTCTGCAGGGACACTACGATCAGAGTCAGTATTGGAGAGGAAGCCTGAGGTTCCTGCCTCTACTCGAGATGAGGCCCTCTACCATTGCGACAAACACAGTGGAGTCCCGAGAGGCCCCGCCAAATCCACAGCGTCCCTCACCTCTCAGAGGCACCCTGGGAAGTTCCCTCAGGTCTCCGGCAGAAGTCGGGGGAAAGGAGGGTTTCCCGCTGCAACCCGAGAAAGACATCGAGAGTCCTTCTTCAACGCGTCTTGAGGCCCTAGTCCCCTCCCATGACTCGAGAACAATGACGCGCTCCTTCTCGCCACGTGCATGGAGACATGACTTCCCCAGCGCCGCACGAGAGGCTCCCTGAGATCCTCGTCGTGCCTCGGGAGAAAACCCCCACGGGTTCCGCAGCTCGAGGAAACCCCAGAGATGCCCCCGTCCTCGCGAGGTGAGGGCCTTCTTTTCCTGCCTGGCCTGGACAGTAATCACGAGTCCTCTCTAAAAATGAAGAGGAGGCTGGACTCCCTTGAGGCCACTCATGGGGCACCAAGATATCCGCGTCGCAACTAGGGAGGTGAGCGGAGTCCTTTGCTTCCCCTAGAGGCGAGGCCTGACTCCCCGGGGGAGCATGGGATGCAACCCCGAGATGCTTGTCTTCCCTGGAGAGGAGCATTAGGTCCTGGACACACGCCTAGATGAGGTCTCTTTGGCCCTGCAGTGACTCGAGCGCAACCCCCAGCTTTCCCTCGGCACTAGAATAGAAGATTGGGCTACCCAGGGCCGACACAAGAGGAAGCCTGTAATCCCCCGTCGTAACACGAGAATCCCGCCGCAACTCGAGAAAAACCACGTGGTTCCCACCTCTTCGCAAGATGAGGCCCTTGCCCGTGACGGCGTCTCAAGGGAAGTCCCCTCTTCCGCCCTGAAGTGCGAAAAGGGAACTGACAGCCTTCATGCGACCCCAAAAGTTCCCCGACACGCCTGGTTCCCTCGAGGGGAACACCGAGGGTCCCGGCACCGCTTCATCTGAGCCCCTTCTCCGCTCCTGATCGCGACAGGAGAGTCGATTCCCCTGCGTGGTCTGGAAGGGGTTCCCGGCCTTCCCGGCGCACCTCAGGAGGAGGCCGGTCTCACAAGGACATTTGAAATGAGCCACGTGGGTGGTGCCACACGACGAACGACCCCGATTCCCCGAACCGCTCTTGAGAAGAACCCGATGACGTACCCCTCTTCGAAGGCAACCCTGTGGGTGAAGGCACAGACCTAAGCAGCACTGACATCCCCGTGCATCGTCCGGAAACACCCGCGGGTTTCACACACAGTTCGACGAGGGGCCTGTGGCCCCCTGAACAACTCGAGAGGCAAGCGGGGTTCCCTTCCTCAGACAAGACGAGGCCTGACTCTCCTGTCCCAACTCTGCAGGGACCCTGGGGTCGGAGTCCGAAACAGAGAGGAAGCCTGAGGTTCCTGCCTCCCATCGAGGTGAGGCCCTCTTCCGTTGCGCCAGACCCAGCGGGGTCCCGAGGGGCCCCGCCACCTCCACAGGATCCCTCGCCTTCAGAGGCACCCTGGAAGTTGGCTAAGATCCCTGGCAGAAGGCGAGGGAAACGAGGGTTTCCCGCCTCCCCCCGAGAAAGACCTCGAGAGTCCTTCTTCAACGCGTCTCGAGGCCCTAGTCCCCTCCCGTGACTCGAGAGCCAGGACGCGCTCCCCCTCGCCACGCGCATGGAGACCTGACTTCCCTGGCGCCGCACGTGAGGCTCCCTGAGATCCTCGTCGTGCCTCGGGAGAAAACCCCCACGGGCGCCGCAGCTCGAGGAAACCCCTGAGACGCCCCCATCCTCGCGAGCTGAGGGCCTTCTTTTCCTGCATGGCCTGGAGAGCAATCCCGGGTCCTCTCTCCAAACGGAAGAGGAGGCTGGACTCCCTTGAGGCCGCTCAGGGGGCTCCAAGAGACCCGCGTCGCGACTCGAGAGGAGAGCGGAGTCCTTGGCTTCCCCTCGAGACGAGGCCTGACTCCCCGGTGGAGCCTGGAATGCAACCCCGAGATCCCTGCCTTCCCTGGAGAGGAATATTAGGTCCCGGACACACGCCTAGGTGAGGTCTCTTCAGCCCTGCAATGACTCCAGCGCAACCCCCAGCTTTCCCTCGCAACCCGAGGGGAAGATTGGGCTTCCCGGGGCCAACCCATGGGGAAGGCTGAGATCCCAGTCGTACCTCGAGAATCCCGCCGCAACTCGAAAAAACCCACGTGGTTCCCACCTCTTGGCAAGATGAGGCCCTTGCCCGCGACGGCGTCTCAAGGGAAGTCCCCTGTTCCGCCCTGAAGGGCGAAACGGTCCCTGACAGCCTTCCTGCGACCCCCAAGAGTCCCCTGACACACCACGTTCCCCCGAGGGGAACACCGAGGGTCCTGGCACCGCTTCCTCTGAGCCCCTTCTCCCCTCCTGATCGCGACAGGAGAGGCGATTCCCCTGCGTGTTCTGGAAGGGGTTCCTGGCCTTCCCGGCGCACCTCAGGATGAGGCCGGTCTCAAGAGGAAATTCGAGACGAGCCACGTGGGTGGGGCCACATGCCGAACGCCCCCGATTCCCCGGTCCGCACTTGAGAAGGACCCGAGGCCCGGACCCCTCTTTGAAGGCAACCCTGTGGGTGAAGGCACAACACGAAGGGGCACTGCCACCCCCGGGCATCGTCCGCAAAGACCCGCGGGTTCCACACACAGCTCGACGAGGGGCCTGAGAACCACTGAGCAACTCGAGAGGCCAGCGGGGTTCCCTTCCCCCGGCAAGACGAGGCCTGACTCTCCTGTCCCAACTCTGCAGGGACCCTGGGGTCGGAGTCCGAAACAGAGAGGAAGCCTGAGGTTCCTGCCTCCCATCGAGGTGAGGCCCTCTTCCGTTGCGCCAGACCCAGCGGGGTCCCGAGGGGCCCCGCCACCTCCACAGGATCCCTCGCCTCTCAGAGGCACCCTGGGAAGTTCGCTAAGGTCCCCGGCAGAAGGTGAGGGAAACGAGGGTTTCCCGCCTCCCCCCGAGAAAGACCTCGAGAGTCCTTCTTCAACGCGTCTCGAGGCCCTAGTCCCCTCCCGTGACTCGAGAGCCAGGACGCGCTCCCCCTCGCCACGCGCATGGAGACCTGACTTCCCTGGCGCCGCACGAGAGGCTCCCTGAGATCCTCGTCGTGCCTCGGGAGAAAACCCCCACGGGCGCCGCAGCTCGAGGAAACCCCTGAGACGCCCCCGTCCTCGCGAGCTGAGGGCCTTCTTTTACTGCATGGCCTGGAGAGCAATCCCGGGTCCTCTCTCTAAACGGAAGAGGAGGCTGGACTCCCTTGAGGCCGCTCAGGGGGCTCCAAGAGACCCGCGTCGCGACTCGAGAGGAGAGCGCAGTCCTTGGCTTCCCCTCGAGACGAGGCCTGACTCCCCGGGGGAGCCTGGAATGCAACCCCGAGATCCCTGCCTTCCCTGGAAAGGAATATTAGGTCCCGGACACACGCCTTAGTGAGGTCTCTTCGGCCCTGCAGTGACTCGAGCGCAACCCCCAGCTTTACCTCCCAACCCGAGGGGAAGATTGGGCTTCCCAGGGCCAACCCAAGGGGAAGGCTGAGATCCCCGTCGTAACTCGAGAATGCCGCCGCAACTCGAGAAAAACCACGTGGTTCCCACCTCTTGGCAAGATGAGGCCCTTGCCCGCGACGGCGTCTCAAGGGAAGTCCCCTGTTCCGCCCTGAAGGGCGAAACGGTCCCTGACAGCCTTCCTGCGACCCCCAAAAGTCCCCCGACATGCCGCGGTCCCCCGAGGGGAACACCGAGGGTCCCGGCGCCGCTTCCTCTGAGCCCCTTCTCCCCTCCTGATCGCGACAGGAGAGGCGATTCCCCTGCGTGGTCTGGAAGGCGTTCCCGGCCTTCCAGGCGCACCTCAGGATGAGGCCGGTCTCACGAGGAAATTCGAGACGAGCCACGTGTGTGGGGCCACATGCCGAACGCCCCCGATTCCCCGGTCCGCACTTGAGAAGGACCCGAGGCCCGGACCCCTCTTCGAAGGCAACCCTATGGGTGAAGGCACAACACGAAGGGGCACTGCCACCCCCGGGCATCGTCCGCAAAATCCCGCGGGTTCCACACACAGCTCGACTAGGGGACTGAGACCTCCTGAGCAACACGAGAGGCCAGCGGGCTTACCTTCCTCAGACAAGACGAGGCCTGACTCTCCTGTCCCAACTCTGCAGGGACCCTGCGGTCGGAGTCCGAAACGGAGAGGAAGCCTGAGATTCCTGCCTCCCCTCGAGGTGAGGCCCTCTTCCGTTGCGCCAGACCCAGCGGAGTCCCGAGGGGCCCCGCTACCTCCACAGGATCCCTCGCCTCTCAGAGGCACCATGGGAAGTTCCCTAAGGTCCCCGGCAGAAGGCGAGGGAAACGAGGGTTTCCCGCCGCCCCCCGACAAAGACCTCGAGAGTCCTTCTTCAGCGCGTCTCGAGGCCCTAGTCCCCTCCCGTGACTCGAGAGCCAGGACGCGCTCCCCCTCACCACGTGCATGGAGACCTGACTTCCCTGGCGCCGCACGAGAGGCTCCCTGAGATCCTCGTCGTGCCTCGGGAGAAAACCCCCACGGGCGCCGCAGCTCGAGGAAACCCCTGAGACGCCCCCGTCCTCGCGAGCTGAGGGCCTTCTTTTCTTGCATGGCATGGAGAGCAGTCCCGGGTCCTCTCTCCAAACGGAAGAGGAGGCTGGACTCCCTTGAGGCCGCTCAGGGGGCTCCAAGAGACCCGCGTCGCGACTCGAGAGGAGAGCGGAGTCCTTGGCTTCCCCTCGAGACGAGGCCTGACTCCCCGGGGGAGCCTGGAATGCAACCCCGAGATCCCTGCCTTCCCTGGAGAGGAATATTAGGTCCCGGACACACGCCTAGGTGAGGTCTCTTCGGCCCTGCAGTGACTCGAGCGCAACCCCCAGCTTTCCCTCGCAACTCGAGGGGAAGATTGGGCTTCCCAGGGCCAACCCAAGAGGAAGGCTGAGATCCCCGTCGTAACTCGAGAATGCCGCCGCAACTCGAGAAAAACCACGTGGTTCCCACCTCTTGGCAAGATGAGGCCCTTGCCCGCGATGGCGTCGCAAGGGAAGTCCCCTGTTCCGCCCTGAAGGGCGAAAGGGTCCCTGACAGCCTTCCTGCGACACCCAAAAGTGCCCCGACACGCCGGGTTCCCCCGAGGGAAACACCGAGGGTCCCGGCACCGCTTCCTCTGAGCCCCTTCTCCCATCCTGATCGCGACAGGAGAGGCGATTCCCCTGCTTGGTCTGGAAGGGGTTCCCGGCCTTCCCGGAGCACCTCAGGATGAGGCCGGTCTCACGAGGAAATTCGAGACGAGCCACGTGGGTGGGGCCACATGCCGAACGCCCCTGATTCCCCGGTCCGCTCTTGAGAAGGACCCGAGGCCCGGACCCCTCTTCGAAGGCAACCCTATGGGTGAAGGCACAACACGAAGGGGCACTGCCACCCCCGTGCATCGTCCGCAAAGACCCGCGAGTTCCACACACAGCTCGACGAGGGGCTTGAGAACCCCTGAGCAACTCGAGAGGCCGGCGGGGTTCCCTTCCCCAGGCAAGACGAGGCCTGACTCTCCTGTCCCAACTCTGCAGGGACCCTGCGGTCGGAGTCCGAAACGGAGAGGAAGCCTGAGGTGCCTGCCTCCCCTCGAGGTGAGGCCCTCTTCCGTTGCGCCAGACCCAGCGGAGTCCCGAGGGGCCCCGCCACCTCCACAGGATCCCTCGCCTCTCAGAGGCACCCTGGGAAGTTCCCTAAAGTCCCCGGCAGAAGGCGAGGGAAACGAGGGTTTCCCGCCGCCCCCCGACAAAGTCCTCGAGAGTCTTTATTCAACACGTCTCGAGGCCCTAGTCCCCTCCCGTGACTCGAGAGCCATGACGCGGTCCCCCTCGCCACGCGCGTGGAGACCTGACTTCCCTGGCGCCGCACGAGAGGCTCCCTGAGATCCTCGTCGTGCCTCGGGAGAAAACCCCCACGGGAGCCGCAGCTCGAGGAAACCCCTGAGACGCCCCCATCCTCGCGAGCTGAGGGCCTTCTTTTCCTGCATGGCCTGGAGAGCAGTCCCGGGTCCTCTCTCCAAACGGAAGAGGAGGCTGGACTCCCTTGAGGCCGCTCAGGGGGCTCCAAGAGACCCGCGTCGCGACTCGAGAGGAGAGCGGAGTCCTTGGCTTCCCCTCGAGACGAGGCCTGACTCCCCGGGGGAGCCTGGAATGCAACCCCGAGATCCCTGCCTTCCCTGGAGAGGAATATTAGGTCCCGGACACACGCCTAGGTGAGGTCTCTTCGGCCCTGCAGTGACTCGAGCGCAAACCCCAGCTTTCCCTCGCAACCCGAGGGGAAGATTGGGCTTCCCAGGGCCAACCCAAGGGGAAGGCTGAGATCCCCGTCGTAACTCGAGAATGCCGCCGCAACTCGAGAAAAACCACGTGGTTCCCACCTCTTGGCAAGATGAGGCCCTTGCCCGCGACGGCGTCGCAGGGGAAGTCCCCTGTTCCGCCCTCAAGGGCGAAAGGGTCCCTGACAGCCTTCCTGCGACCAACAAAAGTCCCCCGACACGCCGGGTTCCCCCGAGGGTCCCGGCACCGCTTCCTCTGAGCCCCTTCTCCCCTCCTGATCGCGACAGGAGAGGCGATTCCCCTGCGTGGTCTGGAAGGGGTTCCCGGCCTTCCCGGCGCACCTCAGCATGAGGCCGGTCTCACGAGGAAATTCGAGACGAGCCACGTGGGTGGGGCCACATGCCGAACGCCCCCGATTCCCCGGTCCGCTCTTGAGAAGGACCCGAGGCCCGGACCCCTCTTCGAAGGCAACCCTGTGGGTGAAGGCACAACACGAAGGGGCACTGCCACCCCCGTGCATCGTCAGCAAAGACCCACGGGTTCCACACACAGCTCGACGAGGGGCTTGAGACCCCCTGAGCAACTCGAGAGGCCAGCGGGGTTCCCTTCCCCAGACAAGACGAGGCCTGACTCTCCTGTCCCAACTCTGCAGGGACCCTGCGGTCGGAGTCCGAAACGGAGAGGAAGCCTGAGGTTCCTGCCTCCCCTCGAGGTGAGGCCCTCTTCCGTTGCACCAGACCCAGCGGAGTCCCGAGGGGCCCCGCCACCTCCACAGGATCCCTCGCCTCTCAGAGGCACCCTGGGAAGTTCCCTAAAGTCCCTGGCAGAAGGCGAGGGAAACGAGGGTTTCCCGCCGCCCCCCGACAAAGTCCTCGAGAGTCCTTCTTCAACGCGTCTCGAGGCCCTAGTCCCCTCCCGTGACTCGAGAGCCAGGACGCGCTCCCCCTCGCCACGCGCATGGAGACCTGACTTCCCTGGCGCCGCACGTGAGGCTCCCTGAGATCCTCGTCGTGCCTCGGGAGCAAACCCCCAAGGGCGCCGCAGCTCGAGGAAACCCCTGAGACGCCCCCGTCCTCGCGAGCTGAGGGCCTTCTTTTCCTGCATGGCCTGGAGAGCAATCCCGGGTCCTCTCTCCAAACGGAAGAGGAGGCTGGACTCCCTTGAGGCCGCTCAGGGGGCTCCAAGAGACCCGCGTCGCGACTCGAGAGGAGATCGGAGTCCTTGGCTTCCCCTCGAGACGAGGCCTGACTCCCCGGGGGAGCCTGGAATGCAACCCCGAGATCCCTGCCTTCCCTGGAGAGGAATATTAGGTCCCGGACACACGCCTAGGTGAGGTCTCTTCGGCCCTTCAGTGACTCGAGCGCAACCCCCAGCTTTCCATCTCAACTCGAGAGGAAGATTGCGCTTCCCAGGGCCAACCAAAGAGGAAGCCTGAGATCCCCGTCGTAACTCGAGAATGCCGCCGCAACTCGAGAAAAACCACGTGGTTCCCACCTCTTGGCAAGATGAGGCCCTTGCCCGCGACGGCTTCTCAAGGGAAGTCCCCTGTTCCGCCCTGAAGGGCGAAAGGGTCCCTGACAGCTTTCATGCGACCCCCAAAGCTCCCCGACACACCGGGTTCCCTCGAAGGGAACACCGAGGGTCCCGTCACCGCTTCATCTGAGCCCCTTCTCCCCTCCTGATCGCGACAGGAGAGTCGATTCCCCTGCGTGGTCTGGAAGGGGTTCCTGGCTTTCCCGGCACACCTCAGGATGAGGCCGGCCTCCCGAGGAAATTCGAGACGAGCCCCATGGGTGGTGCCACATGCCGAACGACCCTGATTTCCCAGTCCGCTCTGGATAAGAACCCGATGCCCGGACACCTCTTCGAAGGCAACCCTGTGGGTGAAGGTACCACTCGAAGGGGCACTGACACCCCCGTGCATCATCCGGGATACCCCGCGGTTTCCACACACAGCTCTACGAGGTGCCTGAGACCCCCTGAGCACCTCGAGAGGCAAGCGGAGTTCCCTTCCTCAGACAAGACGATTCCTGACTCTCCTGTCCCAACTCTGCATGGACCCTGCTGTCGGAGTCCGAAACGGAGAGGAAGCCTGAGGTTCCTGCCTTCCCTGGAGATGAGGCCCTCTTCCATTGCGCCAAACCCAGCGGAGTCCTGAGAGGTCCCGCCAACTCCTCGGCATCCCTCATCTGTCAGAAGCACACTGGGAAGTTCCCTAAGGTCACCCGTAAACTTTTATTGCACAAGGTCCCCATGAAAAGACCCACGCAGCAGGACATCCACAGATTCTGTCTGCCATTAAAGGGCAGTAAGGTGCCCTCCCCCCTTCTTTGCTGCCTCGGCGGCCACCAGGGTGCAATTCGCGTACCCTTCCCTTTCCCATCCTAGCAGGTGCTCCAGGGCCCGCTGGCCTACAAAGTGCCAGAAGCAGGGCTGGGCCAGCCGGCCAGAATTCAGGGTTCTGTTCCTTGGACTTCCAGCGGACACTAGGCTGCTTGGGAAAACCGCGCAAACTCTGAGGTTTTCAGCAGAGGGGTGGAGCGGTAAAGGCCTTGACCCCAAAGACGAGGCCTTTCTGCGACCGCCAGGTTGGGGAGCTCTGAGACTGTGCCAACACAGGGCGGAATACATGGTTCCCTGCTCCACGCAGTCCCCGTTCCCTTACCTGTGTTCCGCACCCCTCCGCTGTGGCCAATGGATGCCGATCCTTGGGGATCCAGGAGTTCACGAAATGGGCATTCCCAGCCGCAATGGCGACCCCCAACAGCACATCTGAAAAGCCCTCCCCCACCCCCGCCAGGAGCCGACCCCCGCTGCGAACGGACCCCCACCCCGCCCCGCGCTGCCAGGTTTCGCCCCGGCCCTGCCGGGCTCCCGGCGGGTTCCCAGCCACATTGGCAACCCCCGGGAACACAACAGGGACCGACCACCCACCCACAGCGAGCGGAATTTCGACCTGTGCAGTCCAGGTTTACCCCGCCCTGGGTGCGCTCCCGGCGCGTTTCCAGCCGCAGTGGCCATCTCTGAGAGCACAACTGGGAAGCCCTCCCCTACCCCCACCAGGAGCCGACACCCGCCCTGCGCCGCCCGGGTTCGCCCCGCCCCTGCCGCGCTCCAGGGGCGCTGACCACCTTCACCAGTGGCTCCCGGTGAGCCCCGTCCCCACGCCCGGTTCCAGGAGAGGCTCTCGGACCTCGCTGCTGCCGCCAGGTCAAACATGAGGACAATACATACACCCCACAGAGACAATCCAAGCTGTCTATGATTTAGGGATAAAACGAGGACTACAGAAAGGCAAGATGACCTGACCTAGGAGGGCCATGATATTCTATAGAACCAGACAAAGTTGGTTACCAAGGAAACTTTTTTCCTTGGAACCCGGAAAGCTGGTTCTTTGCATATGCAATGACCAACAATTAGCTTGTTACCCAAGCCTGCCTCACTGCCACCCCCATCCCCCCACTCCCCAGAAGACTGGCTCCAAGAAATATTTTAAATCTCAGGCGGAAACCTGGAAGATGTCTTGTCTGTCTGTTTGGATTAAGGTATGTGTCAGTGTGAGCCTTGTGTTTTTTGATAATATTGCTCAAGTTCTGAGTTCTGATTTCAATGGTCTCAAGACAAGGCAGCCCTTCCAAATCAAACTGCTGGAAATACAAGAAAACATTGACCTAAATGAATGTCAGAGTCCCGTGAACTGGGAACTAGTCAATATTAAATATCTAGTATTTTTGGTTTTGCTCCTCCATTATAGACATGTCTAAGAGTCAACAACACTAACACAACATGTTCATAGTGCCTAGGTTTCTTTTGAGGTAAAAATTGCTCTATTGTTATATCTGTCACAAGCTTGTCAGCAAGAAACTACCTGGAAACGACAACAACAAAAGTAAAAAATGTAAATGTGATATGAGCTTTTAGACAAACTCTTTACAATAATTATACTCTAAAATATCTGCCTCTCATAGTCTTGATTGAAGGCAGAGGAGAAGGGGATGACAGAGGATAAGATGGTTGGATGGCATCACTGACTCGATGGACATGAGTTTGAGCAAGCCCCTGGAGCTGGTGACAGACACGGAAGCCTGGCGTCCTTCAGGCCACGGGGTCCCAAAGAGTCAGACACGACTGAGCAACTGAACTGAACTGAACTAACAAACGTTTCTCCAGGTGTTTTGGTTACCCGAGTTTCTATCCTTGTGACGACAGTGTATTGAATAGCTAGGTCATTTCCAAATAAATGAAAGTTCTGAAACATTCATGACTTGAAAGGACCTCCCTTTTACACAGAAACAAAAGAGATTTTTGACTCTCCATGAATAGTGTCTGGCACCATCCTGACATGTTAAATGTAAGAAAGCAATTGTTTTGTTTTGTTTTGTTCTGTTCTTGGGGGTGGGGGAGGGGGGCGGGCTATAGCGAATGCCAATATAAAAGTCAGTTCTTGGTTGCTGAAGGGAAATGTATGACTTGTTATTACAAGAAAGTATGTGGAATGCAATGGCACTTGAGGAAGGAAAACAAAGTAGTTCTGTCTTACAGGTGGCCGTTTCAGGATGGGAGAAGCAAGGGAATGGGTACAGAATGGGATAAGGAGGTTGTAGGGAAAGTGGACCCCCAGAAAAGAGTTCTGTGCCTAGCACAAGTTTTCTTGAGATGTCGAACTGCCTTTGCTAATGGAGTTTAAGTTTCTTTACCTCTTAAGTGATCTCTTCTAGGTTGACCTAGAACAGAAATCTTTTGTTAGCTTTGGCTAAGTGGAGAAGTAGTGTTTCACGGTGACATATGTGATCCTTCCTGACTGTTTGCAGCCCTTTTGATATAGATGCACTGCTTCTGCTGCTGCTGCCGCCGCCGCTGCTGCTAAGTCGTTTCAGTCGTGTCCGACTCTGTGCGACCCCATAGAAGGCAGCCCACCAGGCCCCGCAGTCCCTGGGGTTCTCTAGGCAAGAACACTGGAGTGGGTTGCCATTTCCTCCTCCCATGCATGAAAGTGAAAAGTGAACTTGAAGTCGCTCAGTGGTGTCCGAGTCTTAGCGACCCCATGGACTGCAGCCTACCAGGCTCCTCCATCCATGGGATTTTCCACGCAAGAGTACTGGAGTGGGGTGCCATTGCCTTCTCGCTAGCTTTGGGATGCCAATGACCATCCACCCTTACCAGGCAACAGAGAAGAGAAAAACACTTACCACAGGAGGTCCTGGTAAGGAACAAGGAACTAACAAGCTTCCGCCAACCAGGATTCTGCAGAGGTCAACAAGAGGTCAATAAAAGATGGAAGACTGCAGTCCAGAGGTCCTAGCAACTTCCATCTTGCAGCAGAGACCCAGCATAGTCAAAACGAATTCAATGTTGCAAAAAATAAGTAAACAAACAAAGGACAGAAGTTCTTTGAACACATGACTGAGATTAGGGGTGAGGCAGTACATGTACGGTGCCCGGAAAATCTTAAAGTATGAGAAAGGAAAGAAATTAAAGACAATTATCAAGCTGTCCAAACTGATAAAAACGAAAGATTACACAGTTTTTTCTGTATATATTACCAGATAATAATCTGAAAAGGAATTTAAAAAAATTCCCTTTCAATAATGTCAACATGAATACAACACTTTGCCATGGATGTAACGAGGATGACAAGACTGGCACACTGGAAATTATACACCCTGGCTGAAAACTATCCTGAATACATGGACAGATATTCCATAACAATGGAAAGACTTAAGATGGCAATACCATGGAATGCATCTTCAATCTGAAATGAAGATTTGATATGATTTGATCGCTCAGAGCTTTTGTGTCATCAAGTGTTATTAAAGTATAAATGAGATAGAGAAAGCTGCTGACTTAGACTTGAGGCGGGGTGTGCGCCCTGCTGGTCTCTAGCCAGATATTCTACAGGCACTAGCAGTCAGCTAAGGAAAGAAAGGCACTGTCTCAGGAATGGCACCAGGCCCCTCCCCCACGACATGCCTTGAGGTCACATTGGCAGCAGGTGAGTCTTCCTGGGCCAAAAACTGATTGACATGAATCTTGAAGAAAGGCAGTATTCCAGGCAAATATATCATTTCCTTAACATAGATTAGGAGAACAAGGTACGAGGAAAATATACTGTTTTGTTCAAGTCGCTTCTGAGCCTACTGGGGGAACCGACCTGAAGCCAGAGTCCAGCGGATATACATAGGATATTTACATCGCTTAAGACAAACATTTCCTCAGGAACAAATGCATTGCTTAGCTCAAGGTTTGTCTGCGAAATTCTTACACATCAGGAGATGGCTCCGAGCTGGGTTTCTACACACAAGAACATGAATGCAAAGGACAAGCCTGCACAGCCCATCTGCCCCCCTCCCCCACAGCCAGCAGCATTTCCAAGTGACCTCCTAAGGCCTTCCCCAAAATACAGGGGCACCTCTGGGTTTCCTGTTTCCCTCACTTCGAACACTTTTCTTAAAAAAAAAAAAAAATCCTGCACACTTCTTGATAGAATGCCACAGTGCAAGGAAAACAGGCCTTCAATACTTAAACCTCCCTGTGCCAAACACTTGGGGCTTGGTTTTGTTTTGTTTTTTAATTACACCACCACATAATTTAAACTTTTTACAATTTCTAATTATTCAGTACCAAAACACCAAACTTTTATTGCACAAGGTCCCCATGAAAAGGCCCACGCATCAGGACAGCCACAGATTCTGCCATGAAAGGGCAGCAAGGTGCCCTCCCCCCTTCTTTGCTGCCTCGGCGGCCACCAGGGTTTGAAATCCATGCACCCTACTAACTTTCTAGGGTGCAATTCGCGGACCCTTCCCTTTCTCATCCTAGCAGGTTCTCCAGGGCCCGCTGGCCTACAAAGTGCCAGAAGCAGGGCTGGGCCAGCCGGCCAGAGTTCAGGGTTCTGTCCCTTGGACTTCCAGGGGACACTAGGCTGCTTGGGAAAACCGTGCAGACTGAGATTCTTCAGCAAAGGGGTGGAGCGGTAAAGGCTTTGACACCAAGGGCGAGGCCTTTCTGCAACCTCCAGGTTGGGGAGCTCCGAGAATGTGCCAACAGAGGGCAGAATACGTGGTTCCCTGCTCCACGCAGTCCCAGTTCCCTTACCTGTGGTCCGCAGCCCTCCGCTGCACCCACGGGATGGCGATCCTTGGGGACCCAGGAGCGGACGAAATGGGCGTTCCCAGCCGCAGTTGCAACCCCCGAGAGCGCAATTGGTACCGACCCCCACCTAAAGCCATCGGAATCTCGACCCGCGCAGCCCGGGTTTACCCAGTCCCGGGTGCGCTCCCGGCGCGTTTTCAGCCTCAGTGTCCACCTCCCAGAGCACAACTGGGAAGCCCGCCCCCACCCCCGCCAGAAGCCGAACCCCGCCCCACGCCGCCCGCGTTCGCACCGCCCCTGCACGGTCCAGGTACCTTCCCAGCTTCTAGCGTTCACGCCCGGGTAGGATCAGGATGCAGGAGTATGGGAGATGTGTCTGGAGCCTGACAGCCTCAGCTCCGCTCTGGCCTGCCCTTTGGACCTAGGAGCCAGGCCAACTTGCAGAGGGCTTAGGGCCCCATTGTATGCAAACTACCAAGGCCTACCACAAGGAGAGCTCTGTCCGAGGGAAGGGAAGCGCCCCAGGCTGCGTTCCCAAGCTGTTGCTTGGCAATGCAGACTCAGCGGTAAATGGAGGGAATCAGGGTCCTAGTGCCCTGTCTTGGGGAGGAAGCTCCACAGCCAGAGTGTTCCTCCCTTTGTGCCCAGAAAGCGCCTGCCAGACTGGGCTTCTCCGGAGCTCTGTTGCAGAGCAGAGACGTGTGGATGTGTTTTGGGGCCTTGACATGTGCGTTTGGGCTCCCTAGCACAGCCCCAGCGTAGGGGAACCAGCCCCTGAGCAAAGAGCTCCAGGCAGTGCTTTGTGCCCAGGCCTGGATGCCCAGTCCCAGCACGCGGGAGAGATGAGTTAGGCTGCCGGCGGGTCCTTGCAAGCCTGTATTGGAAAGGACCGAGTGAGCTTCCACACCGGCGGAGCTGCAGACCTGAGCCCAGGTGCGATAGGACAGAGCCCCTGTCGAGAAGCTGCTCTGCCTGGGCGAGCCTCGCCAAGCCCTTCCCAGCTTCTAGCGTTTGCGCCTGCAAAGGAGCAGGCTGCGGGAGTGTGGGCGACATGACTGGCTCCTGACTGGCCTCAGCTCCGCTCTTGCCTTCCCTTTGGACCTAGTAGCCAGGCCTCCTTGCAGACGGCTTAGGGCACGGGGGTGTGCAAACTGCGAAAGCCTCCCGCAAGGAGACCTCTGTCTGAGGGAAGGGAAATGCCCCAGGTTGCATTCCCAAGCTGTTGCTTGGTAGCCCAGACTCAGCGCTGAACGGAGGGAATCAGGGTCCCAGTGCCCCTGTCATGGGGAGGGAGCTCCACAGCCAGAGTGTTCCTCCGTTTGTGTTCAGAAACCGCCTTACAGACTGGGCTTCCCCGGAGCTCAGCTCCAGAGCAGAGTCGTGTGCATGTGGTTTGGGGCCTTCCCCTGTGCCTTTGGGCTCCCTAGCACAGTCCCAGCGCAGGGGAACCAGCCCCTGAGCAGAGAGCTCCAGGCAGTGCTCTGTGCCCTGGATTGGAAGCCCACTCCCAGCATGCGGGAGAATAGAGTCAGGCCGCCGTCGGGTGCTTGCAAGCCTGTATTGGGAAGGACCGAATGAGCTTCCACTCCGGCGGAGCTCCAGATCTGCGCCCAGGCGCGATATCGCAGAGCCCCGGCCTAGAGGCTGCTCTGCCTGGGCGAGCCTCGCCAAGCCCTTCCCAGCTTCTAGCTTTCGCGCAGGGGAAGGAACAGACTGCGGAGGTGTGGGAGACGTGACTGGCGGGCGCCTTACTGGCCTCAGCTCCGCTCTTCCCTTCCCTTTGCACCTATGATCCATGCCTCCTTGCAGAGGGCTTAGGGCCCAAAGGAGAGCTCTGTCAGAGGGAAGGGAAGCGCCCCAGGCTGCATTCCCAAGCTGTTGTTTAGCCGCCCAGACTCAGCGCTGCACAGGGGTAATCAGGCTATCTGTGGCCGCAGCTTCACACACAGGTGTGTCACCGTAGGAATCAAGAAAGATCCTGACAGAGTGAGGTTCATTAGAGCTATACTAAAGAGCAAAGGCTTGTCCATGTGGTCTTGCCTTCCCCTGTGCCTTTGGGTCTCCAGGCTTGGCCCCAGCTCCGTGGAAACAACCCCTGAGAAAATATCTTCAAGATACGCTTTTCCCAGTGTCTGGGAACCGGGGTTCGTAGGAGGAGAGAAAAGGACGCCTCCATCAGGAACGAAAAGGCAGCCAACCTGCCTGTGTTTTGAAGCCTCTATTTGGAAGGAATGGGTTAGCTTCTCCTAAAGGAGGCCTCCAGATCTGCTCAGAAGTCGGTAATTCCAGAGGCAGGGTACTGGTTCCTGACTGCCCTTTGCTAGCCTTGCAAAGATATTCCAAGATTCTAGAGTTATTTTCCATGAAGGAGCAGGCTTCGGGAATGTGTCAGACGGGACTGGCTCCTTATTGACCTCAGTTCAGCTATTGCCTTTCCATTCAAACTAGGGCAAGACCCTACTTTATGAAGGGTAAGGGTCTTCTTCTTTGCAAACTGCCAAGGGCTACAGCAATGAGACCTCTGTCAAGGTGAGGGAAGCCTAAGAGGATGGATTCTCAAGCAGGTGCTTTGCCACAAACCATCAGCACCCCACGGAGAGAATCAAGCTCCCTGTGCACCAATGTTGGGAGTGTAGCTTCACACACAGAGTTGTCTCTATAGGAGCCAAGAATGTTCCTGAGAGATTAGGTTCACTAAACCTCTCCTACAGAGCATAGACCTGTCCATGTGGTTTTGCCTTCCCCTGTGAGTTGGGTCCTCGAGGTCCGCCACACCTCCAGGGAAACTGTCCCTGAGAAAAGATCTCCAGGAACCGCTTCGCCGAGGCTGGGAAATGCTGTTCACAGGAAGTAAGGCAAGCGAATCTCCTGCAGAGTAAAAGAGGCCTTACAGTCCCTGGAGGAGCAGGCTGCCAGAGTGTGTGAAACCTGACTGTTGCCTTACTGGCCTCAGCTCCGCCATTGCCTGTTCATCCGAGCTAGCACCCAGGCCTACTTGGAAAAGCGTTTGGGTGCAGATTTCTACAAAGTGCCAAGGGCTACAGCAGTGAGAATTCTCTCAGTGGTAAGGGAGAGCATTTTATGGATTCTCAAGCTGTTTTCTGAATGACAGCGTCAAAATGAACAGAGAGAATCAGGCTCTCTGTGCCCCTATGTTAGGTACGCAGCTTCACACACAGAGGTGTCTCTATAGGAGCCAAGAATGCTCCTGAGAGATGAGGTTCACTAGAGGTCTGCTACAGAGCATAGACCTGTCCATGTGGTCTTGCCTTCCCCTGTGCCTTTGGGCCCCGGGCTCGGCCCCAGCTCCGTGGAAAGAACCCCTGAGAAAATATCTTCAAGATACGCTTTTCCCAGAGGCTGGGAACTGGGGTTCATAGGAGGAGAGAAAAGCAAGCCTCCTTCGGGCACGAAATGCAGCCAACCTGCCTGTGTTTTGAAGCCTCTATTTGGAAGGAATGGGTTAGCTTCTCCTAAAGGAGACCTCCAGATCTGCTCAGAAGTCGGTAATTCCAGAGGCAGGGTGCTGGTTCCTGACTGCCCTTTGCCAGCCTTGCAAAGACATTCCAAGATTCTAGAGTTATATTCCATGAAGGAGCAGGCTTCGGGAATGTGTCAGAGGGGACTGGCTCCTTATTGGCCTCAGCTCAGCTATTGCCTTTCCATCCAAACTAGGACAAGGGCCTACTTTATGAAGGGTAAGGGTCTTCTTCTTTGAAACTGCCAAGGGCTACAGCAATGAGACCTCTGTCAAGGCGAGGGAAGCCTAAGAGGACGGATTCTCAAGCAGGTGCTTTACTACAAAGCATCAGCACCCCACGGAGAGAACCAAGATCCCTGTTCCCCAATGTTGGGAGTGTAGCTTCACACACAGAGTTGTCTCTATAGGAGCCAAGAATGTTCCTGAGAGATTAGGTTCACTAAACCTCTCCTACAGAGCATAGACCTGTCCATGTGGTTTTTCCTTCCCCTGTGAGTTGGGTCCCCGAGGTCCGCCACACCTCCGGGGAAACTGTCCCTGAGAAAAGATCTCCAGGAACCGCTTCGCTGAGGCTGGGAAACGCTGTTCACAGGAAGTAAGGCAAGCGAATCTCCTGCAGAGAAAAAGAGGCCTTACTGTCCCTGGAGGAGCAGGCTGCCAGAGTGTGTGAAACCTGACTGTTGCCTTGCTGGCCTCAGTTCCACCATTGCCTGTTCCTCCGAACTAGGACCCAGGCCTATTTGGAGAAGCGTTTGGCTGCGGATTTCTACAAAGTGCCAAGGGCTACAGCAGTGAGAATTCTCTCAGCGGTAAGGGAGAGCATTTTATGGATTCTCAAGCTGTTTTCTGAACGACAGCGTCAAAATGAATTGAGAGAATCAGGCTCTCTGTGCCCCTATGTTAGGTACGCCGCTTCACACACAGAAGTGTCTCTATAGGAGCCAAGAATGTTCCTGAGAGATGAGGTTCACTAGAAGTCTGCTACAGAGCATAGACCTGTCCATATGGTTTTGCCTTGCCCTGTGAGTTGGGTCCCCGAGGTCCGCCCCAGCTCAGGGGAAGGAGCCCCTGAGAAAAGATCTCCAGGGACCGCTATTCCCGCAGCCTGGCAAACGCAGTTCACAGGAGGTAACGCAAGCGAGCCTCCTGCAAGGCACAACAGGCCTTAGTGTCCCTGGACGATCAGGCTGCCAGAGTGTGTGAGACCTGACTGGTGCCTTACTGGCCTCAGCTCTGCCATTGCATGTTCCTCCGAACTAGGACCCAGGCCTACTAGGAGAAGGGTTTGGGTATGGATTTCTAAATACTGCCAAGGGGTATAGCAATGAGAACTGTGTCACGGGTAAGGAAGAGCATTGTATGGATTTTCAAGCTGTTGTTTGAACGACAGCTTCAAAGCTGCACAGAGAGAATCAGACTCTGTGTCTCCATGTTCGGTACACAGCTTCACAGACAGGGGTGTCTCCATAGGAAACAAGAACGTTCCTGACAGAGTGAGGTTCACTAGAGCTCTCCTAGAGAGCAAAGACTTGTCCATGTGGTTTTTCTTCCCCTGTGCGTTTGGGGCTCCAGGCTCGGCCCCAGCTCCGTGGAAACAACCCCTGAGAAAAGATCTTCAAGATCCGCTTTTCCCAGAGGCTGGGATGTGGGGTTCATAGGAGGCGGGAAAAGCAGGCCTCCTTCAGAGAGCAAGAGGCAGCCAAGCGGCCTGCGTTTGGAAGCCTCTATTTGGAAGAATGGGTTAGCTTCCCCTAAGGGAGACCTCCAGATCTGTTCAGAAGTCGGTAATTCCAGAGGCAGTGTGCAGGGTCCTGACTGCCCTTTGCCAGCCTTGCAAAGACATTCCTAGATTCTACAGTTATCTTCCTGATGAAGCAGGCTTTGGGAATATGTCAGACTTGACTGGCGCCTTATTGGCCTCAGCTCAGCTATTGCCTTTCCATTCAAAGTAGGACAAGTCCCTACTTTATGAAGGGTGAGGGTCTTCTTCTTTCCAAACTGCCGAGGGCTACAGCAATGAGACCTCCGTAAATGCGAGGGAAGCATAAGCGGATGGATTATCAGGAAGGTTCTTTGCCACCAAGCATCAGCACCCCACGGAGAGAATCAGGCTCCCTTTGCCCCTATGTGGGGTGTGTAGATTCACACACAGTGGTGTCTCTACAGGAGCCAAGAATGTTCCTGAGAGATAAGGCTCACAAGAGCTCTCCTACAGAGTGCTCACCTGTACATGTGGTTTCGCCTTCCCCTGTGAGTTGGGTCCCCGAGGTCCGCCCCAGCTCCGAGAAAACAGCCTCTGAGAAAAGATCTCCAGGAACCGCTTTTCGCCCAGGCTGGGAAAAGCTGTTCACAGGAAGTAAGGCAAGTGAGCCTCCTGCAGAGAAAAAGAAGCCTTACTGTCCCTGGAGGAGCAGGCTGCCAGAGTGTGTGAAAACTGACTGGTGCCATACTGGTCTTAGCTCCGCCATTGCTTGTTCCTCCGAACTGGGACTCAGGCCTACTTGGAGAAGGGTTTAGGTGCAGATTTCTACAAACTGCCAAGGGCTACTGCAATGAGAACTCTCTCAGAGGTAAGGGCGAGAATTGTATGGATTCTCAAGCTGTTTTCTGAACGACAGCATTAAACCTGCACAGAGAGAATCAGGCTCTCTGCCGCCATGTTGGGTACGCAGTTTCACACACAGAGGTGTCCGCATAGGAGCCAAGAACGTTTGTCAAAGACTGAGGTTCACTAGACTCTCTTAGAAAGCAAAGACTTGTTCATGTGGTTTTGCCTTCCCCTGTATGTGTGGGTCTCTGGGCACAACCCCAGCTCCGTGGAAAAAACCCCTGAGCAAAGATCTCCAAGAATCTGCTTTTCCCCCATGCTGGGAACCAGGGATCATAGGAGGCAGGAAAAGCAAGCCTCCTTCAGGCAAGAAGAGGCAGCCAACCGGCCTGTGTTTGGAAGCCTCTATTTGCAAGGAATGGGTTAGCTTCTCCAGAAGGAGACCTCCAGATCTGCTCAGAAGATAGATATTCCAGAGGCAGGGTCGAGGTTCCTGACTGCCCTTTGCCAGCCTTGCAAAGACATTCCTAGATTCTAGCAATATTTTCCATGAAGGAGCAGGCATCGGGAATATGTCAGAGTTGACAGGTGCCTTACTGGCCTCAGCTCAGCTATTGCCTTTCCTTTCAAACTAGGATCAGGGCCTACTTGGTGAAGGGTAAGGGTCTGCTTCTTTCCAAAGTGCCAAGAGACACAGCAATGAGACCTCTGTCAAGGCGAGGGAAGCGTAAGCGGATGGATTCTCAAACAAGTGCTTTGCCACAAAGCTTCAGCACCCCACAGAGAGAATCAGGCTCCCTGTGCCCCTATGTTCGGTGTGTAGCTTTACACACAGAGGTGTCTCTGTACGAGCCAAGAATGTTCCTAAGAGATGAGACACACTAACGTCTCCTACAGAGCATAGACCTGTCCATATGGTTTTTCCTTCCCCTGTGAGATGGGTCCCCGAGGTCCACCCCAGCTCTGGGGATAGAGCCCCTGAGAAAAGATCTCCAGGAACCGCTTTTTGCCCAGGCTGGGAAACGCAGTTCACAGGAGGCAAGGCAAGCGAGCCTCCCGCAGGGAAAAATAGGCCTTACTGTCCCTGGAGGAGCAGGCTGCCAGAGTGTGTGACACCTGACTGGTGCCTTACTGACCTCAGCTCCGCCATTGCATGGCCATCCAAACCAGGACCCAGGCCTACTTGGAGAAGGGTTTGGGTGCGGATTTGTAAAAACTGCCAAGGGCTACTGCAATGAGAAGTCTCTCAGAGGTAAGGGAGAGCATTGTATGGATTCTCAAGCTGTTGTTTGAACGACAGCTTCAAAGCTGCAAAGAGAGAATCAGGCCCTGTGTGCCCCCTTGTTGGGTATGCAGCTCCACACACAGAGGTATTCCCGTAGAATCCAAGACTTTCCTCACATACTGAGGTTAACTAAAGTTCTCCTACAGAGCAAGACTTGTCCATGTGGTTTTGCCTTCCTCTGTGCATGTGGGTCTCCGGGCTCGGCTCCAACTCCGTTGAAATAGCCCCTGAAAAAAGATCTCCAAGAACCACTTTTCCCCCAGGCGGGAAGCGGAGTTCACAGGAAGCGGAACAAGCAAGCCTCCTTCGGGCAAGTAGAGGCAGCCAACTAGCCTGTGTTTGGAAGCCTCTCTTTGGAAGGAATGGTTAGCTTCTCCAAAAGAAGACCTCCACATCTGCTCAGAAGACGGAAATTCCAGAGGCAGGGTCGAGGTTCCTGACTGTCCTTTGCCAGCCTTGCAAAGACATTTCTAGATTCTAGCGTTATTTTCCATGAAGGAGCAGGCTTCAGGAATATGTCAGACTTCACTGGCGCCTTACTGGCCTCAGCTCAGCTATCGCCTTTCCGTTCAAACTAGGACAAGGGCCTACTTGGTGAAGGGTAAGGCTCTGCTTCTTTCTAAACTGCCAAAGGCTACAGCAAAGAGACCTCTGTCAAAGAGAGGGAAGTGGAAGCGGATGGACTCTCAAACAGGTGCTTTGCCACAAAGCATCTGCACCCCACGGAGAGAATCAGGCTGCATTTGCCCCTATGTTGGGTGTGTAGCTTCAAACACAGAGGTGTCTCTATAGGAGCAAAGAATGTTCCTGGGAGATGAGGTTCACTAGAGCTCTGCTACAGAGCATAGACCTGTCCATATGGTTTTGCCTTCCCCTGTGAGTTGGGTTCCCGATGTTCGCCCCAGCTCCGAGGAAGAAACCCCTGAGAAAACACCTCCAGGAACTGCTTTTCGTCCAGACTGGGAAACGCAGTTCACAGGAGGCAAGGCAAGCGAGCCTCCTGCAGAGAAAAAGAGGCCTTACTGCCCCTTGGAGGAGCAGGCTGCAAGAGTGTGTGAGACCTGACTGGTGCCTTACTGGCCTCAGCTCCGCCATTGCATGTTCCTCCGAACTAGGACCCAGGCCTACTAGGAGAAGGGTTTGGGTGCGGATTTCTAAAAAACTGCCAAGGGCTACAGCAATGAGAACTCTCTCAGAGGTAAGGGAGAGCATTCTATGGATTCTCAAGCTTTTGTTTGAACGACAGCTTCAAAGCTGCAAAGAGAGAATCAGTCTCTCTGTGCCCCCTTGTTGGGTACGCAGCTTCACACACAGGGGTGTCTCCATAGGAGTCAAGAACGTTCCTGACAGAGTAAGTTTCACTTAGAGGTCTCCTGGAGAGCAAAGACTTGTCCATGTGGTTTTCCTTCCCCTGTGCGATTGGGTCTCTGGTCTCGGCCCCAGCTCCATGGAAACAACCCCTGAGAAAATATCTTCAAGATCCGCTTTTCCCAGAGGCTGGGAACAGGGCTTCATAGGATGCGAGAAAAGCAGGCCTCCTTCGGGCACGAAGAGGCAGCCAACCGGCCTGTTTGGAAGCCTCTATTTGGAAAGAATGGGTTAGCTTCTCCTAAAGGAGACCTCCAGATCTGCTCAGAAGTCGGTAATTCCAGAGGCAGGGTGCTGGTTCCTGACTGCCCTTTGCCAGCCTTGCAAAGACATTCCCAGATTCTAGAGTTATTTTCCATGAAGGTGAAGGCTACGGGAGTATGTCAGACTTGGCAGGCACCTTATTGGCCTCAGCTCAGCTATTACCTTTCCATTCAAACTAGGACAAAGGCCTACTTTATGAAGGGTAAGGGTCTTCTTCTTTCCAAACTGCCAAGGGCTACAGCAATGGGACCTCTGTCAAGGCGAGGGAAGCCTAAGTGGATGGATTCTCAAGCACGTGCTTTGCCACAAAGCATCAGCACCCCACGGAGAGAATCAGGCTCCATTTGCCCCTATGTAGGGTGTGTAGCTTCACACAGAGAGGTGTCTCTATAGGAGGCCAGAATGTTCCTGAGAGATGAGGTTCACTAGAGCTCTCCTACAGAGCATAGACCTGTCCATGTGCTTTTGCCTTCCCCTGTGAGTTGGGTCCTCGAGGTCCTCCCCAGCTCCGGGGAAGGAGCCCCTGAGAAAAGATCTCCAGGGGCCCCTTTTCCCCCAGGCTGGGAAATGCAGCTCACAGGAGGGAAGTCAAGTGAGCCTCCTGCAGGGAAAAAGAGGGCTTACTGTCCCTGGACGATCAGGCTGCCAGAGTGTGTGAAACCTGACTGGTGCCTTACTGGCCTCAGCTCTGCCATTGCATGTTCCTCCGAACTAGGACCCAGGACTACTTGGAGAAGGGTTTGGGTGCGGATTTCTAAAAACTGCCAAGGGCTACAGCAATGAGAACTCTGTCACGGGTAAGGAAGAGCATTGTATGGATTTTCAAGGTGTTTTTTGAATGACATCTTTAAAGCTACACAGAGGGAATCAGGCTCTCTGTGCCCCCATGTTGGGTACGCAGCTTCGCACATAGGGGTGTCTCCATATGAATCAAGAATGTTCGTGACAGAGTGAAGTTCACTAGAGCTCTCCTAGAGAGCAAAGACTTGTCCATGTGGTTTTTCTTCCCCTGTGAGTTTGGGTCTCCAGGCTTAGCCCCAGCTCCGTGGAAACAACCCCTGAGAAAAGATCTTCAAGATCCGCTTTTCCCAGAGCCTGGGAAGCTGGGTTCATAGGAGGCAGTAAAAGCAAGCCTCCTTCGGGCACGAAGAGGCAGCCGACCGGCCTGTTTTTGGAAGTCTCAATATGGAAGGAATGAGTTAGATTCTCCTAAAGTAGACCTCCAGATCTGCTCAGAAATCGGTAATTCCAGAGGCAGGGTGCAGGCTCGTGACTGCCCTTTGCCAGCCTTGCAGAGACATTCCTAGATTCCAGCGTTATTTTCCATGAAGGAGCAGGCTTCGGGAATATGTCAGACTTGACTGGCGCCTTATTGGCCTCAGCTCAGCTCTTGCCTTTCCTTTCAAACTAGGACAAGGGCCCACTTTATGAAAGGTAAGGGTCCTCTTCTTTCCAAACTGCCAAGGGCTACAGCAATGAGACCCCTGTCAAGGCGAGGGAAGCGTAAGCTGATGGATTCTCAAGCAGGTGCTTTGCCACAAAGCATCAGCACCCCACGGAAAGAATCTGGCTCCCTTTGCCCCTACGTTGCGTGTGTAGCTACACACACAGAGGTGTCTCGATAGGAGCCAAGAATGTTCCTGAGAGAGGAGGTTCACTGTTGGGGGCCAGAGTGAGGCACTCCGCCCATGGCAAAGGTCATGAGGAAGGAGGCTCGACATACGCAAAGGCGGGATCGAGCCTCAGGAGTCCCCCTGGAAATCCTCGAGCATCTACCCCCATCACCAGAGCCTGCCTACCTTACTATTTTGTGCTCTCACCTACACCTCTGACTTTACGGGGGGCTGTCCCCCACCACCTCTTTCGGAGAAGGAGTTAACCTAGAGCTCCAGTTGATAAAAACCCCTGGGTGTGACAAGAGTGTTTTAACCTACAAACTCCTCTGAAGGTTCTCTAGCCTGCCTGACAGGCTTGTCCGGCCACATGTGATTGCTCACAGCCTCCCAACCATGAGAGGCACGAGATGCTTTAAACCTTCTAAAAACAGGTTCCTTAGAAAAGTTAGAAAATTATTAGTATAAGTAAAATGGGCTGATTAGAAATCATATTGGTGAAGGGTTTTTCATTTGTTGAGCTGATGTTTACTGCTAAGTCTCCACATCCCCTGCCCTTATACACATTAATGAATATATAGAAGAAATAAGTATTAACCTTTGCTATAAATCACGTTAGACCTTAGGCTAAGTAAATTCTTTCCTTAACTAAAACCCACTACACCCTCACCCTATAGGAATGTAACTTTATTTGGGTGGCGTCTGTTTTAAGAATAATCACCCCTGGAGAAATAAGTGTCCTGGTTGACTGACCGCTGTCACAAGGAGAGGGTCGTAAATTGTCAGCAGGCCCCCCGGCCAGAAGATGATGTAACACCCCTAAGACCTCTGTATACTTTTGTATGAAGCACCTGACTTTGATAAAAGTCAGGACTGCTGACCCCACGTGACTTTTGCATAACATCTCAGTGTATAAAATAGACCATGGGAAATAAAGAATTGGGATCAGTTTCTCGAAAGACTGGTCTCCCCATGTCTCTCTCTCTCTCTCTCACTCTGGTTGAGTCTCCATCTGGAGCGCGGAACCCACCAAGCTTACTAATTTTGCCTGGGCTTCTAAGATCCAACCGGGGAGGCCTCAGTGTCTCCTCTCCTTCGGGAGAACGGAAGGACGCCTGCGGCCTACGTAAGTGGTGCAAGCTTCTTGTCTTGAAGTTTTATTGGTCCCCCGCGTAAACCAAGCTACTCAGCCTCTTTTCTCCACTGAATTTTCCTACTGAGCTATCCTCATTTTATTACTCTTTATATCCTTAATTAACGTTTAATTAAGCAGTTGTTCCCTGACCCTCGCCTACGCCGTCTCTGCTTCGAATACCCTGGATCAGCTGGGGCTGGACCCCGGCAGTTCACTAGAGATCTCCTACAGAGCATAGACCTGTCCATTTGGTTTTGCCTTCCCCTGTGAGTTGGGTCCCCGAGGTCCGCCCCAACTCCGGGGAAACAGCCCCTGAGAAAAGATCTCCAGGAACTGCTTTCCGCCCAGGCTGGGAAACGCTGTTCACAGGAAGTAAGGCAAGCGAGCCTCCTGAAGGGAAATAGAGGCCTTACTGTCCCTGGAGGAGCAGGCTGCCAGAGTGTGTGACACCTGACTGGTGCCTTACTGGCCTCAGCTCCGCTATTGCATGTTCATCTGAACTTGAACCCAGGCCTACTTGGAGAAGTGTTTGTGTGCCGATTTCCAGAAACTGCGAAGGGCTACAGCAATGATAACTCTCTCAGTGGTAAGGGAGAGCATTGTGTGGATTCTCAATTCGTTGTTTGAACGACAGCGTCAAAGCTGCACAGAGAGAATCAGGTCTCTGTGTCTCTATGTTGGCTATGCAGCTTCCCACACAGAGATGTCCCCGTTGGAGCCAAGAACATTCCCCATAGAGTGAGGTTCACTAGAGCACTCCTAGAGAGCAAAGACTTATCCATGCGGTTTTCCCTTCCCCTGTGCGTGTGGGTCTCCGGGATCGGCCCCTGCTCCGTGGAAACAGCCTCTGAGAAAAGATCTCCAAGAACCTCTTATCCCCCAGGCTGGGAAGCGGAGTTCGCAGGAGGTGGGATAAGCAAGCTTCCTTCGGCAAGAAGAGACAGCCAACCGGCCTGTGTTTGGAAGCCTATATTTGCAAGGAATGGGTTAGTTTCTCCTGACCGAGACCGCCAGATGTGCTGAGAAGATAGAAATTCCAGAGGCAGGGTCGAGGTTCCTGACTGCCCTTTGCCAGCCTTGCAAAGACATTCCCAGATTCTAACGTTATTTTCCATGAAGGAGCAGGCATCGGGAATATGTCAGACTTGACTGGCGCCTTACTGGCCTCAGCTCAGCTACTGCCTTTCCATTCAAACAAGGACAAGGGCCTACTTGGTGAAGGGTAAGGGTCTGCTTCTTTCCAAACTGCCAAGGACTACAGCAATGAGACCTCTGTCAAGGTGAGGGAAGCCTATGCGGATGGATTCTTAGCAGGTGCTTTGCCACAAAGCATCAGCACCCACGGAGAGAATCAGACTCCCTTTGCCACTATGTTGGGTGTGTAGCTTCATGCACAGAGGTGTCTCTGTAGAAGCCAAGAATGTTCCTGAGAGATGAGGTTCACTAGAGCTCTCCTACAGAGCATAGACCTGTCCATGTGGTTTTGTCTTCCTCTGTGAGTTGGGCCCCCGAGGTCCGACCCAGCTCCAGGGAAACAGCCCCTGAGAAAAAATCTCCAGGAACAGCTTTGCGCCCAGGCTGGGAAATGCAGTTCACAGGAGGCAAGGCAAGCGAGCCTCCTACAGGGAAAAAGAGGCCTTACTGCTCCTGGACGATCAGGCTGCAAGAGTGTGTGAGACCTCACTTGTGCCTTACTGGCCTCAGCTCCGCCGTTGCCTGTTGTTCCGAGCTAGGACCCAGGCCTACTTGGAGAAGGGTTAGGGTGCGGATTTCTACAAACTGTCAAGGACGACAGCAATGAGAATTCTCTTAGCAGTAAGGGAGAGCATTGTATGGATTCTCAAGCTGTTGTTTGAATGACAGCTTCAAAGCTACACAGAGAGAATCAGGCTCTCTGTTCCCCTATTTTGGCTGTGCAGCTTCACACACAGAATTTGACTCTGTTGGAGCCAGAAATATTCCTGAAAGACTTAGGCTCACCAAAGCTGTCCTCCAGAGCAAAGACATTGGATGTGGTTTTGCCTTCCCTTGCCAGTATGGGTCCCCTAGCTTGGCCCCAGCTCCGGGGATACAGCCTCTGAAAAAAATCTTCCAAGAAGCGATTTTTCCTCCAGGCTGTTAAGCGGAATTCGCAGTTTGCAAGTTAAGGAAGCCTGCTTCGTGGAAGAGCAAGCAGCCAACTGGCCCTGTGATAGGAAGCCTGTATTTGAAAGGAATGGGTTAGCTTCTACAGCGGGAGAACCTCAGATCTGCTCAGGGGGCTGAAATACTAGAGTCAGGGTCGAGGTTCTCCCTTGTCCTTTGCGCACCTTGCAAAGACATTCCTAGCTTCTAGCATTAGTGTCCCTGTAGTAGCAGGCTGCAGGAGCGTGTGATAAATGACTGCCGCGTTCCTGTCCTCAGCTCCGCTATTGACTTTCTATTTGAACTAGAACCCAGGCCTACTTTGAGAGGGGTTAGGGTCCAGTGTTTCCAAACTGCCAAGGGCTACGGCAATGCGAGCTCTGTCAGAGGTAAGAAAAGAGCAATTGGTTGGATTCTTCAGCTGCTGCGTGGCTGCACAGCTTCCGCGCTGCATGGAGAGCGTGAGGCTCCTTGTGGCCCTATTTTGGGTACGCAGCAACATGCACACAGAATGTCTGTGTTCACTTATGTACAGGCTTATGTACACTAGAGGTCTCCTACAGAGCAAAGACCACTCAGTGGGCTCCAAGAGATACCTGTCGCGGCTCGAGAAGAGAGTGGAGTCCTTTGCTTCCCCTCGAGATGAGGCCTGACTCTCCGGGTGAGTATGGAATGCAACCCCAAATCCCTGTCGCCTATGGAGAGGAACATTAAGTCCTGGATACAAGCCTAGATGAGGTCTAGTTTGCCCTTCAGTGAATGGAGCCCAATCCACAGCTCTCCCTGGCAACTCGAATGGAAGATTAGACTTCCTGGGCCAACACAAGAGGAAGCCTGAATTCCCCGTCGTAACTCGAGAATCCCACCGCAACTCGAGAAAAACCACGTGCTTCCCTCGTCATCGCAAGATGAGGCCCTTTGTCCGCTACAGCATCTCAAGAGAAGTCCCACGTTCCATCCTGAAGTGCGAAACGGTACTTGGCACCCTTGATGCGACCCCAAAAGTTCCGCGACATACCAGACTCACTCAAGGGGAACACCGAGGTTCCCGGCACCACTTCATCTGACCCCTTCTCCTCTCCTGATTGCGACAGGAGGGTCGACTCCCCTTCTCTGTCTGCAAGGGGTTCCCGACCTTCCGGGCGCACCTCAGGATGAGGCCGGTCTCATGAGGAAGTTCGAGACGTAGCCTCGTGGGTGGTGCCACATGCCGAAAGACCCCAATTTCATGGTCCACTCTTGAAAAGAACCCGATGCCAGCACACCTCTTTGAAGGAAAAACTGTGGATGAAGGCACAACACGAAGGGGCACTGACACCCGCGTGCATCGTCCAGAAAAACCCGCAGGTCCCACAGACATTTCGACAAGTGGCCTGTCACCCTGTAAACAACTCGAAAGGCAAACGAAGGTCCATTCCTCAACAGAAGACTAGGTGTGACTCTCTTGTCCCTACTCTGCAGGGACCATGGGATCCGAGTCAGAAACGGAGAGGAAGCCTGAGGTTCCTGCGTCCACTCGAGATGAGGCCCTCTTCCATTGCACCACACCCAGTGGAGTCCCGAGAGGCCCCTACCAACTCCACATTATCCCTGAGTTCTCAGAGGCACAATGAGAAGCTCCCTGAGGTCACAGGCACAAGTCGAGGGAACCCTGGGTTTTCTGCCATGACTCGAGAAAGACCTCGAGAGTGCTTCAAAATGTGTTGAGTCGCGATTCCCCTACCATGACTCGAGAGCCATGACACGCGCCCCCTCTTCACGCGCATGGAGACCTGACTAACCTGGCACTGCAAGAGAGGCTCCCTGAGATCCTCATCGTACCTCGTGAGGAAACCCACACTGCCGCGGGAGCTCGAGGAAACACATGAGACACCCCGGTCATCGCGAGATGAGGGCCTTATATTCCTGCATGGCCTGGAGACCAATCACGAGTCCTCTCTCCAAACTGAAGAGCAGGCTGGACTCCGTTGAGGCCGCTCAGGGGGCTCCAACAGATCCTTGTCGCGACTCGAGAGGAGAGCGGAGTCCTTGGCTTCCCCTCGAGACGAGGTCTGACTCCCCGGGGGAGCCTGGAATGCAACCCCGAGATGCCTGCTTTCCCTGGAGAAGAATAGTAGGTCCTGGACACACGCCTAGGTGAGGTCTCTTTGGCCCTGCAGTGACTCGAGCGCAACCCCCAGATTTCCCTTGCAACTCGAGGGGAAGATTGGGCTTCCCAGGGCCAACCCAAGAGGAAGGCTGAGATCCCCATTGTAACTCGAGAATCCCGCCGCAACTCGAGAAAAACCACGTGGTTCCCAACTCTTGGCAAGATGAGACCCTTGCCCGCGACGGCGTCTCAAGGGAAGTCCCCTCTTCCGCCCTGAAGGGCGGAAAGGATCCTGCCAGCCTTCATGCGACCCCCAAAAGTTCCCCGACAAGCCGGGTTCCCTCGAGGGAACACCGAGGGTCCCGGCACCGCTTCCTCTGAGCCCCTTCTCCCCTCCTGATCGCGACAAGAGAGTCGATTCCCCTGCGTGGTCTGGAAGGGGTTCCCGGCCTTCCCGGCGCACCTAAGGATGAGGCCGGCCTCACGAGGAAATTCGAGACGAGCCACGTGGGTGGTGCCACATGCCCAACGCCCCCGATTCCCCGGTCCGCTCTTGAGAAGGACCCGAGGCCCGGACCCCTCTTCGAAGGCAACACTGTGGGTGAAGGCACAACACGAAGGGGCACTGCCAACCCCATGCACCGTCCGCAAAGACCCGCGGGTTGAAAACACAGCTCGACGAGGGGCCTGAGACCCCCTGAGCAACTCGAGAGGCAAGCGGGGTTCCCTTCTTCAGACAAGACGAGGCCTGACTCTCCTGTCCCAACTCTGCAGGGACCCTGCGGTCGGAGTCCGAAACGGAGAGGAAGCCTGAGGTTCCTGCCTCCCCTCGAGCTGAGGCCCTCTTCCGTTGCGACAGACCCAGCGGAGTCCCGAGGGTCACCGCCAACTCCACAGGATCCCTTGCCTCTCAGAGGCACCCTGGGAAGTTCCCTAAGGCTCCTGGCAGAAGGCGAGGGAAACGAGGGTTTCCCGCCGCCCTCCGACAAAGACTTCGAGAGTCCTTCTTCAACGCGTCTCGAGGCCCTAGTCCCCTCCCGCGACTCGAGAGCCATGACGCGCTCGCCCTCGCCACGCGCATGGAGACCTGACTTCCCTGGCGCCGCACAGGAGGCTCCCTGAGATTCTCATCGTGCCTCGGGAGAAAACCCCCAGGGGCACCGCAGCTCGAGGAAACCCCTGAGACGGCCCCGTACTCGCGAGCTGAGGGCCTTCTTTTCCTGCATGGCCTGGAGAGCAATCCCGGGTCCTCTCTCCAAACGGAAGAGGAGGCTGGACTCCCTTGAGGCCGCTCAGGGGGCTCCAAGAGACCCGCGTCGCGACTCGAGAGGAGAGCGGAATTCTTGGCTTTCCCTCGAGACGAGGCCTGACTCCCCGGGGGAGCCTGGAATGCAACCCCGAGATCCCTGCCTTCCCTGGAGAGGAATATTAGGTCCCGGACACACGCCTAGGTGAGGTTTCTTGGGCCCTGCAGTGACTCGAGCGCAACCCCCAGCTTTCCCTCGCAACTCGAGGCGAAGATTGGGCTTCCCAGGGCCAACCCAAGAGGAAGACTGAGATCCCCGTCGTAAATCGAGATTCCCGCAGCAACTCGAGAAAAACCACGGGGTTCCCACCTCTTGGCAAGATGAGGCCCTTGCCCGAGACGGCGTCTCAAGGGAAGTCCCCTGTTCCGCCCTGAAGGGCGAAACGGTCCCTGACAGCCTTCCTGCGACCCCCAAGTTCACCGACACGCCGGGTTCCCTCGAGGGGAACATCGAGGGTCCCGGCACCGCTTCATCTGAGCCCCTTCTCCCCTCCGGATCGCGACAGGAGAGTCGATTCCCCTGCGTGGTCTGGAAGGGGTTCCCGGCCTTCCAGGCGCACCTCAGGATGAGGCCGGCCTCACGAGGAAATTCGAGACAAGCCACGTGGGTGGTGCCACATGCCGAACGCCCCCAATTCCCGGGTCCGCTCTTGAGAAGGACCCGAGGCCCGGACCCCTCTTCGAAGGCAACCCTGTGGGTGAAGGCACAACACGAAGGTGCACTGCCACCCCCGTGCATCGTCCGCAGAGGCCCGCGGGTTCCACACACAGCTCGACGAGGGACCTGAGACCCCCTGGGCAACTCGAGAGGCCAGCGGGATTCCCTTCCTCAGACAAGACGAGGCCTGACTCTCCTGTCCCAACTCTGCAGGGACCCTGCGGTCAGAGTCCAAAAAGGAGAGGAAGCCTGAGGCTCCTGCCTCCCCTCGAGGTGAGGCCCTCTTCCGTTGCGCCAGACCCAGTGCAGTCCCGAGAGGCCCCGCCAATTCCTCAGGATCCCTAGCCTCTCAGAGGCACCCTGGGAAGTTCCCTAAGGTCCCCGGCAGAAGGCGAGGGAAACGAGGGTTTCCCGCCGCCCCCTGAGAAAGACCTCGAGAGTCCTTCTTCAACGCGTCTCGAGGCCCTAGTCCCCTCCCGTGACTCGAGAGCCATGACGCGCTCCCCCTTGCCACGCGCATGGAGTCCTGACTTCCCTGGCGCCGCACGAGAGGCTACCTGAGATCCCCGTCGTGCCTCGGGAGAAACCCCACACTGGCGCCGCAGCTCGAGAAAACCCACGAGACACCCCCGTTATCGTGAGATGAGGGCCATCATTAACTGCATGGCCTGGAGGGCAATCCCGAGTCGTCTCTCCAAACTCCACGGGAGGCTTGACTCACTAAGGCTACCCAGTGCGCTCAATAGGTACCCGTCGCGACTCGAGAGGAAAGCGGAATACTTTGCTTCCCCTAGAAACAAGGCCGGACTTCCTGGGTGAATCTGGAATGCCACCCCGAGATCCCTGTCACCCCTGGAGAGGAATATTCGGTCCTGGACACAAGCCTAGATATGGTCTATTTTGCCCCGCAGTGACTTGAGTGGGATCCCAGCTCACCCTCGCAACTCGAATGGAAAATTGGACTTCCATGGGCCAACACAGGAGGAAATCTGAATTCCCCGTCGAAACTCGAGACTCCCGCCGCAATGCGAGCAAAAGCACGTGGTTCACTCGTCATCCCAAGATGACGCCCTGGCCCGCTACAGCGTCTCAAGTGAAGTCCCACGTTCCGTCTTGAAGTGCGAAATGCTACTTTTCACCCTTGATGTAACCCCAAAAGTTCCCCGACACACCGTTCTCACCGAGGGGAACACTGAAGTTCCCGGCACCACTTCATCTGATCACTTTCTCCCCTCCTGATCACGACAGGAGGGTATATTCCCCTGCTTTGTCTGGAAGGAGTTCCCGCCCATCCCGGCGCACCTAAGGATGAGGCCTTTCTCAGGAGGAAATTCGAGACGTAAGCTCGTGGGTGGTGCCACATGCCGAAAGACCCCGATGGTGCGGTCCAATCTGGATAAGAACCCGATGCCCGGACACCACTTCGAAGGCAACCCTGTGGATGAAGGCACCACAGAAGGGTTACTAAAACTCCCGTGCATCGTCCAGAAAAACCCACAGGTTCTACACACAGCTCGACAAGTGGAATGTCACCCCGTGAACAACTCTATAGGCAAGCGGAGTTCGATTCCTCCACACAAGATGAGGCCTGACTCTCCTGTCCCAACTCTTCAGGGACCCTGCCATCCGAGTTAGAAATGGAGAGGAAACCTGAGGTTCCTGTCTCAACTCGAAGTGAGGCCCTCTTCCATTGCACCAAACCCAGATGAGTCGCGAGAGGCCCCTCCCAACTCCACAGTATCCCTGAATTCTCAGAGGCACCTTGAGAATCTACCTGAGGTCACCGGCACAAGTCAAGGGAACCCAGGGTTTCCTGCTGCGACCCGAGAAAGACCTTGAGAGTCCTTCGGCGCGTCTTGAGGCCCGATTCCCCTACCATGACTCGAGAGCAAAGACCCGCTCCCCATCGCCATGCGCATGGAGACCTGACTTCCCTGACGCCTGAAGAGAGTCTCCCTGAGCTCCCCGTCGTACCTCTTCGGAAACCCCATTCAGGCACCGCAGCTCGAGAAAACCCACGATACGCCCCCGTCATCACGAGATGAGGGACTTCTTTCCTGCCTGGCATGGAGAGCAAAACCGAGTCCTCTCTCCAGACTCCACAGGAGGCTTGACTCTCTTTAGGCCTCTCAGTTGGCTCCAAGAGATACCTGTCAGGACTTGAAGGGAGAGAGGAGTCCTTTGCTTCCCCTCGAGATGAGGCCTGACTCCCCGTGTGAGTCTGGAATGCAACCCCGAGTTCCTGTCGCACCTGGAGAGGAAAACTCGGTCCTGGACACAAGCCTAGATGAGGTCTATTTTGCACTGCAGTTACTAGAGAACAATCGCCAGCTCTCCCTTGCAAATCGAATTGAAGATTGGACTTCCCTGGGCCAATACAATTGGAAGCCTGAATTCGACATCGTAACTCGAGAATCCCGCCGAAACTCGAGAAAATCCACGTGGTTCCCCCATCAGCGCTAGATGAGGCCCTTGCCCGCTACAGCGACTCAAGAGAAGTTCCACGTTCTGTCTTGAAGTGCGAAACGGTACTTGGCACCCTTGATGCAATCTCAAAATTCCCCGACATACCGGTCTCACTCGAAAGGAACACCGAGGTTCCCGGAACCACTTCATTTGAGCTCCTTCTGCCCTCGTGATCGCGACAGGAGTGTCGATTCCCCTGCTATGTCTGGAAGGCGTTCCCGACCTTTCCAGCGCGCCTAAGGATGAGGCAGGTCTCAGGAGGAAATTCGAGACATAGCCTCGTGGGTGGTGCCACAAGCCGAAAGACCCTGATTTCCCGGTCTACTCTTGATAAGAACGTGATGCCCTGACACCTTTACGAAGGAAAACCTGTGGATGAAAGCACAACACGAAGGGGCACTGACACCCCCGTTTATCATCCAGAAAAACCCGCAGGTTACAAACACAGTTCAACAAGTGGTCTGTCACCCCGTGAACAACTCGACAGGCAAGTGGAGTTCCATTCCTCCACACAAGGCGAGACCTGATTTTCTATACCAACTCTGCAGGGAAACTGCGATCCGAGTCAGTACCAGCGCAAGGAAACCCAGGAGAGGAAACATGAGGTTCCTGCCTCCACTCGAGATGAGGCTCTCATCCATTGCACCAAACCCAGTGGAGTCCAGAGAGGCCCCTCCCAACTCCACAGTACCCCTGTCTTCTCAGAGGCACCCGGAGAAGCTCCATGAGGTCACCGGCACATGTCGAGGGAACCCAGGGTTTCCTGCCACAATGCGAAAAAGACCTCGAGAGTCCTACTTCAACATGTCTTGAAGCCCGAATCTGCTTCCATGGCTCTATAGAAATGACACGCACCCCCTCGCCACGCACATGGAGACCTGACTTCCCTGGCGCCATAAGAGAGGCTCCCTGAGCTCCCTGTTGTACCTCGTGAGAAACCCCACACTGACGTCGCAGCTTGAGAAAACCCACCATACGCCCCTGTCATCGCGAGATGAGGGCCTTCTTTTCCTGCATGGCCTGGAGAGGAATACCGAATCCTCTTTTCAAACTCCACAGGAGGCTTGACTCCCTTTAGGCCACTTAGTGGGCTCCAAGAGATACCCGTCGCGACTCGAGAGGAGAATGGAGTCCTTTGCTTCCCCTTGAGACAAGGCCTGACTCACCAGGTGGGTCTGGAATGCAACCCCGAGATCCCTGTCTCCCCTGGAGAGGAACATTAGGTCCTGGAAACAAGCCTAGATGAGGTCTCTTTTGCCCTTCTGTAACTCGAGAGCAATCCCCCGCTCTCCCTGACAACTCGAATGGAAGATTGGACTTCCCTGGGCCAACACAAGAGGAAGCCTGAATTCCCCTTCGTAACTCGAGAATCCCACCGCAACTCGAGAAAAAGCACTTGGTTCCCTCGTCATCGCAAGATGAGGCCCTTGCCCGCTACAGCTTCTCAAGAAAAGTCCCACGTTCCGTCTTGAAGTGCAAAACGATACTTGATGTGACCCCAAAAGTTCCCCGAAATATCGGTCTCACTCGAGGTGAACACCGAGGTTCCCGGCACCAGTTTATCTGAGCCCCTTCTCCCCTCCTGTTCGTGATAGGAGGGTCACTTCCCCTGCTTTGTTTGTAAGGGGTTCCCGACCTTCATGGGGCACTTCAGGATGAGGCCGGTCTCACGAGGAAATTCGAGACGTAGCTCGCGGGTGGTGCCACATGCCAAAAGACTATGATTTCCCGGTACGCTCTTGATAAGAACCCGATGCCTGGACACCTCTTCGAAGGCAACCCTGTGGATGAAGGCACAGCACAAAGGGGCACTGACACCCTCGTGCATCGTCCGGAAAAACCCGCAGGTTCCACATACAGCTCAACAAGTGGCTTGTCACCCCTGAAGAACTCGAGAGGCAAGTGGGGTTTCATTCCTCTACACAAGACGAGGCCTGACTCTCCTGTCCCAACTCTGCAGGGACTTTGCGATCCGAATCAGACCAGCGCCAGTGAAGTCACGAGAGGAACGCTGAGGTTCCTGCCTCCACTCGAGATTAGGACCTCTTCCATTGCACGAAACCCAGTGGAGTCCCGAGAGACGCGTCCCAGCTCCACAGTATCGTTGACTTCTCAGAGGCACCCTGAGAAGCTCCCTGAGGTCACCAGCACAATTCGTGTGAACCCAGGGTTTACTGCCGCCACCATAGAAAGAACTCAAGAGTCCTTCTTCAACGCATTTTGAGGCCTGATTCCCCTACCATGACTCGAGGGCAATGATGCGCTCCCTCTGCTACACTCATGAAGCCCTGACTTCCCTGGCGCCACACGAGAGGCTCCCTGAACTCCCCGTCATACCTCGTGAGAAACCCCACACTGGCGCCGCAGATAGAGAAAACCCACGAGACGCCCCCGTTTTCGCGACATGACGGCCTTCTTTTCTAGCATGGCCTGGAGATCAATCCCGAGTCCTCTCTCCAAACTCCACAGTAGGCTTGACTCCCTTTTGGTCACTCAGTGGACTCCAAGACATACCCGTCGCGAGTCGAGAGAAGAGTGGAGTCTTTTCCTTCCCCACAAGGCGAGGCCTGACTCCTCGGGTGAGTCTGATATGCGAACCGGAGATCCCTGTCGCCCCGGAGAGAAACATTAGGTCCTGGACACAAGCCTAGATGAGGTCTCTTTTTTCCTGCAGTGACTCGAGAGCAATCCCCAACTCTCCCTCGCAACTCAAATGGAAGACTGGACTTCCCTGGGCCAACAGAAGAGGAAGCCTGAATTTCCCGTTGTAACTCAAGAATCCCGCCACAACTCGAGAAAAACCACATCGTTCCCTATTCATCGCAAGATGCGGCCATTGCCGCTACAGCGTCTCAAAAGAAGTCTTACGTTCCATCTTGAAGTGCGATACGGTACTTGGCACCTTTGATGCGACCCCAAAAGTTCCCCAACACACTGGTCTCACTGGAGGGGAACACCGAGGTTCCCGGCATCACCTCATCTGTGCCCCTTCTCCCCTCCTGATCGAGACAGGAGGGTCGATTCCCCTGCTTTGTCTGCAAGGGGTTCCGACCTTCCCGGCGCACCTCAGGATGAGGCCGGTCTCACGAGGAAATTCGAGACGAACCACGTGGGTGGTGCCACATGCCGAACGCCCCCGATGCCCCGGTCCGCTCTTGAGAAGGCCCTGAGGCCCGGACCCCTCTTCGAAGGCAACCCTGTGGGTGAAGGCACAACACGAAGGGGTACTGACATCCCCATGCATAGTATGGAAAAACACGCAGATTCCAAACACAGATTGACAAGTGTCCTGTCATCCCTTGAAGAACTAGAGAGGCATGCGGAGTTCCTTTCCTCCACACAAGAGAAGGCCTGACTCTCCTTTCCCAACTCTGCAGGGACCGTGCGATCGGAGTCAGAAATGTAGATGAAACCTGACGTTCCTGCATCAACTCGAAATGAGGCCCTGTTCCATTGTGCCATACCCAATGGAGTCCCGAGAGGCCCCTCCCAAATCCACAGTATCCCTGATTCTGAGAGGCACCCTCAGAAGTTCTCTGCGGTCACTGGCACAAGTCGAGTGAACCCAGGGTTTCCTGCTGCATTCTGAGCAAGACCTCGAGAGACCTTCTTTACCGCATCTTGAGGCCCGATACCCTACCATGACTGGAGAGCAATGACGCATTCCCCTCGCCACGCCCATTGAAACCTAACTTCCCTGGCGCCACACGAGAGGCTCCCTGCGCTCCCCGTCCTACCTCATGAAAACCCCACACTGGCACCGCCACTCGAGAAAACTCACGAGACGCCCCCATCATCGTAAGATGAGGGCCTTCTTTTCCTACATGACCTAGAGAGCAATCCTGAGTCCACTCTCCAAACTCCACTGGAGGCCTGACTCCCTTTAGGCCACTCAGTAGCCTCCAAGAGATACACGTCGCTACTCTAGAGGAGAGCGGAGTCCGTTGCTTCCCCTCGAGCAGAGGCCTGACTACTTGGGTGAGACTGGAATGGGATCCCGAGATCCGTGTCGCCCCTGTAGAGGAAAACTCGGTCCTGGACACAAGCCTAAATGAGGTCTTTTTTGTCCTGCATTGACTCAAGTGCAATCCCCAGCTCTCCCTCCCAACTCGAATGGATGATTGGACTTCCCTGGGCCAACACAAGAGGAAGCCTGTATTCCCCATTGTAATTCGAGAATCCCGCGGCAACTGGAGAAAAACAACGTGGCTCCTCCGTCATCGAAATATGAGGCCCCTGTCAGCTATAGCGTCTCCAGGGAAGTCCCATGTTCCGTCTTGAAGTGTGAAACGGTACTTGGCACCCTTGATGCGACCCCCAAATTTCCCTGACACCCCGGTCTCACTCGAGGAGAACATGGAGGTTCCCAGCACCGCTTCAGCTGAGCCTCTTCTCCCCTCCTGATGGCGACAGGAGGGTCGATTCCCCTGCTTTGTCTGGAAGGGGTTCCCAGACTTCCCGGCGAACCTCAGGATGAGGCCAGTCTCACGAGGGAAGTCGAGACGTAGCCTCGTGGGTTGTGCCACATGCCGAAAGACCCCAATTTCCTGGTCCGCTATTGATAAGATCCCGATGCCCGGTCACCTCTTCGAAGGTAACCCTGTGGATGAAGGCACAACACGAAGGGGCACTGACACCCCTGTGCATCGTCCCCCAAAACCGCAGGTTCCACATACAACTCGACAGGTGGCCTGTCATCCCGTGAACAACTCGAGAGGCAAGCGGAGTTCCATTACTCCACACAAGACGAGGTCTGACTCTCCTGTCCCAACTCTGCAGGGACCCTGCTATCCGAGTCAGAAATGGAGAGGAACCCTGACGTTACTGCCTCAATCCGAGATTAGGTCCTCTTCAATTGCACCAGTCCCTGTGAAGTCCCGAGAAGCCCCTCTCAACTCCACAGTATCCCTGACTTCTCAGAGGAACCCCGCTAAGCTCCCTGAGGTTATGGGCACAAGTCGAGGGAACCCAGGGTTTCCTGCCACACCCCGAGAAAGACCTCGAGAGTTCTTCTTCGAAGCATCTTGAGGCTCGATTCCCCTACCATGACTCGAGAGCAATGAGGCGCTCCCCCACGCCACGTCCATGGAGACCTGACTTCCATGGCACCACAGGAGTCTCCCTGAGCTCCCCGTCCTATCTCGTGAGAAACCCCAACCAGGCACTGCACCTTGAGAAAACCCACGAGACGCCCCCGTCATCGCGAGATGAGGGCCTTCTTTTCCTGCATGGCCTAGAGAGCAATCCCGAGTCCTCTGTCCAAACTCCACAGGAGGCTTAACTCCATTTAGGCCACTCTTGGGCTCCAAGGGATACCCGTCGCGACTCGAGAGGAGAGCGGAGTCCATTCATTCCCTTCGAGACGAGGCCTGACTCCCCGGGTGAGTCTGGAATGCAACCCCGAGATCCCTGTCGCCCCTGGAGAGAAAAACTCGGTCCTGGACACAAACCTAGATGAGCTCTATTTTGCCCTGCAGTGACTCGAGAGCAATCTCCAGCTCTCACTTGCAACTCGAATGGAAGATTGGACTTCCCTGGGCCAACACAAGAAGAAACCTGTATTCCCCATCGTAACTCAAGAATCCTGCCGCAACTCGAGAAAAAACACGTGGGTCCCCCGTCAGCGCTAGATGAGGCCCTTGCCCACTACAGCGTCTAAAGAGAAGTCCCAGGTTCCGTCTTGAAGTGCGAAACGGTACTTGGCACCCTTGATTCAACGCGAAAAGTTACCCGACTTTCACTCAAGGAGAGCACCGAGGTTCCCGGCACTACTTCATCTGAGCCCTTTCTCTCCTCCTGATCCCGAAAGGAGGGTCGATTCCCCTGCTTTGTTTGGAAAGGGTTCCCGGACTTTCCTGCACGCCTCAGGATGAGGCCGGTCTCACGAGGAAATTCGAGATGTAGCCTCGTGGGTGGTGCAACATGCTGAAAGAACCCAATTTCCCGGTCCGCACTTGAGGAGAACCCGATGCCCTGACACCTCTTCGAAGGCAACCCTGTGGATGAAGGCACAACAGGAAGGAGCACTGACGCCCCCGTGCATCTCCGAAAAACCCGCAGGTTCCACACACATCACGAAAAGTGGTGTCATCCTTGAACAACTTGAGATGTAAGCGGAGTTCCATTCCTCCGCAGAACACGAGACCTGACACTCCTGAGCAAACTCAACAGGGACCCTGCGATCTGAGTCAGATCCGGCCTCCAGGAAGTCAGGAGCAGAACCCTGAGGTTCCTGCCTCAACTCAAGATGAGGCCCACTTCCATTGCACCAAACCCAGAGGAGTCCCGAGAGGCCTCTCCCAAATCCACAGTATCCCTGACTTCTCAGAGGCACCCTGAGACGCTCCCTGAGGTCACCGGCACAAGTCAAGGGAACACAGGGTTTCCTGCCGCAACCCTAGAAAGACATCGAGAGTTCTTTTTCTACCCGTCATGAGGCCCGATTCCCCTACCCTGACTTGAGAGCAATGACACGCTCCCCCTTGCCCCGCCAATGGAGACCTGACTTCCCTGTTGCCACACGAGAGGCTACCTGAACTCCCCGTCGTACCTCGTGAGAAACCCCACACTGGCGCCGCAGCTCGAGAAAACACACGAGACGCCCCCGTCATCTCGAGATGTGGGCCTTCTTTTCCTGCATGGCCTGGAGAGCAATCCCGAGTCCTCTCTCCAAACTGAAGAGGAGGGTTGACTCCCTTTAGACCACTCAGTGGGCTCCAAGAGATACGCGTCGCTACTCGAGAGGAGAGCCGAGTCCTTTGCTTCCCCTCGAGACGAGGCCTAACTCCCTGGGTGAGTCTGTAATGCAAACCCGAGATCCCTGTCGCCCTTGGAGAGGATCATTGGGTCCTGAACACAAGGCTAGATGAGGTCGCTTTTGCCCTGCAGTAACTCGAGAGCACTCCCCAGCTTTCCCTCGCAACCCGAATGGAAGATTGGACCTCCCTGGGCCAACACAAGAGGAAGCCTGAATTCCCAGTAGTAATTCGAGAATTCCACCTCAACTTGAGAAAAACCACGTGGTTTCCCCTTCATTGCAAGATGAGGCCCTTGCCCGCTCCAGCGTCTCAAGAGTAGTCCCACGTTCTGTCTTCAAGTGCGAAATGATATTTGGCACCCTTAATGCTACCCCAAAAGTTCCCTGACATACGGGTCGCACTAGAGGGGAACACCGAGGTTCCTGGCACCACTTCATCTGAGCCCCTTCTCCCCTCCTGATTGCGAAAGGAGGGTCGATTCCCCTGCTTTGTCTGCAAGGGGTTCCCAACCTTCTCCACGCACCTCAGATGAGGCTGTCTCACGAGGAAATTCGAGACGTAGCCTCGATGGTGGTGCCACATGCCGAAAGACCGCGATTTCCCGATCCGCTCTTGATAAGAACGCGATGCCCAGACACCTATTCGAAGATAGTGTGGATGAAGGCACAACACGAAGGGGCACTGACACCCCCGTGCATCGTCCGGAAAAGACCGCAGGTTACTCATACAGCTCAACAAGTGCCTGTCACCCAGTGAACAACTCGAGAGGCAAGCGGAGGTCCATTCCTGCACACAAGACAAGGCCTGACTCACCTCTCCCAACTATGCAGGGGGCTGCAATTGGAATCAGAAATGGAGAGGAACCCTGAGGTTCCTGCCTCCCCTCGAGATGAGGCCCCCTTCCATTTCACCAAACCCAGTGGAGTCCTGAGAGGTCTTTCCCAAGTCCACAGTATCCCTGACTTCTCAGAGGCACCCGGAGAATCTCCCTGAGGTCACCGGCACAAGTCGAGGGAACTCAGGTATTCTTGCCAAGACCCGAGAGAGATCTTGAGAGTCCTTCTTCAACGCGTCTAGAGGCCTGATTCCCCTACCATGACTCGAGAGCAATGACGCGCTCCCCCTTGCCACACGCATCGAGACCTAACTTCCCTGGCGCCACACAAGAGGCTCCCTGAGCTCCCCGTCGTACCTCCTGAGAAACCAACACAGGCGCTGCAGCTCGGTAAAACCACTGAGACCCCCCCCCCCGTCATCGTGAGATGAGGGCCTTCTTTTCCTGCATGTCCTGGAGTGCAATCCCGAGTCCTCTCTACAAACTCCAGAGGAGGCTTGACTCCCTTTAGTCCACTCAGTGGGCTCCAAGAAATACCCGTCGCGACTCGAGAAGAGAGATAAGTCCTTTGTTTCCCCTCGAGACGACGCCTGACTCCTGGGTGAGTCTGGAATGCAACCCCAAGATCCCAGTCACCCCTTGAGAGGAACATTAGGTCCTAGACACACGCCTGGATGAGGTTTCTTTTGCCCTGCAGTGACTCGAGCGCAACCCCCAGCTCTCCCTCGCAACTCGAATGGAAGATTGGGCTTCCCTGGGCCAACACAAGAGGAAGCCAGAAATCCCCTTCGTAACTCGAGAATCCCGCCGAAACTCGAGAAAAACCACGTCATTCCCCACATTCCTGGCGCACCTCAGGATGAGGCCGGTCTCACGAGGAAATTCGAGACATAGCGTCGTGGGTGGTGTCACATGCCGAAATACCCCGATTTCCCGGCCCACTCTTGAGAAGAACCCGATGCCCGGACACCTCTTCGAAGGCAACCCTGTGGACGAAGGCACAAAACGAAGGGTCACTGACACTCCCGTGCATCATTCGGTAAAAGCCGCAGGTTCCACACACAGCTCGACAAGAGGCCTGTCATCCCATGAACAACTCGAGAGGCAAGCAGAGTTCCATTCCTCCACTCAAGACGAGGCCTGACTCTCCGGTCCCAACTCTGAAGGGACCCTGCGATCGGAGTCCGAAATGGAGAGGAACCCTGAGGTTCCTGACTCCACTCGAGATGAGGCCCTCTTCCATTACACCAAAAACAGTGGAGGCCCGAGAGGCCCCTCCCAAATCCACAGTATCGCGACTTCTCAGAGGCACCCTTAGAAGCTCCCTGAGGTCACCGGCACAAGTCGAGGGAACACAGGGTTTCCTGACGCAACCCAAGAAAGACCTCGAAAATCCTCCTTCACGCGTCTTGAATGCCGATTCCCCTACCATAACTCGAGAGCAATGACGCGTTCCCCCTCGAATCTCGCATGGAGACTTGACTTCCCTGGCGCCACACGAGAGGCTCCCTGAGCTCCCCGTCATACCTCGTGAGAAATCCCACACTGGCTCCCCAGCTCGAGAAAACCCACGAGACGCCTCCGTCATCGCGAGATGAAGGCCTTCTTTTCCTGCATGGCCTGGAGAGCAATCTCGAGGCCTCTCTTCAAACTCCACAGGAGGCCTGACTCCCTTTAGGCCACTCTGTGGGCTCCAAGAGATACCCATTGGGACTCGAGAGGAGAGCGGAATTCTTTGCTTCCCCTATATACCAGGCCTGACTCCTCAGGTGAGTCTGGAATGCAACCCCGAGATCCCTGTCGCCCCTGGAGAGGAACATTAGGTCCTAGACACAAGCATAGATGAGGTCTCATTTGCCCTGAAGTGACTCGAGAGCAATCCCCTGCTGTCCCTCGCACCTCGAATGGAAGAATGGACTTCCCTGGGACAACACAAGAGGAAGCCTGAATTCCCCGTCGTAATTCGAAAATCCCGCCGCAACTCGAGAAAAACCACGTGGTTCCCCCGTCATCGCAAGATGAGGCCCTTGCCAGCTACAGCGTCTCAGGAGAAGCCCCACGTTCCATGTTGAAGTTTAAAACGATAATTGGCAACCTTGATGTTACCACAAAAGTTCCCCGACACCCTGGTCTCACTCGAGGGGAACACCAAGGTTCAGTGCACCGCTTGTTCTGAGCCCCTTATCCCCTCCTGATCGCGATGGGAGGGTCGATTACCCTGCTTTGTCTGGAAGGGGTTCCGGACCTTCCCGGCGCACCTCAGGATGAGGCCGGTCTCACGAGGAAATTCAAGACGTAGCCTTGTGGTTGGTGCCACACGCCGAAAGACCCCGATTTCCCTGTCTGCTCTTGATAAGAACCCGATGCCCGGACACCTCTTCAAAGGCAACCCTGTGGAAGAAGGCACAACACGAAGGGGCACTGACACCCTCGTGCATCGTCCGGAAAAACCCGCAGATTCCAAACACAGTTCGACAAGTTGCCTGTCACCCCATGAATAACTCGAGAGGCAAGCGGAGTTCCATTCCTCCTTACAAGACGAGGCCTGACTCTCCTGTCCCAACTCTGCAGGGACCCTGCGATCAGAGTCAGAAATGGAGATGAACCTTGAGGTTCCTGCCTCCACTCGAGATGAGGCCCTCTTCTATTGCACCAAACCCAGTGGAGTCCCGAGAGGGCCCTCCCAACTCCAGGGTATCCCTGACTTCTCAGAGGCACACTGAGAAGCTCCCTGAGGCCACCGGCACTAGTCGAGGGAACCCAGGGTTTACTGCCGTGACCCAAGAAACACCTTGAAAGTCCTTCTTTAACGGTTCTTGAGGCCCGATACACCTTCCATGACTCTAGAGCAATGACGCGCTCCCCCTCGCAATGCGCATGGAGACCTGACTTCCCAAGCGCCACATGAGAGGCTCCCTGAGCTCCCCGTAGTACCTCATGAGAAACCCCACACTGGCGCTGCAGCTCGAGAAAACCCACGAGACGCCCCCTTCATCGCGAGATGATGGCCTTCTTTTCCTGCATGGCCTGGAGAGCAATCCCGAGTCCTCTCTCCAAACTCCACAGGAGGCTTGACTCCCTTTAGGCCACTCAGTGGGCTCCAAGAGATACCCGTCGCAACTCGAGAGGAGAGCGGAGTCCTTCGCTTCCCCTCGAGACAAGGACTGACTCCCCGGGTGCATCAGGAAAGCAACCCCGAGATCCCTGTCCCCCCTGGAGACGAACATTATGTCCTGGACACAAGCCTAGATAAGGTCTCTTTTGCCCTGCAGTAACTCAAGCGCAATCCCTAGCTCTCCCTCGCAACTCGAATGGAAGACTGGACTTCCCTGAGCCAACACAAGAGGAAGCCTGAATTTCCTGACCTAACTCGAGAATCCCGCCACAACTCGAGAAAAACGACGTGGTTAACCCGTCACCACAAGATGAGGCCCTTGCCAGCTACAGCGTCTCAAGAGAAGTCTCACGTTCCGTCTTGAAGTTTGAAACGGTACTTAGCACCTTTGATGTGACTCCAAAAGTTCCCCGACATCCCAGTTTTACTCGAGGGGAACATCGAGGTTCCCGGCACCACTTCATCTGAGCCCCTTCTCCCCTCCTGATCGGGACAAGAGGGTCGATTCACTTGCTTTGTCTGAAAGGGTTACCGACCTTCCTGGTGCACCTCAGGTTGAGGTCCGTCTCAAGAAGAAATTCGAGACGTAGGCTTGTGGGTAGTGCCACATGCCGAAAGACCCTGATTTCCTGGTCTGCTCTTGATAAGAACCTGAAGGCTGGATACCTCTTCGAAGGCAACCCTGTGTATGAAGGCAAAAAACAAAGGGGAACTGACACCTCCATGCATCGTCCAGATAAAACTGCAGGTTCCACACACAGCTCGACAAGTGGCCTGTTATCCGGTGAACAACTCGAGAGTCCAGTGGAGTTCCATTCCTCCACACAAGACGAGGCCTGACTCTCCTGTCCTAACTCTGTAGGGACTCTGTGTTCAGAGTCAGAAATGGAGAGCAACCCTGAGGTTCCTGCTTCAAATCGAGATGAGGCCCTCTTCTGACAAGGTCCAGCCTCGGCTGGTCCAGGGTTTTCGAAGGGGAGACAGAGTAGGCGACCTATTGATTTATTTATCAAAGATATAAAGAGTAATAGAATGAGGATAGCTCAGTAGGAAAATTTAGTGGAGAAAAGAAGCTGAGTAGCTTGGTTTATGCGGAAAATCAGTATAACCCGTGACACCAGGTTAGCTCTTACCACGGAGGCCGCAGTCTCCCTCTCGAAGAGCGAAAAGTGCCCCACCTTAGACATCTTCTTAAGTGGTCTTCGAAGCCCAGGCAAATAAATGGTCGCAGAGGATATCCGCGCTCCAGATGGACACTCATCTGAAAATTGAGGGGAAGAATGACATTAGGAGATTAAGCGTTGGCAATCAAGGCCTGTAGCTTTAGTTTCAACAGGGGTTTTTATACCCTAAGTTACACATAGAGGATAATGGGGATGCAAAGTCAGCAGCCTTTGATCCTTATCAAAAACCAGGGTTTCTTTCCTGCAAATGTATCATATACAAATGGTTTAGGTGATTTACATCATCTTCTAGCCAGAAGACCTATTAACATTTTATGACTCTTGACAAAGACTTATCAACCATAAGACTTATTTTCTCTAAGAGTAATTATTTTAAGGTTTGGCTCCATCTTTCGAAGATAAAATTGCATTCCTATAGGGCAGATATGTAATGGGTTTACAACAAAGGAAAGAATTTATTACCTTAAGGGTCTAAAGTTAGTAACACCAAGGCCACTACTTATTTCTTCTACATACCAACTATATTAATTAATACACATTCAATTATACAATTCAGGGGATGTGGAAACTTGGCAACAAGCATTGGTTCATCAATGAAATCTTTTACTAGTTTTATTCTGACAGTTTCTAACTCTCTGAGAGGCTCTAAGCTATTTGAATATCTTAAACTTCCCGTGCCTCTCGAGGCTTGGAGACTGTAAACAATTGTATGCATTGCTGTAGGAGTCCGGGTAAACTTGTCAGGCGAGTTAGAAAACCATCTGAGGGGTTTGGATTTAAACACTACTAATTGCCCAGGAACATTATTAGTTGGAGCTGTAAGTTAGCTCTTTGACAGAGAGAGTGAGATGGTGGTGGGGGACAGCCCCCAGTAAAGTCAGAGGTGAGAGCACAAAGCAATAAAGTAGGCAGACACTGGTTTTGGGGGGTAGATGCTCAAGAATATCTGGGAGGACTCCCGAGGCTCGATCCCGCCTTTGTGTATGCCCAGCCTCCTTCCTCATGACCTTTGTCACGAGTGGAATGTCTCTTGCCGGCTCCCGGCATCTCCCCATTTTTTATTTCTTAAAACAGCCAGATGTAGCTCAGTCGCGAGCCTCTGAATACTCTGCCGAAGAATCCTGACAATACAAGGAAGAATGATTATGAGAAGCAGAATTAAAGCAGCCACCGCAGCATAGCTAAAGACATTAGACAGAATATTCTTTCCTGAGATGTAGTTAGGGAAAGTATGGAAGAAATCATTTGCTGTTCCAGCAGCAGTAAAATCTAATCGGGAGTGCTCCATGGTTGCTATTTGATAGTGAAGTTTCCCTACGTCTCAACCAATGTCAGAGCTGTTCCAGATACCTGAAATATGGTTTTGAATCTTTTCCCATTCAAAATCTGTCTCATTTACTTTCAGGGGTGTTCCACATATCCACCGATAGTCAGCATGACAAGACAATGCCATTTTCACCTTTAAAGCCTGCAATTCAGTCCCAATATGTATTACTGCTTCCTCTAGGGCGTCTACCCTCATTTCTAATTTTCTCTCTATAGCTTCCTGTGTTGCCAATGTTAAAGAAACATTTTTGGACATAGAATCAACATATTGAGCAGTATGTACTTGTTGAGTCAATGATATTTCTGCCACAGTAACAGAAGTGATTGCACTTATCAAAGCTGCTGTTCCCAAGATAAGTAAGCCCACAAACCGTCGTGTTTGCATTAAATCCTGTAGTTGTTGTAATACAGCAAGACCATAATTCAATAAGTGGTTACATCATAAGATAAGGTGGATGTTGTAGCATTACAAAGGAGCAAACATTATATTGAGGGTTTAAACAAGATGAACCAGGGAGCAGCTGTAGGCGTCAGCCCGGGGGAGCAGTGTCCCCAGCATCAGGAGGCAGAACGCGAGCGGCAGGCTGTGGGCCAAGGCGCCTATGGTGGGCGGAGGGGCAGGGTTCGTGGTTTAGGGCTAGCCGCCACCGCTTGGGCTCAGGGCGGTCCCCTCTTGCCGGTGGGGCCACGCTGGTCTGGACGGCACTCCGCGGGTGCGCTTTCCTCTCTGGCCCTCACTCGCTGCACAGACTTCTTTGCTCTAGGTCACGGGGTGCAGCGAGGTGGGTGCGAGGCGCTGCTGGTGGCACGGAGGCGAGAGCTGGCTGGGGGAGGGGGAGCGAGCGAGTGCGCGCGCCGCAAACCTGGTCTTTGGGGAATGTGACATGACGAATTTGTCTGAGATCCAAACCGGAGAATCTGCATTCTGTAGAAATATACAAGCATACCCTCTCCCACAAGTTACCAACACATCTGGCCTTTTTCACTCTCCCGTAAGGAGGCCTTTTTACTTGACCAGGGGCCGAGTCGTAGCCTGTAATTCAGGCATCTAGTGTCTCATCATTGTAGTCTGCCCCTGTGTGTTTACGTTTAAGTGATTAATTACAATTGGAACATAACTTCACTATTTGTCTAGCTGTTTCCCTATGGATATGTTAATTTAGGTCTAATGTTTAGTTTAGGTCTCTGTATAAATTTAAGTAATAAATGTATAACCTCCTTATCTCATTTTGGTATACAGGTATACAGATATACCTAAATGCAAAATGCATTTATATATGTATTTATATATGGCAACAAGTATAAAGTTATTGACATATAATATATATAAATCAATATACTTGAATTAATCTTTATAATTAATATATTAATTAATATATATTACAACAATACAACACATACACAGCTAATACCAACCAACACAAACCAATATACTGTAATAATACATGTCACACATTTATAATTATACAGTATATAGAACATTTATCATCACAGCACATCAATCCATACCAATTAATATCAGCCACACACACATTATATTCTGCCATATATATTTAATTATACAGTATATATATATGTGTGTGTATATAGTATACATATTAATTTATATACAAATTAATTAAGTATAGATCTATAAATAGAATTAGGTGTACCTTTATTATATTTTATTTATACCCATACCTAATTAGGCAAACTGTAATTAGGCAAATACATTTATATTATGTATTTATAACAATATATAAAGTATTGTTAAATGTACCACCTGTACAGCATCTCCACCCCACATACCACTTTCTCTAATCCCACCAACTCATTTTCAGTATTATGTGTTGGCCAGGAGCTGGGCCAGTCTTTCCCAGCAATGTTAAGAGACGTCTGTTCCTGTGTCTAATAGCCCTGGCGTTTTATTCTCTTGAATTAAAAGATCTTTTAAAGGCCTTGGAACTGTAATTTCCTGCACCCAAAAGGCTAGATCACTAGATCCAAATGTTTTGTGGCTCTTAGCTTGAGAAGTCAAGTTTTTCCTTGTCTGATAGTAAGGTAAAAGTAAAAGCTGTGTTACTCTTTGACCTTTATTAATTTGTACAGTTTTGATAGGCAGTGAGATCAAGACTTTAATTTCTCAATATCATCAGAATCTACTACACCATGCACCAGCGAAATTTCTTTTCTTTCTTTTTTTTTTTATTTAATTTTTTTTTAAAAGAAAGCGAGCTACGCCCCAGGACAAATCTTACAATGTCCTCAGATAGGGGGCCAGCCACTCCGGTTGGAATTGGAGTAAGTGGCACATCAGGGGTTAATATTGTTATTAAATCTCCTTGCCTTTTCGCTTTTCTCCTAGCCTGGGTGAGACCCCCCTGAGGGAGTTTTCTCCAAGGAGCACGCTCTGAATATTGTGTACTAAAAGCTCCTTTGTTTAAAAAACTTTTTATCTTCCTCAGTCTTAGGCAACACTTTGGGAGGCTTTGGGGGCAAAGTGGGGAACTCCTGGGTCCTGGGAGGCACAATCGAAGGCGGAGGTGGTCTCCTTAATTCAGAAAGTGGTGGATAAGTTTTTTAAAGGTTTGTGCAGAGGGGGAGGGAGCTCGCCAGGGCTCTCGGCCGCAGCGTCCTGTAAGCCCTCTCCTTCCTCGGGAGGTAGACCACTTTCTCCCTCCTTTTTTTTTTTCAATGGCAGAAAATATGATCTGTGCAGTAAATGGAGACTCACCACCATCCACCTCTATAGCCTCCCCCATAGGCTATTTAACAGCCTCGTGACGGAGGTCCAGGACATTTCTAAACATATTCCACAGTCAATAAATATTTGTCTATTCTTAGATGCAGAGAAATCCATTTTTAATTTTTTTTTTTATTTTTAGAGAATATTTGTATTTATTTTGTAACCTCTTTACCCTGGCTAAACTTCAGAGGGGACTAGAAAAGAAGCCTCAAGGTGAGGATCGAGTTCATCCTTGGGACTAGAGAAAATCCTTCTCCGGGAAACTCCTAGCGGTGGCCCTTTACCCCGACATGGAGGAGGAGGCATAGGGGGATGGGAGCGTCCCGAAGTTTTCCTCTTCTGTTCCGGAGATCCTTTAACTGTTTGGTAACTAAATCTTATGAACTGTCTGATCGGGGATGTTTCCCTCAACCTCCTAGGAGCGGATGGTCTGATTAGGGATGTTTTCTTAAACTTTTAGGAGCATCTTTAGCTAAAAAAAAAAAAAAAAACAACAATCCTCATCAGAATGGCATCGAGCCGCTGTTTCCTCTAAACCTTTTTCAAATTGAGGGGAGAGCTGATCTTTCTTTTCATCCCTATCTTTTACATGCTCATTGGCAGTCATAGCGGCTAGCCATTCATTTAGCTGTCGATAGCTAGGTATAGCCTCTTCATTTTCACTTTTCTTTATAACAGGTACCTTTTCAGATTTGCTTTTTTGTTTAACAGGTACTTTTCCAACTTTACTTTCCTCTTTAACAGGTACCTTTTCAAATTCATGAGCTGGATCTAAAACATCTCTAGTCATATTCCACAGAGGAAAGGTGTAAGTAGGGATTTTTTCCAAACCTTGCTGAGCACAATAAGCTCTTAGCTGTTTTCCTAGTTTTTTCAAGATATCTAGGTTAACAGTGCCTTGTTGTAGAAACCAAGGGCAGTGGTCTTGTACAAATGTAAAAAAATGATTGAATGGAAGATGTTTTAACCTTGATTCTTCTTTTACTTAATAACTGTAAAATTACTCCTATAAAGAGCTGTCTTTCATTTGATTCAGTGTTGCCCATGTCAGAAAATTAAGGATAGTAAAAGATTTTGCTTTTAGCTATCTAAAGATTAGGCCCTTTTTGTCAGCCTTTTTAGAAACCGTTTTTTCTCTCTAACTCTTCAACACTTCCCACTCCTCTCGCCCTGTCTATTCTACAGGGGGATCTGCAGCCCCCTAAGTGGGATCCTATCTGTCCCGAAAACTGAACACTGGGGGAATGGGGTTGGGGATTTACCTTCGAAATGCCTGTCTCGGGCGCCACCTGCAGAGGTCCAGCCCCAGCTGATCCAGGGTACTTGAAGGGAAGATGGAGTAGGCGACCTATTTATATATTTATTTATTCATCAAAGATATACAGAGTAATAGAATGAGGATAGCTCAGTAGGAAAATTCAGTGGAGAAAAGCAGCTGAGTAGCTTGGTTTACACGGAAAATCAATATAACCCATGACACCAGGTTAGCTCTGACCACGGAGGCTGCAAGTGCCCTCTAGAATAGAGGAAGTTGCCCCACCTTAGACACCTTATCGAGTAGGTCTTCGAAGCCCAGGCAAATAAATGGTCGCAGAGGATATCCGCGCTCCAGATGGACACTCATCTGAAAATTGAGGGGAATAATGACATGGGGAGACCAAGCGTTGGCGAGCAAGGCCCGTAACTTTATTTTCAACACAGGTTTTAATACCCTAAGTTACACATAGAGGATAATAGGGGATGCAAAGTCAGCAGTCTTTAATCCTTATCAAAAACCAGGGTTTCTTTTCTGCAGATTTATCGTATAAAAATGGTTTAGATGATTTACATCATCTTCTGGCCAGAAGACCTATTAACATTTTATGACTCTTGACAAAGACTTATCAACCATAAGAGTTATTTTCTCTAAGAGTAATTGTTTAAGGTTTGGCGCCATCTTGCAAAGATAAAATTGCATTCCTATAGGGAGGATGTGTAATGGGTTTACAACAAAGAAAAGAATTTATTACCTTAAGGGTCTAAAGTTACCAACATCAAGGCCACTACTTATTTTTTCTACATACCAACTATATTAATTAGCACACATTCAAGGATACAATTCAGGGGATGTGGAAACTTGGCAAAAAGCATTGGTTCATCAATGAAATCTTTTACTAGTTTTATTCTGACAGTTTCTAACTCTCTGAGAGGCTCTAAGCTATTTGAATATCTTAAACTTCCCGTGCGTCTCGAGGCTGGGAGACTGTACACAATCGTATGCATAGCTGTAGGAGACCGGGTAAACTTGTCAGGCGAGTTAGAAAACCATCTGAGGGGTTTGGATTTAAACACTACTAATTGCCCAGGAACATTATTAGTTGGAGCTGTAAGTTACCTCTTTGACAGAGAGAGTGAGATGGTGGTAGGGGACATCCCCAGTAATGTCAGAGGTGAGAGAACAAAGCCATAAAAAAGGCAGACTTTGGTTTTTGTGGGTAGATGCTCAAGAATATACGGGGGAACTCCCGGAGGCTCGATCCCGCCTTTGCGTATGCCGAGACTCTTTCCTCATGACATTTGTCACGAGTGGAATGTCTCTCGCTGGCTCCTGGCAATCTTCCATTGCACCAAACGCAGTGGAGTCCCGAGAGGCCCCTCCCAACACCACAGTATCAGTGTCTTCTCAGAGGCACCCTGAGCAACTCCCTGAGGTCACCGGCACAAGTCGAGGGAACACAGGGTCTCCTGTCGCAACCCGAGAAAGACCTCAAGAGTCCGTCTTCAACGCGTCTTGAGGCCGGATTCCCCTACCATGACTCGAGAGCAATGACACGCTCCCCCTCGCCATGCGCATGGACACCTGACTTCACTGGCGCCACATGAGAGGCTCCCTGAGCTCCCCGTCATACCTCGTGAGAAACCCCACACTGGTGCCGCAGCTCGGGAAAACCCACGAGACGCCACCGTCATCGCGAGATTGGGGACTTCTTTTCCTGCCTGACCTGGAGAGCAATCCCTGGTCCTTTCTCCAAACTTCACAGGAGGCTTTACTCCCTTTAGGCCACTCAATGGGCTCCAAGAGATACCTGTCGCGACTTGAGAGGAGAGCAGAGTACTTTGTTTCCCCTCGAGATGAGGCCTTACCTCGGGTGAGTCTGGAATGCAACCCCGAGATCCCTGTTGCCCCTGGAGAGGAACATTATGTCCTGGACAAAAGCCTAGATGAGGTCTATTTTGCCCTACAGTGACTCGAGAGCAACACCCATCTCTCCCTCGCAATTCGAATGGAAGATTGGTCTTCACTGGGCCAACACAAGAGGAAGTCTGAATTTCCCGTTGTAACTCGAGAATCCCGCCGCAACTCTTAAAAACCACGTGGTTCCCCATTCATCGCAATATGAGGCCTTTGCCTGCTACAGAGTCTCAAGAGAAGTCCCATGTTTCGTCATAAAGTTCGAAATGCTACTTGGCACCCTTGATGCGACCCCAAAAGTTCCCCAATATACCGGTCTCACTCCAAGGGAACACCGAAGTTCCTGGCACCACTTCATTTGAGCCCCTTCTCCGCTCCTGATCACGGCAGGAAGGTCGATCCCCCTGCTTTGTCTAGAAGGGGTTCCCGACCTTCATGGCGCACCTCAGGATGAGGCCAGTCTCACGAAGAAATTCGAGAAGTAGCCTCGTGTTGGTGCCACGTGCCGAAAGACCACGATTTCTCGGTCTTGCTCTTGATAAGAACCCAATGCCTGCACACCTCTTCTAAGGCAACCCTGTGGATGAAGGCACTACACGAGGGGGCACTGGCAACCCTGTTCATCGTCCGGAAAATCCCACAGGATCCACATACAGCTCCACAACTGGCCTGTCACCCCTTAAACAATGAGAGAGGCAAGCGGAGTTCCCTTCCTCAGACAAGACGAGGCCTGAGAATCCAATCCCAACTCTGCAGGCACGCTTCGATCTGAGTCAGAAATGGAGAGGAAACCTGAGGTTCCTGCCTCAACCCGAGATGAGGCCCTCTTCCATTAAAACAAACCCAGTGGAGTCCCGAGAGGCCACTCCCATCTCCACAGTATCCCTGACTTCTCATAGGCATTCTGATAAGCTCCTTGAGGCCACCGGCAAACGTCGAGGGAAATAAGGGTTTCCTGCCACAATCGAAGAAAGACCTCGAGAGTCCTTCTTCAATGTGTCTTGAGGTCAGATTCCCCTACCATGGCTCGAGAGCAATAACGCGCTCCCCCTCGCCATGCACATGGAGACCTGACTTCCCTGGCGCCACATGAGAGGCTCCCTGAGCTCCCTGACGTACCTCGTGTGAAACCCCACACTGGCGCCGCAGCTCGAGAAAACCCACAAGACCCCTCCGTCATCGCGAGATGAGGGCCATCTTTTCCTGCATGGCCTGGAGAGCAGTCCCAAGTCCTCTCTCCAAACTTCACAGGAGGCTTGACTCCCTTTAGGCCACAAAGTGGGCTCCAAGAGTTGCCCGTCGCGACTCGAAAGGAGAGCAGAGTCCTTTGCTTCCCTTCGACACGAGGCCTGACTCCCTGGGTGAGTCTGGAATGCAAACCTGAGATCCCTGTGGCCCTTGGAGAGGAACATTAGGTCCTGGACACAAGCCTAGATGAGGTCTCCTTTGCCCTGCAGTGACTCGAGCGCAACCCCCAGCTCTCGCTTGCAACTCGAATGGATGATTGGACTTCCCTTGCCCAACACAAGAGGAAGCCTGAAATCCCCGTCGTAACTCGAGAATCCCGCCGCAACTCGAGAAAAACCACGTGGCTCCCCCGTCATCGCAAGATGAGGCCCTTGGCCGCTACAGCGTATCAAGAGAAGTCCCACGTTCCATCCTGAAGTGCAAAACGGTACTTGGCACCCTTGATGCGACCCCCAAAGTTCCCTGACATACCGGTCTCACTTGAGGGAAACACCAAAGTTCACGGCACCACTTCCTGTGAGCCCCTTCACCCCTCCTGATCGCAACAGGAGGGTCGACTCCCATGCTTTGTCTGCAAGGGGTTCCCGACGTTCACCGCGAACCTCTGGATGAGGCCGGTCTCATGAGGAAATTCGAAAAGTAGCCTCATGGTTGGTGCCACATGCTGAAAGATCCCGAATTCCCGGTCCACTCTAGATAAGAACCTGACGCCCGGACATCTCTTCGAAGGCAACCCTGTGGATGAAGGCACAACACGAAGGGACACTGACATCCCCATGCATCGTCTGGAAAAACCCGCCGATTCCACTCACAGCTCCAAATGTGGACTGTCACCCCGTGAACAACTCGAGAGGCAAGTGAAGTTGCATTCCTTCACACAAGACGAGGCCTTACCCTCCTGGCCCAACTCTTCAGGGACCCTGCGATCGGAGTCAGAAATGGAGAGGAACCCTGAGGTTCCTGCCTCAACTAGAGAAGAGGCCCTCTTCCATTGAACCAAACTCAGTGGTGTCCCGAGAGGCCCCTCCCAACACCACAGTATCCCTGAATTCTCAGAGGCTCCCTGAGAAGCTACCTGAGGTCACTGGCACAAGTCGAGGGAACCCAGAGTTTCCTGAAGTAACCCGAGAAAGACTTGGAGAGTCCTTTTTCAACGTCTCTTGATGCCCGATTCCCCTACCATGACTCCAGAGCAAGGACGCGCTCCCCTTGCCACAAGCAGGAAAACTGACTTCCCTAGTACCACACAAGAGGCTCCCTGAGTACCCCATCGTACCTCGTGAGAAAACACACAGTGGCGCCGCAGTTCGAGAAAAACCACAAGATGCCCCCGTCAAGGAGAGATGGGGGCCTTCTTTTCCTGCCTGACCTGGAGAGCAATCCCTGGTCCTCTCTCCAAACTTCACAGGAGGATTGACTCCCTTTAGGCCACTCAGTTGGGTCCAAGAAATACCCGGTGCGACTCGAAAGGAGAGCGGAGTCCTTTGCTTCCCTCGAGACGAGGCCTGACTCCCCGGGTGAGTTTGGAATGCAACCCCGAGATCCCTGTCGCCCCTGGAGTGGAACATTATGTCCTAGACACAAGCCTAGATGAGGTCTATTTTGCCCTACAGTGACTCGAGAGCAACCTCCATCTCTCCCTCACAATTTGAATGGAAGATTGGTCTTCCCAAGGTCAACACAAGAGGAAGTCTGAATTTCCCATCGTAATTCGAGAATTCAGCCTCAAGTCTTAAAAACCATGTGGTTCCCCCTTCATTGCAATATGAGGCCCTTGCCAGCTAGAGTCTCAAGAGAAGTCCCACGTTCCATCTTAAAGTTCGAAATGCTACTTGGCACCCTTGATGCGACCCCAAAGTTCCCCAACATACCGGTCTCACTCCAGGGGAAGACCGAAATTCCCGGCGTCTCCAGGGAAGTCCCATGTTCCGTCCTTAAGTGTGAAACGGTACTTGACACCCTTGATGAGACCGCAAAATTTCGCTGACACGCTGGGTGCCTCGAGGGGAACACCGAGGGTCCCGGCACCACTTCATCTGAGCCCCTTCTCCCCTCCTGATCGCGACAGGAGAGTCGATTCCCCTGCTTTCTCTGGAAGGGGTTCCCGGCCTTCCTGGTGCACCTCAGGATGAGGCCGGTCTCAGGTGGAAATTCGAGACTAGCCATGTGTGAGGTGCCACGTGCCGAACGACCCCGATTTTCCGGTCCGCTCTTGATAAGAACCCGATGCCCGGACACCTCTTCGAAGGCAACCCTGTGGGTGAAGGCACAACACGAAGGGGCACTGACACCCCCGTGCATCATCCGGAAAAACCCGCAGGGTCTACACACAGCTCGACAAGGGGCCTGAGACTCCCGGAACAACTCGAGAGGCAACCAGAATTCCATTCCTCAGACAAGACGAGGCATGACTCTCCTGTCCCAACACTGCAGGGACCGTGCAGTCGGAGTCAGAATCGGAGAGGAAGCCTGAGGTTCCTGCCTCCCCTCGAGATGAGGCCCTCTTCCATTGCGCCGAACCCAGCAGAGTCCCGAGAGGCCCTGCCAACTCCACAGCATCCCTCACCTCTCAGAGTCACCATGGGAAGTTCCCTATAGTCCCCTGCAGAAGTCGAGGGAAACGAGGGTTTCCCGCCGCCACCCGAGAAAGACCTCGAGAGTCCTTCTTCAACGCGTCTTGAGGCCCTAGTCACTTCCCATGACTCGAGAGTGATGACCAGCTCCCCCTCGCCATGCGCATGGAGACATGAGTTCCCTGGCACCGCACGAGAGGCTCCCTGAGGTCCTCGTCGTGCCTCGTGAGAAAACCCCCATGGGAGCCGCAGCCTGAGGAAACCCATGAGACGCCCCCGTCATCGCTAGATGAGGGCCTTCTTTTCCTGCCTGGCCTGGAGAGCAATCCCGAGTCCTCTCTCCAAACTGAAGAGGAGGCTCGACACCCTTGAGTCCACTCATTGGGCTCCAAGAGATCCGTGTCGTGACTTGAGAGGAAAGCGGAGTCCTCTGCTTCCCCTCGAGGCGAGGCCTGACTCCCTGGGGGAGTCTGGAATGGAAACCCGAGATCCCTGTCTTCCCTTGAGAGGAATATTAGGTCCTGGACACACGCCTCGATGAGGTCTCTTTGGCCCTGTAGTGACTCGAGCAGAACCCCCAGCTTTCCCTCGCAACTCCAGGGGAAGATTGGGCTTCCCAGGGCCAACCCAAGAGGAAGCCTGAAATCCCCGTCGTTTTCGAGAATCCAGACTCAACTCGAGAAAAACGACGTGGTTCCAACGTCTTCACAGAATGAGGCCCTTGCCCGCTACAGCGTCCCCAGGGAAGTCACATGTTCCGTCCTGAAGTGGGAAACGGTACTTGGCTCCCTTGTTGCGACCCCTAAAGTTCCCTGAAATGCCGGGTTCCCTCGAGTGGAACACCTAGAGTCCCGGCCCCACTTCATCTGAGCCCCATCTCCCCACCTGATCACGACAGGAGAGTCGATTCCCCTTCTTTGTGTGGAAGGTGTTCCCGGCCTTCCCGGCGCACCTCAGGATGATGCTGGTCTCACGAGGAAATTCGAGATGAGCCACGTTGGTGCTGCCACATGCCGAACGACCCCGATTTCCTGGTCCGCTCTTGAAATGAACCCGATGCCCGGACACCTCTTTGAAGGCAACCCTGTGGGGGAAGGCACAAAATGAAGGGGCAATGACACCCCTGTGCATCTTCTGGAAACACCCGCAGGTTCCACACACAGCTCGACAAGGGGCCTGAAACCCACTGAACGACTCAAGAGGCAAGCAGAGTTCCATTACTCAGACAAGACGAGGCCTGACTCTCCTGTCCCAACCCTGCAGGGACCCTGCGGTCAGAGTCAGAAATGGAGAGGAAGCCTGAGGTTCCTGCCTCCAATCGAGATGAGGCCCTCTTTCATTTCGTCAAACCTAGTCGAGTCCTGAGAGGCCCCTCTAACTCCTCAGTATCCCTCACCTCTCAGAGGCACCTGGGAAGTTCCCTAAGGTCCCCGGTAGAGGTCGAGGGAAATAAGTGTTTCCCGCCCCTACCCAAGAAAGACCTCGAGAGTCCTTCTTAAATGCGTCTTGAGGCCCTAGTCCCTCCCATGACTCCAGAGCAATGACGCGATCTGCCTGGCCACACGCATGGAGGCCTGACTTCTCTGGCGCCACACGAGAGGCTCCCTGAGCTCCCCATCATATCTCGTGAGAAACCCAACACTGACGCCGCAGCTCGAGAAAACCCATGAGATGCTCCCGTCATCAAGAGAGGAGGGCCATCTTTAACTGAATGGTATGCAGAATAAGCGTGAACCTTCTGTCCAAGCTGCACAGGACGCTTGACTCCCTTTAGGCCACTCATTGGGCTCCAAGAGTTACACGTCGTGACTCGAGAGGATAGTGGAGTCCTTTGCTTCCACTCGAGACGAGGCGTGACCCACCAGGTGAGACTGGAATGCGACCCCGATATCCCTGTTGCCCCTGGAGAGGAACACTACGTCCTGGACCCAAGCCTAGATGAGGACTCTTTGCCCTGAAGTGACTCGAGAGCAACCCACAGCTCTCTGTGACAAGTTGAATGGAAGATTGGACTTCCTGGGCCAACACAAGAGGAAGCCTGAATTCCCCGTCGTAACTCGAGAATCCCGCCGCATCTAGAGAAAAACCACGTGTTTCCCTTGTCATCGCAATATGAGGCCCTTGCCCGCTAGAGCATCTCCAGAGAATTCCCACGTTCCGTCTTGAAGTGCGAAACTGTACTTGGCACCCTTGATGCGACCTCAAAAGTGCCGTGACATACCGGTCTCACTCGAGGGGACCACCGAGGTTCCCGGCACCACTTCATCTGAGCCCCTTCTCCCCTTCTGATCGTGACCGGTGGATCGATTCCCCTGCTTTGTCTGCAAGGGGTTCCCTGCCTTCCCGACGAACCTCAGGATGAGGCCGGTCTCCCGAGGAAATTCGAGACGTAGCCTCGTGGGTGGTACCACATGCTGAAAGACCCCAATTTTCTGGTACGCTCTTGAAAAGAACCCGACGCCCGGACACCTCTTTGAAGGCAACCCTTTGGATGAAGGCACAACACGAAGGGGCACTGACACCCCTGTGCATCGTCTGGAAAAACCCGCAGGTTCCACACACAGCTCAACAAGTGGCCTGTCACTCCGTGAACAACTCGAAAGGCAAGCGGAGATCCATTCCTCCACAGAAGACCAGGCGTGACTCTCTTGTCCATACTCGGCAGGTACTCTGCGACCCGAGTAAGAAATGGAGAGGACCCCTGAGGTTCTTGCCTCCATTCGAGATGAGGCCCTCTTCGATTGCACCAAACCCAGTTGAGTAACCAAAGGGCCCTCCCAAATCCACAGTGTCCCTGACTTCTCAGAGGCACCCTGAGAAGTTGCCTGAGGTCACCGACACAAGTCGAGGGAACCCAGGGTTCCCTGCCGCAACCCGAGAAAGACCTCGAGAGTCCTTCTTCAATGCGTCTTGAGGCCCGATTCGCCTACTATGACTCGAGAGCAATCACGCACTCCCCTTCACCACACGCACGGAGACCTGACGTCCCTAGCACCACACGAGAGGCTCTCTGAGTTCCCCGTCGTACCTCGTGAGAAATCTGATACTGGCGCCGCAGCTGGAGAAAACCCACAAGACGCCCCCGTCATCGCGAGATGAGGGCCTTTTTTCCTGCATGGCCAGGAAAACAATCCCGAGTCATCTCTCCAAACTCCATAGGAGGCTTCACTCCCTTTACGCCACGCAGTGGGCTCCAAGAGATACCCGTCGCGACTCGACAGGAGAGCGGAGTCCTTTTTTTCCCCTCAAGACGAGGCCTGACTCTCCGGGTGAGTCGAGAATGCAACCCTGAGATCCCTGTCGGCCCAGTAGTGGAACACTAGGTCCTGGACACAAGCGTAGATGATGTCTATTTTGCCCTGCAGTGACTGGAGAGCAATCCCCAGTTCTAACTCGCAACTCGAAAGGAATACTGGATTTTCCTGGCGCCATACAAGAGGCTCCCTGAGATCCCCGTGGTACTTCATGAGACACCCCACACTGGTGCCGCAGCTCGAGAAAACCCACGAGACGCCACCGTCATCTCGAGATGAGGGCCTCCTTTTCCTGCATGGCCTGGAGTCCAATCCCGAGTCCTCTCTCCAAACTCCACAGGAGGCTTGACTCCCTTTAGTACACACATTGGGCTCCAAGAGATACCCATCGCGACTCGAGACGAGAGCGGAATTCTTTGCTTACCCTCGAGGTGAGAACTGACTCCCCGGATGAGTCTGGAATGCAAACCCGAGATCCCTGTCGCCCCTGGAGAGCAACGTTAGATCCTGGACACAAGCCTAGATTAGGTCTCTTTTGCCCTGCAGTGACTCTAGTGCAATCCCCAGCTCCCCCTCGCAACCCGAATGGAAGATTGGATTTCAAGGCCAACAAGAGGAAGCCTAAATTCCCGGTCATAACTCGAGAATCCCGCCGCAACTCGAGCAAAACCACGTGGTTCTCCCGTCATCGCAAGATGAGGCCCTTGCCCACTACAGCGTTTCAAAAGATGTCCCAGGTTCCGTCTTGAAATGCGAAACGGTACTTGGCACCCTTGATGCGACCCCAAAAGTCCCCCAACACGCCAGTCTCACTCAAGGGGAACACCGAGGTTCCCGGCACCACTTCATTTAAGCCCCTTCTCCCCTCCTGATGGTGACCGGTGGGTCGATTCCCCGGCTTTGTCTGCAAGGGGGCCCGACCTTCCCTGCACAACTCAGGATGAGGCCGGTCTCATGGGGAAATTCGATACGTAGCTTTGTGGGTGGTGCCACTTGCCGAAAGACTCCAATTTCCCGGTCCGCTCTTGATAAGAATCCGATGCTCGGACACCTCTTGGAAGGCAGCCTTGAGTATGAAGGTACAACACGAAGGGGCACTAACACACCTGTGCATCATCCGGAAAAACGGGCAGGTTACATACACAGCTCGACAAGTGGCCTGTCACCTCGAGAACAACTCGAGAGGCAAGAGGAGTCCCATCCTCCAGAAAAGACGAGGCCTGACTCTCCTGTACCAACATGCAGGGACCTTGCGATCTGAGTCAGAAATGGAGAGGAACACTGAGGTTCCTGCTTCAACTCGAGATGAGTCCCTCTTACATTCCACCAAATGCAGAGGAGTCTCGAGAGGCCCCTCCAAACTGCACAGTATCCCTGACTTCTCAGAGGCACTCGGAGAAGCTCCCTGAGGTCGCAGGCACAAGTCAAGGGAACCCTGGGTTTTATGCAGTAACCCGAGAAAGACCTCGAGAGTCCTTCTTCAACCCGTCTTGAGGCCCGATTACCCTACCATGACTCGAGAGCAATGACGAACTCCCCCTAGCCATCTCATGGGGACCTGACTTCCCTGGAGCCACACGAGAGGCTCCCTGAGCTCCCTCTCGTACCTCGTCAGAAACCCGGCACTAGCGCGGCAGTCTAGAAAACCCACGAGACGCCGCCGTCATCGCGAGATGAGGGCCTTCTTTTCCTGCATGGCCTGGAGAGGAATCCCGAGTCCTCTATCCAAACACCACAGGAGGCTTGACTCCCTTTAGGGCACACAGTGGGCTCCAAGAGATACCCATCGCGACTCAAAAGGACAGCGGAGTTCTTTGCTTCCCCTCGAGACGAGGCCTGATTCCCCAGGTGAGTCTGGTATGCAACCCCCAGATCCCTGTCGCCCCTAGGGACGAACATTAAGTCCTGGACACAAGCCTAGATGAGGTCTATTTTGCCCTGCAGTGACTCGTGGACAATCCCCAGCTCTCCCTTGAAACTCGAATGGAAGATAGGACTTCCCTGGGCCAACACATGAGGAAGACTGTGTTCCCCGTCGAAACTCGAGAATCCCGCCACAACTCGAGAAACGCCACGTGGTTTCCCCGTCATCGCAAGATGAGGCCCTTGCCCCCTACAGCGTCTCAAGAGAAGTCCCACGTTCCGTCTTGAAGTGCGAAACGGTATTGGCACCCTTGATGCGACCTCAAAAGTTCCTCGACACACCGGTCTGACTCGAGGAGAACACCGAGGTTCCCGGCACCACTACATCTGGGCCCCTTCTCCCCTCCTGATCGTGACAGGAGGGTTGATTCCCCTGTTTTGTCTTGAAGGGGTTCCCGCCTTTCCTGGTGCATCTCAGGATGAGGCCGGTCTCACGAGGATATTCGAGACATAGCCACGTGGATGGTGACACATGCCGAAAGACCCCGATTTCCCGGTTCACTCTTGATAAGATCCCAATGCCCGGACACCTCTTTGAAGATAACCCTTTTGATGAAGGCACAACACGAAGGGGCACTGACACCCCCGGGTATCGTCCGGAGAAACCCGCAGGTACCACACACAGCTCGAGAAGTGACCTGTCACCCCGTGAACAACTGGAGAGGCAAGCAGAGTTCCATTCCTCCACACAAGACGAGGCCTGACTCTCCTGTTCGAACTCTGCAGCGAAACTGCGATCCGAGTCAGATCTGGCCCAGGGGAAGTCAGGAGAGGAAACATGAGTTTCCTGCCTCCACTCGAGATGAGGCCCTCTTCCATTGCACCGAACCCAGTGGAGTCCCGAGAGGCCCCTCCCAACTGCACAGTATCCCTGACTTCTCAGAGGCACCCTTAGACCTTCCTGAGATCACCGGCACAAGTCGAGGGAACCAAGGGTTTCCTGCCCCAACCCGTAAAAGACCTCGAGAGTCCTTCTTCAACGCGTCTTGAGGTGCGATTCCCCTACCATGACTCGAGAGCAATGACACGCTCCCCCTAGCCACGCGCATAGAAACCTGACTTCCCTGGCGCCACAGGAGAGGCTCCCTGAGCTCCCCATTATACCTCGTGAGCAACACCACACTGGAGCCACAGCTCGAGAATACACACGAGACGCCCCAGTCCTCACGAGATGAGGGCCTTCTTTTCCTGTATGGCCTGGAGAGCAATCCTGAGTCCTCTCTCCAAACTCCACAGGAGGCTTGACTCATTTTAGGCCACACAGTGAGCTCCAAGATATACCCGTCGCGACTCGAGAGGAGAGCGGTGTCCTTGGCTTCCCCTCGAGACGAGGCCTAATTCCCAGGGTGAGTCGAGAATGCAATGCCGAGATCGCTGTCGCCCCAGCAGAGGAACATTAGGTCCTGGACACAAGCCTAGATGAGGTCTATTTGGCCCTGCAGTGTCTCGAGAGCAATCCCCAGTTCTAACTCGCAATTCGAATGAAAACTGGACTTCCCTGGGCCAGTTGAAGAGGAATCCTGAATTCCCCGTCGTAACTCGAGAATCCCGCCACAACTCAAGAAAAACCACGTGGTTCCCCCGTCATCGAAAGATGAGGCCCTTGCCCGCTACAGCGTCTCAAGAGAAGTCCCACGTTCCATATTGAAGAGTGAAAAGTTACTTGGAACCCTTGATGCAACCCCAAAAGTTCCCCGACATACCAGTCTCACTTGAGGAGAACACCGAGGTTCCCGGCACCACTTCATCTGAGACTCTTCTCCCCTCTTGATCGCGACAGGAGGTTCGATTCCCCTGCTTTGTCTGGAAGGCGTTCCCGACCTTCCTGGCGCACATCAAGATGAGGCCAGTCTCACGAGGAAATTCGAGACATAGCCTCATGGGTGGTGCGACATGCCAAAAGACCCCGATTCCCTGGTCCGCTCTTGATAAGAACCCGATGGCAGAACCCAACTCGAAGGCAATCCTGTGGATCAAGGCACAACACGAAGGGGCAGTGACACCCCGGTGCATCGTCCAGAAAAACCAGCAAGTTCCACATACAAATCGACAAGTGGCCTGTCACCCCATGAACAACGCGAGAGTCAAGCGGAGTTCCATTCCTCCACACAAGACGAGGCCTGACTCTCCTGTCCCAACTCTGCAGGGACTCTGGGTTCCGAGTCAGATCCGGCACATTCGAAGCCAGGAGAGGAACCCTGAGGTTCCTGCCTCAACTTGTCATGAGGCCCTCTTCCATTGCACCAAACCCAGTGGAGTTCCGAGAGGCCCCTCCCAACTCCACAGTGACCCTGACTTCTCAGAGGCACGCTGAGAAGCTTCCTGAGGTCACTGGCACAAGTCGATGGAACCCAGGGTTTCCTGCTGCAACCCAAGAAAGGCCTTGAGAGTCCTTCTTTAACACGTCTTCAGGCCCAATTCCCCTACCATGACTCGAGAACAATGACGGGCTCCCTCTCACCACGTGCATAGAGACCTGACTGCCCTGGCACCACGTGAGAGGCTCACTGAGCTCCCAGTCTTACTTCGTGAGAAACCCCACACTAGCGCCACAGCTCGAGAAAACCTACGAGACGCCCCAGTCATTGGGAGATGAGGGCCTTCATTTCATGCATTGCCTGGAGAGCAATCCCGTGTCCTCCCTCCAAACACCAGAGGAGGTTTGACTCCCTTTAAGCCACTCAGTGGGCTCCAAGACATACCCGTCCGACTCGAGAGGAGAGCAGAGTCCTTTGCTTCCCCTCGAGACGAGGCCTGACTCCAAGGTGAGTCTGGAATGCAACCCCGAGATTTCTGTCGCCCCTTGACATGAACATTAGGTCCTGCACACAAGCCTTGGTGGGGTCTCTTTTGCCTTCAGTGACTAGAGCGCACCTCCAGCTCTTCCTCGAATCTCGAATGGAAGATAAGACTTTTGTGGGCCAACACAAGAGGAAGCATGAATTCCCTGTGGTAACTCAAATATCCCACCGCAACTCGAGAAAAACCAAGTGTTTCCGCAGTCATTCCAAGATGAGGCCCTTGCCCGCTGGAGCACCCCAAGAGAAGTCCAACGTTCCATTTTGAAGAGTGAAACGGTACTTGGAACGCTTTATGCGACCCCAAAAGTTACCCGACATACCTGTCTCACTTGAGGGAAACACCGAGGTTCCCAGCAGCACTTCATCTGAGCCACTTCTCCCCTCCTGATCGCCACAGGAGGGTCGATTCCTCTGCTTTGTCTGGAAGAGTTTCATGACCTTCGCGGCACACCTCAGGATGAGGCCGGTTTCATGAGGAAATTCGAGACAACCCACGTGAGTGCTGCCAAATGCTGAACGACCCCGATTTCCCAGTCCGCTCTTCATAAGAACCCGATGTCCGGACACCTCTTCGAAGGCAACCCTGTGGATGAAGGCACAAATCGAAGGATCACTGACACCCCCGTGCATCGTCTGGAAAAACCTGCAGATTCCACACACAGTTTGACAAGGGGCCTGAAACCCGATGAACAACTCGAGAGGCAAGCGGAGTTCCATTCCTCAAAAAAGACGTAGCCTGACTCTCCTGTCCCAACTCTGCAGGGACCCTGCAGTCTGAGTCCGAAACAGAGAGGAAGTCTGAGGTTCCTGCCTCCCCTCGAGATGAGGCCCTCTTCCATTGCAACAAACCCAGCGGAGTCCCGAGAGGCCCCGCCAACTCCACAGTATCCATCAACTCTCAGAGACACCCTGGGAAGTTCCCTAAGGTCCCCTGCAGAAGGCGAGGGAAATGACTTTTCCCGACACAACCCGAGAAAGACCTCGATAGTCCCTCTTCAACTCGTCTCGAGGCCCTAGTCCCCTCCCGTGACTCGAGAGCCATAACGCGCTCCCCCTCGCCACGCGCAGGGAGACCTGACTTCCCTGGCGCCGCACGAGAGGCTACCTGAGATCCTCGTCGTGCCCCGCGAGAAAAGCCCCAAGGGCGCCGCAGCTCGAGGAAACCCCTGAGACTCCCCCGTCCTCACGAGGTGAAGGGCCTTCTTTTCCTACATGGCCTGGAGAACAATCCCGAGCCCTCTCTCCAAAATGAAGAGGAGGCTTGACTCCACTGAGGCCACTAGGGGGCTCCAAGAGATCCGCGTCGCGACTCGGGAGGACAGCGGAGTCCTTGGCTTCCCCTCGAGACGAGGCCTGGCACCCCGGGGGATCCTGGAATGCAACCCCGAGATCCCTGCCTTCCCTGGATAGGAACATTAGGTCCTGGACACACGCCTAGATGAGGTCTCTTTGGCCCTGCAGTGACTCAAGGCAGCCCCCAGCTTTCCCTCGCCACTCGAATGGAGGACGGGGCTTCCCAGGGCCAACAGAGGAGGAAGCCTGTAATCCCCGTCGTCACTCGAGAATCCCACCGCAAATCGAGAAAAAACACGTGGTTTCAACGTCTTCGCAAGATGAGGCCCTTGCCCACTACGGCGTCTCAAGGGAAGTCCCATGTTCCGCCCTGAAGTGCGAAACGGTACCTGACACCCTTCGTACGACACCCAAAAGTTCCCTGACACGCCGGGTTCCCTCGAGGGGAACACCGAGAGTCCCGGCACAGCTTCATCTGAGCCCCTTCTCCCCTCCTGATCGCGACAGGAGAGGCGATTCCCCTGCGTGGTCCAGAAGGGGTTCCCGGCCTTCCCGGCGCACCTCAGAATGAGGCCGGTCTCAAGGGGAAATTCGAGACGAGCCACGTGGGTGGTGCCACATGCCGAACGCCCCCGATTCCCCGGTCCGCTCTTGAGAAGGACCCGAGGCCCGGACCCCTCTTCGAAGGCAACCCTGTGGGTGAAGGTACCACTCGAAGGGGCACTGACACCCCCGTGAGTCGTCCGGAAAAACCCGCGGTTTCCACACACAGCTCGACGAGGTGCGTGAGACACCCTGAGCAATTCGAGAGGCAAGCGGAGTTCCCTTCCTCAGACAAGACGAGGCCTGACTCTCCTGTCCCAACTCTGCAGGGACCCTGTGGTTGGAGTCCGAAAAGGAGAGGAAGCCTAATTTTCCTGTCTCCCCTCGAGATGAGGCCCTCTTCCATTGCGCCAAGCCCAGCGGAGTCCCGAGAGGCCCCACCAACTCCACAGCATCCCTCACCTATCAGAGGCACCATGGGAAGTTCCCTCAGGTCCCTGGCAGAAGTCGAGGGAAATGAGGCTTTCCCGCCGCAACCCCAGAAAGACCTCGAGTGTCCTTCTTCAACGCGTCTGGAGGCCCAAGTCCTCTCCCATGACTCGAGAGCCATGACGCGCTCCCCCTCGCCACGCGCACAGAGACCTGACTTCCCTGGAACCGCACGAGAGGCTCCCTGAGATCCTCGTCTTGCCTCGTGAAAAACCCCCACGGGCGCCGCAGCTCGAGGAAACCCCTGAGAAGCCCCCATCCTCGCGAGGTGAGGGCCTTCTTTTCCTGCCTGACCCAGACCTCAATCCTGAGTCCTCTCTCCAAACTGAAGAGAAGGCCTGACTCCCTTGAGGCCACTCAGTGGGCTCCAAGAGATCTGCGTCGCGACTTGAGAGGAGAGCGGCATCCTTTGCTTGCCCTCGAGGCTAGGCCTGACTCCCCGGAGGAGTCTGGAACGCCACCCTGAGATCCCTGTCTTCCCTTGAGAGGAACGTTAAGTCCCGGACACAGGCCTAGATGAGGTCTCTTTGGCCCTGCAGTGACTCGAGTGCAACCCCAAGCTTTCCCTCGCAACTCGAATGGAAGATTAGGCTTCCCGGGGCCAACACAAGAGGAAGCCTGAAATCCCCGTCGTAACTCTAGAATCCCGCCGCAACTCGAGAAAATCCACATGGTTCCAACGTCTTCGCAAGATGAGGCCCTTGCCCGCTACGGCGTCTCAAGGGAAGTCTCAGGTTCTGTCCTGAAGTGCGAAATGGTACCTGACTCCTTTCATGTAACCCCCAAAAGTCCCCCACACGCCGGTTTCTCTCGAGGGTAACACCGAGGGTTCCAGCCCCACTTCATCTGAGCCCCTTCTCCCCTCCTGATGGCGACAGGAGAGTCGATCCCCCTGCGTTGTCTGGAAGGGTCCCCGGCCTTCCCGGCACACCTCAGGATGAAGCCGGCCTCACTAGGAAATTTGAGACTAGCCCCGTGGGTGGTCCCACATGCCGAAAGACCCCGATTTCCCGGTCCGCTCTTAAAAAGAACCCGAGGCCCAGACACCTCTTCGAAGGCAACCCAGTGGGTGAAGGCACAACACGAAGGGGCACTGTCACCGTCATGCATTTCCGGAAATACCCGCAGGTTCCACACACAGCTCAACAAGGGGCCTGAGACCCCCTGAGCACCTCGAGAGGCAAGCGGAGTTCCCTTCCTCAGACAAGACGATTCCTGACTCTCCTGTCCCAACTCTGCAGGGACCCTGCGGTCGGAGTCCGAAACGGAGAGGAAGCCTGAGGTTCCTGCCTTCCCTGGAGATGAGGCCCTCTTCCATTGCGCCAAACCCAGCGGAGTCCTGAGAGGCCCCGCCAACTCCACAGCATCCCTCATCTGTCAGAAGCACACTGGGAAGTTCCCTAAGGTCACCGGTAAACTTTTATTGCACAAGGTCCCCATGAAAAGGCCCACGCAGCAGGACAGCCACAGATTCTCTCTGCCATTAAAGGGCAGTAAGGTGCCCTCCCCTCTTCTTTGCTGCCTCGGCGGCCACCAGGGTGCAATTCGCATACCCTTCCCTTTCCCATCCTAGCAGGTGCTCCAGGGCCCGCTGGCCTACAAAGTGCCAGAAGCAGGGCTGGGCCAGCCGGCCAGAATTCAGGGTTCTGTCCCTTGAACTTCCAGCGGACACTAGGCTGCTTGGGAAAACCGCGCAGACTCTGAGGATTTTCAGCAGAGGGGTGGAGTGGTAAAGGCCTTGACCCCAAAGACGAGGCCTTCCTGCGACCGCCAGGTTGGGGAGCTCTGAGACTGTGCCAACACAGGGCGGAATACATGGTTCCCTGCTCCACGCAGTCCCCGTTCCCTTACCTGTGTTCCACACCCCTCCGCTGTGGCCAATGGATGCCGATCCTTGGGGATCCAGGAGTTCACGAAATGGGCATTCCCAGCCGCAATGGCGACCCCCAACAGCACATCTGGAAAGCCCTCCCCCACCCCTGCCAGGAGTCGACCCCCGCTGCGAATGGACCCCCACCCTGCCCCGCGCCGCCAGGTTTCGTCCCGGCCCTGCCGGGCTCCCGGCGGGTTCCCAGCCATATTGGCGACCCCCGGGAGCACAACAGGGACCGACCCCCCACCCACAGCGAGCGGAATCACGACCTGTGCAGCCCAGGTTTACCCCACCCTGGCTGCGCTCCCGGCGCGTTTCCAGCCGCAGTGGCCATCTCCGAGAGCACAACTGGGAAGCCCTCCCCTACCCCCGCCAGGAGCCGACACCCGCCCTGCGCCGCCTGGGGCGCCCCACCCCTGCCGCGCTCCAGGGGCGCTGACCACCTTCACCAGCGGCTCTCGGTGAGCCCCGTCCCCACGCCCGGTTCCAGGAGAGGCTCTCGGACCTCGCTGCTGCCGCCAGGTCAAACATGAGGACAATACATACACCCCACAGAGACAATCCAAGCTGTCTATGATTTAGGGATAAAACGAGGACTACAGAAAGGCAAGATGACCTGACCTAGGAGGGCCATGATATTCTATAGAACCAGACAAAGTTGGTTACCAAGGAAACTTTTTTCCTTGGAACCCGGAAAGCTGGTTCTTTGCATATGCAATGACCAACAATTAGCTTGTTACCCAAGCCTGCCTTACTGCCACCTCCATCCCCCCACTCCCCAGAAGACTGGCTCAAAGAAATATTTTAAATCTCAGGCGGAAACCTGGAAGATGTCTTGTCTGTCTGTTTGGATTAAGGTATGTGTCAGTGTGAGCCTTGTGTTTTTTGATAATATTGCTCAAGTTCTGTGTTCTGATTTCAATGGTCTCAAGACAAGGCAGCCCTTCCAAATCAAACTGCTGGAAATACAAGAAAACATTGACCTAAATGAATGTCAGAGTCCCGTGAACTGGGAACTAGTCAATATTAAATATCTAGTATTTTTGGTTTTGCTCCTCCATTATAGACATGTCTAAGAGTCAACAACATTAAGCACAACATGTTCATAGTGCCTAGGTTTCTTTTGAGGTAAAAATTGCTCTATTGTTATATCTGTCACAAGCTTGTCAGCAAGAAACTACCTGGAAACGACAACAACAAAAGTAAAAAATGTAAATGTGATATGAGCTTTTAGACAAACTCTTTACAATAATTATACTCTAAAATATCTGCCTCTCATAGTCTTGATTGAAGGCAGAGGAGAAGGGGGTGACAAGGGTACGATGGTTGGATGGCAGCACTGACTCGATGGACATGAGTTTGAGCAAGCCCCTGGAGCTGGTGACAGACACGGAAGCCTGGCGTCCTTCAGGCCACGGGGTCCCAGAGTCAGACACGACTGAGCAACTGAACTGAACTGAACTAACAAACGTTTCTCCAGGTGTTTTGGTTACCCGAGTTTCTATCCTTGTGACGACAGTGTATTGAATAGCTAGGTTATTTCCAAATAAATGAAAGTTCTGAAACATTCACGACTTGAAAGGACCTCCCTTTTACACAGAAACAAAAGAGTTTTTTGACTCTCCATGAATAGTGTCTGGCACCATCCTGACATGTTAAATGTAAGAAAGCAATTGTTTTGTTTTGTTTTGTTCTGTTCTTGGGGGTGGGGGGAGGGGGGCGGGCTATAGCCAATGCCAATATAAAAGTCAGTTCTTGGTTGCTGAAGGGAAATGTATGACTTGTTATATCAAGAAAGTATGTGGAATGCAATGGCACTTGAGGAAGGAAAACGAAGTAGTTCTGTCTTACAGGTGGCAGTTTCAGGATGGGAGAAGCAAAGGAATGGGTACAGAATGGGATAAGGAGGTTGTAGGGAAAGTGGACCCCCAGAAAAGAGTTCTGTGCCTAGCACAAGTTTTCTTGAGATGTCGAACTGCCTTTGCTAATGGAGTTTAAGTTTCTTTACCTCTTAAGTGATCTCTTCTAGGTTGACCTAGAACAGAAATCTTTGGTTAGCTTTGGCTAAGTGGAGAAGTAGTGTTTCACGGTGACATATGTGATCCTTCCTGACTGTTTGCAGCCCTTTTGATATCGATGCCTTGCTTCTGCTGCTGCTGCCGTCACCGCTGCTGCTAAGTCGTTTCAGTCGTGTCCGACTCTGTGCGACCCCATAGACGGCAGCCCACCAGGCCCCGCAGTCCCTGGGGTTCTCTAGGCAAGAACACTGGAGTGGGTTGCCATTTCCTCCTCCCATGCATGAAAGTGAAAAGTGAACGTGAAGTCGCTCAGTGGTGTCCGACTCTTAACCACCCCATGGACTGCAGCCTACCAGGCTCCTCCATCCATGGGATTTTCCACGCAAGAGTACTGGAGTGGGGTGCCATTGCCTTCTCCCATATCTATGCACAAGCCTGCGTAAATAATTGACTTCTAGCTAGCTTTGGGATGCCAATGACCATCCACCCTTACCAGGCAACAGAGAAGAGAAAAACACTTACCACAGGAGGTCCTGGTAAGGAACAAGGAACTGACAAGCTCCCGCCAACCAGGATTCTGCAGAGGTCAACAAGAGGTCAGTAAGAGATGGAAGACTGCAGTCCAGAGGTCCTAGCAACTTCCATCTTGCAGCAGAGACCCAGCATAGTCAAAACGAATTCAATGTTGAAAAAAATAAGTAAACAAATAAAGGACAGAAGTCCTTTGAACACATGACTGAGATTAGGGGTGAGGCAGTACATGTACGGTGCCCGGAAAATCTTAAAGTATGAGAAAGGAAAGAATTTAAAGACAACTATCAAGCTGTCCGAACTGATAAAAACGAAAGATTACACAGTTTTTTCTGTATATATTAGCAGATAATAATCTGAAAAGGAATTTAAAAAAATTCCCTTTCAATAATGTCAACATGAACACAACACTTTGCCATGGATGTAACGAGGATGACAAGACTGGCACACTGGAAATTATACACCCTGGCTGAAAACTATCCTGAATACATGGACAGATATTCCATAACAATGGAAAGACTTAAGATGGCAATACCATGGAATGCATCTTCAATCTGAAATGAAGATTTGATATGATTTGATCGCTCAGAGCTTTTGTGTCATCAATTGTTATTAAAGTATAAATGAGATAGAGAAAGCTGCTGACTTAGACTTGAGGCGGGGTGTACGCCCTGCTGGTCTCTAGCCAGATATTCTACAGGCACTAGCAGTCAGCTAAGGAAAGAAAGGCACTGTCTCAGGGAATGGCACCAGGCCCCTCCCCCACGACATGCCTTGAGGTCACATTGGCAGCAGGTGAGTCATCCTGGGCCAAAAACTGATTGACATGAATCTTGAAGAAAGGCAGTATTCCAGGCAAATATATCATTTCCTTAACATAGATTAGGAGAACAAGGTACGAGGAAAACATACTGTTTTGTTCAAGTCGCTTCTGAGCCTATTGGGGGAACCGACCTGAAGCCAGAATCCAGCAGATATACATAGGATATTTACATCGCTTAAGACAAACATTTCCTCAGGAACAAATGCATTGCTTAGCTCAAGGTTTGTCTGAGAAATTCTTACACATCAGTAGATGGCTCCGAGCTGGGTTTCTACACACAAGAACATGAATGCAAAGGACAAGTCTGCACAGCCCATCTGCCCCCCTCCCCCACAGCCAGCAGCATTTCCAAGTGACCTCCTAAGGCCTTCCCCAAAATACAGGGGCACCTCTGGGTTTCCTGTTTCAAGCTCTTCGAACACTTTTCTTAAAAAAAAAAAAAATCCTGCACACTTCTTGATAGAATGCCACAGTGCAAGGAAAACAGGCCTTCAATACTTAAACCTCCCTGTGCCAAACACTTGGGGCTTGGTTTTGTTTTGTTTTGTTTTTTAATTACACCACCGCATAATTTAAACTTTTCACAATTTCTAATTATTCAGTACCAAAACACCAAACTTTTATTGCACAAGGTCCCCATGAAAAGGCCCACGCATCAGGACAGCCACAGATTCTGCCATGAAAGGGCAGCAAGGTGCCCTCCCCACTTCTTTGCTGCCTGGGCGGCCACCAGGGTTTGAAATCCATGCACCCTACTAACTTTCTAGGGTGCAATTCGCGGACCCTTCCCTTTCTCATCCTAGCAGGTGCTCCAGGGCCCGCTGGCCTACAAAGTGCCAGAAGCAGGGCTGGGCCAGCCGGCCAGAGTTCAGGGTTCTGTCCCTTGGACTTCCAGGGGACACTAGGCTGCTTGGGAAAACCGTGCAGACTGAGATTTTTCAGCAAAGGGGTGGAGCGGTAAAGGCCTTGACACCAAGGGCGAGGCCTTTCTGCAACCGCCAGGTTGGGGAGCTCCGAGAATGTGCCAACAGAGGGCGGAATACGTGGTTCCCTGCTCCAAGCAGTCCCAGTTCTCTGACCTGTGGCCCGCAGCCCTCCGCTGCACCCACTAGATGTGGATCCTTGGGGACACATTAGCATAGGAAATGGGCGTTCCTAGCTGCAGTGGCGACCCCGGAGAGCACAACTGGGACCGAACCCCCACCCACAGCCATCTAAATCTCGACCCGCGCAGCCCAGGTTTACCCCGCCCCGGGTGCGCTCCCGGCGCGTTTCCAGCCTCAGTGGCCACCACCGAGAGCACAACTGGGAAGCCCTCCCCCACCCCCGCCAGGAGCCGAACCCCGCTCCGTGCCACCAGGGTTCACCCCGCCCCTGCCGCACTCCCAGCGCGTTTCCAGCTGCAGTGGGGACCCCCGAGAGCACAACTGTTACCACCCCCCACCCCCTCCCGACTGGAACCCCGACCCGCGCCGCCTGGGATCGCCCCGCCCCTGGCGCGCTCCCGGCGCATTGCCCACTTCCACCAGGGGCTCCCGGTGAGCCCTGTCCCCACGCCCCGTTCCAGGAGAGGCTCTCGGACCTCGCTACTGCCGCCAGGTCAAACACGAGGACAATACATCCACCCCACAGAGACAATCCAAGCTGTCTATGATTTAGGGTTCAAATGAGGACTACAGAAAGGAAAGATGTCCTGACCTAGGAGGGCCATGAGAGTCTATAGATCCAAACAAAATTGGGTACCAAGGAAGCTTTTTTCCTTGGAACCCGGAAAGCTGGTTCTTTGCATATGCAATGACCAACAATTAGCTTGTTACCCAAGCCTGCCTCGCTGCCACCCCCACTCCCCCCCCCCCCCACTTCCCAGGAAAATGGCTCAAAGAAATATTTTAAATCTCAGGCGGAAAACTGGAAGATGTCTTGTCTGTCTGTCTGGATTAAGGTGTATGTCAGTGTGAGCCTTGTGTTTTTTGATAATATTGCTCAAGTTCTGAGTTCTGATTTCAATGGTCTCAAGACAAGGCAGCCCTTCCAAATCAAACTGCTGGAAATACAAGAAAACATTGACCTAAATGAATGTCAGAGTCCCGTGAACTGGGAACTAGTCAATATTAAATATCTAGTATTTTTGGTTTTGCTCCTCCACTATAGACATGTCTAAGAGTCAACAACATTAAGCACAACATGTTCATAGTGCCTAGGTTTCTTCTGAGGTAAAAATTGCTCTATTGTTATATGTGTCACAAGCTTGTCAGCAAGAAAGTACCTGGAAACAGCAACAACCAATGTAAAAAATGTAAATGTGATATGAGCTTTTAGATAAACTCTTAACAATAATTATACTCTAAAATATCTGCCTCTCATAGTCTTGATTGAAGGCAGAGGAGAAGGGGATGACAGAGGATAAGATGGTTGGATGGCATCACTGACTCGATGGACATGAGTTTGAGCAAGCCCCTGGAGTTGGTGATGGACACGGAAGCCTGGCGTCCTGCAGGCCACGGGGTCACAAAGAGTCAGACTCGACTGAGTAACTGAACTGAACTGAACTTACAATCGTTATTCCAGGTGTTTTGGTTACCTGAGTTTCTATCCTGGTGCTAAACTAAGTGATGACAGTGTATTGAATAGCTAGGTCACTTCCAAATAAATGAAACTTCTTAAACATTCACGACTTGAAAGGACCTCCCTTTTACACAGAAACAAAAGAGATTTTTGACTCTGCATGAATAGTGACTGGCACCATCCGAACATATTAAATGTAAGAAAGCAATTTTTTTGTTTTGTTTTGTTTTGTTCTGTTCTTGCAGGAAGCGGGGTGGGCGCTATTATCACTGATAGGTATGCTCACCAATCTATCAAATGCCAATATAAGAGTGAGTTCTTGGTTGCTGAAGGGAAATGTATGACTTGTTATTACAAGAATGTATGGAATGCAATCACACTTTAAGAAGGAAAACGAAGTAGTTCTGTCTTACAGGTGGCATTTTCAGGACGGGAGAAGCAAAGGAATGGGTACAGAATGGGATAAGGAGGTTGTAGGGAAAGTAGGCCCCCAGAAAAGAGTTTTGTGCCTAGCACAAGTTTTCTTGAGATGTTGAACTGCCTTTGCTAATGGAGTTTAAGTTTCTTTACCTCTTAAGTGATCTCTTCTAGGTTGACCTAGAACAGAAATCTTTCGTTAGCTTTGGCTAAGAGGAGAAGTATTGTTTCACGATGACATATGTGATCCTACCTGACTGTTCTCATCCCCTTTGATATCTATGCACTGCTGCTGCTGCTGCTGCAGCTGCTAAGTGGTTCAGTTGAGGCCGACCCTGTGCCACGCCATAGATGGCAGCCCACCAGGCCCCGCAGTCCCTGGGGTTCTCTAGGCAAGAACACTGGAGTGGGTTGCCATTTCCTCCTCCTATGCATGAAAGTGAAAAGTGAAAATGAAGTCACTCAGTGGTGTCCGACTCTTAGCCACCCCATGGACTGCAGCCTACCAGGCTCCTCCATCCTTGGGATTTTCCAGGAGTGGGGTGCCATTGCCTTCTCCCATATCTGTGCACAAGCCTGCCTAAATAATTGACTTCTAGCCAACTTTGGGATGCCCATGACCACCCACCCTTACCAGGCAACAGAGAAGAGAAAAACACTTACCACAGGAGGTTCTGATAAGGAACAAGGAACTAACAAGCTCCCACCTACCAGGAATCTGCAGAGGTCAACAAGAGGTCAGCAAGAGATGAGAGACTGCAGTCCAGAGGTCCTAGCTACTTCCATCTAGCAACAAACACCCAGCATAGTCAAAACGATTTCAATGTTAAAGAATAAATAAATAAATAAAAGGACAGAAGTTCTTTGAACACATGTCTGAATTTAGGGGTGAGGCATTACATATGTGTCCCAGGATAATCTTAAAGTGTCAGAAAGTAAAGAAATTAAAGACAACTATCAAGCTGTCCAAACTGATAAAAATGAATGATTACACAGTTTTATCTGTATACATTAGCAGATAATAATCTGAAAAGGAATTTTAAAAAATTCCCTTTCAATAATATCAACATGAATAAAACACTTTGCCATGGATGTAACGAGGATGACAAGACTGGCACACTGGAAATTATACACCCTGGCTGAAAACTATCCTGAATACATGGACAGATATTCCATAACGATGGAAAGACTTAAGATGGCAATACCATGGAATGCATCTTCAATCTGAAATGAAGATTTGATATGATTTGATCGCTCAGAGCTTTTGTGCCATCAACTGTTATTAAAGTATGAAAGAGATAGAGAAAGCTGCTGACTTAGACTCAAGGCGGGGTGGGGGGGGTAGTAAGAGTACCCCCTGCTGGTCTTTAGCCAGATATTCTACAGGCACTAGCAGTCAGCTAAGGAAAGAAAGGAACTGTTTCAGGGAATGGCACCAGGCCCCTCCCCCACGACATGCATTGAGATAATATTGGCAGCAGGTGAGTCATCCCGGGCCAAAACTTGATTGACATGAATCTTGAAGAAAGGCAGTATTGCAGGCAAATATATCATTTCCTTAACATAGATAAGGAGAACAAGCTAGGAGGAAAACATGCTGTTTTGTTCAAATCGCTTATGAGCCTTTTTGGGGAACCGACCTGAAGCCAGAGTCTAGAGGAAATACATAGGATATTTACATCGCTTAAGACAAACATTTTCTTAGGAAAAAATGCATTGCTTAGCTCAAGGTTTGTCTGCGAAATTCTTACACATCAGGAGATGGCTCCGAGCTGGGTTTCCACACACAAGAACATCCATGCAAAGGACAAGCCTGCACAGCCCATCTGCCCCTCTCCCACACAGCCAGCAGCATTTCCAAGTGACCTCCTAAGGCCTTCCCCAAAATACAGGGGCACCTCTGGGTTTCCTGTTTCCCTCACATCGAACACTTTTCTTAAAAAAAAAAAAAATCCTGCACACTTCTTGATAGAATGCCACAGTGCAAGGAATACAGTCCTTCAATATTTAAACCTCCATTTGCAAAACACTTGGAGCTTGGTTTTGTTTTGTTTTGTTTTTTAATTACACCACCACATAATTTAAAGCTTTTACACGTTCTAATTATTCAGTTCCAAAACACCAAACTTTTATTGCACAGGGTCCTCATGAAAAGGCCCACGCAGCTGGACAACCACAGATTCTGCCATGAAAGGGCAGCAAGGTGCCCTCCCCCCTTCTTTGCTGCCTGGGCGGCCACCAGGGTTTGAAATCCATGCACCCTACTAAGTTTCTAGGGTGCAATCCATGGACCCTTCCCTTTCCCATCCCAGCAGGTGCTCAAGGGCCCGCTTGCTTACAAAGTGCCAGAAGCAGGGCTGGGCCAGCCGGCCAGAGTTCAGTGTTCTGTCCCTTGGACTTCCAGCGGACACTAGGCTGCTTGGAAAAACCGCGCAGACTCTGAGATTTTTCAGCAGAGGGGTGGAGCGGTAAAGGCCTTGACCCCAAAGGCAAGGCCTTTCTGCGACCGCCAGGTTGGGGAGCTCCGAGAATGTGCCAACAGACGGCGGAATACTTGGTTCCCTGCTCCACGCAGTCCCAGTTCCCTTACCTGTGGTCCGCAGCCCTCCGCTGCACCCACGGGATGGCGATCCTTGGGGACCCAGGAGCGGACGAAATGGGCGTTCCCAGCCGCAGTTGCAACCCCCGAGAGCGCAACTGGGAACCCCTCCCCATCCCCCCCGTGAGCCGACCCCGCCCCGCTCTGCCAGGGTTAGCCCCGCCCCTGCCGCGCTCCCTGCGGGTTCCCAGCCGCAGTGGCGACCCCGGGAGCACAACTGGGACCGACCCCCACCCAAAGCCATCTGAATCTCGACCCCCGCAGCCCGGGTTTACCCAGTCCCGGGTGCGCTCCCGGCGAGTTTTCAGCCTCAGTGTCCACCTCTGAGAGCACAACTGGGAAGCCCGCCCCCACCCCCGCCAGAAGCCGACCCCCGCCCCACGCCGCCCGCGTTCGCACCGCCCCTGCACGGTCCAGGTACCTTCCCAGCTTCTAGCGTTCACGCCCGGGTAGGAGCAGGATGTAGGAGTATGGGAGATGTGTCTGGAGCCTGACAGCCTCAGCTCCGCTCTGGCCTGCCCTTTGGACCTAGGAGCCAGGCCAACTTGCAGAGGGCTTAGGGCCCCATTGTATGCAAACTACCAAGGCCTACCGCAAGGAGAGCTCTGTCCGAGGGAAGGGAAGTGCCCCAGGCTGCGTTCCCAAGCTGTTGCTTGGCAATGCAGACTCAGCGGTAAACGGAGGGAATCAGGCTCTCTGTAGCCGCAGCTTCACACACAGGTGTGTCTCCGTAGGAATCAAGAAAGATCCTGACAGGGTGAGGTTCATTAGAGCTATACTAAAGAGCAAAGGCTTGTCCATGTGGTCTTGCCTTCCCCTGTGCCTTTGGGTCTCCAGGCTCGGCCCCAGCTCCGTGGAAACAACCCCTGAGAAAATATCTTCAAGATACGCTTTTCCCAGTGTCTGGGAACCGGGGTTCGTAGGAGGAGAGAAAAGCACGCCTCCATCGGGAACAAAAATGCAGCCCACCTGCCTGTGTTTTGAAGCCTCTATTTGGAAGGAATGGGTTAGCTTCTCCTAAAGGAGACCTCCAGATCTGCTCAGAAGTCGGTAATTCCAGAGGCAGGGTACTGTTTCCTGACTGCCCTTTGCTAGCCTTGCAAAGATATTCCTAGATTCTAGAGTTATTTTCCATGAAGGAGCAGGCTTCGGGAATGTGTCAGACGGGACTGGCTCCTTATTGACCTCAGCTCAGCTATTGCCTTTCCATTCAAACTAGGACAAGGCCCTAGTTTATGAAGGGTAAGGGTCTTCTTCTTTGCAAACTGCCAAGGGCTACAGCAATGAGACCTCTGTCAAGGTGAGGGAAGCCTAAGAGGATGGATTCTCAAGCAGGTGCTTTGCCACAAACCATCAGCACCCCACGGAGAGAATCAAGCTCCCTGTGCACCAAAGTTGGGAGTGTAGCTTCACACACAGAGTTGTCTCTATAGGAGCCAAGAATGTTCCTGAGAGATTAGATTCACTAAACCTCTCCTACAGAGCATAGACCTGTCAATGTGGTTTTGCCTTCCCCTGTGAGTTGGGTCCTCGAGGTCCGCCACACCTCCGGGGAAACTGTCCCTGAGAAAAGATCTCCAGGAACCGCTTCGCCGAGGCTGGGAAATGCTGTTCACAGGAAGTAAGGCAAGCGAATCTCCTGCAGAGTAAAAGAGGCCTTACAGTCCCTGGAGGAGCAGGCTGCCAGAGTGTGTGAAACCTGACTGTTGCCTTACTGGCCTCAGCTCCGCCATTGCCTGTTCATCCGAGCTAGCACCCAGGCCTACTTGGAAAAGCATTTGGGTGCAGATTTCTACAAAGTGCCAAGGGCTACAGCAGTGAGAATTCTCTCAGTGGTAAGGGAGAGCACTTTATGGATTCTCAAGCTGTTTTCTGAATGACAGCGTCAAAATGAACAGAGAGAATCAGGCTCTCTGTGCCCCTATGTTAGGTACGCAGCTTCACACACAGAGGTGTCTCTATAGGAGCCAAGAATGCTCCTGAGAGATGAGGTGCACTAGAGGTCTGCTACAGAGCATAGACCTGTCCATGTGGTCTTGCCTTCCCCTGTGCCTTTGGGCCCCGGGCTCGGCCCCAGCTCCGTGGAAAGAACCCCTGAGAAAATATCTTCAAGATACGCTTTTCCCAGAGGCTGGGAACTGGAGTTCATAGGAGGAGAGAAAAGCAAGCCTCCTTCGGGCACGAAATGCAGCCAACCTGCCTGTGTTTTGAAGCCTCTATTTGGAAGGAATGGGTTAGCTTCTCCTAAAGGAGACCTCCAGATCTGCTCAGAAGTCGGTAATTCCAGAGGCAGGGTGCTGGTTCCTGACTGCCCTTTGCCAGCCTTGCAAAGACATTCCAAGATTCTAGAGTTATATTCCATGAAGGAGCAGGCTTCGGGAATGTGTCAGAGGGTACTGGCTCCTTATTGGCCTCAGCTCAGCTATTGCCTTTCCATTCAAACTAGGACAAGGGCCTACTTTATGAAGTGTAAGGGTCTTCTTCTTTGAAACTGCCAAGGGCTACAGCAATGAGACTTCTGTCAAGGCGAGGGAAGCCTAAGAGGACGGATTCTCAAGCAGGTGCTTTGCTACAAAGCATCAGCACCCCACGGAGAGAACCAAGATCCCTGTTCCCCAATGTTGGGAGTGTAGCTTCACACACAGAGTTGTCTCTATAGGAGCCAAGAATGTTCCTGAGAGATTAGGTTCACTAAACCTCTCCTACAGAGCATAGACCTGTCCATGTGGTTTTTCCTTCCCCTGTGAGTTGGGTCCCCGATGTCCACCACACCTCCGGGGAAACTGTCCCTGAGAAAAGATCTCCAGGAACGGCTTCGCTGAGGCTGGGAAACGCTGTTCACAGGAAGTAAGGCAAGCGAATCTCCTCCAGAGAAAAAGAGGCCTTACTGTCCCTGGAGGAGCAGGCTGCCAGAGTGTGTGAAACCTGACTGTTGCCTTGCTGGCCTCAGTTCCACCATTGCCTGTTCCTCCGAACTAGGACCCAGGCCTATTTGGAGAAGCGTTTGGGTGCGGATTTCTACAAAGTGCCAAGGGCTACAGCAGTGAGAATTCTCTCAGCGGTCAGGGAGAGCATTTTATGGATTCTCAAGCTGTTTTCTGAACGACAGGGTCAAAATGAACTGAGAAAATCAGGCTCTCTGTGCCCCTATGTTAGGTACGCAGCTTCACACACAGAAGTGTCTCTATAGGAGCCAAGAAAGTTCCTGAGAGATGAGGTTCACTAGAAGTCTGCTACAGAGCATAGACCTGTCCATATGGTTTTGCCTTGCCCTGTGAGTTGGGTCCCTGAGGTCCGCCCCAGCTCAGGGGAAGGAGCCACTGAGAAAAGATCTCCAGGGACCGCTATTCCCCCAGGTTGGCAAACGCAGTTCACAGGAGGTAACACAAGCGAGCCTCCTGCAAGGTACAACAGGCCTTAGTGTCCCTGGACGATCAGGCTGCAAGAGTGTGTGAGACCTGACTGGTTCCTTACTGGCCTCAGCTCCGCCATTGCATGTTCCTCTGAACTAGGACCCAGGCCTACTAGGAGAAGGGTTTGGGTATGGATTTCTAAATACTGCCAAGGGGTATAGCAATGAGAACTGTGTCACGGGTAAGGAAGAGCATTGTATGGATTTTCAAGCTGTTGTTTGAACGACAGCTTCAAAGCTGCACAGAGAGAATCAGACTCTGTCTCCATGTTCGGTACACAGCTTCACAGACAGGGGTGTCTCCATAGGAAACAAGAACGTTCCTGACAGAGTGAGGTTCACTAGAGCTCTCCTAGAGAGCAAAGACTTGTCCATGTGGTTTTTCTTCCCCTGTGCGTTTGGGGCTCCAGGCTCGGCCCCAGCTCCGTGGAAACAACCCCTGAGAAAAGATCTTCAAGATCCGCTTTTCCCAGAGGCTGGGATGTGGGGTTCATAGGAGGCGGGAAAAGCAGGCCTCCTTCAGAGAGCAAGAGGCAGCCAAGCGGCCTGCGTTTGGAAGCCTCTATTTGGAAGAATGGGTTAGCTTCCCCTAAGGGAGACCTCCAGATCTGTTCAGAAGTCGGTAATTCCAGAGGCAGTGTGCAGGGTCCTGACTGCCCTTTGCCCGCCTTGCAGAGACATTCCTAGATTACAGTGTTATTTTCCATGAAGGAGCAGGCTTCGGGAATATGTCAGACTTGACTGGCGCCTTATTGGCCTCAGCTCAGCTCTTGCCTTTCCTTTCAAACTAGGACAAGGGCCCACTTTATGAAAGGTAAGGGTCCTCTTCTTTCCAAACTGCCAAGGGCTACAGCAATGAGACCTCTGTCAAGGCGAGGGAAGCGTAAGCTGATGGATTCTCAAGCAGGTGCTTTGCCACAAAGCATCAGCACCCCACGGAAAGAATCTGGCTCCCTTTGCCCCTACGTTGCGTGTGTAGCTACACGCACAGAGGTGTCTCGATAGGAGCCAAGAATGTTCCTGAGAGAGGAGGTTCACTGTTGGGGGCCAGAGTGAGGCACTCCGCCCATGGCAAAGGTCATGAGGAAGGAGGCTCGACATACGCAAAGGCGGGATCGAGCCTCAGGAGTCCCCCTGGAAATCCTCGAGCATCTACCCCCATCACCAGAGCCTGCCTACCTTACTACTTTGTGCTCTCACCTACACCTCTGACTTTACGGGGGGCTGTCCCCCACCACCTCTTTCGGAGAAGGAGTTAACCTAGAGCTCCAGTTGATAAAAACCCCTCGGTGTGACAAGAGTGTTTTAACCTACAAACTCCTCTGAAGGTTCTCTAGCCTGCCTGACAGGCTTGTCCGGCCACATGTGATTGCTCACAGCCTCCCAACCATGAGAGGCACGAGATGCTTTAAACCTTCTAAAAACAGGTTCCTTAGAAAAGTTAGAAAATTATTAGTATAAGTATAATGGGCTGATTAGAAATCATATTGGTGAAGGGTTTTTCATTTGTTGAGCTGATGTTTACTGCTAAGTCTCCACATCCCCTGCCCTTATACACATTAATGAATATATAGAAGAAATAAGTATTAACCTTTGATATAAATCACGTTAGACCTTAGGCTAAGTAAATTCTTTCCTTAACTAAAACCCACTACACCCTCACCCTATAGGAATGTAACTTTATTTGGGTTGGCGTCTGTTTTAAGAATAATCACCCCTGGAGAAATAAGTGTCCTGGTTGACTGACCGCTGTCACAAGGAGAGGGTCGTAAATTGTCAGCAGGCCCCCCGGCCAGAAGATGATGTAACACCCCTAAGACCTCTGTATACTTTTGTATGGAGCACCTGACTTTGATAAAAGTCAGGACTGCTGACCCCATGTGACTTTTGCATAACATCTCACTGTATAAAAGTAGACCATGGAAAATAAAGAATTGGGATCAGTTTCTCGAAATACTGGTCTCCCCATGTCTCTCTCTCACTCTCACTCTGGTTGAGTCTCCATCTGGAGCGTGGAACCCACCAAGCTTACTAATTTTGCCTGGGCATCTAAGATCCGACCGGGGAGGCCTCAGAGTCTCCTCTCCTTCGGGAGAATGGAAGGACGCCTGCGGCCTATGTAAGTGGTGCAAGCTTCTTGTCTTGAAGTTTTATTGGTCCCCCGCGTAAACCAAGCTACTCAGCCTCTTTTCTCCACTGAATTTTCCTACTGAGCTATCCTCATTTTATTACTCTTTATATCCTTAATTAACGTTTAATTAAGCAGTTGTTCCCTGACCCTCGCCTACGCCGTCTCTGCTTCAAATACCCTGGATCAGCTGGGGCTGGACCCCGGCAGTTCACTAGAGATCTCCTACAGAGCATAGACCTGTCCATTTGGTTTTGCCTTCCCCTGTGAGTTGGGTCCCCGAGGTCCGCCCCAACTCCGGGGAAACAGCCCCTGAGAAAAGATCTCCAGGAACTGCTTTCCGCCCAGGCTGGGAAACGCTGTTCACAGGAAGTAAGGCAAGCGAGCCTCCTGAAGGGAAATAGAGGCCTTACTGTCCCTGGAGGAGCAGGCTGCCAGAGTGTGTGACACCTGACTGGTGCCTTACTGGCCTCAGCTCCGCTATTGCATGTTCATCTGAACTTGAACCCAGGCCTACTTGGAGAAGTGTTTGTGTGCCGATTTCCAGAAACTGTGAAGGGCTACAGCAATGATAACTCTCTCAGTGGTAAGGGAGAGCATTGTGTGGATTCTCAATTTGTTGTTTGAACGACAGCGTCAAAGCTGCACAGAGAGAATCAGGTCTCTGTGTCTCTATGTTGGCAATGCAGCTTCCCACACAGAGATGTCCCCGTTGGAGCCAAGAACATTCCCCATAGACTGAGGTTCACTAGAGCACTCCTAGAGAGCAAAGACTTATCCATGCGGTTTTCCCTTCCCCTGTGCGTGTGGGTCTCTGGGATCAGCCCCTGCTCCTTGGAAACAGCCTCTGAGAAAAGATCTCCAAGAATCTCTTATCACCCAGGCTGGGAAGTGGAGTTCACAGGAGGTGGGATAAGCAAGCTTCCTTCGGCAAGAAGAGACAGCCAACCGGCCTGTGTTTGGAAGCCTATATTTGCAAGGAATGGGTTAGTTTCTCCTGACCGAGACCGCCAGATGTGCTGAGAAGATAGAAATTCCAGAGGCAGGGTCGAGGTTCCTGACTGCCCTTTGCCAGCCTTGCAAAGACATTCCCAGATTCTAACGTTATTTTCCATGAAGGAGCAGGCATCGGGAATATGTCAGACTTGACTGGCGCCTTACTGGCCTCAGCTCAGCTACTGCCTTTCCATTCAAACAAGGACAAGGGCCTACTTGGTGAAGGGTAAGGGTCTGCTTCTTTCCAAACTGCCAAGGACTACAGCAATGAGACCTCTGTCAAGGTGAGGGAAGCCTATGCAGATGGATTCTTAGCAGGTGCTTTGCCACAAAGCATCAGCACCCACAGAGAGAATCAGACTCCCTTTGCCACTATGTTGGGTGTGTAGCTTCATGCACAGAGGTGTCTCTGTAGAAGCCAAGAATGTTTCTGAGAGTTGAGGTTCACTAGAGCTCTCCTACAGAGCATAGACCTGTCCATGTGGTTTTGTCTTCCCCTGTGAGTTGGGCCCCCGAGGTCCGACCCAGCTCCAGGGAAACAGCCCCTGAGAAAAAATCTCCAGGAACAGCTTTGCGCCCAGGCTGGGAAATGCAGTTCACAGGAGGCAAGGCAAGCGAGCCTCCTACAGGGAAAAAGAGGCCTTACTGCTCCTGGACGATCAGGCTGCAAGAGTGTGTGAGACCTCACTTGTGCCTTACTGGCCTCAGCTCCGCCGTTGCCTGTTGTTCCGAGATAGGACCCAGGCCTACTTGGAGAAGGGTTAGGGTGCGGATTTCTACAAACTGTCAAGGACTACAGCAATGAGAATTCTCTTAGCAGTAAGGGAGAGCATTGTATGGATTCTCAAGCTGTTGTTTGAATGACAGCTTCAAAGCTACACAGAGAGAATCAGGCTCTCTTTTCCCCTATTTTGGCTGAGCAGCTTCACACACAGATTTTGACTCTGTTGGAGCCAGAAATATTCCTGAAAGACTTAGGCTCACCAAAGCTGTCCTCCAGAGCAAAGACATTGGATGTGGTTTTGCCTTCCCTTGTCAGTATGGGTCCCCTAGCTTGGCCCCAGCTCCGGGGATACAGCCTCTGAAAAAAATCTTCCAAGAAGCGATTTTCCTCCAGGCTGTTAAGCGGAATTTGCAGTTTGCAAGTTAAGGAAGCCTGCTTCGTGGAAGAGCAAGCAGCCAACTGGCCCTGTGTTAGGAAGCCTGTATTTGAAAGGAATGGGTTAGCTTCTACAGCGGGAGAACCTCAGATCTGCTCAGGGGGCTGAAATACTAGAGTCAGGGTCGAGGTTCTCCCTTGTCCTTTGCGCACCTTGCAAAGACATTCCTAGCTTCTAGCGTTAGTGTCCCTGTAGTAGCAGGCTGCAGGAGCGTGTGATAAATGACTGCCGCGTTCCTGTCCTCAGCTCCGCTATTGACTTTCTATTCGAACTAGAACCCAGGCCTACTTTGAGAGGGGTTAGGGTCCAGTGTTTTCAAACTGCCAAGGGCTACGGCAATGCGAGCTCTGTCAGAGGTAAGAAAAGAGCAATTGGTTGGATTCTTCAGCTGCTGCGTGGCTGCACAGCTTCCGCGCCGCATGGAGAGCATGAGGCTCCTTGTGGCCCTATTTTGGGTATGCAGCAACATGCACACAGAATGTCTGTGTTCACTTATGTACAGGCTTATGAACACTAGAGCTCTCCTACAGAGCAAAGACCACTCAGTGGGCTCCAAGAGATGCCTGTCGCGACTCGAGAAGAGAGTGGAGTCCTTTGCTTCCCCTCGAGATGAGGCCTGACTCCCCGGGTGAGTATGGAATGCAACCCCAAATCCCTGTCGCCTATGGAGAGGAACATTAAGTCCTGGATACAAGCCTAGATGAGGTCTAGTTTGCCCTTCAGTGAATGGAGCCCAATCCCCAGCTCTCCCTGGCAACTCGAATGGAAGATTAGACTTCCTGGGCCAACACAAGAGGAAGCCTGAATTCCCCGTCGTAACTCGAGAATCCCACCGCAACTCGAGAAAAACCACATGCTTCCCTCGTCATCGCAAGATGAGGCCCTTTGTCCGCTACAGCATCTCAAGAGAAGTCCCACATTCCATCCTGAAGTGCGAAACGGTACTTGGCACCCTTGATGCGACCCCAAAAGTTCCGCGACATACCAGACTCACTCAAGGGGAACACCGAGGTTCCCGGCACCACTTCATCTGAGCCCCTTCTCCTCTCCAGATTGCGACAGGAGGGTCGACTCCCCTTCTCTGTCTGCAAGGGGTTCCCGACCTTCCGGGCGCACCTCAGGATGAGGCCGGTCTCATGAGGAAGTTCGAGACGTAGCCTCGTGGGTGGTGCCACATGTCGAAATACCCCAGTTTCACGGTCCACTCTTGAAAAGAACCCGATGCCAGCACACCTCTTTGAAGGAAAACCTATGGATGAAGGCACAACACGAAGGGGCACTGACACCCGCGTGCATCGTCCAGAAAAACCCGCAGGTCCCACAGACATTTCGACAAGTGGCCTGTCACCCTGTAAACAACTCGAAAGGCAAACGAAGGTCCATTCCTCAACAGAAGACTAGGTGTGACTCTCTTGTCTCTACTCTGCAGGGACCATGGGATCCTAGTCAGAAACGGAGAGGAAGCCTGAGGTTCCTTCGTCCACTCGAGACGAAGCCCTCTTCCATTGCACCACAACCAGTGGAGTCCCGAGAGGCCCCTACCAACTCCACAGTATCCCTGAGTTCTCAGAGGCACAATAAGAAGCTCCCTGAGGTCACAGGCACAAGTCGAGGGACCCCTGGGTTTTCTGCCGTGACTCGAGAAAGACCTCGAGAGTGCTTCAAAATGTGTTGAGTCGTGATTCCCCTACCATGACTCGAGAGCCATGACACGCTCCCCCTCGCCACGCGCATGGAGACCTGACTAACCTGGCACTGCACGAGAGGCTCCATGAGTTCCTCATCGTACCTCGTGAGGAAACCCACACTGGCGCGGCAGCTCGAGGAAACACATGAGACACACCGGTCATCGCGAGATGAGGGCCTTATTTTCCTGCATGGCCTGGAGACCAATCACGAGTCCTCTCTCCAAACTGAAGAGGAGGCTAGACTCCCTTGAAGCCGCTCAGGGGGCTCCAAGAGATCCGCGTCGCGACTCGAGAGGAGAGCGGAGTCCTTGGCTTCCCCTCGAGACGAGGCCTGACTCCCCGGGGGAGCCTGGAATGCAACCCCGAGATCCCTGCCTTCCCTGGAGAGGAATATTAGGTCCCGGACACACGCCTAGGTGAGGTCTCTTGGCCCCTGCAATGACTCGAGCGCAACCCCCAGCTTTCCCTCGCAACTCGAGGGGAAGATTGGGCTTCCCAGGGCCAACGCAAGAGGAAGGCTGAGATCCCCGTCGTAACTCGAGAATCCCGCCGCAACTCGAGAAAAACCACGTGGTTCCCACCTCTTGGCAAGATGAGGCCCTTGCCCGCGACGGCGTCTCAAGGGAAGTCCCCTGTTCCGCCCTGAAGGGCGAAACGGTCCCTGACAGCCTTCCTGCGACCCCCAAAAGTCCCCCGACACGCCGGGGTCCCCCGAGGGGAACACCGAGGGTCCCGGCACCGCTTCCTCTGAGCCCCTTCTCCCCTCCTGATTGCGACAGGAGAGGCGATTCCCCTGCGTGGTCTGGAAGGGGTTCCCGGCCTTCCCGGCGCACCTCAGGATGAGGCCGGTCTCACGAGGAAATTCGAGACGAGCCACGTGGGTGGGGCCACATGCCGAACGCCCCCGATTCCCCGGTCCGCTCTTGAGAAGGACCCGAGGCCCGGACCCCTCTTCGAAGGCAACCCTGTGGGTGAAGGCACAACACGAAGGGGCACTGCCACCCCCGGGCATTGTCCGCAAAGACCCGCGGGTTCCACACAGAGCTCGACGAGGGGCCTGAGGCCCCCTGAGGAACTCGAGAGGCCAGCGGGGTTCCCTTCCTCAGAGAAGACGAGGCCTGACTCTCCTGTGCCAACTCTGCAGGGACCCTGCGGTCGGAGTCCGAAACGGAGAGGAAGCCTGAGGTTCCTGCCTCCCCTCGAGGTGAGGCCCTCTTCCGTTGCGCCAGACCCAGCGGAGTCCCGAGGGGCCCCGCCACCTCCACAGGATCCCTCGCCTCTCAGAGGCACCCTGGCAAGTTCCCTAAGGTCCCTGGCAGAAGGCGAGGGAAACGAGGGTTTCCCACCGCCCCCCGAGAAAGACCTCGAGAGTCCTTCTTCAACGCGTCTCGAGGCCCTAGTCCCCTCCCGTGACTCGAGAGCCAGGACGCGCTCCCCCTCGCCACGCGCATGGAGACCTGACTTCCCTGGCGCCACACGAGAGGCTCCCTGAGATCCTCGTCGTGCCTCGGGAGAAAACCCCCACGGGCGCCGCAGCTCGAGGAAACCCCTGAGACGCCCCCGTCCTCGCGAGCTGAGGGCCTTCATTTCCTGCATGGCCTGGAGAGCAATCCCGGGTCCTCTCTCCAAACGGAAGAGGAGGCTGGACTCCCTTGAGGCCGCTCAGGGGGCTCCAAGAGACCCGCGTCGCGACTCGAGAGGAGAGCGGAGTCCTTGACTTCCCCTCGAGACGAGGCCTGACTCCCCGGGGGAGCCTGGAATGCAACCCCGAGATCCCTGCCTTCCCTGGAGAGGAATATTAGGTCCCGGACACACGCCTAGGTGAGGTCTCTTCGGCCCTGCAGTGACTCGAGCGCAACCCCCAGCTTTCCCTCGCAACCCGAGGGGAAGATTGGGCTTCCCAGGGCCAACCCAAGAGGAAGGCTGAGATCCCCGTCGTAACTCGAGAATGCCGCCGCAACTCGAGAAAAACCACGTGGTTCCCACCTCTTGGCAAGATGAGGCCCTTGCCCGCGACGGCGTCTCAAGGGAAGTCCCCTGTTCCGCCCTGAAGGGCGAAACGGTCCCTGACAGCCTTCCTGCGACCCCCAAAAGTCCCCCGACACGCCGGGGTCCCCCGAGGGGAACACCGAGGGTCCCGGCACCGCTTCCTCTGAGCCCCTTCTCCCCTCCTGATCGCGACAGGAGAGGCGATTCCCCTGCGTGGTCTGGAAGGGGTTCCCGGCCTTCCCGGCGCACCTCAGGATGAGGCCGGTCTCACGAGGAAATTCGAGACGAGCCACGTGGGTGGGGCCACATGCCGAACGCCCCCGATTCCCCGGTCCGCTCTTGAGAAGGACCCGAGGCCCGGACCCCTCTTCGAAGGCAACACTGTGGGTGAAGGCACAACACGAAGGGGCACTGCCATCCCCGTGCATCGTCCGCAAAGGCCCGCGGGTTCCACACACAGCTCGACGAGGGACCCCCTGAGCAACTCGAGAGGCCAGCGGGGTTCCCTTCCTCAGACAAGACGAGGCCTAACTCTCCTGTCCCAACTCTGCAGGGACCCTGCGGTCGGAGTCCGAAACGGAGAGGAAGCCTGAGGTTCCTGCCTCCCCTCGAGGTGAGGCCCTCTTCCGTTGCGCCAGACCCAGCGGAGTCCCGAGGGGCCCCGCCACCTCCACAGGATCCCTCGCCTCTTAGAGGCACCCTGGGAAGTTCCCTAAGGTCCCCGGCAGAAGGCGAGGGAAACGAGGGTTTCCCGCCGCCCCCCGAGAAAGACCTCGAGAGTCCTTCTTCAACGCGTCTCGAGGCCCTAGTCCCCTCCCGTGACTCAAGAGCCAGGACGCGCTCCCCCTCGCCATGCGCATGGAGACCTGACTTCCCTGGCGCCGCACGAGAGGCTCCCTGAGATCCACATCGTGCCTCGGGAGAAAACCCCCATGGGCGCCGCAGCTCGAGGAAACCCCTGAGATGCCCCCGTCCTCGAGAGCTGAGGGCCTTCTTTTCCTGCATGGCCTGGAGAGCAATCCCGGGTCCTCTCTCCAAACGGAAGAGGAGGCTGGACTCCCTTGAGGCCGCTCAGGGGGCTCCAAGAGACCCGCGTCGCGACTCGAGAGGAGAGCGGATTCCTTGGCTTCCCCTCGAGACGAGGCCTGACTCCCCGGGGGAGCCTGGAATGCAACCCCGAGATCCCTGCCTTCCCTGGAGAGGAATATTAGGTCCCGGACACACGCCTAGGTGAGGTCTCTTCGGCCCTGCAGTGACTCGAGCGCAACCCCCAGCTTTCCCTCGCAACCCGAGGGGAAGATGGGGCTTCCCAGGGCCAACCCAAGGGGAAGGCTGAGATCCCCGTCGTACCTCGAGAATGCCGCCGCAACTCGAGACAAACCGCGTGGTTCCCACCTCTTGGCAAGATGAGGCCCTTGCCCGCGACGGCGTCTCAAGGGAAGTCCCCTGTTCCGCCCTGAAGGGCGAAACGGTCCCTGACAGCCTTCCTGCGACCCCCAAAAGTCCCCCGACACGCCGGGGTCCCCCGAGGGGAACACCGAGGGTCCCGGCACCGCTTCCTCTGAGCCCCTTCTCCCCTCCTGATCGCGACAGGAGAGTCGATTCCCCCGCGTGGTCTGGAAGGGGTTCCTGGCCTTCCCGGCACACGTCAGCATGAGGCTGGTCTCACGAAGAAATTCGAGACGATCACGTGGGAGATGCCACATGCCGAACGCCCCCGATTCCCCGGTCCGCTCTTGAGAAGGACCCGAGGCCCGGACCCCTCTTCGAAGGCAACCCTGTGGGTGAAGGCACAACACGAAGGGGCACTGCCACCCCCGTGCATCGTCCGCAATGACCCGCGGGTTCCACACACAGCTCGACGTGGGGCCTGAGACCCCCTGAGCAACTCGAGAGGCCAGCGAGCTTCCCTTCCTCAGACTAGACGAGGCCTGACTCTCCTGTCCCAACTCTGCAGGGACCCTGCGGTCGGAGTCCGAAATGGAGAGGAATCCTGAGGTTCCTGTCTCCCCTCGAGGTCAGGCCCTCTTCCATTGCACCAAACCCAGATGAGTCGCGAGAGGCCCCTCCCAACTCCACAGTATCCCTGAATTCTCAGAGGCACCTTTAGAATCTACCTGAGGTCACCGGCTCAAGTCAAGGGAACCCAGGGTTTCCTGCTGCGACCCGAGAATGACCTTGAGAGTCCTTCGGCGCGTCTTGAGGCCCGATTCCCCTACCATGACTCGAGAGCAAAGACCCGCTCCCCGTCGCCATGAGCATGGAGACCTGACTTCCCTGACTCCTGAAGAGAGTCTCCCTGAGCTCCCCGTCGTACCTCTTCGGAAACCCCATTCAGGCACCGCAGCTCGAGAAAACCCACGATACGCCCCCGTCATCACGAGATGAGGGACTTGTTTCCTGCCTGGCATGGAGAGCAAAACCGAGTCCTCTCTCCAGACTCCACAGGAGGCTTGACTCTCTTTAGGCCTCTCAGTTGGCTCCAAGAGATACCTGTCAGGACCTGAAGGGAGAGCAGAGTCCTTTGCTTCCCCTCGAGACGAGGCCTGACTCCCCATGTGAGTCTGGAATGCAACCCCGAGTTCCTGTCACACCTGGAGAGGAAAACTCGGTCCTGGACACAAGCCTAGATGAGGTCTATTTTGCACTGCAGTTACTAGAGAGCAATCGCCAGCTCTCCCTCGCAAATCGAATTGAAGATTGGACTTCCCTGGGCCAATACAATTGGAAGCCTGAATTCGACATCGTAACTCGAGAATCCCGCCGAAACTCGAGAAAATCCACGTGGTTCCCCCATCAGCGCTAGATGAGGCCCTTGCCCGCTACAGCGACTCAAGAGAAGTCCCACTTTCTGTCTTGAAGTGCGAAACGGTACTTGGCACCCTTGATGCAATCTCAAAATTCCCCGACATACCGGTCTCACTCGAAAGGAACACCGAGGTTCCCGGAACCATTTCATTTGAGCTCCTTCTCCCCTCGTGATCGCGACAGGAGTGTCGATTCCCCTGCTATGTCTGGAAGGGGTTCCCGACCTTTCCAGTGCGCCTAAGGATGAGGCAGGTCTCAGGAGGAAATTCGAGACATAGCCTCGTGGGTGGTGCCACAAGCCGAAAGACCCCGATTTCCCGGTCTGCTCTTGATAAGAACGTGATGCCGTGACACCTTTACGAAGGAAAACCTGTGGATGAAAGCACAACACGAAGGGGCACTGACACCGTGCATCGTCCAGAAAAACCCGCAGGTTACAAACACAGTTCAACAAGTGGTCTGTCACCCCGTGAACAACTCGACAGGCAAGTGGAGTTCCATTCCTCCACACAAGACGAGACCTGATTTTCTGTACCAACTCTGCAGGGAAACTGCGATCCGAGTCAGTACCAGCGACAGGAAACCCAGGAGAGGAAACATGAGGTTCCTGCCTCCACTCGAGATGAGGCTCTCATCCATTGCACCAAACCCAGTGGAGTCCAGAGAGGCCCCTCCCAACTCCACAGTACCCCTGACTTCTCAGAGGCACCCGGAGAAGCTCCATGAGGTCACCGGCACATGTCGAGGGAACCCAGGGTTTCCTGCCACAATGGGAAAAAGACCTCGAGAGTCCTACTTCAACGTGTCTTGAAGCCCGAATCTGCTTCCATGGCTCTATAGAAATGACACGCACCCCCTCGCCACGCACATGGAGACCTGACTTCCCTGGCGCCATAAGAGAGGCTCCCTGAGCTCCCTGTCGTACCTCGTGAGAAACCCCACACTGACGCCGCAGCTTGAGAGAACTCACCATACGCCCCTGTCATCGCGAGATGAGGGCCTTCTTTTCCTGCATGGCCTGGAGAGGAATCCCGAATCCTCTTTCCAAACTCCACAGGAGGCTTGACTCCCTTTAGGCCACTTAGTGGGCTCCAAGAGATACCCGTCGCGACTCGAGAGGAGAATTGAGTCCTTTGCTTCCCCTCGAGACAAGGCCTGACTCACCAGGTGGGTCTGGAATGCAACCCCGAGATCCCTGTCTCCCCTGGAGAGGAACATTAGGTCCTGGAAACAAGCCTAGATGAGGTCTCTTTTGCCCTTCTGTAACTCGAGAGCAATCCCCCGCTCTCCCTGACAACTCGAATGGAAGATTGGACTTCCCTGGGCCAACACAAGAGGAAGCCTGAATTCCCCTTCGTAACTCGAGAATCCCGCCGCAACTCGAGAAAAAGCACTTGGTTCGCTCGTCATCACAAGATGAGGCCCTTGCCCGCTACAGCTTCTCAAGAAAAGTCCCACGTTCCGTCTTGAAGTGCAAAACGATACTTGACACCCTTGATGTGACCCCAAAAGTTCCCCGAAATATCGGTCTCACTCGAGGTGAACACCGAGGTTCCCGGCACCAGGTTATCTGAGCCCCTTCTCCCCTCCTGTTCGTGATAGGAGGGTCACTTCCCCTGCTTTGTTTGTAAGGGGTTCCCGACCTTCACGGGGCACTGCAGGATGAGGTCAGTCTCACGAGGAAATTCGAGACGTAGCTCGCGGGTGGTACCACATGCCAAAAGACTATGATTTCCCGGTACGCTCTTGATAAGAACCCGATGCCTGGACACCTCTTAGAAGGCAACCCTGTGGATGAAGGCACAACACAAAGGGGCACTGACACCCTCGTGCATCGTCCGGAAAAACCCGCAGGTTCCACATACAGCTCAACAAGTGGCTTGTCACCCCTGAAGAACTCGAAAGGCAAGTGGGGTTTCATTCCTCTACACAAGACGATGCCTGACTCTCCTGTCCCAACTCTGCAGGGACTTTGCGATCCGAATCAGACCAGCGCCAGTGAAGTCACGAGAGGAACGCTGAGGTTCCTGCCTCCACTCGAGATTAGGACCTCTTCCATTGCACGAAACCGAGTGGAGTCCCGAGAGACGCGTCCCAGCTCCACAGTATCCCTGACTTCTCAGAGGCACCCTGAGAAGCTCCCTGAGGTCACCAGCACAATTCGAGTGAGCCCAGGGTTTACTGCCGCCACCATAGAAAGAACTCAAGAGTCCTTCTTCAACGCGTTTTGAGGCCTGATTCCCCTACCATGACTCGAGGGCAATGACGCGCTCCCTCTGCTACACTCATGAAGCCCTGACTTCCCTGGCGCCACACGAGAGGCTCCCTGAGCTCCCCGTCATACCTCGTGAGAAACCAAACACTAGCGCCACAGATAGAGAAAACCCACGAGACGCCCCCATTTTCGCGAGATGACGGCCTTCTTTCTAGCATGGCCTGGAGAGCAATCCCGAGTCCTCTCTCCAAACTCCACAGTAGGCTTGACTCCCTTTTGGTCACTCAGTGGACTCCAAGACATACCCGTCGCGACTCGAGAGGAGAGCGGAGTCTTTTCCTTCCCCTCGAGGCGAGGCCTGACTCCTCGGGTGTGTCTGATATGTGAACCGGAGATCCCTGTCGCCCCTGGAGAGAAACATTAGGTCCTGGACACAAGCCTAGATGAGGTCTCTTTTTTCCTGCAGTGACTCGAGAGCAATCCCCAACTCTCCCTCGCAACTCGAATGGAAGACTGGACTTCCCTGGGCCAACAGAAGAGGAAGCCTGAATTTCCCGTTGTAACTCAAGAATCCCGCCACAACTCGAGAAAAACCACGTCGTTCCCTCTTCATCGCAAGATGCGGCCATTGCCGCTACAGCGTCTCAAAAGAAGTCTTACGTTCCATCTTGAAGTGCGATACGGTACTTGGCACCTTTGATGCGACCCCAAAAGTTCCCCAACACACTGGTCTCACTGGAGGGGAACACCGAGGTTCCCGGCATCACCTCATCTGTGCCCCTTCTCCCCTCCTGATCGAGACAGGAGGGTCGATTCCCCTGCTTTGTCTGCAAGGGCTTCCGACCTTCCCGGCGCACCTCAGGATGAGGCCGGTCTCACTAGGAAATTCGAGACATAGCCTGGTGGGTGGTGCCACATGCGGAAAGAGCCCGATTTCCCGGTCCGCTCTTAATAAGAACCCGATGCCAGGACACCTCTTCGAAAGCAAACCTGTGGATGAATGCACAACACGAAGGGGTACTGACATCCCCATGCATAGTACGGAAAAACACGCAGATTCCAAACACAGATCGACAAGTGTCCTGTCATCCCTTGAAGAACTAGAGAGGCATGCGGAGTTCCGTTCCTCCACACAAGAGAAGGCCTGACTCTCCTTTCCCAACTCTGCAGGGACCGTGCGATCGGAGTCAGAAATGTAGATGAAACCTGACGTTCCTGCATCAACTCGAAATGAGGCCCTCTTCCATTGCGCCATACCCAGTGGAGTCCCGAGAGGCCCCTAAAACTCCACAGTATCCCTGATTCTCAGAGGCACCCTCAGAAGCTCTCTGCGGTCACTGGCACAAGTCGAGTGAACCCAGGGTTTCCTGCTGCATTCTGAGAAAGACCTTGAGAGTCCTTCTTTACCGCGTCTTGAGGCCCGATACCCTACCATGACTGGAGAGCAATGACGCATTCCCCTCGCCACGCCCATTGAAACCTAACTTCCCTGGCGCCACACGAGAGGCTCCCTGCGCTCCCCGTCCTACCTCATGAAAACCCCACACTGGCACCGCCGCTCGAGAAAACTCACGAGACGCCCCCATCATCGTAAGATGAGGGCCTTCTTTTCCTACATGACCTAGAGAGCAATCCCGAGTCCACTCTCCAAACTCCACTGGAGGCCTGACTCCCTTTAGGCCACTCAGTAGCCTCCAAGAGATACACGTCGCTACTCTAGAGGAGAGCAGAGTCCGTTGCTTCCCCTCGAGCCGAGGCCTGACTACTTGGGTGAGTCTGGAATGGGATCCCGAGATCTGTGTTGCCCCTGTAGAGGAAAACTCGGTCCTGGACACAAGCCTAAATGAGGTCTTTTTTGTCCTGCATTGACTCAAGTGCAATCCCCAGCTCTCCCTCGCAACTCGAATGGATGATTGGACTTCCCTGGGCCAACACAAGAGGAAGCCTGTATTCCCCATTGTAATTCGAGAATCCCGCGGCAACTGGAGAAAAACAACGTGGCTCCTCCATCATCGAAATATGAGGCCCCTGTCAGCTATAGCGTCTCCAGGGAAGTCCCATGTTGTGTCTTGAAGTGTGAAACGGTACTTGGCACCCTTGATGCGACCCCCAAATTTCCCTGACACCCCGGTCTCACTCGAGGAGAACATGGAGGTTCCCAGCACCGCTTCAGCTGAGCCTCTTCTCCCCTCCTGATGGCGACAGGAGGGTCGATTCCCCTGCTTTGTCTGGAAGGGGTTCCCAGACTTCCCGGCGAACCTCAGGATGAGGCCAGTCTCACGAGGGAAGTCGAGACGTAGCCTCGTGGGTTGTGCCACATGCCGAAAGACCCCGATTTCCTGGTCCGCTATTGATAAGATCCCGATGCCCGGTCACCTCTTCGAAGGTAACCCTGTGGATGAAGGCACAACACGAAGGGGCACTGACACCCCTGTGCATCGTCCCCCAAAACCGCAGGTTCCACATACAACTCGACAGGTGGCCTGTCATCCCGTGAACAACTCGAGAGGCAAGCGGAGTTCCATTACTCCACACAAGACGAGGTCTGACTCTCCTGTCCCAACTCTGCAGGGACCCTGCTATCCGAGTCAGAAATGGAGAGGAACCCTGACGTTACTGCCTCAATCCGAGATTAGGTCCTCTTCAATTGCACCAGTCCCTGTGATGTCCCGAGAAGCCCCTCTCAACTCCACAGTATCCCTGACTTCTCAGAGGAACCCCGCTAAGCTCCCTGAGGTTATGGGCACAAGTTGAGGGAACCCAGGGTTTCCTGCCACACCCCGAGAAAGACCTCGAGAGTTCTTCTTCGAAGCGTCTTGAGGCTTGATTCCCCTACCATGACTCGAGAGCAATGAGGCGCTCCCCCACGCCACGTCCATGGAGACCTGACTTCCGTGGCACCACAGGAGTCTCCCTGAGCTCCCCGTCCTATCCCGTGAGAAACCCCAACCAGGCACTGCACCTTGAGAAAACCCACGAGACGCCCCCGTCATCGCGAGATGAGGGCCTTCTTTTCCTGCATGGCCTAGAGAGCAATCCCGAGTCCTCTGTCCAAACTCCACAGGAGGCTTAACTCCATTTAGGCCACTCTTGGGCTCCAAGGGATACCCGTCGCGACTCGAGAGGAGAGCGGAGTCCATTCATTCCCTTCGAGACGAGGCCTGACTCCCCGGGTGAGTCTGGAATGCAACCCCGAGATCCCTGTCGCCCCTGGAGAGAAAAACTCGGTCCTGGACACAAACCTAGATGAGCTCTATTTTGCCCTGCAGTGACTCGAGAGCAATCTCCAGCTCTCACTTGCAACTCGAATGGAAGATTGGACTTCCCTGGGCCAACACAAGAGGAAACCTGTATTCCCCATCGTAAGTCAAGAATCCTGCCGCAACTCGAGAAAAAACACGTGGGTCCCCCGTCAGCGCTAGATGAGGCCCTTGCCCACTACAGCATCTCAAGAGAAGTCCCAGGTTCCGTCTTGAAGTGCGAAACGGTACTTGGCACCCTTAATGCAACCAGAAAAGTTACCCGACTTTCACTCAAGGAGAGCACCGAGGTTCCCGGCACTACTTCATCTGAGCCCTTTCTCTCCTCCTGATCCCGAAAGTAGGGTCGATTCCCCTGCTTTGTTTGGAAAGGGTTCCCGGACTTTCCTGCGCGCCTCAGGATGAGGCCGGTCTCACGAGAAAATTCGAGACGTAGCCTAGTGGGTGGTGCAACATGCTGAAAGACCCCAATTTCCCGGTCCGCACTTGAGGAGAACACGATACCCGGACACCTCTTCGAAGGCAACCTTGTGGATGAAGGCACAACAGGAAGGAGCACTGATGCCCCCGTGCATCTCCGAAAAACCCGCAGGTTCCACACACATCACGAAAAGTGGTGTTATCCTTGAACAACTTGAGATGTAAGCGGAGTTCCATTCCTCCGCAGAACACGAGACCTGACACTCCTGAGCAAACTCAACAGGGACCCTGCGATCTGAGTCACATCCGGCCTCCAGGAAGTCAGGAGCAGAACCCTGAGGTTCCTGCCTCAACTCGAGATGAGGCCCACTTCCATTGCACCAAACCCAAAGGAGTCCCGAGAGGCCTCTCCCAAATCCACAGTATCCCTGACTTCTCAGAGGCACCCTGAGACGCTCCCTGAGGTCACCGGCACAAGTCAAGGGAACCCAGGGTTTCCTGCCGCAACCCTAGAAAGACATCAAGAGTTCTTTTTCAACCCGTCATGAGGCCCGATTCCCCTACCCTGACTTGAGAGCAATGACGCGCTCCCCCTTGCCCCGCCCATGGAGACCTGACTTCCCTGTTGCCACACGAGAGGCTACCTGAACTCCCCGTCGTACCTCGTGAGAAACCCCACACTGGCGCTGCAGCTCGAGAAAACCCATGAGACGCCCCCGTCATCTCGAGATGTGGGCCTTCTTTTCCTGCATGGCCTGGAGAGCAATCCCGAGTCCTCTCTCCAAACTGAAGAGGAGGGTTGACTCCCTTTAGACCACTCAGTGGGCTCCAAGAGATACGCGTCGCAACTCGAGAGGATAGCCAAGTCCTTTGCTTCCCCTCGAGACGAGGCCTAACTCCCCGGGTGAGTCTGTAAAGCAAACCCGAGATCCCTGTCGCCCTTGGAGAGGATCACTGGGTCCTGAACACAAGGCTAGATGAGGTCGCTTTTGCCCTGCAGTAACTCGAGAGCACTCCCCAGCTTTCCCTCGCAACCCGAATGGAAGATTGGACCTCCCTGGGCCAACACAAGAGGAAGCCTGAATTCCCAGTAGTAATTCGAGAATTCCGCCTCAACTTGAGAAAAACCACGTGGTTCCCCCGTCATTGCAAGATGAGGCCCTTGCCCGCTCCAGCGTCTCAAGAGTAGTCCCACGTTCTGTCTTCAAGTGCGAAATGATATTTGGCACCCTTAATGCTACCCCAAAAGTTCCCCGACATACGGGTCGCACTAGAGGGGAACACCGAGGTTCCTGGCACCACTTCATCTGAGCCCCTTCTCCCCTCCTGATTGCGAAAGGAGGGTCAATTCCCCTGCTTTGTCTGCAAAGGGTTCCCGACCTTCTCCACGCACCTCAGATGAGGCTGTCTCACGAGGAAATTCGAGACGTAGCCTCGATGGTGGTGCCACATGCCGAAAGACCGCGATTTCCCGATCCGCTCTTGATAAGAACGCGATGCCCAGACACCTATTCGAAGATAGTGTGGATGAAGGCACAACACGAAGGGGCACTGACACCCCCGTGCATCGTCCGGAAAAGACTGCAGGTTACTCATACAGCTCAACAAGTGCCTGTCACCCAGTGAACAACTCGAGAGGCAAGCGCAGGTCCATTTCTGCACACAAGACAAGGCCTGACTCACCTCTCCCAACTATGCAGGGGGCTGCGATCGGAATCAGAAATGGAGAGGAACCCTGAGGTTCCTGCCTCCCCTTGAGATGAGGCCCCCTTCCATTTCACCAAACCCAGTGGAGTCCTGAAAGGTCTTTCCCAACTCCACAGTATCCCTGACTTCTCAGAGGCACCCGGAGAATCTCCCTGAGGTCACCGGCACAAGTCGAGGGAACCCAGGTATTCTTGCCAAGACCCGAGAGAGATCTTGAGAGTCCTTCAACGCGTCTAGAGGCCTGATTCCCCTACCATGACTCGAGAGCAATGACGCGCTCCCCCTCGCCACACGCATCGAGACCTAACTTCCCTGGCACCACACAAGAGGCTCCCTGAGCTCCCCGTCGTACCTCCTGAGAAACCAACACAGGCGCTGCAGCTCGGTAAAACCACCGAGACCCCCCCCCCCCGTCATCGTGAGATGAGGGCCTTCTTTTCCTGCATGTCCTGGAGTGCAATCCCGAGTCCTCTCTCCAAACTCCAAAGGAGGCTTGACTCCCTTTAGGTCACTCAGTGGGCTCCAAGAGATACCCGTCGATACTCAGGAGGAGAGCGGTGTCCTTTGCTTCCCCTCGAGATAAGGCCTGACTACGAGGGTGAGTCTGGAATGCAACCCTGGATCCCTGTCGCCCCTGGAGAGGAACCTTAGGTCCTGGACAAAAGCCTAGAGGAGGTCTCTTTGGCCCTGCAGTGACTCAAGCGCAACCCCTAGCTTTCCCTTGCAACTCGAATGGAAGATTGGCCTTTCTGAGCCAACACAAGAGGAAGCCTGAATTTCCAGTTGTAATTTGAGAAACCCGCCGCAACTCGAGAAAAATCACGTGGTTCCCCGTATTGCAAGATGAGGCCCTTGCCCCCTACAGCGTCTCAAGAGAAGTCTCACATTCCGTCTTGAAGTGCAAAACAGTACTTGGCACCCTTGATGCGACCCCAAAAGTTCCCCTATATACCGATCTCACTAGAGGGGACACTGAAGTTTCCGGCACCACTTCATCTGAGGCCTTTCTCCTCTCCTGATCGCGATAGGAGGGTCGATTCCACTGCTTTGTCTCGAAGGGATTCCCGACCTTCCCGGCACACCTCAGGATGAGGCCGGTCTCACGAGGAAATTCGAGAGGTAGCCTCGAGGGCCATACTACATGCCGAAAGACCCCGATTCTATGGTCCACTTTTGATCAAAACCAGACTCCTGGACACCTCTTCGAAGGCAAGCCTGTGGATGAAGGCACAACACGTAGGGGCACTGACACCCCGTGCATCTTCCGGAAAAACCCGCAGGTTCCTCACACGGCTCCACAAGTGGTCTGTCACCTCGTGAACAACTCGAGAAGCAAGCGGAGTTCCATTCCTCCACACAAGACGATGCCTGACTCTCCTGTCACAACTCTAGGGACCTTGCGCACCGAGTCAGAAATGGAGAGGAAGCCTGAGGTTCCTGCCTCCACTCAAGATGAGGCCCTTTTCCATTGCCACAAAACCAGTGGAGTCCCGAGAGGCCCGTCCCAAATCCACAGTATGCCTGACTTCTCAGAGGCACCCTGAGAAGCTCCCTAAGGTCACCGGCAGAAGTCGACGGAACCCAGGGTTTCCTGCCGCAACCCGAGAAAGACCTTGAGAGTCCTGCTTTAACGTGTCTTGAGGCCCGATTCCCATATCATATCTCGAGAGCAATGACGCGCTCCACCTTGCCATGCACATGGAGACCTGAATTCCCTGGTGCCACACGAAAGGCTCCCTGAGCTTCCCGTCGCACCTCGTCAGAAACCGCACACTGGCACCGCAGCTCGAGAAAACCAACAAGACGCCCCTGTCATCGCGAGATGAGGGTCTTCTTTTCCTGCATGGCCTGGAGAGCAATCCTGAGTCCTCTCTCCAAACTCCACAGGGGGCTTGACTCCCTTTAGGCCACTCAGTGGGCTCCAAGAGACACCTGTGGTGACTCAAGAGGAGAGCGGGGTCCTTTGCTTCCCCTCGAGTCGAGCTCTGACTCCCAGGATGCTTCTGGAATGCAACCCCGAGATCGCTGTCGGCCCTGGAGAGGAATATTAGGTCCTGGACACAAGCCTAGATGAGGTCTCTTTTGCCCTGCAGTGACTCAAGAGCAAACCCCAGCTCTTCCTCGAAACTCGAATGGAAGATTGGACTTCCCTGGGCCAACACAAGAGGAAGCCTGAATTCCCCGTCGTAACTCGAGAATCCCGCCGCACCTTGAGAAAAACCACATGATTCCCCCGTCATCCCAAGATGAGGCCCTTGCCCTCTACAGCGTGTCAAGAGAAGCCCCAAGTCCGTATTGAAGTGCAAAACGGTACTTGGCACCCTTGAAGTGACCCCAAAAGTTTCCCGACACACCGGTCCCACTCGAGGGGAACACCGAGGTTCCCGGCACGACTTCAACTGAGCCCTTTCACTCCTCCTGATCGTGACAAGATGGTCGATTCCCCTGCTTTGTCTGGAAGGGGTTCCCGATCTTCATGGCGCACCTCAGGATGACACCAGTCTAATGAAGAAATTCGAGACGTAGCCTCATGGATGGTGCCACGTTCTGAAAGACCCCGATTTCCTGCTCTGCTATTGATAAGAACCCGATGTCCGGACACCTCTTTGAAGGCAACCCTGTGGATGAAGGCACAACACGAAGGGGCACTGACCCCCTCATGCATCTTACGGAAAAAACCGAAGGTTCCACTCACAGCTCGACAAATGGTCTGTTATCCTGTGAACAACTCGAGAGGCAAGTGGAGTTCCATTCCTCCACACAAGACGAGGCCTGACTCTCCTGTCCCAACTCTTCAGGGACCCTGTGGTCGGAGTTTGAAATGGAGAGGAACCCTTAGGTTCCTGCCTCAACTCGAGATGAGAACCTTTGCCATTGCACCAAACCCAGTGGAGTTCCGAGAGCGCCTCCCAAGTCCACAGTATGCCTGACTTCTCAGAGGCACCCTGAGAAGCTCCCTGAGGTCACCGGTACAAGTCGAGGGAACCCAGGGTTTCCTGCCGCAACCTGAGAAAGACCTCGAGACTCCTTCTTCAACGCGTCTTGAGTCCCGATTTCCCTACCATGACTCGAGAGCATTTATGGGCTCCTCCTCATCACACGCATAGACACCTGACTTTCCTGGCACCACACGAGAGGCTCCCTGAGCTCCCCGTCATACCTCGTGAGAAAACTCATACTTGCGCTCCAACTCGAGAAAACCCACAAGACGCCCCCGTCATTGCGAGCTGAGGGCCTTCTTTCCTGTATGGCCTGGAGAGCAATCCCGAGTCCTCTCTCCAACTCCACAGGAGGCTTGGCTCCCTGGAGGCCACTCAGTGGGCTCCAAGAGATACCTATCGCGACCCAGGAGGATATCAGAATCCTTTGCTTCCCCTCGAGCCAAGGCCTGACTCACTGGGTGAGTCTGGAATGCGTCCCCGTGATCCCTATCGCCCCTGGAGAGGAACATTAGGTCCTGAACACAAGCATAGATGAGGTCTATTTTGACCTGCCGTGACTTGAGAGCAATTCCCACCCAGCTCTCCCTGGCAACTCGAATGGAAGAATGGACTTCCCTGGGCCAACAGAAGAGGAAACCTGAATTCCCCGTCGTAAGTCAACAATCCCATCGCAACTCGAAAAAAACCACGTGGTTTCCCCTTCATCACAAGATGAGGGCCTTGCCCGCCACAGCGTCTCAAGAGAAGTCCCACGTTTCATCTTGAAGTTTGAAACAGTATTTGGCAAGCTTCGTGAGACCCCAAAAGTTCCCTGACATACCGGTCTCACTCAAGGGGAACACCGAGGTTCCCGGCACCACTTCATCTGAGCCCCTTCTCCCCTCCTGATCGCGACAGTAGGGTCGATTAACCTGCTTTGTCTGGAAGGCTTTCCCGACCTTCCAGGGGCACCTCAGCATGAGGCCCGTCTCACGAGGAAATTCGAGACGTAGCCTCGTGTGTGGTGCCGCATTCCAAAAGACCCCGATTTCCTGGTCCGCTCTTAATAAGAACCCGATGCCCGCACACCACTTCGAAGGCAACCCGGTGGATGAAAGCACATCACGAAGGGGCACTGACACCCCCGTGCATTGTCTGGAAAAAACCGCAGGTTCCACACACAGCTCGACAAGTGGCCTGTCACTCCTTGAACAACTCGAGAGGCAAGCGGAGTTCCATTCCTCCACACAAGACGAGGCCTGACTCTCCTGTCCCAACTCTGCAGGGACCCTGCAATCTGAGTCAGAAATGGAGAGGAACCCTGAGGTTCCTTCCTGATCTCGAGATTAGGCCCTCTTCCATTGCAGCAAACCCAGTGGAGTCCCGAGAGGCCTCTCCCAGCTCCATAGTATCCCTGACTTCTCAGAGGAACCCTGAGAAGCTACCTGAGGTCACAGGCACAAGTCGAGGGAACCCAGGGTTTCCTGCCGCAACCCGAGAAAGACCTCGAGCGTCCTTTTTCATTGCGTTGAGCCCTGATTCCACTACCATGACTCGAGAGCAATGACGTGCGCCCCCTCGCCACTCGTATGGAGACTTGACTTCCCTGACACCACACGAGAGGCTCCCTGAGCTCCCGGTCGTACCTTGTGAGAAACCCCACACTGGCACCGCAGCTCCAGAAAAACCACGAGACTCCCCCGACATCGCGAGATGAGGGCCTTCTTTTCCTGCATGGCCTGGAGAGCAATCCCGCGTGCTCTCTCCAAACTCCACAAGAGAGGAGCCAAGATTGCTGAGGAGTAGGATGGGGAGAACTCTTTCCCCCCCAAACAATTTCATCAAAAGAGCATTTAAACGTTGAGTAAATTCCACAATACAACTTATGAATGATGCCAGAGGACATCAGGCACCCAGAAAAGAACCCAACTCTTGGAAAGTAGGTAGGAAAAAGTATAAAAGACAAAAAAAGAGACAAAAGAGGGAGGGAGGGATTTCCGTCCCGGGAAGATAGTCTTAAAAAGAGAAAAGTTTCCAAACACCAGGAAAGCTTTTCACTGCCAAATCTTTGCCAAGCTTTGGAAGCACAAAGGGCAACATAAGGGGGATAAAAATAAATAAACAATTAAAACTCGCAGATTGCAAGCCCTACGGTAACTCCCCCAGCCGCGAAGCAGTGCAGACGCCTGCTCACACCATTAGCAAGCAGGGGCTGGGCAGGGAGGCGCGGCGCGGGCTGCATCGCTTAGAGTAAAAATCTGGCCTGAATACCCTGAGCACTATCTGAACGAAATAACTTGGGCTAGCAAACCAGACTCTGGGATATCTACCACGCAAAAAGCCAGCCCTAACCTAAGACACCGCCAGGCCTGTGCACGGAACAAAGGACTAAACAGAGATAGCCGGCTGCAGACCTTCCCCCTCCGGTGACAGGCAGCCAGAGCCAGAAGGGGGCAATCGCAGCCCCAGAGAGACATTATCTATAAAACTGTAAGCAGCCTTCTTTGCTAACTAAAACTTCTTGGGGATCTGGACGGTCAACATCTGCCTGAGAAGGTGCGCCTGTTTTACACCCAGATAACCGAGTGGCGGGGAGGCGATAAGTCACAACATTGGCGCTCGCCAAACACCTCATCACCTGAGCTGCTCGGACCTGGGAAGAGCACAAAACGCAGGCCCAACCGAGTCTGTGCCTCTGAGGACTACCCGAGTGCCTGAACCTGAGCAGCTTGGACCTGGGAGGTGCATGAAGCCCAGGGCCAGCCTCGGATTGTTCCCAGTGGAACAACCTAGAGCCCGAGCAGTGTGGGCAGGGAGGCTACACGTGCCGTGAGCGGGGGCAGACCCAGTGTGGCTGAGGCACTGTGAACGCACGCCAGTGTTATTTGTTTGCAGCATCCCTCCCTCCCTCCCCACAGTGCAACTGAACAAGTGAGCCTAAAAAAAAAAGTGTCCTCCACCGTCCCCTTTGTGTCAGGGCGTAAATCAGACACTGAAGAGACCAGCAAACAAAAGAAGCTATAACAGAGGGAAACGCCTTGGAAGCTACAGGCAATAGATTAAAACCCTGTGGTTACTAGGACTACATAGGAAGGCGCCTATAGATCTTGAGAAATATAAGTTGGACCAAGGAACTAGCCAAAAATGAACCGAACCCACGATACTCACAACAAAACCAGAGAAATTCCTAGATATATTTTTATGATCATTCTTACTTTTTTTTTAATTTTTTTAATTTTAAGTTCTCTATTGTTCATTTAATTTTCACTTTTATAACCTATTACTTTGCAAAAAAAAGACCCTATTTTTTTCTTCTTCAGCAAACTTCATATATATATATATATATATATATATATATATATATATATATATAATAATTTTTTGACCTTGTTTTTTTGTTTTGTTTTTTTTCTTCTTTTCTTTAACATTGTATTTTTGAAATTCCAAACTGTACTCTAGATTTTTAATTTATGCTTTTTGATATTTGATATCAATTTTGTACCTGTAGTTTCTTTATAATTTTTGCGACATTGCTTGTTTTTGTTTGTTTGTTTTCTCTTTAGTTTTCTTCTTCCTTTTTTTTAACATTGTATTTTTGAAATTCCAAACTCTACTCTAGATTTTTAATTTTTGCTTTTTGGTATTAGTTATCAATTTTGTACCTGTATTTTCTTGATAATTTTTGCGACCTTGTTTGTTTTTCTTTGTTCGTTTTTTCTCTCTTTCTTTTCCTTCTTCTTTTCTTTAACATCGTATTTTTGAAATTCCAAACTCTACTCTAGATTTTTAATTTTTGCTTTTATGTATTTGTTACCAATTTTTTACCTTTAAGAACCCAATCTTCAGTACCCATTTTTCACTAGGGAGCGAGATTACTGGCTTGACTGCTCTCTTTCCCTTTGGACTCTCCTTTTTCTCCACCAGGTCGCCTGTGTCTCCTCCCTAACCCCTCTCTACTCTACCCAACTCTGTGAATTTCTGTGTATTCCAGACGGTGGAGAACACTTAGGGAACTGATTACTGGCTGGATCTGTCTCCCTCCTTTTCATTCCCCCCTTTTATCCTTCTGGCCACCTCTGTCTCCTTCCTCCTTCTTCTCATCTCTGTATAACTCTGTGAACATCTCTGAGCGGTCCAGTTGTGGAGTGCACATAAGGAAGTGACTACTGGCCAGCCCACTCTCTCCACTATTGATTCCACCTGATCTCATTTGGGTCACCTCTAACTCCCTCCTCCCTCTTCTCTTCTCCATGTAATGCTGTGAACCTTTCTGAGTGGCCCTCACAGTAGAGAAACTTTTCTTCTTTAACGTAGATGTTTTATCAATGGTGCTGTATAGAAGGAGAAGTTTTGAAACTACTGTAAAAGTAAGACAGATAACTGGAAGCAGGAGGCTTAAGTCCAAACCCTGACTCCAGGGAACTCCTGACTCCAAGGAACATTAATTGACAGGAGCTCATCAAATGCCTCCATACCGACACTGAAATCAAGCACCACACAAGGGCCAACAAGTTCCAGGGCAAGACATACCAAGCAAATTCTCCAGCAACAAAGGAACGCAGCCCTGAGCTTCAAGATACAGGCTGCCCAAAGTCACCCCAAAACCACAAACATCTCATAACTCATTACTGGACACTTCATTGCACTCCAGAGAGAAGAAATACAGCTCCACCCACCAGAACACGGACACAAGCTTCCCTAACCAGGAAACCTTGACAAGACACCTGTACAAACCCACACACAGCGAGGAAATGCCACAGTAAAGAACTCCACAAACTGCCAGAATACAGGAAGGACACCCCAAACTCAGCAATTTAAACAAGATGAGACAGAGGAATACCCAGCAGATAAAGGAACAGGATAAATGCCCACCAAACCAAACAAAAGAGGAAGAGATAGGGAATCTACCTGATAAAGAATTCCGAGTAAGGATAGTGAAATGGATCTAAAATCTTGAAATTAAAATGGAATCACAGATAAATAGCCTGGAGACAAGGATTGAGAAGATGCAAGAAAGGTTTAACAAGGACCTAGAAGAAATAAAAAAAGAGTCAATATATAATGAATAATGCAATAAATGAAATTAAAAACACTCTGGAGGCAACAAATAGTAGAATAACAGAGGCAGAAGATAGGATTAGTGAATTCGAAGATAGAATGGTAGAAATAAATGAATCAGAGAGGATACATGAAAAACGAATTAAAAGAAATGAGCACAATCTCAGAGACCTCCAGGACAATATTAAACGCTACAACATTCGAATCATAGGGGTCCCAGAAGAAGAAGACAAAAAGAAAGACCGTGAGAAAATACTTGAGGAGATAATAGTTGAAAACTTCCCTAAAATGGGGAAGGAAATACTCACTCAAGTCCAAGAAACCCAGAGAGTCCCAAACAGGATAAAGCCAAGGCGAAACCCCCCAAGACACATATTAATCACATTAACAAAAACCAAACACAAAGAACAAATATGAAAAGCAGCAAGGGAAAAACAACAAATAACACACAAGGGAATTGCCATAAGGATAACAGCTGATCTTTCAATAGAAACTCTTCAAGCAAGGAGGGAATGGCAAGACATACTTAAAATGATGAAAGAAAATAACCTACAGCCCAGATTATTGTACCCAGCAAGGATCTCATTCAAGTATGAATGAGAAATCAAAAGCTTTTCAGACAAGCAAAAGCTGAGAGAATTCTGCACCACCAAACCAGCTCTCCAACAAATACTAAACAGGAAACACAAAAACGGTGTATAAATTCAAACCCCAAACAATAAAGTAAATGGCAATGGGATCATACTTATCAGTAATTACCTTAAACGTAAATGGGTTGAATGCTCCAACCAAAAGACAAAGACTGGCTGAATGGATACAAAAACAAGACCCCTACATATGTTGTCTACAAGAGACCCACCTCAAAACAGGGGATACATACAGACTGAAAGTGAAGGGCTGGAAAAAGATTGTCCATGCAAATAGGGACCAAAAGAAAGCAGGAGTAGCGATACTCATATCAGATAAAATAGACTTTAAAACAAAGGCTGTGAAAAGAGACAAAGAAGGTCACTACATAATGATCAAAGGATCAATCCAAGAAGAAGATATAACAATTATAAATATATATGCACCCAACGTGGGAGCACCACAGTATGTAAGACAAATGCTAACAAGTATGAAAGGAGAAATTAACACTAACACAATAATAGTTGGAGATTTTAATACCCCACTCACACCTATGGATAGATCAACTAAACAGAAATTTAACAAGGAAACACAAACTTTAAATGATACAATAGACCAGTTAGACCTAATTGATATCTATAGGACATTTCATCCCAAAACAATGAATTTCAACTTTTTCTAAAGTGCACATGGAGCCTTCTCCAGGATAGATCACATCCTGGGCCATAAAGCTAGCATTGGTAAATTCAAAAAAATAGAAATCATTCCAAGCATCTTTTCTGACCACAATGCAGTAAGATTAGATCTCAATTACAGGAGAAAAACTATTAAAAATTCCAACATATGGAGGCTGAACAACACGCTGCTGAATAACCAACGAATCACAGAAGAAATCAAAAAAGAAATCAAAATTTGCATAGAAACGGATGAAAATGAAAACACAACAACCCAAAACTTGTGGGACACGGTAAAAGCAGTCCTAAGGGGAAAGTTCATAGCAATACAGGCACACCTCAAGAAACAAGAAAAAAGTCAAATAAATAAACTAACTCTACACCTAAAGCAACTAGAAAAGGAAGAAATGAAGAACCCCAGGGTTAGTAGAAGGAAAGAAATCTTAAAAATTAGAGCAGAAATAAATGCAAAAGAAACAAAAGAGACCATAGCAAAAATCAACAAAACCAAAAGCTGGTTCTTTGAAACGATAAATAAAATTGACAAACCATTAGCCAGACTCATCAAGAAACAAAGGGAGAAAAATCAAATCAATAAAATTAGAAATGAAAATGGAGAGATCACAACAGAAAACACAGAAATACAAAGGATCATAAGAGACTACTATCAACAATTATATGCCAATAAAATGGACAACGTGGAAGAAATGGACAAATTCTTAGAAAAGTACAACTTTCCAAAACTGGACCAGGGAAGAACTAGAAAATCTTAACAGACCCATCACAAGCACGGAAATGGAAACTGTAACCAAAAATCTTCCAGCCAACAAAAGCCCAGGTCCAGACGGCTTCACAGCTGAATTCTACCAAAAATTTAGAGAAGAGCTAACACCTATCCTGCTCAAACTCTTCCAGAAAATTGCAGAGGAAGGTAAACTTCCAAACTCATTCTATGAGGCCACCATCAGCCTAATACCAAAACCTGACAAAGATCCCACAAAAAAAGAAAACTACAGGCCAATATCACTGATGACATAGATGCAAAAATCCTTAACAAAATTCTAGCAATCAGAATCCAACAACACATTAAAAAGATCATACACCATGACCAAGTGGGCTTTATCCCAGGGATGCAAGGATTCTTCAATATCCGCAAATCAATCAATGTAATACACCACCTTAACAAATTGAAAAATAAAAACCATATGATTTTCTCAATAGATGCAGAGAAAGCCTTTGACAAAATTCAACATCCATTTATGATAAATACTCTCCAGAAAGCAGGAATAGAAGGAACATACCTCAACATAATAAAAGCTATATATGACAAACCCACAGCAAACATTATCCTCAATGGTGAAAAATTGGAAGCATTTCCTCTAAAGTCAGGAACAAGACAAGGGTGCCCACTTTCACCATTACTATTCAACATAGCTTTGGAAGTTTTGGCCACAGCAATCAGAGCAGAAAAAGAAACAAAAGGAATCCAAATTGGAAAGAAGAAGTAAAACTCTCACTGTTTGCAGATGACATGATCCTCTACATAGAAAACCCTAAAGACTCCACCAGAAAATCACTAGAACTAGTCAATGACTATAGTAAAGTTGCAGGATATAAAATCAACACACAGAAATCCCTTGAATTCCTATACACTAATAATGAGAAAACAGAAAGAGAAATTAAGGAAACAATTTCATTCACCATTGCAACGGAAAGAATAAAATACTTAGGAATATACCTACCTAAAGAAACTAAAGACCTATATATAGAAAACTATAAAACACTGGTGAAAGAAATCAAAGAGGACACTAATAGGTGGAGAAATATACCATGTTCATGGATTGGAAGAATCAATATAGTGAAAATGAGTATACTACCCAAGGCAATTTATAGATTCAATGCAATCCCTATCAAGCTACCACCAGTATTCTTCACAGAGCTAGAACAAATAATTTCACAATTTGTATGGAAATACAAAAAACCTCGAATAGCCAAAGCGATCTTGAGAAAGAAGAATGGAACTGGAGGAATCAACCTACCTGATTTCAGGCTCCGCTACAAAGCCACAGTTATCAAGACAGTATGGTACTGGCACAAAGACAGAAATATAGATTAGTGGAACGAAATAGAAAGCCCAGAGATAAATCCACACACATATGGACACCTTATCTTTGACAAAGGAGGCAAAAATATACAATGGATTAAAGACAATCTCTTTAACAAGTGGTGCTGGGAAATCTGGTCAACCACTTGTAAAAGAATGAAACTAGAACACTTTCTAACACAATACACAAAAATAAACTCAAAATGGATTCAAGATCTAAACGTAAGACCAGAAACTATAAAACTCCTAGAGGAGAACATAGGCAAAACACTCTCTGAAATACATCACAGCAGGATCCTCTATGACCCACCTCCCAGAATATTGGAAATAAAAACAAAAATAAACAAATGGGACCTAATTAACCTTAAAAGCTTCTGCACATCAAAGCAAACTATTAGCAAGGTGAAAAGACAGCCTTTGGAATGGGAGAAAATAATAGGAAATGAAGCAACTGACAAACAACTAATCTCAAAAATATACAAGCAACACCTACAGCTCAACTCCAGAAAAATAGATGACCCAATCAAAAAATGGGCCAAAGAACTAAATAGACATTTATCCAAAGAAGACATACAGATGGCTAACAAACACATGAAAAGATGCTCAAAATCACTCATTATCATAGAAATGCAAATCAAAACCACTATGAGGTACCATTTCACGCCAGTCAGAATGGCTGCAATCCAAAAGTCTACAAATAATAAATGCTGGAGAGGGTGTGGAGAAAAGGGAACCCTCTTACACTGTTGGTGGGAATGCAAACTAGTACAGCCACTATAGAGAACAGTGTGGAGATTCCTTAAACAACTGGAAATAGAACTGCCTTATGATCCAGCAATCCCACTGCTGGGCATACACACTGAGGAAACCAGAAGGGAAAGAGACACGTGTACCCCAATGTTCATCGCAGCACTGTTTCTAATAGCCAGGACATGGAAGCAACCTAGATGTCCATCAGCAGATGAATGGATAAGAAAGCTGTGGTACATATACACAATGGAGTATTACTCCGCCATTAACAAGAATAGAATGAATCAGTTCTAATGAGGTGGATGAAACTGGAGCCTATTATACAGAGTGAAGTAAGCCAGAAAGAAAAACACCAATACAGTATACTAACGCATATATATGGAACTTTGAAAGACGGTAACAATAACCCTGAGTACGAGACAGCAAAAGAGACACTGATGTATAGAAGAGTCTTATGGACTCTGTGGGAGAGGGAGAAGGTGGGAAGATTTGGGAGAATGGCATTGAAGCATGTAAAATATCATGTATGAAAAGAGTTGCCAGTCCAGGTTTGATGCATGACACTGGATGCTTGGGGCTAGTGCACTGGGACGACCCAGAGGGATGCTATGGGGGGGGAGGAGGGAGGAGGGTTCAGGATGGGGAGCACATGTATACCTGAGGCGGATTCATTTTGATATTTGGAAAAACTAATACAATTATGTAAAGTTTAAAAATAAAATAAAATTAAAAAAAAAATCCACAGGAGGCTTGACTCCCTTTAGGCCACTCAGTGGTCTCCAAGAAATACCCGTCGGGACTCGAGAGCAGAGCAGAGTCCTTTCCTTCCTCTCGAGATGAGGTCTGACTCCTCGGGTGCGTCTAAAATGCAACCCCGAGATCTCTGTCGCCCCTGGAGAGGAACATTAGGTCCTGGACACAAGCTTAGATGAGGTCTCTTTTGCCCTGAAGTGACTCGAGAGCAATCCCTAGCTCTCTCTCGCAACTCCAATGGAAGATTGGACTTCCCTGGGCCAACACAAGAGGAAGCCTGAATTCCCCATCGTAACTCGAGAATCCCGCCGAAACTCGAGAAAAACCACATGGTTACCCTGTCATCGCAAGATGAGGCCCTTGCCCGCTACAGCGTCTAAAGAGAAGTCCCAGGTTTCTTCTTGAAGTGTTTTCACACTTCAAGTGTGAAAACTTGGCACCCTTGATGCGATTCCAAAAGTTCCCCGACACCCTGGTCTCTCTCGAGGGGAACACCGAGGTTCCCGGTATGACTTCATCTGAGCCACTTCTCCCCTCCTGATTGCGACTGGAGGGTCGACTCCCGTGCTTTGTCTGGAAGGGGTTCCCAACGTTCCCAGCGCACCTCAGGATGAGGCCGGTCTAACGAGAATATTTGAGACGTAGCTTCATGGGTGGTAACACATGCTGAAAGACCCCGATTCCCCGGTCCACTCTTGATAATAACCCGATGCCCGGACACCTCTTGAAAGGCAACCCTGTGGAAGAACCCACAACACGAAGGGGCACTGACACCCTCGTGCATCGTCCGGAAAAACCCGCAGATTCCAAACACAGTTCAACAAGTTGCCTGTCACCCCGTGAATAACTCGAGAGGGAAGCGGAGTTCCATTCCTCCTTACAAGACGAGGCCTGACTCTCCTGTCCCAACTCTGCAGGGACCCTGCGATCAGAGTCAGAAATGGAGATGAACCCTGAGGTTCCTGCCTCCACTCGAGATGAGGCCCTCTTCTATTGCACCAAACCCAGTGGAGTCCCGAGAGGGCCCTCCCAACTCCAGGGTATCCCTGACTTCTCAGAGGCACACTGAGAAGCTCCCTGAGGCCACCGGCACTAGTCGAGGGAACCCAGGGTTTACTGCCGTGACCCAAGAAACACCTTGAAAGTCCTTCTTTAACGGTTCTTGAGGCCCGATACACCTTCCATGACTCTAGAGCAATGACGCGCTCCCCCTCGCAATGCGCATGGAGACCTGACTTCCCAAGCGCCACATGAGAGGCTCCCTGAGCTCCCCGTAGTACCTCATGAGAAACCCCACACTGGCGCTGCAGCTCGAGAAAACCCACGAGACGCCCCCTTCATCGCGAGATGATGGCCTTCTTTTCCTGCATGGCCTGGAGAGCAATCACGAGTCCTCTCTCCAAACTCCACAGGAGGCTTGACTCCCTTTAGGCCACTCAGTGGGCTCCAAGAGATACCCGTCGCAACTCGAGAGGAGAGTGGAGTCCTTCGCTTCCCCTCGAGACAAGGACTGACTCCCCAGGTGCATCAGGAAAGCAACCCCGAGATCCCTGTCCCCCCTGGAGACGAACATTATGTCCTGGACACAAGCCTAGATAAGGTCTCTTTTGCCCTGCAGTAATTCAAGCGCAATCCCTAGCTCTCCCTCGCAACTCGAATGGAAGACTGGACTTCCCTGGGCCAACACAAAAGGAAGCCTGAATTTCCTGACCTAACTCGAGAATCCCGCCACAACTCGAGAAAAACGACGTGGTTAACCCGTCACCACAAGATGAGGCCCTTGCCAGCTACAGCGTCTCAAGAGAAGTCTCACGTTCCGTCTTGAAGTTTGAAACGGTACTTAGCACCTTTGATGTGACTCCAAAAGTTCCCCGACATCCCAGTTTTACTCGAGGGGAACATCGAGGTTCCCGGCACCACTTCATCTGAGCCCCTTCTCCCCTCCTGATCGGGACAAGAGGGTCGATTCACTTGCTTTGTCTGAAAGGGTTACCGACCTTCCTGGTGCACCTCAGGTTTAGGTCCGTCTCAAGAAGAAATTCGAGACGTAGGCTTGTGGGTGGTGCCACATGCCGAAAGACCCTGATTTCCTGGTCTGCTCTTGATAAGAATCTGAAGGCTGGATACTTCTTCGAAGGCAACCCTGTGTATGAAGGCAAAAAACGAAGGGGAACTGACACCCCCATGCATCGTCCGGATAAAACCGCAGGTTCCACACACAGCTCGACAAGTGGCCTGTTATCCGGTGAACAACTCGAGAGTCCAGTGGAGTTCCATTCCTCCACACAAGACGAGGCCTGACTCTCCTGTCCTAACTCTGTAGGGACTCTGTGTTCAGAGTCAGAAATGGAGAGCAACCCTGAGGTTCCTGCTTCAAATCGAGATGAGGCCCTCTTCTGACAAGGTCCAGCCTCGGCTGGTCCAGGGTTTTCGAAGGGGAGACAGAGTAGGTGACCTATTGATTTATTTATCGAAGATATAAAGAGTAATAGAATGAGGATAGCTCAGTAGGAAAATTTAGTGGAGAAAAGAAGCTGAGTAGCTTGGTTTATGCGGAAAATCAGTATAACCCGTGACACCAGGTTAGCTCTGACCACGGAGGCTGCAGGCTCCCTCTCGAATAGCGAAAAGTGCCCCACCTTAGACACCTTCTCAAGTGGTCTTCGAAGCCCAGGCAAATAAATGGTCGCAGAGGATATCCGCGCTCCAGATGGACACTCATCTGAAAATTGAGGGGAAGAATGACATTAGGAGACTAAGCGTTGGCAATCAAGGCCCGTAGCTTTATTTTCAACAGGGGTTTTTATACCCTAAGTTACACATAGAGGATAATGGGGATGCAAAGACAGCAGCCTTTGATCCTTATCAAAAACCAGAGTTTCTCTCCTGCAAATGTATCGTATACAAATGGTTTAGGTGATTTACATCATCTTCTAGCCAGAAGACCTATTAACATTTTATGACTCTTGACAAAGACTTATCAACCATAAGACTTATTTTCTCTAAGAGTAATTATTTTAAGGTTTGGCCCCATCTTTCGAAGATAAAATTGCATTCCTATAGGGCAGATGTGTAATGGGCTTACAACAAAGGAAATAATTTATTACCTTAAGGGTCTAAAGTTAGTAACACCAAGGCCACTACTTATTTCTTCTACATACCAACTATATTAATTAATACACATTCAAGGATACAATTCAGGGGATGTGGAAACTTGGCAACAAGCATTGGTTCATCAATGAAATCTTTTACTAGTTTTATTCTGACAGTTTCTAACTCTCTGAGAGGCTCTAAGCTCTTTGAATATCTTAAGCTTCCCGTGCCTCTCGAGGCTCGGAGACTGTAAACAATTGTATGCATTGCTGTAGGAGACCGGGTAAACTTGTCAGGCGAGTTAGAGAGCCATCTGACGTGTTTGGATTTAAACACTCCTAATTGCCCAGGAACTTTATTAATTGGAGCTGTAAGTTAGCTCTTTGACAGAGAGAGTGAGATGGTGGTGGGTGACAGCCCCCAGGAAAGTCAGAGGTGAGAGCACAAAGCAATAAAGTAGGCAGACTCTGGTTTTGGGGGGGTAGATGCTCAAGAATATCCGGGAGGACTCCCGAGGCTCGATCCCGCCTTTGTGTATGCCCAGCCTCCTTCCTCATGACCTTTGTCACGAGTGGAATGTCTCTCGCCGGCTCCCGGCATCTCCCTGTTTTTTATTTCTTAAAACAGCCAGATGTAGCTCAGTCGCGAGCCTCTGAATACTCTGCCGAAGAATCCTGACAATACAAGGAAGAATGATTATGAGAAGCAGAATTAAAGCAGCCACCGCAGCATAGCTAAAGACATTAGACAGAATATTCTTTCCTGAGATGTAATTAGGGAAAGTATGGAAGAAATCATTTGCTGTTCCAGCAGCAGTAAAATCTAATCGGGAGTGCTCCATGGTTGCTATTTGATAGTGAAGTTTCCCTACGTCTCAACCAATGTCAGAGCTGTTCCAGATACCTGAAATATGGTTTTTAATCTTTTCCCATTCAAAATCTGTCTCATTTACTTTCAGGGGTGTTCCACATATCCACCGATAGTCAGCATGACAAGACAATGCCATTTTCACCTTTAAAGCCTGCAATTCAGTCCCAATATGTATTACTGCTTCCTCTAGGGCGTCTACCCTCATTTCTAATTTTCTCTCTATAGCTTCCTGTGTTGCCAATGTTAAAGAAACATTTTTGGACATAGAATCAACATATTGAGCAGTATGTACTTGTTGAGTCAATGATATTTCTGCCACAGTAACAGAAGTGATTGCACTTATCAAAGCTGCTGTTCCCAAGATAAGTAAGCCCACAAACCGTCGTGTTTGCATTAAATCCTGTAGTTGTTGTAATACAGCAAGACCATAATTCAATAAGTGGTTACATCATAAGATAAGGTGGATGTTGTAGCATTACAAAGGAGCAAACATTATATTGAGGGTTTAAACAAGATGAACCAGGGAGCAGCTGTAGGCGTCAGCCCGGGGGAGCAGTGTCCCCAGCATCAGGAGGCAGAACGCGAGCGGCAGGCTGTGGGCCAAGGCGCCTATGGTGGGCGGAGGGGCAGGGTTCGTGGTTTAGGGCTAGCCGCCACCGCTTGGGCTCAGGGCGGTCCCCTCTCGCCGGTGGGGCCACGCTGGTCTGGACGGCACTCCGCGGGTGCGCTTTCCTCTCTGGCCCTCACTCGCTGCACAGACTTCTTTGCTCTAGGTCACGGGGTGCAGAGAGGTGGGTGCGAGGCGCTGCTGGTGGCATGGAGGCGAGAGCTGGCTGGGGGAGGGGGAGCGAGTGAGTGCGCGTGCCGCGAACCTGGTCTTTGGGGAATGTGACATGACGAATTTGTCTGAGATCCAAACCGGAGAATCTGCATTCTGTAGAAATATACAAGCATACCCTCTCCCACAAGTTAGCAACACATCTGGCCTTTTTCACTCTCCCGTAAGGAGGCCTTTTTACTTGACCAGGGGCCGAGTCGTAGCCTGTAATTCAGGCATCTAGTGTCTCATCATTGTAGTCTGCCCCTGTGCGTTTGCGTTTAAGTGATTAATTACAATTGGAACATAACTTCACTATTTGTCTAGCTGTTTCCCTATGGATATGTTAATTTAGGTCTAATGTTTAGTTTAGGTCTCTGTATAAATTTAAGTAATAAATGTATAACCTCCTTATCTCATTTTGGTATACAGGTATACAGATATACCTAAGTGCAAAATGCATTTATATATGTATTTATATATGGCAACAAGGATAAAGTTATTGACATATAATATATATAAATCAATATACTTGAATTAATCTTTATAATTAATATATTAATTAATATATATTACAACAATACAACACATACACAGCTAATACCAACCAACACAAACCAATATACTGTAATAATACATGTCACACATTTATAATTATACAGTATATAGAACATATATCATCACAGCACATCAATCCATACCAATTAATATCAGCCACACACACATTATATTACTGTCATATATATTTAATTATACAGTATATATATGTGTGTGTGTATATAGTATACATATTAATTTATATACAAATTAATTAAGTATAGATCTATAAATAGAATTAGGTGTACCTTTATTATATTTTATTTATACCCATACCTAATTAGGCAAACTGTAATTAGGCAAATACATTTATATTATGTATTTATAACAATATATAAAGTATTGTTAAATGTACCACCTGTACAGCATCTCCACCCCACATACCACTTTCTCTAATCCCACCAACTCATTTTCAGTATTATGTGTTGGCCAGGAGCTGGGCCAGTCTTTCCCAGCAATGTTAAGAGACGTCTGTTCCTGTGTCTAATAGCCCTGGCGTTTTATTCTCTTGAATTAAAAGATCTTTTAAAGGCCTTGGAACTGTAATTTCCTGCACCCAAAAGGCTAGATCACTAGATCCAAATGTTTTGTGGCTCTTAGCTTGAGAAGTCAAGTTTTTCCTTGTCTGATAGTAAGGTAAAAGTAAAAGCTGTGTTACTCTTTGACCTTTATTAATTTGTACAGTTTTGATAGGCAGTGAGATCAAGACTTTAATTTCTCAATATCATCAGAATCTACTACACCATGCACCAGCGAAATTTCTTTTCTTTCTTTTTTTTTTATTTAATTTTTTTTTAAAAGAAAGCGAGCTACGCCCCAGGACAAATCTTACAATGTCCTCAGATAGGGGGCCAGCCACTCCGGTTGGAATTGGAGTAAGCGGCACATCAGGGGTTAATATTGTTATTAAATCTCCTTGCCTTTTCGCTTTTCTCCTAGCCTGGGTGAGACCCCCCTGAGGGAGTTTTCTCCAAGGAGCACACTCTGCATATTGTGTACTAAAAGCTCCTTTGTTTAAAAAACTTTTTATCTTCCTCAGTCTTAGGAAACACTTTGGCAGGCTTTGGGGGCAAAGTGGGGAACTCCTGGGTCCTGGGAGGCACAATCGAAGGCGGTGGCAGTCGCCTTAAATCAGAAAGTGGTGGATAAGTTTTTTAAAGGTTTGCGCAGAGGGGGAGGGAGCTCGCCAGGGCTCTCGGCCGCAGCGTCCTGTAAGCCCTCTCCTTCCTCGGGAGGTAGACCAGTTTCTCCCTCCTTTTTTTTTTTCTTCAATGGCAGAAAATATGATCTGTGCAGTAAATGGAGACTCACCACCATCCACCTCTATAGCCTCCCCCATAGTCTATTTAACAGCCTCGTGACGGAGGTCCAGGACATTTCTAATCATATTCCACAGTCAATAAATATTTGTCTATTCTTAGATGCAGAGAAATCCATTTTTAATTTTTTTTTTAATTTTAGAGAATATTTTTATTTATTTTGTAACCTCTTTACCCTGGCTAAACTGCAGAGGGGACTAGAAAAGAAGCCTCAAGGTGAGGATCAAGTTCATCCTTGGGACTAGAGAAAATCCTTCTCCGGGAAACTCCTAGCGGTGGCCCTTTACCCCGACATGGAGGAGGAGGCATAGGGGGATGGGAGCGTCCCGAAGTTTTCCTCTTCTGTTCCGGAGATCCTTTAACTGTTTGGTAACTAAATCTTACGAACTGTCTGATCGGGGATGTTTCCCTCAACCTCCTAGGAGCGGATGGTCTGATTAGGGATGTTTTCTTAAACTTTTAGGAGCATCTTTAGCTTAAAAAAAAAAAAAATCCTCATCAGAATGGCATCGTGGTGCTGTTTCCTCTAAACCTTTTTCAAATTGAGGGGAGAGCTGATCTTTCTTTTCATCCCTATCTTTTACATGCTCATTGGCAGTCATAGCGGCTAGCCATTCATTTAGCTGTCGATAGCTAGGTATAGCCTCTTCATTTTCACTTTTCTTTATAACAGGTACCTTTTCAGATTTGCTTTTTTGTTTAACAGGTACTTTTCCAACTTTACTTTCCTCTTTAACAGGTACCTTTTCAAATTCATGAGCTGGATCTAAAACATCTCTAGTCATATTCCACAGAGGAAAGGTGTAAGTAGGGATTTTTTCCAAACCTTGCTGAGCACAATAAGCTCTTAGCTGTTTTCCTAGTTTTTTCAAGATATCGAGGTTAACAGTGCCTTGTTGTAGAAACCAAGGGCAGTGGTCTTGTACAAATGTAAAAAATGATTGAATGGAAGATTTTTTAACCTTGATTCTTCTTTTACTTAATAACTGTAAAATTACTCCTATAAAGAGCTGTCTTTCATTTGATTCAGTGTTGCCCATGTCAGAAACTTAAGGATAGTAAAAGATTTTGCTTTTAGCTATCTAAAGATTAGGCCTTTTTTGTCAGCCTTTTTAGAAACCGTTTTTTCTCTCTAACTCTTCAACACTTCCCACTCCTCTCGCCCTGTCTATTCTACAGGGGGATCTGCAGCCCCCTAAGTGGGATCCTATCTGTCCCCAAAACTGAACACTGGGGGAATGGGGTTGGGGATTTACCTTCGAAATGCCTATCTCGGGCGCCACCTGCAGAGGTCCAGCCCCAGCTGATACAGGGTATTCGAAGGGAAGATGGAGTAGGCGACCTATGTATTTATTTATTTATTCATCAAAGATATAAAGAGTAATAGAATGAGGATAGCTCAGTAGGAAAATTCAGTGGAGAAAAGCAGCTGAGTAGCTTGGTTTACGCGGAAAATCAATATAACCCGTGACACCAGGTTAGCTCTGACCACGGAGGCTGCAAGTGCCCTCTAGAATAGAGGAAGGTGCCCCACCTTAGACACCTTATCGAGTGGGTCTTCGAAGCCCAGGCAAATAAATGGTCGCAGAGGATATCCGCGCTCCAGATGGACACTCATCTGAAAATTGAGGGGAATAATGACATGGGGAGACCAAGCGTTGGTGAGCAAGGCCCGTAGCTTTATTTTCAACACAGGTTTTAATACCCTAAGTTACACATAGAGGATAATAGGGGATGCAAAGTCAGCAGTCTTTAATCCTTATCAAAAACCAGGGTTTCTTTTCTGCAGATTTATCGTATAAAAATGGTTTAGATGATTTACATCATCTTCTGGCCAGAAGACCTATTAACATTTTATGACTCTTGACAAAGACTTATCAACCATTAGAGTTATTTTCTCTAAGAGTAATTGTTTAAGGTTTGGCGCCATCTTTCGAAGATAAAATTGCATTCCTATAGGGAGGATGTGTAATGGGTTTACAACAAAGAAAAGAATTTATTACCTTAAGGGTCTAAAGTTACCAACATCAAGGCCACTACTTATTTTTTCTACATACCAACTATATTAATTAGCACACATTCAAGGATACAATTCAGGGGATGTGGAAACTTGGCAAAAAGCATTGGTTCATCAATGAAATCTTTTACTAGTTTTATGTTTCTAACTCTCTGAGAGGCTCTAAGCTATTTGAATATCTTAAACTTCCCGTGCGTCTCGAGGCTGGGAGACTGTACACAATCGTATGCATAGCTGTAGGAGACCGGGTAAACTTGTCAGGCGAGTTAGAAAACCATCTGAGGGGTTTGGATTTAAACACTACTAATTGCCCAGGAACATTATTAGTTGGAGCTGTAAGTTAGCTCTTTGACAGAGAGAGTGAGATGGTGGTTGGGGACATCCCCAGTAATGTCAGAGGTGAGAGAACAAAGCAATAAAGAAGGCAGACTTTGGTTTTTGGGGGTAGATGCTGAAGAATATACGGGGGAACTCCCGGAGGCTCGATCCCGCCTTTGCGTATGCCGAGACTCTTTCCTCATGACATTTGTCACGAGTGGAATATCTCTCGCTGGCTCCCGGCAATCTTCCATTGCACCAAACGCAGTGGAGTCCCAAGAGGCCCCTCCCAACACCACAGTATCAGTGTCTTCTCAGAGGCACCCTGAGCAACTCCCTGAGTTCACCGGCACAAGTCGAGGGAACACAGGGTATCCTGCCGCAACCCGAGAAAGACCTCAAGAGTCCGTCTTCAACGCGTCTTGAGGCCGGATTCCCCTACCATGACTCGAGAGCAATGACACGCTCCCCCTCGCCATGCGCATGGACACCTGACTTCCCTGGCGCCACATGAGAGGCTCCCTGAGCTCCCCGTCATACCTCGTGAGAAACCCCACACTGGCGCCACAGCTCGGGAAAACCCACGAGACACCACCGTCATCGCGAGATTGGGGACATCTTTTCCTGCCTGACCTGGAGAGCAATCCCTGGTCCTTTCTCCAAACTTCACAGGAGGCTTTACTCCCTTTAGGCCACTCAATGGGCTCCAAGAGATACCTGTTGCGACTTGAGAGGAGAGCAGAGTACTTTGTTTCCCCTCGAGATGAGGCCTTACCTTGGGTGAGCCTGGAATGCAACCCCGAGATCCCTGTTGCCCCTGGAGAGGAACATTATGTCCTGGACAAAAGCCTAGATGAGGTCTATTTTGCCCTACAGTGACTCGAGAGCAACACCCATCTCTCCCTCGCAATTCGAATGGAAGATTGGTCTTCACTGGGCCAACACAAGAGGAAGTCTGAATTTCCCGTTGTAACTCGAGAATCCCGCCGCAACTCTTAAAAACCACGTGGTTCCCCATTCATCACAGTATGAGGCCTTTGCCCGCTACAGAGTCTCAAGAGAAGTCCCATGTTTCGTCATAAAGTTCGAAATGCTACTTGGCACCCTTGATGCGACCCCAAAAGTTCCCCAATATACCGGTCTCACTCCAAGGGAACACCGAAGTTCCTGGCACCACTTCATTTGAGCCCCTTCTCCCCTCCTGATCATGGCAGGAAGGTCTATTCCCCTGCTTTGTCTAGAAGGGGTTCCCGAACTTCATGGCGCACCTCAGGATGAGGCCAGTCTCACGAAGAAATTCGAGACGTAGCCTCGTGTTGGTGCCACGTGCCGAAAGACCCCGATTTCTCGGTCTTGCTCTTGATAAGAACCCGATGCCCGGACACCTCTTCTAAGGCAACCCTGTGGATGAAGGCACTACACGAGGGGGCACTGGCAACCCTGTTCATCGTCCGTAAATCCCACAGGATCCACATACAGCTCCACAACTGGCCTGTCACCCCTTAAACAACGAGAGAGGCAAGCGGAGTTCCCTTCCTCAGACAAGACGAGGCCTGAGTATCCAATCCCAACTCTGCAGGCACGCTTCGATCTGAGTCAGAAATGGAGAGGAAACCTGAGCTTCCTGCCTCAACCCGAGATGAGGCCCTCTTCCATTAAAACAAACCCAGTGGAGTCCCGAGAGGCCACTCCCATCTCCACAGTATCCCTGACTTCTCATAGGCATTCTGAGAAGCTCCTTGAGGCCACCGGCAAAAGTCGAGGGAAATAAGGGTTTCCTGCCACAACCGAAGAAAGACCTCGAGAGTCCTTCTTCAACGCGTCTTGAGGTCAGATTCCCCTACCATGGCTCGAGAGCAATAACGCGCTCCCCCTCGCCACGCACATGGAGACCTGACTTCCCTGGCGCCACATGAGAGGCTCCCTGAGCTCCCTGTCGTACCTCGTGTGAAACCCCACACTGGCGCCGCAGCTCGAGAAAACACACAAGACCCCTCCGTCATGGCGAGATGAGGGCCATCTTTTCCTGCATGGCCTGGAGAGCAGTCCCAAGTCCTCTCTCCAAACTTCACAGGAGGCTTGACTCCCTTTAGGCCACAAAGTGGGCTCCAAGAGGTGCCCGTCGCAACTCGAAAGGAGAGCGGAGTCCTTTGCTTCCCTTCGACACGAGGCCTGACTCCCTGGGTGAGTCTGGAATGCAAACCTGAGATCCCTGTGGCCCTTGGAGAGGAACATTAGGTCCTGGACACAAGCCTAGATGAGGTCTCCTTTGCCCTGCAGTGACTCGAGCGCAACCCCCAGCTCTCCCTCGCAACTCGAATGGATGATTGGACTTCCCTGGCCCAACACAAGAGGAAGCCTGAAATCCCCGTCGTAACTCGAGAATCCCGCCACAACTCGAGAAAAACCACGTGGCTCCCCCGTCATCGCAAGATGAGGCCCTTGGCCGCTACAGCGTATCAAGAGAAGTCCCACGTTCCATCCTGAAGTACAAAACGGTACTTGGCACCCTTGATGCGACCCCCAAAGTTCCCTGACATACCGGTCTCACTCGAGGGAAACACCAAAGTTCATGGCACCACTTCCTGTGAGCCCCTTCACCCCTCCTGATCGCGACAGGAGGGTCGACTCCCATGCTTTGTCTGCAAGGGGTTCCCGACGTTCCCCGCAAACCTCCGGATGAGGCCGGTCTCATGAGGAAATTCGAAAAGTAGCCTCATGGTTGGTGCCACATGTTGAAAGATCCCGAATTCCCGGTCCACTCTAGATAAGAACCTGACGCCCGGACATCTCTTCGAAGGCAACCCTGTGGATGAAGGCACAACACGAAGGGACAATGACATCCCCATGCATCGTCTGGAAAAACCCGCCGATTCCACTCACAGCTCCAAATGTGGACTGTCACCTCGTGAACAACTCGAGAGGCAAGTGAAGTTGCATTCCTTCACACAAGACGAGGCCTTACTCTCCTGGCCCAACTCTTCAGGGACCCTGCGATCGGAGTCAGAAATGGAGAGGAACCCTGAGGTTCCTGCCTCAACTAGAGAAGAGGCCCTCTTCCATTGAACCAAACTCAGTGGTGTCCCGAGAGGCCCCTCCCAACACCACAGTATCCCTGAATTCTCAGAGGCTCCCTGAGAAGCTACCTGAGGTCACTGGCACAAGTCGAGGGAACCCAGAATTTCCTGAAGTAACCCGAGAAAGACTTGGAGAGTCCTTTCTCAACGTCTCTTGATGCCCGATTCCCCTACCATGACTCCAGAGCAAGGACGTGCTCCCCTCGCCACAAGCAGGAAAACTGACTTCCCTAGTACCACACAAGAGGCTCCCTGAGTACCCCATCATACCTCGTGAGAAAACCCACAGTGGTGCCGCAGTTCGAGAAAAACCACAAGATGCCCCCGTCAAGGAGAGATGGGGGTCTTCTTTTCCTGCCTGACCTGGAGAGCAATCCCTGGTCCTCTCTCCAAACTTCACAGGAGGATTGACTCCCTTTAGGCCACTCAGTTGGGTCCAAGAAATACCCGGTGCGACTCGAGAGGAGAGCGGAGTCCTTTGCTTCCCTCGAGATGAGGCCTGACTCCCCAGGTGAGTTTGGAATGCAACCCCGAAATCCCTGTCGCCCCTGGAGTGGAACATTATGTCCTAGACACAAGCCTAGATGAGGTCTATTTTGCCCTACAGTGATCGAGAGCAACCTCCATCTCTCCCTCACAATTTGAATGGAAGATTGGGCTTCCCACGGTCAACACATGAGGAAGTCTGAATATCCCATCGTAATTCGAGAATTCAGCCTCAAGTCATAAAAACCATGTGGTTCCCCCTTCATCGCAATATGAGGCCCTTGCCAGCTAGAGTCTCAAGAGAAGTCCCACGTTCCATCTTAAAGTTCGAAATGCTACTTGGCACCCTTGATGCGACCCCAAAATTCCCCAACATACCGGTCTCACTCCAGGGGAACACCGAAATTCCCGGCGTCTCCAGGGAAGTCCCATTTTCTGTCCTTAAGTGCGAAACGGAACTTGACACCCTTGATGCGACCGCAAAAGTTCCCGACACGCTGGGTTCCCTCGAGGGGAACACCAAGGGTCCCGGCACCACTTCATCTGAGCCCCTTCTCCCCTCCTGATCGCGACAGGAGAGTCGATTCCCCTGCTTTCTCTGGAAGGGGTTCCCGGCCTTCCTGGTGCACCTCAGGATGAGGCCGGTCTCAGGAGGAAATTCGAGACCAGCCATGTGTGAGGTGCCACGTGCCGAACGACACCGATTTTCCGGTCCGCTCTTGATAAGAACCTGATGCCCGGACACCTCCTCGAAGGCAACCCTGTGAGTGAAGGCACAACACGAAGGGGCACTGACACCCCCGTGCATCATCCGGAAAAACCCGCAGGGTCTACACACAGCTCGACAAGGGGCCTGAGACTCCCGGAACAACTCGAGAGGCAACCAGAATTCCATTCCTCAGACAAGACGAGGCATGACTCTCCTGTCCCAACACTGCAGGGACCATGCAGTCGGAGTCAGAATTGGAGAGGAAGCCTGAGGTTCCTGCCTCAACTTGTCATGAGGCCCTCTTCCATTGCACCAAACCCAGTGGAGTTCCGAGAGGCCCCTCCCAACTCCACAGTGACCCTGACTTCTCAGAGGCACGCTGAGAAGCTTCCTGAAGTCACTGGCACAAGTCGATGGAACCCAGGGTTTCCTGCTGCAACCCAGGAAAGACCTCGAGAGTCCTTCTTTAACACCTCTTCAGGCCCAATTCCCCTACCATGACTCGAGAACAATGACGGGCTCCCTCTCACCACGTGCATAGAGACCTGACTGCCCTGGCACCACGTGAGAGGCTCACTGAGCTCCCAGTCTTACTTCGTGAGAAACCCCACACTAGCGCCACAGCTCGAGAAAACCTACGAGACGCCCCAGTCATTGGGAGATGAGGGCCTTCATTTCATGCATTCCCTGGAGAGCAATCCCGTGTCCTCCCTCCAAACACCAAAGGAGGTTTGACTCCCTTTAAGCCACTCAGTGGGCTCCAAGACATACCCGTCCGACTCGAGAGGAGAGCAGAGTCCTTTGCTTCCCCTCGAGATGAGGGCTGACTCCAAGGTGAGTCTGGAATGCAACCCCGAGACTTCTGTCGAGCCTTGACATGAACATTAGGTCCTGCACACAAGCCTTGGTGGGGTCTCTTTTGCCTTCAGTGACTAGAGCGCACCTCCAGCTCTTCCTCGAATCTCGAATGGAAGATAAGACTTTTGTGGGCCAACACAAGAGGAAGCATGAATTCCCTGTGGTAACTCAAATATCCCACCGCAACTCGAGAAAAACCAAGTGGTTCCGCAGTCATTCCAAGATGCGGCCCATGCCCGCTGGAGCACCCCAAGAGAAGTCCAACGTTCCATTTTGAAGAGCGAAACGGTACTTGGAACGCTTTATGCGACCCCAAAAGTTACCCGACATACCTGTCTCACTTGAGGGAAACACCGAGGTTCCCAGCAGCACTTCATCTGAGCCACTTCTCCCCTCCTGATCGCCACAGGAGGGTCGATTCCTCTGCTTTGTCTGGAAGAGTTTCATGAACTTCGCGGCACATTTCAGGATGAGGCCGGTTTCATGAGGAAATTCGAGACAACCCACGTGGGTGGTGCCAAATGCTGAACGACCCCGATATCCCGGTCCGCTCTTCATATGAACCCGATGCCCGGACACCTCTTGGAAGGCAACCCTGTGGATGAAGACACAAAACGAAGGGTCACTGACACCCCTGTGCATCGTCTGCAAAGACCCGCGGGTTCCACACACAGCTCGACAAGGGGCCTGAAACCCCATGAACAACTCGAGAGGCAAGCGGAGTTCCATTCCTCAGAAAAGACGTAGCCTGTCTCTCCTGTCCCAACTCTGCAGGGACCCTGATGTCGGAGTCCGAAACAGAGAGGAAGTCTGAGGTTCCTGCCTCCCCTCGAGATGAACCCCTCTTCCATTGCGACAAACCCAGCGGAGTACCGAGAGGCACCGCCAACTCCACAGTATCCCTCAACTCTCAGAGACACCCTGGGAAGTTCCCTAAGGTCCCCGGCAGAAGTCGAGGGAAACGACTTTTTCCCGCCACAACCCGAGAAAGACCTCGAGAGTCCCTCTTCAATGCGTCTTGAGGCCCTAGTCCCCTCCCATTACTCAAGAGCCACAACGCGCTCCTCCTCGCTACGCGCAGGGAGACCTGACTTCCCTGGCGCCGCACGAGAGGCTCCCTGAGATCCTCGCCATGCCTCGCGAGAAAACCCCCACGGGCGCCGCAGCTCGAGGAAACCCCTGAGACGCCCCCGTCCTCGCGATGTGAAGGGACTTCTTTTCCTGCATGGCCTGGAGAACAATCCCGAGCCCTCTCTCCAAAATGAAGAGGAGGCTTGACTCCACTGACGCCACTAGGGGGCTCCAAGATATCCGCGTCGCGACTCGGGAGGACAGCAGAGTCCTTTGCTTCCCCTCGAGACGAGGCCTGACACCCAGGGGGATCCTGGAATGCAACCCCGAGATCCCTGCCTTCCCTGGAGAGGAACATTAGGTCCTGGACACAAGCCTAGATGAGGTCTCTTTGGCCCTGCAGTGACTCGAGCGCAACCCCCAGCTTTCCCTCGCCAATCGAATGGAAGACTGGGCTTCCCAGGGCCAACAGAGGAGGAAGCCTGTAATCCCCATCGTCACTCGAGAATCCCGGCGCAACTCGAGAAAAAACACGTGGTTCCAACGTCTTCGCAAGATGAGGCCCTTGCCCACTACAGTGTCTCAGGGGAAGTCCCATGTTCCGCCCTGAAGTGCAAAACAGTACCTGACACCCTTCATGCGACCCCCAAAAGCTCCCCGACACGCCGGGTACCCTCGAGGGAACACCGAGAGTCCCGGCACAGCTTCATCTGAGCCCGTTCTCCCCTCCTGATCACGACAGGAGAGGCGATTCCCCTGCGTGGTTCAGAAGGGGTTCCCGGCCTTCCCGGTGCACCTCAGGATGAGGCCGGTCTCACAGGGAAATTCGAGACGAGCCACGTGGGTGGTGCACATGCCAAATGCCCCCGATTCCCCGGTCCGCTTTTGAGAAGGACCCGAGGCCCGGACCCCTCTTCGAAGGCAACCCTGTGGGTGAAGACACAACACGAAGGGGCACTGACACCCCCGTGCATCATCCGGAAAGAACCGGGGTTCCACACACAGCACGACCAGGGGCCTGAAAACCCCTGACAACTCGAGAGGCAAGCAGGGTTCCCTTCCTCAGACAAGACGAGGCATGACTCTCCTGTCCCAACTCTGCAGGGACCCTGTGGTCGGAGCCGAAATGGAGAGGAAGCCTGAGGTTCCTGCCTCCCCTCGAGGTGAGGCCCTCTTTCGTTGCGCCAGACCCAGCGGAGTCCCGAGAGGCCCCGCCAACTTCACAGGATCCCTCGCCTCAGGGGCACCCTGGGAAGTTCCCTAAGATCCCCGGCAGAAGGCGAGGGAAACGAGGGTTTCCCGCCGCCACCCGAGAAAGACCTCGAGAGTCCTTCTTCAATGCGTCTCGAGGCCCTAGTCCCCTCCCGTGACTCGAGAGCCATGACGCGCTCCCCCTCGCCACGCGCATGGAGACTTGACTTCCCTGGCGCCGCACGAGAGGCTCCCTGAGATCCTCGTCGTGCCTCGGGAGAAAACCCCCACGGGTGCCGCAGCTCGAGGAAACCCCGGAGACGCCCCCGTCCTGGCGAGCTGAGGGCCTTCTATTCCTGCATGGCCTGGAGAGCAATCCCGGGTCCTCTCTCCAAACTGAAGAGGAGGCTGGACTCCCTTGAGGCCACTCAGTGGGCTCCAAGAGATCCGCGTGGCCACTCGAGAGGAGAGCGGACTCCTTGGCTTCCCCTCGAGACGAGGCCTGACTCCCCGAGGGAGCCTGAAATGCAACCCCGAGATTCCTGCCTTCCCTGGAGAGGAATATTAGTTCCAGGACACACGCCTTGATGAGGTCTCTTTGGCCCTGCAGTGACTCGAGCGCTACCCCCAGATTTCCCTCGCTACTTGAATGGGAGATGGGGCTTCCCAAGGCCAACCCAAGAGGAAGCCTGAAATCCTCGTCGAAACTCGAGAATCCTGCCGCAACTCGAGAAAAACCACGTGGTTTCAACGTCTTCGCAAGATGAGGCCCTTGCCCCGTACGGCGTCTCAAGGGAAGTCCCATGTTCCGTCGTGAAGTGAGACACGGTACCTGACACCCTTCATGCGACATCCAAAAGTTCCCCGACATGCCGGGTTCCCTTGAGGGGAACACCGAGAGTCCCAGCACCACTTCCTCTGAGCTCCTACTCCTCTCCTGTTCGCGACAGGAGAGTTGATTCCCCTGCGTGGTCTGGAAGGGGTTCCCGGCCTGCACGGCGCCCCTCAGGATGAGGCCGGACTCGCGAGGAAATTCGAGACAAGCCCCGTGGCTGGTGCCCCATTTTGAACGACCCCGATTTCCCGGTCCGCAGTTGAGGAGAACCCGATGCCCGGACACCTCTTCGAAGGCCACCCTGTGAGTGAAGGAACAACACGAAGGGGCACTGCCACCCCCGTGCATCGTCCGCAAAGACCCGCGGTTTCCACACACAGCTCCACGAGGGGACTGAGACTCCCTGAGCAACTCGAGAGGCAAGCGGAGTTCCCTTCCTCAGACAAGACGAGGCCTGACTCTCCTGCCCCAATGCTGCAGGGACACTGCTGTCGGAGTACGAAACGGAGAGGAAGCCTGAGGTCCTGTCTCCCCTCGAGATGAGGCCCTCTTCGATTGCACCAAACCCAGAGGAGTCCCGAGATGGCCCACCAACTCCACAGCATCCCTCACCTCTAAGAGGAACCCTGGGAAGTTCCCTCAGGTCACCGGGAGAAGTCGAGGGAAACGAGGGTTTCCTGCTGCAAGCCGAGAAAGACCTCGTGAGACCTTCTTCTACACGCCTTGATGCCCTAGTCCCCTCCCAGGACTCGAGAACAATGACGCGTTCCCCCTCGCCACGCTCATGGAGACCTGACTTCCCTGGCGCCGCACGAGAGGCTCCCTGAGAACCTCGTCGTGCCTCGTGAGAAAAGCCCCACGGACGCCGCAGCTCGAGGAAACCCCTGAGAAGCCCCCGTCCTCGCGAGGTGAGGGCCTTCTTTTCCTGCCTTTCCTGGAGAGCAATCCCGAGTCCTCTCTCCAAACTGAAGATTAGGCTTGACTCCCTTGAGGCCACTCAGAGGGCTCCAAGAGATCCGCGTCCTGGCTCAAGAGAAGAGCGGAGTCCTTTGCTTCCCCTCGAGGCGAGGCCTGACTCCACGGGGGACTCTGGAGTGCAACCCCGGGATCCCTGTCTTCCCTTGAGAGTACTACTAGGTCCTGGACACACGCCTAGATGAGGTCTCTTGGGCAATGCAGTGACTCGAGCACAACCCCCAGCTTTCCCTAGCAACTCGAATGGAAGATGGGGCTTCCCAGGGCCAACCCAAGAGGAAGCCTGAAATCCCCGTCGTAACTCGAGAATCCGCCGCAACTCGAGAAAAACCACGTGGTCCCAACGTCTTCGCAAGATGGGGCCCTTGCCCGCTACGGCGTCTCAAGGGAAGTCTCACGTTCCGTCCTGAGTTGCGAAACGGTACCTGACACCCTTCATGCGACCTCCAAAATTTCCCAGACACGCCGGGTTCCCTCGAGGGGAACACCGAGGGTCCTGGCACCCCTTCATCTGAGCCCCTTCTCCCCTCCTCATCGCGACAGGAGAGTCGATTCCCCTGCGTATTCTGGAAGGGGTTCCCGGCTTTCCCGGCACACCTCAGGATGAGGCCGGCCTCCCGAGGAAATTAGAGACGAGCCCCGTGGGTTGTGCCACATGCCGAACGACCCCGATTTCCCAGTCCGCTCTGGATAAGAACCCGATGCCCGGACACCTCTTCGAAGGCAACCCTGTGGGTGAAGTTAACATTCGAAGGGGCACTGACACCCCCGTGCATCGTCCGGAAAAACCCGCGGTTTCCACACACAGCTTGACGAGGTGCGTGAGACACCCTGAGCAATTCGAGAGGCAAGCGGAGTTCCCTTCCTCAGACAAGACGAGGCCTGACTCTCCTGTCCCAACTCTGCAGGGACCCTGTGGTTGGAGTCCGAAAAGGAGAGGAAGCCTAAGTTTCCTGTCTCCCCTCGAGATGAGGCCCTCTTCCATTGCGCCAAGCCCAGCGGAGTCCCGAGAGGCCCCGCCAACTCCACAGCATCCCTCACCTATCAGAGGCACCAAGGGAAGTTTCCTCAGGTCCCCGGCAGAAGTCGAGGGAAACGAGGCTTTCTCGCCGCAACCACAGAAAGACCTCGAGTGTCCTTCTTCAACGCCTCTGGAGGCCCTAGTCCTCTCCCATGACTGGAGAGCCATGACGCGCTCCCCCTCGCCACGTGCACAGAGACCTGACTTCCCTGGCACCGCACGAGAGGCTCCCTGAGATCCTCGTCTTGCCTCTTGAGAAAACCCCCACGGGCGCCGCAGCTCGAGGAAACCCCTGAGAAGCCCCCATCCTCGCGAGGTGAGGGCCTTCTTTTCCTGCCTGACCCAGAGCACAATCCCGAGTCCTCTCTCCAAACTGAAGAGAAGGCCTGACTCCCTTGAGGCCACTCAGTGGGCTCCAAGAGATCTGCGTCGCGACTTGAGAGGAGAGCGGCATCCTTGGCTTGCCCTCGAGGCGAGGCCTGACTCCCCGGGGGAGTCTGGAACGCCACCCTGAGATCCCTGTCTTCCCTTGAGAGGAACGTTAAGTCCCGGACACAGGCCTAGATGAGGTCTCTTTGGCCCTGCAGTGACTCGAGTGCAACCCTCAGCTTTCCCTCGCAACTCGAATGGAAGATTAGGCTTCCCGGGGCCAACACAAGAGGAAGCCTGAAATCCCCGTCGTAACTCTAGTATCCCGCCGCAACTCGAGAAAATACACATGGTCCCAACGTCTTCGCAAGATGAGGGCCTTGCCCGCTACGGCGTCTCAAGGGAAGTCCCAGGTTCTGTCCTGAAGTGCGAAACGGTACCTGACTCCTTTCATGCAACCCCCAAAAGTCCCCCACACGCCGGTTTCCCTCGAGGGTAACACCGAGGGTTCCATCCCCACTTCATCTGAGCCCCTTCTCCCCTCCTGATGGCGACAGGAGAGTCGATCCCCCTGCATTGTCTGGAAGGGTCCCCGGCCTTCCCAGCACAACTCAGGATGAAGCCGGCCTCACTAGGAAATTTGAGACTAGCCCCGTGGGTGGTCCCACATGCCGAAAGACCCCGATTTCCCTGTCCGCTCTTGAAAAGAACCCGAGGCCCGGACACCTCTTCGAAGGCAACCCAGTGGGTGAAGGCACAACACGAAGGGGCACTGTCACCGTCGTGCATTTCCGGAAACACCCGCAGGTTCCACACACAGCTCAACAAGGGGCCTGAGACCCCCTGAGCACCTCGAGAGGCAAGCGGAGTTCCCTTCCTCAGACAAGACGATTCCTGACTCTCCTGTCCCAACTCTGCAGGGACCCTGCGGTCGGAGTCCGAAACGGAGAGGAAGCCTGAGGTTCCTGCCTTCCCTGGAGATGAGGCCCTCTTCCATTGCGCCAAACCCAGCGGAGTCCTGAGAGGCCCCGCCAACTCCACAGCATCCCTCATCTGTCAGAAGCACACTGGGAAGTTCCCTAAGGTCACCGGTAAACTTTTATTGCACAAGGTCCCCATGAAAAGGCCCACGCAGCAGGACATCCACAGATTCTGTCTGCCATTAAAGGGCAGTAAGGTGCCCTCCCCCCTTCTTTGCTGCCTCAGCGGCCACCAGGGTGCAATTCGCGTACCCTTCCCTTTCCCATCCTAGCAGGTGCTCCAGGGCCCGCTGGCCTACAAAGTGCCAGAAGCAGGGCTGGGCCAGCCGGCCAGAATTCAGGGTTCTGTCCCTTGGATTTCCAGCGGACACTAGGCTGCTTGGGAAAACCGCGCAGACTCTGAGGTTTTTCAGCAGAGGGGTGGAGCGGTAAAGGCCTTGACCCCAAAGACGAGGCCTTTCTGCGACCGCCAGGTTGGGGAGCTCTGAGACTGTGCCAACACAGGGCGGAATACATGGTTCCCTGCTCCACGCAGTCCCCGTTCCCTTACCTGTGTTCCGCACCCCTCCGCTGTGGCCCATGGATGCCGATCCTTGGGGATCCAGGAGTTCACGAAATGGGCATTCCCAGCCGCAATGGCGACCCCCAACAGCACATCTGGAAAGCCCTCCCCCACCCCCGCCAGGAGCCGACCCCCACTGCGAACGGAACCCCACCCCGCCCCGCACTGCCATGTTTCGCCCCGGCCCTGCCGGGCTCCCGGTGGGTTCCCAGCAATATTGGCGACCCCGGGAGCACAACAGGGACCGACCCCCCACCCACAGTGAGCGGAATCTCGACCTGTGCAGCCCAGGTTTACCCCACCCTGGCTGCGCTCCCGGCGTGTTTCCAGCTGCAGTGGCCATCTCCGAGAGCACAACTGGGAAGCCCTCCCCTACCCTCGCCAGGAGCCGACACCCGCCCTGCGCCGCCCGGGTTCGCCCCGCCCCTGCCGCGCTCCAGGGGCGCTGCCCACCTTCACCTGTGGCTCTCGGTGAGCCCCGTCCCCACGCCCGGTTCCAGGAGAGGCTCTCGGACCTCGCTGCTGCCGCCAGGTCAAACATGAGGACAATACATACACCCCACAGAGACAATCCAAGCTGTCTATGATTTAGGGATAAAACGAGGACTACAGAAAGGCAAGATGACCTGACCTAGGAGGGCCATGATATTCTATAGAACCAGACAAAGTTGGTTACCAAGGAAACTTTTTTCCTTGGAACCCGGAAAGCTGGTTCTTTGCATATGCAATGACCAACAATTAGCTTGTTACCCAAGCCTGCCTTACTGCCACCCCCATCCCCCCACTCCCCAGAAGACTGGCTCAAAGAAATATTTTAAATCTTAGGCGGAAACCTGGAAGATGTCTTGTCTGTCTGTTTGGATTAAGGTATGTGTCAGTGTGAGCCCTGTGTTTTTTGATAATATTGCTCAAGTTCTGAGTTCTGATTTCAATGGTCTCAAGACAAGGCAGCCCTTCCAAATCAAACTGCTGGAAATACAAGAAAACATTGACCTAAATGAATGTCAGAGTCCCATGAACTGGGAACTATTCAATATTAAATATCTAGTATTTTTGGTTTTGCTCCTCCACTATAGACATGTCTAAGAGTCAACAACATTAAGCACAACATGTTCATAGTGCCTAGGTTTCTTTTGAGATAAAAATTGCTCTATTGTTATATCTGTCACAAGCTTGTCAGCAAGAAACTACCTGGAAATGACAACAACAAAAGTAAAAAATGTAAATGTGATATGAGCTTTTAGACAAACTCTTTACAATAATTATACTCTAAAATATCTGCCTCTCATAGTCTTGATTGAAGGCAGAGGAGAAGGGGATGACAGAGGATCAGATGGTTGGATGGCATCACTGACTCGATGGACATGAGTTTGAGCAAGCCCCTGGAGCTGGTGACGGACACGGAAGGCTGGCGTCCTTCAGGCCACGGGGTCCCAAAGAGTCAGACATGACTGAGCAACTGAACTGAACTGAACTAACAAACGTTTCTCCAGGTGTTTTGGTTACCCGAGTTTCTATCCTTGTGACGACAGTGTATTGAATAGCTAGGTCATTTCCAAATAAATGCAAGTTCTGAAACATTCACGACTTGAAAGGACCTCCCTTTTACACAGAAACAAAAGAGATTTTTGACTCTCCATGAATAGTGTCTGGCACCATCCTGACATGTTAAATGTAAGAAAGCAATTGTTTTGTTTTGTTTTGTTCTGTTCTTGGGGGTGGGGGGAGGGGGCGGGCTATAGCGAATGCCAATATAAAAGTCAGTTCTTGGTTGCTGAAGGGAAATGTATGACTTGTTATTACAAGAAAGTATGTGGAATGCAATGGCACTTGAGGAAGGAAAACAAAGTAGTTCTGTCTTACAGGTGGCCGTTTCAGGATGGGAGAAGCAAAGGAATGGGTACAGAATGGGATAAGGAGGTTGTAGGGAAAGTGGACCCCCAGAAAAGAGTTCTGTGCCTAGCACAAGTTTTCTTGAGATGTCGAACTGCCTTTGCTAATGGAGTTTAAGTTTCTTTACCTCTTAAGTGATCTCTTCTAGGTTGACCTAGAACAGGAATCTTTTGTTAGCTTTGGCTAAGTGGAGAAGTAGTGTTTCACGGTGACATATGTGATCCTTCCTGTCTGTTTGCAGCCCTTTTGATATCGATGCACTGCTTCTGCTGCTGCTGCCGCCGCCGCTGCTGCTAAGTCGTTTCAGTTGTGTCCGACTCTGTGCGACCCCATAGACGGCAGCCCACGAGGCCCTGCAGTCCCTGGGGTTCTCTAGGCAAGAACACTGGAGTGGGTTGCCATTTCCTCCTCCCATGCATGAAAGTGAAAAGTGAACGTGAAGTCGCTCAGTGGTTTCCGACTCTTAGCGACCCCATGGACTGCAGCCTACCAGGCTCCTCCATCCATGGGATTTTCCACGCAAGAGTACTGGAGTGGGGTGCCATTGCCTTCTCCCATATCTATGCACAAGCCTGCCTAAATCATTGACTTCTAGCTAGCTTTGGGATGCCAATGACCATCCACCCTTACAAGGCAACAGAGAAGAGAAAAACACTTACCACAGGAGGTCCTGGTAAGGAACGAGGAACTAACAAGCTCCCGCCAACCAGGATTCTGCAGAGGTCAACAAGAGGTCAGTAAGAGATGGAAGACTGCAGTCCAGAGGTCCTAGCAACTTCCATCTTGCAGCAGAGACCCAGCATAGTCAAAACGAATTCAATGTTGCAAAAAAATAAGTAAACAAATAAAGGACAGAAGTTCTTTGAACACATGACTGAGATTAGGGGTGAGGCAGTACATGTACAGTGCCCGGAAAATCTTAAAGTATGAGAAAGGAAAGAAATTAAAGACAACTATCAAGCTGTCCAAACTGATAAAAACGAAAGATTACACAGTTTTTTCTGTATATATTACCAGATAATAATCTGAAAAGGAATTAAAAAAAATTCCCTTTCAATAATGTCAACATGAATACAACACTTTGCCATGGATGTAACGAGGATGACAAGACTGGCACCCTGGAAATTATACACCCTGGCTGAAAACTATCCTGAATACATGGACAGGTACTCCATAACAATGGAAAGACTTAAGATGGCAATACCATGGAATGCATCTTCAATCTGAAATGAAGATTTGATATGATTTGATCGCTCAGAGCTTTTGTGTCATCAATTGTTATTAAAGTATAAATGAGATAGAGAAAACTGCTGACTTAGACTTGAGGCGGGGTGTACGCCCTGCTGGTCTCTAGCCAGATATTCTACAGGCACTAGCAGTCAGCTAAGGAAAGAAAGGCACTGTCTCAGGGAATGGCACCAGGCCCCTCCCCCACGACATGCCTTGAGGTCACATTGGCAGCAGGTGAGTCATCCTGGGCCAAAAACTGATTGACATGAATCTTGAAGAAAGGCAGTATTCCAGGCAAATATATCATTTCCTTAACATAGATTAGGAGAACAAGGTACGAGGAAAACATACTGTTTTGTTCAAGTCGCTTCTGAGCCTATTGGGGGAACCGACCTGAAGCCAGAGTCCAGCAGATATACATAGGATATTTACATCGCTTAAGACAAACATTTCCTCAGGAACAAATGCATTGCTTAGCTCAAGGTTTGTCTGCGAAATTCTTACACATCAGGAGATGGCTCCGAGCTGGGTTTCTACACACAAGAACATCCATGCAAAGGACAAGCCTGCACAGCCCATCTGCCCCCCTCCCCCACAGCCAGCAGCATTTCCAAGTGACCTCCTAAGGCCTTCCCCAAAATACAGGGGCACCTCTGGGTTTCCTGTTTCCCTCACTTCGAACACTTTTCTTAAAAAAAAAAAAAATCCTGCACACTTCTTGATAGAATGCCACAGTGCAAGGAAAACAGGCCTTCAATACTTAAACCTCCCTGTGCCAAACACTAGGGGCTTGGTTCTGTTTTGTTTTGTTTTTTAATTACACCACCACATAATTTAAACTTTTTACAATTTCTAATTATTCAGTACCAAAACACCAAACTTTTATTGCACAAGGTCCCCATGAAAAGGCCCACGCATCAGGACAGCCACAGATTCTGCCATGAAAGGGCAGCAAGGTGCCCTCCCTCCTTCTTTGCTGCCTGGGCGGCCACCAGGGTTTGAAATCCATGCACCCTACTAAGTTTCTAGGGTGCAATCCGTGGACGCTTCCCTTTCCCATCCCAGCAGGTGCTCAAGGGCCCGCTGGCTTACAAAGTGCCAGAAGCAGGGCTGGGCCAGCCGGCCAGAGTTCAGTGTTCTGTCCCTTGGACTTCCAGGGGACACTAGGCTGCTTGGGAAAACCGTGCAGACTGAGATTTTTCAGCAAAGGGGTGGAGCGGTAAAGGCCTTGACACCAAGGGCGAGGCCTTTCTTCGACCGCCAGGTTGGGGAGCTCCGAGAATGTGCCAACAGAGGGCGGAATACTTGGTTCCCTGCTCCAAGCAGTCCCAGTTCCCTGACCTGTGGCCCGCAGCCCTCCGCTGCACCCACTAGATGTGGATCCTTGGGGACACAGGAGCGTAGGAAATGGGCGTCCCTAGCCGCAGTGGCGACCCCCGAGAGCACAACTGGGACCGAACCCCCACCCACAGCCATCTAAATCTTGACCCGCGCAGCCCAGGTTTACCCCGCCCCGGGTGCGCTCCCGGCGCGTTTCCAGCCGCAGTGGCCACCACCGAGAGCACAACTGGGAAGCCCTCCCCCACCCCCGCCAGGAGCCGAACCCCGCCCCGCGCCACCAGGGTTCACCCCGCCCCTGCCGCACTCCCAGCGCGTTTCCAGCTGCAGTGGGGACCCCCGAGAGCACAACTGTTACCGCCCCCCACCCCCTCCCGACCAGAACCCCGACCCTCGCCGCCCGGGATCGCCCCGCCCCTGGCGCGCTCCAGGGGCGTTGCCCACTTCCACCAGGGGCTCCTGGTGAGCCCCGTCCCCACGCCCGGTTCCAGGAGAGGATCTCGGACCTCGCTACTGCCACCAGGTCAAACAAGAGGACAATACATCCACCCCACAGAGACAATCCAAGCTGTCTATGATTTAGGGATAAAATGAGGACTACAGAAAGGAAAGATGTCCTGACCTAGGAGGGCCATGAGAGTCTATAGATCCAAACAAAATTGGGTACCAAGGAAACTTTTTTCCTTGGAACCCGGAAAGCTGGTTCTTTGCATATGCAATGACCAACAATTAGCTTGTTACCCAAGCCTGCCTCGCTGCCACCCCCACTTCCCCCCCACTCCCCAGGAAAACGGCTCAAAGAAATATTTTAAATCTCAGGCGGAAAACTGGAAGATGTCTTGTCTGTCTGTCTGGATTAAGGTATATGTCAGTGTGAGCCTTGTGTTTTTTGATAATATTGCTCAAGTTCTGAGTTCTGATTTCAATGGTCTCAAGACAAGGCAGCCCTTCCAAATCAAACTGCTGGAAATACAAGAAAACATTGACCTAAATGAATGTCAGAGTCCCGTGAACTGGGAACTAGTCAATATTAAATATCTAGTATTTTTGGTTTTGCTCCTCCACTATAGACATGTCTAAGAGTCAACAACATTAAGCACAACATGTTCATAGTGCCTAGGTTTCTTTTGAGGTAAAAATTGCTCTATTGTTATATGTGTCACAAGCTTGTCAGCAAGAAAGTACCTGGAAACAGCAACAACCAATGTAAAAAATGTAAATGTGATATGAGCTTTTAGATAAACTCTTAACAATAATTATACTCTAAAATATCTGCCTCTCATAGTCTTGATTGAAGGCAGAGGAGAAGGGGATGACAGAGGATAAGATGGTTGGATGGCATCACTGACTCGATGGACATGAGTTTGAGCAAGCCCCTGGAGTTGGTGATGGACACGGAAGCCTGGCGTCCTGCAGGCCACGGGGTCCCAAAGAGTCAGACTCGACTGAGCAACTGAACTGAACTGAACTTACAATCGTTCCTCCAGGTGTTTTGGTTACCTGAGTTTCTATCCTGGTGCTAAACTAAGTGACGACAGTGTATTGAATAGCTAGGTCACTTCCAAATAAATGAAACTTCTTAAACATTCACGACTTGAAAGGACCTCCCTTTTACACAGAAACAAAAGAGATTTTGACTCTGCATGAATAGTGACTGGCACCATCCGAACATATTAAATGTAAGAAAGCAATTTTTTTGTTTTGTTTTGTTTTGTTCTGTTCTTGCAGGAAGCGGGGTGGGCGCTATTATCACTGATAGGTATGCTCACCAATCTATCAAATGCCAATATAAGAGTCAGTTCTTGGTTGCTGAAGGGAAATGTATGACTTGTTATTACAAGAATGTATGGAATGCAATCACACTTTAAGAAGGAAAACGAAGTAGTTCTGTCTTACAGGTGGCATTTTCAGGACGGGAGAAGCAAGGAATGGGTACAGAATGGGATAAGGAGGTTGTAGGGATAGTAGGCCCCCAGAAAAGAGTTTTGTGCCTAGCACAAGTTTTCTTGAGATGTTGAACTGCCTTTGCTAATGGAGTTTAAGTTTCTTTACCTCTTAAGTGATCTCTTCTAGGTTGACCTAGAACAGAAATCTTTCGTTAGCTTTGGCTAAGAGGAGAAGTATTGTTTCACGATGACATATGTGATCCTACCTGACTGTTCTCATCCCCTTTGATATCTATGCACTGCTGCTGCTGCTGCTGCTGCTGCTAAGTGGTTCAGTTGAGGCCGACCCTGTGCCACGCCATAGATGGCAGCCCACCAGGCCCCGCAGTCTCTGGGGTTCTCTAGGCAAAAACACTGGAGTGGGTTGCCATTTCCTCCTCCTATGCATGAAAGTGAAAAGTGAAAATGAAGTCACTCAGTGGTGTCCGACTCTTAGCCACCCCATGGACTGCAGCCTACCAGGCTCCTCCATCCTTGGGATTTTCCAGGAGTGGGGTGCCATTGCCTTCTCCCATATCTGTGCACAAGCCTGCCTAAATAATTGACTTCTAGCCAACTTTGGGATGCCCATGACCACCCACCCTTACCAGGCAACAGAGAAGAGAAAAACACTTACCACAGGAGGTTCTGATAAGGAACAAGGAACTAACAAGCTCCCACCTACCAGGATTCTGCAGAGGTCAACAAGAGGTCAGCAAGAGATGAGAGACTGCAGTCCAGAGGTCCTAGCTACTTCCATCTAGCAACAAACACCCAGCATAGTCAAAACGATTTCAATGTTAAAGAATAAATAAATAAATAAATAAATAAATAAATAAAAGGACAGAAGTTCTTTGAACACATGTCTGAATTTAGGGGTGAGGCATTACATATGTGTCCCAGGATAATCTTAAAGTGTCAGAAAGTAAAGAAATTAAAGACAACTATCAAGCTGTCCAAACTGATAAAAATGAATGATTACACAGTTTTATCTGTATACATTAGCAGATAATAATCTGAAAAGGAATTTTAAAAAATTCCCTTTCAATAATATCAACATGAATAAAACACTTTGCCATGGATGTAACGAGGATGACAAGACTGGCACACTGGAAATTATACACCCTGGCTGAAAACTATCCTGAATACATGGACAGATATTCCATAACGATGGAAAGACTTAACATGGCAATACCATGGAATGCATCTTCAATCTGAAATGAAGATTTGATATGATTTGATCGCTCAGAGCTTTTGTGTCATCAAGTGTTATTAAAGTATTAAAGAGATAGAGAAAGCTGCTGACTTAGACTTGAGGCGGGGTGGGGGGGGTAGAAAGAGTACCCCCCTGCTGGTCTTTAGCCAGATATTCTACAGGCACTAGCTGTCAGCTAAGGAAAGAAAGGAACTGTTTCAGGGAATGGCACCAGGCCCTTCCCCCACGACATGCATTCAGATAATATTGGCAGCAGGTGAGTCATCCCGGGCCAAAACTTGATTGACATGAATCTTGAAGAAAGGCAGTATTGCAGGCAAATATATCATTTCCTTAACATAGATAAGGAGAACAAGCTAGGAGGAAAACATGCTGTTTTGTTCAAATCGCTTCTGAGCCTTTTGGGGGAACCGACCTGAAGCCAGAGTCTAGCGGAAATACATAGGATATTTACATCGCTTAAGACAAACATTTTCTTAGGAAAAAATGCATTGCTTAGCTCAAGGTTTGTCTGCGAAATTCTTACACATCAGGAGATGGCTCCGAGCTGGGTTTCCACACACAAGAACATCCATGCAAAGGACAAGCCTGCACAGCCCATCTGCCGCCCTCCCGCACATCCAGCAGCATTTCCAAGTGACCTCCTAAGGCCTTCCCCAAAATATAGGGGCACCTCTGGGTTTCCTGTTTCCCTCACTTCGAACATTTTTCTTAAAAAAAAAAAAAAATCCTGCACACTTCTTGATAGAATGCCACAGTGCAAGGAATACAGTCCTTCAATATTTAAACCTCCATTTGCAAAACACTTGGAGTTTGGTTTTGTTTTGTTTTGTTTTTTAATTACACCACCACATAATTTAAAGCTTTTACACGTTCTAATTATTCAGTTCCAAAACACCAAACTTTTATTGCACAGGGTCCTCATGAAACGGCCCACACAGCTGGACAACCACAGATTCTGCCATGAAAGGGCAGCAAGGTGCCCTCCCCACTTCTTTGCTGCCTGGGCGGCCACCAGGGTTTGAAATCCATGCACCGTACTAAGTTTCTAGGGTGCAATCCGTGGACCCTTCCCTTTCCCATCCCAGCAGGTGCTCAAGGGCCCGCTTGCTTACAAAGTGCCAGAAGCAGGGCTGGGCCAGCCGGCCAGAGTTCAGTGTTCTGTCCCTTGGACTTCCAGCGGACACTAGGCTGCTTGGAAGAACCGCGCAGACTCGGAGATTTTTCAGCAAAGGGGTGGAGCGGTAAAGGCCTTGACCCCAAAGGCAAGGCCTTTCTGCGACCGCCAGGTTGGGGAGCTCCGAGAATGTGCCAACAGACGGCGGAATACTTGGTTCCCTGCTGCACGCAGTCCCAGTTCCCTTACCTGTGGTCCGCAGCCCTCCACTGCACCCACGGGATGGCGATCCTTGGGGACCCAGGAGCGGACGAAATGGGCGTTCCCAGCCGCAGTTGCAACCCCCGAGAGCGCAACTGGGAACCCCTCCCCATCCCCCCCATGAGCCGACCCCCGCCCCGCGCCCCCAGGGTTAGCCCCGCCCCTGCAGCGCTCCCGGCGCGTTCCCAGCCGCAGTGGCGACCCCCGGGAGCACAACTGGGACCGACCCCCACCCAAAGCCATCGGAATCTCGACCCGCGCAGCCCGGGTTTACCCAGTCCCGGGTGCGCTCCCGGCGCGTTTTCAGCCTCAGTGTCCACCTCCGAGAGCACAACTGGGAAGCCCGCCCCCACCCCCGCCAGAAGCCGACCCCCGCCCCACGCCGCCCGCGTTCGCCCCGCCCCTGCACGGTCCAGGTACCTTCCCAGCTTCTAGCGTTCACGCCCAGGTAGGAGCAGGATGTAGGAGTATGGGAGATGTGTATGGAGCCTGACAGCCTCAGCTCCGCTCTGGCCTGCCCTTTGGACCTAGGAGCCAGGCCAACTTGCAGAGGGCTTAGGGCCCCATTGTATGCAAACTACCAAGGCCTACCGCAAGGAGAGCTCTGTCCGAGGGAAGGGAAGCGCCCCAGGCTGCATTCCCAAGCTGTTGTTTAGCCGCCCAGACTCAGCGCTGCACAGGGGTAATCAGGCTCTCTGTGCCCACAGCTTCACGCACAGGTGTGTCTCCGTAGGAATCAAGAAAGATCCTGACAGAGTGAGGTTCATTAGAGCTATACTAAAGAGCAAAGTCTTGTCCATGTGGTCTTGCCTTCCCCTGTGCCTTTGGGTTTCCGGGCTCGGCCCCAGCTCCGTGGAAACAACCCCTGAGAAAATATCTTCAAGATCCACTTTTCCCAGTGTCTGGGAACCGGGGTTCGTAGGAGGAGAGAAAAGCACGCCTCCATCGGGAACGAAAAGGCAGCCCACCTGCCTGTGTTTTGAAACCTCTATTTGGAAGGAATGGGTTAGCTTCTCCTAAAGGAGACCTCCAGATCTGCTGAGAAGTCGGTAATTCCAGAGGCAGGGTACTGGTTCCTGACTGCCCTTTGCTAGCCTTGCAAAGATATTCCTAGATTCTAGAGTTATTTTCCAGGAAGGAGCAGGCTTCGGGAATGTGTCAGACGGGACTGGCTCCTTATTGACCTCAGCTCAGCTATTGCCTTTCCATTCAAACTAGGACAAGGCCCTACTTTATGAAGGGTAAGGGTCTTCTTCTTTGCAAACTGCCAAGGGCTACAGCAATGAGACCTCTGTCAAGGTGAGGGAAGCCTAAGAGGATGGATTCTCAAGCAGGTGCTTTGCCACAAAGCATCAGCACCCCACGGAGAGAATCAAGCTCCCTGTGCACCAATGTTGGGAGTGTAGCTTCACACACAGAGTTGTCTCTATAGGAGCCAAGAATGTTCCTGAGAGATTAGGTTCACTAAACCTCTCCTACAGAGCATAGACCTGTCCATGTGGTTTTGCCTTCCCCTGTGAGTTGGGTCCTCGAGGTCTGCCACACCTCCGGGGAAACTGTCCCTGAGAAAAGTTCTCCAGGAACCGCTTCTCTGAGGCTGGGAAACGCTGTTCACAGGAAGTAAGGCAAGCGAATCTCCTGCAGAGAAAAAGAGGCCTTACTGTCCCTGGAGGAGCAGGCTGCCAGAGTGTGTGAAACCTGACTGTTGCCTTACTGGCCTCAGTTCCACCATTGCCTGTTCCTCCGAACTAGGACCCAGGCCTATTTGGAGAAGCGTTTGGGTGCGGATTTCTACAAAGTGCCAAGGGCTACAGCAGTGAGAATTCTCTCAGCGGTAAGGGAGAGCATTTTATGGATTCTCAAGCTGTTTTCTGAACGACAGGGTCAAAATGAACTGAGAGAATCAGGCTCTCTGTGCCCCTATGTTTGGTACGCAGCTTCACACACAGAAGTGTCTCTATAGGAGCCAAGAATGTTCCTGAGAGATGAGGTTCACTAGAAGTCTGCTACAGAGCATAGACCTGTCCATATGGTTTTGCCTTGCCCTGTGAGTTGGGTCCCCGAGGTCCGCCCTAGCTCAGGGGAAGGAGCTCCTGAGAAAAGATCTCCAGGGACTGCTATTCCCCCAGGCTGGCAAACGCAGTTCACAGGACGTAACACAAGCGAGCCTCCTGCAAGGCACAACAGGCCTTAGTCTCCCTGGACGATCAGGCTGCCAGAGTGTGTGAGACCTGACTGGTGCCTTACTGGCCTCAGCTCCGCCATTGCGTGTTTCTCCGAACTAGGACCCAGGCCTACTAGGAGAAGGGTTTGGGTATGGATTTCTAAATACTGCCAAGGGGTATTGCAATGAGAACTGTGTCACGGGTAAGGAAGAGCATTGTATGGATTTTCAAGCTGTTGTTTGAACGACAGCTTCAAAGCTGCACAGAGAGAATCAGACTCTGTGTCTCCATGTTCGGTACACAGCTTCACAGACAGGGGTGTCTCCATAGGAAACAAGAACGTTCCTGACAGAGTGAAGTTCACTAGAGCTCTCCTAGAGAGCAAAGACTTGTCCATGTGGTTTTTCTTCCCCTGTGCGTTTGGGGCTCCAGGCTCGGCCCCAGCTCCGTGGAAACAACCCCTGAGAAAAGATCTTCAAGATCCGCTTTTCCCAGAGGCTGGGATGTGGGGTTCATAGGAGGCGGGAAAAGCAGGCCTCCTTCAGAGAGCAAGAGGCAGCCAAGCGGCCTGCGTTTGGAAGCCTCTATTTGGAAGAATGGGTTAGTTTCCCCTAAGGGAGACCTCCAGATCTGTTCAGAAGTCGGTAATTCCAGAGGCAGGGTGCAGGCTCCTGACTGCCCTTTGCCAGCCTTGCAGAGACATTCCTAGATTACAGCGTTATTTTCCATGAAGGAGCAGGCTTCGGGAATATGTCAGACTTGACTGGCGCCTTATTGGCCTCAGCTCAGCTATTGCCTTTCCTTTCAAACTAGGACAAGGGCCCACTTTATGAAAGGTAAGGGTCCTCTTCTTTCCAAACTGCCAAGGGCTACAGCAATGAGACCTCTGTCAAGGCGAGGGAAGCGTAAGCTGATGGATTCTCAAGCAGGTGCTTTGCCACAAAGCATCAGCACCCCACGGAAAGAATCTGGCTCCCTTTGCCCCTACGTTGCGTGTGTAGCTACACGCACAGAGGTGTCTCGATAGGAGCCAAGAATGTTCCTGAGAGAGGAGGTTCACTGTTGGGGGCCAGAGTGAGGCACTCCGCCCATGGCAAAGGTCATGAGGAAGGAGGCTCGACATACGCAAAGGCGGGATCGAGCCTCAGGAGTCCCCCTGGAAATCCTCGAGCATCTACCCCCATAACCAGAGCCTGCCTACCTTACTACTTTGTGCTCTCACCCACACCTCTGACTTTACGGGGGGCTGTCCCCCACCACCTCTTTCGGAGAAGGAGTTAACCTAGAGCTCCAGTTGATAAAAACCCCTGGGTGTGACAAGAGTGTTTTAACCTACAAACTCCTCTGAAGGTTCTCTAGCCTGCCTGACAGGCTTGTCCGGCCACATGTGATTGCTCACAGCCTCCCAACCATGAGAGGCACGAGATGCTTTAAACCTTCTAAAAACAGGTTCCTTAGAAAAGTTAGAAAATTATTAGTATAAGTATAATGGGCTGATTAGAAATCATATTGGTGAAGGGTTTTTCATTTGTTGAGCTGATGTTTACTGCTAAGTCTCCACATCCCCTGCCCTTATACACATTAATGAATATATAGAAGAAATAAGTATTAACCTTTGATATAAATCACGTTAGACCTTAGGCTAAGTAAATTCTTGCCTTAACTAAAACCCACTACACCCTCACCCTATAGGAATGTAACTTTATTTGGGTGGCGTCTGTTTTAAGAATAATCACCCCTGGAGAAATAAGTGTCCTGGTTGACTGACCGCTGTCACAAGGAGAGGGTCGTAAATTGTCAGCAGGCCCCCCGGCCAGAAGATGATGTAACACCCCTAAGACCCCTGTATACTTTTGTATGAAGCACCTGACTTTGATAAAAGTCAGGACTGCTGACCCCACGTGACTTTTGCATAACATCTCAGTGTATAAAAGTAGACCATGGAAAATAAAGAATTGGGATCAGTTTCTCGAAATACTGGTCTCCCCATGTCTCTCTCTCTCTCTCACTCTGGTTGAGTCTCCATCTGGAGCGCGGAACCCACCAAGCTTACTAATTTTGCCTGGGCTTCTAAGATCCGACCGGGGAGGCCTCAGTGTCTCCTCTCCTTCGGGAGAACGGAAGGACGCCTGCGGCCTACGTAAGTGGTGCAAGCTTCTTGTCTTGAAGTTTTATTGGTCCCCCGCGTAAACCAAGCTACTCAGCCTCTTTTCTCCACTGAATTTTCCTACTGAGCTATCCTCATTTTACTACTCTTTATATCCTTAATTAACGTTTAATTAAGCAGTTGTTCCCTGACCCTCGCCTACGCCGTCTCTGCTTCGAATACCCTGGATCAGCTGGGGCTGGACCCCGGCAGTTCACTAGAGATCTCCTACAGAGCATAGACCTGTCCATTTGGTTTTGCCTTCCCCTGTGAGTTGGGTCCCCGAGGTCCGCCCCAACTACGGGGAAACAGCCCCTGAGAAAAGATCTCCAGGAACTGCTTTCCGCCCAGGCTGGGAAACGCTGTTCACAGGAAGTAAGGCAAGCGAGCCTCCTGAAGGGAAATAGAGGCCTTACTGTCCCTGGAGGAGCAGGCTGCCAGAGTGTGTGACACCTGACTGGTGCCTTACTGGCCTCAGCTCCGCTATTGCATGTTCATCTGAACTTGAACCCAGGCCTACTTGGAGAAGTGTTTGTGTGCCGATTTCCAGAAACTGCGAAGGGCTACAGCAATGATAACTCTCTCAGTGGTAAGGGAGAGCATTGTGTGGATTCTCAATTTGTTGTTTGAACGACAGCATCAAAGCTGCACAGAGAGAATCAGGTCTCTGTGTCTCTATGTTGGCTATGCAGCTTCCCACACAGAGATGTCCCCATTGGAGCCAAGAACATTCCCCATAGACTGAGGTTCACTAGAGCACTCCTAGAGAGCAAAGACTTATCCATGCGGTTTTCCCTTCCCCTGTGCATGTGGGTCTCCGGGATCGGCCCCTGCTCCGTGGAAACAGCCTCTGAGAAAAGATCTCCAAGAACCTCTTATCACCCAGGCTGGGAATTGGAGTTCACAGGAGGTGGGATAAGCAAGCTCCCTTCGGCAAGAAGAGACAGCCAATCGGCCTGTGTTTGGAAGCCTATATTTGCAAGGAATGGGTTAGTTTCTCCTGACCGAGACCGCCAGATGTGCTGAGAAGATAGAAATTCCAGAGGCAGGGTCCAGGTTCCTGACTGTCCTTTGCCAGCCTTGCAAAGACATTCCCAGATTCTAACGTTATTTTCCATGAAGGAGCAGGCATCGGAAATATGTCAGACTTGACTGGCGCCTTACTGGCCTCAGCTCAGCTACTGCCTTTCCATTCAAACAAGGACAAGGGCCTACTTGGTGAAGGGTAAGGGTCTGCTTCTTTCCAAACTGCCAAGGACTACAGCAATGAGACCTCTGTCAAGGTGAGGGAAGCCTATGCGGATGGATTCTTAGCAGGTGCTTTGCCACAAAGCATCAGCACCCACGGAGAGAATCAGACTCCCTTTGCCACTATGTTGGGTGTGTAGCTTCATGCACAGAGGTGTCTCTGTAGAAGCCAAGAATGTTCCTGAGAGATGAGGTTCACTAGAGCTCTCCTACAGAGCATAGACCTGTCCATGTGGTTTTGTCTTCCCCTGTGAGTTGGGCCCCCGAGGTCTGACCCAGCTCTAGGGAAACAGCCCCTGAGAAAAAATCTCCAGGAACAGCTTTGCGCCCAGGCTGGGAAATGCAGTTCACAGGAGGCAAGGCAAGCGAGCCTCCTACAGGGAAAAAGAGGCCTTACTGCTCCTGGACGATCAGGCTGCAAGAGTGTGTGAGACCTCACTTGTGCCTTACTGGCCTCAGCTCCGCCGTTGCCTGTTATTCCGAGCTAGGACCCAGGCCTACTTGGAGAAGGGTTAGGGTGCGGATTTCTACAAACTGTCAAGGACGACAGCAATGAGAATTCTCTTAGCAGTAAGGGAGAGCATTGTATGGATTCTCAAACTGTTGTTTGAATGACAGCTTCATAGCTACACAGAGAGAATCAGGCTCTCTGTTCCCCTATTTTGGCTGTGCAGCTTCACACACAGAATTTGACTCTGTTGGAGCCAGAAATATTCCTGAAAGACTTAGGCTCACCAAAGCTGTCCTCCAGAACAAAGACATTGGATGTGGTTTTGCCTTCCCTTGTCAGTATGGGTCCCCTAGCTTGGCCCCAGCTCCGGGGATACAGCCTCTGAAAAAAATCTTCCAAGAAGCGATTTTCCTCCAGGCTGTTAAGCGGAATTCGCAGTTTGCAAGTTAAGGAAGCCTGCTTCGTGGAAGAGCAAGCAGCCAACTGGCCCTGTGTTAGGAAGCCTGTATTTGAAAGGAATGGGCTAGCTTCTACAGCGGGAGAACCTCAGATCTGCTCAGGGGACTGAAATACTAGAGTCAGGGTCGAGGTTCTCCCTTGTCCTTTGCGCACCTTGCAAAGACATTCCTAGCTTCTAGCGTTAGTGTCCCTGTAGTAGCAGGCTGCAGGAGCGTGTGATAAATGACTGCCGTGTTCCTGTCCTCAGCTCCGCTATTGACTTTCTATTCGAACTAGAACCCAGGCCTACTTTGAGAGGGGTTAGGGTCCAGTGTTTTCAAACTGCCAAGGGCTACGGCAATGGGAGCTCTGTCAGAGGTAAGAAAAGAGCAATTGGTTGGATTCTTCAGCTGCTGCGTGGCTGCACAGCTTCCGCGCCGCATGGAGAGCATGAGGCTCCTTGTGGCCCTATTTTGGGTATGCAGCAACATGCACACAGAATGTCTGTGTTCACTTATGTACAGGCTTATGAACACTAGAGCTCTCCTACAGAGCAAAGACCACTCAGTGGGCTCCAAGAGATACCTGTCGCGACTCGAGAAGAGACTGGAGTCCTTTGCTTCCCCTCGAGATGAGGCCTGACTCCCCGGGTGAGTATGGAATGCAACCCCAAATCCCTGTCGCCTATGGAGAGGAATATTAAGTCCTGGATACAAGCCTAGATGAGGTCTAGTTTGCCCTTCAGTGAATGGAGCCCAATCCCCAGCTCTCCCTGGCAACTCGAATGGAAGATTAGACTTCCTGGGCCAACACAAGAGGAAGCCTGAATTCCCCGTCGTAACTCGAGAATCCCACCGCAACTCGAGAAAAACCACGTGCTTCCCTCGTCATCGCAAGATGAGGCCCTTTGTCCGCTACAGCATCTCAAGAGAAGTCCCACGTTCCATCCTGAAGTGCAAAACGGTACTTGGCACCCTTGATGCGACCCCAAAAGTTCCGCGACATACCAGACTCATTCAAGGGGAACACCGAGGTTCCCGGCACCACTTCATCTGAGCCCCTTCTACTCTCCTGATTGCGACAGGAGGGTCGACTCCCCTTCTCTGTCTGCAAGGGGTTCCCGACCTTCCGGGCGCACCTCAGGATGAGGCCGGTCTCATGAGGAAGTTCGAGACGTAGCCTCGTGGGTGGTGCCACATGTCGAAAGACCCCAATTTCACGGTCCACTCTTGAAAAGAACCCGATGCCAGCACACCTCTTTGAAGGAAAACCTGTGGATGAAGGCACAACACGAAGGGGCACTGACACCCACGTGCATCGTCCAGAAAAACCCGCAGGTCCCACAGACATTTCGACAAGTGGCCTGTCACCCTGTAAACAACTCGAAAGGCAAACGAAGGTCCATTCCTCAACAGAAGACTAGGTGTGACTCTCTTGTCCCTACTCTGCAGGGACCATGGGATCCGAGTCAGAAACGGAGAGGAAGCCTGAGGTTCCTGCGTCCACTCGAGATGAAGTACTCTTCCATTGCACCACACCCAGTGGAGTCCCGAGAGGCCCCTACCAACTACACAGTATCCCTGAGTTCTCAGAGGCACAACGAGAAGCTCCCGGAGGTCACAGGCACAAGTCGAGGGAACCCTGGCTTTTCTGCCGTGACTCGAGAAAGACCTCGAGAGTGCTTCAAAATGTGTTGAGTCGCGATTCCCCTACCATGACTCGAGAGACATGACACGCTCCCCCTCGCCATGCGCATGGAGACCTGACTAACCTGCCAGTGCATGAGAGGCTCCATGAGTTCCTCATCGTACCTCGTGAGGAAACCCAAACTGCGCGGAAGCTCGAGGAAACACATGAGACACCCCGGTCATCGCGAGATGAGGGCCTTATTTTCCTGCATGGCCTGTAGACCAATCACGAGTCCTCTCTCCAAACTGAAGAGGAGGCTGGACTCCCTTGAAGCCGCTCAGGGGGCTCCAAGAGATCCGCGTCGCGACTCGAGAGGAGAGCGGAGTCCTTGGCTTCCCCTCGAGACGAGGCCTGACTCGCCAGGGGAGCCTGGAATGCAACCCCGAGATCCCTGCCTTCCCTGGAGAGGAATATTAGGTCCCGGACACACGCCTAGGTGAGGTCTCTTCGGCCCTGCAGTGACTAGAGCGCAACCCCCAGCTTTCCCTCGCAACCCGAGGGGAAGATTGGGCTTCCCAGGGCCAACCCAAGGGGAAGGCTGAGATCCCCGTCGTAACTCGAGAATGCCGCCGCGACTCGAGAAAAACCACGTGGTTCCCACCTCTTGGCAAGATGAGGCCCTTGCCCGCGATGGCGTCTCAAGGGAAGTCCCCTGTTCCGCCCTGAAGGGCGAGACGGTCCCTGACAGCCTTCCTGCGACCCACAAAAGTCCCCCGACACGCCGGGGTCCCCCGAGGGGAACACCGAGGTTCCCGGCACCGCTTCCTCTGAGCCCCTTCTCCCCTCCTGATGGCGAAAGGAGAGGCGATTCCCCTGCGTGGTCTGGAAGGTGTTCCCGGCATTCCCGGCGCACCTCAGGAGGTGGCCGGTCTCACGAGGAAATTCGAGACGAGCCACGTGGGTGGGGCCACATGCCGAACGCCCCCGATTCCCCTGTCCGCCCTTGAGAAGGACCCGAGGCCCGGACCCCTCTTCGAAGGCAACCCTGTGGGTGAAGGCACAACACGAAGGGGCACTGCCACCCCCGTGCATCGTCCGCAAAGACCCGCGGGTTCAACACACAGCTCAACGAGGGGCCTGAGACCCCCTAAGCAACTCGAGAGGCCAGCGGGGTTCCCTTCCTCAGACAAGACGAGGCCTGACTCTCCTGTCCCAACTCTGCAGGGACCCTGCGGTCGGAGTCCGAAACGGAGAGGAAGCCTGAGGTGCCTGCCTCCCCTCGAGGTGAGGCCCTCTTCCGTTGCGCCAGACCCAGCGGAGTCCCGAGGGGCCCCGCCACCTCCACAGGATCCCTCGCCTCTCAGAGGCACCCTGGGAAGTTCCCTGAGGTCCCCGGCAGAAGGCGAGGGACACGAGGGTTTCCCGCCGCCCCCCGAGAAAGACCTCGAGAGTCCTTCTTCGACGCGTCTCGAGGCCCTAGTCCCCACCCGTGACTCGAGAGCCAGGACGCGCTCCCCCTCGCCACGCGCATGGAGACCTGACTTCCCTGGCGCCGCACGAGAGGCTCCCTGAGTTCCTCGTCGTGCCTCGGGAGAAAACCCCCACGGGCGCCGCAGCTCGAGGAAACCCCTGAGACGCCCCCGTCCTCGCGAGCTGAGGGCCTTCTTTTCCTGCATGGCCTGGAGAGCAATCCCGGGTCCTCTCTCCAAACGGAAGAGGAGGCTGGACTCCCTTGAGGCCGCTCAGGGGGCTCCAAGAGACCCGCGTCGCGACTCGAGAGGAGAGCGGAGTCCTTGGCTTCCCCTCGAGACGAGGCCTGACTCCCCGGGGGAGCCTGGAAGGCAACCCCGAGATCCCTGCCTTCCCTGGAGAGGAATATTAGGTCCCGGACACACGCCTAGGTGAGGTCTCTTCGGCCCTGCAGTGACTCGAGCGCAACCCCCAGCTTTCCCTCGCAACCCGAGGGGAAGTTTGGGCTTCCCAGGGCCAACCCAAGGGGAAGGCTGAGATCCCCGTCGTAACTCGAGAATGCCTCCGCAACTCGAGAAAACCCACGTGGTTCCCACCTCTTGGCAAGATGAGGCCCTTGCCCGCGACAGCGTCTCAAGAGAAGTCCCCTGTTCCGCCCTGAAGGGCGAAACGGTCCCTGACAGCCTTCCTGCGACCCCCAAAGGTCCCCCGACACGCCGGGTTCCCTCGAGGGGAACACCGAGGGTCCCGGCACCGCTTCCTCTGAGCCCCTTCTCCCCTCCTGATCGCGACAGGAGAGCCGATTCCCCTGCGTGGTCTGGAAGGGGTTCCCGGCCTTCCCGGCGCACCTCAGGATGAGGCCGGTCTCACGAGGAAATTCGAGACGAGCCACGTGGGTGGTGCCACATGCCGAACGCCCCCGATTCCCCGGTCCGCCCTTGAGAAGGACCCGAGGCCCGGACCCCTCTTCGAAGGCAACCCTGTGGGTGAAGGCACAACACGAAGGGGCGCTGCCACCCCCGTGCATCGTCCGCAAAGACCTGCGGGTTCCACACACAGCTCGACGAGGGGCCTGAGACCCTATGAGCAACTCGAGAGGCCAGCGGGGTTCCCTTCCTCAGACAAGACGAGGCCTGACTCTCCTGTCCCAACTCTGCAGGGACCCTGCGGTCGGAGTCCGAAACGGAGAGGAAGCTTGAGGTTCCTGCCTCCCCTCGAGGTGAGGCCCTCTTCCGTTGCGCCAGACCCAGCGGTGTCCTGAGAGGCCCCTCTAACTCCTCAGTATCCCTCACCTCTCAGAGGCACCTGGGAAGTTCCCTAAGTTCCCCTGTAGAGGTCGATGGAAACGAGTGTTTCCCGCCCCAACCCAAGAAAGACCTTGAGAGTCCTTCTTAAATGCCTCTTGAGGCCCTAGTCCCTCCCATGACTCCAGAGCAATGACGCGATCTGCCTGGCCACACGCATGGAGTCAGGCTTCTCTGGCCCGCACGAGAGGCTCCCTGAACTCCCCATCATATCTCGTGAGAAACCCCACACTGGCGCCGCAGCTCGAGAAAACCCATGAGACGCTCCCGTCATCATGAGAGGAGGGCCATCTTTAACTGCATGGTATGCAGATCAAGCGTGAACCTTCTGTCCAAGCTACACAGGACGCTTGACTCCCTTTAGGCCACTCATTGGGCTCCAAGAGTTACGCGTCCCGACTCGAGAGGATAGTGGAGTCCTTTGCTTCCACTCGAGACGAGGCGTGACCCACCGGGTGAGACTGGAATGCGACCCCGATATCCCTGTCGGCCCTGGAGAGGAACATTACGTCCTGGACCCAAGCCTAGATGAGGACTCTTTGCCCTGAAGTGACTCGAGAGCAACCCCCAGCTCTCTCTGACAAGTTGAATGGAAGACTGGACTTCCTGGGCCAACACAAGAGGAAGTCTGAATTCCCCGTTGTAACTCGAGAATCCCGCCTCAACTCGAGAAAAACCACGTGTTTCCCTCGTCATCGCAATATGAGGCCTTTGCCCGCTACAGCATCTCCAGAGAATTCCCACGTTCCGTCTTGAAGTGCAAAACTGTACTTGGCACCCTTGATGCGACCTCAAAAGTGCCGTGACATACCGGTCTCACTCGAGGGGACCACCGAGGTTCCCGGCACCACTTCATCTGAGCCCCTTCTCCCCTGCTGATCGCGACCGGTGGGTCGATTCCCCTGCTTTGTCTGCAAGGGGTTCCCGAGCTTCCCGGCGCACCTCAGGATGAGGCCGGTCTCCCGAGGAAATTCGAGACGTAGCCTCGTGGGTGGTACCACATGCTGAAAGACCCCAATTTTCCGGTACGCTCTTGAAAAGAACCCGATGCCCAGACACCTCTTTGAAGGCAACCCTGTGGATGAAGGCACAACACGAAGGGGCACTGACACCCCCGTGCATCGTCCGGAAAAACCCGAAGGTTCCACACTCAGCTCAACAAGTGGCCTGTCACTCCGTGAACAACTCGAAAGGCAAGGGGAAATCCATTCCTCCACAGAAGACGAGGCGTGACTCTCTTGTCCATACTCTGCAGGTACCCTGCGACCCGAGTCAGATATGGAGAGGACCCCTGAGGTTCCTGCCTCCATTCGAGATGAGGCCCTCTTCGATTGCACCAAACCCAGTTGAGTAACGAAAGGCCCCTCCCAAATCCACAGTGTCCCTGACTTCTCAGAGGCACCCTTAGAAGTTGCCTGAGGTCACCGACACAAATCAAGGGAACTCAGGGTTCCCTGCCGCAACCCGAGAAAGACCTCAAGAGTCCTTCTTCAATGCGTCTTGAGGCCCGATTCGCCTACTATGACTCCAGAGCAATCACGCACTCCCCTTCACCACACGCACGGAGACCTGACGTCCCTAGCACCACACGAGAGGGTCTCTGAGCTCCCCGTTGTACCTCGTGAGAAATCTGATACTGGCGCCGCAGCTGGAGAAAACCCACGAGAGGCCCCCGTCATCGTGAGATGAGGGCCTTTTTTCCTGTATGGCCAGGAAAACAATCCTGAGTCATCTCCAAACTCCATAGGAGGCTTCACTCCCTTTACGCCACGCAGTGGGCTCCAAGAGATACCCGTCGCGACTCGACAGGAGAGCGGAGTCCTTTTTTTCCCCTCAAGATGAGGCCTGACTCTCCGGGTGAGTCGAGAATGCAACCCTGAGATCCCTGTTGGCCCAGTAGTGGACCACTAGGTCCTGGACACAAGCGTAGATGAGGTCTATTTTGCCCTGCAGTGACTGGAGAGCAATCCCCAGTTCTAACTTGCAACTCGAATGGAATACTGGATTTTCCTGGCGCCATACAAGAGGCTCCCTGAGATCCCCGTGGTACTTCATGAGACACCCCACACTGGCGCCGCAGCTCGAGAAAACCCACGAGACGCCACCGTCATCTCGAGATGAGGGCCTTCTTTTCCTGCATGGCCTGGAGTCCAATCCCGAGTCCTCTCTCCAAACTCCACAGGAGGCTTGGCTCCCTTTAGTGCACACAGTGGGCTCCAAGAGATACCCATCGCGACTCGAGACGAGAGCGGAATTCTTTGCTTACCCTCGAGGTGAGAACTGACTCCCCGGATGAGTCTGGAATGCAAACCCGAGATCCCTGTCGCCCCTGGAGAGCAACGTTAGATCCTGGACACAAGCCTAGATTAGGTCTCTTTTGCCCTGCAGTGACTCTAGCGCAATCCCCAGCTCCCCCTCGCAACCCGAATGGAAGATTGGATTTCAAGGCCAACAAAAGGAAGCCTAAATTCCCGGTCATAACTCGAGAATCCCGCCGCAACTCGAGCAAAACCACGTGGTTTTCCCGTCATCGCAAGATGAGGCCCTTGCCCGCTACAGCGTTTCAAAAGATGTCCCAGGTTCCGTCTTGAAATGCGAAACGGTACTTGGCACCCTTGATGCGACCCCAAGAGTCCCCCAACACGCCGGTCTCACTCAAGGGGAACACCGAGGTTCCCGGGACCACTTCATTTAAGCCCCTTCTCCCCTCCTGATCGTGACCGGTGGGTCGATTCCCCTGCTTTGTCTGCAAGGGGGCCCGACCTTCCCTGCACAACTCAGGATGAGGCCGGTCTCATGGGGAAATTCGATACGTAGCTTTGTGGGTGGTGCCACTTGCCGAAAGACTCCAATTTCCCGGTCCGCTCTTGATAAGAATCCGATGCTCGGACACCTCTTGGAAGGCAGCCTTGAGTATGAAGGTACAACACGAAGGGGCACTAACACACCTGTGCATCATCCGGAAAAACGGGCAGGTTACACACACAGCTCGACAAGTGGCCTGTCACCTCGAGAACAACTCGAGAGGCAAGAGGAGTCCCATCCTCCAGAAAAGACGAGGCCTGACTCTCCTGTACCAACATGCAGGGACCTTGCGATCTGTGTCAGAAATGGAGAGGAACACTGAGGTTCCTGCTTCAAATTGAGATGAGCCCCTCTTACATTCCACCAAATGCAGAGGAGTCTCGAGAGGCCCCTCCAAACTGCACAGTATCCCTGACTTCTCAGAGGCACTCTGAGAAGCTCCCTGAGGTCGCAGGCACAAGTCAAGGGAACCCTGGGTTTTATGCAGTGACCCGAGAAAGACCTCGAGAGTCCTTCTTCAACCCGTCTTGAGGCCCGATTACCCTACCATGACTTGAGAGCAATGACGAGCTCCCCCTAGCCATCTCATGGGGACCTGACTTCCCTGGTGCCACACGAGAGGCTCCCTGAGCTCCCTCTCGTACCTCGTCAGAAACCCGGCACTAGCGCAGCAGTCTAGAAAACCCACGAGACGCCGCCATCATCGCGAGATGAGGGCCTTCTTTTCCTGCATGGCCTGGAGAGGAATCCCGAGTCCTCTATCCAAACACCACAGGAGGCTTGACTCCCTTTAGGGCACACAGTGGGCTCCAAGAGATACCCATCGCGACTCAAAAGGACAGCGGAGTTCTTTGCTTCCCCTCGAGACGAGGCCTGATTCCCCGGGTGAGTCTGGTATGCAACCCCAAGATCCCTGTCGCCCCTAGGGACGAGCATTAAGTCCTGGACACAAGCCTAGATGAGGTCTATTTTGCCCTGCAGTGACTCGAGAGCAATCCCCAGCTCTGCCTTTAAACTCGAATGGAAGATAGGACTTCCCTGGCCCAACACATGAGGAAGACTGTATTCCCCGTCGAAACTCGAGAATCCCGCCACAACTCGAGAAACGCCACGTGGTTCCCCCGTCATCCCAAGATGAGGCCCTTGCCCCCTACAGCGTCTCAAGAGAAGTCCCACGTTCCGTCTTGAAGTGCGAAACGGTATTGGCACCCTTGATGCGCCCTCAAAAGTTCCTCGACACACCAGTCTGACTCGAGGAGAACACCGAGGTTCCCGGCACCACTACATCTGGGCCCCTTCTCCCCTCCTGATCGCGACAGGAGGGTCGATTCCCCTGTTTTGTCTTGAAGGGGTTCCCACCTTTCCCGGTGCATCTCAGGATGAGGCCGGTCTCACGAGGATATTCGAGACATAGCCACGTGGATGGTGAAACATGCCGAAAGACCCCGATTTCCCGGTCCGCTCTTGATAAGATCCTGATGCCCGGACACCTCTTTGAAGATAACCCTTTTGATGAAGGCACAACACTTAGGGGCACTGACACCCCTGGGTATCATCCGGAGAAACCCGCAGGTACCACACACAGCTCGAGAAGTGACCTGTCACCCCGTGAACAACTGGAGAGGCAAGCAGAGTTCCATTCCTCCACACAAGACGAGGCCTGACTCTCCTGTTCGAACTCTGCAGCGAAACTGTGATCCGAGTCAGATCTGGCCCAGGGGAAGTCAGGAGAGGAAACATGAGTTTCCTGCCTCCACTCGAGATGAGGCCCTCTTCCATTGCACCGAACCCAGTGGAGTCCCGAGAGGCCCCTCCCAACTGCACAGTATCCCTGACTTCTCAGAGGCACCCTTAGACCTTCCTGAGATCACCGGCACAAGTCGAGGGAACCAAGGGTTTCCTGCCCCAACCCGTAAAAGACCTCGAGAGTCCTTCTTCAACGCGTCTTGAGGTGCGATTCCCCTACCATGACTCGAGAGCAATGACGCGCTCCCCCTAGCCACGCGCATAGAAACCTGACTTCCCTGGCGCCACAGGAGAGGCTCCCTGAGCTCCCCATTATACCTCGTGAGCAACACCACACTGGAGCCGCAGCTCGAGAATACCCAGGAGACGCCCCAGTCCTCACGAGATGAGGGCCTTCTGTTGCTGTATGGCCTGGAGAGCAATCCTGAGTCCTCTCTCCAAACTCCACAGGAGGCTTGACTCATTTTAGGCCACACAGTGAGCTCCAAGATATACCCGTCGCGACTTGACAGGAGAGCGGTGTCCTTGGCTTCCCCTCGAGACGAGGCCTGACTCCCCGGGTGAGTCGAGAATGCAATGCTGAGATCGCTTTCGCCCCAGCAGAGAACATTAGGTCCTGCACACAAGCCTAGATGAGGTCTATTTGGCCCTGCAGTGTCTCGAGAGCAATCCCCAGTTCTAACTCACAATTCGAATGAAAACTGGACTTCCCTGGGCCAGTTGAAGAGGAAGCCTGAATTCCCGGTTGTAACTCGAGAATCCCGCCCCAACTCAAGAAAAACCACGTGGTTCGCCCGTCATCGAAAGATGAGGCCCTTGCCCGCTACAGCGTCTCAAGAGAAGTCCCACGTTCCGTATTGAAGAGCGAAAAGTTACTTGGAACCCTTGATGCGACCCCAAAAGTTCCCCGACATACCAGTCTCACTTGAGGAGAACACCGAGGTTCCCGGCACCACTTCATCTGAGACTCTTCTCCCCTCTTGATCGCGACAGGAGGTTCGATTCCCCTGCTTTGTCTGGAAGGCGTTCCCGACCTTCCTGGCGCACATCAAGATGAGGCCAGTCTCACGAGGAAATTCAAGACATAGCCTCGTGGGTGGTGCGGCATGCCAAAAGACCCCGATTCCCTGGTCCGCTCTTGATAAGAACCCGATGGCAGAACCCAACTCGAAGGCAATCCTGTGGAACAAGGCACAACACGAAGGGGCAGTGACACCCCAGTGCATCGTCCAGAAAAACCCGCAAGTTCCACATACAAATCGACAAGTGGCCTGTCACCCCATGAACAACGCGAGAGTCAAGCGGAGTTCCATTCCTCCACACAAGACGAGGCCTGACTCTCCTGTCCCAACTCTGCAGGGACTCTGCGATCCGAGTCAGATCCGGCGCATTCGAAGCCAGGAGAGGAACCCTGAGGTTCCTGCATCAACTTGTCATGAGGCCCTCTTCCATTGCACCAAACCCAGTGGAGTTCCAAGAGGCCCCTCCCAACTCCACAGTGACCCTGACTTCTCAGAGGCACGCTGAGAAGCTTCCTGAGGTCACTGGCACAAGTCGATGGAACCCAGGGTTTCCTGCTGCAACCCAAGAAAGACCTCGAGAGTCCTTCTTTAACACGTTTTCAGGCCCAATTCCCCTACCATGACTCGAGAACAATGACGGGCTCCCTCTCACCACGTGCATAGAGACCTGACTGCCCTGGCACCACATGAGAGGCTCACTGAGCTCCCAGTCTTACTTCGTGAGAAACCCCACACTAGCGCCACAGCTCGAGAAAACCTACGAGACGCCCCAGTCATCGGGAGATGAGGGCCTTCATTTCCTGCATTGCCTGGAGAGCAATCCCGTGTCCTCCCTCCAAACACCAGAGGAGGTTTGACTCCCTTTAAGCCACTCAGTGGGCTCCAAGACATACCCGCCCGACTCGAGAGGAGAGCAGAGTCCTTTGCTTCCCCTCGAGACGAGGCCTGACTCCAGGGTGAGTCTGGAATGCAACCCCGAGATTCCTGTCGCCCCTTGACATGAACATTAGGTCCTGCACACAAGCCTTGGTGGGGTCTCTTTTGCCTTCAGTGACTAGAGCGCACCTCCAGCTCTTCCTCGAATCTCGAATGGAAGATAAGACTTTTGTGGGCCAACACAAGAGGAAGCATGAATTCCCTGTGGTAACTCAAATATCCCACCGCAACTAGAGAAAAAACAATGGTTCCCCAGTCATTCCAAGATGAGGCCCTTGCCCGCTGGAGCACCCCAAGAGAAGTACCACGTTCAAATTTGAAGAGCGAAACGGTACTTGGAACGCGTTATGCGACCCCAAAAGTTACCCGACATACCTGTCTCACTTGAGGGAAACACCGAGGTTCCCAGCAGCACGTCATCTGAGCCACTTCTCCCCTCCTGATCGCCACAGGAGGGTCGAATCCTCTGCTTTGTCTGGAAGGGTTTCATGACCTTCGCAGCACACCTCAGGATGAGGCCGGTTTCATGAGGAAATTCGAGATTAGCCACGTGGGTGGTGCCAAATGCTGAACGACCCCGATTTCCCAGTCCGCTCTTCATAAGAACACGATGCCCGGACACCTCTTCCGAGGCAACCCTGTGGATGAAGACACAAAACGAAGGGTCACTGACACCCCCATGCATCGTCTGGAAAAACCTGCAGATTCCACACACAGTTTGACAAGGGGCCTGAAACCCCATGAACAACTCGAGAGGCAAGCAGAGTTCCATTCCTCAGAAAAGACATAGCCTGACTCTCCTGTCCCAACTCTGCAGGGACACTACGATCAGAGTCAGTATTGGAGAGGAAGCCTGAGGTTCCTGCCTCCACTCGAGATGAGGCCCTCTACCATTGCGACAAACCCAGTGGAGTCCCGAGAGGCCCCGCCAAATCCACAGCGTCCCTCACCTCTCAGAGGCACACTGGGAAGTTCCCTCAGGTCTCCGGCAGAAGTCGGGGGAAAGGAGGATTTCCCGCTGCAACCCGAGAAAGACATCGAGAGTCCTTCTTCAACGCGTCTTGAGGCCCTAGTCCCCTCCCATGACTCGAGAACAATGACGCGCTCCTTCTAGCCACGTGCATGGAGACATGACTTCCCCGGCGCCGCACGAGAGGCTCCCTGAGATCCTCGTCGTGCCTCGGGAGAAAACCCCCACGGGTTCCGCAGCTCGAGGAAACCCCTGAGATGCCCCCGTCCTCGCGAGGTGAGGGCCTTCTTTTCCTGCCTGGCCTGGACAGTAATCACGAGTCCTCTCTCAAAAGTGAAGAGGAGGCTGGACTCCCTTGAGGCCACTCATGGGGCACCAAGATATCCGCGTCGCAACTCGGGAGGAGAGCGGAGTCCTTTGCTTCCCCTCGAGGCGAGGCCTGACTCCCCGGGGGAGCATGGGATGCAACCCCGAGATGCTTGTCTTCCCTGGAGAGGAGCATTAGATCCTGGACACACGCCTAGATGAGGTCTCTTTGGCCCTGCAGTGACTCGAGCGCAACCCCCAGCTTTCCCTCGGCACTAGAATAGAAGATTGGGCTACCCAGGGCCGACACAAGAGGAAGCCTGTAATCCCCCGTCGTAACACGAGAATCCCGCCGCAACTCGAGAAAAACCACGTGGTTCCCACCTCTTCGCAAGATGAGGCCCTTGCCCGTGACGGCGTCTCAAGGGAAGTCCCCTCTTCCGCCCTGAAGTGCGAAAAGGGAACTGACAGCCTTCATGCGACCCCAAAAGTTCCCCGACACGCCTGGTTCCCTCGAGGGGAACACCGAGGGTCCCGGCACCGCTTCATCTGAGCCCCTTCTCCACTCCTGATCGCGACAGGAGAGTCGATTCCCCTGCGTGGTCTGGAAGGGGTTCCCGGCCTTCCCGGCGCACCTCAGGAGGAGGCAGGTCTCACAAGGACATTTGAAATGAGCCACGTGGGTGGTACCACACGCCGAACGACCCCGTTTCCCCAAACCGCTCTTGAGAAGAACCCGATGACGTACCCCTCTTCGAAGGCAACCCTGTGGGTGAAGGCACAGACCTAAGCAGCACTGACATCCCCGTGCATCGTCCGGAAACACCCGCGGGTTTCACACACAGTTCGACGAGGGGCCTGTGGCCCCCTGAACAACTCGAGAGGCAAGCGGGGTTCCCTTCCTCAGACAAGACGAGGCCTGACTCTCCAGTCCCAACTCTGCAGGGACCTTGCGGTCATTGTCCGAAATGGAGAGGAAGCCTGAGGTTCCTGCCTCCCCTCGAGGTGAGGCCCTCTTCCGTTGCGCCAGACCCAGCGGAGTCCCGAGGGACCCCGCCACTTCCACAGGATCCCTCGCCTCTCAGAGGCACCCTGGGAAGTTCCCTAAGGTCCCCAGCAGAAGGCGAGGGAAACGAGGGTTTCCCGCCGTCCCCCGTGAAAGACCTCGAGAGTCCTTCTTCAACGCGTCTCGGGGCCCTAGTCCCCTCCCGTGACTCGAGAGCCAGGACGCGCTCCCTCTCGCCACGCGCATGGAGACCTGACTTCCCTGGCGCCGCACGAGAGGCTCCCTGAGATCCTCGTCGTGCCTCGGGAGAAAACCCCCACGGGCGACGCAGCTCGAGGAAACCCCTGAGACGCCCCCGTCCTCGCGAGCTGAGGGCCTTCTTTTCCTGCATGGCCTGGAGAGCAATCCCGGGTCCTCTCTCCAAACGGAAGAGGAGGCTGGACTCCCTTGAGGCCGCTCAGGGGGCTCCAAGAGACCCACGTCGCGACTCGAGAGGAGAGCAGAGTCCTTGGCTTCCGCTCGAGACGAGGCCTGACTCCCCGGGGGAGCCTGGAATGCAACCCCGAGATCCCTGCCTTCCCTGGAGAGGAATATTAGGTCCCGGACACACGCCTAGGTGAGGTCTCTTCGGCCCTGCAATGACTCGAGCGCAACCCCCAGCTTTCCCTCGCAACCCGAGGGGAAGATTGGGCTTCCAGGGCCAACCCAAGGGGAAGGCTGAGATCCCCGTCGTAACTCGAGAATGCCGCCGCAACTCGAGAAAAACCACGTGGTTCCCACCTCTTGGCAAGATGAGGCCCTTGCCCGCCACGGCGTCTCAAGGGAAGTCCCCTGTTCCACCCTGAAGGGCGAAACGGTCCCTGACAGCCTTCCTGCGACCCCCAAAAGTCCCCCGACACGCCGGGGTCCGTCGAGGGGAACACCGAGAGTCCCGGCACCGCTTCCTCTGAGCCCCATCTCCCCTCCTGATCGCGACAGGAGAGGCGATTTCCCTGTGTGGTCTGGAAGGGGTTCCCGGGCTTCCCGGCGCACCTCAGGATGAGGCCGGTCTCACGAGGAAATTCGAGAAGGGCCACGTGGTTGGGGCCACATGCCGAACGCCCCCGATTCCCCGGTCCGCCCTTGAGAAGGAACCGAAGCCCGGAACCCTCTTCAAAGGCAAACCTGTGGGTGAAGGCAAAACACGAAGGGGCACTGCCATCCCCGTGCATCGTCCGCAAAGACCCGCGGGTTCCACACACAGCTCTACGAGGGGCCTGAGACCCCTGAGCAACTCGAGAGGCCAGCGGGGTTCCCTTCCTCAGACAAGACGAGGCCTGACTCTCCTGTCCCAACTCTGCAGGGACCCTGCGGTCGGAGTCCGAAACGGAGAGGAAGCCTGAGATTCCTGCCTCCCCTCGAGGTGAGGCCCTCTTCCGTTGCGCCAGACCCAGCGGAGTCCCGAGGGGCCCCGCCACCTCCACAGGATCCCTCACCTCTCAGAGGCACCCTGGAAGTTGCCTAAGGTCCCCGGCAGAAGGTGAGGGAAACGAGGGTTTCCCGCCTCCCCCCGAGAAAGACCTCGAGAGTCCTTCTTCAACGCGTCTCGAGGCCCTAGTCCCCTCCCGTGACTCGAGAGCCAGGACGCGCTCCCCCTCGCCACGCGCATGGAGACCTGACTTCCCTGGCGCCGCATGAGAGGCTCCCTGACATCCTCGTCGTGCTTCGGGAGAAAACCCCCAAGGGTGCCGCAGCTCGAGGAAACCCCTGAGACGCCCCCGTCCTCGCGAGCTGAGGGCCTTCTTTTCCTGCATGGCCTGGAGAGCAATCCCGGGTCCTCTCTCCAAACGGAAGAGGAGGCTGGACTCCCTTGAGGCCGCTCAGGGGGATCCAAGAGATCCGTGTCGCGACTCGAGAGGAGAGCGGAGTCCTTGGCTACCCCTCGAAACGAGGCCTGACTCCCCGGGGGAGCCTGGAATGCAACCCCGAGATCCCTGCCTTCCCTGGAGAGGAATATTAGGTCCCGGACACACGCCTAGGTGAGGTCTCTTCGGCCCTGCAGTGACTCGAGCGCAACCCCCATCTTTCCCTCGCAACCCGAGGGGAAGATTGGGCTTCCCAGGGCCAACCCAAGGTGAAGGCTGAGATCCCCGTCGTACCTCGAGAATCCCGCCGCAACTCGAGAAAAACCACGTGGTTCCCACCTCTTGGCAAGATGAGGCCCTTGCCCGCCACGGCGTCTCAAGGGAAGTCCCCTGTTCTGCCCTGAAGGGCGAAACGGTCGCTGACAGGCTTCCTGCGACACCCAAGAGTCCCCCGACACGCCGGGTTCCCCCGAGGGGAACACCGAGGGTCCCGGCACCGCTTCCTCTGAGCCCCTTCTCCCCTCCTGATCGCGACAGGAGAGTCGATTCCCCTGCGCGGTCTGGAAGGGGTTCCCGGCCTTCCCGGCGCACCTCAGGATGAGGCCGGTCTCACGAGGAAATTCGAGACGAGCCACGTGGGTGGGGCCACATGCCGAACGCCCCCGATTCCCCGGTCCACTCTTCAGAAGGACCCGAGGCCCGGACCCCTCTTTGAAGGCAACCCTGTGGGTGAAGGCACAACACGAAGGGACACTGCCACCCTCGGGCATCGTCCGCAAAGACCCGCGGGTTCCACACACAGCTCGACGAGGGGCCTGAGAACCCCTGAGCAACTCGAGAGGCCAGCGGGGTTCCCTTCCTCAGACAAGACGAGGCCTGACTCTCCAGTCCCAACTCTGCAGGGACCCTGCGGTCGGAGTCCGAAACGGAGAGGAAGCCTGAGGTTCCTGCCTCCCCTCGAGGTGAGGCCCTCTTCCGTTGCGCCAGACTCAGCGGAGTCGCGAGGGGCCCCGCCACCTCCACAGGATCCCTCGCCTTCAGAGGCACCCTGGAAGTTGGCTAAGGTCCCCGGCAGAAGGCGAGGGAAACGAGGGTTTCCCGCCTCCCCCCGAGAAAGACCTCGAGAGTCCTTCTTCAACGCGTCTCGAGGCCCTAGACCCCTCCCGTGACTCGAGAGCCATGACGCGCTCCCCCTCGCCACGCGCATGGAGACCTGACTTCCCTGGCGCCGCACGAGAGGCTCCCTGAGAACCTCGTCGTGCCTCGGGAGAAAACCCCCATGGGCGCCGCAGCTCGAGGAAACCCCTGAGACGCCCCCGTCCTCGCGAGCTGAGGGCCTTCTTTTCCTGCATGGCCTGGAGAGCAATCCCGGGTCCTCTCTCCAAACGGAAGAGGAGGCTGGACTCCCTTGAGGCCGCTCAGGGGGATCCAAGAGATCCGCGTCGCGACTCGAGAGGAGAGCGGAGTCCTTGGCTACCCCTCGAAACGAGGCCTGACTCCCCGGGGGAGCCTGGAATGCAACCCCGAGATCCCTGCCTTCCCTGGAGAGGAATATTAGGTCCCGGACACACGCCTAGGTGAGGTCTCTTCGGCCCTGCAGTGACTCGAGCGCAACCCCCATCTTTCCCTCGCAACCCGAGGGGAAGATTGGGCTTCCCAGGGCCAACCCAAGGTGAAGGCTGAGATCCCCGTCGTACCTCGAGAATCCCGCCGCAACTCGAGAAAAACCACGTGGTTCCCACCTCTTGGCAAGATGAGGCCCTTGCCCGCCACGGCGTCTCAAGGGAAGTCCCCTGTTCTGCCCTGAAGGGCGAAACGGTCGCTGACAGGCTTCCTGCGACACCCAAGAGTCCCCCGACACGCCGGGTTCCCCCGAGGGGAACACCGAGGGTCCCGGCACCGCTTCCTCTGAGCCCCTTCTCCCCTCCTGATCGCGACAGGAGAGTCGATTCCCCTGCGCGGTCTGGAAGGGGTTCCCGGCCTTCCCGGCGCACCTCAGGATGAGGCCGGTCTCACGAGGAAATTCGAGACGAGCCACGTGGGTGGGGCCACATGCCGAACGCCCCCGATTCCCCGGTCCACTCTTCAGAAGGACCCGAGGCCCGGACCCCTCTTTGAAGGCAACCCTGTGGGTGAAGGCACAACACGAAGGGACACTGCCACCCTCGGGCATCGTCCGCAAAGACCCGCGGGTTCCACACACAGCTCGACGAGGGGCCTGAGAACCCCTGAGCAACTCGAGAGGCCAGCGGGGTTCCCTTCCTCAGACAAGACGAGGCCTGACTCTCCAGTCCCAACTCTGCAGGGACCCTGCGGTCGGAGTCCGAAACGGAGAGGAAGCCTGAGGTTCCTGCCTCCCCTCGAGGTGAGGCCCTCTTCCGTTGCGCCAGACTCAGCGGAGTCGCGAGGGGCCCCGCCACCTCCACAGGATCCCTCGCCTTCAGAGGCACCCTGGAAGTTGGCTAAGGTCCCCGGCAGAAGGCGAGGGAAACGAGGGTTTCCCGCCTCCCCCCGAGAAAGACCTCGAGAGTCCTTCTTCAACGCGTCTCGAGGCCCTAGACCCCTCCCGTGACTCGAGAGCCATGACGCGCTCCCCCTCGCCACGCGCATGGAGACCTGACTTCCCTGGCGCCGCACGAGAGGCTCCCTGAGAACCTCGTCGTGCCTCGGGAGAAAACCCCCATGGGCGCCGCAGCTCGAGGAAACCCCTGAGACGCCCCCGTCCTCGCGAGCTGAGGGCCTTCTTTTCCTGCATGGCCTGGAGAGCAATCCCGGGTCCTCTCTCCAAACGGAAGAGGAGGCTGGACTCCCTTGAGGCCGCTCAGGGGGATCCAAGAGACCCGCGTCGGGACTCGAGAGGAGAGCGGAGTCCTTGGCTACCCCTCGAGACGAGGCCTGACTCCCCGGGGGAGCCTGGAATGCAACCCCGAGATCCCTGCCTTCCCTGGAGAGGAATATTAGGTCCCGGACACACGCCTAGGTGAGGTCTCTTCGGCCCTGCAGTGACTCGAGCGCATCCCCCAGCTTTCCCTCGCAACCCGAGGGGAAGATTGGGCTTCCCAGGGCCAACCCATGGCAAAGGCTGAGATCCCCATCGTAACTCGAGAATGCCGCCGCAACTCGAGAAAAATCACGTGGTTCCCACATCTTGGCAAGATGAGGCCCTTGCCCGCGACGGCGTCTCAAGGGAAGTCCCCTGTTCCGCCCTGAAGGGCGAAACGGTCCCTGACAGCCTTCCAGCGACCCCCAAGAGTCCCCCGACACACCGGGTTCCCCCGAGGGGAACACCGAGGGTCCCGGCACCGCTTCCTCTGAGCCCCTTCTCCCCTCCTGCTCGCGACAGGAGAGGCGATTCCGCTGCGTGGTCTGGAAGGGGTTCGCGGCCTTCCCGGCGCACCTCAGGTTGAGGCCGGTCTCACGAGGAAATTCGAGACGAGCCACGTGGGTGGGGTCACATACTGAACGCCCCCGATTCCCCGGTCCGCTCTTGAGAAGGAACCGAGGCCCGGACCCCTCTTCAAAGGCAACCCTGTGGGTGAATGCACAACAAGAAGGGGCACTGCCACGCCCGTGCATCGTCCGCAAAGACCCAGGGTTCCGCACACAGCTCGACGAGGGGCCTGAGACCCCCTGAGCAACTCGAGAGGCCAGCGGGGTTCCCTTCCTCAGACAAGACGAGGCCTGACTCTCCTGTCCCAACTCTGCAGGGACCCTGCGATCAGAGTCAGAAATGGAGACGAACCCTGAGGTTCCTGCCTCCACTCGAGATGAGGCCCTCTTCTATTGCACCAAACCCAGTGGAGTCCCGAGAGGGCCCTCCCAACTCCAGGGTATCCTTGACTTCTCAGAGGCACACTGAGAAGCTCCCTGAGGCCACCGGCACTAGTCGAGGGAACCCAGGGTTTACTGCCGTGACCCAAGAAACACCTTGAAAGGCCTTCTTTAACGGTTCTTGAGGCCCGATACACCTTCCATGACTCTAGAGCAATGACGCGCTCCCCCTCGCAATGCGCATGGAGACCTGACTTCCCAAGCGCCACATGAGAGGCTCCCTGAGCTCCCCGTAGTACCTCATGAGAAACCCCACACTGGCGCTGCAGCTCGAGAAAACCCACGAGACGCCCCCTTCATCGCGAGATGATGGCCTTCTTTTCCTGCATGGCCTGGAGAGCAATCACGAGTCCTCTCTCCAAACTCCACAGGAGGCTTGACTCCCTTTAGGCCACTCAGTGGGCTCCAAGAGATACCTGTCGCAACTCGAGAGGAGAGTGGAGTCCTTCGCTTCCCCTCGAGACAAGGACTGACTCCCCAGGTGCATCAGGAAAGCAACCCTGAGATCCCTGTCCCCCCTGGAGACGAACATTATGTCCTGGACACAAGCCTAGATAAGGTCTCTTTTGCCCTGCAGTAACTCAAGCGCAATCCCTAGCTCTCCCTCGCAACTCGAATGGAAGACTGGACTTCCCTGGGCCAACACAAGAGGAAGCCTGAATTTCCTGACCTAACTCGAGAATCCCGCCACAACTCGAGAAAAACGACGTGGTTAACCCGTCACCACAAGATGAGGCCCTTGCCAGCTACAGCGTCTCAAGAGAAGTCTCACGTTCCGTCTTGAAGTTTGAAACGGTACTTAGCACCTTTGATGTGACTCCAAAAGTTCCCCGACATCCCAGTTTTACTCGAGGGGAACATCGAGGTTCCCGGCACCACTTCATCTGAGCCCCTTCTCCCCTCCTGATCGGGACAAGAGGGTCGATTCACTTGCTTTGTCTGAAAGGGTTACCGACCTTCCTGGTGCACCTCAGGTTGAGGTCCGTCTCAAGAAGAAATTCGAGACGTAGGCTTGTGGGTGGTGCCACATGCCGAAAGACACTGATTTCCTGGTCTGCTCTTGATAAGAATCTGAAGGCTGGATACCTCTTCGAAGGCAACCCTGTGTATGAAGGCAAAAAACGAAGGGGAACTGACACCCCCATGCATCGTCCAGATAAAACCGCAGGTTCCACACACAGCTCGACAAGTGGCCTGTTATCCGGTGAACAACTCGAGAGTCCAGTGGAGTTCCATTCCTCCACACAAGACGAGGCCTGACTCTCCTGTCCTAACTCTGTAGGGACTCTGTGTTCAGAGTCAGAAATGGAGAGCAACCCTGAGGTTCCTGCTTCAAATCGAGATGAGGCCCTCTTCTGACAAGGTCCAGCCTCGGCTGGTCCAGGGTTTTCGAAGGGGAGACAGAGTAGGCGACCTATTGATTTATTTATCGAAGATATAAAGAGTAATAGAATGAGGATAGCTCAGTAGGAAAATTTAGTGGAGAAAAGAAGCTGAGTAGCTTGGTTTATGCGGAAAATCAGTATAACCCGTGACACCAGGTTAGCTCTGACCACGGAGGCCGCAGGCTCCCTCTCGAATAGCGAAAAGTGCCCCACCTTAGACACCTTCTCAAGTGGTCTTCGAAGCCCAGGCAAATAAATGGTCGCAGAGGGTATCCGCGCTCCAGATGGACACTCATCTGAAAATTGAGGGGAAGAATGACATTAGGAGACTAAGCGTTGGCAATCAAGGCCAGTAGCTTTATTTTCAACAGGGGTTTTTATACCCTAAGTTACACATAGAGGATAATGGGATGCAAAGACAGCAGCCTTTGATCCTTATCAAAAACCAGAGTTTCTGTCCTGCAAATGTATCGTATACAAATGGTTTAGGTGATTTACATCATCTTCTAGCCAGAAGACCTATTAACATTTTATGACTCTTGACAAAGACTTATCAACCGTAAGACTTATTTTCTCTAAGAGTAATTATTTTAAGGTTTGGCCCCATCTTTCGAAGATAAAATTGCATTCCTATAGGGCAGATGTGTAATGGGCTTACAACAAAGGAAATAATTTATTACCTTAAGGGTCTAAAGTTAGTAACACCAAGGCCACTACTTATTTCTTCTACATACCAACTATATTAATTAATACACATTCAAGGATACAATTCAGGGGATGTGGAAACTTGGCAACAAGCATTGGTTCATCAATGAAATCTTTTACTAGTTTTATTCTGACAGTTTCTAACTCTCTGAGAGGCTCTAAGCTATTTGAATATCTTAAGCTTCCCGTGCCTCTCGAGGCTCGGAGACTGTAAACAATTGTATGCATTGCTTTAGGAGACCGGGTAAACTTGTCAGGCGAGTTAGAGAGCCATCTGACGTGTTTGGATTTAAACACTCCTAATTGCCCAGGAACTTTATTAATTGGAGCTGTAAGTTAGCTCTTTGACAGAGAGAGTGAGATGGTGGTGGGGGACAGCCCCCAGGAAAGTCAGAGGTGAGAGCACAAAGCAATAAAGTAGGCAGACTCTGGTTTTGGGGGGGTAGATGCTCAAGAATATCCGGGAGGACTCCCGAGGCTCGATCCCGCCTTTGTGTATGCCCAGCCTCCTTCCTCATGACCTTTGTCACGAGTGGAATGTCTCTCGCCGGCTCCCGGCATCTCCCCATTTTTTATTTCTTAAAACAGCCAGATGTAGCTCAGTCGCGAGCCTCTGAATACTCTGCCGAAGAATCCTGACAATACAAGGAAGAATGATTATGAGAAGCAGAATTAAAGCAGCCACCGCAGCATAGCTAAAGACATTAGACAGAATATTCTTTCCTGAGATGTAGTTAGGGAAAGTATGGAAGAAATCATTTGCTGTTCCAGCAGCAGTAAAATCTAATCGGGAGTGCTCCATGGTTGCTATTTGATAATGAAGTTTCCCTACGTCTCAACCAATGTCAGAGCTGTTCCAGATACCTGAAATATGGTTTTGAATCTTTTCCCATTCAAAATCTGTCTCATTTACTTTCAGGGGTGTTCCACATATCCACCGATAGTCAGCATGACAAGACAATGCCATTTTCACCTTTAAAGCCTGCAATTCAGTCCCAATATGTATTACTGCTTCCTCTAGGGCGTCTACCCTCATTTCTAATTTTCTCTCTATAGCTTCCTGTGTTGCCAATGTTAAAGAAACATTTTTGGACATAGAATCAACATATTGAGCAGTATGTACTTGTTGAGTCAATGATATTTCTGCCACAGTAACAGAAGTGATTGCACTTATCAAAGCTGCTGTTCCCAAGATAAGTAAGCCCACAAACCGTCGTGTTTGCATTAAATCCTGTAGTTGTTGTAATACAGCAAGACCATAATTCAATAAGTGGTTACATCATAAGATAAGGTGGATGTTGTAGCATTACAAAGGAGCAAACATTATATTGAGGGTTTAAACAAGATGAACCAGGGAGCAGCTGTAGGCGTCAGCCCGGGGGAGCAGTGTCCCCAGCATCAGGAGGCAGAACGCGAGCGGCAGGCTGTGGGCCAAGGCGCCTATGGTGGGCGGAGGGGCAGGGTTCGTGGTTTAGGGCTAGCCGCCACCGCTTGGGCTCAGGGCGGTCCCCTCTCGCCGGTGGGGCCACGCTGGTCTGGACGGCACTCCGCGGGTGCGCTTTCCTCTCTGGCCCTCACTCGCTGCACAGACTTCTTTGCTCTAGGTCACGGGGTGCAGAGAGGTGGGTGCGAGGCGCTGCTGGTGGCATGGAGGCGAGAGCTGGCTGGGGGAGGGGGAGCGAGTGAGTGCGCGCGCCGCGAACCCGGTCTTTGGGGAATGTGACATGACGAATTTGTCTGAGATCCAAACCGGAGAATCTGCATTCTGTAGAAATATACAAGCATACCCTCTCCCACAAGTTACCAACACATCTGGCCTTTTTCACTCTCCCGTAAGGAGGCCTTTTTACTTGACCAGGGGCCGAGTCGTAGCCTGTAATTCAGGCATCTAGTGTCTCATCATTGTAGTCTGCCCCTGTGTGTTTACGTTTAAGTGATTAATTACAATTGGAACATAACTTCACTATTTGTCTAGCTGTTTCCCTATGGATATGTTAATTTAGGTCTAATGTTTAGTTTAGGTCTCTGTATAAATTTAAGTAATAAATGTATAACCTCCTTATCTCATTTTGGTATACAGGTATACAGATATACCTAAATGCAAAATGCATTTATATATGTATTTATATATGGCAACAAGGATAAAGTTATTGACATATAATATATATAAATCAATATACTTGAATTAATCTTTATAATTAATATATTAATTAATATATATTACAACAATACAACACATACACAGCTAATACCAACCAACACAAACCAATATACTGTAATAATACATGTCACACATTTATAATTATACAGTATATAGAACATACATCATCACAGCACATCAATCCATACCAATTAATATCAGCCACACACACATTATATTACTGCCATATATATTTAATTATACAGTAGATATATATGTGTGTGTATATAGTATACATATTAATTTATATACAAATTAATTAAGTATAGATCTATAAATAGAATTAGGTATACCTTTATTATATTTTATTTATACCCATACCTAATTAGGCAAACTGTAATTAGGCAAATACATTTATATTATGTATTTATAACAATATATAAAGTATTGTTAAATGTACCACCTGTACAGCATCTCCACCCCACATACCACTTTCTCTAATCCCACCAACTCATTTTCAGTATTATGTGTTGGCCAGGAGCTGGGCCAGTCTTTCCCAGCAATGTTAAGAGACGTCTGTTCCTGTGTCTAATAGCCCTGGCGTTTTATTCTCTTGAATTAAAAGATCTTTTAAAGGCCTTGGAACTGTAATTTCCTGCACCCAAAAGGCTAGATCACTAGATCCAAATGTTTTGTGGCTCTTAGATTGAGAAGTCAAGTTTTTCCTTGTCTGATAGTAAGGTAAAAATAAAAGCTGTGTTACTCTTTGACCTTTATTAATTTGTACAGTTTTGATAGGCAGTGAGATCAAGACTTTAATTTCTCAATATCATCAGAATCTACTACACCATGCACCAGCGAAATTTCTTTTCTTTCTTTTTTTTTTATTTAATTTTTTTTTAAAAGAAAGCGAGCTACGCCCCAGGACAAATCTTACAATGTCCTCAGATAGGGGGCCAGCCACTCCGGTTGGAATTGGAGTAAGCGGCACATCAGGGGTTAATATTGTTATTAAATCTCCTTGCCTTTTCGCTTTTCTCCTAGCCTGGGTGAGACCCCCCTGAGGGAGTTTTCTCCAAGGAGCACGCTCTGCATATTGTGTACTAAAAGCTCCTTTGTTTAAAAAACTTTTTATCTTCCTCAGTCTTAGGCAACACTTTGGGAGGCTTTGGGGGCAAAGTGGGGAACTCCTGGGTCCTGGGAGGCACAATCGAAGGTGGTGGCAGTCGCCTTAAATCAGAAAGTGGTGGATAAGTTTTTTAAAGGTTTGCGCAGAGGGGGAGGGAGCTCGCCAGGGCTCTCGGCCGCAGCGTCCTGTAAGCCCTCTCCTTCCTCGGGAGGTAGACCACTTTCTCCCTCCTTTTTTTTTTTTTCTTCAATGGCAGAAAATATGATCTGTGCAGTAAATGGAGACTCACCACCATCCACCTCTATAGCCTCCCCCATAGTCTATTTAACAGCCTCGTGACGGAGGTCCAGGACATTTCTAATCATATTCCACAGTCAATAAATATTTGTCTATTCTTAGATGCAGAGAAATCCATTTTTAATTTTTTTTAATTTTAGAGAATATTTTTATTTATTTTGTAACCTCTTTACCCTGGCTAAACTGCAGAGGGGACTAGAAAAGAAGCCTCAAGGTGAGGATCAAGTTCATCCTTGGGACTAGAGAAAATCCTTCTCCGGGAAACTCCTAGCGGTGGCCCTTTACCCCGACATGGAGGAGGAGGCATAGGGGGATGGGAGCGTCCCGAAGTTTTCCTCTTCTGTTCCGGAGATCCTTTAACTGTTTGGTAACTAAATCTTATGAACTGTCTGATCGGGGATGTTTCCCTCAACCTCCTAGGAGCGGATGGTCTGATTAGGGATGTTTTCTTAAACTTTTAGGAGCATCTTTAGCTTAAAAAAAAAAAAAAATCCTCATCAGAATGGCATCGAGCTGCTGTTTCCTCTAAACCTTTTTCAAATTGAGGGGAGAGCTGATCTTTCTTTTCATCCCTATCTTTTACATGCTCATTGGCAGTCATAGCGGCTAGCCATTCATTTAGCTGTCGATAGCTAGGTATAGCCTCTTCATTTTCACTTTTCTTTATAACAGGTACCTTTTCAGATTTGCTTTTTTGTTTAACAGGTACTTTTCCAACTTTACTTTCCTCTTTAACAGGTACCTTTTCAAATTCATGAGCTGGATCTAAAACATCTCTAGTCATATTCCACAGAGGAAAGGTGTAAGTAGGGATTTTTTCCAAACCTTGCTGAGCACAATAAGCTCTTAGCTGTTTTCCTAGTTTTTTCAAGATATCGAGGTTAACAGTGCCTTGTTGTAGAAACCAAGGGCAGTGGTCTTGTACAAATGTAAAAAATGATTGAATGGAAGATTTTTTAACCTTGATTCTTCTTTTACTTAATAACTGTAAAATTACTCCTATAAAGAGCTGTCTTTCATTTGATTCAGTGTTGCCCATGTCAGAAACTTAAGGATAGTAAAAGATTTTGCTTTTAGCTATCTAAAGATTAGGCCTTTTTTGTCAGCCTTTTTAGAAACCGTTTTTTCTCTCTAACTCTTCAACACTTCCCACTCCTCTCGCCCTGTCTATTCTACAGGGGGATCTGCAGCCCCCTAAGTGGGATCCTATCTGTCCCCAAAACTGAACACTGGGGGAATGGGGTTGGGGATTTACCTTCGAAATGCCTGTCTCGGGCGCCACCTGCAGAGGTCCAGCCCCAGCTGATCCAGGGTATTCGAAGGGAAGATGGAGTAGGCGACCTATTTATATATTTATTTATTCATCAAAGATATAAAGAGTAATAGAATGAGGATAGCTCAGTAGGAAAATTCAGTGGAGAAAAGCAGCTGAGTAGCTTGGTTTACGCGGAAAATCAATATAACCCGTGACACCAGGTTAGCTCTGACCACGGAGGCTGCAAGTGCCCTCTAGAATAGAGGAAGGTGCCCCACCTTAGACACCTTATCGAGTGGGTCTTCGAAGCCCAGGCAAATAAATGGTTGCAGAGGATATCTGCGCTCCAGATGGACACTCATCTGAAAATTGAGGGGAATAATGACATGGGGAGACCAAGCGTTGGTGAGCAAGGCCCGTAGCTTTATTTTCAACACAGGTTTTAATACCCTAAGTTACACATAGAGGATAATAGGGGATGCAAAGTCAGCAGTCTTTAATCCTTATCAAAAACCAGGGTTTCTTTTCTGCAGATTTATCGTATAAAAATGGTTTAGATGATTTACATCATCTTCTGGCCAGAAGACCTATTAACATTTTATGACTCTTGACAAAGACTTATCAACCATAAGAGTTATTTTCTCTAAGAGTAATTGTTTAAGGTTTGGCGCCATCTTGCGAAGATAAAATTGCATTCCTATAGGGAGGATGTGTAATGGGTTTACAACAAAGAAAAGAATTTATTACCTTAAGGGTCTAAAGTTACCAACATCAAGGCCACTACTTATTTTTTCTACATACCAACTATATTAATTAGCACACATTCAAGGATACAATTCAGGGGATGTGGAAACTTGGCAAAAAGCATTGGTTCATCAATGAAATCTTTTACTAGTTTTATTCTGACAGTTTCTAACTCTCTGAGAGGCTCTAAGCTATTTGAATATCTTAAACTTCCCATGCGTCTCGAGGCTGGGAGACTGTACACAATCGTATGCATAGCTGTAGGAGACCGGGTAAACTTGTCAGGCGAGTTAGAAAACCATCTGAGGGGTTTGGATTTAAACACTACTAATTGCCCAGGAACATTATTATTTGGAGCTGTAAGTTAGCTCTTTGACAGAGAGAGTGAGATGGTGGTGGGGGACATCCCCAGTAATGTCAGAGGTGAGAGAACAAAGCAATAAAGAAGGCAGACTTTGGTTTTTGGGGGTAGATGCTGAAGAATATACGGGGGAACTCCCGGAGGCTCGATCCCGCCTTTGCGTATGCCGAGACTCTTTCCTCATGACATTTGTCACGAGTGGAATGTCTCTCGCTGGCTCCCGGCAATCTTCCATTGCACCAAACGCAGTGGAGTCCCGAGAGGCCCTTCCCAACACCACAGTATCAGTGTCTTCTCAGAGGCACCCTGAGCAACTCCCTGAGGTCACCGGCACAAGTTGAGGGAACACAGGGTATCCTGCCGCAACACGAGAAAGACCTCAAGAGTCTGTCTTCAACGCGTCTTGAGGCCGGATTCCCCTACCATGACTCGAGAGCAATGACACGCTCCCCCTCGCCATGCGCATGGACACCTGACTTCCCTGGCGCCACATGAGAGGCTCCCTGAGCTCCCCGTCATACCTCGTGAGAAACCCCACACTGGCGCCACAGCTCGGGAAAACCCACGAGACGCCACGGTCATCGCGAGATTGGGGACTTCTTTTCCTGCCTGACCTGGAGAGCAATCCCTGGTCCTTTCTCCAAACTTCACAGGAGGCTTTACTCCCTTTAGGCCACTCAATGGGCTCCAAGAGATACCTGTCGCGACTTGAGAGGAGAGCAGAGTACTTTGTTTCCCCTCGAGATGAGGCCTTACCTCGGGTGAGTCTGGAATGCAACCCCGAGATCCCTGTTGCCCCTGGAGAGGAACATTATGTCCTGGACAAAAGCCTAGATGAGGTCTATTTTGCCCTACAGTGACTCGAGAGCAACACCCATCTCTCCCTCGCAATTCGAATGGAAGATTGGTCTTCACTGGGCCAACACAAGAGGAAGTCTGAATTTCCCGTTGTAACTCGAGAATCCCGCCCCAACTCTTAAAAACCACGTGGTTCCCCATTCATCGCAATATGAGGCCTTTGCCCGCTACAGAGTCTCAAGAGAAGTCCCATGTTTCGTCATAAAGTTCGAAATGCTACTTGGCACCCTTGATGCGACCCCAAAAGTTCCCCAATATACCGGTCTCACTAAAAGGGAACACCGAAGTTCCTGGGACCACTTCATTTGAGCCCCTTCTCCCCTCCTGATCACGGCAGGAAGGTCGATTCCCCTGCTTTGTCTAGAAGGGGTTCCCGACCTTCATGGCGCACCTCAGGATGAGGCCAGTCTCACGAAGAAATTCGAGACGTAGCCTCGTGTTGGTGCCACGTGCCGAAAGACCCCGATTTCTCGGTCTTGCTCTTGATAAGAACCCGATGCCCGGACACCTCTTCTAAGGCAACCCTGTGGATGAAGGCACTACACGAGGGGGCACTGGCAACCCTGTTCATCGTCCGTAAATCCCACAGGATCCACATACAGCTCCACAACTGGCCTGTCACCCCTTAAAAAACGAGAGAGGCAAGCGGAGTTCCCTTCCTCAGACAAGACGAAGCCTGAGTATCCAATCCCAACTCTGCAGGCACGCTTCGATCTGAGTCAGAAATGTAGAGGAAACCTGAGGTTCCTGCCTCAACCCGAGATGAGGCCCTCTTCCATTAAAACAAACCCAGTGGAGTCCCGAGAGGCCACTCCCATCTCCACAGTATCCCTGACTTCTCATAGGCATTCTGATAAGCTCCTTGAGGCCACCGGCAAAAGTCGAGGGAAATAAGGGTTTCCTGCCACAACCGAAGAAAGACCTCGAGAGTCCTTCTTCAATGCGTCTTGAGGTCAGATTCCCCTACCATGGCTCGAGAGCAATAATGCGCTCCCCCTCGCCATGCACATGGAGACCTGACTTCCCTGGCGCCACATGAGAGGTTCCCTGAGCTCCCCGTCGTACCTCGTGTGAAAACCCACACTGGCGCCGCAGCTCGAGAAAACACACAATACCCCTCCGTCATCGCGAGATGAGGGCCATCTTTTCCTGCATGGCCTGGAGAGCAGTCCCAAGTCCTCTCTCCAAACTTCACAGGAGGCTTGACTCCCTTTAGGCCACAAAGTGGGCTCCAAGAGGTGCCCGTCGCAACTCGAAAGGAGAGCGGAGTCCTTTGCTTCCCTTCGACACGAGGCCTGACTCCCTGGGTGAGTCTGGAATGCAAACCTGAGATCCCTGTGGCCCTTGGAGAGGAACATTAGGTCCTGGACACAAGCCTAGATGAGGTCTCCTTTGCCCTGCAGTGACTCGAGCGCAACCTCCAGCTCTCCCTCGCAACTCGAATGGATGATTGGACTTCCCTGGCCCAACACAAGAGGAAGCCTGAAATCCCCGTCGTAACTCGAGAATCCCGCCGCAACTCGAGAAAAACCACGTGGCTCCCCCGTCATCGCAAGATGAGGCCCTTGGCCGCTACAGCGTATCAAGAGAAGTCCCACGTTCCATCCTGAAGTACAAAACGGTACTTGGCACCCTTGATGCGACCCCCAAAGTTCCCTGACATACCGGTCTCACTCGAGGGAAACACCAAAGTTCACGGCACCACTTCCTGTGAGCCCCTTCACCCCTCCTGATCGCGACAGGAGGGTCGACTCCCATGCTTTGTCTGCAAGGGGTTCCCGACGTTCCCCGCGAACCTCCGGATGAGGCCGGTCTCATGAGGAAATTCAAAAAGTAGCCTCATGGTTGGTGCCACATGTTGAAAGATCCCGAATTCCCGGTCCACTCTAGATAAGAACCTGACGCCCGGACATCTCTTCGAAGGCAACCCTGTGGATGAAGGCACAACACGAAGGGACACGAACATCCCCATGCATCGTCTGGAAAAACCCGCCGATTCCACTCACAGCTCCAAATGTGGACTGTCACCCCGTGAATAACTCGAGAGGCAAGTGAAGTTGCATTCCTTCACACAAGACGAGGCCTTACCCTCCTGGCCCAACTCTTCAGGGACCCTGCGATCGGAGTCAGAAATGGAGAGGAACCCTGAGGTTCCTGCCTCAACTAGAGAAGAGGCCCTCTTCCATTGAACCAAACTCAGTGGTGTCCCGAGAGGCCCCTCCCAACACCACAGTATCCCTGAATTCTCAGAGGCTCCCTGAGAAGCTACCTGAGGTCACTGGCACAAGTCGAGGGAACCCAGAGTTTTCTGAAGTAACCCGAGAAAGACTTGGAGAGTCCTTTTTCAACGTCTCTTGATGCCCGATTCCCCTACCATGACTCCAGAGCAAGGACGCGCTCCCCTCGCCACAAGCAGGAAAACTGACTTCCCTAGTACCACACAAGAGGCTCCCTGAGTACCCCATCGTACCTCGTGAGAAAACCCACACTGGCGCCGCAGTTCAAGAAAAACCACAAGATGCCCCCGTCAAGGAGAGATGGGGGCCTTCTTTTCCTGCCTGACCTGGAGAGCAATCCCTGGTCCTCTCTCCAAACTTCACAGGAGGATTGACTCCCTTTAGGCCACTCAGTTGGGTCCAAGAAATACCCGGTGCGACTCGAGAGGACAGCGGAGTCCTTTGCTTCCCTGGAGACGAGGCCTGACTCCCCGGGTGAGTTTGGAATGCAACCCCGAGATCCCTGTCGCCCCTGGAGTGGAACATTATGTCCTAGACACAAGCCTAGATGAGGTCTATTTTGCCCTACAGTGATCGAGAGCAACCTCCATCTCTCCCTCACAATTTGAATGGAAGATTGGGCTTCCCACGGTCAACACAAGAGGAAGTCTGAATTTCCCATCGTAATTCGAGAATTCAGCCTCAAGTCTTAAAAACCATGTGGTTCCCCCTTCATCACAATATGAGGCCCTTGCCAGCTAGAGTCTCAAGAGAAGTCCCACGTTCCATCTTAAAGTTCGAAATGCTACTTGGCACCCTTGATGCGACCCCAAAGTTCCCCAACATACCGGTCTCACTCCAGGGGAACACCGAAATTCCCGGTGTCTCCAGGGAAGTCCCATGTTCTGTCCTTAAGTGCGAAACGGTACTTGACACCCTTGATGCGACCGCAAAAGTTCCCCGACACGCTGGGTTCCCTCGAGGGGAACACCAAGGGTCCCGGCACCACCTCATCTGAGCCCCTTCTCCCCTCCTGATCGCGACAGGAGAGTCGATTCCCCTGCTTTCTCTGGAAGGGGTTCCCGGCCTTCCTGGTGCACCTCAGGATGAGGCCGGTCTCAGGAGGAAATTCGAGACTAGCCATGTGTGAGGTGCCACGTGCCGAACGACACCGATTTTCCGGTCCGCTCTTGATAAGAACCCGATGCCCGGACCCCTCTACGAAGGCAACCCTGTGAGTGAAGGCACAACACGAAGGGGCACTGACAGCCCCGTGCATCATCCGGAAAAACCCGCAGGGTCTACACACAGCTCGACAAGGGGCCTGAGACTCCCGGAACAACTCGAGAGGCAACCAGAATTCCATTCCTCAGACAAGACGAGGCATGACTCTCCTGTCCCAACACTGCAGGGACCGTGCAGTCGGAGTCAGCATCGGAGAGGAAGCCTGAGGTTCCTGCCTCCCCTCGAGATGAGGCCCTCTTCCATTGCGCCGAACCCAGCAGAGTCCCGAGAGGCCCTGCCAACTCCACAGCATTCCTCACCTCTCAGAGGCACCCTGGTAAGTTCCCTATAGTCCCCTGCAGAAGTCGAGGGAAACGAGGGTTTCCCGCCGCCACCCGAGAAAGACCTCGAGAGTCCTTCTTCAATGCGTCTTGAGGCCCTAGCAACTTCCCATGACTCGAGAGTGATGACCAGCTCCTCCTCGCCATGCGCATGGAGACATGAGTTCCCTGGCGCCGCACGAGAGGCTCCCTGAGGTCCTCGTTGTGCCTCGTGAGAAAACCCCCACAGGCGCCGCAGCTCGAGGAAACCCATGAGATGCCCCCGTCATCGCGAGATGAGGGCCTTCTTTTCCTGCCTGACCTGGAGAGCAATCCCGAGTCCTCTCTCCAAACTGAAGAGGAGGCTCGACACCCTTGAGCCACTCATTGGGCTCCAAGAGATCCGTGTCGCGACTTGAGAGGAAAGTGGAGTCCTCTGCTTCCCCTCGAGGCGAGGCCTGACTCCCCGGGGGAGTCTGGAATGGAAACCCGAGATCCCTGTCTTCCCTTGAGAGGAATATTAGGTCCTGGACACACGCCTCGATGAGGTCTCTTTGGCCCTGTAGTGACTCGAGCAGAACCCCCAGCTTTCCCTCGCAACCCCAGGGGAAGATTGGGCTTCCCAGGGCCAACCCAAGAGGAAGCCTGAAATCCCCGTCGTTTTCGAGAATCCAGACGCAACTCGAGAAAAACGACGTGGTTCCAACGTCTTCACAGGATGAGGCCCTTGCCCGCTACAGCGTCTCCAAGGAAGTCCCATGTTCCGTCCTGAAGTGGGAAACGGTACTTGGCTCCCTTGATGCAACCCCTAAAGTTCCCTGAAACGCCGGGTTCCCTCGAGTGGAACACCTAGAGTCCCGGCCCCACTTCATCTGAGCCCCATCTCCCCTCCTGATCGCGACAGGAGAGTCAATTCCCCTTCTTTGTGTGGAAGGTGTTCCCGGCCTTCCCGGCGCACCTCCGGATGATGCTGGTCTCACGAGGAATTTCGAGATGAGCCACGTGGGTGGTGCCACATGTCGAACGACCCCGATTTCCCGGTCTGCTCTTGAAATGAACCTGATGCCCGGACACCTCTTTGAAGGCAACCCTGTGGGGGAAGGCACAAAACGAAGGGGCAATGACACCCCCGTGCATCTTCTGGAAACACCCGCAGGTTCCACACACAGCTCGACAAGGGGCCTGAGACCCACTGAACGACTCGAGAGGCAAGCAGAGTTCCATTACTCAGAAAAGACGAGGCCTGACTCTCCTGTCCCAACCCTGCAGGGACCCTGCGGTCGGAGTCAGAAATGGAGAGGAAGCCTGAGGTTCCTGCCTCCAATCGAGATGAGGCCCTCTTTCATTTCGTCAAACCTAGTGGAGTCCCGAGAGGCCCCTCTAACTCCTCAGTATCCCTCACCTCTCAGAGGCACCTGGGAAGTTCCCTAAGGTCCCCGGTAGAGGTCGAGGGAAACGAGTGTTTCCCGCCCCAACACAAGAAAGACCTCGAGAGTCCTTCTTAAATGCGTCTGGAGGCCCTAGTCCTTCCCATGACCCCAGAGCAATGACGCGATCTGCCTGGCCACACGCATGGAGGCCTGACTTCTCTGGCGCCGCACGAGAGGCTCCCTGAGCTCCCCATCATATCTCGTGAGAAACCCCACACTGGCGCCGCAGCTCGAGAAAACCCATGAGACGCTCCCGTCATCACGAGAGGAGGGCCATCTTTAACTGAATGGTATGCAGATCAAGCGTGAACCTTCTGTCCAAGCTACACAGGACGCTTGACTCCCTTTAGGCCACTCATTGGGGACCAAGAGTTACACGTCGCGACTCGAGAGGATAGTGGAGTCCTTTGCTTCCACTCGAGACGAGGCGTGACCCACCAGGTGAGACTGGAATGCGACCCCGATATCCCTGTTGCCCCTGGAGAGGAACACTACGTCCTGGACCCAAGCCTAGATGAGGACTCTTTGCCCTGAAGTGACTCGAGAGCAACCCCCAGCTCTCTCTGACAAGTTGAATGGAAGATTGGACTTCCTGGGCCAACACAAGAGGAAGCCTGAATTCCCCGTCGTAACTCGAGAATCCCGCAGCAACTCGAGAAAAACCACGTGTTTCCCTCGTCATCGCAATATGAGGCCCTTGCCCGCTAGAGCATCTCCAGAGAATTCCCACGTTCCGTCTTGAAGTGTGAAACTGTACTTGGCACCCTTGATGCGACCTCAAAAGTGCCGTGACATACCGGTCTCACTCGAGGGGACCACCGAGGTTCCCGGCACCACTTCATCTGAGCCCCTTCTCCCCTTCTGATCGCGACCGGTGTGTCGATTCCCCTGCTTTGTCTGCAAGGGTTCCCTACCTTCCCGGCGAACCTCAGGATGAGGCCGGTCTCCCGAGGAAATTCGAGACGTAGCCTCGTGGGTGGTACCACATGCTGAAAGACCCCAATTTTCTGGTACGCTCTTGAAAAGAACCCGATGCCCGGACACCTCTTTGAAGGCAACCCTGTGGATGAAGGCACAACACGAAGGGGCACTGACACCCCTGTGCATCGTCCGGAAAAACCCGCAGGTTCCACACACAGCTCAACAAGTGGCCTGTCACTCCGTGAACAACTCGAAAGGCAAGCGGAGATCCATTCCTCCACGGAAGACGAGGCGTGACTCTCTTGTCCGTACTCGGCAGGTACTCTGCGACCCGAGTCAGAAATGGAGAGGACCCCTGAGGTTCCTGCCTCCATTCGAGATGAGGCCCTCTTCGATTGCACCAAACCCAGTTGAGTAACGAAAGGCCCCTCCCAAATCCACAGTGTCCCTGACTTCTCAGAGGCACCCTGAGAAGTTGCCTGAGGTCACCGACACAAGTCGAGGGAACCCAGGGTTCCCTGCCGCAACCCGAGAAAGACCTCGAGAGTCCTTCTTCAATGCGTCTTGAGGCCCGATTCGCCTACTATAACTCGAGAGCAATCACGCACTCCCCTTCACCACACGCACGGAGACCTGACGTCCCTAGCACCACACGAGAGGCTCTCTGAGATCCCCGTCGTACCTCGTGAGAAATCTGATACTGGCGCCGCAGCTGGAGAAAACCCACGAGACGCTCCCGTCATCGCGAGATGAGGGCCTTTTTTCCTGCATGGCCAGGAAAACAATCCCGAGTCATCTCTCTAAACTCCATAGGAGGCTTCACTCCCTTTACGCCACGCAGTGGGCTCCAAGAAATACCCGTCGCGACTCGACAGGAGAGCGGAGTCCTTTTTTGCCCCTCAAGACGAGGCCTGACTCTCTGGGTGAGTCGAGAATGCAACCCCGAAATCCCTGTCGGCCCAGTAGTGGAACACTAGGTCCTGGACACAAGCGTAGATGAGGTCTATTTTGCCCTGCAGTGACTGGAGAGCAATCCCCAGTTCTAACTTGCAACTCGAATGGAATACTGGATTTTCCTGACGCCACACAAGAGGCTCCCTGAAATCCCTGTGGTACTTCATGAGACACCCCACACTGGCGCCGCAGCTCGAGAAAACCCACGAGACGCCACCGTCATCTCGAGATGAGGGCCTTCTTTTCCTGCATGGCCTGGAGTCCAATCCCGAGTCCTCTCTCCAAACTCCACAGGAGGCTTGACTCCCTTTAGTACACACATTGGGCTCCAAGAGATACCCATCGCGACTCGAGACGAGAGCGGAATTCTTTGCTTACCCTCGAGGTGAGAACTGACTCCCCGGATGAGTCTGGAATGCAAACCCGAGATCCCTGTCGCCCCTGGAGAGCAACATTAGATCCTGGACACAAGCCTAAATTAGGTCTCTTTTGCCTGGCAGTGACTCTAGCGCAATCCCCAGCTCCCCCTCGCAACCCGAATGGAAGATTGGATTTCAAGGCCAACAAGAGGAAGCCTAAATTCCCGGTCATAACTCGAGAATCCCGCCGCAACTCGAGCAAAACCACGTGGTTCTCCCGTCATCGCAAGATGAGGCCCTTGCCTGCTACAGCGTTTCAAAAGATGTCCCAGGTTCCGTCTTGAAATGCGAAACGGTACTTGGCACCCTTGATGCGACCCCAAAAGTCCCCCAACACGCCGGTCTCACTCAAGGGGAACACCGAGGTTCCCGGCACCACTTCATTTAAGCCCCTTCTCCCCTCCTGATCGTGACCGGTGGGTCGATTCCCCTGCTTTGTCTGCAAGGGGGCCCGACCTTCCCTGCACAACTCAGTATGAGGCCGGTCTCATGGGGAAATTCGATACGTAGCTTTGTGGGTGGTGCCACTTGCTGAAAGACTCCAATTTCCCGGTCCGCTCTTGATAAGAATCCGATGCTCGGACACCTCTTGGAAGGCAGCCTTGAGTATGAAGGTACAACACGAAGGGGCACTAACACACCTGTGCATCATCCGGAAAAACGGGCAGGTTACACACACAGCTCGACAAGTGGCCTGTCACCTCGAGAACAACTCGAGAGGCAAGAGGAGTCCCATCCTCCAGAAAAGACGAGGCCTGACTCTCCTGTACCAACATGCAGGGACCTTGCGATCTGAGTCAGAAATGGAGAGGAACACTGAGGTTCCTGCTTCAACTTGAGATGAGTCTCTCTTATATTCCACCAAATGCAGAGGAGTCTCGAGAGGCCCCTCCAAACTGCACAGTATCCCTGACTTCTCAGAGGCACTCTGAGAAGCTCCCTGAGGTCGCAGGCACAAGTCAAGGGAACCCTGGGTTTTATGCAGTGACCCGAGAAAGACCTCGAGAGTCCTTCTTCAACCCGTCTTGAGGCCCGATTACCCTACCATGACTCGAGAGCAATGACGAACTCCCTCTAGCCATCTCATGGGGACCTGACTTCCCTGGCACCACACGAGAGGCTCCCTGAGCTCCCTCTCGTACCTCGTCAGAAACCCGGCACTAGCGCGGCAGTCTAGAAAACCCACAAGACGCCACCGTCATCGCGAGATGAGGGCCTTCTTTTCCTGCATGGCCTGGAGAGGAATCCCGAGTCCTCTATCCAAACACCACAGGAGGTTTGACTCCCTTTAGGGCACACAGTGGGCTCCAAGAGATACCCATCACGACTCAAAAGGACAGCGGAGTTCTTTGCTTCCCCTCGAGACGAGGCCTGATTCCCCGGGTGAGTCTGGTATGCAAGCCCGAGATCCCTGTCGCCCCTAGGGATGAACATTAAGTCCTGGACACAAGCCTAGATGAGGTCTATTTTGCCCTGCAGTGACTCGAGAGCAATCCCCAGCTCTCCCTTGAAACTCGAATGGAAGATAGGACTTCCCTGGGCCAACACATGAGGAAGACTGTATTCCCCGTCGAAACTCGAGAATCCCGCCACAACTCGAGAAACGCCACGTGGTTCCCCCGTCATCGCAAGATGAGGCCCTTGCCCCCTACAGCGTCTCAAGAGAAGTCCCACGTTCCGTCTTGAAGTGCGAAACGGTATTGGCACCCTTGATGCGACCTCAAAAGTTCCTCGACACACTGGTCTGACTCGAGGAGAACACCGAGGTTCCCGGCACCACTACATCTGGGCCCCTTCTCCCCTCCTGATCGCGACAGGAGGGTCGATTCCCCTGTATTGTCTTGAAGGGGTTCCCGCCTTTCCTGGTGCATCTCAGGATGAGGCCGGTCTCACGAGGATATTCGAGACATAGCCTCATGGATGGTGACACATGCCGAAAGATCCCGATTTCCCGGTTCGCTCTTGATAAGATCCCAATGCCCGGACACCTCTTTGAAGATAACCCTTTTGATGAAGGCACAACACGAAGGGGCACTGACACCCCCGGGTATCATCCGGAGAAACCCGCAGGTACCACACACAGCTCGAGAAGTGACCTGTCACCCCGTGAACAACTGGAGAGGCAAGCAGAGTTCCATTCCTCCACACAAGACGAGGCCTGACTCTCCTGTTCGAACTCTGCAGCGAAACTGTGATCCGAGTCAGATCTGGCCCAGGGGAAGTCAGGAGAGGAAACATGAGTTTCCTGCCTCCACTCGAGATGAGGCCCTCTTCCATTGCACCGAACCCAGTGGAGTCCCGAGAGGCCCCTCCCAACTGCACAGTATCCCTGACTTCTCAGAGGCACCCTTAGACCTTCCTGAGATCACCGGCACAAGTCGAGGGAACCAAGGGTTTCCTGCCCCAACCCGTAAAAGACCTCGAGAGTCCTTCTTCAACGCGTCTTGAGGTGCGATTCCCCTACCATGACTCGAGAGCAATGACGCGCTCCCCCTAGCCACGCGCATAGAAACCTGACTTCCCTGGCGCCACAGGAGAGGCTCCCTGAGCTCCCCATTATACCTCGTGAGCAACACCACACTGGAGCCGCAGCTCGAGAATACCCACGAGACGCCCCAGTCCTCACGAGATGAGGGCCTTCTTTTGCTGTATGGCCTGGAGAGCAATCCTGAGTCCTCTCTCCAAACTCCACAGGAGGCTTGACTCATTTTAGGCCACACAGTGAGCTCCAAGATATACCCGTCGCGACTTGACAGGAGAGCGGTGTCCTTGGCTTCCCCTCGAGACGAGGCCTGATTCCCCGGGTGAGTCGAGAATGCAATGCCGAGATCGCTGTCGCCCCAGCAGAGGAACATTAGGTCCTGGACATAAGCCTAGATTAGGTCTATTTGGCCCTGCAGTGTCTCGAGAGCAATCCCCAGTTCTAACTCACAATTCAAATGAAAACTGGACTTCCCTGGGCCAGTTGAAGAGGAAGCCTGAATTCCCAGTTGTAACTCGAGAATCCCGCCCCAACTCAAGAAAAACCACGTGGTTCCCCTGTCATCGAAAGATGAGGCCCTTGCCCGATACAGCGTCTCAAGAGAAGTCCCACGTTCCGTATTGAAGAGCGAAAAGTTACTTGGAACCCTTGATGCGACCCCAAAAGTTCCCCGACATACCAGTCTCACTTGAGGAGAACACCGAGGTTCCCGGCACCACTTCATCTGAGACTCTTCTCCCCTCTTGATCGCGACAGGAGGTTCGATTCCCCTGCTTTGTCTGGAAGGCGTTCCCGACCTTCCTGGCGCACATCAAGATGAGGCCAGTCTCACGAGGAAATTCGAGACATAGCCTCGTGGGTGGTGCGGCATGCCAAAAGACCCCAATTCCCTGGTCCGCTCTTGATAAGAACCCGATGGCAGAACCCAACTCGTAGGCAATCCTGTGGATCAAGGCACAACACGAAGGGGCAGTGACACCCCAGTGCATCGTCCAGAAAAACCCGCAAGTTCCACATACAAATCGACAAGTGGCCTGTCACCCCATGAACAACGCGAGAGTCAAGCGGAGTTCCATTCCTCCACACAAGACGAGGCCTGACTCTCCTGTCCCAACTCTGCAGGGACTCTGCGATCCGAGTCAGATCCGGCGCATTCGAAGCCAGGAGAGGAACCCTGAGGTTCCTGCCTCAACTTGTCATGAGGCCCTCTTCCATTGCACCAAACCCAGTGGAGTTTCGAGAGGCCCCTCCCAACTCCACAGTGACCCTGACTTCTCAGAGGCACGCTGAGAAGCTTCCTGAGGTCACTGGCACAAGTCGATGGAACCCAGGGTTTCCTGCTGCAACCCAGGAAAGACCTCGAGAGTCCTTCTTTAACACGTCTTCAGGCCCAATTCCCCTACCATGACTCGAGAACAATGACGGGCTCCCTCTCACCACGTGCATAGAGACCTGACTGCCCTGGCCCCACGTGAGAGGCTCACTGAGCTCCCAGTCTTACTTCGTGAGAAACCCCACACTAGCGCCACAGCTCGAGAAAACCTACGAGACGCCCCAGTCATTGGGAGATGAGGGCCTTCATTTCATGCATTCCCTGGAGAGCAATCCCGTGTCCTCCCTCCAAACACCAGAGGAGGTTTGACTCCCTTTAAGCCACTCAGTGGGCTCCAAGACATACCCGTCCGACTCGAGAGGAGAGCAGAGTCCTTTGCTTCCCCTCGAGACGAGGCCTGACTCCAAGGTGAGTCTGGAATGCAACCCCGAGATTTCTGTCGAGCCTTGACATGAACATTAGGTCCTGCACACAAGCCTTGGTGGGGTCTCTTTTGCCTTCAGTGACTAGAGCGCACCTCCAGCTCTTCCTCGAATCTCGAATGGAAGATAAGACTTTTGTGGGCCAACACAAGAGGAAGCATGAATTCCCTGTGGTAACTCAAATATCCCACCGCAACTCGAGAAAAACCAAGTGGTTCCACAGTCATTCCAAGATGAGGCCCATGCCCGCTGGAGCACCCCAAGAGAAGTCCAACGTTCCATTTTGAAGAGCGAAACGGTACTTGGAACGCTTTATGCGACCCCAAAAGTTACCCGACATACCTGTCTCACTTGAGGGAAACACCGAGGTTCCCAGCAGCACTTCATCTGAGCCACTTCTCCCCTCCTGATCGCCACAGGAGGGTCGATTCCTCTGCTTTGTCTGGAAGGGTTTCATGACCTTCGCGGCACACCTCAGGATGAGGCCGGTTTCATGAGGAAATTCGAGACAACCCACGTGGGTGGTGCCAAATGCTGAACGACCCCGATATCCCGGTCCGCTCTTCATAAGAACCCGATGCCCGGACACCTCTTCAAAGGCAACCCTGTGGATGAAGACACAAAACGAAGGGTCACTGACACCCCCGTGCGTCGTCTGGAAAAACCTGCAGATTCCACACACAGTTTGACAAGGGGCCTGAAACCCCATGAACAACTCGAGAGGCAAGCGGAGTTCCATTCCTCAGAAAAGACGTAGCCTGTCTCTCCTGTCCCAACTCTGCAGGGACCCTGATGTCGGAGTCCGAAACAGAGAGGAAGTCTGAGGTTCCTGCCTCCCCTCGAGATGAGCCTCTCTTCCATTGCGACAAACCCAGCGGAGTCCCGAGAGGCACCGCCAACTCCACAGTATCCCTCAACTCTCAGAGACACCCTGGGAAGTTTCCTAAGGTCCCCGGCAGAAGTCGAGGGAAACGACTTTTTCCCGCCACAACCCGAGAAAGACCTCGAGAGTCCCTCTTCAACGCGTCTTGAGGCCCTAGTCCCCTCCCATTACTCGAGAGCCACAACGCGCTCCTCCTCGCTACGCGCAGGGAGACCTGACTTTCCTGGCGCCGCACGAGAGGCTCCCTGAGATCCTCGTCGTGCCTCGCGAGAAAACCCCCACGGGCGCCGCAGCTCAAGGAAACCCCTGAGACGCCCCCATCCTCGCGAGGTGAAGGGCCTTCTTTTCCTGCATGGCCTGGAGAACAATCCCGAGCCCTCTCTCCAAAATGAAGAGGAGGCTTGACTCCATTGACGCCACTAGGGGGTTCCAAGAGATCCGCGTCGCGACTCGGGGGGACAGCGGAGTCCTTTGCTTCACCTCGAGACGAGGAGTGACACCCAGGGGGATCCTGGAATGCAACCACGAGATGCCTGCCTTCCCTGGAGAGGAACATTAGGTCCTGGACACAAGCCTAGATGAGGTCTCTTTGGCCCTGCAGTGACTCGAGCGCAACCCCCAGCTTTCCCTCGCCAATCGAATGGAAGACTGGGCTTCCCAGGGCCAACAGAGGAGGAAGCCTGTAATCCCCATCGTCACTCGAGAATCCCACCGAAACTCGAGAAAAAACACGTGGTTCCAACGTCTTCGCAAGATGAGGCCCTTGCCCACTACAGCGTCTCAGGGGAAGTCCATGTTCCGCCCTGAAGTGCGAAACAGTACCTGACACCCTTCGTGCGACCCCCAAAAGCTCCCCGACACGCCGGGTACCCTCGAGGGGAACACCGAGGGTCCCGGCACAGCTTCATCTGAGCCCGTTCTCCCCTCCTGATCACGAGAGGAGAGTCGATTCCCCTGCGTGGTTCAGAAGGGGTTCCCGGCCTTCCCGGTGCACCTCAGCATGAGGCCGATCTCACAGGGAAATTCGAGACGAGCCACGTGGGTGGTGCCACATGCCAAATGCCCCCGATTACCCGGTCCGCTTTTGAGAAGGACCCGAGCCTGGACCCCTCTTCTAAGGCAACCCTGTGGGTGAAGGCACAACACGAAGGGACACTGACACCCCCGTGCATCATCCGGAAAGACTCGCGGGTTCCACACACAGCTCGACCAGGGGCCTGAAAACCCCTGACAACTCGAGAGGCAAGCGGGGTTCCCTTCCTCAGACAAGACGAGGCATGACTCTCCTGTCCCAACTCTGCAGGGACCCTGTGGTCTGAGCCGAAACGGAGAGGAAGCCTGAGGTTCCTGCCTCCCCTCGAGGTGAGGCCCTCTTCCGTTCCGCCAGACCCAGCGGAGTCCCGAGGGCCCCGCCAACTCCACAGGATCCCTCGCCTCTCAGAGGCACCCTGGGAAGTTCCCTAAGATCCCCGTCAGAAGGCGAGGGAAACGAGGGTTTCCCGCCGCCACCCGACAAAGACCTCGAGAGTCCTTCTTCAATGCGTCTCGAGGCCCTAGTCCCCTCCCGTGACTCGAGAGCCATGACACGCTCCCCCTCGCCACGCGTATGGAGACCTGACTTCCCTGGTGCCGCACGAGAGGCTCCCTGAGATCCTCGTCGTGCCTCGGGAGAAAACCCCCACAGGCTCCGCAGCTCGAGGAAACCCCTGAGACGCCCCCGTCCTCGCGAGCTGAGGGCCTTCTATTCCTGCATGGCCTGGAGAGCAATCCCGTGTCCTCTCTCCAAACTGAAGAGGAGGCTGGACTCCCTTGAGGCCACTCAGTGGGCTCCAAGAGATCCGCGTCGCCACTCGAGAGGTGAGCGGAGTCCTTGGCTTCCCCTCGAGACGAGGCCTGACTCCCCGAGGGAGCCTGAAATGCAACCCCAAGATCCCTGCCTTCCCTGGAGAGGAATATTAGTTCCCGGACCCACGCCTTGATGAGGTCTCTTTGGCCCTGCAGTGACTCGAGTGCTACCCCCAGATTTCCCTCGCTACTTGAATGGGAGATGGGGCTTCCCAAGACCAACCCAAGAGGAAGCCTGAAATCCTCGTCGAAACTCGAGAATCCTGCCGCAACTCGAGAAAAACCACGTGGTTTCAACGTCTTCGCAAGATGAGGCCCTTGCCCGGTACGGCGTCTCAAGGGAAGTCCCATGTTCCGTCGTGAAGTGAGACACGGTACCTGACACCCTTCATGCGACATCCAAAAGTTCCCCGACATGCTGGGTTCCCTTGAGGGGAACACCGAGAGTCCCAGCACCACTTCCTCTGAGCTCCTACTCCTCTCCTGTTCGCGACAGGAGAGTTGATTCCCCTGCGTGGTCTGGAAGGGGTTCCCGGCCTGCACGGCGCCCCTCAGGATGAGGCCGGCCTCGCGAGGAAATTTGAGACAAGCCCCGTGGCTGGTGCCCCATGTTGAACGACCCTGATTTCCCGGTCCGCAGTTGAGGAGAACCCGATGCCCGGACACCTCTTTGAAGGCCACCCTGTGAGTGAAGGAACAACACGAAGGGGCACTGACACTCCCGTGCATCGTCCGGAAACACCCGCGGTTTCCACACACAGCTCCACGAGGGGACTGAGACTCCCTGAGCATCTCGAGAGGCAAGCGGAGTTCCCTTCCTCAGACAAGACGAGGCCTGACTCTCCTGCCCCAACGCTGCAGGGACACTGCTGTCGGAGTACGAAACGGAGAGGAAGCCTGAGGTCCTGTCTCCCCTCGAGATGAGGCCATCTTCGATTGTGCCAAACCCAGAGGAGTCCCGAGATGGCCCACCAACTCCACAGCATCCCTCACCTCTAAGAGGAACCCTGGGAAGTTCCCTCAGTCACCGGGAGAAGTCGAGGGAAACGAGGGTTTCCCGCTGCAAGCCGAGAAAGACCTCGAGAGTCCTTCTTCTACACGCCTTGATGCCCTAGTCCCCTCCCAGGACTCGAGAACAATGACGCGCTCCCCCTCGCCACGCGCATGGAGACCTGACTTCCCTGGCGCCGCACGAGAGGCTCCCTGAGAACCTCGTCGTGCATCGTGAGAAAAGCCCCACGGACGCCGCAGCTCGAGGAAACCCGTGAGAAGCCCCCGTCCTCGCGAGGTGAGGGCCTTCTTTTCCTGCTTTTCCTGGAGAGCAATCCCGAGTCCTCTCTCCAAACTGAAGATTAGGCTTGACTCCCTTGAGGCCACTCAGAGGGCTCCAAGAGATCCGCGTCGTTGTTCAAGAGAAGAGCGGAGTCCTTTGCTTCCCCTGGAGGCGAGGCCTGACTCCACGGGAGACTCTGGAGTGCAACCCCGGGATCCCTGTCTTCCCTTGAGAGTACTACTAGGTCCTGGACACACGCCTAGATGATGTGTCCTGGGCCCTGCAGTGACTCGAGCGCAACCCCCAGCTTTCCCTAGCAACTCGAATGGAAGATGGGGCTTCCCAGGGCCAACCCAAGAGGAAGCCTGAAATCCCCGTCGTAACTCGAGAATCCCGCCGCAACTCGAGAAAAACCACGTGGTCCCAACGTCTTCTCAAGATGGGGCCCTTGCCCGCTAGGGCGTCTCAAGGGAAGTCTCACGTTTCGTCCTGAGTTGCGAAACGGTACCTGACACCCTTCATGCGACCTCCAAAATTTCCCAGACACGCCGGGTTCCCTCGAGGGGAACACCGAGTGTCCTGGCACCCCTTCATCTGAGCCCCTTCTCCCCTCCTCATCACGACAGGAGAGTCGATTCCCCTGCGTATTCTGGAAGGGGTTCCCGGCTTTCACAGCACACCTCAGAATGAGGCCGGCCTCCTGAGGAAATTCGAGACGAGCCCCGTGGGTTGTGCCACATGCCGAACGACCCCGATTTCCCAGTCTGCTCTGGATAAGAACCCGATGCCCGGACACCTCTTCGAAGGCAACCCTGTGGGTGAAGTTACCATTCGAAGGGGCACTGACACCCCCGTGCGTCGTCCGGAAAAACCCGCGGTTTCCACACACAGCTCGACGAGGTGCGTGAGACACCCTGAGCAATTCGAGAGGCAAGCGGAGTTCCCTTCCTCAGACAAGACGAGGCCTGACTCTCCTGTCCCAACTCTGCAGGGACCCTGTGGTTGGAGTCCGAAAAGGAGAGGAAGCCTAAGTTTCCTGTCTCCCCTCGAGATGAGGCCCTCTTCCATTGCGCCAAGCCCAGAGGAGTCCCGAGAGGCCCCGCCAACTCCACAGCATCCCTCACCTATCAGAGGCACCATGGGAAGTTCACTCAGGTCCCCAGCAGAAGTCGAGGGAAATGAGGCTTTCCCGCCGCAACCCCAGAAAGACCTCGAGTGTCCTTCTTCAACGTGTCTGGAGGCCCTAGTCCTCTCCCATGACTGGAGAGCCATGACGCGCTCCCCCTCGCCACGCGCACAGAGACCTGACTTCCCTGGCACCGCACGAGAGGCTCCCTGAGATCCTCGTCTTGCCTCTTGAGAAAACCCCCACGGGCGCTGCAGCTCGAGGAAACCCCTGAGAAGCCCCCATCCTCGCGAGGTGAGGGCCTTCTTTTTCTGCCTGACCCAGAGCACAATCCCGAGTCCTCTCTCCAAACTGAAGAGAAGGCCTGACTCCCTTGAGGCCACTCAATGGGCTCCAAGAGATCTGCGTTGCGACTTGAGAGGAGAGCGGCATCCTTGGCTTGCCCTCGAGGCGAGGCCTGACTCCCCGGGGGAGTCTGGAACGCCACCCTGAGATCCCTGTCTTCCCTTGAGAGGAACGTTAAGTCCCGGACACAGGCCTAGATGAGGTCTCTTTGGCCCTGCAGTGACTCGAGTGCAACCCTCAGCTTTCCCTCGCAACTCGAATGGAAGATTAGGCTTCCCGGGGCCAACACAAGAGGAAGCCTGAAATCCCCATCGTAACTCTAGAATCCCGCCGCAACTCGAGAAAATCCACATGGTCCCAACGTCTTTGCAAGATGAGGCCCTTGCCCGCTACGGCGTCTCAAGGGAAGTCCCAGGTTCTGTCCTGAAGTGCGAAACGGTACCTGACTCCTTTCATGCAACCCCCAAAAGTCCCCCACACGCCGGTTTCCCTCGAGGGTAACACCGAGGGTTCCGTCCCCACTTCATCTGAGCCCCTTCTCCCCTCCTGATGGCGACAGGAGAGTCGATCCCCCTGCGTTGTCTGGAAGGGTCCCCGGCCTTCCCAGCACACCTCAGGATGAAGCCGGCCTCACTAGGAAATTTGAGACTAGCCCCGTGGGTGGTCCCACATGCCGAAAGACCCCGATTTCCCTGTCCGCTCTTGAAAAGAACCCGAGGCCCGGACACCTCTTCGAAGGCAACCCAGTGGGTGAAGGCACAACACGAAGGGGCACTGTCACCATCGTGCATTTCCGGAAACACCCGCAGGTTCCACACACAGCTCAACAAGGGGCCTGAGCCCCCCTGAGCACCTCGAGAGGCAAGCGGAGTTCCCTTCCTCAGACAAGACGATTCCTGACTCTCCTGTCCCAACTCTGCAGGGACCCTGCGGTCGGAGTCCGAAACGGAGAGGAAGCCTGAGGTTCCTGCCTTCCCTGGAGATGAGGCCCTCTTCTATTGCGCCAAACCCAGCGGAGTCCTGAGAGGCCCCGCCAACTCCACAGCATCCCTCATCTGTCAGAAGCACACTGGGAAGTTCCCTAAGGTCACCGGTAAACTTTTATTGCACAAGGTCCCCATGAAAAGGCCCACGCAGCAGGACAGCCACAGATTCTGTCTGCCATTAAAGGGCAGTAAGGTCCCCTCCCCCCTTCTTTGCTGCCTCGGCGGCCACCAGGGTGCAATTCGCGTACCCTTCCCTTTCCCATCCTAGCAGGTGCTCCAGGGCCCGCTGGCCTACAAAGTGCAAGAAGCAGGGCTGGGCCAGCCGGCCAGAATTCAGGGTTCTGTCCCTTGGACTTCCAGCGGACACTAGGCTGCTTGGGAAAACCGCGCAGACTCTGAGGTTTTTCAGCAGAGGGGTGGAGCGGTAAAGGCCTTGACCCCAAAGACGAGGCCTTTCTGCGACCGCCAGGTTGGGGAGCTCTGAGACTGTGCCAACACAGGGAGGAATACATGGTTCCCTGCTCCACGCAGTCCCCGTTCCCTTACCTGTGTTCTGCACCCCTCCGCTGTGGCCAATGGATGCCGATCCTTGGGGATCCAGGAGTTCACGAAATGGGCATTCCCAGCCGCAATGGCGACCCCCAACAGCACATCTGGAAAGCCCTCCCCCACCCCCGCCAGGAGCCGACCCCCACTGCGAACGGAACCCCACCCCGCCCCGCACCGCCAGGTTTCGCCCCGGCCCTGCCGGGCTCCCGGCGGGTTCCCAGCCATATTGGCGACCCCCGGGAGCACAACAGGGACCGACCCCCCACCCACAGTGAGCGGAATCTCGACCTGTGCAGCCCAGGTTTACCCCACCCTGGCTGCGCTCCCGGCGCGTTTCCAGCTGCAGTGGCCATCTCCGAGAGCACAACTGGGAAGCCCTCCCCTACCCCCGCCAGGAGCCGACACCCGCCCTGCGCTAGCCGGGTTCGCCCCCGCCCCTGCCGCGCTCCAGGGGCGCTGCCCACCTTCACCAGTGGCTCTCGGTGAGCCCCGTCCCCACGCCGGGTTCCAGGAGAGGCTCTCAGACCTCGCTGCTGCCGCCAGGTCAAACATGAGGACAATACATACACCCCACAGAGACAATCCAAGCTGTCTATGATTTAGGGATAAAACGAGGACTACAGAAAGGCAAGATGACCTGACCTAGGAGGGCCATGATATTCTATAGAACCAGACAAAGTTGGTTACCAAGGAAACTTTTTTCCTTGGAACCCGGAAAGCTGGTTCTTTGCATATGCAATGACCAACAATTAGCTTGTTACCCAAGCCTGCCTTACTGCCACCCCCATCCCCCCACTCCCCAGAAGACTGGCTCAAAGAAATATTTTAAATCTCAGGCGGAAACCTGGAAGATGTCTTGTCTGTCTGTTTGGATTAAGGTATGTGTCAGTGTGAGCCCTGTGTTTTTTGATAATATTGCTCAAGTTCTGTGTTCTGATTTCAATGGTCTCAAGACAAGGCAGCCCTTCCAAATCAAACTGCTGGAAATACAAGAAAACATTGACCTAAATGAATGTCAGAGTCCCTTGAACTGGGAACTGGTCAATATTAAATATCTAGTATTTTTGGTTTTGCTCCTCCATTATAGACATGTCTAAGAGTCAACAACATTAAGCACAACATGTTCATAGTGCCTAGGTTTCTTTTGAGGTAAAAATTGCTCTATTGTTATATCTGTCACAAGCTTGTCAGCAAGAAACTACCTGGAAACGACAACAACAAAAGTAAAAAATGTAAATGTGATATGAGCTTTTATACAAACTCTTTACAATAATTATACTCTAATATATCTGCCTCTCATAGTCTTGATTGAAGGCAGAGGAGAAGGGGATGACAGAGGATAAGATGGTTGGATGGCATCACTGACTCGATGGACATGAGTTTGAGCAAGCCCCTGGAGCTGGTGACGGACACGGAAGCCTGGCGTCCTTCAGGCCACGGGGTCCCAAAGAGTCAGACATGACTGAGCAACTGAACTGAACTGAACTAACAAACGTTTCTCCAGGAGTTTTGGTTACCCGAGTTTCTATCCTTGTGACGACAGTGTATTGAATAGCTAGGTCATTTCCAAATAAATGAAAGTTCTGAAACATTCACGACTTGAAAGGACCTCCCTTTTACACAGAAACAAAAGAGATTTTTGACTCTCCATGAATAGTGTCTGGCACCATCATGACATGTTAAATGTAAGAAAGCAATTGTTTTGTTTTGTTTTGTTCTGTTCTTGGGGGTGGGGGGAGGGGGGCGGGCTATAGCGAATGCCAATATAAAAGTCAGTTCTTGGTTGCTGAAGGGAAATGTATGGCTTGTTATTACAAGAAAGTATGTGGAATGCAATGGCACTTGAGGAAGGAAAACAAAGTAGTTCTGTCTTACAGGTGGCCGTTTCAGGATGGGAGAAGCAAAGGAATGGGTACAGAATGGGATAAGGAGGTTGTAGGGAAAGTGGACCCCCAGAAAAGAGTTCTGTGCCTAGCACAAGTTTTCTTGAGATGTCGAAATGCCTTTGCTAATGGAGTTTAAGTTTCTTTACCTCTTAAGTGACCTCTTCTAGGTTGACCTAGAACAGAAATCTTTTGTTAGCTTTGGCTAAGTGGAGAAGTAGTGTTTCACGGTGACATATGTGATCCTTCCTGACTGTTTGCAGCCCTTTTGATATCGATGCACTGCTTCTGCTGCTGCTGCCGCCGCTGCTGCTGCTAAGTCGTTTCAGTCGTGTCCGACTCTGTGCGACCCCATAGACGGCAGCCCACGAGGCCCCGCAGTCCCTGGGGTTCTCTAGGCAAGAACACTGGAGTGGGTTGCCATTTCCTCCTCCCATGCATGAAAGTGAAAAGTGAACGTGAAGTCGCTCAGTGGTGTCCGACTCTTAGCGACCCCATGGACTGCAGCCTACCAGGCTCCTCCATCCATGGGATTTTCCACGCAAGAGTACTGGAGTGGGGTGCCATTGCCTTCTCCCATATCTATGCACAAGCCTGCCTAAATAATTGACTTCTAGCTAGCTTTGGGATGCCAATGACCATCCACCCTTACAAGGCAACAGAGAAGAGAAAAACACTTACCACAGGAGGTCCTGGTAAGGGACGAGGAACTAACAAGCTCCCGCCAACCAGGATTCTGCAGAGGTCAACAAGAGGTCAGTAAGAGATGGAAGACTGCAGTCCAGAGGTCCTAGAAACTTCCATCTTGCAGCAGACACCCAGCATAGTCAAAACGAATTCAATGTTGCAAAAAATAAGTAAACAAATAAAGGACAGAAGTTCTTTGAACACATGACTGAGATTAGGGGTGAGGCAGTACATGTACGGTGCCCGGAAAATCTTAAAGTATGAGAAAGGAAAGAAATTAAAGACAACTATCAAGCTGTCCAAACTGATAAAAATGAAAGATTACACAGTTTTTTCTGTATATATTACCACATAATAATCTGAAAAGGAATTAAAAAAAATTCCCTTTCAATAATGTCAACATGAATACAACACTTTGCCATGGATGTAACGAGGATGACAAGACTGGCACACTGGAACTTATACACCCTGGCTGAAAACTATCCTGAATACATGGACAGGTATTCCATAACAATGGAAAGACTTAAGATGGCAATACCATGGAATGCATCTTCAATCTGAAATGAAGATTTGATATGATTTGATCGCTCAGAGCTTTTGTGTCATCAATTGTTATTAAAGTATAAATGAGATAGAGAAAGCTGCTGACTTAGACTTGAGGCGGGGTGTACGCCCTGCTGGACTCTAGCCAGATATTCTACAGGCACTAGCAGTCAGCTAAGGAAAGAAAGGCACTGTCTCAGGGAATGGCACCAGGCCCCTCCCCCACGACATGCCTTGAGGTCACATTGGCAACAGGTGAGTCATCCTGGGCCAAAAACTGATTGACATGAATCTTGAAGAAAGGCAGTATTCCAGGCAAATATATCATTTCCTTAACATAGATTAGGAGAACAAGGTACGAGGAAAACATACTGTTTTGTTCAAGTCGCTTCTGAGCCTATTGGGGGAACCGACCTGAAGCCAGAGTCCAGCGGATATACATAGGATATTTACATCGCTTAAGACAAACATTTCCTCAGGAACAAATGCATTGCTTAGCTCAAGGTTTGTCTGCAAAATTCTTACACATCAGGAGATGGCTCCGAGCTGGGTTTCTACACACAAGAACATGAATGCAAAGGACAAGCCTGCACAGCCCATCTGCCCCCCTCCCCCACAGCCAGCAGCATTTCCAAGTGACCTCCTAAGGCCTTCCCCAAAATACAGGGGCACCTCTGGGTTTCCTGTTTCCCTCACTTCGAACACTTTTCTTAAAAAAAAAATAATCCTGCACACTTCTTGATAGAATGCCACAGTGCAAGGAAAACAGGCCTTCAATATTTAAACCTCCATTTGCAAAACACTTGGAGCTTGGTTTTGTTTTGTTTTGTTTTTTAATTACACCACCACATAATTTAAACTTTTTACAATTTCTAATTATTCAGTACCAAAACACCAAACTTTTATTGCACAAGGTCCCCATGAAAATGCCCACGCATCAGGACAGCCACAGATTCTGCCATGAAAGGGCAGCAAGGTGCCCTCCCCCCTTCTTTGCTGCCTGGGCGGCCACCATGGTTTGAAATCCATGCACCCTACTAAGTTTCTAGGGTGCAATCCGTGGACCCTTCCCTTTCCCATCCCAGCAGGTGCTCAAGGGCCCGCTGGCTTACAAAGTGCCAGAAGCAGGGCTGGGCCAGCCGGCCAGAGTTCAGTGTTCTGTCCCTTGGACTTCCAGCGGACACTAGGCTGCTTGGAAGAACCGCGCAGACTCGGAGATTTTTCAGCAGAGGGGTGGAGCGGTAAAGGCCTTGACCCCAAAGGCAAGGCCTTTCTGCGACCGCCAGGTTGGGGAGCTCCGAGAATGTGCCAACAGACGGCGGAATACTTGGTTCCCTGCTCCACGCAGTCCCAGTTCCCTTACCTGTGGTCCGCAGCCCTCCACTGCACCCACGGGATGGCGATCCTTGGGACCCAGGAGCGGACGAAATGGGCGTTCCCAGCCGCAGTTGCAACCCCCGAGAGCGCAACTGGGAACCCCTCCCCATCCCCCCCATGAGCCGACCCCCGCCCCGCGCCCCCAGGGTTAGCCCTGCACCTGCCGCGCTCCCGGCGCTTTCCCAGCCGCAGTGGCGACCCCCGGGAGCACAACTGGGACCGACCCCCACCCAAAGCCATCGGAATCTCGACCCGCGCAGCCCGGGTTTACCCAGTCCCGGGTGCACTCCCGGCGCGTTTTCAGCCTCAGTGTCCAACTCCCAGAGCACAACTGGGAAGCCCGCCCCCACCCCCGCCAGAAGCCGACCCCCGCCCCACGCCGCCCGCGTTCGCCCCGCCCCTGCACGGTCCAGGTACCTTCCCAGCTTCTAGCGTTCACGCCCGGGTAGGAGCAGGATGTAGGAGTATGGGAGATGTGTCTGGAGCCTGACAGCCTCAGCTCCGCTCTGGCCTGCCCTTTGGACCTAGGAGCCAGGCCAACTTGCAGAGGGCTTAGGGCCCCATTGTATGCAAACTACCAAGGCCTACCGCAAGGAGAGCTCTGTCCGAGGGAAGGGAAGCGCCCCAGGCTGCATTCCCAAGCTGTTGTTTAGCCGCCCAGACTCAGCGCTGCACAGGGGTAATCAGGCTCTCTGTGCCCGCAGCTTCACACACAGGTGTGTCTCCGTAGGAATCAAGAAAGATCCTGACAGGGTGAGGTTCATTAGAGCTATACTAAAGAGCAAAGGCTTGTCCATGTGGTCTTGCCTTCCCCTGTGCCTTTGGGTCTCCAGGCTCGGCCCCAGCTCCGTGGAAACAACCCCTGAGAAAATATCTTCAAGATCCACTTTTCCCAGTGTCTGGGAACCGGGGTTCGTAGGAGGAGAGAAAAGCACGCCTCCATAGGGAACGAAAAGGCAGCCCACCTGCCTGTGTTTTGAAGCCTCTATTTGGAAGGAATGGGTTAGCTTCTCCTAAAGGAGACCTCCAGATCTGCTCAGAAGTCGGTAATTCCAGAGGCAGGGTACTGGTTCCTGACTGTCCTTTGCTAGCCTTGCAAAGATATTCCTAGATTCTAGAGTTATTTTCAATGAAGGAGCAGGCTTCGGGAATGTGTCAGATGGGACTGGCTCCTTATTGACCTCAGCTCAGCTATTGCCTTTCCATTCAAACTAGGACAAGGCCCTACTTTATGAAGGGTAAGGGTCTTCTTCTTTGCAAACTGCCAAGGGCTACAGCAATGAGACCTCTGTCAAGGTGAGGGAAGCCTAAGAGGATGGATTCTCAAGCAGGTGCTTTGCCACAAAGCATCAGCACCCCCACGGAGAGAATCAAGCTCCCTGTGCACCAATGTTGGGAGTGTAGCTTCACACACAGAGTTGTCTCTATAGGAGCCAAGAATGTTCCTGAGAGATTAGGTTCACTAAACCTCTCCTACAGAGCATAGACCTGTCCATGTGGTTTTGCCTTCCCCTGTGAGTTGGGTCCTCGAGGTCCGCCACACCTCCGGGGAAACTGTCCCTGAGAAAAGATCTCCAGGAACCGCTTCGCCGAGCCTGGGAAATGCTGTTCACATGAAGTAAGGCAAGCGAATCTCCTGCAGAGTAAAAGAGGCCTTACAGTCCCTGGAGGAGCAGGCTGCCAGAATGTGTGAAACCTGACTGTTGCCTTACTGGCCTCAGCTCCACCATTGCCTGTTCATCCGAGCTAGCACCCAGGCCTACTTGGAAAAGCGTTTGGGTGCAGATTTCTACAAAGTGCCAAGGGCTACAGCAGTGAGAATTCTCTCGGTGGTAAGGGAGAGCATTTTATGGATTCTCAAGCTGTTTTCTGAATGACAGCGTCAAAATGAACAGAGAGAATCAGGCTCTCTCTGCCCCTATGTTAGGTACGCAGCTTCACACACAGAGGTGTCTCTGTAGGAGCCAAGAATGCTCCTGAGAGATGAGGTTCACTAGAGGTCTGCTACACAGCATAGACATGTCCATGTGGTCTTGCCTTCCCCTGTGCCTTTGGGCCCCGGGCTCGGCCCCAGATCCGTGGAAACAACCCCTGAGAAAATATCTTCAAGATACGCTTTTCCCAGAGGCTGGGAACTGGGGTTCATAGGAGGAGAGAAAAGCAAGCCTCCTTCGGGCACGAAAGGCAGCCAACCTGCCTGTGTTTTGAAGCCTCTATTTGGAAGGAATGGGTTAGCTTCTCCTAAAGGAGACCTCCAGATCTGCTCAGAAGTCGGTAATTCCAGAGGCAGGGTGCTGGTTCCTGACTCCCCTTTGCCAGCCTTGCAAAGACATTCCAACATTCTAGAGTTATATTCCATGAAGGAGCAGGCTTCGGGAATGTGTCAGAGGGGACTGGCTCCTTATTGGCCTCAGCTCAGCTATTGCCTTTCCATCCAAACTAGGACAAGGGCCTACTTTATGAAGGGTAAGGATCTTCTTCTTTGAAACTGCCAAGGGCTACAGCAATGAGACCTCTGTCAAGGCGAGGGAAGCCTAAGAGGACGGATTCTCAAGCAGGTGCTTTACTACAAAGCATCAGCACCCCACGGAGAGAACCAAGATCCCTGTTCCCCAATGTTGGGAGTGTAGCTTCACACACAGAGTTGTCTCTATAGGAGCCAAGAATGTTCCTGAGAGATTAGGTTCACTAAACCTCTCCTACAGAGCATAGACCTGTCCATGTGGTTTTTCCTTCCCCTGTGAGTTGGGTCCCCGAGGTCCGCCACACCTCCGGGGAAACTGTCCCTGAGAAAAGATCTCCAGGAACCGCTTCGCTGAGGCTGGGAAACGCTGTTCACAGGAAGTAAGGCAAGCGAATCTCCTGCAGAGAAAAAGAGGCCTTACTGTCCCTGGAGGAGCAGGCTGCCAGAGTGTGTGAAACATGACTGTTGCCTTACTGGCCTCAGTTCCACCATTGCCTGTTCCTCCGAACTAGGACCCAGGCCTATTTGGAGAAGCGTTTGGCTGCGGATTTCTACAAAGTGCCAAGGTCTACAGCAGTGAGAATTCTCTCAGCGGTAAGGGAGAGCATTTTATGGATTCTCAAGCTGTTTTCTGAACGACAGGGTCAAAATGAACTGAGAGAATCAGGCTCTCTGTGCCCCTATGTTACGTACGCAGCTTCACACACAGAAGTGTCTCTATAGGAGCCAAGAATGTTCCTGAGAGATGAGGTTCACTAGAAGTCTGCTACAGAGCATAGACCTGTCCATATGGTTTTGCCTTGCCCTGTGAGTTGGGTCCCTGAGGTCCGCCCCAGCTCAGGGGAAGGAGCCCCTGAGAAAAGATCTCCAGGGACCGCTATTCCCCCAGGCTGGCAAACGCAGTTCACAGGAGGTAACACAAGCGAGCCTCCTGCAAGGCACAACAGGCCTTAGTCTCCCTGGACGATCAGGCTGCCAGAGTGTGTGAGACCTGACTGGTGCCTTACTGGCCTCAGCTCCGCCATTGCGTGTTTCTCCGAACTAGGACCCAGGCCTACTAGGAGAAGGGTTTGGGTATGGATTTCTAAATACTGCCAAGGGGTATAGCAATGAGAACTGTGTCACGGGTAAGGAAGAGCATTGTATGGATTTTCAAGCTGTTGTTTGAACGACAGCTTCAAAGCTGCACAGAGAGAATCAGACTCTGTGTCTCCATGTTCGGTACACAGCTTCACAGACAGGGGTGTCTCCATAGGAAACAAGAACGTTCCTGACAGAGTGAAGTTCACTAGAGCTCTCCTAGAGAGCAAAGACTTGTCCATGTGGTTTTTCTTCCCCTGTGCGTTTGGGGCTCCAGGCTCGGCCCCAGCTCCGTGGAAACAACCCCTGAGAAAAGATCTTCAAGATCCGCTTTTCCCAGAGGCTGGGATGTGGGGTTCATAGGAGGCGGGAAAAGCAGGCCTCCTTCAGAGAGCAAGAGGCAGCCAAGCGGCCTGTGTTTGGAAGCCTCTATTTGGAAGAATGGGTTAGCTTCCCCTAAGGGAGACCTCCAGATCTGCTCAGAAGTCGGTAATTCCAGAGGCAGGGTGCAGGCTCCTGACTGCTCTTTGCCAGCCTTGCAGAGACATTCCTAGATTACAGCGTTATTTTCCATGAAGGAGCAGGCTTCGGGAATATGTCAGACTTGACTGGCGCCTTATTGGCCTCAGCTCAGCTCTTGCCTTTCCTTTCAAACTAGGACAAGGGCCCACTTTATGAAAGGTAAGGGTCCTCTTCTTTCCAAACTGCCAAGGGCTACAGCAATGAGACCTCTGTCAAGGCGAGGGAAGCGTAAGCTGATGGATTCTCAAGCAGGTGCTTTGCCACAAAGCATCAGCACCCCACGGAAAGAATCTGGCTCCCTTTGCCCCTACGTTGCGTGTGTAGCTACACGCACAGAGGTGTCTCGATAGGAGCCAAGAATGTTCCTGAGAGAGGAGGTTCACTGTTGGGGGCCAGAGTGAGGCACTCCGCCCATGGCAAAGGTCATGAGGAAGGAGGCTCGACATACGCAAAGGCGGGATCGAGCCTCAGGAGTCCCCCTGGAAATCCTCGAGCATCTACCCCCATAACCAGAGCCTGCCTACCTTACTACTTTGTGCTCTCACCTACACCTCTGACTTTACGGGGGGCTGTCCCCCACCACCTCTTTCGGAGAAGGAGTTAACCTAGAGCTCCAGTTGATAAAAACCCCTGGGTGTGACAAGAGTGTTTTAACCTACAAACTCCTCTGAAGGTTCTCTAGCCTGCCTGACAGGCTTGTCCGGCCACATGTGATTGCTCACAGCCTCCCAACCATGAGAGGCACGAGATGCTTTAAACCTTCTAAAAACAGGTTCCTTAGAAAAGTTAGAAAATTATTAGTATAAGTATAATGGGCTGATTAGAAATCATATTGGTGAAGGGTTTTTCATTTGTTGAGCTGATGTTTACTGCTAAGTCTCCACATCCCCTGCCCTTATACACATTAATGAATATATAGAAGAAATAAGTATTAACCTTTGATATAAATCACGTTAGACCTTAGGCTAAGTAAATTCTTGCCTTAACTAAAACCCACTACACCCTCACCCTATAGGAATGTAACTTTATTTGGGGGGCGTCTGTTTTAAGAATAATCACCCCTGGAGAAATAAGTGTCCTGGTTGACTGACCGCTGTCACAAGGAGAGGGTCGTAAATTGTCAGCAGGCCCCCCGGCCAGAAGATGATGTAACACCCCTAAGACCTCTGTATACTTTTGTATGAAGCACCTGACTTTGATAAAAGTCAGGACTGCTGACCCCATGTGACTTTTGCATAACATCTCAGTGTATAAAAGTAGACCATGGAAAATAAAGAATTGGGATCAGTTTCTCGAAATACTGGTCTCCCCATGTCTCTCTCTCTCTCTCACTCTAGTTGAGTCTCCATCTGGAGCGCGGAACCCACCAAGCTTACTAATTTTGCCTGGGCTTCTAAGATCCGACCGGGGAGGCCTCAGTGTCTCCTCTCCTTCGGGAGAACGGAAGGACGCCTGCGGCCTACGTAAGTGGTGCAAGCTTCTTGTCTTGAAGTTTTATTGGTCCCCCGCGTAAACCAAGCTACTCAGCCTCTTTTCTCCACTGAATTTTCCTACTGAGCTATCCTCATTTTACTACTCTTTATATCCTTAATTAACGTTTAATTAAGCAGTTGTTCCCTGACCCTCGCCTACGCCGTCTCTGCTTCGAATACCCTGGATCAGCTGGGGCTGGACCCCGGCAGTTCACTAGAGATCTCCTACAGAGCATAGACCTGTCCATTTGGTTTTGCCTTCCCCTGTGAGTTGGGTCCCCGAGGTCCGCCCCAACTCCGGGGAAACAGCCCCTGAGAAAAGATCCCCAGGAACTGCTTTCCGCCCAGGCTGGGAAACGCTGTTCACAGGAAGTAAGGCAAGCGAGCCTCCTGAAGGGAAATAGAGGCCTTACTGTCCCTGGAGGAGCAGGCTGCCAGAGTGTGTGACACCTGACTGGTGCCTTACTGGCCTCAGCTCCGCTATTGCATGTTCATCTGAACTTGAACCCAGGCCTACTTGGAGAAGTGTTTGTGTGCCGATTTCCAGAAACTGCGAAGGGCTACAGCAATGATAACTCTCTCAGTGGTAAGGGAGAGCATTGTGTGGATTCTCAATTTGTTGTTTGAACGACAGCGTCAAAGCTGCACAGAGAGAATCAGGTCTCTGTGTCTCTATGTTGGCAATGCAGCTTCCCACACAGAGATGTCCCCGTTGGAGCCAAGACCATTCCCCACAGACTGAGGTTCACTAGAGCACTCCTAGAGAGCAAAGACTTATCCATGCGGTTTTCCCTTCCCCTGTGCGTGTGGGTCTCTGGGATCAGCCCCTGCTCCTTGGAAACAGCCTCTGAGAAAAGATCTCCAAGAACCTCTTATCACCCAGGCTGGGAAGTGGAGTTCACAGGAGGTGGGATAAGCAAGCTTCCTTCGGCAAGAAGAGACAGCCAACCGGCCTGTGTTTGGAAGCCTATATTTGCAAGGAATGGGTTAGTTTCTCCTGACCGAGACCGCCAGATGTGCTGAGAAGATAGAAATTCCAGAGGCAGGGTCGAGGTTCCTGACTGCCCTTTGCCAGCCTTGCAAAGACATTCCCAGATTCTAACGTTATTTTCCATGAAGGAGCAGGCATCGGGAATATGTCAGACTTGACTGGCGCCTTACTGGCCTCAGCTCAGCTACTGCCTTTCCATTCAAACAAGGACAAGGGCCTACTTGGTGAAGGGTAAGGGTCTGCTTCTTTCCAAACTGCCAAGGACTACAGCAATGAGACCTCTGTCAAGGTGAGGGAAGCCTATGCGGATGGATTCTTAGCAGGTGCTTTGCCACAAAGCATCAGCACCCACGGAGAGAATCAGACTCCCTTTGCCACTATGTTGGGTGTGTAGCTTCATGCACAGAGGTGTCTCTGTAGAAGCCAAGAATGTTCCTGAGAGATGAGGTTCACTAGAGCTCTCCTACAGAGCATAGACCTGTCCATGTGGTTTTGTCTTCCCCTGTGAGTTGGGCCCCCGAGGTCCGACCCAGCTCCAGGGAAACAGCCCCTGAGAAAAAATCTCCAGGAACAGCTTTGCGCCCAGGCTGGGAAATGCAGTTCACAGGAGGCAAGGCAAGCGAGCCTCCTACAGGGAAAAAGAGGCCTTACTGCTCCTGGACGATCAGGCTGCAAGAGTGTGTGAGACCTCACTTGTGCCTTACTGGCCTCAGCTCCGCCGTTGCCTGTTGTTCCGAGCTAGGACCCAGGCCTACTTGGAGAAGGGTTAGGGTGCGGATTTCTACAAACTGTCAAGGACGACAGCAATGAGAATTCTCTTAGCAGTAAGGGAGAGCATTGTATGGATTCTCAAGCTGTTGTTTGAATGACAGCTTCAAAGCTACACAGAGAGAATCAGGCTCTCTGTTCCCCTATTTTGGCTGTGCAGCTTCACACACAGAATTTGACTCTGTTGGAGCCAGAAATATTCCTGAAAGACTTAGGCTCACCAAAGCTGTCCTCCAGAACAAAGACATTGGATGTGGTTTTGCCTTCCCTTGTCAGTATGGGTCCCCTAGCTTGGCCCCAGCTCCGGGGATACAGCCTCTGAAAAAAATCTTCCAAGAAGCGATTTTCCTCCAGGCTGTTAAGCGGAATTCGCAGTTTGCAAGTTAAGGAAGCCTGCTTCGTGGAAGAGCAAGCAGCCAACTGGCCCTGTGTTAGGAAGCCTGTATTTGAAAGGAATGGGTTAGCTTCTACAGCGGGAGAACCTCAGATCTGCTCAGGGGACTGAAATACTAGAGTCAGGGTCGAGGTTCTCCCTTGTCCTTTGCGCACCTTGCAAAGACATTCCTAGCTTCTAGCGTTAGTGTCCCTGTAGTAGCAGGCTGCAGGAGCGTGTGATAAATGACTGCCGCATTCCTGTCCTCAGCTCCGCTATTGACTTTCTATTCGAACTAGAACCCAGGCCTACTTTGAGAGGGGTTAGGGTCCAGTGTTTTCAAACTGCCAAGGGCTACGGCAATGCGAGCTCTGTCAGAGGTAAGAAAAGAGCAATTGGTTGGATTCTTCAGCTGCTGCGTGGCTGCACAGCTTCCGCGCCGCATGGAGAGCATGAGGCTCCTTGTGGCCCTATTTTGGGTATGCAGCAACATGCACACAGAATGTCTGTGTTCACTTATGTACAGGCTTATGAACACTAGAGCTCTCCTACAGAGCAAAGACCACTCAGTGGGCTCCAAGAGATACCTGTCGCGACTCGAGAAGAGAGTGGAGTCCTTTGCTTCCCCTCGAGATGAGGCCTGACTCCCCGGGTGAGTATGGAATGCAACCCCAAATCCCTGTCGCCTATGGAGAGGAACATTAAGTCCTGGATACAAGCCTAGATGAGGTCTAGTTTGCCCTTCAGTGAATGGAGCCCAATCCCCAGCTCTCCCTGGCAACTCGAATGGAAGATTAGACTTCCTGGGCCAACACAAGAGGAAGCCTGAATTCCTCGTCGTAACTCTAGAATCCCACCGCAACTCGAGAAAAACCACGTGCTTCCCTCGTCATCGCAAGATGAGGCCCTTTGTCCGCTACAGCATCTCAAGAGAAGTCCCACGTTCCATCCTGAAGTGCAAAACGGTACTTGGCACCCTTGATGTTACCCCAAAAGTTCCGCGACATACCAGACTTACTCAAGGCGAACACCGAGGTTCCCGGCACCACTTCATCTGAGCCCCTTCTCCTCTCCTGGTTGCGACAGGAGGGTCGACTCCCTTCTCTGTCTGCAAGGGGTTCCCGACCTTCCGGGCGCACCTCAGGATGAGGCCGGTCTCATGAGGAAGTTCGAGACATAGCCTCGTGGGTGGTGCCACATGTAGAAAGACCCCAATTTCACGGTCCACTCTTGAAAAGAACCCGATGCCAGCACACCTCTTTGAAGGAAAACCTGTGGATGAAGGCACAACACGAAGGGGCACTGACACCCGCGTGCATCGTCCAGAAAAACCCGCAGGTCCCTCAGACATTTCGACAAGTGGCCTGTCACCCTGTAAACAACTCGAAAGGCAAACGAAGGTCCATTCCTCAACAGAAGACTAGGTGTGACTCTCTTGTGCCTACTCTGCAGGGACCATGGGATCCGAGTCAGAAACGGAGAGGAAGCCTGAGGTTCCTGCGTCCACTCGAGATGAGGCCCTCTTCCATTGCACCACAACCAGTGGAGTCCCGAGAGGCACCTACCAACTCCACAGTATCCCTGAGTTCTCAGAGGCACAATGAGAAGCTCCCTGAGGTCACAGGCACAAGTCGAGGGAACCCTGGGTTTTCTGCCGTGACTCGAGAAAGACCTCGAGAGTGCTTCAAATGTGTTGAGTCGCGATTCCCCTACCATGACTCTAGAGCCATGACACGCTCCCCCTCGCCACGCACATGGAGACCTGACTAACCTGGCACTGCACGAGAGGCTACATGAGTTCCTCATCGTACCTCGTGAGGAAAACCACACTGGCGCGGCAGCTCGAGGATACACATGAGAAACCCCGGTCATCGCGAGATGAGGGCCTTATTTTCCTGCATGGCCTGGAGACCAATCACGAGTCCTCTCTCCAAACTGAAGAGGAGGCTGGACTCCCTTGAAGCCGCTCAGGGGGCTCCAAGAGACCCGCGTCATGACTCGAGAGGAGAGCGGAGTCCTTGGCTTCCCCTCGAGACGAGGCCTGACTCCCCGGGGGAGCCTGGAATGCAACCCCGAGATCCCTGCCTTCCCTGGAGAGGAATATTAGGTCCCGGACACACGCCTAGGTGAGGTCTCTTCGGCCCTGCAGTGACTCGAGCGCAACCCCCAGCTTTCCCTCGCAACCCGAGGGGAAGATTGGGCTTCCCAGGGCCAACCCAAGGGGAAGGCTGAGATCCCCGTTGTAACTCGAGAATGCCGCCGCAACTAGAGAAAAACCACGTGGTTCCCACCTCTTGGCAAGATGAGCCCCTTGCCCGCGACGGCGTCTCAAGGGAAGTCCCCTGTTCCGCCCTGAATGGCGAAACGGTCCCTGACAGCCTTCCTGCGACCCCCAAAAGTCCCCCGACACGCCGGGGTCCCCCGAGGGGAACACCGAGGGTCCCGGCACCGCTTCCTCTGAGCCCCTTCTCCCCTCCTGATCGCGACAGGAGAGGCGATTCCCCTGCGTGGTCTGGAAGGGGTTCCCGGCCTTCCCGGCGCACCTCAGGATGAGGCCGGTCTCACGAGGAAATTCGAGACGAGCCACGTGGGTGGGGCCACATGCCGAACGCCCCCGATTCCCCGGTCCGCTCTTGAGAAGGACCCGAGGCCCGGACCCCTCTTCGAAGGCAACCCTGTGGGTGAAGGCACAACACGAAGGGGCACTGCCACCCCCGTGCATCGTCCGCAAAGACCCGCGGGTTCCACACACAGCTCGACGAGGGGCCTGAGACCCCCTGAGCAACTCGAGAGGCCAGCGGGGTTCCCTTCCTCAGGCAAGACGAGGCCTGACTCTCCTGTCCCAACTCTGCAGAGACCCTGCGGTCGGAGTCCGAAACGGAGAGGAAGCCTGAGGTTCCTGCCTCCCCTCGAGGTGAGGCCCTCTTCCGTTGCGCCAGACCCAGCGGAGTCCCGAGGGGCCCCGCCACCTCCACAGGATCCTTCGCCTCTCAGAGGCACATTGGGAAGTTCCCTAAGGTCCCCGGCAGAAGGCGAGGGAAACGAGGGTTTCCGGCCGCCCCCCGAGAAAGACCTCGAGAGTCCTTCTTCAACGCGTCTCGAGAACCAATCCCCTCCCGTGACTCGAGAGCCAGGACGCGCTCCCCCTCGCCACGCGCATGGAGACCTGACTTCCCTGGCGCCGCACGAGAGGCTCCCTGAGATCCTCGTTGTGCCTCGAGAGAAAACCACCACGGGCGCCGCAGCTCAAGGAAACCCCTGAGACGCCTCCGTCCTCGCAAGCTGAGGGCCTTTTTTTCCTGCATGGCCTGGAGAGCAATCCCGGGTCCTCTCTCCAAAGGGAAGAGGAGGCTGGACTCCCTTGAGGCCGCTCAGGGGGCTCCAAGAGACCCGCGTCGCGACTCGAGAGGAGAGCGCAGTCCTTGGCTTCCCCTCGAGACGAGGCCTGACTCCCCGGGGGAGCCTGGAATGCAACCCCGAGATCCCTGCCTTCCCTGGAGAGGAATATGAGGTCCCGGACACACGCCTAGGTGAGGTCTCTTCGGCCCTGCAGTGACTCGAGCGCAACCCCCAGCTTTCCTTGCAACCCGAGGGGAAGATTGGGCTTCCCAGGGCCAACCCAAGGGGAAGGCTGAGATCCCCGTCGTAACTCGAGAATGCCACCGCAACTCGAGAAAAACCACGTGGTTCCCACCTCTTGGCAAGATGAGGCCCTTGCCCGCGACGGCGTCTCAAGGGAAGTCCCCTGTTCCGCCCTGAAGGGCGAAACGGTCCCTGACAGCCTTCCTGCGACCCCCAAAAGTCCCCCGACACGCCGGGGTCCCCCGAGGGGAACACCGAGGGTCCCGGCACCGCTTCCTCTGAGCCCCTTCTCCCCTCCTGATCGCGACAGGAGAGGCGATTCCCCTGCGTGGTCTGGAAGGGGTTCCCTGCCTTCCCGGCGCACCTCAGGATGAGGCCGGTCTCACGAGGAAATTCGAGATGAGCCACGTGGGTGGGGCCACATGCCGAACGCCCCCGATTCCCCGGTCCGCTCTTGAGAAGGACCCGAGGCCCGGACCCCTCTTCGAAGGCAACCCTGTGGGTGAAGGCACAACACGAAGGGGCACTGCCACCCCCGTGCATCGTCCACAATGACCCGCGGGTTCCACACACAGCTCGACGAGGGGCCTGAGACCCCCCTGAGCAACTCGAGAGGCCAGCGGGGTTCCCTGCCTCAGACAACACGAGGCCTGACTCTCCTGTCCCAACTCTGCAGGGACCCTGTGGTCGGAGTCCGAAACGGAGAGGAAGCCTGAGGTTCCTGCCTCCCCTCGAGGTGAGGCCCTCTTCCGTTGCGCCAGACCCAGCGGAGTCCCGAGGGGCCCCGCCACCTCCACAGGATCCCTCGCCTCTCAGAGGCACCCTGGGAAGTTCCCTAAGGTCCCCGGCAGAAGGCGAGGGAAACGAGGGTTTCCCGCCGCCCCCTGACAAAGACCTCGAGAGTCCTTCTTCAACGCGTGTCGAGGCCCTAGTCCCCTCCCGTGACTCGAGAGCCAGGACGCGCTCCCTCTCGCCACGCGCATGGAGACCTGACTTCCCTGGCGCCGCACGAGAGGCTCCCTGAGATCCTCGTCGTGCCTCGGGAGAAAACCCCCACGGGCGCCGCAGCTCGAGAAAACCCCTGAGACGCCCCCGTCCTCGCGAACTGAGTGCCTTCTTTTCCTGCATGGCCTGGAGAGCAATCCCGGGTCCTCTCTCCAAACGGAAGAGGAGGCTGGACTCCCTTGAGGCCGCTCAGGGGGCTCCAAGAGACCCGCGTCGCGACTTGAGAGGAGAGCGCAGTCTTGGCTTCCCCTCGAGACGAGGCCTGACTCCCCGGGGGAGCCTGGAATGCAACCCCGAGATCCCTGCCTTCCCTGGAGAGGAATATTAGGTCCCGGACACACGCCTAGGTGAGGTCTCTTCGGCCCTGCAGTGACTCGAGCGCAACCCCCAGCTTTCCTCGCAACCCGAGGGGAAGATTGGGCTTTTCAGGACCAACCCAAGGGGAAGGCTGAGATCCCCGTCGTAACTCGAGAATGCCAACGCAACTCGAGAAAAACCACTTAGTTCCCACCTCTTGGCAAGGTGAGGCCCTTGCCCGCGACGGCGTCTCAAGGGAAGTCCCCTGTTCCGCCCTGAAGGGCGAAACGGTCCCTGACAGCCTTCCTGCGACCCCCAAAAGTCCCCCGACACGCCGGGGTCCCCCGAGGGGAACACCGAGGGTCCCGGCACCTCTTCCTCTGAGCCCCTTCTCCCCTCCTGATCGCGACAGGAGAGTCGATTCCCCTGCGTGGTCTGGAAGGGGCTCCTGGCCTTCCCGGCGCACCTCAGGATGACGCCGGTCTCACGAGGAAATTCGAGACGAGCCACGTGGGTGAGGCCACATGCCGAACGCCCCCGATTCCCCGGTCCGCTCTTGAGAAGGACCCGAGGCCCGGACCCCTCTTCGAAGGCAACACTGTGGGTGAAGGCACAACACGAAGGGGCACTGCCACCCCCGTGCATCGTCCGCAAAGACCCGCGGGTTCCACACACAGCTCGACGAGGGGCCTGAGACCCCCCTGAGCAACTCGAGAGGCCAGCGGGGTTCCCTTCCTCAGACAAGACGAGGCCTGACTCTCCTGTCCCAACTCTGCAGGGACCCTGCGGTCGGACTCCGAAACGGAGAGGAAGCCTGAGGTTCCTGCCTCCCCTCGAGGTGAGGCCCTCTTCCGTTGCGCCAGACCCAGCGGAGTCCCGAGGGGCCCCGCCACCTCCACAGGATCCCTCGCCTCTCAGAGGCACCCTGGGAAGTTCCCTAAGGTCCCCGGCAGAAGGCGAGGGAAACGAGGGTTTCCCGCCGCCCCCCGACAAAGACCTCGAGAGTCCTTCTTCAACGCGTGTCGAGGCCCTAGTCCCCTCCCGTGACTCGAGAGCCAGGACGCGTCTCCCTCGCCACACGCATGGAGACCTGACTTCCCTGGCGCCGCACGAGAGGCTCCCTGAGATCCTCGTCGTGCCTCGGGAGAAAACCCCCACGGGCGCCGCAGCTCGAGGAAACCCCGGAGACGCCCCCGTCCTCGCGAACTGAGGGCCTTCTTTTCCTGCATGGCCTGGAGAGCAATCCCGGGTCCTCTCTCCAAACGGAAGAGGAGGCTGGACTCCCTTGAGGCCGCTCAGGGGGCTCCAAGAGACCCGCGTCGCGACTCGAGAGGAGAGCGCAGTCCTTGGCTTCCCCTCGAGACGAGGCCTGACTCCCCGGGGGAGACTGGAATGCAACCCCGAGATCCCTGCCTTCCCTGGAGAGGAATATTAGGTCCCGGACACACGCCTAGGTGAGGTCTCTTCGGCCATGCAGTGACTCGTGCGCAACCCCCAGCTTTCCCTCGCAACCTGATGGGAAATTTGGGCTTTTCAGGACCAACCCAAGGGGAAGGCTGAGATCCCCGTCGTAACTCGAGAATACCGCCGCAACTCGAGAAAAACCACGTGGTTCCCACCTCTTGGCAAGATGAGGCCCTTGCCCGCGACGGCATCTCAAGGGAAGCCCCTGTTCCGCCCTTAAGGGAGAAACGGTCCCTGACAGCCTTCCTGCGACCCCCAAAAGTCCCCCGACACGCCGGGGTCCCCCGAGGGGACCGCGAGGGTCCCGGCACCGCTTCCTCTGAGCCCCTTCTCCCCTCCTGATCGCGACAGGAGAGGCGATTCCCCTGCGTGGTCTGGAAGGGATTCCCGGCCTTCCCGGCGCACCTCAGGATGAGGCCGGTCTCACGAGGAAATTCGAGACGAGCCACGTGGGTGGTGCCACATGCCGAACGCCCCCGATTCCCCGGTCCGCCCTTGAGAAGGACCCGAGGCCTGGACCCCTCTTCGAAGGCAACCCTCTGGGTGAAGGCACAACACGAAGGGGCACTGCCACCCCCGTGCATCGTCCGCAAAGGCCCGCGGGTTCCACACACAGCTCGACGAGGGGCCTGAGACCCCCTGAGCAACTCGAGAGGCCAGCGGGGTTCCCTTCCTCAGACAAGACGAGGCCTGACTCTCCTGTCCCAACTCTGCAGGGACCCTGCGGTCGGAGTCCGAAACGGAGAGGAAGCCTGAGGTTCCTGCCTCCCCTCGAGGTGAGGCCCTCTTCCGTTGCGCCAGACCCAGCGGTGTCCCGAGAGGCCCCTCTAACTCCTCAGTAACCCTCACCTCTCAGAGGCACCTGGGTAGTTCCCTAAGGTCCCCTGTAGAGGTCGATGGAAACGAGTGTTTCCCGCCCCAACCCAAGAAAGACCTTGAGAGTCCTTCTTAAATGCCTCTTGAGGCCCTAGTCCCTCCCATGACTCGAGAGCAATGATGCGATCTGCCTGACCACACGCATGGAGTCAGGCTTCCCTGGCGCCGCACGAGAGGCTCCCTGAACTCCCCATCATATCTCGTGAGAAACCCCACACTGGCGCCGCAGCTCGAGAAAACCCATGAGACGCTCCTGTCATCACGAGAGGAGGGCCATCTTTAACTGCATGGTATGCAGATCAAGCGTGAACCTTCTGTCCAAGCTACACAGGACGCTTGACTCCCTTTAGGCCACTTATTGGGCTCCAAGAGTTACGCGTCCCGACTCGAGAGGATAGTGGAGTCCTTTGCTTCCACTCGAGACGAGGCGTGACCCACCGGGTGAGACTGGAATGCGACCCCGATATCCCTGTCGGCCCTGGAGAGGAACATTACGTCCTGGACCCAAGCCTAGATGAGGACTCTTTGCCCTGAAGTGACTCGAGAGCAACCCCCAGCTCTCTCTGACAAGTTGAATGGAAGACTGGACTTCCTGGGCCAACACAAGAGGAAGCCTGAATTCCCCGTTGTAACTCGAGAATCCCGCCTCAACTCGAGAAAAACCACGTGTTTCCCTCGTCATCGCAATATGAGGCCTTTGCCCGCTACAGCATCTCCAGAGAATTCCCACGTTCCGTCTTGAAGTGCGAAACTGTACTTGGCACCCTTGATGCGACCTCAAAAGTGCCGTGACATACCGGTCTCACTCGAGGGGACCACCGAGGTTCCCGGCACCACTTCATCTGAGCCCCTTCTCCCCTTCTGATCGCGACCGGTGGGTCGATTCCCCTGCTTTGTCTGCAAGGGGTTCCCGAGCTTCCCAGCGCACCTCAGGATGAGGCCGGTCTCCCGAGGAAATTCGAGACGTAGCCTCGTGGGTGGTACCACATGCTGAAAGACCCCAATTTTCCGGTACGCTCTTGAAAAGAACCCGATGCCCAGACACCTCTTTGAAGGCAACCCTGTGGATGAAGGCACAACACGAAGGGGCACTGACACCCCCGTGCATCGTCTGGAAAAACCCGAAGGTTCCACACTCAGCTCAACAAGTGGCCTGTCACTCCGTGAACAACTCGAAAGGCAAGGGGAAATCCATTCCTCCACAGAAGACGAGGCGTGACTCTCTTGTCCATACTCTGCAGGTACCCTGCGACCCGAGTCAGAAATGGAGAGGACCCCTGAGGTTCCTGCCTCCATTCGAGATGAGGCCCTCTTCGATTGCACCAAACCCAGTTGAGTAACGAAAGGCCCCTCCCAAATCCACAGTGTCCCTGACTTCTCAGAGGCACCCTTAGAAGTTGCCTGAGGTCACCGACACAAATCAAGGGAACCCAGGGTTCCCTGCCGCAACCCGAGAAAGACCTCAAGAGTCCTTCTTCAATGCGTCTTGAGGCCCGATTCGCCTACTATGACTCGAGAGCAATCACGCACTCCCCTTCACCACACGCACGGAGACCTGACGTCCCTAGCACCACACGAGAGGGTATCTGAGCTCCCCGTTGTACCTCGTGAGAAATCTGATACTGGCGCCGGAGCTGGAGAAAACCCACGAGACACCCCCGTCATCGTGAGATGAGGGCCTTTTTTCCTGTATGGCCAGGAAAACAATCCTGAGTCATCTCCAAACTCCATAGGAGGCTTCACTCCCTTTACGCCACGCAGTGGGCTCCAAGAGATACCCGTCGCGACTCGACAGAAGAGCGGAGTCCTTTTTTTCCCCTCAAGACGAGGCCTGACTCTCCGAGTGAGTCGAGAATGCAACCCTGAGATCCCTGTTGGCCCAGTAGTGGAACACTAGGTCCTGGACACAAGCGTAGATGAGGTCTATTTTGCCCTGCAGTGACTGGAGAGCAATCCCCAGTTCTAACTTGCAACTCGAATGGAATACTGGATTTTCCTGGCGCCATACAAGAGGCTCCCTGAGATCCCCGTGGTACTTCATGAGACACCCCACACTGGCGCCGCAGCTCGAGAAAACCCACGAGACGCCACCGTCATCTCGAGATGAGGGCCTTCTTTTCCTGCATGGCCTGGAGTCCAAAACCGAGTCCTCTCTCCAAACTCCACAGGAGGCTTGGCTCCCTTTAGTACACACAGTGGGCTCCAAGAGATACCCATCGCGACTCGAGACGAGAGCGGAATTCTTTGCTTACCCTCGAGGTGAGAACTGACTCCCCGGATGAGTCTGGAATGCAAACCCGAGATCCCTGTCGCCCCTGAAGAGCAACGTTAGATCCTGGACACAAGCCTAGATTAGGTCTCTTTTGCCCTGCAGTGACTCTAGTGCAATCCCCAGCTCCCCCTCGCAACCCGAATGGAAGATTGGATTTCAAGGCCAACAAAAGGAAGCCTAAATTCCCGGTCATAACTCGAGAATCCCGCCGCAACTCGAGCAAAACCACGTGGTTCTCCCGTCATCGCAAGATGAGGCCCTTGCCCGCTACAGCGTTTCAAAAGATGTCCCAGGTTCCGTCTTGAAATGCGAAACGGTACTTGGCACCCTTGATGCGACCCCAAAAGTCCCCCAACACGCCGGTCTCACTCAAGGGGAACACCGAGGTTCCCGGCACCACTTCATTTAAGCCCCTTCTCCCCTCCTGATCGTGACCGGTGGGTCGATTCCCCTGCTTTGTCTGCAAGGGGGCCCGACCTTCCCTGCACAACTCAGGATGAGGCCGGTCTCATGGGGAAATTCGATACGTAGCTTTGTGGGTGGTGCCACTTGCCGAAAGACTCCAATTTCCCGGTCCGCTCTTGATAAGAATCCGATGCTCGGACACCTCTTGGAAGGCAGCCTTGAGTATGAAGGTACAACACGAAGGGGCACTAACACACCTGTGCATCATCCGGAAAAAGGGGCAGGTTACACACACAGCTCGACAAGTGGCCTGTCACCTCGAGAACAACTCGAGAGGCAAGAGGAGTCCCATCCTCCAGAAAAGACGAGGCCTGACTCTCCTTTACCAACATGCAGGGACCTTGCGATCTGTGTCAGAAATGGAGAGGAACACTGAGGTTCCTGCTTCAACTCGAGATGAGTCCCTCTTACATTCCACCAAATGCAGAGGAGTTTCGAGAGGCCCCTCCAAACTGCACAGTATCCCTGACTTCTCAGAGGCACTCTGAGAAGCTCCCTGAGGTCGCAGGCACAAGTCAAGGGAACCCTGGGTTTTATGCAGTGACCCGAGAAAGACCTCGAGAGTCCTTCTTCAACCCGTCTTGAGGCCCGATTACCCTACCATGACTTGAGAGCAATGACGAGCTCCCCCTAGCCATCTCATGGGGACCTGACTTCCCTGGTGCCACACGAGAGGCTCCCTGAGCTCCCTCTCGTACCTCGTCAGAAACCCGGCACTAGCGCAGCAGTCTAGAAAACCCACGAGACGCCGCCATCATCGCGAGATGAGGGCCTTCTTTTCCTGCATGGCCTGGAGAGGAATCCCGAGTCCTCTATCCAAACACCACAGGAGGCTTGACTCCCTTTAGGGCACACAGTGGGCTCCAAGAGATACCCATCGCGACTCAAAAGGACAGCGGAGTTCTTTGCTTCCCCTCGAGACGAGGCCTGATTCCCCGGGTGAGTCTGGTATGCAACCCCAAGATCCCTGTCGCCCCTAGGGACGAGCATTAAGTCCTGGACACAAGCCTAGATGAGGTCTATTTTGCCCTGCAGTGACTCGAGAGCAATCCCCAGCTCTGCCTTTAAACTCGAATGGAAGATAGGACTTCCCTGGCCCAACACATGAGGAAGACTGTATTCCCCGTCGAAACTCGAGAATCCCGCCACAACTCGAGAAACGCCACGTGGTTCCCCCGTCATCCCAAGATGAGGCCCTTGCCCCCTACAGCGTCTCAAGAGAAGTCCCACGTTCCGTCTTGAAGTGCGAAACGGTATTGGCACCCTTGATGCGCCCTCAAAAGTTCCTCGACACACCAGTCTGACTCGAGGAGAACACCGAGGTTCCCGGCACCACTACATCTGGGCCCCTTCTCCCCTCCTGATCGCGACAGGAGGGTCGATTCCCCTGTTTTGTCTTGAAGGGGTTCCCACCTTTCCCGGTGCATCTCAGGATGAGGCCGGTCTCACGAGGATATTCGAGACATAGCCACGTGGATGGTGAAACATGCCGAAAGACCCCGATTTCCCGGTCCGCTCTTGATAAGATCCTGATGCCCGGACACCTCTTTGAAGATAACCCTTTTGATGAAGGCACAACACTTAGGGGCACTGACACCCCCGGGTATCGTCCGGAGAAACCCGCAGGTACCACACACAGCTCGAGAAGTGACCTGTCACCCCGTGAACAACTGGAGAGGCAAGCAGAGTTCCATTCCTCCACACAAGACGAGGCCTGACTCTCCTGTTCGAACTCTGCAGCGAAACTGCGATCCGAGTCAGATCTGGCCCAGGGGAAGTCAGGAGAGGAAACATGAGTTTCCTGCCTCCACTCGAGATGAGGCCCTCTTCCATTGCACCGAACCCAGTGGAGTCCCAAGAGGCCCCTCCCAACTGCACAGTATCCCTGACTTCTCAGAGGCACCCTTAGACCTTCCTGAGATCACCGGCACAAGTCGAGGGAACCAAGGGTTTCCTGCCCCAACCCGTAAAAGACCTCGAGAGTCCTTCTTCAACGCGTCTTGAGGTGCGATTCCCCTACCATGACTCGAGAGCAATGACGCGCTCCCCCTAGCCACGCGCATAGAAACCTGACTTCCCTGGCGCCACAGGAGAGGCTCCCTGAGCTCCCCATTATACCTCGTGAGCAACACCACACTGGAGCCGCAGCTCGAGAATACCCACGAGACGCCCCAGTCCTCACGAGATGAGGGCCTTCTGTTGCTGTATGGCCTGGAGAGCAATCCTGAGTCCTCTCTCCAAACTCCACAGGAGGCTTGACTCATTTTAGGCCACACAGTGAGCTCCAAGATATACCCGTCGCGACTTGACAGGAGAGCGGTGTCCTTGGCTTCCCCTCGAGACGAGGCCTGACTCCCCGGGTGAGTCGAGAATGCAATGCTGAGATCGCTTTCGCCCCAGCAGAGAACATTAGGTCCTGCACACAAGCCTAGATGAGGTCTATTTGGCCCTGCAGTGTCTCGAGATCAATCCCCAGTTCTAACTCACAATTCGAATGAAAACTGGACTTCCCTGGGCCAGTTGAAGAGGAAGCCTGAATTCCCGGTTGTAACTCGAGAATCCTGCCCCAACTCAAGAAAAACCACGTGGTTCCCCCGTCATCGAAAGATGAGGCCCTTGCCCGCTACAGCGTCTCAAGAGAAGTCCCACGTTCCGTATTGAAGAGCGAAAAGTTACTTGGAACCCTTGATGCGACCCCAAAAGTTCCCCGACATACCAGTCTCACTTGAGGAGAACACCGAGGTTCCCGGCACCACTTCATCTGAGACTCTTCTCCCCTCTTGATCGCGACAGGAGGTTCGATTCCCCTGCTTTGTCTGGAAGGCATTCCCGACCTTCCTGGCGCACGTCAAGATGAGGCCAGTCTCACGAGGAAATTCGAGACATAGCCTCGTGGGTGGTGCGGCATGCCAAAAGACTCCGATTCCCTGGTCCGCTCTTGATAAGAACCCGATGGCAGAACCCAACTCGAAGGCAATCCTGTGGAACAAGGCACAACACGAAGGGGCAGTGACACCCCAGTGCATCATCCAGAAAAACCCGCAAGTTCCACATACAAATCGACAAGTGGCCTGTCACCCCATGAACAACGCGAGAGTCAAGCAGAGTTCCATTCCTCCACACAAGACGAGGCCTGACTCTCCTGTCCCAACTCTGCAGGGACTCTGCGATCCGAGTCAGATCCGGCGCATTCGAAGCCAGGAGAGGAACCCTGTGGTTCCTGCCTCAACTTGTCATGAGGCCCTCTTCCATTGCACCAAACCCAGTGGAGTTCCGAGAGGCCCCTCCCAACTCCACAGTGAACCTGACTTCTCAGAGGCACGCTGAGAAGCTTCCTGAGGTCACTGGCACAAGTCGATGGAACCCAGGGTTTCCTGCTGCAACCCAAGAAAGACCTCGAGAGTCCTTCTTTAACACGTTTTCAGGCCCAATTCCCCTACCATGACTCGAGAACAATGACGGGCTCCCTCTCACCACGTGCATAGAGACCTGACTGCCCTGGCACCACATGAGAGGCTCACTGAGCTCCCAGTCTTACTTCGTGAGAAACCCCACACTAGCGCCACAGCTCGAGAAAACCTACGAGACGCCCCAGTCATCGGGAGATGAGGGCCTTCATTTCCTGCATTGCCTGGAGAGCAATCCCGTGTCCTCCCTCCAAACACCAGAGGAGGTTTGACTCCCTTTAAGCCACTCAGTGGGCTCCAAGACATACCCGTCCGACTCGAGAGGAGAGCAGAGTCCTTTGCTTCCCCTCGAGACGAGGCCTGACTCCAGGGTGAGTCTGGAATGCAACCCCGAGATTCCTGTCGCCCCTTGACATGAACATTAGGTCCTGCACACAAGCCTTGGTGGGGTCTCTTTTGCCTTCAGTGACTAGAGCGCACCTCCAGCTCTTCCTCGAATCTCGAATGGAAGATAAGACTTTTGTGGGCCAACACAAGAGGAAGCATGAATTCCCTGTGGTAACTCAAATATCCCACCGCAACTAGAGAAAAACCAAGTGGTTCCCCAGTCATTCCAAGATGAGGCCCTTGCCCGCTGGAGCACCCCAAGAGAAGTACTACGTTCCAATCTGAAGAGCGAAACGGTACTTGGAACGCGTTATGCGACCCCAAAAGTTACCCGACATACCTGTCTCACTTGAGGGAAACACCGAGGTTCCCAGCAGCACGTCATCTGAGCCACTTCTCCCCTCCTGATCGCCACAGGAGGGTCGATTCCTCTGCTTTGTCTGGAAGGGTTTCATGACCTTCGCGGCACACCTCAGGATGAGGCCGGTTTCATGAGGAAATTCGAGATTAGCCACGTGGGTGGTGCCAAATGCTGAACGACCCCGATTTCCCAGTCCGCTCTTCATAAGGACACGATGCCCGGACACCTCTTCCGAGGCAACCCTGTGGATGAAGACACAAAACGAAGGGTCACTGACACCCCAATGCATCGTCTGGAAAAACCTGCAGATTCCACACACAGTTTGACAAGGGGCCTGAAACCCCATGAACAACTCGAGAGGCAAGCGGAGTTCCATTCCTCAGAAAAGACATAGCCTGACTCTCCTGTCCCAACTCTGCAGGGACACTACGATCAGAGTCAGTATTGGAGAGGAAGCCTGAGGTTCCTGCCTCCACTCGAGATGAGGCCCTCTACCATTGCGACAAACCCAGTGGAGTCCCGAGAGGCCCCGCCAAATCCACAGCGTCCCTCACCTCTCAGAGGCACCCTGGGAAGTTCCCTCAGGTCTCCGGCAGAAGTCGGGGGAAAGGAGGGTTTCCCGCTACAACCCGAGAAAGACATCGAGAGTCCTTCTTCAACGCGTCTTGAGGCCCTAGTCCCCTCCCATGACTCGAGAACAATGACGCGCTCCTTCTCGCCATGTGCATGGAGACATGACTTCCCCGGCGCCGCACGAGAGGCTCCCTGAGATCCTCGTCGTGCCTCGGGAGAAAACCCCCACGGGTTCCGCAGCTCGAGGAAACCCCTGAGATGCCCCCGTCCTCGCGAGGTGAGGGCCTTCTTTTCCTGCCTGGCCTGGACAGTAATCACGAGTCCTCTCTCAAAAGTGAAGAGGAGGCTGGACTCCCTTGAGGCCACTCATGGGGCACCAAGATATCCGCGTCGCAACTCGGGAGGAGAGCGGAGTCCTTTGCTTCCCCTCGAGGCGAGGCCTGACTCCCCGGGGGAGCATGGGATGCAACCCCGAGATGCTTGTCTTCCCTGGAGAGGAGCATTAGGTCCTGGACACACGCCTAGATGAGGTCTCTTTGGCCCTGCAGTGACTCGAGCGCAACCCCCAGCTTTCCCTCGCCACTAGAATAGAAGATTGGGCTACCCAGGGCCGACACAAGAGGAAGCCTGTAATCCCCCGTCGTAACAAGAGAATCCCGCCGTAACTCGAGAAAAACCACGTGGTTCCCACCTCTTCACAAGATGAGGCCCTTGCCCGTGACGGCGTCTCAAGGGAAGTCCCCTCTTCCGCCCTGAAGTGCGAAAAGGGAACTGACAGACTTCATGCGACCCCAAAAGTTCCCCGACACGCCTGGTTCCCTCGAGGGGAACACCGAGGGTCCCGGCACCGCTTCATCTGAGCCCCTTCTCCGCTCCTGATCGCGACAGGAGAGTCGATTCCCCTGCGTGGTCTGGAAGGGGTTCCCGGCCTTCCCGGCGCACCTCAGGAGGAGGCCGGTCTCACAAGGACATTTGAAATGAGCCACGTGGGTGGTGCCACACGCCGAACGACCCCGATTCCCCGAACCGCTCTTGAGAAGAACCCGATGACGTACCCCTCTTCGAAGGCAACCCTGTGGGTGAAGGCACAGACCTAAGCAGCACTGACATCTCCGTGCATCGTCCGGAAACACCCGCGGGTTTCACACACAGTTCGACGAGGGGCCTGTGGCCCCCTGAGCAACTCGAGAGGCCAGCGGGGTTCCCTTCCTCAGACAAGACGAGGCCTGACTCTCCTGTCCCAACTCTGCAGGGACCCTGCGGTCGGAGTCCGAAACGGAGAGGAAGCCTGAGGTTCCTGCCTCCCCTCGAGGTGAGGCCCTCTTCCGTTCCGCCAGACCCAGCGGAGTCCCGAGGGGCCCGGCCCCCTCCACAGGATCCCTCGCCTCTCAGAGGCACCCTGGGAAGTTCCCTAAGGTCCCCGGCAGAAGGCGAGGGAAACGAGGGTTTCCCGCCGCCCCCCGACAAAGACCTCGAGAGTCCTTCTTCAACGCGTGTCGAGGCCCTAGTCCCCTCCCGTGACTCGAGAGCCAGGACGCGTCCCCCTCGCCACACGCATGGAGACCTGACTTCCCTGGCGCCGCACGAGAGGCTCCCTGAGATCCTCGTCGTGCCTCGGGAGAAAACCCCCACGGGCGCCGCAGCTCGAGGAAACCCCGGAGACGCCCCCGTCCTCGCGAGCTGAGGGCCTTCTTTTCCTGCATGGCCTGGAGAGCAATCCCGGGTCCTCTCTCCAAACGGAAGAGGAGGCTGGACTCCCTTGAGGCCGCTCAGGGGGCTCCAAGAGACCCGCGTCGCGACTCGAGAGGAGAGCGGAGTCCTTGGCTTGCCCTCGAGACGAGGCCTGACTCCCCGGGGGAGCCTGGAATGCAACCCCGAGATCCCTGCCTTCCCTGGAGAGGAATATTAGGTCCCGGACACGCGCCTAGGTGAGGTCTCCTCGGCCCTGCACTGTCTCGAGCGCAACCCCCAGCTTTCCCTCGCAACCCGAGGGGAAGATCGGGCTTCCCAGGGCCAACCCAAGGGGAAGGCTGAGATCCCCATCGTAACTCGAGAATCCCGCCGCAACTCGAGAAAACCCACGTGGTTCCCACCTCTTGGCAAGATGAGGCCCTTGCCCGCGACGGCGTCTCAAGGGAAGTCCCCTGTTCCGCCCTGAAGGGCGAAATGGTCCCTGACAGCCTTCCTGCGACCCCCAAAAGTCCCCCGACACGCCGGGTTCCCTCGAGGGGAACACCGAGGGTCCCGGCACCGCTTCCTCTGAGCCCCTTCCCCCCTCCTGATCGCGACAGGAGAGGCGATTCCCCTGCGTGGTCTGGAAGGGGTTCCCTGCCTTCCCGGCGCACCTCAGGATGAGGCCGGTCTCAGGAGGAAATTCGAGACGAGCCACGTGGGTGGTGCCACATGCCGAACGTCCCCGATTCCCCAGTCCGCCCTTGAGAAGGAACCGAGGCCCGGACCCCTCTTCGAAGGCAACCCTGTGGGTGAAGGCACAACACGAAGGGGCACTGCCACCCCCGTGCATCGTCCGCAAAGACCCGCGGGTTCCACACACAGCACGACGAGGGGCCTGAGACCCCTGAGCAACTCGAGAGGCCAGCGGGGTTCCCTTCCTCAGACAAGACGAGGCCTGACTCTCCTGTCCCAACTCTGCAGGGACCCTGCGGTCGGAGTCCGAAACGGAGAGGAAGCCTGAGGTTCCTGCCTCCCCTCGAGGTGAGGCCCTCTTCCGTTGCGCCAGACCCAGCGGAGTCCCGAGGGGCCCCGCCCCCTCCAGAGGATCCCTCGCCTCTCAGAGGCACCCTGGGAAGTTCCCTAAGGTCCCCGGCAGAAGGCGAGGGAAACGAGGGTTTCCCGCCGCCCCCCGACAAAGACCTCGAGAGTCCTTCTTCAACGCGTCTCGAGGCCCTAGTCCCCTCCCGTGACTCGAGAGCCAGGACGCGCTCCTCCTCGCCACGCGCATGGAGACCTGACTTCCCTGGCGCCGCACGAGAGGCTCCCTGAGATCCTCGTCGTGCCTCGGGAGAAAACCCCGACGGGCGCCGCAGCTCGAGGAGACCCCTGAGACACCACCGTCCTCGCGAGCTGAGGGCCTTCTTTTCCTGCATGGCCTGGAGAGCAATCCCGGGTCCTCTCTCCAAACGGAAGAGGAGGCTGGACTCCCTTGAGGCCGCTCAGGGGGCTCCAAGAGACCCGCGTCGCGACTCGAGAGGAGAGCGCAGTCCTTGGCTTCCCCTCGAGACGAGTCCTGACTCCCCGGGGGAGCCTGGAATGCAACCCCGAGATCCCTGCCTTCCCTGGAGAGGAATATTAGGTCCCGGACACACGCCTATGTGAGGTCTCTTCGGCCCTGCACTGACTCGAGCGCAACTCCCAGCTTTCCCTCGCAACCCGAGGGGAAGATTGGGCTTCCCAGGGCCAACCCAAGGGGAAGGCTGAGATCCCCGTCGTAACTCGAGAATCCCGCCGCAACTCGAGAAAACCCACGTGGTTCCCACCTCTTGGCAAGATGAGGCCCTTGCCCGCGACGGCGTCTCAAGGGAAGTCCCCTGTTCTGCCCTGAAGGGCGAAACGGTCCCTGACAGCCTTCCTGCGACCCCCAAAAGTCCCCCGACACGCCGGGTTCCCTCGAGGGGAACACCGAGGGTCCCGGCACCGCTTCCTCTGAGCCCCTTCTCCCCTCCTGATCGCGACAGGAGAGGCGATTCCCCTGCGTGGTCTGGAAGGGGTTCCCGGCCTTCCCGGCGCACCTCAGGATGAGGCCGGTCTCACGAGGAAATTCGAGACGAGCCACGTGGGTGGTGCCACATGCCGAACGCCCCCGATTCCCCGGTCCGCCCTTGAGAAGGACCCGAGGCCCGGACCCCTCTTCGAAGGCAACCCTGTGGGTGAAGGCACAACACGAAGGGGCACTGCCACCCCCGTGCATCGTCCGCAAAGGACCGCGGGTTCCACACACATCTCGACGAGGGGCCTGAGACCCCCTGAGCAACTCGAGAGGCCAGCGGGGTTCCCTTCCTCAGACAAGACGAGGCCTGACTCTCCTGTCCCAACTCTGCAGGGACCCTGCGGTCGGAGTCCGAAACGGAGAGGAAGCCTGAGGTTCCTGCCTCCCCTCGAGGTGAGGCCCTCTTCCGTTGCGCCAGACCCAGCGGTGTCCCGAGAGGCCCCTCTAACTCCTCAGTATCCCTCACCTCTCAGAGGCACCTGGGAAGTTCCCTAAGGTCCCCTGTAGAGGTCGATGGAAACGAGTGTTTCCCGCCCCAACCCAAGAAAGACCTTGAGAGTCCTTCTTAAATGCCTTTTGAGGCCCTAGTCCCTCCCATGACTCGAGAGCAATGACGCGATCTGCCTGGCCACACGCATGGAGTCAGGCTTCTCTGGCGCCGCACGAGAGGCTCCCTGAACTCCCCATCATATCTCGTGAGAAACCCCACACTGGCGCCGCAGCTCGAGAAAACCCATGAGACGCTCCCGTCATCACGAGAGGAGGGCCATCTTTAACTGCATGGTATGCAGATCAAGCGTGAACCTTCTGTCCAAGCTACACAGGACGCTTGACTCCCTTTAGGCCACTTATTGGGCTCCAAGAGTTACGCGTCCCGACTCGAGAGGATAGTGGAGTCCTTTGCTTCCACTCGAGACGAGGCGTGACCCACCGGGTGAGACTGGAATGCGACCCCGATATCCCTGTCGGCCCTGGAGAGGAACATTACGTCCTGGACCCAAGCCTAGATGAGGACTCTTTGCCCTGAAGTGACTCGAGAGCAACCCCCAGCTCTCTCTGACAAGTTGAATGGAAGACTGGACTTCCTGGGCCAACACAAGAGGAAGCCTGAATTCCCCGTTGTAACTCGAGAATCCCGCCTCAACTCGAGAAAAACCACGTGTTTCCCTCGTCATCGCAATATGAGGCCTTTGCCCGCTACAGCATCTCCAGAGAATTCCCACGTTCCGTCTTGAAGTGCGAAACTGTATTTGGCACCCTTGATGCGACCTCAAAAGTGCCGTGACATACCGGTCTCACTCGAGGGGACCACCGAGGTTCCCGGCACCACTTCATCTGAGCCCCTTCTCCCCTTCTGATCGCGACCGGTGGGTCGATTCCCCTGCTTTGTCTGCAAGGGGTTCCCGAGCTTCCCAGCGCACCTCAGGATGAGGCCGGTCTCCCGAGGAAATTCGAGACGTAGCCTCGTGGGTGGTACCACATGCTGAAAGACCCCAATTTTCCGGTACGCTCTTGAAAAGAACCCGATGCCCAGACACCTCTTTGAAGGCAACCCTGTGGATGAAGGCACAACACGAAGGGGCACTGACACCCCCGTGCATCGTCTGGAAAAACCCGAAGGTTCCACACTCAGCTCAACAAGTGGCCTGTCACTCCGTGAACAACTCGAAAGGCAAGGGGAAATCCATTCCTCCACAGAAGACGAGGCGTGACTCTCTTGTCCATACTCTGCAGGTACCCTGCGACCCGAGTCAGAAATGGAGAGGACCCCTGAGGTTCCTGCCTCCATTCGAGATGAGGCCCTCTTCGATTGCACCAAACCCAGTTGAGTAACGAAAGGCCCCTCCCAAATCCACAGTGTCCCTGACTTCTCAGAGGCACCCTTAGAAGCTGCCTGAGGTCACCGACACAAATCAAGGGAACCCAGGGTTCCCTGCCGCAACCCGAGAAAGACCTCAAGAGTCCTTCTTCAATGCGTCTTGAGGCCCGATTCGCCTACTATGACTCGAGAGCAATCACGCACTCCCCTTCACCACACGCACGGAGACCTGACGTCCCTAGCACCACACGAGAGGGTCTCTGAGCTCCCCATTGTACCTCGTGAGAAATCTGATACTGGCGCCGCAGCTGGAGAAAACCCACGAGACACCCCCGTCATCGTGAGATGAGGGCCTTTTTTCCTGTATGGCCAGGAAAACAATCCTGAGTCATCTCCAAACTCCATAGGAGGCTTCACTCCCTTTACGCCACGCAGTGGGCTCCAAGAGATACCCGTCGCGACTCGACAGGAGAGCGGAGTCCTTTTTTTCCCCTCAAGACGAGGCCTGACTCTCCGGGTGAGTCGAGAATGCAACCCTGAGATCCCTGTTGGCCCAGTAGTGGACCACTAGGTCCTGGACACAAGCGTAGATGAGGTCTATTTTGCCCTGCAGTGACTGGAGAGCAATCCCCAGTTCTAACTTGCAACTCGAATGGAATACTGGATTTTCCTGGCGCCATACAAGAGGCTCCCTGAGATCCCCGTGGTACTTCATGAGACACCCCACACTGGCGCCGCAGCTCGAGAAAACCCACGAGACGCCACCGTCATCTCGAGATGAGGGCCTTCTTTTCCTGCATGGCCTGGAGTCCAATCACGAGTCCTCTCTCCAAACTCCACAGGAGGCTTGGCTCCCTTTAGTACACACAGTGGGCTCCAAGAGATACCCATCGCGACTCGAGACGAGAGCGGAATTCTTTGCTTACCCTCGAGGTGAGAACTGACTCCTCGGATGAGTCTGGAATGCAAACCCGAGATCCCTGTCGCCCCTGGAGAGCAACGTTAGATCCTGGACACAAGCCTAGATTAGGTCTCTTTTGCCCTGCAGTGACTCTAGCGCAATCCCCAGCTCCCCCTCGCAACCCGAATGGAAGATTGGATTTCAAGGCCAACAAAAGGAAGCCTAAATTCCCGGTCATAACTCGAGAATCCCGCCGCAACTCGAGCAAAACCACGTGGTTCTCCCGTCATCGCAAGATGAGGCCCTTACCCGCTACAGCGTTTCAAAAGATGTCCCAGGTTCCGTCTTGAAATGCGAAACGGTACTTGGCACCCTTGATGCGACCCCAAAAGTCCCCCAACACGCCGGTCTCACTCAAGGGGAACACCGAGGTTCCCGGCACCACTTCATTTAAGCCCCTTCTCCCCTCCTGATCGTGACCGGTGGGTCGATTCCCCTGCTTTGTCTGCAAGGGGGCCCGACCTTCCCTGCACAACTCAGGATGAGGCCGGTCTCATGGGGAAATTCGATACGTAGCTTTGTGGGTGGTGCCACTTGCTGAAAGACTCCAATTTCCCGGTCCGCTCTTGATAAGAATCCGATGCTCGGACACCTCTTGGAAGGCAGCCTTGAGTATGAAGGTACAACACGAAGGGGCACTAACACACCTGTGCATCATCCGGAAAAACGGGCAGGTTACACACACAGCTCGACAAGTGGCCTGTCACCTCGAGAACAACTCGAGAGGCAAGAGGAGTCCCATCCTCCAGAAAAGACGAGGCCTGACTCTCCTGTACCAACATGCAGGGACCTTGCGATCTGAGTCAGAAATGGAGAGGAACACTGAGGTTCCTGCTTCAACTCGAGATGAGTCCCTCTTACATTCCACCAAATGCAGAGGAGTCTCGAGAGGCCCCTCCAAACTGCACAGTATCCCTGACTTCTCAGAGGCACTCTGAGAAGCTCCCTGAGGTCGCAGGCACAAGTCAAGGGAACCCTGGGTTTTATGCAGTGACCCGAGAAAGACCTCGAGAGTCCTTCTTCAACCCGTCTTGAGGCCCGATTACCCTACCATGACTTGAGAGCAATGACGAGCTCCCCCTAGCCATCTCATGGGGACCTGACTTCCCTGGTGCCACACGAGAGGCTCCCTGAGCTCCCTCTCGTACCTCGTCAGAAACCCGGCACTAGCGCAGCAGTCTAGAAAACCCACGAGACGCCGCCATCATCGCGAGATGAGGGCCTTCTTTTCCTGCATGGCCTGGAGAGGAATCCCGAGTCCTCTATCCAAACACCACAGGAGGCTTGACTCCCTTTAGGGCACACAGTGGGCTCCAAGAGATACCCATCGCGACTCAAAAGGACAGCGGAGTTCTTTGCTTCCCCTCGAGACGAGGCCTGATTCCCCGGGTGAGTCTGGTATGCAACCCCAAGATCCCTGTCGCCCCTAGGGACGAGCATTAAGTCCTGGACACAAGCCTAGATGAGGTCTATTTTGCCCTGCAGTGACTCGAGAGCAATCCCCAGCTCTGCCTTTAAACTCGAATGGAAGATAGGACTTCCCTGGCCCAACACATGAGGAAGACTGTATTCCCCGTCGAAACTCGAGAATCCCGCCACAACTCGAGAAACGCCACGTGGTTCCCCCGTCATCCCAAGATGAGGCCCTTGCCCCCTACAGCGTCTCAAGAGAAGTCCCACGTTCCGTCTTGAAGTGCGAAACGGTATTGGCACCCTTGATGCGCCCTCAAAAGTTCCTCGACACACCAGTCTGACTCGAGGAGAACACCGAGGTTCCCGGCACCACTACATCTGGGCCCCTTCTCCCCTCCTGATCGCGACAGGAGGGTCGATTCCCCTGTTTTGTCTTGAAGGGGTTCCCACCTTTCCCGGTGCATCTCAGTATGAGGCCGGTCTCACGAGGATATTCGAGACATAGCCACGTGGATGGTGAAACATGCCGAAAGACCCCGATTTCCCGGTCCGCTCTTGATAAGATCCTGATGCCCGGACACCTCTTTGAAGATAACCCTTTTGATGAAGGCACAACACTTAGGGGCACTGACACCCCCGGGTATCGTCCGGAGAAACCCGCAGGTACCACACACAGCTCGAGAAGTGACCTGTCACCCCGTGAACAACTGGAGAGGCAAGCAGAGTTCCATTCCTCCACACAAGACGAGGCCTGACTCTCCTGTTCGAACTCTGCAGCGAAACTGCGATCCGAGTCAGATCTGGCCCAGGGGAAGTCAGGAGAGGAAACATGAGTTTCCTGCCTCCACTCGAGATGAGGCCCTCTTCCATTGCACCGAACCCAGTGGAGTCCCAAGAGGCCCCTCCCAACTGCACAGTATCCCTGACTTCTCAGAGGCACCCTTAGACCTTCCTGAGATCACCGGCACAAGTCGAGGGAACCAAGGGTTTCCTGCCCCAACCCGTAAAAGACCTCGAGAGTCCTTCTTCAACGCGTCTTGAGGTGCGATTCCCCTACCATGACTCGAGAGCAATGACGCGCTCCCCCTAGCCACGCGCATAGAAACCTGACTTCCCTGGCGCCACAGGAGAGGCTCCCTGAGCTCCCCATTATACCTCGTGAGCAACACCACACTGGAGCCGCAGCTCGAGAATACCCACGAGACGCCCCAGTCCTCACGAGATGAGGGCCTTCAGTTGCTGTATGGCCTGGAGAGCAATCCTGAGTCCTCTCTCCAAACTCCACAGGAGGCTTGACTCATTTTAGGCCACACAGTGAGCTCCAAGATATACCCGTCGCGACTTGACAGGAGAGCGGTGTCCTTGGCTTCCCCTCGAGACGAGGCCTCACTCCCCGGGTGAGTCGAGAATGCAATGCTGAGATCGCTTTCGCCCCAGCAGAGAACATTAGGTCCTGCACACAAGCCTAGATGAGGTCTATTTGGCCCTGCAGTGTCTCGAGAGCAATCCCCAGTTCTAACTCACAATTCGAATGAAAACTGGACTTCCCTGGGCCAGTTGAAGAGGAAGCCTGAATTCCCAGTTGTAACTCGAGAATCCCGCCCCAACTCAAGAAAAACCACGTGGTTCCCCTGTCATCGAAAGATGAGGCCCTTGCCCGATACAGCGTCTCAAGAGAAGTCCCACGTTCCGTATTGAAGAGCGAAAAGTTACTTGGAACCTTTGATGCGACCCCAAAAGTTCCCCGACATACCAGTCTCACTTGAGGAGAACACCGAGGTTCCCGGCACCACTTCATCTGAGACTCTTCTCCCCTCTTGATCGCGACAGGAGGTTCGATTCCCCTGCTTTGTCTGGAAGGCGTTCCCGACCTTCCTGGCGCACATCAAGATGAGGCCAGTCTCACGAGGAAATTCGAGACATAGCCTCGTGGGTGGTGCGGCATGCCAAAAGACCCCGATTCCCTGGTCCGCTCTTGATAAGAACCCGATGGCAGAACCCAACTCGAAGGCAATCCTGTGGAACAAGGCACAACACGAAGGGGCAGTGACACCCCAGTGCATCATCCAGAAAAACCCGCAAGTTCCACATACAAATCGACAAGTGGCCTGTCACCCCATGAACAACGCGAGAGTCAAGCGGAGTTCCATTCCTCCACACAAGACGAGGCCTGACTCTCCTGTCCCAACTCTGCAGGGACTCTGCGATCCGAGTCAGATCCGGCGCATTCGAAGCCAGGAGAGGAACCCTGTGGTTCCTGCCTCAACTTGTCATGAGGCCCTCTTCCATTGCACCAAACCCAGTGGAGTTCCGAGAGGCCCCTCCCAACTCCACAGTGACCCTGACTTCTCAGAGGCACGCTGAGAAGCTTCCTGAGGTCACTGGCACAAGTCGATGGAACCCAGGGTTTCCTGCTGCAACCCAAGAAAGACATCGAGAGTCCTTCTTTAACATGTTTTCAGGCCCAATTCCCCTACCGTGACTCGAGAACAATGACAGGCTCCCTCTCACCACGTGCATAGAGACCTGACTGCCCTGGCACCACATGAGAGGCTCACTGAGCTCCCAGTCTTACTTCGTGAGAAACCCCACACTAGCGCCACAGCTCGAGAAAACCTACGAGACGCCCCAGTCATCGGGAGATGAGGGCCTTCATTTCCTGCATTGCCTGGAGAGCAGTCCCGTGTCCTCCCTCCAAACACCAGAGGAGGTTTGACTCCCTTTAAGCCACTCAGTGGGCTCCAAGACATACCCGTCCGACTCGAGAGGAGAGCAGAGTCCTTTGCTTCCCCTCGAGACGAGGCCTGACTCCAGGGTGAGTCTGGAATGCAACCCCGAGATTCCTGTCGCCCCTTGACATGAACATTAGGTTCTGCACACAAGCCTTGGTGGGGTCTCTTTTGCCTTCAGTGACTAGAGCGCACCTCCAGCTCTTCCTCGAATCTCGAATGGAAGATAAGACTTTTGTGGGCCAACACAAGAGGAAGCATGAATTCCCTGTGGTAACTCAAATATCCCACCGCAACTAGAGAAAAACCAAGTGGTTCCCCAGTCATTCCAAGATGAGGGCCTTGCCCGCTGGAGCACCCCAAGAGAAGTCCCACGTTCCAATTTGAAGAGCGAAACGGTACTTGGAACGCGTTATGCGACCCCAAAAGTTACCCGACATACCTGTCTCACTTGAGGGAAACACCGAGGTTCCCAGCAGCACGTCATCTGAGCCACTTCTCCCCTCCTGATCGCCACAGGAGGGTCGATTCCTCTGCTTTGTCTGGAAGGGTTTCATGACCTTCGCGGCACACCTCAGGATGAGGCCGGTTTCATGAGGAAATTCGAGATTAGCCACGTGGGTGGTGCCAAATGCTGAACGACCCCGATTTCCCAGTCCGCTCTTCATAAGAACACGATGCCCGGACACCTCTTCCGAGGCAACCCTGTGGATGAAGACACAAAACGAAGGGTCACTGACACCCCCATGCATCGTCTGGAAAAACCTGCAGATTCCACACACAGTTTGACAAGGGGCCTGAAACCCCATGAACAACTCGCGAGGCAAGCGGAGTTCCATTCCTCAGAAAAGACATAGCCTGACTCTCCTGTCCCAACTCTGCAGGGACACTACGATCAGAGTCAGTATTGGAGAGGAAGCCTGAGGTTCCTGCCTCCACTCGAGATGAGGCCCTCTACCATTGCGACAAACCCAGTGGAGTCCCGAGAGGCCCCGCCAAATCCACAGCGTCCCTCACCTCTCAGAGGCACCCTGGGAAGTTCCCTCAGGTCTCCGGCAGAAGTCGGGGGAAAGGAGGGTTTCCAGCTGCAACCCGAGAAAGACATCGAGAGTCCTTCTTCAACGCGTCTTGAGGCCCTAGTCCCATCCCATGACTCGAGAACAATGACGCGCTCCTTCTCGCCACGTGAATGGAGACATGACTTCCCCGGCGCCGCACTAGAGGCTCCCTGAGATCCTCGTCGTGCCTCGGGAGAAAACCCCCACGGGTTCCGCAGCTCGAGGAAACCCCTGAGTTGCCCCCGTCCTCGCGAGGTGAGGGCCTTCTTTTCCTGCCTGGCCTGGACAGTAATCACGAGTCCTCTCTCAAAAGTGAAGAGGAGGCTGGACTCCCTTGAGGCCACTCATGGGGCACCAAGATATCCGCGTCGCAACTCGGGAGGAGAGCGGAGTCCTTTGCTTCCCCTCAAGGCGAGGCCTGACTCCCCGGGGGAGCATGGGATGCAACCCTGAGATCCTTGTCTTCCCTGGAGAGGAGCATTAGGTCCTGGACACATGCCTAGATGAGGTCTCTTTGGCCGTGCAGTGACTCGAGCGCAACCCCCAGCTTTCCCTCGCCACTAGAATAGAAGATTGGGCTACCCAGGGCCGACACAAGAGGAAGCCTGTAATCCCCCGTCGTAACACGAGAATCCCGCCGCAACTCGAGAAAAACCACGTGGTTCCCACCTCTTCGCAAGGTGAGGCCCTTGCCCGTGACGGCGTCTCAAGGGAAGTCCCCTCTTCCGCCCTGAAGTGCGAAAAGGGAACTGACAGCCTTCATGCGACCCCAAAAGTTCCCCGACACGCCTGGTTCCCTCGAGGGGAACACCGAGGGTCCCGGCACCGCTTCATCTGAGCCCCTTCTCCGCTACTGATCGCGACAGGAGAGTCGATTCCCCTGCGTGGTCTGGAAGGGGGTCCCGGCCTTCCCGGCGCACCTCAGGAGGAGGCCGGTCTCACAAGGACATTTGAAATGAGCCACGTGGGAGGTGCCACACGCCGAACGACCCCGATTCCCCGAACCACTCTTGAGAAGAACCCGATGACGTACCCCTCTTCGAAGGCAACCCTGTGGGTGAAGGCACAGACCTAAGCAGCACTGACATCCCCGTGCATCGTCCGGAAACACCCGCGGGTTTCACACACAGTTCAACGAGGGGCCTGTGGCCCCCTGAACAACTCGAGAGGCAAGCGGGGTTCCCTTCCTCAGACAAGACGAGGCCTGACTCTCCAGTCCCAACTCTGCAGGGACCTTGCGGTCGTTGTCCGAAACGGAGAGGAAGCCTGAGGTTCCTGCCTCCCCTCGAGGTGAGGCCCTCTTCCGTTGCGCCAGACCCAGCGGAGTCCCGAGGGACCCCGCCAACTCCACAGGATCCCTCGACTCTCAGAGGCACCCTGGGAAGTTCCCTAAGATCCCTGGCAGAAGGCGAGGGAAACGAGGGTTTCCCGCCGCCCCCCGTGAAAGACCTCGAGAGTCCTTCTTCAACGCGTCTCGGGGCCCTAGTACCCTCCCGTGACTCAAGAGCCAGGACGCGCTCCCCCTCGCCACGGGCATGGAGACCTGACTTCCCTGGCGCCGCACGAGAGGCTCCCTGAGATCCTCGTCGTGCCTCGGAGGAAAACCCCCACAGGCGCCGCAGCTCGAGGAAACCCCTGAGACGCCCCCGTCCTCGCGAGCTGAGGGCCTTCTTTTCCTGCATGGCCTGGAGAGCAATCCCGGGTCCTCTCTCCAAACGGAAGAGGAGGCTGGACTCCCTTGAGGCCGCTCAGGTGGCTCCAAGAGACCCGCGTCAGGACTCGAGAGGAGAGCAGAGTCCTTGGCTTCCCCTCGAGACGAGGCCTGACTCCCCGGGGGAGCCTGGAATGCAACCCCGAGATCCCTGCCTTCCCTGGAGAGGAATATTAGGTCCCGGACACACGCCTAGGTGAGGTCTCTTCGGCCCTGCAATGACTCGAGCGCAACCCCCAGCTTTCCCTCGCAACCCGAGGGGAAGATTGGGCTTCCCAGGGCCAACCCAAGGGGAAGGCTGAGATCCCCGTCGTAACTCGAGAATCCCGCCGCAACTCGAGAAAAACCACGTGGTTCCCACCTCTTGGCCAGATGAGGCCCTTGCCCGCCACGGCGTCTCAAGGGAAGTCCCCTGTTCCGCCCTGAAGGGCAAAACGGTCCCTGACAGCCTTCCTGCGACCCCCAAAAGTCCCGCGACACGCCGGGGTCCGCCGAGGGGAACACCGAGACTCCCGGCACCGCTTCCTCTGAGCCCCTTCTCCCCTGCTGTTCGCGAGAGGAGAGGCGATTACCCTGTGTGGTCTGGAAGGGGTTCCCGGCCTTCCCGGCGCACCTCAGGATGAGGCCGGTCTCACGAGGAAATTGGAGACGAGCCACGTGGGTGGGGCCACATGCCGAAAGCCCCCGATTCCCCAGTCCGCCCTTGAGAAGGACCCGAAGCCCGGAACCCTCTTCAAAGGCAAACCTGTGGGTGAAGGCAAAACACGAAGGGGCACTGCCATCCCCGTGCATCGTCCGCAAAGACCCGCGGGTTCCACACACAGCTCGACGAGGGGCCTGAGACCCCCTGAGCAACTCGAGAGGCCAGCGGGGTTCCATTCCTCAGACAAGACGAGGCCTGACTCTCCTGTCCCAACTCTGCAGGGACCCTGCGGTCGGAGTCCGAAACGGAGAGGAAGCCTGAGATTCCTGCCTCCCCTCGAGGTGAGGCCCTCTTCCGTTGCGCCAGACCCAGCGGAGTCCCGAGGGGCCCCGCCACCTCCACAGGATCCCTCGCCTCTCAGAGGCACCGTGGAAGTTGCCTAAGGTCCCCGGCAGAAGGTGAGGGAAACGAGGGTTTCCCGCCTCCCCCCGAGAAAGACCTCGAGAGTCCTTCTTCAACGCGTCTCCAGGCCCTAGTCCCCTCCCGTGACTCGAGAGCCATGACGAGTTCCCCCTCACCACGCGCATGGAGACCTGACTTCCCTGGCGCCGCACGAGAGGCTCCCTGAGATCCTCGTCGTGCCTCGGGAGAAAACCCCCACGGGCGCCGCAGCTCGAGGAAACCCCTGAGACGCCCCCGTCCTCGCGAGCTGAGGGCCTTCTTTTCCTGCATGGCCTGGAGAGCAATCCGGGTCCTCTCTCCAAACGGAAGAGAAGGCTGGACTCCCTTGAGGCCGCTCAGGGGGATCCAAGAGACCCGCGTCGCGACTCGAGAGGAGAGCGGAGTCCTTGGCTACCCCTCGAGACGAGGCCTGACTCCCCGGGGGAGCCTGGAATGCAACCCCGAGATCCCTGCCTTCCATGTAGAGGAATATTAGGTCCCGGACACACGCCTAGGTGAGGTCTCTTCGGCCCTGCAGTGACTCGAGCGCAACCCCCAGCTTTCCCTCGCAACCCGAGGGGAAGATTGGGCTTCCCAGGTCCAACCCAAGGGGAAGGCTGAGATCCCCGTCGTAACTCGAGAATCCCGCCGCAACTCGAGAAAACCCACGTGGTTCCCACCTCTTGGCAAGATGAGGCCCTTGCCCGCGACGGCGTCTCAAGGGAAGTCCCCTGTTCCGCCCTGAAGGGCGAAACGGTCCCTGACAGCCTTCCTGCGACCCCCAAGAGTCCCCCGACACGCCGGGTTCCCCCAAGGGGAACACCGAGGGTCCCGGCACCGCTTCCTCTGAGCCCCTTCCCCCCTCCTGATCGCGACAGGAGAGGCGATTCCCCTGCGTGGTCTGGAAGGGGTTCCCTGCCTTCCCGGCGCACCTCAGGATGAGGCCGGTCTCACGAGGAAATTCGAGACGAGCCACGTGGGTGGTGCCACATGCCGAACGCCCCCGATTCCCCAGTCCGCCCTTGAGAAGGAACCGAGGCCCGGACCCCTCTTCGAAGGCAACCCTGTGGGTGAAGGCACAACACGAAGGGGCACTGCCACCCCCGGGCATCGTCCGCAAAGACCCGCGGGTTCCACACACAGCTCGTCGAGGGGCCTGAGAACCCCTGAGCAACTCGAGAGGCCAGCGGGGTTCCCTTCCTCAGACAAGACGAGGCCTGACTCTCCTGTCCCAACTCTGCAGGGACCCTGCGGTCGGAGTCCGAAACGGAGAGGAAGCCTGAGGTTCCTGCCTCCCCCCGAGGTGAGGCCCTCTTCCGTTGCGCCAGTCACAGCGGAGTCCCGAGGGGTCCCGCCACCTCCACACGATCCCTCGCCTCTCAGAGGCACCCTGGGAAGTTCCCTAATGTCCCCGGCAGAAGGCGAGGAAAACGAGGGTTTCCCGCAGCCCCCCAACAAAGACCTCGAGAGTCCTTCTTCAACGCGTTTCGAGGCCCTGGTCCCCTCCCGTGACTAGAGAGCCATGACGCGCTCCCCCTCGCTATGCGCATGGAGACCTGACTTCCCTGGCGCCGCACGAGAGGCTCCCTGAGATCCTCGTCGTACCTCGGGAGAAAATCCCCACGGGCGCCGCAGCTCGAGGAAAGTCCTGAGACTCCCCCATCCTCGCGAGCTGAGGGCATTCTTTTCCTGCATGGCCTGGAGAGCAATCCCGGGTCCTCTCTCCAAACGGAAGAGGAGGCTGGACTCCCTTGAGGCCGCTCAGGGGGCTCCAAGAGACCCGCGTCGTGACTCGAGAGGAGAGCGGAGTCCTTGGCTTGCCCTCGAGACGAGGCCTGACTCCCCGGGGGAGCCTGGAATGCAACCCCGAGATCCCTGCCTTCCCTGGAGAGGAATATTAGGTCCCAGACACACGCCTAGGTGAGGTCTCTTCGGCCCTGCAGTGACTCGAGCGCAACCCCCAGCTTTCCCTCGCAACCCAAGGGGAAGATTGGGCTTCCCAGGGCCAACCCAAGGGGAAGGCTGAGATCCCCGTCGTAACTCGAGAATGCCGCCACAACTCGAGAAAAACCACGTGGTTCCCACCTCTTGGCCAGATGAGGCCCTTGTCCGCGACAGCGTCTCAAGTGAAGTCCCCTGTTCCGCCCTGAAGGGCGAAACGGTCCCTGACAGCCTTCCTGCGACCCCCAAAAGTCCCCCGACACTCCGGGGTCCCCCGAGGGGAACACCGATGGTCCCGGCATCGCTTCCTCTGAGCCTCTTCTACCCCCCTGATCGCGACAGGAGAGGCGATTCCCCTGCGTGGTCTGGAAGGGGTTACCGGCCTTCCCGGCGCACCTCAGGATGAGGCCGGTCTCACGAGGAAATTCGAGACGAGCCACGTGGGTGGGGCCACATGCCGAACGCCGCCGATTCCCCGGTCCCCTCTTGAGAAGGACCCGAGTCCCGGACCCCTCTTCGAAGGCAACCCTGTGGGTGAAGGCACAACACGAAGGGGCACTGCCAACCCCGTGCATCGTCCGCAAAGCCCCGCGGGTTCCACACACAGCTCGACGAGGGGCCTGAGACCCCCTGAGCAACTCGAGAGGCCAGCGGGTTTCCCTTCCTCAGACAAGACGAAGCCTGACTCTCCTGTCCCAACTCTGCAGGGACCCTGCGGTCGGAGTCCGAAACGGAGAGGAAGCCTGAGGTTCCTGCCTCCCCTCGAGGTGAGGCCCTCTTCCGTTGCGCCAGTCACAGCGGAGTCCCGAGGGGTCCCGCCACCTCCACACGATCCCTCGCCTCTCAGAGGCACCCTGGGAAGTTCCCTAAGGTCCCCGGCAGAAGGCGAGGGAAACGAGGGTTTCCCGCCGCCCCCCTGAGAAAGACCTCGAGAGTCCTTCTTCAACGCGTCTCGAGGCCCTAGTCCCCTCCCGTGACTCGAGAGCCAGGACGCGCTCCCCCTCGCCACGCGCATGGAGACCTGACTTCCCTGGCGCCGCACGAGAGGCTCCCTGAGATCCTCGTCGTGCCTCGGGAGAAAACCCCCACGGGCGCCGCAGCTCGAGGAAACCCCTGAGACGCCCCCATCCTCGCGACATGACGGCCTTCTTTTCTAGCATGGCCTGGAGAGCAATCCCGAGTCCTCTCTCCAAACTCCACAGTAGGCTTGACTCCCTTTTGGTCACTCAGTGGACTCCAAGACATACCCATCGCGACTCGAGAGGAGAGCGGAGTCTTTTCCTTCCCCTCGAGGCGAGGCCTGACTCCTCGGGTGTCTGATATGTGAACCGGAGATCCCTGTCGCCCCTGGAGAGAAACATTAGGTCCTGGACACAAGCCTAGATGAGGTCTCTTTTTTCCTGCAGTGACTCGACAGCAATCCCCAACTCTCCCTCGCAACTCGAATGGAAGACTGGACTTCCCTGGGCCAACAGAAGAGGAAGCCTGAATTTCCCGTTGTAACTCAAGAATCCCGCCACAACTCGAGAAAAACCACGTCGTTCCCTCTTCATCGCAAGATGCGGCCATTGCCGCTACAGCGTCTCAAAAGAAGTCTTACGTTCCATCTTGAAGTGCGATACGGTACTTGGCACCTTTGATGCGACCCCAAAAGTTCCCCAACACACTGGTCTCACTGGAGGGGAACACCGAGGTTCCCGGCATCACCTCATCTGTTCCCCTTCTCCCCTCCTGATCGAGACAGGAGGGTCGATTCCCCTGCTTTGTCTGCAAGGGGTTCCGACCTTCCCGGCGCACCTCAGGATGAGGCCGGTCTCACTAGGAAATTCGAGACATAGCCTGGTGGGTGGTGCCACATGCGGAAAGACCCCGATTTCCTGGTCCGCTCTTAATAAGAACCCGATGCCAGGACACCTCTTCGAAAGCAAACCTGTGGATGAATGCACAACACGAAGGGGTACTGACATCCCCATGCATAGTACGGAAAAACACGCAGATTCCAAACACAGATCGACAAGTGTCCTGTCATCCCTTGAAGAACTAGAGAGGCATGCGGAGTTCCGTTCCTCCACACAAGAGAAGGCCTGACTCTCCTTTCCCAACTCTGCAGGGACCGTGCGATCGGAGTCAGAAATGTAGATGAAACCTGACGTTCCTGCATCAACTCGAAATGAGGCCCTCTTCCATTGCGCCATACCCAGTGGAGTCCCGAGAGGCCCCTAAAACTCCACAGTATCCCTGATTCTCAGAGGCACCCTCAGAAGCTCTCTGCGGTCACTGGCACAAGTCGAGTGAACCCAGGGTTTCCTGCTGCATTCTGAGAAAGACCTTGAGAGTCCTTCTTTACCGCATCTTGAGGCCCGATACCCTACCATGACTGGAGAGCAATGACGCATTCCCCTCGCCACGCCCATTGAAACCTAACTTCCCTGGCGCCACACGAGAGGCTCCCTGCGCTCCCCGTCCTACCTCATGAAAACCCCACACTGGCACCGCCGCTCGAGAAAACTCACGAGACGCCCCCATCATCGTAAGATGAGGGCCTTCTTTTCCTACATGACCTAGAGAGCAATCCCGAGTCCACTCTCCAAACTCCACTGGAGGCCTGACTCCCTTTAGGCCACTCAGTAGCCTCCAAGAGATACACGTCGCTACTCTAGAGGAGAGCAGAGTCCGTTGCTTCCCCTCGAGCCGAGGCCTGACTACTTGGGTGAGTCTGGAATGGGATCCCGAGATCCGTGTTGCCCCTGTAGAGGAAAACTCGGTCCTGGACACAAGCCTAAATGAGGTCTTTTTTGTCCTGCATTGACTCAAGTGCAATCCCCAGCTCTCCCTCGCAACTCGAATGGATGATTGGACTTCCCTGGGCCAACACAAGAGGAAGCCTGTATTCCCCATTGTAATTCGAGAATCCCGCGGCAACTGGAGAAAAACAACGTGGCTCCTCCGTCATCGAAATATGAGGCCCCTGTCAGCTATAGCGTCTCCAGGGAAGTCCCATGTTGCGTCTTGAAGTGTGAAACGGTACTTGGCACCCTTGATGCGACCCCCAAATTTCCCTGACACCCCGGTCTCACTCGAGGAGAACATGGAGGTTCCCAGCACCGCTTCAGCTGAGCCTCTTCTCCCCTCCTGATGGCGACAGGAGGGTCGATTCCCCTGCTTTGTCTGGAAGGGGTTCCCAGACTTCCCGGCGAACCTCAGGATGAGGCCAGTCTCACGAGGGAAGTCGAGACGTAGCCTCGTGGGTTGTGCCACATGCCGAAAGACCCCGATTTCCTGGTCCGCTATTGATAAGATCCCGATGCCCGGTCACCTCTTCGAAGGTAACCCTGTGGATGAAGGCACAACACGAAGGGGCACTGACACCCCTGTGCATCGTCCCCCAAAACCGCAGGTTCCACATACAACTCGACAGGTGGCCTGTCATCCCGTGAACAACTCGAGAGGCAAGCGGAGTTCCATTACTCCACACAAGACGAGGTCTGACTCTCCTGTCCCAACTCTGCAGGGACCCTGCTATCCGAGTCAGAAATGGAGAGGAACCCTGACGTTACTGCCTCAATCCGAGATTAGGTCCTCTTCAATTGCACCAGTCCCTGTGATGTCCCGAGAAGCCCCTCTCAACTCCACAGTATCCCTGACTTCTCAGAGGAACCCCGCTAAGCTCCCTGAGGTCATGGGCACAAGTCGAGGGAACCCAGGGTTTCCTGCCACACCCCGAGAAATACCTCGAGAGTTCTTCTTCGAAGCGTCTTGAGGCTTGATTCCCCTACCATGACTCGAGAGCAATGAGGCGCTCCCCCACGCCACGTCCATGGAGACGTGACTTCCGTGGCACCACAGGAGTCTCCCTGAGCTCCCCGTCCTATCTCGTGAGAAACCCCCACCAGGCACTGCACCTTGAGAAAACCCACGAGACGCCCCCGTCATCGCGTGATGAGGGCCTTCTTTTCCTGCATGGCCTAGAGAGCAATCCCGAGTCCTCTCTCCAAACTCCACAGGAGGCTTAACTCCATTTAGGCCACTCTTGGGCTCCAAGGGATACCCGTCACGACTCGAGAGGAGAGCGGAGTCCATTCATTCCCTTCGAGACGAGGCCTGACTCCCCGGGTGAGTCTGGAATGCAACCCCGAGATCCCTGTCGCCCCTGGAGAGAAAAACTCGGTCCTGGACACAAACCTAGATGAGCTCTATTTTGCCCTGCAGTGACTCGAGGGCAATCTCCAGCTCTCACTTGCAACTCGAATGGAAGATTGGACTTCCCTGGGCCAACACAAGAGGAAACCTGTATTCCCCATCGTAACTCAAGAATCCTGCCGCAACTCGAGAAAAAACACGTGGGTCCCCCGTCAGTGCTAGATGAGGCCCTTGCCCACTACAGCATCTCATGAGAAGTCCCAGGTTCCGTCTTGAAGTGCGAAACGCTACTTGGCACCCTTGATGCAACCAGAAAAGATACCCAACTTTCACTCAAGGAGAGCACCGAGGTTCCCGGCACTACTTCATCTGAGCCCTTTCTCTCCTCCTGATCCCGAAAGTAGGGTCGATTCCCCTGCTTTGTTTGGAAAGGGTTCCCGGACTTTCCTGCGCGCCTCAGGATAAGGCCGGTCTCACGAGAAAATTCGAGACGTAGCCTAGTGGGTGGTGCAACATGCTGAAAGACCCCAATTTCCCGGTCCGCACTTGAGGAGAACATGATGCCCGGACACCTCTTCGAAGGCAACCTTGTGGATGAAGGCACAACAGGAAGGAGCACTGACGCCCCCGTGCATCTCCGAAAAACCCGCAGGTTCCACACACATCACGAAAAGTGGTGTTATCCTTGAACAACTTGAGATGTAAGCGGAGTTCCATTCCTCCGCAGAACACGAGACCTGACACTCCTGAGCAAACTCAACAGGGACCCTGCGATCTGAGTCACATCCGGCCTCCAGGAAGTCAGGAGCAGAACCCTGAGGTTCCTGCCTCAACTCGAGATGAGGCCCACTTCCATTGCACCAAACCCAAAGGAGTCCCGAGAGGCCTCTCCCAAATCCACAGTATCCCTGACTTCTCAGAGGCACCCTGAGACGCTCCCTGAGGTCACCGGCACAAGTCCAGGGAACCCAGGGTTTCCTGCCGCAACCCTAGAAAGACATCGAGAGTTCTTTTTCAACCCGTCATGAGGCCCGATTCCCCTACCCTGACTTGAGAGCAATGACGCGCTCCCCCTTGCCCCGCCCATGGAGACCTGACTTCCCTGTTGCCACACGAGAGGCTACCTGAACTCCCCGTCGTACCTCGTGAGAAACCCCACACTGGCGCCGCAGCTCGAGAAAACCCACGAGACGCCCCCGTCATCTCGAGATGTGGGCCTTCTTTTCCTGCATGGCCTGGAGAGCAATCCCGAGTCCTCTCTCCAAACTGAAGAGGAGCGTTGACTCCGTTTAGACCACTCAGTGGGCTCCAAGAGATACGCGTCGCAACTCGAGAGGATAGCCGAGTCCTTGCCTTCCCCTCGAGACGAGGCCTAACTCCCCGGGTGAGCCTGTAATGCAAACCCGAGATCCCTGTCGCCCTTGGAGAGGATCACTGGGTCCTGAACACAAGGCTAGATGAGGTCGCTTTTGCCCTGCAGTAACTCGAGAGCACTCCCCAGCTTTCCCTCGCAACCCGAATGGAAGATTGGACCTCCCTGGGCCAACACAAGAGGAAGCCTGAATTCCCAGTAGTAATTCGAGAATTCCGCCTCAACTTGAGAAAAACCACGTGGTTCCCCCGTCATTGCAAGATGAGGCCCTTGCCCGCTCCAGCGTCTCAAGAGTAGTCCCACGTTCTGTCTTCAAGTGCGAAATGATATTTGGCACCCTTAATGCTACCCCAAAAGTTCCCCGACATACGGGTCGCACTAGAGGGGAACACCGAGGTTCCTGGCACCACTTCATCTGAGCACCTTCTCCCCTCCTGATCGCGAAAGGAGGGTCAATTCCCCTGCTTTGTCTGCAAGGGGTTCCCGACCTTCTCCACGCACCTCAGATGAGGCTGTCTCACGAGAAAATTCGAGACGTAGCCTCGATGGTGGTGCCACATGCCGAAAGACCGCGATTTCCCGATCCGCTCTTGATAAGAACGCGATGCCCAGACACCTATTCGAAGATAGTGTGGATGAAGGCACAACACGAAGGGGCACTGACACCCCCGTGCATCGCCCGGAAAAGACCGCAGGTTACTCATACAGCTCAACAAGTGCCTGTCACCCAGTGAACAACTCGAGATGCAAGCGGAGGTCCATTCCTGCACACAAGACAAGGCCTGACTCACCTCTCCCAACTATGCAGGGGGCTGCGATCGGAATCAGAAATGGAGAGGAACCCTGAGGTTCCTGCCTCCCCTCGAGATGAGGCCCCCTTCCATTTCACCAAACCCAGTGGAGTCCCGAGAGGTCTTTCCCAACTCCACAGTATCCCTGACTTCTCAGAGGCACCCGGAGAATCTCCCTGAGGTCACCGGCACAAGTCGAGGGAACCCAGGTATTCTTGCCAAGACCCGAGAGAGATCTTGAGAGTCCTTCAACGCGTCTAGAGGCCTGATTCCCCTACCATGACTCGAGAGCAATGACGCGCTCCCCCTCGCCACACGCATCGAGACCTAACTTCCCTGGCGCCACACAAGAGGCTCCCTGAGCTCCCCGTCGTACCTCCTGAGAAACCAACACAGGCGCTGCAGCTCGGTAAAACCACCGAGACCCCCCCCCCCGTCATCGTGAGATGAGGGCCTTCTTTTCCTGCATGTCCTGGAGTGCAATCCCGAGTCCTCTCTCCAAACTCCAGAGGAGGCTTGACTCCCTTTAGTCCACTCAGTGGGCTCCAAGAAATACCCGTCGCGACTCGAGAAGAGAGAGAAGTCCTTTGTTTCCCCTCGAGAGGACGCCTGACTCCTGGGTGAGTCTAGAATGCAACCCCAAGATCCCAGTCATCCCTTGAGAGGAACATTAGGTCCTAGACACAAGCCTGGATGAGGTTTCTTTTGCCCTGCATTGACTCGAGCGCAACCCCCAGCTCTCCCTCGCAACTCGAATGGAAGATTGGGCTTCCCTGGGCCAACACAAGAGGAAGCCAGAAATCCCCTTCGTAACTCGAGAATCCCGCCGCAACTCGAGAAAAACCACGTGTTTCCAACGTCATCCCAAGATGAGGCCCTTGCTGCTATGGCGTCTCAAGAAAAGAACCACGTTCCGTCTTGAAGTGCGAAACGGTACTTTGCACCCTTGATGCGACACCAAATGTTCCCGGACACGCCGGTCTCACTCGACAGGAACACCGAGGTTCCCGCACCACTTCATCTGAGCACCTTCTCCCCTCCTGTTCGAGACAGGAGGGTCTATTCCCCTGCTTTGTTTGGAAGGGGTTCCCCACATTCCCGGCGCACCTAAGGATGAGGCCGGTCTCACGAGTAAATTCGAGACATAGCGTCGTGGGTGGTGTCACATGCCGAAATACCCCGATTTCCCGGCCCACTCTTGAGAAGAACCCGATGCCCGGACACCTCTTCGAAGGCAACCCTGTGGACGAAGGCACAAAACGAAGGGTCACTGACACTCCCGTGCATCATTCGGTAAAAGCCGCAGGTTCCACACACAGCTCGACAAGAGGCCTGTCATCCCATGAACAACTCGAGAGGCAAGCAGAGTTCCATTCCTCCACTCAAGACGAGGCCTGACTCTCCGGTCCCAACTCTGAAGGGACCCTGCGATCGGAGTCCGAAATGGAGAGGAACCCTGAGGTTCCTGACTCCACTCGAGATGAGGCCCTCTTCCATTACACCAAAAACAGTGGAGGCCCGAGAGGCCCCTCCCAAATCCACAGTATCGCGACTTCTCAGAGGCACCCTTAGAAGCTCCCTGAGGTCACCGGCACAAGTCGAGGGAACACAGGGTTTCCTGACGCAACCCGAGAAAGACCTCGAAAATCCTCCTTCAACGCATCTTGAATCCCGATTCCCCTACCATGACTCGAGAGCAATGACGCATTCCCCCTCGCCACTCGCATGGAGACTTGACTTCCCTGGCGCCACACGAGAGGCTCCCTGAGCTCCCCGTCATACCTCGTGAGAAATCCCACACTGGCTCCCCAGCTCCAGAAAACCCACGAGACGCCTCCGTCATCGCGAGATGAAGGCCTTCTTTTCCTGCATGGCCTGGAGAGCAATCTCGAGGCCTCTCTTCAAACTCCACAGGAGGCCTGACTCCCTTTAGGCCACTCTGTGGGCTCCAAGAGATACCCGTTGGGACTCGAGAGGAGAGCGGAATTCTTTGCTTCCCCTATATACCAGGCCTGACTCCTCAGGTGAGTCTGGAATGCAACCCCGAGATCCCTGTCGCCCCTGGAGAGGAACATTAGGTCCTAGACACAAGCATAAATGAGGTCTCATTTGCCCTGAAGTGACTCGAGAGCAATCCCCTGCTCTCCCTCGCACCTCGAATGGAAGAATGGACTTCCCTGGGACAACACAAGAGGAAACCTGAATTCCCCGTCGTAATTCGAAAATCCCGCTGCAACTCGAGGAAAACCACGTGGTTCCCCCGTCATCGCAAGATGAGGCCCTTGCCAGCTACAGCGTCTCAGTAGAAGCCCTACGTTCCATCTTGAAGTTTAAAACGATAATTGGCAACCTTGATGTTAGCACAAAAGTTCCCCGACACCCTGGTCTCACTCGAGGGGAACACCAAGGTTCGGTGCACCGTTTGTTCTGAGCCCCTTATCCCCTCCTGATCGCGACGGGAGTGTCGATTACCCTGCTTTGTCTGGAAGGGGTTCCGGACCTTCCCGGCGCACCTCAGGATGAGGCCGGTCTCACGAGGAAATTCGAGACGTAGCCTTGTGGTTGGTGCCACACGCCGAAAGACCCCGATTTCCCTGTCTGCTCTTGATAAGACCCCAATGCTAGGACACCTCTTCGAAGGCAATCCTGTGGACGAAGGCACAAAACGAAGGGGTCTGACACCCTCCTGCATCGTTGGAAAAGCCCGCAAGTTCCACATACACATCGACAAGTGGCCTGTCACCCCGTGAACAACTCGAGAGGCAAGAGGAGTTAAATTCCTCCACACAAGACGAGGCCTGACTCTCCTGTCCCAACTCTGCATGGACACTGAGATCCGATTCAGAAATGGAGAGGAACCATGAGGTTCCTGCCTCAACTCGAGATGAGGCCCTCTTCTACTGCACCAAACCCAGTGGAGTTCGGAGCGGCCCCTCCCAACTGCACAGTATCCCTGACTTCTCAGAGGCACCCTGAAAAGCTCCCTGAGGTCACGGGCATAAGTCGACGGAACCCAGGGTTTCCTGCCGTAACCTGAGAAAAACCTCGAGAGTCCTTCTTCACACGTCTTGAGGCCCGATTCCCCTACCATGACTGGAGAAAAATGACGCGCTCCCCCTCGCCACGCGCATGAAGATCTGACTTCCCCGGCACCACATGAGAGGCTCCCTGAGCTCCCCATCGTACCTCGTGAGAAACCCCACACTGGCGCCGCAGCTCGAGAAAACCCACGAGACCCCCCTGTCATGGTGAAATGAGGGCCTTTCCTGCATGACCTGAAGAGCTATCCCGAATCCTCTCTCCAAACTCCAAAGGAGGCTTGACTCCCTTTAGGTCACTCAGTGGGCTCCAAGAGATACCCGTCGATACTCAGGAGGAGAGCGGTGTCCTTTGCTTCCCCTCGAGATGAGGCCTGACTACGAGGGTGAGTCTGGAATGCAACCCTGGATCCCTGTCGCCCCTGGAGAGGAACCTTAGGTCCTGGACAAAAGCCTAGATGAGGTCTCTTTGGCCCTGCAGTGACTCAAGCGCAACCCCTAGCTTTCCCTTGCAACTCGAATGGAAGATTGGCCTTTCTGAGCCAACACAAGAGGAAGCCTGAATTTCCAGTTGTAATTTGAGAAACCCGCCGCAACTCGAGAAAAATCACGTGGTTCCCCGTATTGCAAGATGAGGCCCTTGCCCCCTACAGCGTCTCAAGAGAAGTCTCACATTCCGTCTTGAAGTGCAAAACAGTACTTGGCACCCTTGATGCGACCCCAAAAGTTCCCCTATATACCGATCTCACTAGAGGGGACACTGAAGTTTCTGGCACCACTTCATCTGAGGCCTTTCTCCTCTCCTGATCGCGATAGGAGGGTCGATTCCACTGCTTTGTCTCGAAGGGATTCCCGACCTTCCCGGCACACCTCAGGATGAGGCCGGTCTCACGAGGAAATTCGAGAGGTAGCCTCGAGGGCCATACTACATGCCGAAAGACCCCGACTCCATGGTCCACTTTTGATCAAAACCAGACTCCTGGACACCTCTTCGAAGGCAAGCCTGTGGATGAAGGCACAACACGTAGGGGCACTGACACCCCGTGCATCTTCCGGAAAAACCCGCAGGTTCCTCACACAGCTCCACAAGTGGTCTGTCACCTCGTGAACAACTCGAGAAGCAAGCGGAGTTCCATTCCTCCACACAAGACGATGCCTGACTCTCCTGTCACAACTCTAGGGACCTTGCGCACCGAGTCAGAAATGGAGAGGAAGCCTGAGGTTCCTGCCTCCACTCAAGATGAGGCCCTTTTCCATTGCCACAAAACCAGTGGAGTCCCGAGAGGCCCGTCCCAAATCCACAGTATGCCTGACTTCTCAGAGGCACCCTGAGAAGCTCCCTAAGGTCACCGGCAGAAGTCGACGGAACCCAGGGTTTCCTGCCGCAACCCGAGAAAGACCTTGAGAGTCCTGCTTTAACGTGTCTTGAGGCCCGATTCCCGTATCATATCTCGAGAGCAATGCCGCGCTCCCCCTTGCCATGCGCATGGAGACCTGAATTCCCTGGTGCCACACGAAAGGCTCCCTGAGCTTCCCGTCGCACCTCGTCAGAAACCGCACACTGGCACCGCAGCTCGAGAAAACCAACAAGACGCCCCTGTCATCGCGAGATGAGGGTCTTCTTTTCCTGCATGGCCTGGAGAGCAATCCTGAGTCCTCTCTCCAAACTCCACAGGGGGCTTGACTCCCTTTAGGCCACTCAGTGGGCTCCAAGACACACCTGTGGTGACTCAAGAGGAGAGCGGGGTCCTTTGCTTCCCCTCGAGTCGAGCTCTGACTCCCAGGATGCGTCTGGAATGCAACCCCGAGATCGCTGTCGGCCCTGGAGAGGAATATTAGGTCCTGGACACAAGCCTAGATGAGGTCTCTTTTGCCCTGCAGTGACTCAAGAGCAAACCCCAGCTCTCCCTCGAAACTTGAATGGAAGATTGGACTTCCCTGGGCCAACACAAGAGGAAGCCTGAATTCCCCGTCGTAACTCGAGAATCCCGCCGCACCTTGAGAAAAACCATGTGATTCCCCCGTCATCCCAAGATGAGGCCCTTGCCCTCTACAGCGTGTCAAGAGAAGCCCCAAGTCCGTATTGAAGTGCAAAACGGTACTTGGCACCCTCGAAGTGACCCCAAAAGTTTCCCGACACACCGGTCCCACTCGAGGGGAACACCGAGGTTCCCGGCACGACTTCAACTGAGCCCTTTCACTCCTCCTGATCGTGACAAGATGGTCGATTCCCCTGCTTTGTCTGGAAGGGGTTCCCGATCTTCATGGCGCACCTCAGGATGACACCAGTCTAATGAAGAAATTCGAGACGTAGCCTCATGGATGGTGCCACGTTCTGAAAGACCCCGATTTCCTGCTCTGCTATTGATAAGAACCCGATGTCCGGACACCTCTTTGAAGGCAACCCTGTGGATGAAGGCACAACACGAAGGGGCACTGACCCCCTCATGCATCTTACGGAAAAAACCGAAGGTTCCACTCACAGCTCGACAAATGGTCTGTTATCCTGTGAACAACTCGAGAGGCAAGTGGAGTTCCATTCCTCCACACAAGACGAGGCCTGACTCTCCTGTCCCAACTCTTCAGGGACCCTGTGGTCGGAGTTTTAAATGGAGAGGAACCCTTAGGTTCCTGCCTCAACTCGAGATGAGAACCTTTGCCATTGCACCAAACCCAGTGGAGTTCCGAGAGCGCCTCCCAAGTCCACAGTATGCCTGACTTCTCAGAGGCACCCTGAGAAGCTCCCTGAGGTCACCGGTACAAGTCGAGGGAACCCAGGGTTTCCTGCCGCAACCTGAGAAAGACCTCGAGACTCCTTCTTCAACGCGTCTTGAGTCCCGATTTCCCTACCATGACTCGAGAGCATTTATGGGCTCCTCCTCATCACACGCATAGACACCTGACTTTCCTGGCGCCACACGAGAGGCTCCCGGAGCTCCCCGTCGTACCTCGTGAGAAAACTCATACTTGCGCTCCAACTCGAGAAAACCCACAAGACGCCCCCGTCATTGCGAGCTGAGGGCCTTCTTTCCTGTATGGCCTGGAGAGCAATCCCGAGTCCTCTCTCCAACTCCACAGAAGGCTTGACTCCCTGGAGGCCACTCAGTGGGCTCCAAGAGATACCTATCGCGACCCAGGAGAATATCAGAATCCTTTGCTTCCCCTCGAGCCGAGGCCTGACTCACTGGGTGAGTCTGGAATGCGTCCCCGTGATCCCTATCGCCCCTGGAGAGGAACATTAGGTCCTGGACACAAGCATAGATGAGGTCTATTTTGACCTGCCGTGAATTGAGAGCAATTCCCACCCAGCTCTCCCTGGCAACTCGAATGGAAGAATGGACTTCCCTGGGCCAACAGAAGAGGAAACCTGAATTCCCCGTCGTAAGTCAACAATCCCATCGCAACTCGAAAAAAACCACGTGGTTTCCCCTTCATCACAAGATGAGGCCCTTGCCCGCCACAGCGTCTCAAGAGAAGTCCCACGTTTCATCTTGAAGTTTGAAACAGTATTTGGCAAGCTTCGTGAGACCCCAAAAGTTCCCTGACATACCGGTCTCACTCAAGGGGAACACCGAGGTTCCCGGCACCACTTCATCTGAGCCCCTTCTCCCCTCCTGATCGCGACAGTAGGGTCGATTAACCTGCTTTGTCTGGAAGGCTTTCCCGACCTTCCAGGGGCACCTCAGCATGAGGCCCGTCTCACGAGGAAATTCGAGACGTAGCCTCGTGTGTGGTGCCGCATTCCAAAAGACCCCGATTTCCTGGTCTGCTCTTAATAAGAACCCGATGCCCGCACACCACTTCGAAGGCAACCCTGTGGATGAAAGCACATCACGAAGGGGCACTGACACCCCCGTGCATTGTCTGGAAAAAACCGCAGGTTCCACACACAGCTCGACAAGTGGCCTGTCACTCCTTGAACAACTCGAGAGGCAAGCGGAGTTCCATTCCTCCACACAAGACGAGGCCTGACTCTTCTGTCCCAACTCTGCAGGGACCCTGCAATCTGAGTCAGAAATGGAGAGGAACCCTGAGGTTCCTTCCTGATCTCGAGATTAGGCCCTCTTCCATTGCAGCAAACCCAGTGGAGTCCCGAGAGGCCTCTCCCAGCTCCATAGTATCCCTGACTTCTCAGAGGCACCCTGAGAAGCTACCTGAGGTCACAGGCACAAGTCGAGGGAACCCAGGGTTTCCTGCCGCAACCCGAGAAAGACCTCGAGCGTCCTTTTTCATTGCGTTGAGCCCTGATTCCACTACCATGACTCGAGAGCAATGACGTGCGCCCCCTCGCCACTCGTATGGAGACTTGACTTCCTTGACACCACACGAGAGGCTCCCTGAGCTCCCGGTCGTACCTTGTGAGAAACCCCACACTGGCACCGCAGCTCCAGAAAAACCACGAGACTCCCCCAACATCGCGAGATGAGGGCCTTCTTTTCCTGCATGGCCTGGAGAGCAATCCCGCGTGCTCTCTCCAAACTCCACAAGAGAGGTGCCAAGATTGCTGAGGAGTAGGACGGGGAGAACTCTTTCCCCCCCAAACAATTTCATCAAAATAGCATTTAAACGTCGAGTAAATTCCACAATACAACTTATGAATGCTGCCAGAGGACATCAGGCACCCATAAAAGAACCCAACTCTTGGAAAGTAGGTAGGAAAAAGTATAAAAGACAAAAAAAGAGACAAAAGAGGGAGGGAGGGATTTCCGTCCCGGGAAGATAGTCTTAAAAAGAGAAAAGTTTCCAAACACCAGGAAAGCTTTTCACTGCCAAATCTTTGCCAAGCTTTGGAAGCACAAAGGGCAACATAAGGGGGATAAAAATAAATAAACAATTAAAACTCGCAGATTGCAAGCCCTACGGTAACTCCCCCAGCCGCGAAGCAGTGCAGACGCCTGCTCACACCATTAGCAAGCAGGGGCTGGGCAGGGAGGCGCGGCGCGGGCTGCATCGCTTAGAGTAAGAATCTGGCCTGAATACCCTGAGCACTATCTGAACGAAATAACTTGGGCTAGCAAACCAGACTCTGGGATATCTACCACGCAAAAAGCCAGCCCTAACCTAAGACACCGCCAGGCCCGCACACGGAACAAAGGACTGAACAGAGATAGCCGGCTGCAGACCTTCCCCCTCCGGTGACAGGCAGCCAGAGCCAGAAGGGGGCAATTGCAGCCCCAGAGAGACATTATCTATAAAACTGTAAGCAGGCTTCTTTGCTAACTAAAACTTCTTGGGGATCTGGACGGTCAACATCTGCCTGAGAAGGTGCGCCTGTTTTACACCCAGATAACCGAGTGGCGGGGAGGCGATAAGTCACAACATTGGCGCTCGCCAAACACCTCATCACCTGAGCTGCTCGGACCTGGGAAGAGCACAAAACACAGGCCCAACCGAGTCTGTGCCTCTGAGGACTACCCGAGTGCCTGAACCTGAGCGGCTTGGACCTGGGAGGTGCATGCAGCCCAGGGCCAGCCTCGGATTGTTCCCGGTGGAACAACCTAGAGCCCGAGCAGTGTGGGCAGGGAGGCTACACGTGCCGTGAGCGGGGGCAGACCCAGTGTGGCTGAGGCACTGCGAGCGCACGCCAGTGTTATTTGTTTGCAGCATCACTCCCTCCCTCCCTCCCCACAGCGCAACTGAACAAGTGAGCCTAAAAAAAAAAAGTGTCCTCCACCGTCCCCTTTGTGTCAGGGCGTAAACCAGACACTGAAGAGACCAGCAAACAAAAGAAGCTATAACAGAGGGAAACGCCTTGGAAGCTACAGGCAATAGATTAAAACCCTGTGGTTACTAGGACTACATAGGAAGGCGCCTATAGATCTTGAGAAATATAAGTCGGACCAAGGAACTAGCCAAAAATGAACCGAACCCACGATACTCACAACAAAACCAGAGAAAGTCCTAGATATATTTTTATGATCATTCTTACTTTTTTTTATTTTTTTTAATTTTAAGTTCTCTATTGTTCATTTAATTTTCACTTTTATAACCTATTACTTTGCAAAAAAAAAAGACCCTATTTTTTTCTTCTTCAGCAAACTTCATATATATATATATATATATATATATATATATATATATATAATAATTTTTTGACCTTGTTTTTTTGTTTTGTTTTTTTTTTCTTCTTTTCTTTAACATTGTATTTTTGAAATTCCAAACTGTACTCTAGATTTTTAATTTATGCTTTTTGATATTTGATATCAATTTTGTACCTGTAGTTTCTTTATAATTTTTGCGACATTGCTTGTTTTTGTTTGTTTGTTTTCTCTTTAGTTTTCTTCTTCCTTTTTTTTAACATTGTATTTTTGAAATTCCAAACTCTACTCTAGATTTTTAATTTTTGCTTTTTGGTATTAGTTATCAATTTTGTACCTGTATTTTCTTGATAATTTTTGCGACCTTGTTTGTTTTTCTTTGTTCGTTTTTTCTCTCTTTCTTTTCCTTCTTCTTTTCTTTAACATCGTATTTTTGAAATTCCAAACTCTACTCTAGATTTTTAATTTTTGCTTTTATGTATTTGTTACCAATTTTGTACCTTTAAGAACCCAATCTTCAGTACCCATTTTTCACTAGGGAGCGAGATTACTGGCTTGACTGCTCTCTCTCCCTTTGGACTCTCCTTTTTCTCCACCAGGTCGCCTGTGTCTCCTCCCTAACCCCTCTCTACTCTACCCAACTCTGTGAATTTCTGTGTATTCCAGACGGTGGAGAACACTTAGGGAACTGATTACTGGCTGGATCTGTCTCCCTCCTTTTCATTCCCCCCTTTTATCCTTCTGGCCACCTCTGTCTCCTTCCTCCTTCTTCTCATCTCTGTATAACTCTGTGAACATCTCTGAGTGGTCCAGTTGTGGAGTGCACATAAGGAAGTGACTACTGGCCAGCCCACTCTCTCCACTATTGATTCCACCTGATCTCATTTGGGTCACCTCTAACTCCCTCCTCCCTCTTCTCTTCTCCATGTAATGCTGTGAACCTTTCTGAGTGGCCCTCACAGTAGAGAAACTTTTCTTCTTTAACGTAGATGTTTTATCATTGGTGCTGTATAGAAGGAGAAGTTTTGAAACTACTCTAAAAGTAAGACAGATAACTGGAAGCAGGAGGCTTAAGTCCAAACCCTGACTCCAGGGAACTCCTGACTCCAAGGAACATTAATTGACAGGAGCTCATCAAATGCCTCCATACCGACACTGAAATCAAGCACCACACAAGGGCCAACAAGTTCCAGGGCAAGACATACCAAGCCAATTCTCCAGCAACAAAGGAACGCAGCCCTGAGCTTCAAGATACAGGCTGCCCAAAGTCACCCCAAAACCACAAACATCTCATAACTCATTACTGGACACTTCATTGCACTCCAGAGAGAAGAAATACAGCTCCACCCACCAGAACACGGACACAAGCTTCCCTAACCAGGAAACCTTGACAAGACACCTGTACAAACCCACACACAGCGAGGAAATGCCACAGTAAAGAACTCCACAAGTGCCAGAATACAGAAAGGACACCCCAAACTCAGCAATTTAAACAAGATGAGACAGAGGAATACCCAGCAGATAAAGGAACAGGATAAATGCCCACCAAACCAAACAAAAGAGGAAGAGATAGGGAATCTACCTGATAAAGAATTCCGAGTAAGGATAGTGAAATGGATCTAAAATCTTGAAATTAAAATGGAATCACAGATAAATAGCCTGGAGACAAGGATTGAGAAGATGCAAGAAAGGTTTAACAAGGACCTAGAAGAAATAAAAAAAGAGTCAATATATAATGAATAATGCAATAAATGAAATTAAAAACACTCTGGAGGCAACAAATAGTAGAATAACAGAGGCAGAAGATAGGATTAGTGAATTCGAAGATAGAATGGTAGAAATAAATGAATCAGAGAGGATACATGAAAAACGAATTAAAAGAAATGAGCACAATCTCAGAGACCTCCAGGACAATATTAAACGCTACAACATTCGAATCATAGGGGTCCCAGAAGAAGAAGACAAAAAGAAAGACCGTGAGAAAATACTTGAGGAGATAATAGTTGAAAACTTCCCTAAAATGGGGAAGGAAATACTCACTCAAGTCCAAGAAACCCAGAGAGTCCCAAACAGGATAAAGCCAAGGCGAAACCCCCCAAGACACATATTAATCACATTAACAAAAACCAAACACAAAGAACAAATATGAAAAGCAGCAAGGGAAAAACAACAAATAACACACAAGGGAATTGCCATAAGGATAACAGCTGATCTTTCAATAGAAACTCTTCAAGCAAGGAGGGAATGGCAAGACATACTTAAAATGATGAAAGAAAATAACCTACAGCCCAGATTATTGTACCCAGCAAGGATCTCATTCAAGTATGAATGAGAAATCAAAAGCTTTTCAGACAAGCAAAAGCTGAGAGAATTCTGCACCACCAAACCAGCTCTCCAACAAATACTAAACAGGAAACACAAAAACGGTGTATAAATTCAAACCCCAAACAATAAAGTAAATGGCAATGGGATCATACTTATCAGTAATTACCTTAAACGTAAATGGGTTGAATGCTCCAACCAAAAGACAAAGACTGGCTGAATGGATACAAAAACAAGACCCCTACATATGTTGTCTACAAGAGACCCACCTCAAAACAGGGGATACATACAGACTGAAAGTGAAGGGCTGGAAAAAGATTTTCCATGCAAATAGGGACCAAAAGAAAGCAGGAGTAGCGATACTCATATCAGATAAAATAGACTTTAAAACAAAGGCTGTGAAAAGAGACAAAGAAGGTCACTACATAATGATCAAAGGATCAATCCAAGAAGAAGATATAACAATTATAAATATATATGCACCCAACGTGGGAGCACCACAGTATGTAAGACAAATGCTAACAAGTATGAAAGGAGAAATTAACACTAACACAATAATAGTTGGAGATTTTAATACCCCACTCACACCTATGGATAGATCAACTAAACAGAAATTTAACAAGGAAACACAAACTTTAAATGATACAATAGACCAGTTAGACCTAATTGATATCTATAGGACATTTCATCCCAAAACAATGAATTTCACCGTTTTCTAAAGTGCACATGGAGCCTTCTCCAGGATAGATCACATCCTGGGCCATAAAGCTAGCATTGGTAAATTCAAAAAAATAGAAATCATTCCAAGCATCTTTTCTGACCACAATGCAGTAAGATTAGATCTCAATTACAGGAGAAAAACTATTAAAAATTCCAACATATGGAGGCTGAACAACACGCTGCTGAATAACCAACAAATCACAGAAGAAATCAAAAAAGAAATCAAAATTTGCATAGAAACGGATGAAAATGAAAACACAACAACCCAAAACTTGTGGGACACGGTAAAAGCAGTCCTAAGGGGAAAGTTCATAGCAATACAGGCACACCTCAAGAAACAAGAAAAAAGTCAAATAAATAAACTAACTCTACACCTAAAGCAACTAGAAAAGGAAGAAATGAAGAACCCCAGGGTTAGTAGAAGGAAAGGATTCTTAAAAATTAGAGCAGAAATAAATGCAAAAGAAACAAAAGAGACCATAGCAAAAATCAACAAAACCAAAAGCTGGTTCTTTGAAAGGATAAATAAAATTGACAAACCATTAGCCAGACTCATCAAGAAACAAAGGGAGAAAAATCAAATCAATAAAATTAGAAATGAAAATGGAGAGATCACAACAGAAAACACAGAAATACAAAGGATCATAAGAGACTACTATCAACAATTATATGCCAATAAAATGGACAACGTGGAAGAAATGGACAAATTCTTAGAAAAGTACAACTTTCCAAAACTGGACCAGGGAAGAACTAGAAAATCTTAACAGACCCATCACAAGCACGGAAATGGAAACTGTAACCAAAAATCTTCCAGCCAACAAAAGCCCAGGTCCAGACGGCTTCACAGCTGAATTCTACGAAAAATTTAGAGAAGAGCTAACACCTATCCTGCTCAAACTCTTCCAGAAAATTGCAGAGGAAGGTAAACTTCCAAACTCATTCTATGAGGCCACCATCAGCCTAATACCAAAACCTGACAAAGATCCCACAAAAAAAGAAAACTACAGGCCAATATCACTGATGACATAGATGCAAAAATCCTTAACAAAATTCTAGCAATCAGAATCCAACAACACATTAAAAAGATCATACACCATGACCAAGTGGGCTTTATCCCAGGGATGCAAGGATTCTTCAATATCCGCAAATCAATCAATGTAATACACCACCTTAACAAATTGAAAAATAAAAACCATATGATTGTCTCAATAGATGCAGAGAAAGCCTTTGACAAAACTCAACATCCATTTATGATAAAAACTCTCCAGAAAGCAGGAATAGAAGGAACATACCTCAACATAATAAAAGCTATATATGACAAACCCACAGCAAACATTATCCTCAATGGTGAAAAATTGAAAGCATTTCCTCTAAAGTCAGGAACTAGACAAGGGTGCCCACTTTCACCATTACTATTCAACATAGCTTTGGAAGTTTTGGCCACAGCAATCAGAGCAGAAAAAGAAACAAAAGGAATCCAAATTGGAAAAGAAGAAGTAAAACTCTCACTGTTTGCAGATGACATGATGCTCTACATAGAAAACCCTAAAGACTCCACCAGAAAATCACTAGAACTAGTCAATGACTATAGTAAAGTTGCAGGATATAAAATCAACACACAGAAATCCCTTGCATTCCTATACATTAATAATGAGAAAACAGAAAGAGAAATTAAGGAAACAATTTCATTCACCATTGCAACGGAAAGAATAAAATACTTAGGAATATACCTACCTAAAGAAACTAAAGACCTATATATAGAAAACTATAAAACACTGGTGAAAGAAATCAAAGAGGACACTAATAGGTGGAGAAATATACCATGTTCATGGATTGGAAGAATCAATATAGTGAAAATGAGTATACTACCCAAGGCAATTTATAGATTCAATGCAATCCCTATCAAGCTACCAACAGTATTCTTCACAGAGCTAGAACAAATAATTTCACAATTTGTATGGAAATACAAAAAACCTCGAATAGCCAAAGCGATCTTGAGAAAGAAGAATGGAACTGGAGGAATCAACCTACCTGATTTCAGGCTCCGCTACAAAGCCACAGTTATCAAGACAGTATGGTACTGGCACAAAGACAGAAATATAGATTAGTGGAACGAAATAGAAAGCCCAGAGATAAATCCACACACATATGGACACCTTATCTTTGACAAAGGAGGCAAAAATATACAATGGATTAAAGACAATCTCTTTAACAAGTGGTGCTGGGAAATCTGGTCAACCACTTGTAAAAGAATGAAACTAGAACACTTTCTAACACAATACACAAAAATAAACTCAAAATGGATTCAAGATCTAAACGTAAGACCAGAAACTATAAAACTCCTAGAGGAGAACATAGGCAAAACACTCTCTGAAATACATCACAGCAGGATCCTCTATGACCCACCTCCCAGAATATTGGAAATAAAAACAAAAATAAACAAATGGGACCTAATTAACCTTAAAAGCTTCTGCACATCAAAGCAAACTATTAGCAAGGGGAAAAGACAGCCTTCGGAATGGGAGAAAATAATAGGAAATGAAGCAACTGACAAACAACTAATCTCAAAAATATACAAGCAACACCTACAGCTCAACTCCAGAAAAATAGATGAGCCAATCAAAAAATGGGCCAAAGAACTAAATAGACATTTCTCCAAAGAAGACATACAGATGGCTAACAAACACATGAAAAGATGCTCAAAATCACTCATTATCATAGAAATGCAAATCAAAACCACTATGAGGTACCATTTCACGCCAGTCAGAATGGCTGCAATCCAAAAGTCTACAAATAATAAATGCTGGAGAGGGTGTGGAGAAAAGGGAACCCTCTTACACTGTTGGTGGGAATGCAAACTAGTACAGCCACTATAGAGAACAGTGTGGAGATTCCTTAAACAACTGGAAATAGAACTGCCTTATGATCCAGCAATCCCACTGCTGGGCATACACACTGAGGAAACCAGAAGGGAAAGAGACACGTGTACCCCAATGTTCATCGCAGCACTGTTTCTAATAGCCAGGACATGGAAGCAACCTAGATGTCCATCAGCAGATGAATGGATAAGAAAGCTGTGGTACATATACACAATGGAGTATTACTCCACCATTAAAAAGAATAGAATGAATCAGTTCTAATGAGGTGGATGAAACTGGAGCCTATTATACAGAGTGAAGTAAGCCAGAAAGAAAAACACCAATACAGTATACTAACGCATATATATGGAACTTTGAAAGACGGTAACAATAACCCTGAGTACGAGACAGCAAAAGAGACACTGAGGTATAGAAGAGTCTTATGGACTCTGTGGGAGAGGGAGAAGGTGGGAAGATTTGGGAGAATGGCATTGAAACATGTAAAATATCATGTATGAAAAGAGTTGCCAGTCCAGGTTTGATGCATGACACTGGATGCTTGGGGCTAGTGCACTGGGACGACCCAGAGGGATGCTATGGGGGGGAGGAGGGAGGAGGGTTCAGGATGGGGAGCACATGTATACCTGAGGCGGATTCATTTTGATATTTGGAAAAACTAATACAATTATGTAAAGTTTAAAAATAAAATAAAATTAAAAAAAAATCCACAGGAGGCTTGACTCCCTTTAGGCCACTCAGTGGTCTCCAAGAAATACCCGTCGGGACTCGAGAGCAGAGCAGAGTCCTTTCCTTCCTCTCGAGATGAGGTCTGACTCCTCGGGTGCGTCTAAAATGCAACCCCGAGATCTCTGTTGCCCCTGGAGAGGAACATTAGGTCCTGGACACAAGCTTAGATGAGGTCTCTTTTGCCCTGAAGTGACTCGAGAGCAATCCCTAGCTCTCTCTCGCAACTCCAATGGAAGATTGGACTTCCCTGGGCCAACACAAGAGGAAGCCTGAATTCCCCATCGTAACTCGAGAATCCCGCCGAAACTCGAGAAAAACCACATGGTTACCCTGTCATCGCAAGATGAGGCCCTTGCCCGCTACAGCGTCTAAAGAGAAGTCCCAGGTTTCTTCTTGAAGTGTTTTCACACTTCAAGTGTGAAAACTTGGCACCCTTGATGCGATTCCAAAAGTTCCCCGACACCCTGGTCTCTCTCGAGGGGAACACCGAGGTTCCCGGTACGACTTCATCTGAGCCACTTCTCCCCTCCTGATTGCGACTGGAGGGTCGACTCCCATGCTTTGTCTGGAAGGGGTTCCCAACCTTCCCGGCGCACCTCAGGATGAGGCCGGTCTAACGAGAATATTTGAGACGTAGCTTCATGGGTGGTAACACATGCTGAAAGACCCCGATTCCCCGGTCCACTCTTGATAAGAACCCGATGCCCGGACACCTCTTGAAAGGCAACCCTGTGGAAGAAGCCACAACACGAAGGGGCACTGACACCCTCGTGCATCGTCCGGAAAAACCCGCAGATTCCAAACACAGTTCGACAAGTTGCCTGTCACCCCGTGAATAACTCGAGAGGCAAGCGGAGTTCCATTCCTCCTTACAAGACGAGGCCTGACTCTCCTGTCCCAACTCTGCAGGGACCCTGCGATCAGAGTCAGAAATGGAGACGAACCCTGAGGTTCCTGCCTCCACTCGAGATGAGGCCCTCTTCTATTACACCAAACCCAGTGGAGTCCCGAGAGGGCCCTCCCAACTCCAGGGTATCCCTGACTTCTCAGAGGCACACTGAGAAGCTCCCTGAGGCCACCGGCACTAGTCGAGGGAACCCAGGGTTTACTGCCGTGACCCAAGAAACACCTTGAAAGTCCTTCTTTAACGGTTCTTGAGGCCCGATACACCTTCCATGACTCTAGAGCAATGACGCGCTCCCCCTCGCAATGCGCATGGAGACCTGACTTCCCAAGCGCCACATGAGAGGCTCCCTGAGCTCCCCGTAGTACCTCATGAGAAACCCCACACTGGCGCTGCAGCTCGAGAAAACCCACGAGACGCCCCCTTCATCGCGAGATGATGGCCTTCTTTTCCTGCATGGCCTGGAGAGCAATCACGAGTCCTCTCTCCAAACTCCACAGGAGGCTTGACTCCCTTTAGGCCACTCAGTGGGCTCCAAGAGATACCCGTCGCAACTCGAGAGGAGAGTGGAGTCCTTCGCTTCCCCTCGAGACAAGGACTGACTCCCCGGGTGCATCAGGAAAGCAACCCCGAGATCCCTGTCCCCCCTGGAGACGAACATTATGTCCTGGACACAAGCCTAGATAAGGTCTCTTTTGCCCTGCAGTAACTCAAGCGCAATCCCTAGCTCTCCCTCGCAACTCGAATGGAAGACTGGACTTCCCTGGGCCAACACAAGAGGAAGCCTGAATTTCCTGACCTAACTCGAGAATCCCGCCACAACTCGAGAAAAACGACGTGGTTAACCCGTCACCACAAGATGAGGCCCTTGCCAGCTACAGCGTCTCAAGAGAAGTCTCACGTTCCATCTTGAAGTTTGAAACGGTACTTAGCACCTTTGATGTGACTCCAAAAGTTCCCCGACATCCCAGTTTTACTCGAGGGGAACATCGAGGTTCCCGGCACCACTTCATCTGAGCCCCTTCTCCCCTCCTGATCGGGACAAGAGGGTCGATTCACTTGCTTTGTCTGAAAGGGTTACCGACCTTCCTGGTGCACCTCAGGTTGAGGTCCGTCTCAAGAAGAAATTCGAGACGTAGGCTTGTGGGTGGTGCCACATGCCGAAAGACACTGATTTCCTGGTCTGCTCTTGATAAGAATCTGAAGGCTGGATACCTCTTCGAAGGCAACCCTGTGTATGAAGGCAAAAAACGAAGGGGAACTGACACCCCCATGCATCGTCCGGATAAAACCGCAGGTTCCACACACAGCTCGACAAGTGGCCTGTTATCCGGTGAACAACTCGAGAGTCCAGTGGAGTTCCATTCCTCCACACAAGACGAGGCCTGACTCTCCTGTCCTAACTCTGTAGGGACTCTGTGTTCAGAGTCAGAAATGGAGAGCAACCCTGAGGTTCCTGCTTCAAATCGAGATGAGGCCCTCTTCTGACAAGGTCCAGCCTCGGCTGGTCCAGGGTTTTCGAAGGGGAGACAGAGTAGGCGACCTATTGATTTATTTATCGAAGATATAAAGAGTAATAGAATGAGGATAGCTCAGTAGGAAAATTTAGTGGAGAAAAGAAGCTGAGTAGCTTGGTTTATGCGGAAAATCAGTATAACCCGTGACACCAGGTTAGCTCTGACCACGGAGGCCGCAGGCTCCCTCTCGAATAGCGAAAAGTGCCCCACCTTAGACACCTTCTCAAGTGGTCTTCGAAGCCCAGGCAAATAAATGGTCGCAGAGGATATCCGCGCTCCAGATGGACACTCATCTGAAAATTGAGGGGAAGAATGACATTAGGAGACTAAGCGTTGGCAATCAAGGCCCGTAGCTTTATTTTCAACAGGGGTTTTTATACCCTAAGTTACACATAGAGGATAATGGGGATGCAAAGACAGCAGCCTTTGATCCTTATCAAAAACCAGAGTTTCTCTCCTGCAAATGTATCGTATACAAATGGTTTAGGTGATTTACATCATCTTCTAGCCAGAAGACCTATTAACATTTTATGACTCTTGACAAAGACTTATCAACCGTAAGAGTTATTTTCTCTAAGAGTAATTATTTTAAGGTTTGGCCCCATCTTTCGAAGATAAAATTGCATTCCTATAGGGCAGATGTGTAATGGGATTACAACAAAGGAAATAATTTATTACCTTAAGGGTCTAAAGTTAGTAACACCAAGGCCACTACTTATTTCTTCTACATACCAACTATATTAATTAATACACATTCAAGGATACAATTCAGGGGATGTGGAAACTTGGCAACAAGCATTGGTTCATCAATGAAATCTTTTACTAGTTTTATTCTGACAGTTTCTAACTCTCTGAGAGGCTCTAAGCTATTTGAATATCTTAAGCTTCCCGTGCCTCTCGAGGCTCGGAGACTGTAAACAATTGTATGCATTGCTTGAGGAGACCGGGTAAACTTGTCAGGCGAGTTAGAGAGCCATCTGACGTGTTTGGATTTAAACACTCCTAATTGCCCAGGAACTTTATTAATTGGAGCTGTAAGTTAGCTCTTTGACAGAGAGAGTGAGATGGTGGTGGGGGACAGCCCCCAGTAAAATCAGAGGGGAGAGCACAAAGCAATAAAGTAGGCAGACTCTGGTTTTGGGGGGTAGATGCTCAAGAATATCCGGGAGGACTCCCGAGGCTCGATCCCGCCTTTGTGTATGCCCAGCCTCCTTCCTCATGACCTTTGTCACGAGTGGAATGTCTCTCGCCGGCTCCCGGCATCTCCCCGTTTTGTATTTCTTAAAACAGCCAGATGTAGCTCAGTCGCGAGCCTCTGAATACTCTGCCGAAGAATCCTGAAAATACAAGGAAGAATGATTATGAGAAGCAGAATTAAAGCACCCACCGCAGCATAGCTAAAGACATTAGACAGAATATTCTTTCCTGAGATGTAGTTAGGGAAAGTATGGAAGAAATCATTTGCTGTTCCAGCAGCAGTAAAATCTAATCGGGAGTGCTCCATGGTTGCTATTTGATAGTGAAGTTTCCCTACGTCTCAACCAATGTCAGAGCTGTTCCAGATACCTGAAATATGGTTTTGAATCTTTTCCCATTCAAAATCTGTCTCATTTACTTTCAGGGGTGTTCCACATATCCACCGATAGTCAGCATGACAAGACAATGCCATTTTCACCTTTAAAGCCTGCAATTCAGTCCCAATATGTATTACTGCTTCCTCTAGGGCGTCTACCCTCATTTCTAATTTTCTCTCTATAGCTTCCTGTGTTGCCAATGTTAAAGAAACATTTTTGGACATAGAATCAACATATTGAGCAGTATGTACTTGTTGAGTCAATGATATTTCTGCCACAGTAACAGAAGTGATTGCACTTATCAAAGCTGCTGTTCCCAAGATAAGTAAGCCCACAAACCGTCGTGTTTGCATTAAATCCTGTAGTTGTTGTAATACAGCAAGACCATAATTCAATAAGTGGTTACATCATAAGATAAGGTGGATGTTGTAGCATTACAAAGGAGCAAACATTATATTGAGGGTTTAAACAAGATGAACCAGGGAGCAGCTGTAGGCGTCAGCCCGGGGGAGCAGTGTCCCCAGCATCAGGAGGCAGAACGCGAGCGGCAGGCTGTGGGCCAAGGCACCTATGGTGGGCGGAGGGGCAGGGTTCGTGGTTTAGGGCTAGCCGCCACCGCTTGGGCTCAGGGCGGTCCCCTCTCGCCGGTGGGGCCACGCTGGTCTGGACGGCACTCCGCGGGCGCGCTTTCCTCTCTGGCCCTCACTCGCTGCACAGACTTCTTTGCTCTAGGTCACGGGGTGCAGAGAGGTGGGTGCGAGGCGCTGCTGGTGGCGCGGAGGCGAGAGCTGGCTGGGGGAGGGGGAGCGAGCGAGTGCGCGCGCCGCGAACCTGGTCTTTGGGGAATGTGACATGACGAATTTGTCTGAGATCCAAACCGGAGAATCTGCATTCTGTAGAAATATACAAGCATACCCTCTCCCACAAGTTAGCAACACATCTGGCCTTTTTCACTCTCCCGTAAGGAGGCCTTTTTACTTGACCAGGGGCCGAGTCGTAGCCTGTAATTCAGGCATCTAGTGTCTCATCATTGTAGTCTGCCCCTGTGTGTTTACGTTTAAGTGATTAATTACAATTGGAACATAACTTCACTATTTGTCTAGCTGTTTCCCTATGGATATGTTAATTTAGGTCTAATGTTTAGTTTAGGTCTCTGTATAAATTTAAGTAATAAATGTATAACCTCCTTATCTCATTTTGGTATACAGGTATACAGATATACCTAAATGCAAAATGCATTTATATATGTATTTATATATGGCAACAAGTATAAAGTTATTGACATATAATATATATAAATCAATATACTTGAATTAATCTTTATAATTAATATATTAATTAATATATATTACAACAATACAACACATACACAGCTAATACCAACCAACACAAACCAATATACTGTAATAATACATGTCACACATTTATAATTATACAGTATATAGAACATATATCATCACAGCACATCAATCCATACCAATTAATATCAGCCACACACACATTATATTACTGCCATATATATTTAATTATACAGTATATATATGTGTGTGTGTATATAGTATACATATTAATTTATATACAAATTAATTAAGTATAGATCTATAAATAGAATTAGGTGTACCTTTATTATATTTTATTTATACCCATACCTAATTAGGCAAACTGTAATTAGGCAAATACATTTATATTATGTATTTATAACAATATATAAAGTATTGTTAAATGTACCACCTGTACAGCATCTCCACCCCACATACCACTTTCTCTAATCCCACCAACTCATTTTCAGTATTATGTGTTGGCCAGGAGCTGGGCCAGTCTTTCCCAGCAATGTTAAGAGACGTCTGTTCCTGTGTCTAATAGCCCTGGCGTTTTATTCTCTTGAAGTAAAAGATCTTTTAAAGGCCTTGGAACTGTAATTTCCTGCACCCAAAAGGCTAGATCACTAGATCCAAATGTTTTGTGGCTCTTAGATTGAGAAGTCAAGTTTTTCCTTGTCTGATAGTAAGGTAAAAGTAAAAGCTGTGTTACTCTTTGACCTTTATTAATTTGTACAGTTTTGATAGGCAGTGAGATCAAGACTTTAATTTCTCAATATCATCAGAATCTACTACACCATGCACCAGCGAAATTTCTTTTCTTTCTTTTTTTTTTTATTTAATTTTTTTTTAAAAGAAAGCGAGCTACGACCCAGGACAAATCTTACACTGTCCTCAGATAGGGGGCCAGCCACTCCGGTTGGAATTGGAGTAAGCGGCACATCAGGGGTTAATATTGTTATTAAATCTCCTTGCCTTTTCGCTTTTCTCCTAGCCTGGGTGAGACCCCCCTGAGGGAGTTTTCTCCAAGGAGCACACTCTGCATATTGTGTACTAAAAGCTCCTTTGTTTAAAAAACTTTTTATCTTCCTCAGTCTTAGGCAACACTTTGGGAGGCTTTGGGGGCAAAGTGGGGAACTCCTGGGTCCTGGGAGGCACAATCGAAGGCGGTGGCAGTCGCCTTAAATCAGAAAGTGGTGGATAAGTTTTTTAAAGGTTTGTGCAGAGGGGGAGGGAGCTCACCAGGGCTCTCGGCCGCAGCGTCCTGTAAGCCCTCTCCTTCCTCGGGAGGTAGACCACTTTCTCCCTCCTTTTTTTTTTTTCTTCAATGGCAGAAAATATGATCTGTGCAGTAAATGGAGACTCACCACCATCCACCTCTATAGCCTCCCCCATAGTCTATTTAACAGCCTCGTGACGGAGGTCCAGGACATTTCTAATCATATTCCACAGTCAATAAATATTTGTCTATTCTTAGATGCAGAGAAATCCATTTTTAATTTTTTTTTTAATTTTAGAGAATATTTTTATTTATTTTGTAACCTCTTTACCCTGGCTAAACTGCAGAGGGGACTAGAAAAGAAGCCTCAAGGTGAGGATCAAGTTCATCCTTGGGACTAGAGAAAATCCTTCTCCAGGAAACTCCTAGCGGTGGCCCTTTACCCCGACATGGAGGAGGAGGCATAGGGGGATGGGAGCGTCCCGAAGTTTTCCTCTTCTGTTCCGGAGATCCTTTAACTGTTTGGTAACTAAATCTTACGAACTGTCTGATCGGGGATGTTTCCCTCAACCTCCTAGGAGCGGATGGTCTGATTAGGGATGTTTTCTTAAACTTTTAGGAGCATCTTTAGCTTAAAAAAAAAAAAATCCTCATCAGAATGGCATCGAGCTGCTGTTTCCTCTAAACCTTTTTCAAATTGAGGGGAGAGCTGATCTTTCTTTTCATCCCTATCTTTTACATGCTCATTGGCAGTCATAGCGGCTAGCCATTCATTTAGCTGTCGATAGCTAGGTATAGCCTCTTCATTTTCACTTTTCTTTATAACAGGTACCTTTTCAGATTTGCTTTTTTGTTTAACAGGTACTTTTCCAACTTTACTTTCCTCTTTAACAGGTACCTTTTCAAATTCATGAGCTGGATCTAAAACATCTCTAGTCATATTCCACAGAGGAAAGTTGTAAGTAGGGATTTTTTCCAAAACTTGCTGAGCACAATAAGCTCTTAGCTGTTTTCCTAGTTTTTTCAAGATATCGAGGTTAACAGTGCCTTGTTGTAGAAACCAAGGGCAGTGGTCTTGTACAAATGTAAAAAATGATTGAATGGAAGATTTTTTAACCTTGATTCTTCTTTTACTTAATAACTGTAAAATTACTCCTATAAAGAGCTGTCTTTCATTTGATTCAGTGTTGCCCATGTCAGAAACTTAAGGATAGTAAAAGATTTTGCTTTTAGCTATCTAAAGATTAGGCCTTTTTTGTCAGCCTTTTTAGAAACCGTTTTTTCTCTCTAACTCTTCAACACTTCCCACTCCTCTCGCCCTGTCTATTCTACAGGGGGATCTGCAGCCCCCTAAGTGGGATCCTATCTGTCCCCAAAACTGAACACTGGGGGAATGGGGTTGGGGATTTACCTTCGAAATGCCTGTCTCGGGCGCCACCTGCAGAGGTCCAGCCCCAGCTGATCCAGGGTATTCGAAGGGAAGATGGAGTAGGCGACCTATTTATATATTTATTTATTCATCAAAGATATAAAGAGTAATAGAATGAGGATAGCTCAGTAGGAAAATTCAGTGGAGAAAAGCAGCTGAGTAGCTTGGTTTACGCGGAAAATCAATATAACCCGTGACACCAGGTTAGCTCTGACCACGGAGGCTGCAAGTGCCCTCTAGAATAGAGGAAGGTGCCCCACCTTAGACACCTTATCGAGTGGGTCTTCGAAGCCCAGGCAAATAAATGGTCGCAGAGGATATCCGCGCTCCAGATGGACACTCATCTGAAAATTGAGGGGAATAATGACATGGGGAGACCAAGCGTTGGCGAGCAAGGCCCGTAGCTTTATTTTCAACACAGGTTTTAATACCCTAAGTTACACATAGAGGATAATAGGGGATGCAAAGTCAGCAGTCTTTAATCCTTATCAAAAACCAGGGTTTCTTTTCTGCAGATTTATCGTATAAAAATGGTTTAGATGATTTACATCATCTTCTGGCCAGAAGACCTATTAACATTTTATGACTCTTGACAAAGACTTATCAACCATAAGAGTTATTTTCTCTAAGAGTAATTGTTTAAGGTTTGGCGCCATCTTTCGAAGATAAAATTGCATTCCTATAGGGAGGATGTGTAATGGGTTTACAACAAAGAAAAGAATTTATTACCTTAAGGGTCTAAAGTTACCAACATCAAGGCCACTACTTATTTTTTCTACATACCAACTATGTTAATTAGCACACATTCAAGGATACAATTCAGGAGATGTGGAAACTTGGCAAAAAGCATTGGTTCATCAATGAAATCTTTTACTAGTTTTATTCTGACAGTTTCTAACTCTCTGAGAGGCTCTAAGCTATTTGAATATCTTAAACTTCCCGTGCGTCTCGAGGCTGGGAGACTGTACACAATCGTATGCATAGCTGTAGGAGACCGGGTAAACTTGTCAGGCGAGTTAGAAAACCATCTGAGGGGTTTGGATTTAAACACTACTAATTGCCCAGGAACATTATTAGTTGGAGCTGTAAGTTAGCTCTTTGACAGAGAGAGTGAGATGGTGGTGGGGGACATCCCCAGTAATGTCAGAGGTGAGAGAACAAAGCAATAAAGAAGGCAGACTTTGGTTTTTGGGGGTAGATGCTGAAGAATATACGGGGGAACTCCCGGAGGCTCGATCCCGCCTTTGCGTATGCCGAGACTCTTTCCTCATGACATTTGTCACGAGTGGAATATCTCTCGCTGGCTCCCGGCAATCTTCCATTGCACCAAACGCAGTGGAGTCCCGAGAGGCCCCTCCCAACACCACAGTATCAGTGTCTTCTCAGAGGCACCCTGAGCAACTCCCTGAGTTCACCGGCACAAGTCGAGGGAACACAGGGTATCCTGTCGCAACCCGAGAAAGACCTCAAGAGTCCGTCTTCAACGCGTCTTGAGGCCGGATTCCCCTACCATGACTCGAGAGCAATGACACGCTCCCCCTCGCCATGCGCATGGACACCTGACTTCCCTGGCGCCACATGAGAGGCTCCCTGAGCTCCCCGTCATACCTCGTGAGAAACCCCACACTGGCGCCACAGCTCGGGAAAACCCACGAGACACCACCATCATCGCGAGATTGGGGACATCTTTTCCTGCCTGACCTGGAGAGCAATCCCTGGTCCTTTCTCCAAACTTCACAGGAGGCTTTAGGCCACTCAATGGGCTCCAAGAGATACCTGTCGCGACTTGAGAGGAGAGCAGAGTACTTTGTTTCCCCTCGAGATGAGGCCTTACCTTGGGTGAGCCTGGAATGCAACCCCGAGATCCCTGTTGTCCCTGGAGAGGAACATTATGTCCTGGACAAAAGCCTAGATGAGGTCTATTTTGCCCTACAGTGACTCGAGAGCAACACCCATCTCTCCCTCGCAATTCGAATGGAAGATTGGTCTTCACTGGGCCAACACAAGAGGAAGTCTGAATTTCCCGTTGTAACTCGAGAATCCCGCCGCAACTCTTAAAAACCACGTGGTTCCCCAATCATCACAATATGAGGCCTTTGCCCGCTACAGAGTCTCAAGAGAAGTCCCATGTTTCGTCATAAAGTTCGAAATGCTACTTGGCACCCTTGATGCGACCCCAAAAGTTCCCCAATATACCGGTTTCACTCCAAGGGAACACCGAAGTTCCTGGCACCACTTCATTTGAGCCCCTTCTCCCCTCCTGATCATGGCAGGAAGGTCGATTCCCCTGCTTTGTCTAGAAGGGGTTCCCGACCTTCATGGCGCACCTCAGGATGAGGCCAGTCTCACGAAGAAATTCGAGACATAGCCTCGTGTTGGTGCCACGTGCTGAAAGACCCCGATTTCTCGGTCTTGCTCTTGATAAGAACCCGATGCCCGGACACCTCTTCTAAGGCAACCCTGTGGATGAAGGCACTACACGAGGGGGCACTGGCAACCCTGTTCATCGTCCGGAAAATCCCACAGGATCCACATACAGCTCCACAACTGGCCTGTCACCCCTTAAACAACGAGAGAGGCAAGCGGAGTTCCCTTCCTCAGACAAGACGAGGCCTGAGTATCCAATCCCAACTCTGCAGGCACGCTTCGATCTGAGTCAGAAATGGAGAGGAAACCTGAGGTTCCTGCCTCAACCCGAGATGAGGCCCTCTTCCATTAAAACAAACCCAGTGGAGTCCCGAGAGGCCACTCCCATCTCCACAGTATCCCTGACTTCTCATAGGCATTCTGAGAAGCTCCTTGAGGCCACCGGCAAACGTCGAGGGAAATAAGGGTTTCCTGCCACAACCGAAGAATGACCTCGAGAGTCCTTCTTCAACGCGTCTTGAGGTCAGATTCCCCTACCATGGCTCGAGAGCAATAACGCGCTCCCCCTCGCCACGCACATGGAGACCTGACTTCCCTGGCGCCACATGAGAGGCTCCCTGAGCTCCCTGTCGTACCTCGTGTGAAACCCCACACTGGCGCCGCAGCTCGAGAAAACACACAAGACCCCTCCGTCATCGCGAGATGAGGGCCATCTTTTCCTGCATGGCCTGGAGAGCAGTCCCAAGTCCTCTCTCCAAACTTCACAGGAGGCTTGACTCCCTTTAGGCCACAAAGTGGGCTCCAAGATGTGCCCGTCGCAACTCGAAAGGAGAGCAGAGTCCTTTGCTTCCCTTCGACACGAGGCCTGACTCCCTGGGTGAGTCTGGAATGCAAACCTGAGATCCCTGTGGCCCTTGGAGAGGAACATTAGGTCCTGGACACAAGCCTAGATGAGGTCTCCTTTGCCCTGCAGTGACTCGAGCGCAACCCCCAGCTCTCCCTCGCAACTCGAATGGATGATTGGACTTCCCTGGCCCAACACAAGAGGAAGCCTGAAATCCCCGTCGTAACTCGAGAATCCCGCCGCAACTCGAGAAAAACCACGTGGCTCCCCCGTCATCGCAAGATGAGGGCCTTGGCCGCTACAGCGTATCAAGAGAAGTCCCACGTTCCATCCTGAAGTACAAAACGGTACTTGGCACCCTTGATGCGACCCCCAAAGTTCCCTGACATACCGGTCTCACTCGAGGGAAACACCAAAGTTCATGGCACCACTTCCTGTGAGCCCCTTCACCCCTCCTGATCGCGACAGGAGGGTCGACTCCCATGCTTTGTCTGCAAGGGGTTCCCGACGTTCCCCGTAAACCTCCGGATGAGGCCGGTCTCATGAGGAAATTCGAAAAGTAGCCTCATGGTTGGTGCCACATGTTGAAAGATCCCAAATTCCCGGTCCACTCTAGATAAGAACCTGACGCCCGGACATCTCTTCGAAGGCAACCCTGTGGATGAAGGCACAACACGAAGGGACAATGACATCCCCATGCATCGTCTGGAAAAACCCGCCGATTCCACTCACAGCTCCAAATGTGGACTGTCACCCCGTGAACAACTCGAGAGGCAAGTGAAGTTGCATTCCTTCACACAAGACGAGGCCTTACCCTCCTGGCCCAACTCTTCAGGGACCCTGCGATCGGAGTCAGAAATGGAGAGGAACCCTGAGGTTCCTACCACAACTAGAGAAGAGGCCCTCTTCCATTGAACCAAACTCAGTGGTGTCCCGAGAGGCCCCTCCCAACACCACAGTATCCCTGAATTCTCAGAGGCTCCCTGAGAAGCTACCTGAGGTCACTGGCACAAGTCGAGGGAACCCAGAGTTTCCTGAAGTAACCCGAGAAAGACTTGGAGAGTCCTTTTTCAACGTCTCTTGATGCCCGATTCCCCTACCATGACTCCAGAGCAAGGACGTGCTCCCCTCGCCACAAGCAGGAAAACTGACTTCGCTAGTACCACACAAGAGGCTCCCTGAGTACCCCATCATACCTCGTGAGAAAACCCACAGTGGCGCCGCAGTTCGAGAAAAACCACAAGATGCCCCCATCAAGGAGAGATGGGGGCCTTCTTTTCCTGCCTGACCTGGAGAGCAATCCCTGGTCCTCTCTCCAAACTTCACAGGAGGATTGACTCCCTTTAGGCCACTCAGTTGGGTCCAAGAAATACCCGGTGCGACTCGAGAGGAGAGCGGAGTCCTTTGCTTCCCTGGAGACGAGGCCTGACTCCCCGGGTGAGTTTGGAATGCAACCCCGAGATCCCTGTCGCCCCTGGAGTGGAACATTATGTCCTAGACACAAGCCTAGATGAGGTCTATTTTGCCCTACAGTGATCGAGAGCAACCTCCATCTCTCCCTCACAATTTGAATGGAAGATTGGTCTTCCCACGGTCAACACATGAGGAAGTCTGAATATCCCATCGTAATTCGAGAATTCAGCCTCAAGTCTTAAAAACCATGTGGTTCCCCCTTCATCGCAATATGAGGCCCTTGCCAGCTAGAGTCTCAAGAGAAGTCCCACGTTCCATCTTAAAGTTCGAAATGCTACTTGGCACCCTTGATGCGACCCCAAAGTTCCCCAACATACCGGTCTCACTCCAGGGGAACACCGAAATTCCCGGCGTCTCCAGGGAAGTCCCATGTTCTGTCCTTAAGTGCGAAACCGTACTTGACACCCTTGATGCGACCGCAAAAGTTCCCGACACGCTGGGTTCCCTCGAGGGGAACACCAAGGGTCCCGGCACCACTTCATCTGAGCCCCTTCTCCCCTCCTGATCGCGACAGGAGAGTCGATTCCCCTGCTTTCTCTGGAAGGGGTTCCCGGCCTTCCTGGTGCACCTCAGGATGAGGCCGGTCTCAGGAGGAAATTCGAGACCAGCCATGTGTGAGGTGCCACGTGCCGAACGACACCGATTTTCCGGTCCGCTCTTGATAAGAACCTGATGCCCGGACACCTCTTCGAAGGCAACCCTGTGAGTGAAGGCACAACACGAAGGGGCACTGACACCCCCGTGCATCATCCGGAAAAACCCGCAGGGTCTACACACAGCTCGACAAGGGGCCTGAGACTCCCGGAACAACTCGAGAGGCAACCAGAACTCCATTCCTCAGACAATACGAGGCATGACTCTCCTGTCCCAACACTGCAGGGACCGTGCAGTCGGAGTCAGAATTGTAGAGGAAGCCTGAGGTTCCTGCCTCCCCTCGAGATGAGGCCCTCTTCCATTGCGCCGAACCCAGCAGAGTCCCGAGAGGCCCTGCCAACTCCACAGCATTCCTCACCTCTCAGAGGCACCCTGGTAAGTTCCCTATAGTCCCCTGCAGAAGTCGAGGGAAACGAGGGTTTCCCGCCGCCACCCGAGAAAGACCTCGAGAGTCCTTCTTCAACGCGTCTTGAGGCCCTAGTCACTTCCCATGACTCGAGAGTGATGACCAGCTCCCCCTCGCCATGCGCATGGAGACATGAGTTCCCTGGCGCCGCACGAGAGGCTCCCTGAGGTCCTCGTCGTGCCTCGTGAGAAAACCCCCACGGGCGCCGCAGCCTGAGGAAACCCATGAGATGCCCCCGTCATCGCGAGATGAGGGCCTTCTTTTCCTGCCTGACCTGGAGAGCAATCCCGAGTCCTCTCTCCAAACTGAAGAGGAGGCTCGACACCCTTGAGTCCACTCATTGGGCTCCAAGAGATCCGTGTCGCGACTTGAGAGGAAAGTGGAGTCCTCTGCTTCCCCTCGAGGCGAGGCCTGACTCCCCGGGGGAGTCTGGAATGGAAACCCGAGATCTCTGTCTTCCCTTGAGAGGAATATTAGGTCCTGGACACACGCCTCGATGAGGTCTCTTTGGCCCTGTAGTGACTCGAGCAGAACCCCCAGCTTTCCCTCGCAACTCCAGGGGAAGACTGGGCTTCCCAGGGCCAACCCAAGAGGAAGCCTGAAATCCCCGTCGTTTTCGAGAATCCAGACGCAACTCGAGAAAAACGACGTGGTTCCAACGTCTTCACAGGATGAGGCCCTTGCCCGCTACAGCGTCTCCAGGGAAGTCCCATGTTCCGTCCTGAAGTGGGAAACGGTACTTGGCTCCCTTGATGCGACCCCTAAAGTTCCCTGAAACGCCGGGTTCCCTCGAGTGGAACACCTAGAGTCCCGGCCCCACTTCATCTGAGACCCATCTCCCCTCCTGATCGCGACAGGAGAGTCGATTCCACTTCTTTGTGTGGAAGGTGTTCCCGGCCTTCCCGGCACACCTCAGGATGATGCTGGTCTCACGAGGAAATTCGAGATGAGCCACGTGGGTGGTGCCACATGCCGAATGACCCCGATTTCCCGGTCCGCTCTTGAAATGAACCTGATGCTGGACACCTCTTTGAAGGCAAACCTGTGGGGGAAGGCACCAAATGAAGAAGCAATGACACCCCCGTGCATCTTCTGGAAACACCTGCAGGTTCCACACACAGCTCGACAAGGGGCCTGAGACCCACTGAACGACTCGAGAGGCAATCAGATTTCCATTACTCAGACAAGACGAGGCCTGACTCTCCTGTCCCAACCCTTCAGGGACCCTGCGGTCGGAGTCAGAAATGGAGAGGAAGCCTGAGGTTCCTGCCTCCAATCGAGATGAGGCCCTCTTTCATTTCGTCAAACCTAGTGGAGTCCCGAGAGGCCCCTCTAACTCCTCAGTATCCCTCACCTCTCAGAGGCACCTGGGAAGTTCCCTAAGGTCCCCGGTAGAGGTCGAGGGAAACGAGTGTTTCCCGCCCCAACCCAAGAAAAACCTCGAGAGTCCTTCTTAAATGCGTCTGGAGGCCCTAGTCCCTCCCATGACTCCAGAGCAATGACGCGATCTGCCTGGCCACACGCATGGAGGCCTGATTTCTCTGGCGCCGCATGAGAGGCTCCCTGAGCTCCCCATCATATCTCGTGAGAAACCCCACACTGGCGCCGCAGCTCGAGAAAACCCATGAGACGCTCCCGTCATCACGAGAGGAGGGCCATCTTTAACTGAATGGTATGCAGATCAAGCGTGAACCTTCTGTCCAAGCTACACAGGACGCTTGACTCCCTTTAGGCCACTCATTGGGCTCCAAGAGTTACACGTCGCGTCTCGAGAGGATAGTGGAGTCCTTTGCTTCCACTCGAGACGAGGCGTGACCCACCGGGTGAGACTGGAATGCGACCCCGATATCCCTGTTGCCCCTGGAGAGGAACATTACGCCCTGGACCCAAGACTAGATGAGGACTCTTTGCCCTGAAGTGACTCGAGAGCAACCCACAGCTCTCTCTGACAAGTTGAATGGAAGATTGGACTTCCTGGGCCAACACAAGAGGAAGCCTGAATTCCCCGTCATAACTCGAGAATCCCGCCGCAACTCGAGAAAAACCACGTGTTTCCCTCGTCATCGCAATATGAGGCCCTTGCCCGCTAGAGCATCTCCAGAGAATTCCCACGTTTCGTCTTTAAGTGCGAAACTGTACTTGGCACCCTTGATGCGACCTCAAAAGTGCCGTGACATACCGGTCTCACTCGAGGGGACCACCGAGGTTCCCGGCACCACTTCATCTGAGCCCCTTCTCCCCTTCTGATAGCGACCGGTGTGTCGATTCCCCTGCTTTGTCTGCAAGGGTTCCCTACCTTCCCGGCGAACCTCAGGATGAGGCCGGTCTCCCGAGGAAATTCGAGACGTAGCCTCGTGGGTGGTACCACATGCTGAAAAACCCCAATTTTCTGGTATGCTCTTGAAAAGAACCCGATGCCCGGACACCTCTTTGAAGGCAACCCTGTGGATGAAGGCACAACACGAAGGGGCACTGACACCCCTGTGCATCGTCCGGAAAAACCCGCAGGTTCCACACACAGCTCAACAAGTGGCCTGTCACTCCGTGAACAACTCGAAAGGCAAGCGGAGATCCATTCCTCCACGGAAGACGAGGCGTGACTCTCTTGTCCGTACTCGGCAGGTACTCTGCGACCCGAGTCAGAAATGGAGAGGACCCCTGAGGTTCCTGCCTCCATTCGAGATGAGGCCCTCTTCGATTGCACCAAACCCAGTTGAGTAACGAAAGGCCCCTCCCAAATCCACAGTGTCCCTGACTTCTCAGAGGCACCCTGAGAAGTTGCCTGAGGTCACCCACACAAGTCGAGGGAACCCAGGGTTCCCTGCCGCAACCCGAGAAAGACCTCTAGAGTCCTTCTTCAATGCGTCTTGAGGCCCGATTCGCCTACTGTGACTCGAGAGCAATCACGCTCTCCCCTTCACCACACGCACGGAGACCTGACGTCCCTAGCACCACACGAGAGGCTCTCTGAGCTCCCCGTCGTACCTCGTGAGAAATCTGATACTGGCGCCGCAGCTGGAGAAAACCCACGAGACGCCCCCGTCATCGCGAGACGAGGGCCTTTTTTCCTGCATGGCCAGGAAAACAATCCCGAGTCATCTCTCCAAACTCCATAGGACGCTTCACTCCCTTTACGCCACGCAGTGGGCTCCAAGAGATACCCGTCGCGACTCGACAGGAGAGCGGAGTCCTTTTTTTCCCCTCAAGACGAGGCCTGACTCTCCGGGTAAGTCGAGAATGCAACCCTGAGATCCCTGTCGGCCCAGTAGTGGAACACTAGGTCCTGGACACAAGCGTAGATGAGGTCTATTTTGCCCTGCAGTGACTGGAGAGCAATCCCCAGTTCTAACTTGCAACTCGAATGGAATACTGGATTTTCCTGACACCACACAAGAGGCTCCCTGAAATCCCTGTGGTACTTCATGAGACACCCCACACTGGCGCCGCAGCTCGAGAAAACCCACGAGACGCCACCGTCATCTCGAGATGAGGGCCTTCTTTTCCTGCATGGCCTGGAGTCCAATCCCGAGTCCTCTCTCCAAACTCCACAGGAGGCTTGACTCCCTTTAGTACACACATTGGGCTCCAAGAGATACCCATCGCGACTCGAGACGAGAGCGGAATTCTTTGCTTACCCTCGAGGTGAGAACTGACAACCCGGATGAGTCTGGAATGCAAACCCGAGATCCCTGTCGCCCCTGGAGAGCAACGTTAGATCCTGGACACAAGCCTAGATTAGGTCTCTTTTGCCCTGCAGTGACTCTAGCGCAATCCCCAGCTCCCCCTCGCAACCCGAATGGAAGATTGGATTTCAAGGCCAACAAGAGGAAGCCTAAATTCCTGGTCATAACTCGAGAATCCCGCCGCAACTCGAGCAAAACCACGTGGTTCTCCCGTCATCGCAAGATGAGGCCCTTGCCCGCTACAGCGTTTCAAAAGATGTCCCAGGTTCCGTCTTGAAATGCGAAACGGTACTTGGCACCCTTGATGCGACCCCAAAAGTCCCCCAACACGCCGGTCTCACTCAAGGGGAACACCGAGGTTCCCGGCACCACTTCATTTAAGCCCCTTCTCCCCTCCTGATCGTGACCGGTGGGTCGATTCCCCTGCTTTGTCTGCAAGGGGGCCCGACCTTCCCTGCACAACTCAGGATGAGGCCGGTCTCATGGGGAAATTCGATACGTAGCTTTGTGGGTGGTGCCACTTGCTGAAAGACTCCAATTTCCCGGTCCGCTCTTGATAAGAATCCGATGCTCGGACACCTCTTGGAAGGCAGCCTTGAGTATGAAGGTACAACATGAAGGGGCACTAACACACCTGTGCATCATCCGGAAAAAAGGGCAGGTTACATACACAGCTCGACAAGTGGCCTGTCACCTCGAGAACAACTCGAGAGGCAAGAGGAGTCCCATCCTCCAGAAAAGACGAGGCCTGACTCTCCTGTACCAACATGCAGGGACCTTGCGATCTGAGTCAGAAATGGAGAGGAACACTGAGGTTCCTGCTTCAACTCGAGATGAGTCCCTCTTACATTCCACCAAATGCAGAGGAGTCTCGAGAGGCCCCTCCAAACTGCACAGTATCCCTGACTTCTCAGAGGCACTCTGAGAAGCTCCCTGAGGTCGCAGGCACAAGTCAAGGGAACCCTGGGTTTTATGCAGTGACCCGAGAAAGACCTCGAGAGTCCTTCTTCAACCTGTCTTGAGGCCCGATTACCCTACCATGACTCGAGAGCAATGACGAACTCCCCCTAGCCATCTCATGGGGACCTGACTTCCCTGGCGCCACACGAGAGGCTCCCTGAGCTCCCTCTCGTACCTCGTCAGAAACCCGGCACTAGCGCGGCAGTCTAGAAAACCCACAAGAGGCCGCCATCATCGCGAGATGAGGGCCTTCTTTTCCTGCATGGCCTGGAGAGGAATCCCGAGTCCTCCATCCAAACAGCAAAGGAGGCTTGACTCCCTTTAGGGCACACAGTGGGCTCCAAGAGATACCCATCGCGACTCAAAAGGACAGCGGAGTTCTTTGCTTCCCCTCGAGACGAGGCCTGATTCCCCGGGTGAGTCTGGTATGCAAGCCCGAGATCCCTGTCGCCCCTAGGGATGAACATTAAGTCCTGGACACAAGCCAAGATGAGGTCTATTTTGCCCTGCAGTGACTCGAGGGCAATCCCCAGCTCTCCCTTGAAACTCGAATGGAAGATAGGACTTCCCTGGCCCAACACATGAGGAAGACTGTATTCCCCGTCGAAACTCGAGAATCCCGCCACAACTCGAGAAACGCTACGTGGTTCCCCTGTCATCGCAAGATGAGGCCCTTGCCCCCTACAGCGTCTCAAGAGAAGTCCCACGTTCCGTCTTGAAGTGCGAAACGGTATCGGCACCCTTGATGCAACCTCAAAAGTTCCTCGACACACTGGTCTGACTCGAGGAGAACACCGAGGTTCCCGGCACCACTACATTTGGGCCCCTTCTCCCCTCCTGATCACGACAGGAGGGTCGATTCCCCTGTTTTGTCTTGAAGGGGTTCCCGCCTTTCCCGGTGCATCTCAGGATGAGGCCGGTCTCACGAGGATATTCGAGACATAGCCTCGTGGATGGTGACACATGCCAAAAGACCCCGATTTCCCGGTTCGCTCTTGATAAGATCCCAATGCCCGGACACCTCTTTGAAGATAACCCTTTTGATGAAGGCACAACACGAAGGGGCACTGACACCCCTGGGTATCGTCCGGAGAAACCCGCAGGTACCACACACAGCTCGAGAAGTGACCTGTCACCCCGTGAACAACTGGAGAGGCAAGCAGATTTCCATTCCTCCACACAAGACGAGGCCTGACTCTCCTGTTCGAACTCTGCAGCGAAACTGCAATCTGAGTCAGATCTGGCCCAGGGGAAGTCAGGAGAGGAAACATGAGTTTCCTGCCTCCACTCGAGATGAGGCCCTCTTCCATTGCACCGAACCCAGTGGAGTCCCGAGAGGCCCCTCCCAACTGCACAGTATCCCTGACTTCTCAGAGGCACCCTTAGACCTTCCTGAGATCACCGGCACAAGTCGAGGGAACCAAGGGTTTCCTGCCCCAACCCGTAAAAGACCTCGAGAGTCCTTCTTCAACGCGTCTTGAGGTGCGATTCCCCTACCATGACTCGAGAGCAATGACGCACTCCGCCTAGCCACGCGCATAGAAACCTGACTTCCCTGGCGCCACAGGAGAGGCTCCCTGAGCTCCCCATTATACCTCGTGAGCAACACCACACTGGAGCCGCAGCTCGAGAATACCCACGAGACGCCCCAGTCCTCACGAGATGAGGGCCTTCTTTTGCTGTATGGCCTGGAGAGCAATCCTGAGTCCTCTCTCCAAACTCCACAGGAGGCTTGACTCATTTTAGGCCACACAGTGAGCTCCAAGATATACCCGTCGTGACTTGACAGGAGAGCGGTGTCCTTGGCTTCCCCTCGAGACGAGGCCTGATTCCCCGGGTGAGTCGAGAATGCAATGCCGAGATCGCTGTCGCCCCAGCAGAGGAACATTAGGTCCTGGACACAAGCCTAGATGAGGTCTATTTGGCCCTGCAGTGTCTCGAGAGCAATCCCCAGTTCTAACTCGCAATTCGAATGAAAACTGGACTTCCCTGGGCCAGTTGAACAGGAAGCCTGAATTCCCCGTCGTAACTCGAGAATCCCGCTGCAACTCAAGAAAAACCACGTGGTTCCCCCGTCATCGAAAGATGAGGCCCTTGCCCGCTACAGCGTCTCAAGAGAAGTCCCACGTTCCGTATTGAAGAGCGAAAAGTTACTTGGAACCCTTGATGCGACCCCAAAAGTTCCCCGACATACCAGTCTCACTTGAGGAGAACACCGAGGTTCCCGGCACCACTTCATCTGAGACTCTTCTCCCCTCTTGATCGCGACAGGAGGTTCGATTCCCCTGCTTTGTCTGGAAGGCATTCCCGACCTTCCTGGCGCACATCAAGATGAGGCCAGTCTCATGAGGAAATTTGAGACATAGCCTCGTGGGTGGTGCGGCATGCCAAAAGACCCCAATTCCCTGGTCCGCTCTTGATAAGAACCCGATGGCAGAACCCAACTCGAAGGCAATCCTGTGGATCAAGGCACAACACGAAGGGTCAGTGACACCCCGGTGCATCGTCCAGAAAAACCCACAAGTTCCACATACAAATCGACAAGTGGCCTGTCACCCCATGAACAACGCGAGAGTCAAGCGGAGTTCCAGTCCTCCACACAAGACGAGGCCTGACTCTCCTGTCCCAACTCTGCAGGGACTCTGCGATCCGAGTCAGATCTGGCGCATTTGAAGCCAGGAGAGGAACCCTGAGGTTCCTGCCTCAACATGTCTTGAGGCCCTCTTCCATTGCACCAAACCCAGTGGAGTTCCGAGAGGCCCCTCCCAACTCCACAGTGACCCTGACTTCTCAGAGGCACGCTGAGAAGCTTCCTGAAGTCACTGGCACAAGTCGATGGAACCCAGGGTTTCCTGCTGCAACCCAGGAAAGACCTCGAGAGTCCTTCTTTAACACCTCTTCAGGCCCAATTCCCCTACCATGACTCGAGAACAATGACGGGGTCCCTCTCACCACGTGCATAGAGACCTGACTGCCCTGGCACCACGTGAGAGGCTCACTGAGCTCCCAGTCTTACTTCGTGAGAAACCCCACACTAGCGCCACAGCTCGAGAAAACCTACGAGACGCCCCAGTCATTGGGAGATGAGGGCCTTCATTTCATGCATTCCCTGGAGAGCAATCCCGTGTCCTCCCTCCAAACACCAAAGGAGGTTTGACTCCCTTTAAGCCACTCAGTGGGCTCCAAGACATACCCGTCCGACTCGAGAGGAGAGCAGAGTCCTTTGCTTCCCCTCGAGATGAGGGCTGACTCCAAGGTGAGTTTGGAATGCAACCCCGAGATTTCTGTCGAGCCTTGACATGAACATTAGGTCCTGCACACAAGCCTTGGTGGGGTCTCTTTTGCCTTCAGTGACTAGAGCGCACCTCCAGCTCTTCCTCGAACCTCGAATGGAAGATAAGACTTTTGTGGGCCAACACAAGAGGAAGCATGAATTCCCTGTGGTAACTCAAATATCCCACCGCAACTAGAGAAAAACCAAGTGGTTCCGCAGTCATTCCAAGATGAGGCCCATGCCCGCTGGAGCACCCCAAGAGAAGTCCAACGTTCCATTTTGAAGAGCGAAACGGTACTTGGAACGCTTTATGCGACCCCAAAAGTTACCCGACACACCTGTCTCACTTGAGGGAAACACCGAGGTTCCCAGCAGCACTTCATCTGAGCCACTTCTCCCCTCCTGATCGCCACAGGAGGGTCGATTCCTCTGCTTTGTCTGGAAGAGTTTCATGAACTTCGCGGCATATTTCAGGATGAGGCCGGTTTCATGAGGAAATTCGAGACAACCCACGTGGGTGGTGCCAAAAGCTGAACGACCCCGATATCCCGGTCCGCTCTTCATAAGAACCCGATGCCCGGACACCTCTTCGAAGGCAACCCTGTGGATGAAGACACAAAACGAAGGGTCACTGACACCCCCGTGCATCGTCTGGAAAAACCTGCAGATTCCACACACAGTTTGACAAGGGGCCTGAAACCCCATGAACAACTCGAGAGGCAAGCGGAGTTCCATTACTCAGAAAAGACGTAGCCTGTCTCTCCTGTCCCAACTCTGCAGGGACCCTGATGTCGGAGTCTGAAACAGAGAGGAAGTCTGAGGTTCCTGCCTCCCCTCGAGATGAGCCCCTCTTCCATTGCGACAAACCCAGCGGAGTCCCGAGAGGCACCGCCAACTCCACAGTATCCCTCAACTCTCAGAGACACCCTGGGAAGTTCCCTAAGGTCCCCGGCAGAAGTCGAGGGAAACGACTTTTCCCCGCCACAACCCGAGAAAGACCTCGAGAGTCCCTCTTCAACGCGTCTTGAGGCCCTAGTCCCCTCCCATTACTCGAGAGCCACAACGCGCTCCTCCTCGCTACGCGCAGGGAGACCTGACTTCCCTGGCGCCGCACGAGAGGCTCCCTGAGATCCTCGCCGTGCCTCGCGAGAAAACCCCCACGGGCGCCGCAGCTCGAGGAAACCCCTGAGACGCCCCCGTCCTCGCGATGTGAAGGGACTTCTTTTCCTGCATGGCCTGGAGAACAATCCCGAGCCCTCTCTCCAAAATGAAGAGGAGGCTTGACTCCACTGACGCCACTAGGGGGCTCCAAGATATCCGCGTCGCGACTCGGGAGGACAGCAGAGTCCTTTGCTTCCCCTCGAGACGAGGCCTGACACCCAGGGGGATCCTGGAATGCAACCCCGAGATCCCTGCCTTCCCTGGAGAAGAACATTAGGTCCTGGACACAAGCCTAGATGAGGTCTCTTTGGCCCTGCAGTGACTCGAGCGCAACCCCCAGCTTTCCCTCGCCAATCGAATGGAAGAGTGGGCTTCCCAGGGCCAACAGAGGAGGAAGCCTGTAATCCCCATCGTCACTCGAGAATCCCGGCGCAACTCGAGAAAAAACACGTGGTTCCAACGTCTTCACAAGATGAGGCCCTTGCCCACTACAGCGTCTCAGGGGAAGTCCCATGTTCCGCCCTGAAGTGCGAAACAGTACCTGACACCCTTCATGCGACCCCCAAAAGCTCCCCGACATGCCGGGTACCCTCGAGGGAACACCGAGGTCCCGGCACAGCTTAATCTGAGACCGTTCTCCACTCCTGATCACGACAGGAGAGTCGATTCCCCTGCGTGGTTCAGAAGGGGTTCGCGGCCTTCCCGGTGCACCTCAGGATGAGGCCGGTCTCACAGGGAAATTCGAGACGAGCCACGTGGGTGGTGCCACATGCCAAATGCCCCCGATTCCCCGGTCCGCTTTTGAGAAGGACCCGAGGCCCGGACCCCTCTTCGAAGGCAACCCTGTGGGTGAAGGCACAACATGAAGGGGCACTGACACCCCCGTGCATCATCCGGAAAGACCCGCGGGTTCCACACACAGCTCGACCAGGGGCCTGAAAACCCCTGACAACTCGAGAGGTAAGCGGGGTTCCCTTCCTCAGACAAGACGAGGCATGACTCTCCTGTCCCAACTCTGCAGGGACCCTGTGGTCGGAGCCGAAACGGAGAGGAAGCCTGAGGTTCCTGCCTCCCCTCGAGGTGAGGCCCTCTTCCGTTGCGCCAGACCCAGCGGAGTCCCGAGAGGCCCCACCAACTTCACAGGATCCCTCGCCTCTCAGAGGCACCCTGGGAAGTTCCCTAAGGTCCCCGGCAGAAGGCGAGGGACACGAGGGTTTCCCGCCGCCACCCGAGAAAGACCTCGAGAGTCCTTCTTCAATGCGTCTCGAGGCCCTAGTCCCCTCCCGTGACTCGAGAGCCATGACGCGCTCCCCCTCGCCACGCGCATGGAGACCTGACTTCCCTGGCGCCGCACGAGAGGCTCCCTGAGATCCTCGTCGTGCCTCGGGAGAAAACCCCCACGGGCGCCGCAGCTCGAGGAAACCCCTGAGATGCCCCCGTCCTGGCGAGCTGAGGGCCTTCTTTTCCTGCATGGCCTGGAGAGCAATCCCGGGTCCTCTCTCCAAACTGAAGAGGAGGCTGGACTCCCTTGAGGCCACTCAGTGGGCTCCAAGAGATCCGCGTCGCCACTCGAGAGGAGAGCGGAGTCCTTGGCTTCCCCTCGAGACGAGGCCTGACTCCCCGAGGGAGCCTGAAATGCAACCCCGAGATCCCTGCCTTCCCTGGAGAGGAATATTAGTTCCAGGACACACGCCTTGATGAGGTCTCTTTGGCCCTGCAGTGACTCGAGCGCTACCCCCAGATTTCCCTCGCTACTTGAATGGGAGATGGGGCTTCCCAAGGCCAACCCAAGAGGAAGCCTGAAATCCTCGTCGAAACTCGAGAATCCTGCCGCAACTCGAGAAAAACCACGTGGTTTCAACGTCTTCGCAAGATGAGGCCCTTGCCCGGTACGGCGTCTCAAGGGAAGTCCCATGTTCCGTCGTGAAGTGAGACACGGTACCTGACACCCTTCATGCGACATCCAAAAGTTCCCCGACATGCCGGGTTCCCTTGAGGGGAACACCGAGAGTCCCGGCACCACTTCCTCTGAGCTCCTACTCCTCTCCTGTTCGCGACAGGAGAGTTGATTCCCCTGCGTGGTCTGGAAGGGGTTCCCGGCCTGCACGGCGCCCCTCAGGATGAGGCCAGCCTCGCGAGGAAATTCGAGACAAGCCCCGTGGCTGGTGCCCCATGTTGAACGACCCTGATTTCCCGGTCCGCAGTTGAGGAGAACCCGATGCCCGGACACCTCTTCGAAGGCCACCCTGTGAGTGAAGGAACAACACGAAGGGGCACTGACACTCCCGTGCATCGTCCGGAAACACCCGCGGTTTCCACACAGAGCTCCACGAGGGGACTGAGACTCCCTGAGCAACTCGAGAGGCAAGCGGAGTTCCCTTCCTCAGACAAGACGAGGCCTGACTCTCCTGCCCCAAAGCTGCAGGGACACTGCTGTCGGAGTACGAAACGGAGAGGAAGCCTGAGGTCCTGTCTCCCCTCGAGATGAGGCCCTCTTCGATTGCGCCAAACCCAGAGGAGTCCCGAGATGGCCCACCAACTCCACAGCATCCCTCACCTCTAAGAGGAACCCTCAGAAGTTCCCTCAGGTCACCGGGAGAAGTCGAGGGAAACGATGGTTTCCTGCTGCAAGCCGAGAAAGACCTCGAGAGACCTTCTTCTACACGCCTTGATGCCCTAGTCCCCTCCCAGGACTCAAGAACAATGACGCGCTCCCCCTCGCCACGCTCATGGAGACCTGACTTCCCTGGCGCCGCACGAGAGGCTCCCTGAGAACCTCGTCGTGCCTCGTGAGAAAAGCCCCACGGACGCCGCAGCTCGAGGAAACCCCTGAGAAGCCCCCGTCCTCGCGAGGTGAGGGCCTTCTTTTCCTGCCTTTCCTGGAGAGCAATCCCGAGTCCTCTCTCCAAACTGAAGATTAGGCTTGACTCCCTTGAGGCCACTCAGAGGGCTCCAAGAGATGCGCATCGTGGCTCAAGAGAAGAGCGGAGTCCTTTGCTTCCCCTGGAGGCGAGGCCTGACTCCACGGGAGACTCTGGAGTGCAACCCCGGGATCCCTGTCTTCCCTTGAGAGTACTACTAGGTCCTGGACACAAGCCTAGATGATGTGTCCTGGGCCCTGCAATGACTCGAGCGCAACCCCCAGCTTTCCCTAGCAACTCGAATGGAAGATGGGGCTTCCCAGGGCCAACCCAAGAGGAAGCCTGAAATCCCCGTCGTAACTCGAGAATCCCGCCGCAACTCGAGAAAAACCACGTGGTCCCAACGTCTTCGCAAGATGGGGCCCTTGCCCGCTACGGCGTCTCAAGGGAAGTCTCACGTTCCGTCCTGAGTTGCAAAACGGTACCTGACACCCTTCATGCGACCTCCAAAATTTCCCAGACACGCCGGGTTCCCTCGAGGGGAACACCGAGGGTCCTGGCACCCCTTCATCTGAGCCCCTTCTCCCCTCCTCATCACGACAGGAGAGTCGATTCCCCTGCGTATTCTGGAAGGGGTTCCCGGCTTTCCCGGCACACCTCAGGATGAGGCCGGCCTCCCGAGGAAATTCGAGACGAGCCCCGTGGGTTGTGCCACATGCCGAACGACCCCGATTTCCTAGTCCGCTCTGGATAAGAACCCGATGCCCGGACACCTCTTCGAAGGCAACCCTGTTGGTGAAGTTACCATTCGAAGGGGCACTGACACCCCCGTGCGTCATCCGGAAAAACCCGCGGTTTCCACACACAGCTTGACGAGGTGCGTGAGACACCCTGAGCAATTCGAGAGGCAAGCGGAGTTCCCTTCCTCAGACAAGACGAGGCCTGACTCTCCTGTCCCAACTCTGCAGGGACCCTGTGGTTGGAGTCCGAAAAGGAGAGGAAGCCTAAGTTTCCTGTCTCCCCTCGAGATGAGGCCCTCTTCCATTGCGCCAGGCCCAGCGGAGTCCCGAGAGGCCCCGCCAACTCCACAGCACCCCTCACCTATCAGAGGCACCATGGGAAGTTCCCTCAGGTCCCCGGCAGAAGTCGAGGGAAACGAGGCTTTCCCGCCGCAACCACAGAAAGACCTCGAGTGTCCTTCTTCAACGCCTCTGGAGGCCCTAGTCCTCTCCCATGACTGTAGAGCCATGACGCGCTCCCCCTCGCCACGTGCACAGAGACCTGACTTCCCTGGCACCGCACGAGAGGCTCCCTGAGATCCTCGTCTTGCCTCGTGAGAAAACCCCCACGGGCGCCGCAGCTCGAGGAAACCCCTGAGAAGCCCCCATCCTCGCGAGGTGAGGGCCTTCTTTTCCTGCCTGACCCAGAGCACAATCCCGAGTCCTCTCTCCAAACTGAAGAGAAGGCCTGACTCCCTTGAGGCCACTCAGTGGGCTCCAAGAGATCTGCGTCGCGACTTGAGAGGAGAGCGGCATCCTTGGCTTGCCCTCGAGGCGAGGCCTGACTCCCCGGGGGAGTCTGGAACGCCACCCTGAGATCCCTGTCTTCCCTTGAGAGGAACGTTAAGTCCCGGACACAGGCCTAGATGAGGTCTCTTTGGCCCTGCAGTGACTCGAGTGCAACCCTCAGCTTTCCCTCGCAACTCGAATGGAAGATTAGGCTTCCCGGGGCCAACACAAGAGGAAGCCTGAAATCCACTTCGTAACTCTAGAATCCCGCCACAACTCGAGAAAATCCACATGGTCCCAACGTCTTCGCAAGATGAGGCCATTGCCCGCTACGGCGTCTCAAGGGAAGTCCCAGGTTCTGTCCTGAAGTGCGAAACGGTACCTGACTCCTTTCATGCAACCCCCAAAAGTCCCCCACACGCCGGTTTCCCTCGAGGGTAACACCGAGGGTTCCATCCCCACTTCATCTGAGCCCCTTCTCCCCTCCTGATGGCGACAGGAGAGTCGATCCCCCTGCATTGTCTGGAAGTGTCCCCGGCCTTCCCAGCACAACTCAGGATGAAGCCGGCCTCACTAGGAAATTTGAGACTAGCCCCGTGGGTGGTCCCTCATGCCGAAAGACCCCGATTTCCCTGTCCGCTCTTGAAAAGAACCCGAGGCCCGGACACCTCTTCGAAGGCAACCCAGTGGGTGAAGGCACAACACGAAGGGGCACTGTCACCGTCGTGCATTTCCGGAAACACCCGCAGGTTCCACACACAGCTCAACAAGGGGCCTGAGCCCCCCTGAGCACCTCGAGAGGCAAGTGGAGTTCCCTTCCTCAGACAAGACGATTCCTGACTCTCCTGTCCCAACTCTGCAGGGACCCTGCGGTCGGAGTCTGAAACGGAGAGGAAGCCTGAGGTTCCTGCCTTCCCTGGAGATGAGGCCCTCTTCCATTGCGCCAAACCCAGCGGAGTCCTGAGAGGCCCCGCCAACTCCACAGCATCCCTCATCTGTCAGAAGCACACTGGGAAGTTCCCTAAGGTCACCGGTAAACTTTTATTGCACAAGGTCCCCATGAAAAGGCCCACGCAGCAGGACAGCCACAGATTCTGTCTGCCATTAAAGGGCAGTAAGGTGCCCTCCCCACTTCTTTGCTGCCTCGGCGGCCACCAGGGTGCAATTCGCGTACCCTTCCCTTTCCCATCCTAGCAGGTGCTCCAGGGCCCGCTGGCCTACAAAGTGCCAGAAGCAGGGCTGGGCCAGCCGGCCAGAATTCAGGGTTATGTCCCTTGGACTTCCAGCGGACACTAGGCTGCTTGGGAAAACCGCGCAGACTCTGAGGTTTTTCAGCAGAGGGGTGGAGCGGTAAAGGCCTTGACCCCAAAGACGAGGCCTTTCTGCGACTGCCAGGTTGGGGAGCTCTGAGACTGTGCCAACACAGGGCGGAATACATGGTTCCCTGCTCCACGCAGTCCACGTTCCCTTACCTGTGTTCCACACCCCTCCGCTGTGGCCAATGGATGCCGATCCTTGGGGATCCAGGAGTTCACGAAATGGGCATTCCCAGCCGCAATGGCGACCCCCAACAGCACATCTGGAAAGCCCTCCCCCACCCCCGCCAGGAGCCGACCCCCACTGCGAACGGAACCCCACCCCGCCCCTCACCGCCAGGTTTCGCCCCGGCCCTGCCGGGCTCCCGGTGGGTTCCCAGCAATATTGGCGACCCCCGGGAGCACAACAGGGACCGACCCCCCACCCACAGTGAGCGGAATCTCGACCTGTGCAGCCCAGGTTTACCCCACCCTGGCTGCACTCCCGGCACGTTTCCAGCTGCAGTGGCCATCTCCGAGAGCACAACTGGGAAGCCCTCCCCTACCCCCGCCAGGAGCCGACACCCGCCCTGCGCCTCCCGGGTTCGCCCCGCCCCTGCCGCGCTCCAGGGGCGCTGCCCACCTTCACCAGTGGCTCTCAGTGAGCCCCGTCCCCACTCCCAGTTCCAGGAGAGGCTCTCGGACCTCGCTGCTGCCGCCAGGTCAAACATGAGGACAATACATACACCCCACAGAGACAATCCAAGCTGTCTATGATTTAGGGATAAAATGAGGACTACAGAAAGGCAAGATGACCTGACCTAGGAGGGCCATGATATTCTATAGAACCAGACAAAGTTGGTTACCAAGGAAACTTTTTTCCTTGGAACCCGGAAAGCTGGTTCTTTGCATATGCAATGACCAACAATTAGCTTGTTACCCAAGCCTGCCTCGCTGCCACCCCCACTCCCCCCACTCCCCAGAAGACTGGCTCAAAGAAATATTTTAAATCTCAGGCGGAAACCTGGAAGATGTCTTGTCTGTCTGTTTGGATTAAGGTATGTGTCAGTGTGAGCCCTGTGTTTTTTGATAATATTGCTCAAGTTCTGAGTTCTGATTTCAATGGTCTCAAGACAAGGCAGCCCTTCCAAATCAAACTGCTGGAAATACAAGAAAACATTGACCTAAATGAATGTCAGAGTCCCGTGAACTGGGAACTAGTCGATATTAAATATCTAGTATTTTTGGTTTTGCTCCTCCATTATAGACATGTCTAAGAGTCAACAACATTAAGCACAACATGTTCATAGTGCCTAGGTTTCTTTTGAGGTAAAAATTGCTCTATTGTTATATCTGTCACAAGCTTGTCAGCAAGAAACTACCTGGAAACGACAACAATAAAAGTAAAAAATGTAAATGTGATATGAGCTTTTAGACAAACTCTTTACAATAATTATACTCTAAAATATCTGCCTCTCATAGTCTTGATTGAAGGCAGAGGAGAAGGGGATGACAGAGGATAAGATGGTTGGATGGCATCACTGACTCGATGGACATGAGTTTGAGCAAGCCCCTGGAGCTGGTGACGGACACGGAAGCCTGGCGTCCTTCAGGCCACGGGGTCCCAAAGAGTCAGACACGACTGAGCAACTGAACTGAACTGAACTAACAAACGTTTCTCCAGGAGTTTTGGTTACCCGAGTTTCTATCCTTGTGACGACAGTGTATTGAATAGCTAGGTCATTTCCAAATAAATGAAAGTTCTGAAACATTCACGACTTGAAAGGACCTCCCTTTTACACAGAAACAAAAGAGATTTTTGACTCTCCATGAATAGTGTCTGGCACCATCCTGACATGTTAAATGTAAGAAAGCAATTGTTTTGTTTTGTTTTGTTCTGTTCTTGGGGGTGGGGGGAGGGGGGCGGGCTATAGCGAATGCCAATATAAAAGTCAGTTCTTGGTTGCTGAAGGGAAATGTATGACTTGTTATTACAAGAAAGTATGTGGAATGCAATGGCACTTGAGGAAGGAAAACAAAGTAGTTCTGTCTTACAGGTGGCCGTTTCAGGATGGGAGAAGCAAAGGAATGGGTACAGAATGGGTTAAGGAGGTTGTAGGGAAAGTGGACCCCCAGAAAAGAGTTCTGTGCCTAGCACAAGTTTTCTTGAGATGTCGAACTGCCTTTGCTAATGGAGTTTAAGTTTCTTTACCTCTTAAGTGATCTCTTCTAGGTTGACCTAGAACAGAAATCTTTTGTCAGCTTTGGCTAAGTGGAGAAGTAGTGTTTCACGGTGACATATGTAATCCTTCCTGACTGTTTGCAGCCCTTTTAATATCGATGCACTGCTTCTGCTGCTGCTGCCGCCGCTGCTGCTGCTAAGTCGTTTCAGTCGTGTCCGACTCTGTGCGACCCTATAGACAGCAGCCCACGAGGCCCCGCAGTCCCTGGGGTTCTCTAGGCAAGAACACTGGAGTGGGTTGCCATTTCCTCCTCCCATGCATGAAAGTGAAAAGTGAACGTGAAGTCGCTCAGTGGTGTCCGACTCTTAGCGACCCCATGGACTGCAGCCTACCAGGCTCCTCCATCCATGGGATTTTCCACGCAAGAGTACTGGAGTGGGGTGCCATTGCCTTCTCCCATATCTATGCACAAGCCTGCCTAAATCATTGACTTCTAGCTAGCTTTGGGATGCCAATGACCATCCACCCTTACAAGGCAACAGAGAAGAGAAAAACACTTACCAGAGGAGGTCCTGGTAAGGAACGAGGAACTAACAAGCTCCCGCCAACCAGGATTCTGCAGAGGTCAACAAGAGGTCAGTAAGAGATGGAAGACTGCAGTCCAGAGGTCCTAGCAACTTCCATCTTGCAGCAGAGACCCAGCATAGTCAAAACGAATTCAATGTTGCAAAAAATAAGTAAACAAATAAAGGACAGAAGTTCTTTGAACACATGACTGAGATTAGGGGTGAGGCAGTACATGTACAGTGCCCGGAAAATCTTAAAGTATGAGAAAGGAAAGAAATTAAAGACAACTATCAAGCTGTCCAAACTGATAAAAACGAAAGATTACACAGTTTTTTCTATATATATTACCAGATAATAATCTGAAAAGGAATTAAAAAAAATTCCCTTTCAATAATGTCAACATGAATACAACACTTTGCCATGGATGTAACGAGGATGACAAGACTGGCACACTGGAACTTATACACCCTGGCTGAAAACTATCCTGAATACATGGACAGGTATTCCATAACAATGGAAAGACTTAAGATGGCAATACCATGGAATGCATCTTCAATCTGAAATGAAGATTTGATATGATTTGATCGCTCAGAGCTTTTGTGTCATCAATTGTTATTAAAGTATAAATGAGATAGAGAAAGCTGCTGACTTAGACTTGAGGCGGGGTGTACGCCCTGCTGGTCTCTAGCCAGATATTCTACAGGCACTAGCAGTCAGCTAAGGAAAGAAAGGCACTGTCTCAGGGAATGGCACCAGGCCCCTCCCCCACGACATGCCTTGAGGTCACATTGGCAGCAGGTGAGTCATCCTGGGCCAAAAACTGATTGACATGAATCTTGAAGAAAGGCAGTATTCCAGGCAAATATATCATTTCCTTAACATAGATTAGGAGAACAAGGTACGAGGAAAACATACTGTTTTGTTCAAGTCGCTTCTGAGCCTATTGGGGGAACCGACCTGAAGCCAGAGTCCAGCAGATATACATAGGATATTTACATCGCTTAAGACAAACATTTCCTCAGGAACAAATGCATTGCTTAGCTGAAGGTTTGTCTGCGAAATTCTTACACATCAGGAGATGGCTCCGAGCTGGGTTTCTACACACAAGAACATGAATGCAAAGGACAAGCCTGCACAGCCCATCTGCCCCCCTCCCCCACAGCCAGCAGCATTTCCAAGTGACCTCCTAAGGCCTTCCCCAAAATACAGGGGCACCTCTGGGTTTCCTGTTTCCCTCACTTCGAACACTTTTCTTAAAAAAAAAAAAAATCCTGCACACTTCTTGATAGAATGCCACAGTGCAAGGAAAACAGGCCTTCGATACTTAAACCTCCCTGTGCCAAACACTTGGGGCTTGGTTCTGTTTTGTTTTGTTTTTTAATTACACCACCACATAATTTAAACTTTTTACAATTTCTAATTATTCAGTACCAAAACACCAAACTTTTATTGCACAAGGTCCCCATGAAAAGGCCCACGCATCAGGACAGCCACAGATTCTGCCATGAAAGGGCAGCAAGGTGCCCTCCCCCCTTCTTTGCTGCCTGGGCGGCCACCAGGGTTTGAAATCCATGCACCCTACTAAGTTTCTAGGGTGCAATCCGTGGACCCTTCCCTTTCCCATCCCAGCAGGTGCTCAAGGGCCCGCTGGCTTACAAAGTGCCAGAAGCAGGGCTGGGCCAGCCGGCCAGAATTCAGTGTTCTGTCCCTTGGACTTCCAGGGGAAACTAGGCTGCTTGGGAAAACCGTGCAGACTGAGATTTTTCAGCAAAGGGGTGGAGCGGTAAAGGCCTTGACACCAAGGGCGAGGCCTTTCTGCGACCGCCAGGTTGGGGAGCTCCGAGAATGTGCCAACAGAGGGCGGAATACTTGGTTCCCTGCTCCAAGCAGTCCCAGTTCCCTGACCTGTGGCCCGCAGCCCTCCGCTGCACCCACTAGATGTGGATCCTTGGGGACACAGGAGCATAGGAAATGGGCGTTCCTAGCCGCAGTGGCGACCCCCGAGAGCACAACTGGGACCGAACCCCCACCCGCAGCCATCTAAATCTCGACCCGCGCAGCCCAGGTTTACCCCGCCCCGGGTGCGCTCCCGGCGCGTTTCCAGCCGCAGTGGCCACCACCGAGAGCACAACTGGGAAGCCCTCCCCCACCCCCGCCAGGAGCCGAACCCCGCCCCGCGCCACCCGGGTTCACCCCGCCCCTGCCGCACACCCAGCGCGTTTCCAGCTGCAGTGGGGACCCCCGAGAGCACAACTGTTACCGCCCCCCACCCCCTCCCGACCAGAACCCCGACCCGCGCCGCCCGGGATCGCCCCGCCCCTGGCGCGCTCCCGGGGCGTTGCCCACTTCCACCAGGGGCTCCTGGTGAGCCCCGTCCCCACGCCCGGTTCCAGGAGAGGATCTCGGACCTCGCTACTGCCGCCAGGTCAAACACGAGGACAATACATCCACCCCACAGAGACAATCCAAGCTGTCTATGATTTAGGGATAAAATGAGGACTACAGAAAGGAAAGATGTCCTGACCTAGGAGGGCCATGAGAGTCTATAGATCCAAACAAAATTGGGTACCAAGGAAACTTTTTTCCTTGGAACCCGGAAAGCTGGTTCTTTGCATATGCAATGACCAACAATTAGCTTGTTACCCAAGCCTGCCTCGCTGCCACCCCCACTCCCCCCCCCCCCACTCCCCAGGAAAATGGCTCAAAGAAATATTTTAAATCTCAGGCGGAAAACTGGAAGATGTCTTGTCTGTCTGTCTGGATTAAGGTATGTGTCAGTGTGAGCCTTGTGTTTTTTGATAATATTGCTCAAGTTCTGAGTTCTGATTTCAATGGTCTCAAGACAAGGCAGCCCTTCCAAATCAAACTGCTGGAAATACAAGAAAACATTGACCTAAATGAATGTCAGAGTCCCGTGAACTGGGAACTAGTCAATATTAAATATCTAGTATTTTTGGTTTTGCTCCTCCACTATAGACATGTCTAAGAGTCAACAACATTAAGCACAACATGTTCATAGTGCCTAGGTTTCTTTTGAGGTAAAAATTGCTCTATTGTTATATGTGTCACAAGCTTGTCAGCAAGAAAGTACCTGGAAACAGCAACAACCAATGTAAAAAATGTAAATGTGATATGAGCTTTTAGATAAACTCTTAACAATAATTATACTCTAAAATATCTGCCTCTCATAGTCTTGATTGAAGGCAGAGGAGAAGGGGATGACAGAGGATAAGATGGTTGGATGGCATCACTGACTCGATGGACATGAGTTTGAGCAAGCCCCTGGAGTTGGTGATGGACACGGAAGCCTGGCGTCCTGCAGGCCACGGGGTCACAAAGAGTCAGACTCGACTGAGCAACTGAACTGAACTGAACTTACAATCGTTCCTCCAGGTGTTTTGGTTACCTGAGTTTCTATCCTGGTGCTAAACTAAGTGACGACAGTGTATTGAATAGCTAGGTCACTTCCAAATAAATGAAACTTCTTAAACATTCACGACTTGAAAGGACCTCCCTTTTACACAGAAACAAAAGAGATTTTTGACTCTGCATGAATAGTGACTGGCACCATCCGAACATATTAAATGTAAGAAAGCAATTTTTTTGTTTTGTTTTGTTCTGTTCTGTTCTTGCAGGAAGCGGGGTGGGCGCTATTATCACTGATAGGTATGCTCACCAATCTATCAAATGCCAATATAAGAGTCAGTTCTTGGTTGCTGAAGGGAAATGTATGACTTGTTATTACAAGAATGTATGGAATGCAATCACACTTTAAGAAGGAAAACGAAGTAGTTCTGTCTTACAGGTGGCATTTTCAGGACAGGAGAAGCAAAGGAATGGGTACAGAATGGGATAAGGAGGTTGTAGGGAAAGTAGGCCCCCAGAAAAGAGTTTTGTGCCTAGCACAAGTTTTCTTGAGATGTTGAACTGCCTTTGCTAATGGAGTTTAAGTTTCTTTACCTCTTAAGTGATCTCTTCTAGGTTGACCTAGAACAGAAATCTTTTGTTAGCTTTGGCTAAGAGGAGAAGTATTGTTTCACGGTGACATATGTGATCCTACCTGACTGTTCTCATCCCCTTTGATATCTATGCACTGCTGCTGCTGCTGCTGCAGCTGCTAAGTGGTTCAGTTGAGGCCGACCCTGTGCCACGCCATAGATGGCAGCCCACCAGGCCCCGCAGTCCCTGGGGTTCTCTAGGCAAGAACACTGGAGTGGGTTGCCATTTCCTCCTCCTATGCATGAAAGTGAAGAGTGAAAATGAAGTCGCTCAGTGGTGTCCGACTCTTAGCCACCCCATGGACTGCAGCCTACCAGGCTCCTCCGTCCTTGGGATTTTCCAGGAGTGGGGTGCCATTGCCTTCTCCCATATCTATGCACAAGCCTGCCTAAATAATTGACTTCTAGCCAACTTTGGGATACCCATGACCACCCACCCTTACCAGGCAACAGAGAAGAGAAAAACACTTACCACAGGAGGTTCTGATAAGGAACAAGGAACTAACAAGCTCCCACCTACCAGGAATCTGCAGAGGTCAACAAGAGGTCAGCAAGAGATGAGAGACTGCAGTCCAGAGGTCCTAGCTACTTCCATTTAGCAACAAACACCCAGCATAGTCAAAACGATTTCAATGTTAAAGAATAAATAAATAAATAAATAAAAGGACAGAAGTTCTTGAACACATGTCTGAATTTAGGGGTGAGGCATTACATATGTGTCCCAGGATAATCTTAAAGTGTCAGAAAGTAAAGAAATTAAAGACAACTATCAAGCTGTCCAAACTGATAAAAATGAATGATTACACAGTTTTATCTGTATACATTAGCAGATAATAATCTGAAAAGGAATTTTAAAAAATTCCCTTTCAATAATATCAACATGAATAAAACACTTTGCCATGGATGTAACGAGGATGACAAGACTGGCACACTGGAAATTATACACCCTGGCTGAAAACTATCCTGAATACATGGACAGATATTCCATAACGATGGAAAGACTTAAGATGGCAATACCATGGAATGCATCTTCAATCTGAAATGAAGATTTGATATGATTTGATCGCTCAGAGCTTTTGTGTCATCAAGTGTTATTAAAGTATTAAAGAGTTAGAGAAAGCTGCTGACTTATACTTGAGGCGGGGTGGGGGGGGTAGTAAGAGTACCCCCTGCTGGTCTTTAGCCAGATATTCTACAGGCACTAGCAGTCAGCTAAGGAAAGAAAGGAACTGTTTCAGGGAATGGCACCAGGCCCTTCCCCCACGACATGCATTGAGATAATATTGGCAGCAGGTGAGTCATCCCGGGCCAAAACTTGATTGACATGAATCTTGAAGAAAGGCAGTATTGCAGGCAAATATATCATTTCCTTAACATAGATAAGGAGAACAAGCTAGGAGGAAAACATGCTGTTTTGTTCAAATCGCTTCTGAGCCTTTTGGGGGAACCGACCTGAAGCCAGAGTCTAGCGGAAATACATAGGATATTTACATCGCTTAAGACAAACATTTTCTTAGGAAAAAATGCATTGCTTAGCTCAAGGTTTGTCTGCGAAATTCTTACACATCAGGAGATGGCTCCGAGCTGGGTTTCCACACACAGGAACATCCATGCAAAGGACAAGCCTGCACAGCCCATCTGCCGCCCTCCCGCACAGCCAGCAGCATTTCCAAGTGACCTCCTAAGGCCTTCCCCAAAATACAGGGGCACCTCTGGGTTTCCTGTTTCCCTCACTTCGAACACTTTTCTTAAAAAAAAAAAAATCCTGCACACTTCTTGATAGAATGCCACAGTGCAAGGAATACAGTCCTTCAATATTTAAACCTCCATTTGCAAAACACTTGGAGCTTGGTTTTGTTTTGTTTTGTTTTTTAATTACACCACCACATAATTTAAAGCTTTTACACGTTCTAATTATACAGTTCCAAAACACCAAACTTTTATTGCACAGGGTCCTCATGAAAAGGCCCACGCAGCTGGACAACCACAGATTCTGCCATGAAAGGGCAGCAAGGTGCCCTCCCCCCTTCTTTGCTGCCTGGGCGGCCACCAGGGTTTGAAATCCATGCACCCTACTAAGTTTCTAGGGTGCAATCCGTGGACCCTTCCCTTTCCCATCCCAGCAGGTGCTCAAGGGCCCGCTGGCTTACAAAGTGCCAGAAGCAGGGCTGGGCCAGCCGGCCAGAGTTCAGTGTTCTGTCCCTTGGACTTCCAGCGGACACTAGGCTGCTTGGAAGAACCGCGCAGACTCGGAGATTTTTCAGCAGAGGGGTGGAGCGGTAAAGGCCTTGACCCCAAAGGCAAGGCCTTTCTGCGACCGCCAGGTTGGGGAGCTCCGAGAATGTGCCCACAGACGGCGGAATACTTGGTTCCCTGCTCCACGCAGTCCCAGTTCCCTTACCTGTGGTCCGCAGCCCTCCACTGCACCCACGGGATGGCGATCCTTGGGGACCCAGGAGCGGACGAAATGGGCGTTCCCAGCCGCAGTTGCAACCCCCGAGAGCGCAACTGGGAACCCCTCCCCATCCCCCCCGTGAGCCGACCCCCGCCCCGCGCCCCCAGGTTTAGCCCCGCCCCTGCCGCGCTCCCGCGCGTTCCCAGCCGCAGTGGCGACCCCCGGGAGCACAACTGGGACTGACCCCCACCCAAAGCCATCGGAATCTCGACCCGCGCAGCCCGGGTTTACCCAGTCCCGGGTGCACTCCCGGCGCGTTTGCAGCCTCAGTGTCCACCTCTGAGAGCACAACTGGGAAGCCCGCCCCCACCCCCGCCAGAAGCCGACCCCCGCCCCACGCCGCCCGCGTTCGCCCCGCCCCTGCACGGTCCAGGTACCTTCCCAGCTTCTAGCGTTCACGCCCGGGTAGGAGCAGGATGTAGGAGTATGGGAGATGTGTCTGGAGCCTGACAGCCTCAGCTCCGCTCTGGCCTGCCCTTTGGACCTAGGAGCCAGGCCAACTTGCAGAGGGCTTAGGGCCCCATTGTATGCAAACTACCAAGGCCTACCGCAAGGAGAGCTCTGTCCGAGGGAAGGGAAGCGCCCCAGGCTGCATTCCCAAGCTGTTGTTTAGCCGCCCAGACTCAGCGCTGCACAGGGGTAATCAGGCTCTCTGTGCCCGCAGCTTCACACACAGGTGTGTCTCCGTAGGAATCAAGAAAGATCCTGACAGAGTGAGGTTCATTAGAGCTATACTAAAGAGCAAAGGCTTGTCCATGTGGTCTTGCCTTCCCCTGTGCCTTTGGGTCTCCAGGCTCGGCCCCAGCTCCGTGGAAACAACCCCTGAGAAAATATCTTCAAGATCCACTTTTCCCAGTGTCTGGGAACCGGGGTTCATAGGAGGAGAGAAAAGCACGCCTCCATAGGGAACGAAAAGGCAGCCCACCTGCCTGTGTTTTGAAGCCTCTATTTGGAAGGAATGGGTTAGCTTCTCCTAAAGGAGACCTCCAGATCTGCTCAGAAGTCGGTAATTCCAGAGGCAGGGTACTGGTTCCTGACTGCCCTTTGCTAGCCTTGCAAAGATATTCCTAGATTCTAGAGTTATTTTCCATGAAGGAGCAGGCTTCGGGAATGTGTCAGACGGGACTGGCTCCTTATTGACCTCAGCTCAGCTATTGCCTTTCCATTCAAACTAGAACAAGGCCCTAGTTTATGAAGGGTAAGTGTCTTCTTCTTTGCAAACTGCCAAGGGCTACAGCAATGAGACCTCTGTCAAGGTGAGGGAAGCCTAAGAGGATGGATTCTCAAGCAGGTGCTTTGCCACAAAGCATCAGCACCCCACGGAGAGAATCAAGCTCCCTGTGCACCAATGTTGGGAGTGTAGCTTCACACACAGAGTTGTCTCTATAGGAGCCAAGAATGTTCCTGAGAGATTAGGTTCACTAAACCTCTCCTACAGAGCATAGACCTGTCCATGTGGTTTTGCCTTCCCCTGTGAGTTGGGTCCTCGAGGTCTGCCACACCTCCGGGGAAACTGTCCCTGAGAAAAGATCTCCAGGAACCACTTCGCCGAGGCTGGGAAATGCTGTTCACATGAAGTAAGGCAAGCGAATCTCCTGCATAGTAAAAGAGGCCTTACAGTCCCTGGAGGAGCAGGCTGCCAGAATGTGTGAAACCTGACTGTTGCCTTACTGGCCTCAGCTCCACCATTGCCTGTTCATCCGAGCTAGCACCCAGGCCTACTTGGAAAAGCGTTTGGGTGCAGATTTCTACAAAGTGCCAAGGGCTACAGCAGTGAGAATTCTCTCTGTGGTAAGGGAGAGCATTTTATGGATTCTCAAGCTGTTTTCTGAATGACAGCGTCAAAATGAACAGAGAGAATCAGGCTCTCTCTGCCCCTATGTTAGGTACGCAGCTTCACACACAGAGGTGTCTCTGTAGGAGCCAAGAATGCTCCGGAGAGATGAGGTTCACTAGAGGTCTGCTACAGAGCATAGACCTGTCCATGTGGTCTTGCCTTCCCCTGTGCCTTTGGGCCCCGGGCTCGGCCCCAGCTCCGTGGAAACAACCCCTGAGAAAATATCTTCAAGATACGCTTTTCCTAGAGGCTGGGAACTGGGGTTCATAGGAGGAGAGAAAAGCAAGCCTCCTTCGGGCACGAAAGGCAGCCAACCTGCCTGTGTTTTGAAGCCTCTATTTGGAAGGAATGGGTTAGCTTCTCCTAAAGGAGACCTCCAGATCTGCTCAGAAGTCGGTAATTCCAGAGGCAGGGTACTGGTTCCTGACTGCCCTTTGCCAGCCTTGCAAAGACATTCCAACATTCTAGAGTTATATTCCATGAAGGAGCAGGCTTCGGGAATGTGTCAGAGGGGACTGGCTCCTTATTGGCCACAGCTCAGGAATTGCCTTTCCATTCAAACTAGGACAGGGCATACTTTATGAAGGGTAAGGGTCTTCTTCTTTGAAACTGCCAAGGGCTACAGCAATGAGACCTCTGTCAAAGCGAGGGAAGCCTAAGAGGACGGATTCTCAAGCAGGTGCTTTACTACAAAGCATCAGCACCCCACGGAGAGAACCAAGATCCCTGTTCCCCAATGTTGGGAGTGTAGCTTCACACACAGAGTTGTCTCTATAGGAGCCAAGAATGTTCCTGAGAGATTAGGTTCACTAAACCTCTCCTACAGAGCATAGACCTGTCCATGTGGTTTTTCCTTCCCCTGTGAGTTGGGTCCCCGAGGTCCGCCACACCTCCGGGGAAACTGTCCCTGAGAAAAGATCTCCAGGAACCGCTTCGCTGAGGCTGGGAAACGCTGTTCACAGGAAGTAAGGCAAGCGAATCTCCTGCAGAGAAAAAGAGGCCTTACTGTCCCTGGAGGAGCAGGCTGCCAGAGTGTGAGAAACCTGACTGTTGCCTTACTGGCCTCAGTTCCACCATTGCCTGTTCCTCCGAACTAGGACCCAGGCCTATTTGGAGAAGCGTTTGGGTGCGGATTTCTACAAAGTGCCAAGGGCTACAGCAGTGAGAATTCTCTCAGCGGTAAGGGAGAGCATTTTATGGATTCTCAAGCTGTTTTCTGAACGACAGGGTCAAAATGAACTGAGAGAATCAGGCTCTCTGTGCCCCTATGTTAGGTACGCAGCTTCACACACAGAAGTGTCTCTATAGGAGCCAAGAATGTTCCTGAGAGATGAGGTTCACTAGAAGTCTGCTACAGAGCATAGACCTGTCCATATGGTTTTGCCTTGCCCTGTGAGTTGGGTCCCCGAGGTCCGCCCCAGCTCAGGGGAAGGAGCCCCTGAGAAAAGATCTCCAGGGACCGCTATTCCCCCAGGCTGGCAAACGCAGTTCACAGGAGGTAACACAAGCGAGCCTCCTGCAAGGCACAACAGGCCTTAGTCTCCCTGGACGATCAGGCTGCCAGAGTGTGTGAGACCTGACTGGTGCCTTACTGGCCTCAGCTCCGCCATTGCGTGTTTCTCCGAACTAGGACCCAGGCCTACTAGGAGAAGGGTTTCGGTATGGATTTCTAAATACTGCCAAGGGGTATAGCAATGAGAACTGTGTCACGGGTAAGGAAGAGCATTGTATGGATTTTCAAGCTGTTGTTTGAACGACAGCTTCAAAGCTGCACAGAGAGAATCAGACTCTGTGTCTCCATGTTCGGTACACAGCTTCACAGACAGGGGTGTCTCCATAGGAAACAAGAACGTTCCTGACAGAGTGAAGTTCACTAGAGCTCTCCTAGAGAGCAAAGACTTGTCCATGTGGTTTTTCTTCCCCTGTGCGTTTGGGGCTCCAGGCTCGGCCCCAGCTCCGTGGAAAAAACCCCTGAGAAAAGATCTTCAAGATCCGCTTTTCCCAGAGGCTGGGATGTGGGGTTCATAGGAGGCGGGAAAAGCAGGCCTCCTTCAGAGAGCAAGAGGCAGCCAAGCGGCCTGCGTTTGGAAGCCTCTATTTGGAAGAATGGGTTAGCTTCCCCTAAGGGAGACCTCCAGATCTGTTCAGAAGTCGGTAATTCCAGAGGCAGGGTGCAGGCTCCTGACTGCCCTTTGCCAGCCTTGCAGAGACATTCCTAGATTACAGCGTTATTTTCCATGAAGGAGCAGGCTTCGGGAATATGTCAGACTTGACTGGCGCCTTATTGGCCTCAGCTCAGCTCTTGCCTTTCCTTTCAAACTAGGACAAGGGCCCACTTTATGAAAGGTAAGGGTCCTCTTCTTTCCAAACTGCCAAGGGCTACAGCAATGAGACCTCTGTCAAGGCGAGGGAAGCGTAAGCTGATGGATTCTCAAGCAGGTGCTTTGCCACAAAGCATCAGCACCCCACGGAAAGAATCTGGCTCCCTTTGCCCCTACGTTGCGTGTGTAGCTACACGCACAGAGGTGTCTCGATAGGAGCCAAGAATGTTCCTGAGAGAGGAGGTTCACTGTTGGGGGCCAGAGTGAGGCACTCCGCCCATGGCAAAGGTCATGAGGAAGGAGGCTCGACATACGCAAAGGCGGGATCGAGCCTCAGGAGTCCCCCTGGAAATCCTCGAGCATCTACCCCCATAACCAGAGCCTGCCTACCTTACTACTTTGTGCTCTCACCTACACCTCTGACTTTACGGGGGGCTGTCCCCCACCACCTCTTTCGGAGAAGGAGTTAACCTAGAGCTCCAGTTGATAAAAACCCCTGGGTGTGACAAGAGTGTTTTAACCTACAAACTCCTCTGAAGGTTCTCTAGCCTGCCTGACAGGCTTGTCCGGCCACATGTGATTGCTCACAGCCTCCCAACCATGAGAGGCACGAGATGCTTTAAACCTTCTAAAAACAGGTTCCTTAGAAAAGTTAGAAAAGTATTAGTATAAGTATAATGGGCTGATTAGAAATCATATTGGTGAAGGGTTTTTCATTTGTTGAGCTGATGTTTACTGCTAAGTCTCCACATCCCCTGCCCTTATACACATTAATGAATATATAGAAGAAATAAGTATTAACCTTTGATATAAATCACGTTAGACCTTAGGCTAAGTAAATTCTTTCCTTAACTAAAACCCACTACACCCTCACCCTATAGGAATGTAACTTTATTTGGGTGGCGTCTGTTTTAAGAATAATCACCCCTGGAGAAATAAGTGTCCTGGTTGACTGACCGCTGTCACAAGGAGAGGGTCGTAAATTGTCAGCAGGCCCCCCGGCCAGAAGATGATGTAACACCCCTAAGACCTCTGTATACTTTTGTATGAAGCACCTGACTTTGATAAAAGTCAGGACTGCTGACCCCACGTGACTTTTGCATAACATCTCAGTGTATAAAATAGACCATGGAAAATAAAGAATTGGGATCAGTTTCTCGAAATACTGGTCTCCCCATGTCTCTCTCTCTCTCTCACTCTGGTTGAGTCTCCATCTGGAGCGCGGAACCCACCAAGCTTACTAATTTTGCCTGGGCTTCTAAGATCCGACCGGGGAGGCCTCAGTGTCTCCTCTCCTTCGGGAGAACGGAAGGACGCCTGCGGCCTACGTAAGTGGTGCAAGCTTCTTGTCTTGAAGTTTTATTGGTCCCCCGCGTAAACCAAGCTACTCAGCCTCTTTTCTCCACTGAATTTTCCTACTGAGCTATCCTCATTTTATTACTCTTTATATCCTTAATTAACGTTTAATTAAGCAGTTGTTCCTGACCCTCGCCTACGCCGTCTCTGCTTCAAATACCCTGGATCAGCTGGGGCTGGACCCCGGCAGTTCACTAGAGATCTCCTACAGAGCATAGACCTGTCCATTTGGTTTTGCCTTCCCCTGTGAGTTGGGTCCCCGAGGTCCGCCCCAACTCCGGGGAAACAGCCCCTGAGAAAAGATCTCCAGGAACTGCTTTCCGCCCAGGCTGGGAAACGCTGTTCACAGGAAGTAAGGCAAGCGAGCCTCCTGAAGGGAAATAGAGGCCTTACTGTCCCTGGAGGAGCAGGCTGCCAGAGTGTGTGACACCTGACTGGTGCCTTACTGGCCTCAGCTCCGCTATTGCATGTTCATCTGAACTTGAACCCAGGCCTACTTGGAGAAGTGTTTGTGTGCCGATTTCCAGAAACTGCGAAGGGCTACAGCAATGATAACTCTCTCAGTGGTAAGGGAGAGCATTGTGTGGATTCTCAATTTGTTGTTTGAACGACAGCGTCAAAGCTGCACAGAGAGAATCAGGTCTCTGTGTCTCTATGTTGGCAATGCAGCTTCCCACACAGAGATGTCCCCGTTGGAGCCAAGAACATTCCCCACAGACTGAGGTTCACTAGAGCACTCCTAGAGAGCAAAGACTTATCCATGCGGTTTTCCCTTCCCCTGTGCGTGTGGGTCTCTGGGATCAGCCCCTGCTCCTTGGAAACAGCCTCTGAGAAAAGATCTCCAAGAACCTCTTATCACCCAGGCTGGGAAGTGGAGTTCACAGGAGGTGGGATAAGCAAGCTTCCTTCGGCAAGAAGAGACAGCCAACCGGCCTGTGTTTGGAAGCCTATATTTGCAAGGAATGGGTTAGTTTCTCCTGACCGAGACCGCCAGATGTGCTGAGAAGATAGAAATTCCAGAGGCAGGGTCGAGGTTCCTGACTGCCCTGTGCCAGCCTTGCAAAGACATTCCCAGATTCTAACGTTATTTTCCATGAAGGAGCAGGCATCGGGAATATGTCAGACTTGACTGGCGCCTTACTGGCCTCAGCTCAGCTACTGCCTTTCCATTCAAACAAGGACAAGGGCCTACTTGGTGAAGGGTAAGGGTCTGCTTCTTTCCAAACTGCCAAGGACTACAGCAATGAGACCTCTGTCAAGGTGAGGGAAGCCTATGCGGATGGATTCTTAGCAGGTGCTTTGCCACAAAGCATCAGCACCCACGGAGAGAATCAGACTCCCTTTGCCACTATGTTGGGTGTGTAGCTTCATGCACAGAGGTGTCTCTGTAGAAGCCAAGAATGTTCCTGAGTGATGAGGTTCACTAGAGCTCTCCTACAGAGCATAGACCTGTCCATGTGGTTTTGTCTTCCCCTGTGAGTTGGGCCCCCGAGGTCCGACCCAGCTCCAGGGAAACAGCCCCTGAGAAAAAAACTCTAGGAACAGCTTTGCGCCCAGGCTGGGAAATGCAGTTCACAGGAGGCAAGGCAAGCGAGCCTCCTACAGGGAAAAAGAGGCCTTACTGCTCCTGGACGATCAGGCTGCAAGAGTGTGTGAGACCTCACTTGTGCCTTACTGGCCTCAGCTCCGCCGTTGCCTGTTATTCCGAGCTAGGACCCAGGCCTACTTGGAGAAGGGTTAGGGTGTGGATTTCTACAAACTGTCAAGGACGACAGCAATGAGAATTCTCTTAGCAGTAAGGGAGAGCATTGTATGGATTCTCAAGCTGTTGTTTGAATGACAGCTTCAAAGCTACACAGAGAGAATCAGGCTCTCTGTTCCCCTCTTTTGGCTGTGCAGCTTCACACACAGAATTTGACTCTGTTGGAGCCAGAAATATTCCTGAAAGACTTAGGCTCACCAAAGCTGTCCTCCAGAGCAAAGACATTGGATGTGGTTTTGCCTTCCCTTGTCAGTATGGGTCCCCTAGCTTGGCCCCAGCTCCGGGGATACAGCCTCTGAAAAAAATCTTCCAAGAAGCGATTTTCCTCCAGGCTGTTAAGCGGAATTCGCAGTTTGCAAGTTAAGGAAGCCTGCTTCGTGGAAGAGCAAGCAGCCAACTGGCCCTGTGTTAGGAAGCCTGTATTTGAAAGGAATGGGTTAGCTTCTACAGCGGGAGAACCTCAGATCTGCTCAGGGGACTGAAATACTAGAGTCAGGGCCGAGGTTCTCCCTTGTCCTTTGCACACCTTGCAAAGACATTCCTAGCTTCTAGCGTTAGTGTCCCTGTAGTAGCAGGCTGCAGGAGCGTGTGATAAATGACTGCCGCGTTCCTGTCCTCAGCTCCGCTATTGACTTTCTATTCGAACTAGAACCCAGGCCTACTTTGAGAGGGGTTAGGGTCCAGTGTTTTCAAACTGCCAAGGGCTACGGCAATGCGAGCTCTGTCAGAGGTAAGAAAAGAGCAATTGGTTGGATTCTTCAGCTGCTGCGTGGCTGCACAGCTTCCGCGCCGCATGGAGAGCATGAGGCTCCTTGTGGCCCTATTTTGGGTATGCAGCAACATGCACACAGAATGTCTGTGTTCACTTATGTACAGGCTTATGAACACTAGAGCTCTCCTACAGAGCAAAGACCACTCAGTGGGCTCCAAGAGATACCTGTCGCGACTCGAGAAGAGAGTGGAGTCCTTTGCTTCCCCTCGAGATGAGGCCTGACTCCCCGGGTGAGTATGGAATGCAACCCCAAATCCCTGTCGCCTATGGAGAGGAACATTAAGTCCTGGATACAAGCCTAGATGAGGTCTAGTTTGCCCTTCAGTGAATGGAGCCCAATCCCCAGCTCTCCCTGGCAACTCGAATGGAAGATTAGACTTCCTGGGCCAACACAAGAGGAAGCCTGAATTCCCCGTCGTAACTCGAGAATCCCACCGCAACTCGAGAAAAACCACGTGCTTCCCTCGTCATCGCAAGATGAGGCCCTTTGTCCGCTACAGCATCTCAAGAGAAGTCCCACGTTCCATCCTGAAGTGCGAAATGGTACTTGGCACCCTTGATGCGACCCCAAAAGTTCCGCGACATACCAGACTCACTCAAGGGGAACACCGAGGTTCCTGGCACCACTTCATCTGAGCCCCTTCTCCTCTCCTGATTGCGACAGGAGGGTCGACTCCCCTTCTCTGTCTGCAAGGGGTTCCCGACCTTCCGGGCGCACCTCAGGATGAGGCCGGTCTCATGAGGAAGTTCGAGACATAGCCTCGTGGGTGGTGCCACATGTCGAAAGACCCCAATTTCACGGTCCACTCTTGAAAAGAACCCGATGCCAGCACACCTCTTTGAAGGAAAACCTGTGGATGAAGGCACAACACGAAGGGGCACTGACACCCACGTGCATCGTCCAGAAAAACCCGCAGGTCCCACAGACATTTCGACAAGTGGCCTGTCACCTGGTAAACAACTCGAAAGGCAAACGAAGGTCCATTCCTCAACAGAAGACTAGGTGTGACTCTCTTGTCCCTATTCTGCAGGGACCATGGGATCCGAGTCAGAAACGGAGAGCAAGCCTGAGGTTCCTGCGTCCGCTCGAGATGAAGCCCTCTTCCATTGCACCACAACCAGTGGAGTCCCGAGAGGCCCCTACCAACTCCACAGTATCCCTGAGTTCTCAGAGGCACAAAAAGAAGCTCCCTGAGGTCACAGGCACAAGTCGAGGGACCCCTGGGTTTTCTGCCATGACTCGAGAAAGACCTCGAGAGTGCTTCAAAATGTGTTGAGTCGCGATTCCCCTACCATGACTCGAGAGCCATGACACGCTCCCCCTCGCGAAGCGCATGGAGACCTGACTAACCTGGCACTGCACGAGAGGCTCCATGAGTTCCTCATCGTACCTCGTGAGGAAACCCACACTGGCGCGGCAGCTCGAGGAAACACATGAGACACCCCGGTCATCACGAGATGAGGGCCTTATTTTCCTGCATGGCATGGAGACCAATCACGAGTCCTCTCTCCAAACTGAAGAGGAGGCTGGACTCCCTTGAAGCCGCTCAGGGGGCTCCAAGAGATCCGCGTCGCGACTCGAGAGGAGAGCGGAGTCCTTGGCTTCCCCTCGAGACGAGGCCTGACTCCCCGGGGGAGCCTGGAATGCAACCCTGAGATCCCCGCCTATCCTGGAGAGGAATATTAGGCCCCGGACACACGCCTAGGTGAGGTCTCTTGGCCCCTGCAATGACTCGAGCGCAACCCCCAGCTTTCCCTCGCAACTCGAGGGGAAGATTGGGCTTCCCAGGGCCAACCCAAGAGGAAGCCTGAGATCCCCGTCGTAACTCGAGAATCCCGCCGCAACTCGAGGAAAACCACGTGGTTCCAACGTCTTTGCAAGATGAGCCTCTTGCCCGCTATGGCGTCTCAAGGGAAGTCCCAGTTTCAGTCCTGAAGTGCAAAACAGTACCTGACACCTTTCATGCGATCCCCAGAAGTTCCCCGACACACCGGGTTCCCTCGAGGGAAACACTGAGGGTCCCGACACCACTTCATCTGAGCCCCTTCTCCCCTCCTGATGGCGACAGGAGTGTCGATTCCCCTGCGTGGTCTGGAAGGGATTCCCGGCCTTCCCGGCGCATCTCAGGATGAGGCCGTCTGCACGAGGAAATTCGAGATGAGCCACGGGGGTGGTGCCACATGCCTATCGACCTCGATTTCCCGGTCCACTCTTGAGAAGAACCCGTTGCACGGATACCTCTTCGAAGGCAACCCTGTGGGTGAAGGCACAACACGAAGGGGCACTGACACTCCCGTGCATCGTCCAGAAACACCCGTGGGTTCCACACACAGCTCGAAGAGGGGCCTGAGACCCCCTGAGCAACTCGAGAGGCAAGCGGAGTTCCCTTCCTCAGACAAGACGAGGCCTAACTCTCCGCTCCCATCTCTGCAGGGACCCTGAGGTCGGAGGGTCGGAGTCAGAAACAGAGAGGAAGCCTGAGGTTCCTGCCTCCCCTCGAGATGAGGCCCTCTTTCATTGCGCCAACCACAGCGGAGTCCCTAGAGGCTCCTGCTGATCCAGGGTATTCGAAGGAGAGACGGCTAGGCGAGGGTCAGGGAATAACTGCTTAATTACACTTTACTTAAGGATACAAAGAGTAATAGAATAAGGATAGCTCAGTGAGGAAATTCAGTGGAGAAAAGCGGCTGAAATAAGGATAGCTCAGTAGGAAAATTCAGTGGAGAAAAGAAGCTGAGTGGCTTGGTTTACGCGGAAAATCAATATAACCCGTGACACCAGGTTAGCTCTGACCACGGAGGCCGCAGGCGCCCTCTCGAATAGCGGAAGGTGCCCCACCTTAGACACCCTCTCGAGTGGGTCTTAGAAGCCCAGGCAAATAAATGGTCGCAGAGGACATCTGCGCTCCAGATGGACGCTCAACTGGAATTTGGGAGAGAGAGTGACATGGGGAGACCAAGTTTCAGTGAACAAGGCCCGCACTTTATTTTCCAAAGTAGTTTTTATACCTTAAGGTATGCATAGAGGATAATGGGGGAAGGGGTAGAGTCATGCAGCAAGCCAGGCTTTCTTCCTGCAAACTTATCATATGCAAAAGTTCAGGTGATTGACATCATCTTCTGGCCCGGAGGCCTGTTAACATTTTAAGAAACTTATCTTTCTCTAAAGGTGATTATTCCAAAGTCAGGCGCCAGCCTTCCAAAAAGCATTGGACAAAGCTGCATTTTACATTTCTATACACCCATTATATCAATCAATACACTGCCAAGGACACAGTAGGTAAGGAGTATGAAGACTTAGCAGCAAACTGGCTCAACAAGTGAAAAAACCCTTCACCAATACAATTTCTAATTAATCTTTTAACTACTCAAAGGAATCTGTGTTTAGGCAGTTTAGAACATCTCCTGCCTCTCACAGTTGGGAGGCTCTGAACAATCACATGTGGCCGGAAAAACCCATTCAGGCAGGCTAGAGGATTTCCAAAGGAGTTTGTAGGTTAAACACTGTCACACCCAGGAATTATTAACTGGAGCTGTAAGCTAACTCTTTTTCCAGAGAGAGGTAGTGGGAGACAGCCCCCCGTAAAGTCAGAGGTGTAGGTGAAAGCACAAAGCAGAAAGTAGGCAGACTCTGGTTTGGGGGTAGATGCTCGAGAATTTCCAGGGGGACTCCTGAGGCTCGATCCCGCCTTTGCGTATGCCGAGCCTCCTTCCTCATGACCTTTGTCATGGGCGGAGTGCCTCACGCTGGCTCCCGGCAGTGATAGAATTCCAGTTGAGCTATTCCAGATCCTCACTCAATATGCAATATGCCGGCTCCCAGCATCTCCCCCTTTTTTATTTCTTAAAACAGCCAGATGCAGCTCAGTCGCGAGCTTCTGAATGTTCTGCCGAAGAATCCTGACAACACAAGGAAGAATGATTATGAGAAGATTAGACAGAATGTTTTTTCCAGAAATAAAAGTTAGAGAAGGTGTGAAAAAAGTCATTAGCTGCTCCAGCGGCGGTAAAATCCAGTCGAGAGTGTTTCAGGGTCTGGATTTGATTATGAAGTTTCCCTAAGTCCAGGCCAATGTCAGAGCTGTTCCAAACACCTGAGATATGATTTTTGATTTTTTCCCATTCATAATCTGTCTCATTTACCTTTAAAGATGTCACGCATATCCACCGGTAATCAGCGTGGCAAGACAAAGCCATTTTCAGTTTTAAAGCCTGTAAATCAGTCCCAATATGCATTATTGCCTCTTCTAAGGCGTCTACTCTCATCTCTAATTTCTTATCTATAGCTTCCCGTGTTGTTAGAGTTAGTGAAACATTTTTAGACATGGTATCAACATATTGGGCAGTATGCACTTGTTGAGTCAATGATATTGCTGCCACAGTAACAGAAGTAATTGCGGTTATTAAAGCTGATATTCCTAAAATAAGTAAGCCCACAAATCGTCGCAATCGCATTAAATCCTGAAGTTGTTGTAACACGGCAAGACTATAGTTATATCAATAAGTGGTTACATTATAAGATAGGTGGACGTTGTAACACTTACAAAGGAGCAAACATTATATTGAGGGTTTAAACAAGATGAGAGCATACATTATTCACAGGTCACTACATTGGGTCCACCAGTGGCCCCGCTAACTCCACAGCATCCCTCACCTCTCAGGGGCACCCTGGGAAGTTCCCTCAGGTCCCCTGCAGAAGTTGAGGGAAATGAGGGTTTCCTGCCACCACTCGAGAAAGACCTCGATAGTCCTTCTTCAAAGTGTCTTGAGGCCCTTGTCCCCTCTCTGGACTAGAGAGCAATGATGCGCTCCCCCTCACCTCGCGCATGCAGACCTGGCTTCCCTGGAGCCGCACGAGAGGCTCCCTGAGGTCCTCGTCGTGCCTCGGGAGAAAACCCCCACAGGCGCCGCAGCTCGAGGAAACCCCTGAGACGCCCCCGTCCTCGCGAGCTGAGGGACTTCTTTTCCTGCCTGGCCTGGAGAGCAATCCCGAGTCCTCTCTCCAAACTGAAGAGTAGGATGGATTCCCTTGAGGCAACTCAGTGGGCTCCAAGAGATCTGCGTCGCGGCTCGAGAGGAGAGCGCAGTCCTTTGCTTCCCCTCGAGGCGAGGCCTGACTCCCCGGGGGAGTCTGGAGTGCAATCCCGAGATCCTTGTCTTCCCTTGAGAGGACTATTAGGTCCTGGACACACGCCTAGATGAGGTCTCTTTGGCCTTGCAGTGATTCGAGCACAACATCCAGCTTTCCCTCGCAACTCGAAGGGAAGTTTGGGCTTCCCAGGGCTAACACAAGAGGAAGCCTGAGATCCACGTCGTAACTCGAGAATCCCGCCGCAACTCGAGAAAAACCACGTGGTTCCATCGTCTTCGCAGCATGAGGCCCTTGCCCGCCACAGCGTCTCAAAAGAAGTCCCACGTTCCTACTGAAGTGCAAAACGGTACTTGGCACCCATGATGGCACCCCCAAAGTTCCCCAACATACAGGCCTCACTCGAGGGTAACACCCATGTTCCCCGCACCACAACATTTGAGCCCCTTCTCCCCTCCTGATTGCAACAGGAGTGTCTTTTCTCCTGCTTTGTGTGGAAGGGGTTACCGATCTTCCCAGCGCACATCAGGATGAGGCCTGTCTCACGAGGAAATTGGAGATGTAGCCTCGTGGGTGGTGCCACATGCGGAAAGACCCCATTTCCCGGTCAGCTATTAATAAGAACCCGATGCCCGTACACGTCTTGGAATGCATCCCGTAGGATGAAGGCACAACAAGGAGGGACCCTGAACACCCGTGCATCTTTTGGAAAATTCTGCAGGTTCCACATACAGCTCGACAAGTGACCTGTTACCTCGTGAACAACTCGAGAGGCAAGCTAAGTTTCATTTCTCCACAGAATACGAGGCCTGACTCTCCTGTCCCAACTCTGCAGGAATCCTGAGATCAGAGTCTGAAATGGAGAGGAACCCTGAGGTTCCTTCCTCAACACGAGATGAGGCCCTCTTGTATTATACCACACCCAGTGGAGTCCCGAGAGGCCCCTCCCAACTCCACAGTATCAGTGTCTTCTCAGAGGCACCCTGAGCAACTCCCTGAGGTCACCGGCACAAGTCGAGGGAACACAGGGTATCCTGCCGCAACCCGAGAAAGACTTCAAGAGTCCGTCTTCAACGCGTCTTGAGGACGGATTCCCCTACCATGACTCGAGAGCAATGACACGCTCCCCCTCGCCATGCGCATGGACACCTGGCTTCCCTGGCGCCACATGAGAGGCTCCCTGAGCTCCCCGTCATACCTCGTGAGAAACCACACACTGGCGCCGCAGCTCGGGAAAACCCACCGTCATCGCGAGATTGGGGACTTCTTTTCCTGCCTGACCTGGAGAGCAATCCCTGGTCTTTTCTCCAAACTTCACAGGAGGCTTTACTCTCTTTAGGCCACTCAATGGGCTCCAAGAGATACCTGTCGCGACTTGAGAGGAGAGCAGAGTACTTTGTTTCCCCTCGAGATGAGGCCTTACCTCGGGTGAGTCTGGAATGCAACCCCGAGATCCCTGTTGCCCCTGGAGAGGAACATTATGTCCTGGACAAAAGCCTAGATGAGGTCTATTTTGCCCTACAGTGACTCGAGAGCAACACCCATCTCTCCCTCGCAATTCGAATGGAAGATTGGTCTTCATTGGGCCAACAAAAGAGGAAGTCTGAATTTCCCGTTGTAACTCGAGAATCCCACCGCAACTCTTAAAAACCACGTGGTTCCCCATTCATCGCAATATGAGGCCTTTGCCCGCTACAGAGTCTCAAGAGAAGTCCCATGTTTCGTCATAAAGTTCGAAATGCTACTTGGCACCCTTGATGCGACCCCAAAAGTTCCCCAATATACCGGTCTCACTCCAAGGGAACACCGAAGTTCCTGGCACCACTTCATTTGAGCCCCTTCTCCGCTCCTGATCACGGCAGGAAGGTCGATCCCCCTGCTTTGTCTAGAAGGGGTTCCCGACCTTCATGGCGCACCTCAGGATGAGGCCAGTCTCACGAAGAAATTCGAGACGTAGCCTCGTGTTGGTGCCACGTGCCAAAAGACCCCGATTTCTCGGTCTTGCTCTTGATAAGAACCCGATGCCCGGACACCTCTTCTAAGGCAACCCTGTGGATGAAGGCACTACACGAGGGGGCACTGGCAACCCTGTTCATCGTCCGGAAAACCCTGCAGGATCCACATACAGCTCCACAACTGCCCTGTCACCCCTTAAACAATGAGAGAGGAAAGCGGAGTTCCCTTCCTCAGACAAGACGAGGCCTGAGTATCCAATCCCAACTCTGCAGGCACGCTTCGATCTGAGTCAGAAATGGAGAGGAAACCTGAGGTTCCTGCCTCAACCCGAGATGAGGCCCTCTTCCATTAAAACAAACCCAGTGGAGTCCCGAGAGGCCCCTCCCATCTCCACAGTATCCCTGACTTCTCATAGTCATTCAGAGAAGCTCCTTGAGGCCATCGGCAAAAGTCGAGGGAAATAAGGGTTTCCTGCCACAACCGAAGAAAGACCTCGAGAGTCCTTCTTCAATGTGTCTTGAGGTCAGATTCCCCTACCATAGCTCGAGAGCAATAATGCACTCCCCCTCGCCACCCACATGGAGACCTGACTTCCCTGGCGCCACACGAGAGGCTCCCTGAGCTCCCCGTCGTACCTCGTGTGAAACCCCACACTGGTGCCGCAGCTCGAGAAAACCCACAAGATCCCTCTGTCATCGCGAGATGAGGGCCATCATTTCCTGCATGGCCTGGAGAGCAGTCCCAAGTCCTCTCTCCAAACTTCACAGGAGGCTTGACTCCCTTTAGGCCACAAAGTGGGCTCCAAGAGGTGCCCGTCGCGACTCGAAAGGAGAGCGGTGTCCTTGGCTTCCCCTCGAGACGAGGCCTGACTCCCCAGGTGAGTCGAGAATGCAATGCTGAGATTGCTTTCGCCCCAGCAGAGGAACATTAGGTCCTGGACACAAGCCTAGATGAGGTCTATTTGGCCCTGCAGTGTCTCGAGAGCAATCCCCAGTTCTAACTCACAATTCGAATGAAAACTGGACTTCCCTGGGCCAGTTGAACAGGAAGCCTGAATTCCCGGTTGTAACTCGAGAATCCCGCCCCAACTCAAGAAAAACCACGTGGTTCCCCCGTCATCGAAAGATGAGGCCCTTGCCCGCTACAGCGTCTCAAGAGAAGACCCACGTTCCGTATTGAAGAGCGAAAAGTTACTTGGAACCCTTGATGCGACCCCAAAAGTTCCCCGACATACCAGTCTCACTTGAGGAGAACACCGAGGTTCCCGGCACCACTTCATCTGAGACTCTTCTCCCCTCTTGATCGCGACAGGAGGTTCGATTCCCCTGCTTTGTCTGGAAGGCGTTCCCGACCTTCCTGGCGCACATCAAGATGAAGCCAGTCTCACGAGGAAATTCGAGACATAGCCTCGTGGGTCGTGCGGCATGCCAAAAGACCCCGATTCCCTGGTCCGCTCTTGATAAGAACCCGATGGCAGAACCCAACTCGAAGGCAATCCTGTGGAACAAGGCACAACACGAAGGGGCAGTGACACCCCGGTGCATCGTCCAGAAAAACCCACAAGTTCCACATACAAATCGACAAGTGGCCTGTCACCCCATGAACAACGCGAGAGTCAAGCGGAGTTCCATTCCTCCACACAAGACGAGGCCTGACTCTCCTGTCCCAACTCTGCAGGGACTCTGCGATCCGAGTCAGATCCGGCGCATTCGAAGCCAGGAGAGGAACCCTGTGGTTCCTGCCTCAACTTGTCATGAGGCCCTCTTCCATTGCACCAAACCCAGTGGAGTTCCGAGAGGCCCCTCCCAACTCCACAGTGACCCTGACTTCTCAGAGGCACGCTGAGAAGCTTCCTGAGGTCACTGGCACAAGTCGATGGAACCCAGGGTTTCCTGCTGCAACCCAAGAAAGACCTCGAGAGTCCTTCTTTAACACGTTTTCAGGCCCAATTCCCCTACCATGACTCGAGAACAATGACGGGCTCCCTCTCACCACGTGCATAGAGACCTGACTGCCCTGGCACCACATGAGAGGCTCACTGAGCTCCCAGTCTTAATTCGTGAGAAACCCCACACTAGCGCCAAAGCTTGAGAAAACCTACGAGATGCCCCAGTCATTGGGAAATGAGGGCCTTCATTTCCTGCATTGCCTGGAGAGCAATCCCGTGTCCTCCCTCCAAACACCAGAGGAGGTTTGACTCCCTTTAAGCCACTCAGTGGGCTCCAAGACATTCCCGTCCGACTCGAGAGGAGAGCAGAGTCCTTTGCTTCCCCTCGAGACGAGGCCTGACTCCAGGGTGAGTCTGGAATGCAACCCCGAGATTCCTGTCGCCCCTTGACATGAACATTAGGTCCTGCACACAAGCCTTGCTGGGGTCTCTTTTGCCTTCAGTGACTAGAGCGCACCTCCAGCTCTTCCTCGAATCTCGAATGGAAGATAAGGCTTTTGTGGGCCAACACAAGAGGAAGCATGAATTCCCTATGGTAACTCAAATATCCCACCGCAACTAGAGCAAAACCAAGTGGTTCCCCAGTCATTCCAAGATGAGGCCCTTGCCCGCTGGAGCACCCCAAGAGAAGTCCCACGTTCCAATTTGAAGAGCGAAACGGTACTTGGAGCGCGTTATGTGACCCCAAAAGTTTCCCGACATACCTGTCTCACTTGAGGGAAACACCGAGGTTCCCAGCAGCACTTCATCTGAGCCACTTCTCCCCTCCTGATCGCCACAGGAGGGTCGAATCCTCTGCTTTGTCTGGAAGGGTTTCATGACCTTCGCGGCACACCTCAGGATGAGGCCGGTTTCATGAGGAAATTCGAGACTAGCCACGTGGGTGGTGCCAAATGCTGAACGACCCCGATTTCCCAGTCCGCACTTCATAAGAACACGATGCCCGGACACCTCTTCGAAGGCAACCCTGTGGGTGAAGGCACAACACGAAGGGGCGCTGCCACCCCCGTGCATCGTCCGCAAAGACCCGCGGGTTCAACACACAGCTCGACGAGGGGCCTGAGACCCCCTGAGCAACTCGAGAGGCCAGCGGGGTTCCCTTCCTCAGACAAGACGAGGCCTGACTCTCCTGTCCCAACTCTGCAGGGACCCTGCGGTCGGAGGCCGAAACGGAGAGGAAGCCTGAGGTTCCTGCCTCCCCTCGAGGTGAGGCCCTCTTCCGTTGCGCCAGACCCAGCGGAGTCCCGAGGGGCCCCGCCCCCTCCACAGGATCCCTCGCCTCTCAGAGTCACCCTGGGAAGTTCCCTAAGGTCCCCGGCAGAAGGCGAGGGAAACGAGGGTTTCCCGCCGCCCCCCGACAAAGACCTCGAGAGTCCTTCTTCAACGCGTCTCGAGGCCCTAGTCCCCTCCCGTGACTCGAGAGCCAGGACGCGCTCCCCCTCGCCACACGCATGGAGACCTGACTTCCCTGGCGCCGCACGACAGGCTCCCTGAGATCCTCATCGTGCCTCGGGAGAAAACCCCCACGGGCGCCGCAGCTCGAGGAAACCCCTGAGACGCCCCCGTCCTCGCGAGCTGAGGGCCTTCTTTTCCTGCATGGCCTGGAGAGCAATCCCGGGTCCTCTCTCCAAACGGAAGAGGAGGCTGGACTCCCTTGAGGCCGCTCAGGGGGCTCCAAGAGACCCGCGTCGCGACTCGAGAGGAGATCGGAGTCCTTGGCTTGCCCTCGAGACGAGGCCTGACTCCCCGGGGGAGCCTGGAATGCAACCCCGAGATCCCTGCCTTCCCTGGAGAGGAATATTAGGTCCCGGACACACGCCTAGGTGAGGTCTCTTCGGCCCTGCAGTGACTCGAGCGCAACCCCCAGCTTTCCCTCGCCACCCGAGGGGAAGATTGGGCTTCCCAGGGCCAACCCAAGGGGAAGGCTGAGATCCCCGTCGTAACTCGAGAATCCCGCCGCAACTCGAGAAAACCCACGTGGTTCCCACCTCTTGGCAAGATGAGGCCCTTGCCCGCGACGGCGTCTCAAGGGAAGTCCCCTGTTCCACCCTGAAGGGCGAAACGGTCCCTGACAGCCTTCCTGCGACCCCCAAAAGTCCCCCGACACGCCGGGTTCCCTCGAGGGGAACACCGAGGGTCCCGGCACCGCTTCCTCTGAGCCCCTTCTCCCCTCCTGATCGCGACAGGAGAGGCGATTCCCCTGCGTGGTCTGGAAGCGGTTCCCGGCCTTCCCGGCGCACCTCAGGATGAGGCCGGTCTCACGAGGAAATTCGAGGCGAGCCACGTGGGTGGTGCCACATGCCGAACGCCCCCGATTCCCCGGTCCGCCCTTGAGAAGGACCCGAGGCCCGGACCCCTCTTCGAAGGCAACCCTGTGGGTGAAGGCACAACACGAAGGGGCGCTGCCACCCCCGTGCATCGTCCGCAAAGGCCCTCGGGTTCCACACACAGCTCGACGAGGGGCCTGAGACCCCCTGAGCAACTCGAGAGGCCAGCGGGGTTCCCTTCCTCAGACAAGACGAGGCCTGACTCTCCTGTCCCAACTCTGCAGGGACCCTGCGGTCGGATTCCCAAACGGAGAGGAAGCCTAAGGTTCCTGCCTCCCCTCGAGGTGAGGCCCTCTTCCGTTGCGCCAGACCCAGCGGAGTCCCGAGGGGCCCCGCCCCCTCCACAGGATCCCTCGCCTCTCAGAGGCACCCTGGGAAGTTCCCTAAGGTCCCCGGCAGAAGGCGAGGGAAACGAGGGTTTCCCGCCTCCCCCCGACAAAAACCTCGAGAGTCCTTCTTCAACGCGTCTCGAGGCCCTAGTCCCCTCCCGTGACTCGAGAGCCAGGACGCGCTCCCCCTCGCCACGCGCATGGAGACCAGACTTCCCTGGCGCCGCACGAGAGGCTCCCTGAGATCCTCGTCGTTCCTCGGGAGAAAACCCCCACGGGCGCCGCAGCTCGAGGAAAGCCCTGAGACGCCCCCGTCCTCGCGAGCTGAGGGCCTTCTTTTCCTGCATGGCCTGGAGAGCAATCCCGGGTCCTCTCTCCAAACGGAAGAGGAGGCTGGACTCCCTTGAGGCCGCTCAGGGGGCTCCAAGAGACCCGCGTCGCGACTCGAGAGGAGAGCGGAGTCCTTGGCTTGCCCTCGAGACGAGGCCTGACTCCCCGGGGGAGCCTGGAATGCAACCCCGAGATCCCTGCCTTCCCTGGAGAGGAATATTAGGTCCCGGACACACGCCTAGGTGAGGTCTCTTCAGCCCTGCAGTGACTCGAGCGCAACCCCCAGCTTTCCCTCGCAACCCGAGGGGAAGATTGTGCTTCCCAGGGCCAACCCAAGGGGAAGGCTGAGATCCCCGTCGTAACTCGAGAATCCCGCCGCAACTCGAGAAAACCCACGTGGTTCCCACCTCTTGGCAAGATGAGGCCCTTGCCCGCGACGGCGTCTCAAGGGAAGTCCCCTGTTCCACCCTGAAGGGCGAAACGGTCCCTGACAACCTTCCTGTGACCCCCAAAAGTCCCCCGACACGCCGGGTTCCCCCGAGGGGAACACCGAGGGTCCCGGCACCGCTTCCTCTGAGCCCCTTCTCCCCTCCTGATCGCGACAGGAGAGGCGATTCCCCTGCATGGTCTGGAAGCGGTTCCCGGCCTTCCCGGCGCACCTCAGGATGAGGCCGGTCTCACGAGGAAATTCGAGACGAGCCACGTGGGTGGTGCCACATGCCGAACGCCCCCGATTCCCCGGTCCGCCCTTGAGAAGGACCCGAGGCCCGGACCCCTCTTCGAAGGCAACCCTGTGGGTGAAGGCACAACACGAAGGGGCACTGCCACGCCCGTGCATCATCTGCAAAGACCCGCGGGTTCCACACACAGCTCGACGAGGGGCCTGAGACCCCCTGAGCAACTCGAGAGGCCAGCGGGGTTCCCTTCCTCAGACAAGACGAGGCCTGACTCTCCTGTCCCAACTCTGCAGGGACCCTGCGGTCGGAGTCCCAAACGGAGAGGAATCCTGAGGTTCCTGTCTCCCCTCGAGGTGAGGCCCTCTTCCATTGCACCACACCCAGATGAGTCGCGAGAGGCCCGTCCCAACTCCACAGTATCCCTGAATTCTCAGAGGCACCTTGAGAATCTACCTGAGGTCACCGGCTCAATTCCAGGGAACCCAGGGTTTCCTGCTGCGACCCGAGAAAGACCTTGAGAGTCCTTCGGCGCGTCTTGAGGCCCGATTCCCCTACCATGACTCGAGAGCAAAGACCCGCTCCCCATCACCATGCGCATGGAGACCTGACTTCCCTGACTCCTGAAGAGAGTCTCCCTGAGCTCCCCGTCGTACCTCTTCGGAAACCCCATTCAGGCACCGCAGCTCGAGAAAACCCACGATACGCCCCCGTCATCACGAGATGAGGGACTTGTTTCCTGCCTGGCATGGAGAGCAAAACCGAGTCCTCTCTCCAGACTCCACAGGAGGCTTGACTCTCTTTAGGCCTCTCAGTTGGCTCCAAGAGATACCTGTAAGGACCTGAAGGGAGAGCAGAGTCCTTTTCTTCCCCTCGAGACGAGGCCTGACTCCCCGTGTGAGTCTGGAATGCAACCCCGAGTTCCTGTCACACCTGGAGAGGAAAACTCGGTCCTGGACACAAGCCTAGATGAGGTCTATTTTGCACTGCAGTTACTAGAGAGCAATCGCCAGCTCTCCCTCGCAAATCGAATTGAAGATTGGACTTCCCTTGGTCAATACAATTGGAAGCCTGAATTCGACATCGTAACTCGAGAATCCCGCCGAAACTCGAGAAAATCCACGTGGTTCCCCCATCAGCGCTAGATGAGGCCCTTGCCCTCTACAGGACTCAAGAGAAGTCCCACTTTCTGTCTTGAAGTGCGAAACGGTACTTGGCACCCTTGATGCAATCTCAAAATTCCCCGACATACCGGTCTCACTCGAAAGGAACACCGAGGTTCCCGGAACCACTTCATTTGAGCTCCTTCTCCCCTCGTGATCGCGACAGGAGTGTCGATTCCCCTGCTATGTCTGGAAGGGGTTCCCGACCTTTCCAGCGCGCCTAAGGATGAGGCAGGTCTCACGAGGAAATTCGAGACATAGCCTCGTGGGTGGTTCCACAAGCCGAAAGACCCCGATTTCCCGGTCTGCTCTTGATAAGAACGTGATGCCGTGACACCTTTACGAAGGAAAACCTGTGGATGAAAGCACAACACGAAGGGGCACTGACACCCCCGTGCATCGTCCAGAAAAACCCGCAGGTTACAAACACAGTTCAACAAGTGGTCTGTCACCCCGTGAACAACTCGACAGGCAAGTGGAGTTCCATTCCTCCACACAAGACGAGACCTGATTTTCTGTACCAACTCTGCAGGGAAACTGCGATCCGAGTCAGTACCAGCGACAGGAAACCCAGGAGAGGAAACATGAGGTTCCTGCCTCCACTCGAGATGAGGCTCTCATCCATTGCACCAAACCCAGTGGAGTCCAGAGAGGCCCCTCCCAAATCCACAGTACCCCTGACTTCTCAGAGGCACCCGGAGAAGCTCCATGAGGTCACCGGCACATGTCGAGGGAACCCAGGGTTTCCTGCCACAATGGGAAAAAGACCTCGAGAATCCTACTTCAACGTGTCTTGAAGCCCGACTCTGCTTCCATGGCTCTATAGAAATGACACGCACCCCCTCGCCACGCACATGGAGACCTGACTTCCCTGGCGCCATAAGAGAGGCTCCCTGAGCTCCCTGTCGTACCTCGTGAGAAACCCCACACTGACGCCGCAGCTTGAGAGAACTCACCATACGCCCCTGTCATCGCGAGTTGAGGGCCTTCTTTTTCTGCATGGCCTGGAGAGGAATCCCGAATCCTCTTTCCAAACTCCACAGGAGGCTTGACTCCCTTTAGGCCACTTAGTGGGCTCCAAGAGATACCCGTCGCGACTCGAGAGGAGAATTGAGTCCTTTGCTTCCCCTCGAGACAAGGCCTGACTCACCAGGTGGGTCTGGAATGCAACCCCGAGATCCCTGTCTCCCATGGAGAGGAACATTAGGTCCTGGAAACAAGCCTAGATGAGGTCTCTTTTGCCCTTCTGTAACTCGAGAGCAATCCCCCGCTCTCCCTGACAACTCGAATGGAAGATTGGACTTCCCTGGGCCAACACAAGAGGAAGCCTGAATTCCCCTTCGTAACTCGAGAATCCCGCCGCAACTCGAGAAAAAGCACTTGGTTCCCTCGTCATCACAAGATGAGGCCCTTGCCCGCTACAGCTTCTCAAGAAAAGTCCCACGTTCCGTCTTGAAGGGCAAAACGATACTTGACACCCTTGATGTGACCCCAAAAGTTCCCCGAAATATCGGTCTCACTCGAGGTGAACACTGAGGTTCCCGGCACCAGTTTATCTGAGCCCCTTCTCCCCTCCTGTTCGTGATAGGAGGGTCACTTCCCCTGCTTTGTTTGTAAGGGGTTCCCGACCTTCACGGGGCACTTCAGGATGAGGCCAGTCTCACGAGGAAATTCGAGACGTAGCACGCGGGTGGTACCACATGCCAAAAGACTATGATTTCCCGGTACGCTCTTGATAAGAACCCGATGCCTGGACACCTCTTCGAAGGCAACCCTGTGGATGAAGGCACAACACAAAGGGGCACTGACACCCTCGTGCATCGTCCGGAAAAACCCGCAGGTTCCACATACAGCTCAACAAGTGGCTTGTCACCCCTGAAGAACTCGAGAGGCAAGTGGGGTTTCATTCCTCTACACAAGACGATGCCTGACTCTCCTGTCCCAACTCTGCAGGGACTTTGCGATCCGAATCAGACCAGCGCCAGTGAAGTCACGAGAGGAACGCTGAGGTTCCTGCCTCCACTCGAGATTAGGACCTCTTCCATTGCACGAAACCCAGTGGACTCCTGAGAGATGCGTCCCAGCTCCACAGTATCCCTGACTTCTCAGAGGCACCCTGAGAAGCTCCCTGAGGTCACCAGCACAATTCGAGTGAGCCCAGGGTTTACTGCCGCCACCATAGAAAGAACTCAAGAGTCCTTCTTCAACGCATTTTGAGGCCTGATTCCCCTACCATGACTCGAGGGCAATGACGCGCTCCCTCTGCTACACTCATGAAGCCCTGACTTCCCTGGCGCCACACGAGAGGCTCCCTGAGCTCCCCGTCATACCTCGTGAGAAACCAAACACTGGCGCCACAGATAGAGAAAACCCACGAGACGCCCCCATTTTCGCGACATGACGGCCTTCTTTTCTAGCATGGCCTGGAGAGCAATCCCGAGTCCTCTCTCCAAACTCCACAGTAGGCTTGACTCCCTTTTGGTCACTCAGTGGACTCCAAGACATACCCGTCGCGACTCGAGAGGAGAGTGGAGTCTTTTCCTTCCCCTCGAGGCGAGGCCTGACTCCTCGGGTGTGTCTGATATGTGAACCGGAGATCCCTGTCGCCCCTGGAGAGAAACATTAGGTCCTGGACACAAGCCTAGATGAGGTCTCTTTTTTCCTGCAGTGACTTGAGAGCAATCCCCAACTCTCCCTCACAACTCGAATGGAAGACTGGACTTCCCTGGGCCAACAGAAGAGGAAGCCTGAATTTCCCGTTGTAACTCAAGAATCCCGCCACAACTCGAGAAAAACCACGTCGTTCCCTCTTCATCGCAAGATGCGGCCATTGCCGCTACAGCGTCTCAAAAGAAGTCTTACGTTCCATCTTGAAGTGCGATACGGTACTTGGCACCTTTGATGCGACCCCAAAAGTTCCCCAACACACTGGTCTCACTGGAGGGGAACACCGAGGTTCCCGGCATCACCTCATCTGTGCCCCTTCTCCCCTCCTGATCGAGACAGGAGGGTCGATTCCCCTGCTTTGTCTGCAAGGGGTTCCGACCTTCCCGGCGCACCTCAGGATGAGGCCGGTCTCACTAGGAAATTCGAGACGTAGCCTGGTGGGTGGTGCCACATGCGGAAAGACCCCGATTTCCCGGTCCGCTCTTAATAAGAACCCGATGCCAGGACACCTCTTCGAAAGCAAACCTGTGGATGAATGCACAACACGAAGGGGTACTGACATCCCCATGCATAGTACGGAAAAACACGCAGATTCCAAACACAGATCGACAAGTGTCCTGTCATCCCTTGAAGAACTAGAGAGGCATGCGGAGTTCCGTTCCTCCACACAAGAGAAGGCCTGACTCTCCTTTCCCAACTCTGCAGGGACCGTGCGATCGGAGTCAGAAATGTAGATGAAACCTGACGTTCCTGCATCAACTCGAAATGAGGCCCTCTTCCATTGCGTCATACCCAGTGGAGTCCCGAGAGGCCCCTAAAACTCCACAGTATCCCTGATTCTCAGAGGCACCCTCAGAAGCTCTCTGCGGTCACTGGCACAAGTCGAGTGAACCCAGGGTTTCCTGCTGCATTCTGAGAAAGACCTTGAGAGTCCTTCTTTACCGCGTCTTGAGGCCCGATACCCTACCATGACTGGAGAGCAATGACGCATTCCCCTCGCCACGCCCATTGAAACCTAACTTCCCTGGCGCCACACGAGAGGCTCCCTGCGCTCCCCGTCCTACCTCATGAAAACCCCACACTGGCACCGCCGCTCGAGAAAACTCACGAGACTCCCCCATCATCGTAAGATGAGGGCCTTCTTTTCCTACATGACCTAGAGAGCAATCCCGAGTCCACTCTCCAAACTCCACTGGAGGCCTGACTCCCTTTAGGCCACTCAGTAGCCTCCAAGAGATACCCGTCGCTACTCTAGAGGAGAGCAGAGTCCGTTGCTTCCCCTCGAGCCGAGGCCTGACTACTTGGGTGAGTCTGGAATGGGATCCCGAGATCCGTGTTGCCCCTGTAGAGGAAAACTCGGTCCTGGACACAAGCCTAAATGAGGTCTTTTTTGTCCTGCATTGACTCAAGTGCAATCCCCAGCTCTCCCTCGCAACTCGAATGGATGATTGGACTTCCCTGGGCCAACACAAGAGGAAGCCTGTATTCCCCATTGTAATTCGAGAATCCCGCAGCAACTGGAGAAAAACAACGTGGCTCCTCCGTCATCGAAATATGAGGCCCCTGTCAGATATAGCGTCTCCAGGGAAGTCCCATGTTCCGTCTTGAAGTGTGAAACGGTACTTGGCACCCTTGATGCGACCCCCAAATTTCCCTGACACCCCGGTCTCACTCGAGGAGAACATGGAGGTTCCCAGCACCGCTTCAGCTGAGCCTCTTCTCCCCTCCTGATGGCGACAGGAGGGTCGATTCCCCTGCTTTGTCTGGAAGGGGTTCCCAGACTTCCCGGCGAACCTCAGGATGAGGCCAGTCTCACGAGGGAAGTCGAGACGTAGCCTCGTGGGTTGTGCCACATGCCGAAAGACCCCGATTTCCTGGTCCGCTATTGATAAGATCCCGATGCCCGGTCACCTCTTCGAAGGTAACCCTGTGGATGAAGTCACAACACGAAGGGGCACTGACACCCCTGTGCATCGTCCCCCAAAACCGCAGGTTCCACATACAACTCGACAGGTGGCCTGTCATCCCGTGAACAACTCGAGAGGCAAGCGGAGTTCCATTACTCCACACAAGACGAGGTCTGACTCTCCTGTCCCAACTCTGCAGGGACCCTGCTATCCGAGTCAGAAATGGAGAGGAACCCTGACGTTACTGCCTCAATCCGAGATTAGGTCCTCTTCAATTGCACCAGTCCCTGTGATGTCCCAAGAAGCCCCTCTCAACTCCACAGTATCCCTGACTTCTCAGAGGAACCCCGCTAAGCTCCCTGAGGTCATGGGCACAAGTCGAGGGAACCCAGGGTTTCCTGCCACACCCCGAGAAAGACCTCGAGAGTTCTTCTTCGAAGCGTCTTGAGGCTTGATTCCCCTACCATGACTCGAGAGCAATGAGGCGCTCCCCCACGCCACGTCCATGGAGACCTGACTTCCGTGGCACCACAGGAGTCTCCCTGAGCTCCCCGTCCTATCTCGTGAGAAACCCCAACCAGGCACTGCACCTTGAGAAAACCCACGAGACGCCCCCGTCATCGCGAGATGAGGGCCTTCTTTTCCTGCATGGCCTAGAGAGCAATCCCGAGTCCTCTCTCCAAACTCCACAGGAGGCTTAACTCCATTTAGGCCACTCTTGGGCTCCAAGGGATACCCGTCGCGACTCGAGAGGAGAGCGGAGTCCATTCATTCCCTTCGAGACGAGGCCTGACTCCCCGGGTGAGTCTGGAATGCAACCCCGAGATCCCTGTCGCCCCTGGAGAGAAAAACTCGGTCCTGGACACAAACCTAGATGAGCTCTATTTTGCCCTGCAGTGACTCGAGAGCAATCTCCAGCTCTCACTTGCAACTCGAATGGAAGATTGGACTTCCCTGGGCCAACACAAGAGGAAACCTGTATTCCCCATCGTAACTCAAGAATCCTGCCGCAACTCGAGAAAAAACACGTGGGTCCCCCGTCAGCGCTAGATGAGGCCCTTGCCCACTACAGCATCTCAAGAGAAGTCCCAGGTTCCGTCTTGAAGTGCGAAACGGTACTTGGCACCCTTGATGCAACCAGAAAAGTTACCCGACTTTCACTCAAGGAGAGCACTGAGGTTCCCGGCACTACTTCATCTGAGCCCTTTCTCTCCTCCTGATCCCGAAAGTAGGGTCGATTCCCCTGCTTTGTTTGGAAAGGGTTCCCGGACTTTCCTGCGCGCCTCAGGATGAGGCCGGTCTCACGAGAAAATTCGAGACGTAGCCTAGTGGGTGGTGCAACATGCTGAAAGACCCCAATTTCCCGGTCCGCACTTGAGGAGAACACGATGCCCGGACACCTCTTCGAAGGCAACCCTGTGGATGAAGGCACAACAGGAAGGAGCACTGACGCCCCCGTGCATCTCCGAAAAACCCGCAGGTTCCACACACATCACGAAAAGTGGTGTTATCCTTGAACAACTTGAGATGTAAGCGGAGTTCCATTCCTCCGCAGAACACGAGACCTGACACTCCTGAGCAAACTCAACAGGGACCCTGCAATCTGAGTCAGATCCGGCCTCCAGGAAGTCAGGAGCAGAACCCTGAGGTTCCTGCCTCAACTCGAGATGAGGCCCACTTCCATTGCACCAAACCCAGAGGAGTCCCGAGAGGCCTCTCCCAAATCCACAGTATCCCTGACTTCTCAGAGGCACCCTGAGACACTCCCTGAGGTCACCGGCACAAGTCAAGGGAACCCAGGGTTTCCTGCCGCAACCCTAGAAAGACATCGAGAGTTCTTTTTCAACCCGTCATGAGGCCCGATTCCCCTATCCTGACTTGAGAGCAATGACGCGCTCCCCCTTGCCCCGCCCATGGAGACCTGACTTCCCTGTTGCCACACGAGAGGCTACCTGAACTCCCCGTCGTACCTCGTGAGAAACCCCACACTGGCGCCGCAGCTCGAGAAAACCCACGAGACGCCCCCGTCATCTCGAGATGTGGGCCTTCTTTTCCTGCATGGCCTGGAGAGCAATCCCGAGTCCTCTCTCCAAACTGAAGAGGAGGGTTGACTCCCTTTAGACCACTCTGGGCTCCAAGAGATACGCGTCGCAACTCGAGAGGATAGCCGAGTCCTTTGCTTCCCCTCGAGACGAGGCCTAACTCCCCGGGTGAGTCTGTAATGCAAACCCGAGATCCCTGTCGCCCTTGGAGAGGATCATTGGGTCCTGAACACAAGGCTAGATGAGGTCGCTTTTGCCCTGCAGTAACTCGAGAGCACTCCCCAGCTTTCCCTCGCAACCCGAATGGAAGATTGGACCTCCCTGGGCCAACACAAGAGGAAGCCTGAATTCCCAGTAGTAATTCGAGAATTCCGCCTCAACTTGAGAAAAACCACGTGGTTCCCCCGTCATTACAAGATGAGGCCCTTGCCAGCTCCAGTGTCTCAAGAGTAGTCCCACGTTCTGCCTTCAAGTGCGAAATGATATTTGGCACCCTTAATGCTACCCCAAAAGTTCCCCGACATACGGGTCGCACTAGAGGGGAACACCGAGGTTCCTGGCACCACTTCATCTGAGCCCCTTCTCCCCTCCTGATCGCGAAAGGAGGGTCGATTCCCCTGCTTTGTCTGCAAGGGGTTCCCGACCTTCTCCACGCACCTCAGATGAGGCTGTCTCACGAGGAAATTCGAGACGTAGCCTCGATGGTGGTGCCACATGCCGAAAGACCGCGATTTCCCGATCCGCTCTTGATAAGAACGCGATGCCCAGACACCTATTCGAAGATAGTGTGGATGAAGGCACAACACGAAGGGGCACTGACACCCCCGTGCATCGTCCGGAAAAGACCGCAGGTTACTCATACAGCTCAACAAGTGCCTGTCACCCAGTGAACAACTCGAGAGGCAAGCGGAGGTCCATTCCTGCACACAAGACAAGGCCTGACTCACCTCTCCCAACTATGCAGGGGGCTGCGATCGGAATCAGAAATGGAGAGGAACCCTGAGGTTCCTGCCTCCCCTCGAGATGAGGCCCCCTTCCATTTCACCAAACCCAGTGGAGTCCCGAGAGGTCTTTCCCAACTCCACAGTATCCCTGACTTCTCAGAGGCACCCGGAGAACCTCCCTGAGGTCACCGGCACAAGTCGAGGGAACCCAGGTATTCTTGCCGAGACTCGAGAGAGATCTTGAGAGTCCTTCAACGCGTCTAGAGGCCTGATTCCCCTACCATGACTCGAGAGCAATGACGCGCTCCCCCTCGCCACACGCATCGAGACCTAACTTCCCTGGCGCCACACAAGAGGCTCACTGAGCTCCCCGTCGTACCTCCTGAGAAACCAACACAGGCGCTGCAGCTCGGTAAAACCACCGAGACCCCCCCCCCCGTCATCGTGAGATGAGGGCCTTCTTTTCCTGCATGACCTGGAGTGCAATCCCGAGTCCTCTCTCCAAACTCCAGAGGAGGCTTGACTCCCTTTAGTCCACTCAGTGGGCTCCAAGAAATACCGGTCGCGACTCGAGAAGAGAGAGAAGTCCTTTGTTTCCCCTCGAGAGGACGCCTGACTCCTGGGTGAGTCTAGAATGCAACCCCAAGATCCCAGTCATCCCTTGAGAGGAACATTAGGTTCTAGACACAAGCCTGGATGAGGTTTCTTTTGCCCTGCAGTGACTCGAGCGCAACCCCCAGCTCTCCCTCGCAACTCGAATGGAAGATTGGGCTTCCCTGGGCCAACACAAGAGGAAGCCAGAAATCCCCTTCGTAACTCGAGAATCCTGCCGCAACTCGAGAAAAACCACGTGTTTCCAACGTCATCCCAAGATGAGGCCCTTGCTGCTATGGCGTCTCAAGAAAAGAACCACGTTCCGTCTTGAAGTGCGAAACGGTACTTTGCACCCTTGATGCGACACCAAATGTTCCCGGACACGCCGGTCTCACTCGACAGGAACACCGAGGTTCCCGCACCACTTCATCTGAGCACCTTCTCCCCTCCTGTTCGAGACAGGAGGGTCTATTCCCCTGCTTTGTTTGGAAGGGGTTTCCCACATTCCCGGCGCATCTAAGGATGAGGGCGGTCTCACGAGTAAATTCGAGACATAGCGTCGTGGGTGGTGTCACATGCCGAAATACCCCGATTTCCCGGCCCACTCTTGAGAAGAACCCGATGCCCGGACACCTCTTCGAAGGCAACCCTGTGGACGAAGGCACAAAACGAAGGGTCACTGACACTCCCGTGCATCATTCGGTAAAAGCCGCAGGTTCCACACACAGCTCGACAAGAGGCCTGTCATCCCATGAACAACTCGAGAGGCAAGCAGAGTTCCATTCCTCCACTCAAGACGAGGCCTGACTCTCCGGTCCCAACTCTGAAGGGACCCTGCGATCGGAGTCCGAAATGGAGAGGAACCCTGAGGTTCCTGACTCCACTCGAGATGAGGCCCTCTTCCATTACACCAAAAACAGTGGAGGCCCGAGAGGCCCCTCCCAAATCCACAGTATCGCGACTTCTCAGAGGCACCCTTAGAAGCTCCCTGAGGTCACTGGCACAAGTCGAGGGAACACAGGGTTTCCTGACGCAACCCGAGAAAGACCTCGAAAATCCTCCTTCAACGCATCTTGAATCCCGATTCCCCTACCATGACTCGAGAGCAATGACGCGTTCCCCCTCGCCACTCGCATGGAGACTTGACTTCCCTGGCGCCACACGAGAGGCTCCCTGAGCTCCCCGTCATACCTCGTGAGAAATCCCACACTGGCTCCCCAGCTCGAGAAAACCCACGAGACGCCTCCGTCATCGCGAGATGAAGGCCTTCTTTTCCTGCATGGCCTGGAGAGCAATCTCGAGGCCTCTCTTCAAACTCCACAGGAGGCCTGACTCCCTTTAGGCCACTCTGTGGGCTCCAAGAGATACCCGTTGGGACTCGAGAGGAGAGCGGAATTCTTTGCTTCCCCTATATACCAGGCCTGACTCCTCAGGTGAGTCTGGAATGCAACCCCGAGATCCCTGTCGCCCCTGGAGAGGAACATTAGGTCCTAGACACAAGCATAAATGAGGTCTCATTTGCCCTGAAGTGACTCGAGAGCAATCCCCTGCTCTCCCTCGCACCTCGAATGGAAGAATGGACTTCCCTGGGACAACACAAGAGGAAACCTGAATTCCCCGTCGTAATTCGAAAATCCCGCTGCAACTCGAGGAAAACCACGTGGTTCCCCCGTCATCGCAAGATGAGGCCCTTGCCAGCTACAGCGTCTCAGTAGAAGCCCTACGTTCCATCTTGAAGTTTAAAACGATAATTGGCAACCTTGATGTTAGCACAAAAGTTCCCCGACACCCTGGTCTCACTCGAGGGGAACACCAAGGTTCGGTGCACCGCTTGTTCTGAGCCCCTTATCCCCTCCTGATCGCGACGGGAGGGCCGATTACCCTGCTTTGTCTGGAAGGGGTTCCGGACCTTCCCGGCGCACCTCAGGATGAGGCCGGTCTCACGAGGAAATTCGAGACGTAGCCTTGTGGTTGGTGCCACACGCCGAAAGACCCCGATTTCCCTGTCTGCTCTTGATAAGAACCCAATGCTAGGACACCTCTTCGAAGGCAATCCTGTGGACGAAGGCACAAAACGAAGGGGTCTGACACCCTCCTGCATCGTTGGAAAAGCCCGCAAGTTCCACATACAGATCGACAAGTGGCCTGTCACCCCGTGAACAACTCGAGAGGCAAGAGGAGTTCAATTCCTCCACACAAGACGAGGCCTGACTCTCCTGTCCCAACTCTGCATGGACACTGAGATCCGATTCAGAAATGGAGAGGAACCATGAGGTTCCTGCCTCAACTCGAGATAAGGCCCTCTTCTACTGCACCAAACCCAGTGGAGTTCGGAGCGGCCCCTCCCAACTGCACAGTATCCCTGACTTCACAGAGGCACCCTGAAAAGCTCCCTGAGGTCACGGGCATAAGTCGACGGAACCCAGGGTTTCCTGCCGTAACCTGAGAAAAACCTCGAGAGTCCTTCTTCACGCGTCTTGAGGCCCGATTCCCCTACCATGACTGGAGAAAAATGACGCGCTCCCTCTCGCCACGCGCATGAAGATCTGACTTCCCCGGCACCACATGAGAGGCTCCCTGAGCTCCCCATCGTACCTTGTGAGAAACCGCACACTGGCGCCATAGCTCGAGAAAACCCACGAGACGCCCCTGTCATGGTGAAATGAGGGCCTTCTTTCCTGCATGACCTGAAGAGCAATCCCGAATCCTCTCTCCAAACTCCAAAGGAGGCTTGACTCCCTTTAGGTCACTCAGTGGGCTCCAAGAGATACCCGTCGATACTCAGGAGGAGAGCGGTGTCCTTTGCTTCCCCTCGAGATGAGGCCTGACTATGAGGGTGAGTCTGGAATGCAACCCTGGATCCCTGTCGCCCCTGGAGAGGAACCTTAGGTCCTGGACAAAAGCCTACATGAGGTCTCTTTGGCCCTGCAGTGACTCAAGCGCAACCCCTAGCTTTCCCTTGCAACTCGAATGGAAGATTGGCCTTTCTGAGCCAACACAAGAGGAAGCCTGAATTTCCAGTTGTAATTTGAGAAACCCGCCGCAACTCGAGAAAAATCACGTGGTTCCCCGTATTGCAAGATGAGGCCCTTGCCCCCTACAGCGTCTCAAGAGAAGTCTCACATTCCGTCTTGAAGTGCAAAACAGTACTTGGCACCCTTGATGCGACCCCAAAAGTTCCCCTATATACCGATCTCACTAGAGGGGACACTGAAGTTTCCGGCACCACTTCATCTGAGGCCTTTCTCCTCTCCTGATCGCGATAGGAGGGTCGATTCCACCGCTTTGTCTCAAAGGGATTCCCGACCTTCCCGGCACACCTCAGGATGAGGCCGGTCTCACGAGGAAATTCGAGAGGTTGCCTCGAGGGCCATACTACATGCCGAAAGACCCCGATTCCATGGTCCACTTTTGATCAAAACCAGACTCCTGGACACCTCTTCGAAGGCAAGCCTGTGGATGAAGGCACAACACGTAGGGGCACTGACACCCCGTGCATCTTCCGGAAAAACCCGCAGCTTCCTCACACAGCTCCACAAGTGGTCTGTCACCTCGTGAACAACTCGAGAAGCAAGCGGAGTTCCATTCCTCCACACAAGACGATGCCTGACTCTCCTGTCACAACTCTAGGGACCTAGCGCACCGAGTCAGAAATGGAAAGGAAGCCTGAGGTTCCTGCCTCCACTCAAGATGAGGCCCTTTTCCATTGCCACAAAACCAGTGGAGTCCCGAGAGGCCCGTCCCAAATCCACAGTATGCCTGACTTCTCAGAGGCACCCTGAGAAGCTCCCTAAGGTCACCGGCAGAAGTCGACGGAACCCAGGGTTTCCTGCCGCAACCCGAGAAAGACCTTGAGAGTCCTGCTTTAACGTGTCTTGAGGCCCGATTCCCGTATCATATCTCGAGAGCAATGACGCGCTCCCCCTTGCCATGCGCATGGAGACCTGAATTCCCTGGTGCCACACGAAAGGCTCCCTGAGCTTCCCGTCACACCTCGTCAGAAACCGCACACTGGCACTGCAGCTCGAGAAAACCAACAAGACGCCCCTGTCATTGCGAGATGAGGGTCTTCTTTTCCTGCATGGCCTGGAGAGCAATCCTGAGTCCTCTCTCCAAACTCCACAGGGGGCTTGACTCCCTTTAGGCCACTCAGTGGGCTCCAAGAGACACCTGTGGTGACTCAAGAGGAGAGCGGGGTCCTTTGCTTCCCCTCGAGTCGAGCTCTGACTCCCAGGATGCGTCTGGAATGCAACCCCGAGATCGCTGTCGGCCCTGGAGAGGAATATTAGGTCCTGGACACAAGCCTAGATGAGGTCTCTTTTGCCCTGCAGTGACTCAAGAGCAAACCCCAGCTCTCCCTCGAAACTCGAATGGAAGATTGGACTTCCCTGGGCCAACACAAGAGGAAGCCTGAATTCCCCGTCGTAACTCGAGAATCCCGCCGCACCTTGAGAAAAACCACGTGATTCCCCCGTCATCCCAAGATGAGGCCCTTGCCCTCTACAGCGTGTCAAGAGAAGCCCCAAGTCCGTATTGAAGTGCAAAACGGTACTTGGCACCCTTGAAGCGACCCCAAAAGTTTCCCGACACACCGGTCCCACTCGAGGGGAACACCGAGGTTCCCGGCATGACTTCAACTGAGCCCTTTCACTCCTCCTGATCGCGACAAGATGGTCGATTCCCCTGCTTTGTCTGGAAGGGGTTCCCGATCTTCATGGCGCACCTCAGGATGACACCAGTCTAACGAAGAAATTCGAGACGTAGCCTCATAGATGGTGCCACGTTCTGAAAGACCCCGATTTCCTGCTCTGCTATTGATAAGAACCCGATGTCCGGACACCTCTTTGAAGGCAACCCTGTGGATGAAGGCACAACACGAAGGGGCACCGACCCCCTCATGCAACTTACGGAAAAAACTGAAGGTTCCACTCACAGCTCGACAAATGGTCTGTTATCCTGTGAACAACTCGAGAGGCAAGTGGAGTTCCATTCCTCCACACAAGACGAGGCCTGACTCTCCTGTCCCAACTCTTCAGGGACCCTGTGGTCGGAGTTTTAAATGGAGAGGAACCCTTAGGTTCCTGCCTCAACTCGAGATGAGAACCTTTGTCATTGCACCAAACCCAGTGGAGTTCCGAGAGCGCCTCCCAAGTCCACAGTATGCCTGACTTCTCAGAGGCACCCTGAGAAGCTCCCTGAGGTCACCGGTACAAGTCGAGGGAACCCAGGGTTTCCTGCCGCAACCTGAGAAAGACCTCGAGACTCCTTCTTCAACGCGTCTTGAGTCCCGATTTCCCTACCATGACTCGAGAGCATTTATGTGGTCCTCCTCATCACACGCATAGACACCTGACTTTCCTGGCGCCACACAAGAGGCTCCCTGAGCTCCCCGTCGTACCTCGTGAGAAAACTCATACTTGCGCTCCAATTCGAGAAAACCCACAAGACGCCCCCGTCATTGCGAGCTGAGGGCCTTCTTTCCTATATGGCCTGGAGAGCAATCCCGAGTCCTCTCTCCAACTCCACAGGAGGCTTGACTCCCTGGAGGCCACTCAGTGGGATCCAAGAGATACCTATCGCGACCCAGGAGGATATCAGAATCCTTTGCTTCCCCTTGAGCCGAGGCCTGACTCACTGGGTGAGTCTGGAATGCGTCCCCGTGATCCCTATCGCCCCTGGAGAGGAACATTAGGTCCTGGACACAAGCCTAGATGAGGTCTATTTTGAACTGCCGTGACTCGAGGGCAATTCCCACCCAGCTCTCCCTGGCAACTCGAATGGAAGAATGGACTTCCCTGGGCCAACAGCAGAGGAAGCCTGAATTCCCCGTCGTAAGTCAACAATCCCATCGCAACTCGAAAAAAACCACGTGGTTTCCCCTTCATCACAAGATGAGGCCCTTGCCCGCCACAGCGTCTCAAGAGAAGTCCCACGTTTCATCTTGAAGTTTGAAACAGTATTTGGCAAGCTTCGTGAGACCCCAAAAGTTCCCTGACATACCGGTCTCACTCAAGGGGAACACCGAGGTTCCCGGCACCACTTCATCTGAGCCCCTTCTCCCCTCCTGATCGCGACAGTAGGGTCGATTAACCTGCTTTGTCTGGAAGGCTTTCCTGACCTTCCAGGGGCACCTCAGCATGAGGCCCGTCTCACGAGGAAATTCGAGACGTAGCCTCGTGTGTGGTGCCGCATTCCAAAAGACCCTGATTTCCTGGTCCGCTCTTGATAAGAACCTGATGCCCGCACACCACTTCGAAGGCAACCCTGTGGATGAAAGCACATCACGAAGGGGCACTGACACCCCCGTGAATTGTCTGGAAAAAACCGCAAGTTCCACACACAGCTCGACAAGTGGCCTGTCACTCCTTGAACAACTCGAGAGGCAAGCGGAGTTCCATTCCTCCACACAAGACGAGGCCTGACTCTCCTGTCCCAACTCTGCAGGGACCCTGCAATCTGAGTCAGAAATGGAGAGGAACCCTGAGGTTCCTTCCTGATCTCGAGATTAGGCCCTCTTCCATTGCAGCAAACCCAGTGGAGTCCCGAGAGGCCTCTCCCAGCTCCATAGTATCCCTGACTTCTCAGAGGCACCCTGAGAAGCTACCTGAGGTCACAGGCACAAGTCGAGGGAAGCCAGGGTTTCCTGCCGCAACCCGAGAAAGACCTCAAGCGTCCTTTTTCATTGTGTTGAGCCCTGATTCCACTACCATGACTCGAGAGCAATGACGTGCGCCCCCTTGCCACTCATATGGAGACTTGACTTCCCTGACACCACACGAGAGGCTCCCTGAGCTCCCGGTCGTACCTTGTGAGAAACCCCACACTGGCACCGCAGCTCCAGAAAAACCACGAGACTCCCCCGACATCGCGAGATGAGGGCCTTCTTTTCCTGCATCGCCTGGAGAGCAATCCCGCGTGCTCTCTCCAAACTCCACAAGAGAGGAGCCAAGATTGCTGAGGAGTAGGACGGGGAGAACTCTTTCCCCCCCAAACAATTTCATCAAAAGAGCATTTAAACGTCGAGTAAATTCCACAATACAACTTATGAATGCTGCCAGAGGACATCAGGCACCCAGAAAAGAACCCAACTCTTGGAAAGTAGTAGGAAAAAGTATAAAAGACAAAAAAAGAGACAAAAGAGGGAGGGAGGGATTTCCGTCCCGGGAAGATAGTCTTAAAAAGAGAAAAGTTTCCAAACACCAGGAAAGCTTTTCACTGCCAAATCTTTGCCAAGCTTTGGAAGCACAAAGGGCAACATAAGGGGGATAAAAATAAATAAACAATTAAAACTCGCAGATTGCAAGCCCTACGGTAACTCCCCCAGCCGCGAAGCAGTGCAGACGCCTGCTCACACCATTAGCAAGCAGGGGCTGGGCAGGGAGGCGCGGCGCGGGCTGCATCGCTTAGAGTAAAAATCTGGCCTGAATACCCTGAGCGCTATCTGAACGAAATAACTTGGGCTAGCAAACCAGACTCTGGGATATCTACCACGCAAAAGCCAGCCCTAACCTAAGACACCGCCAGGCCCACGCACGGAACAAAGGACTGAACAGAGATAGCCGGCTGCAGACCTTCCCCCTCCGGTGACAGGCAGCCAGAGCCGGAAGGGGGCAATCGCAGCCCCAGAGAGACATTATCTATAAAACTGTAAGCAGGCTTCTTTGCTAACTAAAACTTCTTGGGGATCTGGACGGTCAACATCTGCCTGAGAAGGTGCGCCTGTTTTACACCCAGATAACCGAGTGGCGGGGAGGCGATAAGTCACAACATTGGCACTCGCCAAACACCTCATCACCTGAGCTGCTCGGACCTGGGAAGAGCACAAAACGCAGGCCCAACCGAGTCTGTGCCTCTGAGGACTACCCGAGTGCCTGAACCTGAGCGGCTTGGACCTGGGAGGTGCATGCAGCCCAGGGCCAGCCTCGGATTGTTCCCGGTGGAACAACCTAGAGCCCGAGCAGTGTGGGCAGGGAGGCTACACGCGCCGTGAGCGGGGGCAGACCCAGTGTGGCTGAGGCACTGCGAGCGCACGCCAGTGTTGTTTGTTTGCAGCATCACTCCCTCCCTCCCTCCCCACAGCGCAACTGAACAAGTGAGCCTAAAAAAAAAAAGTGTCCTGCACCGTCCCCTTTGTGTCAGGGCGTAAACCAGACACTGAAGAGACCAGCAAACAAAAGAAGCTATAACAGAGGGAAACGCCTTGGAAGCTACAGGCAATAGATTAAAACCCTGTGGTTACTAGGACTACATAGGAAGGCGCCTATAGATCTTGAGAAATATAAGTCGGACCAAGGAACTAGCCAAAAATGAACCGAACCCACGATACTCACAACAAAACCAGAGAAAGTCCTAGATATATTTTTATGATCATTCTTACTTTTTTTTAATTTTTTTAATTTTAAGTTCTCTATTGTTCATTTAATTTTCACTTTTATAACCTATTACTTTGCAAAAAAAAGACCCTATTTTTTTCTTCTTCAGCAAACTTCATATATATATATATATAATAATTTTTTGACCTTGTTTTTTTGTTTTGTTTTTTTTTTTCTTCTTTTCTTTAACATTGTATTTTTGAAATTCCAAACTGTACTCTAGATTTTTAATTTATGCTTTTTGATATTTGATATCAATTTTGTACCTGTAGTTTCTTTATAATTTTTGCGACATTGCTTGTTTTTGTTTGTTTGTTTTCTCTTTAGTTTTCTTCTTCCTTTTTTTTAACATTGTATTTTTGAAATTCCAAACTCTACTCTAGATTTTTAATTTTTGCTTTTTGGTATTAGTTATCAATTTTGTACCTGTATTTTCTTGATAATTTTTGCGACCTTGTTTGTTTTTCTTTGTTCGTTTTTTCTCTCTTTCTTTTCCTTCTTCTTTTCTTTAACATCGTATTTTTGAAATTCCAAACTCTACTCTAGATTTTTAATTTTTGCTTTTATGTATATGTTACCAATTTTGTACCTTTAAGAACCCAATCTTCAGTACCCATTTTTCACTAGGGAGCGAGATTACTGGCTTGACTGCTCTCTCTCCCTTTGGACTCTCCTTTTTCTCCACCAGGTCGCCTGTGTCTCCTCCCTAACCCCTCTCTACTCTACCCAACTCTGTGAATTTCTGTGTATTCCAGACGGTGGAGAACACTTAGGGAACTGATTACTGGCTGGATCTGTCTCCCTCCTTTTCATTCCCCCCTTTTATCCTTCTGGCCACCTCTGTCTCCTTCCTCCTTCTTCTCATCTCTGTATAACTCTGTGAACATCTCTGAGCGGTCCAGTTGTGGAATGCACATAAGGAAGTGACTACTGGCCAGCCCACTCTCTCCACTATTGATTCCACCTGATCTCATTTGGGTCACCTCTAACTCCCTCCTCCCTCTTCTCTTCTCCATGTAACGCTGTGAACCTTTCTGAGTGGCCCTCACAGTAGAGAAACTTTTCTTCTTTAACGTAGATGTTTTATCAATGGTGCTGTATAGGAGAAGTTTTGAAACTACTGTAAAAGTAAGACAGATAACTGGAAGCAGGAGGCTTAAGTCCAAACCCTGACTCCAGGGAACTCCTGACTCCAAGGAACATTAATTGACAGGAGCTCATCAAATGCCTCCATACCGACACTGAAATCAAGCACCACACAAGGGCCAACAAGTTCCAGGGCAAGACATACCAAGCCAATTCTCCAGCAACAAAGGAACGCAGCCCTGAGCTTCAAGATACAGGCTGCCCAAAGTCACCCCAAAGCCACAAACATCTCATAACTCATTACTGGACACTTCATTGCACTCCAGAGAGAAGAAATACAGCTCCACCCACCAGAACACGGACACAAGCTTCCCTAACCAGGAAACCTTGACAAGACACCTGTACAAACCCACACACAGCGAGGAAATGCCACAGTAAAGAACTCCACAAACTGCCAGAATACAGAAAGGACACCCCAAACTCAGCAATTTAAACAAGATGAGACAGAGGAATACCCAGCAGATAAAGGAACAGGATAAATGCCCACCAAACCAAACAAAAGAGGAAGAGATAGGGAATCTACCTGATAAAGAATTCCGAGTAAGGATAGTGAAATGGATCTAAAATCTTGAAATTAAAATGGAATCACAGATAAATAGCCTGGAGACAAGGATTGAGAAGATGCAAGAAAGGTTTAACAAGAACCTAGAAGAAATAAAAAAAGAGTCAATATATAATGAATAATGCAATAAATGAAATTAAAAACACTCTGGAGGCAACAAATAGTAGAATAACAGAGGCAGAAGATAGGATTAGTGAATTCGAAGATAGAATGGTAGAAATAAATGAATCAGAGAGGATAAATGAAAAACGAATTAAAAGAAATGAGCACAATCTCAGAGACCTCCAGGACAATATTAAACGCTACAACATTCGAATCATAGGGGTCCCAGAAGAAGAAGACAAAAAGAAAGACCGTGAGAAAATACTTGAGGAGATAATAGTTGAAAACTTCCCTAAAATGGGGAAGGAAATACTCACTCAAGTCCAAGAAACCCAGAGAGTCCCAAACAGGATAAAGCCAAGGCGAAACCCCCCAAGACACATATTAATCACATTAACAAAAATCAAACACAAAGAACAAATATGAAAAGCAGCAAGGGAAAAACAACAAATAACACACAAGGGAATTGCCATAAGGATAACAGCTGATCTTTCAATAGAAACTCTTCAAGCAAGGAGGGAATGGCAAGACATACTTAAAATGATGAAAGAAAATAACCTACAGCCCAGATTTTTGTACCCAGCAAGGATCTCATTCAAGTATGAAGGAGAAATCAAAAGCTTTTCAGACAAGCAAAAACTGAGAGAATTCTGCACCACCAAACCAGCTCTCCAACAAATACTAAACAGGAAACACAAAAACGGTGTATAAATTCAAACCCCAAACAATAAAGTAAATGGCAATGGGATCATACTTATCAGTAATTACCTTAAACGTAAATGGGTTGAATGCTCCAACCAAAAGACAAAGACTGGCTGAATGGATACAAAAACAAGACCCCTACATATGTTGTCTACAAGAGACCCACCTCAAAACAGGGGATACATACAGACTGAAAGTGAAGGGCTGGAAAAAGATTTTCCATGCAAATAGGGACCAAAAGAAAGCAGGAGTAGCGATACTCATATCAGATAAAATAGACTTTAAAACAAAGGCTGTGAAAAGAGACAAAGAAGGTCACTACATAATGATCAAAGGATCAATCCAAGAAGAAGATATAACAATTATAAATATATATGCACCCAACGTGGGAGCACCACAGTATGTAAGACAAATGCTAACAAGTATGAAAGGAGAAATTAACACTAACACAATAATAGTTGGAGATTTTAATACCCCACTCACACCTATGGATAGATCAACTAAACAGAAATTTAACAAGGAAACACAAACTTTAAATGATACAATAGACCAGTTAGACCTAATTGATATCTATAGGACATTTCATCCCAAAACAATGAATTTCAACTTTTTCTAAAGTGCACATGGAGCCTTCTCCAGGATAGATCACATCCTGGGCCATAAAGCTAGCATTGGTAAATTCAAAAAAATAGAAATCATTCCAAGCATCTTTTCTGACCACAATGCAGTAAGATTAGATCTCAATTACAGGAGAAAAACTATTAAAAATTCCAACATATGGAGGCTGAACAACACGCTGCTGAATAACCAACAAATCACAGAAGAAATCAAAAAAGAAATCAAAATTTGCATAGAAACGGATGAAAATGAAAACAGAACAACCCAAAACTTGTGGGTCACGGTAAAAGCAGTCCTAAGGGGAAAGTTCATAGCAATACAGGCACACCTCAAGAAACAAGAAAAAGGTCAAATAAATAACCTAACTCTACACCTAAAGCAACTAGAAAAGGAAGAAATGAAGAACCCCAGGGTTAGTAGAAGGAAAGAAATCTTAAAAATTAGAGCAGAAATAAATGCAAAAGAAACAAAAGAGACCATAGCAAAAATCAACAAAACCAAAAGCTGGTTCTTTGAAAGGATAAATAAAATTGACAAACCATTAGCCAGACTCATCAAGAAACAAAGGGAGAAAAATCAAATCAATAAAATTAGAAATGAAAATGGAGAGATCACAACAGAAAACACAGAAATACAAAGGATCATAAGAGACTACTATCAACAATTATATGCCAATAAAATGGACAACGTGGAAGAAATGGACAAATTCTTAGAAAAGTACAACTTTCCAAAACTGGACCAGGGAAGAACTAGAAAATCTTAACAGACCCATCACAAGCACGGAAATGGAAACTGTAACCAAAAATCTTCCAGCCAACAAAAGCCCAGGTCCAGACGGCTTCACAGCTGAATTCTACGAAAAATTTAGAGAAGAGCTAACACCTATCCTGCTCAAACTCTTCCAGAAAATTGCAGAGGAAGGTAAACTTCCAAACTCATTCTATGAGGCCACCATCAGCCTAATACCAAAACCTGACAAAGATCCCACAAAAAAAGAAAACTACAGGCCAATATCACTGATGACATAGATGCAAAAATCCTTAACAAAATTCTAGCAATCAGAATCCAACAACACATTAAAAAGATCATACACCATGACCAAGTGGGCTTTATCCCAGGGATGCAAGGATTCTTCAATATCCGCAAATCAATCAATGTAATACACCACCTTAACAAATTGAAAAATAAAAACCATATGATTTTCTCAATAGATGCAGAGAAAGCCTTTGACAAAATTCAACATCCATTTATGATAAAAACTCTCCAGAAAGCAGGAATAGAAGGAACATACCTCAACATAATAAAAGCTATATATGACAAACCCACAGCAAACATTATCCTCAATGGTGAAAAATTGAAAGCATTTCCTCTAAAGTCAGGAACTAGACAAGGGTGCCCACTTTCACCATTACTATTCAACATAGCTTTGGAAGTTTTGGCCACAGCAATCAGAGCAGAAAAAGAAACAAAAGGAATCCAAATTGGAAAAGAAGAAGTAAAACTCTCACTGTTTGCAGATGACATGATCCTCTACATAGAAAACCCTAAAGACTCCACCAGAAAATTACTAGAACTAGTCAATGACTATAGTAAAGTTGCAGGATATAAAATCAACACACAGAAATCCCTTGAATTCCTATACACTAATAATGAGAAAACAGAAAGAGAAATTAAGGAAACAATTTCATTCACCATTGCAACGGAAAGAATAAAATACTTAGGAATATACCTACCTAAAGAAACTAAAGACCTATATATAGAAAACTATAAACCACTGGTGAAAGAAATCAAAGAGGACACTAATAGGTGGAGAAATATACCATGTTCATGGATTGGAAGAATCAATATAGTGAAAATGAGTATACTACCCAAGGCAATTTATAGATTCAATGCAATCCCTATCAAGCTACCAACAGTATTCTTCACAGAGCTAGAACAAATAATTTCACAATTTGTATGGAAATACAAAAAAACCTCGAATAGCCAAAGCGATCTTGAGAAAGAAGAATGGAACTGGAGGAATCAACCTACCTGATTTCAGGCTCCGCTACAAAGCCACAGTTATCAAGACAGTATGGTACTGGCACAAAGACAGAAATATAGATTAGTGGAACAAAATAGAAAGCCCAGAGATAAATCCACACACATATGGACACCTTATCTTTGACAAAGGAGGCAAAAATATACAATGGATTAAAGACAATCTCTTTAACAAGTGGTGCTGGGAAATCTGGTCAACCACTTGTAAAAGAATGAAACTAGAACACTTTCTAACACAATACACAAAAATAAACTCAAAATGGATTCAAGATCTAAACGTAAGACCAGAAACTATAAAATTCCTAGAGGAGAACATAGGCAAAACACTCTCTGAAATACATCACAGCAGGATCCTCTATGACCCACCTCCCAGAATATTGGAAATAAAAACAAAAATAAACAAATGGGACCTAATTAACCTTAAAAGCTTCTGCACATCAAAGCAAACTATTAGCAAGGTGAAAAGACAGCCTTCGGAATGGGAGAAAATAATAGGAAATGAAGCAACTGACAAACAACTAATCTCAAAAATATACAAGCAACACCTACAGCTCAACTCCAGAAAAATAGATGACCCAATCAAAAAATGGGCCAAAGAACTAAATAGACATTTCTCCAAAGAAGACATACAGATGGCTAACAAACACATGAAAAGATGCTCAAAATCACTCATTATCATAGAAATGCAAATCAAAACCACTATGAGGTACCATTTCACGCCAGTCAGAATGGCTGCAATCCAAAAGTCTACAAATAATAAATGCTGGAGAGGGTGTGGAGAAAAGGGAACCCTCTTACACTGTTGGTGGGAATGCAAACTAGTACAGTCACTATGGAGAACAGTGTGGAGATTCCTTAAACAACTGGAAATAGAACTGCCTTATGATCCAGCAATCCCACTGCTGGGCATACACACTGAGGAAACCAGAAGGGAAAGAGACACGTGTACCCCAATGTTCATCGCAGCACTGTTTCTAATAGCCAGGACATGGAAGCAACCTAGATGTCCATCAGCAGATGAATGGATAAGAAAGCTGTGGTACATATACACAATGGAGTATTACTCCGCCATTAAAAAGAATAGAATGAATCAGTTCTAATGAGGTGGATGAAACTGCAGCCTATTATACAGAGTGAAGTAAGCCAGAAAGAAAAACACCAATACAGTATACTAACGCATATATATGGAACTTTGAAAGACGGTAACAATAACCCTGAGTACGAGACAGCAAAAGAGACACTGATGTATAGAAGAGTCTTATGGACTCTGTGGGAGAGGGAGAAGGTGGGAAGATTTGGGAGAATGGCATTGAAACATGTAAAATATCATGTATGAAAAGAGTTGCCAGTCCAGGTTTGATGCATGACACTGGATGCTTGGGGCTAGTGCACTGGGACGACCCAGAGGGATGTTATGGGGGGGAGGAGGGAGGAGGGTTCAGGATGGGGAGCACATGTATACCTGAGGCGGATTCATTTTGATATTTGGAAAAACTAATACAATTATGTAAAGTTTAAAAATAAAATAAAATTAAAAAAAAAATCCACAGGAGGCTTGACTCCCTTTAGGCCACTCAGTGGTCTCCAAGAAATACCCGTCGGGACTCGAGAGCAGAGCAGAGTCCTTTCCTTCCTCTCGAGATGAGGTCTGACTCCTCGGGTGCGTCTAAAATGCAACCCCGAGATCTCTGTCGCCCCTGGAGAGGAACATTAGGTCCTGGACACAAGCTTAGATGAGGTCTCTTTTGCCCTGAAGTGACTCGAGAGCAATCCCTAGCTCTCTCTCGCAACTCCAATGGAAGATTGGACTTCCCTGGGCCAACACAAGAGGAAGCCTGAATTCCCCATCGTAACTCGAGAATCCCGCCGAAACTCGAGAAAAACCACATGGTTACCCTGTCATCGCAAGATGAGGCCCTTGCCCGCTACAGCGTCTAAAGAGAAGTCCCAGGTTTCTTCTTGAAGTGTTTTCACACTTCAAGTGTGAAAACTTGGCACCCTTGATGCGATTCCAAAAGTTCCCCGACACCCTGGTCTCTCTCGAGGGGAACACCGAGGTTCCCGGTACGACTTCATCTGAGCCACTTCTCCCCTCCTGATTGCGACTGGAGGGTCGACTCCCGTGCTTTGTCTGGAAGGGGTTCCCAACCTTCCCGGCGCACCTCAGGATGAGGCCGGTCTAACGAGAATATTTGAGACGTAGCTTCATGGGTGGTAACACATGCTGAAAGACCCTGATTCCCCGGTCCACTCTTGATAAGAACCCGATGCCCGGACACCTCTTGAAAGGCAACCCTGTGGAAGAAGGCAAAACACGAAGGGGCACTGACACCCTCATGCATCGTCCGGAAAAACCCGCAGATTCCAAACACAGTTCGACAAGTTGCCTGTCACCCTGTGAATAACTCGAGAGGCAAGCGGAGTTCCATTCCTCCTTACAAGACGAGGCCTGACTCTCCTGTCCCAACTCTGCAGGGACCCTGCGATCAGAGTCAGAAATGGAGACGAACCCTGAGGTTCCTGCCTCCACTCGAGATGAGGCCCTCTTCTATTGCACCAAACCCAGTGGAGTCCCGAGAGGGCCCTCCCAACTCCAGGGTATCCTTGACTTCTCAGAGGCACACTGAGAAGCTCCCTGAGGCCACCGGCACTAGTCGAGGGAACCCAGGGTTTACTGCCGTGACCCAAGAAACACCTTGAAAGGCCTTCTTTAACGGTTCTTGAGGCCCGATACACCTTCCATGACTCTAGAGCAATGAAGCGCTCCCCCTCGCAATGCGCATGGAGACCTGACTTCCCAAGCGCCACATGAGAGGCTAGCTGAGCTCCCCGTAGTACCTCATGAGAAACCCCACACTGGCGCTGCAGCTCGAGAAAACCCACGAGACCCCCCTTCATCGCGAGATGATGGCCTTCTTTTCCTGCATGGCCTGGAGAGCAATCACGAGTCCTCTCTCCAAACTCCACAGGAGGCTTGACTCCCTTTAGGCCACTCAGTGGGCTCCAAGAGATACCCGTCGCAACTCGAGAGGAGAGTGGAGTCCTTCGCTTCCCCTCGAGACAAGGACTGACTCCCCGGGTGCATCAGGAAAGCAACCCCGAGATCCCTGTCCCCCCTGGAGACGAACATTATGTCCTGGACACAAGCCTAGATAAGGTCTCTTTTGCCCTGCAGTGACTCAAGCGCAATCCCTAGCTCTCCCTCGCAACTCGAATGGAAGACTGGACTTCCCTGGGCCAACACAAGAGGAAGCCTGAATTTCCTGACCTAACTCGAGAATCCCGCCACAACTCGAGAAAAACGACGTGATTAACCCGTCACCACAAGATGAGGCCCTTGCCAGCTACAGCGTCTCAAGAGAAGTCTCACGTTCCGTCTTGAAGTTTGAAACGGTACTTAGCACCTTTGATGTGACTCCAAAAGTTCCCCGACATCCCAGTTTTACTCGAGGGGAACATCGAGGTTCCCGGCACCACTTCATCTGAGCCCCTTCTCCCCTCCTGATCGGGACAAGAGGGTCGATTCACTTGCTTTGTCTGAAAGGGTTACCGACCTTCCTGGTGCACCTCAGGTTGAGGTCCGTCTCAAGAAGAAATTCGAGACGTAGGCTTGTGGGTGGTGCCACATGCTGAAAGACACTGATTTCCTGGTCTGCTCTTGATAAGAATCTGAAGGCTGGATACCTCTTCGAAGGCAACCCTGTGTATGAAGGCAAAAAACGAAGGGGAACTGACACCCCCATGCATCGTCCGGATAAAACCGCAGGTTCCACACACAGCTCGACAAGTGGCCTGTTATCCGGTGAACAACTCGAGAGTCCAGTGGAGTTCCATTCCTCCACACAAGACGAGGCCTGACTCTCCTGTCCTAACTCTGTAGGGACTCTGTGTTCAGAGTCAGAAATGGAGAGCAACCCTGAGGTTCCTGCTTCAAATCGAGATGAGGCCCTCTTCTGACAAGGTCCAGCCTCGGCTGGTCCAGGGTTTTCGAAGGGGAGACAGAGTAGGCGACCTATTGATTTATTTATCGAAGATATAAAGAGTAATAGAATGAGGATAGCTCAGTAGGAAAATTTAGTGGAGAAAAGAAGCTGAGTAGCTTGGTGTATGCGGAAAATCAGTATAACCTGTGACACCAGGTTAGCTCTGACCACAGAGGCCGCAGGCTCCCTCTCAAATAGCGAAAAGTGCCCCACCTTAGACACCTTCTCAAGTGGTCTTCGAAGCCCAGGCAAATAAATGGTCGCAGAGGATATCCGCGCTCCAGATGGACACTCATCTGAAAATTGAGGGGAAGAATGACATTAGGAGACTAAGCGTTGGCAATCAAGGCCAGTAGCTTTATTTTCAACAGGGGTTTTTATACCCTAAGTTACACATAGAGGATAATGGGGATGCAAAGACAGCAGCCTTTGATCCTTATCAAAAACCAGAGTTTCTCTCCTGCAAATGTATCGTATACAAATGGTTTAGGTGATTTACATCATCTTCTAGCCAGAAGACCTATTAACATTTTATGACTCTTGACAAAGACTTATCAACCGTAAGAGTTATTTTCTCTAAGAGTAATTATTTTAAGGTTTGGCCCCATCTTTCAAAGATAAAATTGCATTCCTATAGGGCAGATGTGTAATGGGATTACAACAAAGGAAATAATTTATTACCTTAAGGGTCTAAAATTAGTAACACCAAGGCCACTACTTATTTCTTCTACATACCAACTATATTAATTAATACACATTCAAGGATACAATTCAGGGGATGTGGAAACTTGGCAACAAGCATTGGTTCATCAATGAAATCTTTTACTAGTTTTATTCTGACAGTTTCTAACTCTCTGAGAGGCTCTAAGCTATTTGAATATCTTAAGCTTCCCGTGCCTCTCGAGGCTCGGAGACTGTAAACAATTGTATGCATTGCTGTAGGAGACCGGGTAAACTTGTCAGGCGAGTTAGAGAGCCATCTGACGTGTTTGGATTTAAACACTCCTAATTGCCCAGGAACTTTATTAATTGGAGCTGTAAGTTAGCTCTTTGACAGAGAGAGTGAGATGGTGGTGGGGGACAGCCCCCAGTAAAGTCAGAGGTGAGAGCACAAAGCAATAAAGTAGGCAGACTCTGGTTTTGGGGAGTAGATGCTCAAGAATATCCGGGAGGACTCCCGAGGCTCGATCCCGCCTTTTTGTATGCCCAGCCTCCTTCCTCATGACCTTTGTCAAGAGTGGAATGTCTCTCGCCGGCTCCCGGCATCTCCCCGTTTTTTATTTCTTAAAACAGCCAGATGTAGCTCAGTCGCGAGCCTCTGAATACTCTGCCGAAGAATCCTGACAATACAAGGAAGAATGATTATGAGAAGCAGAATTAAAGCAGCCACCGCAGCATAGCTAAAGACATTAGACAGAATATTCTTTCCTGAGATGTAATTAGGGAAAGTATGGAAGAAATCATTTGCTGTTCCAGCAGCAGTAAAATCTAATCGGGAGTGCTCCATGGTTGCTATTTGATAGTGAAGTTTCCCTACGTCTCAACCAATGTCAGAGCTCTTCCAGATACCTGAAATATGGTTTTTAATCTTTTCCCATTCAAAATCTGTCTCATTTACTTTCAGGGGTGTTCCACATATCCACCGATAGTCAGCATGACAAGACAATGCCATTTTCACCTTTAAAGCCTGCAATTCAGTCCCAATATGTATTACTGCTTCCTCTAGGGCGTCTACCCTCATTTCTAATTTTCTCTCTATAGCTTCCTGTGTTGCCAATGTTAAAGAAACATTTGTGGACATAGAATCAACATATTGAGCAGTATGTACTTGTTGAGTCAATGATATTTCTGCCACAGTAACAGAAGTGATTGCACTTATCAAAGCTGCTGTTCCCAAGATAAGTAAGCCCACAAACCGTCGTGTTTGCATTAAATCCTGTAGTTGTTGTAATACAGCAAGACCATAATTCAATAAGTGGTTACATCATAAGATAAGGTGGATGTTGTAGCATTACAAAGGAGCAAACATTATATTGAGGGTTTAAACAAGATGAACCAGGGAGCAGCTGTAGGCGTCAGCCCGGGGGAGCAGTGTCCCCAGCATCAGGAGGCAGAACGCGAGTGGCAGGCTGTGGGCCAAGGCGCCTATGGTGGGCAGAGGGGCAGGGTTCGTGGTTTAGGGCTAGCCGCCACCGCTTGGGCTCAGGGCGGTCCCCTCTCGCCGGTGGGGCCACGCTGGTCTGGACGGCAATCCGCGGGCGCGCTTTCCTCTCTGGCCCTCACTCGCTGCACAGACTTCTTTGCTCTAGGTCACGGGGTGCAGAGAGGTGGGTGCGAGGCGCTGCTGGTGGCACGGAGGCGAGAGCTGGCTGGGGGAGGGGGAGCGAGCGAGTGCGCGCGCTGCGAACCTGGTCTTTGGGGAATGTGACATGACGAATTTGTCTGAGATCCAAACCGGAGAATCTGCATTCTGTAGAAATATACAAGCATACCCTCTCCCACAAGTTAGCAACACATCTGGCCTTTTTCACTCTCCCGTAAGGAGGCCTTTTTACTTGACCAGGGGCCGAGTCGTAGCCTGTAATTCAGGCATCTAGTGTCTCATCATTGTATTCTGCCCCTGTGTGTTTACGTTTAAGTGATTAATTACAATTGGAACATAACTTCACTATTTGTCTAGCTGTTTCCCTATGGATATGTTAATTTAGGTCTAATGTTTAGTTTAGGTCTCTGTATAAATTTAAGTAATAAATGTATAACCTCCTTATCTCATTTTGGTATACAGGTATACAGATATACCTAAATGCAAAATGCATTTATATATGTATTTATATATGGCAACAAGTATAAAGTTATTGACATATAATATATATAAATCAATATACTTGAATTAATCTTTATAATTAATATATTAATTAATATATATTACAACAATACAACACATACACAGCTAATACCAACCAACACAAACCAATATACTGTAATAATACATGTCACACATTTATAATTATACAGTATATAGAACATACATCATCACAGCACATCAATCCATACCAATTAATATCAGCCACACACACATTATATTACTGCCATATATATTTAATTATACAGTAGATATATATGTGTGTGTATATAGTATACATATTAATTTATATACAAATTAATTAAGTATAGATCTATAAATAGAATTAGGTATACCTTTATTATATTTTATTTATACCCATACCTAATTAGGCAAACTGTAATTAGGCAAATACATTTATATTATGTATTTATAACAATATATAAAGTATTGTTAAATGTACCACCTGTACAGCATCTCCACCCCACATACCACTTTCTCTAATCCCACCAACTCATTTTCAGTATTATGTGTTGGCCAGGAGCTGGGCCAGTCTTTCCCAGCAATGTTAAGAGACGTCTGTTCCTGTGTCTAATAGCCCTGGCGTTTTATTCTCTTGAATTAAAAGATCTTTTAAAGGCCTTGGAACTGTAATTTCCTGCACCCAAAAGGCTAGATCACTAGATCCAAATGTTTTGTGGCTCTTAGATTGAGAAGTCAAGTTTTTCCTTGTCTGATAGTAAGGTAAAAGTAAAAGCTGTGTTACTCTTTGACCTTTATTAATTTGTACAGTTTTGATAGGCAGTGAGATCAAGACTTTAATTTCTCAATATCATCAGAATCTACTACACCATGCACCAGCGAAATTTCTTTTCTTTCTTTTTTTTTTATTTAATTTTTTTTAAAAAAGAAAGCAAGCTACGCCCCAGGACAAATCTTACAATGTCCTCAGATAGGGGGCCAGCCACTCCGGTTGGAATTGGAGTAAGCTTCACATCAGGGGTTAATATTGTTATTAAATCTCCTTGCCTTTTCGCTTTTCTCCTAGCCTGGGTGAGACCCCCCTGAGGGAGTTTTCTCCAAGGAGCACGCTCTGCATATTGTGTACTAAAAGCTCCTTTGTTTAAAAAACTTTTTATCTTCCTCAGTCTTAGGCAACACTTTGGGAGGCTTTGGGGGCAAAGTGGGGAACTCCTGGGTCCTGGGAGGCACAATCGAAGGCGGTGGCAGTCGCCTTAAATCAGAAAGTGGTGGATAAGTTTTTTAAAGGTTTGCGCAGAGGGGGAGGGAGCTCGCCAGGGCTCTCGGCCGCAGCGTCCTGTAAGCCCTCTCCTTCCTCGGGAGGTAGACCACTTTCTCCCTCCTTTTTTTTTTTTTCAATGGCAGAAAATATGATCTGTGCAGTAAATGGAGACTCACCACCATCCACTTCTATAGCCTCCCCCATAGTCTATTTAACAGCCTCGTGACGGAGGTCCAGGACATTTCTAATCATATTCCACAGTCAATAAATATTTGTCTATTCTTAGATGCAGAGAAATCCATTTTTAATTTTGTTTTTAATTTTAGAGAATATTTTTATTTATTTTGTAACCTCTTTACTCTGGCTAAACTGCAGAGGGGACTAGAAAAGAAGCCTCAAGGTGAGGATCAAGTTCATCCTTGGGACTAGAGAAAATCCTTCTCCGGGAAACTCCTAGCGGTGGCCCTTTACCCCGACATGGAGGAGGAGGCATAGGGGGATGGGAGCGTCCCGAAGTTTTCCTCTTCTGTTCTGGAGATCCTTTAACTGTTTGGTAACTAAATCTTATGAAATGTCTGATCGGGGATGTTTCCCTCAACCTCCTAGGAGCGGATGGTCTGATTAGGGATGTTTTCTTAAACTTTTAGGAGCATCTTTAGCTTAAAAAAAAAAAATCCTCATCAGAATGGCATCGAGCTGCTGTTTCCTCTAAACCTTTTTCAAATTGAGGGGAGAGCTGATCTTTCTTTTCATCCCTATCTTTTACATGCTCATTGGCAGTCATAGCGGCTAGCCATTCATTTAGCTGTCGATAGCTAGGTATAGCCTCTTCATTTTCACTTTTCTTTATAACAGGTACCTTTTCAGATTTGCTTTTTTGTTTAACAGGTACTTTTCCAACTTTACTTTCCTCTTTAACAGGTACCTTTTCAAATTCATGAGCTGGATCTAAAACATCTCTAGTCATATTCCACAGAGGAAAGGTGTAAGTAGGGATTTTTTCCAAACGTTGCTGAGCACAATAAGCTCTTAGCTGTTTTCCTAGTTTTTTCAAGATATCTAGGTTAACAGTGCCTTGTTGTAGAAACCAAGGGCAGTGGTCTTGTACAAATGTAAAAAATGATTGAATGGAAGATTTTTTAATCTTGATTCTTCTTTTACTTAATAACTGTAAAATTACTCCTATAAAGAGCTGTCTTTCATTTGATTCAGTGTTGCCCATGTCAGAAACTTAAGGATAGTAAAAGATTTTGCTTTTAGCTATCTAAAGATTAGGCCTTTTTTGTCAGCCTTTTTAGAAACCGTTTTTTCTCTCTAACTCTTCAACACTTCCCACTCCTCTCGCCCTGTCTATTCTACAGGGGGATCTGCAGCCCCCTAAGTGGGATCCTATCTGTCCCCAAAACTGAACACTGGGGGAATGGGGTTGGGGATTTACCTTCGAAATGCCTGTCTCGGGCGCCACCTGCAGAGGTCCAGCCCCAGCTGATCCAGGGTATTCGAAGGGAAGATGGAGTAGGCGACCTATTTATATATTTATTTATTCATCAAAGATATAAAGAGTAATAGAATGAGGATAGCTCAGTAGGAAAATTCAGTGGAGAAAAGCAGCTGAGTAGCTTGGTTTACGCGGAAAATCAATATAACCCGTGACACCAGGTTAGCTCTGACCACGGAGGCTGCAAGTGCCCTCTAGAATAGAGGAAGGTGCCCCACCTTAGACACCTTATCGAGTGGGTCTTCGAAGCCCAGGCAAATAAATGGTCGCAGAGGATATCCGCGCTCCAGATGGACACTCATCTGAAAATTGAGGGGAATAATGACATGGGGAGACCAAGCGTTGGCGAGCAAGGCCCGTAGCTTTATTTTCAACACAGGTTTTAATACCCTAAGTTACACATAGAGGATAATAGGGGATGCAAAGTCAGCAGTCTTTAATCCTTATCAAAAACCAGGGTTTCTTTTCTGCAGATTTATCGTATAAAAATGGTTTAGATGATTTACATCATCTTCTGGCCAGAAGACCTATTAACATTTTATGACTCTTGACAAAGACTTATCAACCATAAGAGTTATTTTCTCTAAGAGTAATTGTTTAAGGTTTGGCGCCATCTTTCGAAGATAAAATTGCATTCCTATAGGGAGGATGTGTAATGGGTTTACAACAAAGAAAAGAATTTATTACCTTAAGGGTCTAAAGTTACCAACATCAAGGCCACTACTTATTTTTTCTACATACCAACTATATTAATTAGCACACATTCAAGGACACAATTCAGGGGATGTGGAAACTTGGCAAAAAGCATTGGTTCATCAATGAAATCTTTTACTAGTTTTATTCTGACAGTTTCTAACTCTCTGAGAGGCTCTAAGCTATTTGAATATCTTAAACTTCCCGTGTGTCTCGAGGCTGGGAGACTGTACACAATCGTATGCATTGCTGTAGGAGACCGGGTAAACTTGTCAGGCGAGTTAGAAAACCATCTGAGGGGTCTGGATTTAAACACTACTAATTGCCCAGGAACATTATTAGTTGGAGCTGTAAGTTAGCTCTTTGACAGAGAGAGTGAGATGGTGGTGGGGGACATCCCCAGTAATGTCAGAGGTGAGAGAACAAAGCAATAAAGAAGGCAGACTTTGGTTTTTGGGGGTAGATGCTGAAGAATATACGGGGGAACTCCCGGAGGCTCGATCCCGCCTTTGCGTATGCTGAGACTCTTTCCTCATGACATTTGTCACGAGTGGAATGTCTCTCGCTGGCTCCCGGCAATCTTCCATTGCACCAAACGCAGTGGAGTCCCGAGAGGCCCCTCCCAACACCACAGTATCAGTGTCTTCTCAGAGGCACCCTGAGCAACTCCCTGAGGTCACCGGCACAAGTCGAGGGAACACAGGGTATCCTGCCGCAACCCGAGAAAGACCTCAAGAGTCCGTCTTCAACGCGTCTTGAGGCCGGATTCCCCTACCATGACTCGAGAGCAATGACACGCTCCCCCTCGCCATGCGCATGGACACCTGACTTCCCTGGCGCCACATGAGAGGCTCCCTGAGCTCCCCGTCATACCTCGTGAGAAACCCCACACTGGCGCCACAGCTCGGGAAAACCCACGAGACGCCACGGTCATCGCGAGATTGGGGACTTCTTTTCCTGCCTGACCTGGAGAGCAATCCCTGGTCCTTTCTCCAAACTTCACAGGAGGCTTTACTCCCTTTAGGCCACTCAATGGGCTCCAAGAGATACCTGTCGCGACTTGAGAGGAGAGCAGAGTACTTTGTTTCCCCTCGAGATGAGGCCTTACCTCGTGTCAGTCCGGAATGCAACCCCGAGATCCCTGTTGCCCCTGGAGAGGAACATTATGTCCTGGACAAAAGCCTAGATGAGGTCTATTTTGCCCTACAGTGACTCGAGAGCAACACCCATCTCTCCCTCGCAATTCGAATGGAAGATTGGTCTTCACTGGGCCAACACAAGAGGAAGTCTGAATTTCCCGTTGTAACTCGAGAATCCCGCCGCAACTCTTAAAAACCACGTGGTACCCCATTCATCGCAATATGAGGCCTTTGCCCGCTACAGAGTCTCAAGAGAAGTCCCATGTTTCGTCATAAAGTTCGAAATGCTACTTGGCACCCTTGATGCGACCCCAAAAGTTCCCCAATATACCGGTCTCACTCCAAGGGAACACCGAAGTTCCTGGCACCACTTGATTTGAGCCCCTTCTCCCCTCCTGATCACGGCAGGAAGGTCGATTCCCCTGCTTTGTCTAGAAGGGGTTCCCGACCTTCATGGCGCACCTCAGGATGAGGCCAGTCTCACGAAGAAATTCGAGACGTAGCCTCGTGTTGGTGCCACGTGCCGAAAGACCCCGATTTCTCGGTTTGCTCTTGATAAGAATCCGATGCACGGACACCTCTTCTAAGGCAACCCTGTGGATGAAGGCACTACACGAGGGGGCACTGGCAACCCTGTTCATCGTCCGGAAAATCCCACAGGATCCACATACAGCTCCACAACTGGCCTGTCACCCCTTAAACAACGAGAGAGGCAAGCGGAGTTCCCTTCCTCAGACAAGACGAGGCCTGAGTATCCAATCCCAACTCTGCAGGCACGCTTCGATCTGAGTCAGAAATGGAGAGGAAACCTGAGGTTCCTGCCTCAACCCGAGATGAGGCCCTCTTCCATTAAAACAAACCCAGTGGAGTCCCGAGAGGCCACTCCCATCTCCACAGTATCCCTGACTTCTCATAGGCATTCTGAGAAGCTCCTTGAGGCCACCGGCAAACGTCGAGGGAAATAAGGGTTTCCTGCCACAACCGAAGAAAGACCTCGAGAGTCCTTCTTCAACGCGTCTTGAGGTCAGATTCCCCTACCATGGCTCGAGAGCAATAACGCGCTCCCCCTCGCCACGCACATGGAGACCTGACTTCCCTGGCACCACAGGAGAGGCTCCCTGAGCTCCCTGTCATACCTCGTGTGAAACCCCACACTGGCGCCGCAGCTCGAGAAAACACACAAGACCCCACCGTCATCGCGAGATGAGGGCCATCTTTTCCTGCATGGCCTGGAGAGCAGTCCCAAGTCCTCTCTCCAAACTTCACAGGAGGCTTGACTCCCTTTAGGCCACAAAGTGGGCTCCAAGAGGTGCCCGTCGTAACTCGAAAGGAGAGCGGAGTCCTTTGCTTCCCTTCCACACGAGGCCTGACTCCCTGGGTGAGTCTGGAATGCAAACCTGAGATCCCTGTGGCCCTTGGAGAGGAACATTAGGTCCTGGAAACAAGCCTAGATGAGGTCTCCTTTGCCCTGCAGTGACTCGAGCGCAACCCCCAGCTCTCCCTCGCAACTCGAATGGATGATTGGACTTCCCCGGCCCAACACAAGAGGAAGCCTGAAATCCCTGTCGTAACTCGAGAATCCCGCCGCAACTCGAGAAAAACCACGTGGCTCCCCCGTCATCGCAAGATGAGGCCCTTGGCTGCTACAGCGTATCAAGAGAAGTCCCACGTTCCATCCTGAAGTACAAAACGGTACTTGGCACCCTTGATGCAACCCCCAAAGTTCCCTGACATACCGGTCTCACTCGAGGGAAACACCAAAGTTCATGGCACCACTTCCTGTGAGCCCCTTCACCCCTCCTGATCGCGACAGAAGGGTCGATTCCCATGTTTTGTCTGCAAGGGGTTCCCGACGTTCCCCGCGAACCTCCGGATGAGGCCGGTCTCATGAGGAAATTCAAAAAGTAGCCTCATGGTTGGTGCCACATGTTGAAAGATCTCGAATTCCCGGTCCACTCTAGATAAGAACCTGACGCCCGGACATCTCTTCGAAGGCAACCCTGTGGATGAAGGCACAACACGAAGGGACACTGACATCCCCATGCATCGTCTGGAAAAACCCGCCGATTCCACTCACAGCTCCAAATGTGGACTGTCACCCCGTGAACAACTCGAGAGGCAAGTGAAGTTGCATTCCTTCACACAAGACGAGGCCTTACCCTCCTGGCCCAACTCTTCAGGGACCCTGCGATCGGAGTCAGAAATGGAGAGGAACCCTGAGGTTCCTGCCTCAACTAGAGAAGAGGCCCTCTTCCATTGAACCAAACTCAGTGGTGTCCCGAGAGGCCCCTCCCAACACCACAGTATCCCTGAATTCTCAGAGGCTCCCTGAGAAGCTACCTGAGGTCACTGGCACAAGTCGAGGGAACCCAGAGTTTCCTGAAGTAACCCGAGAAAGACTTGGAGAGTCCTTTTTCAACGTCTCTTGATGCCCGATTCCCCTACCATGACTCCAGAGCAAGGACGCGCTCCCCTCGCCACAAGCAGGAAAACTGACTTCCCTAGTACCACACAAGAGGCTCCCTGAGTACCCCATCGTACCTCGTGAGAAAACCCACACTGGCGCCGCAGTTCGAGAAAAACCACAAGATGCCCCCGTCACGGAGAGATGGGGGCCTTCTTTTCCTGCCTGACCTGGAGAGCAATCCCTGGTCCTCTCTCCAAACTTCACAGGAGGATTGACTCCCTTTAGGCCACTCAGTTGGGTCCAAGAAATACCCGGTGCGACTCGAGAGGAGAGCGGAGTCCTTTGCTTCCCTGGAGACGAGGCCTGACTCCCCGGGTGAGTTTGGAATGCAACCCCGAGATCCCTGTCGCCCCTGGAGTGGAACATTATGTCCTAGACACAAGCCTAGATGAGGTCTATTTTGCCCTACAGTGATCGAGAGCAACCTCCATCTCTCCCTCACAATTTGAATGGAAGATTGGTCTTCCCACGGTCAACACATGAGGAAGTCTGAATTTCCCATCGTAATTCGAGAATTCAGCCTCAAGTCTTAAAAACCATGTGGTTCCCCCTTCATCGCAATATGAGGCCCTTGCCAGCTAGAGTCTCAAGAGAAGTCCCACGTTCCATCTTAAAGTTGGAAATGCTACTTGGCGCCCTTGATGCGACCCCAAAGTTCCCCAACATACCGGTCTCACTTCAGGGGAACACCGAAATTCCCGGCGTCTCCAGGGAAGTCCCATGTTCTGTCCTTAAGTGCGAAACGGTACTTGACACCCTTGATGCGACCGCAAAAGTTCCCCGACACGCTGGGTTCCCTCGAGGGGAACACCAAGGGTCCCGGCACCACTTCATCTGAGCCCCTTCTCCCCTCCTGATCGCGACAGGAGAGTCGATTCCCCTGCTTTCTCTGGAAGGGGTTCCCGGGCTTCCTGGTGCACCTCAGGATGAGGCCGGTCTCAGGAGGAAATTCGAGACTAGCCATGTGTGAGGTGCCACGTACCGAACGACACCGATTTTCCGGTCCGCTCTTGATAAGAACCCTATGCCCGGACACCTCTTCGAAGGCAACCCTGTGAGTGAAGGCACAACACGAAGGGGCACTGACACCCCCGTGCATCATCCGGAAAAACCCGCAGGGTCTACACACAGCTCGACAAGGGGCCTGAGACTCCCGGAACAACTCGAGAGGCAACCAGAATTCCATTCCTCAGACAAGACGAGGCATGACTCTCCTGTCCCAACACTGCAGGGACCGTGCAGTCGGAGTCAGAATCGGAGAGGAAGCCTGAGGTTCCTGCCTCCCCTCGAGATGAGGCCCTCTTCCATTGCGCCGAACCCAGCAGAGTCCCGAGAGGCCCTGCCAACTCCACAGCATTCCTCACCTCTCAGAGGCACCCTGGTAAGTTCCCTATAGTCCCCTGCAGAAGTCGAGGGAAACGAGGGTTTCCCGCCGCCACCCGAGAAAGACCTTGAGAGTCCTTCTTCAACGCGTCTTGAGGCCCTAGTCACTTCCCATGACTCGAGAGTGATGACCAGCTCCCCCTCGCCATGCGCATGGAGACATGAGTTCCCTGGCACCGCACGAGAGGCTCCCTGAGGTCCTCGTCGTGCCTCATGAGAAAACCCCCACGGGCGCCGCAGCCTGAAGAAACCCATGAGATGCCCCCGTCATCGCGAGATGAGGGCCTTCTTTTCCTGCCTGACCTGGAGAGCAATCCCGAGTCCTCTCTCCAAACTGAAGAGGAGGCTCGACACCCTTGAGTCCACTCAGTGGGCTCCAAGAGATCCGTGTCGCGACTTGAGAGGAAAGTGGAGTCCTCTGCTTCCCCTCGAGGCGAGGCCTGACTCCCCGGGGGAGTCTGGAATGGAAACCCGAGATCTCTGTCTTCCCTTGAGAGGAATATTAGGTCCTGGACACACGCCTCTATGAGGTCTCTTTGGCCCTGTAGTGACTCGAGCAGAACCCCCAGCTTTCCCTCGCAACTCCAGGGGAAGATTGGGCTTCCCAGGGCCAACCCAAGAGGAAGCCTGAAATCCCCGTCGTTTTCGAGAATCCAGACGCAACTCGAGAAAAACGACGTGGTTCCAACGTCTTCACAGGATGAGGCCCTTGCCCGCTACAGCGTCTCCAGGGAAGTCCCATGTTCAGTCCTGAAGTGGGAAACGGTACTTGGCTCCCTTGATGCGACCCCTTAAGTTCCCTGAAACGCCGAGTTCCCTCGAGTGGAACAGCTAGAGTCCCGGCCCCACTTCATCTGAGCCCCATCTCCCCTCCTGATCGCGACAGGAGAGTCGATTCCCCTTCTTTGTGTGGAAGGTGTTCCCGGCCTTCCCGGCGCACCTCAGGATGATGCTGGTCTCACGAGGAAATTCGAGATGAGCCACGTGGGTGGTGCCACATGTCGAACGACCCCGATTTCCCGGTCCGCTCTTGAAATGAACCTGATGCTGGACACCTCTTTGAAGGCAACCCTGTGGGGGAAGGAACCAAATGAAGGGGAAATGACACCCCCGTGCATCTTCTGGAAACACCTGCAGGTTCCACACACAGCTCAACAAGGGGCCTGAGACCCACTGAACGACTCGAGAGGCAAGCAGAGTTCCATTACTCAGACAAGACGAGGCCTGACTCTCCTGTCCCAACCCTGCAGGGACCCTGCGGTCGGAGTCAGAAAGGGAGAGGAAGCCTGAGGTTCCTGCCTCCAATCGAGATGAGGCCCTCTTTCATTTCGTCAAACCTAGTGGAGTCCCGAGAGGCCCCTCTAACTCCTCAGTATCCCTCACCTCTCAGAGGCACCTGGGGAGTTCCCTAAGGTCCCCAGTAGAGGTCGAGGGAAACGAGTGTTTCCCGCCCCAACCCAAGAAAGACCTCGAGAGTCCTTCTTAAATGCGTCTTGAGGCCCTAGTCCCTCCCATGACTCCAGAGCAATGACGCGATCTGCCTGGCCACACGCATGGAGGCCTGACTTCTCTGGCGCCGCACGAGAGGCTCCCTGAGCTCCCCATCATATCTCGTGAGAAACCCCACACTGGCGCCGCAGCTCGAGAAAACCCATGAGACGCCCCCGTCATCACGAGAGGAGGGCCATCTTTAACTGAATGGTATGCAGATCAAGCGTGAACCTTCTGTCCAAGCTACACAGGACGCTTGACTCCCTTTAGGCCACTCATTGGGCTCCAAGAGTTACACGTCGCGTCTCGAGAGGATAGTGGAGTCCTTTGCTTCCACTCGAGACGAGGCGTGACCCACCGGGTGAGACTGGAATGCGACCCCGATATCCCTGTTGCCCCTGGAGAGGAACACTACGTCCTGGACCCAAGCCTAGATGAGGACTCTTTGCCCTGAAGTGACTCGAGAGCAACCCACAGCTCTCTCTGACAAGTTGAATGGAAGATTGGACTTCCTGGGCCAACACAAGAGGAAGCCTGAATTCCCCGTTGTAACTCGAGAATCCCGCCGCAACTCGAGAAAAACCACGTGTTTCCCTCGTCATCGCAATATGAGGCTCTTGCCCGCTACAGCATCTCCAGAGAATTCCCACGTTCCGTCTTGAAGTGCGAAACTGTACTTGGCACCCTTGATGCGACCTCAAAAGTGCCGTAACATACCGGTCTCACTCGAGGGGACCACCGAGGTTCCCGGCACCACTTCATCTGAGCCCCTTCTCCCCTTCTGATCGCGACCGGTGTGTCGATTCCCCTGCTTTGTCTACAAGGGTTCCCTACCTTCCCGGCGAACCTCAGGATGAGGCCGGTCTCCCGAGGAAATTTGAGACGTAGCCTCGTGGGTGGTACCACATGCTGAAAGACCCCAATTTTCTGGTACGCTCTTGAAAAGAACCCGATGCCCGGACACCTCTTTGAAGGCAACCCTGTGGATGAAGGCACAACACGAAGGGGCACTGACACCCCTGTGCATCGTCCGGAAAAACCCGCAGGTTCCACACACAGCTCAACAAGTGGCCTGTCACTCCGTGAACAACTCGAAAGGCAAGCGGAGATCCATTCCTCCACGGAAGACGAGGCGTGACTCTCTTGTCCGTACTCGGCAGGTACTCTGCGACCCGAGTCAGAAATGGAGAGGACCCCTGAGGTTCCTGCCTCCATTCGAGATGAGGCCCTCTTCAATTGCACCAAACCCAGTTGAGTAACGAAAGGCCCCTCCCAAATCCACAGTGTCCCTGACTTCTCAGAGGCACCCTGAGAAGTTGCCTGAGGTCACCGACACAAGTCGAGGGAACCCAGGGTTCCCTGCCGCAACCCGAGAAAGACCTCGAGAGTCCTTCTTCAATGCGTCTTGAGGCCCGATTTGCCTACTATGACTCGAGAGCAATCACGCACTCCCCTTCACCACACGCATGGAGACCTGACGTCCCTAGCACCACACGAGAGGCTCTCTGAGCCTCGTGAGAAATCTGATACTGGCGCCGCAGCTGGAGAAAACCCACGAGACGCCCCCATCATCGCGAGATGAGGGCCTTTTTTCCTGCATGGCCAGGAAAACAATCCCGAGTCATCTCTCCAAACTCCATAGGAGGCTTCACTCCCTTTACGCCACGCAGTGGGCTCCAAGAGATACCCGTCGCGACTCCACAGGAGAGCGGAGTCCTTTTTTTCCCCTCAAGACGAGGCCTGACTCTCCGGGTGAGTCGAGAATGCAACCCTGAGATCCCTGTCGGCCCAGTAGTGGAACACTAGGTCCTGGACACAAGCGTAGATGAGGTCTATTTTGCCCTGCAGTGACTGGAGAGCAATCCCCAGTTCTAACTTGCAACTCGAATGGAATACTGGATTTTCCTGACGCCACACAAGAGGCTCCCTGAAATCCCTGTGGTACTTCATGAGACACCCCACACTGGCGCCGCAGCTCGAGAAAACCCACGAGACGCCACCGTCATCTCGAGATGAGGGCCTTCTTTTCCTGCATGGCCTGGAGTCCAATCCCGAGTCCTCTCTCCAAACTCCACAGGAGGCTTGACTCCCTTTAGTACACACATTGGGCTCCAAGAGATACCCATCGCGACTCGAGACGAGAGCGGAATTCTTTGCTTACCCTCGAGGTGAGAACTGACTCCCCGGATGAGTCTGGAATGCAAACCCGAGATCCCTGTCGCCCCTGGAGAGCAACGTTAGATCCTGGACACAAGCCTAGATTAGGTCTCTTTTGCCCTGCAGTGACTCTAGCGCAATCCCCAGCTCCCCCTCACAACCCGAATGGAAGATTGGATTTCAAGGCCAACAAGAGGAAGCCTAAATTCCCGGTCATAACTCGAGAATCCCGCCGCAACTCGAGCAAAACCACGTGGTTCTCCCGTCATCGCAAGATGAGGCCCTTGCCCGCTACAGCATTTCAAAAGATGTCCCAGGTTCCGCCTTGAAATGCGAAACGGTACTTGGCACCCTTGATGCGACCCCAAAAGTCCCCCAACACGCCGGTCTCACTCAAAGGGAACACCGAGGTTCCCGGCACCACTTCATTTAAGCCCCTTCTCCCCTCCTGATCGTGACCGGTGGGTCGATTCCCCTGCTTTGTCTGCAAGGGGGCCCGACCTTCCCTGCACAACTCAGGATGAGGCCGGTCTCATGGGGAAATTCGATACGTAGCTTTGTGGGTGGTGCCACTTGCCGAAAGACTCCAATTTCCCGGTCCGCTCTTGATAAGAATCCGATGCTCGGACACCTCTTGGAAGGCAGCCTTGAGTATGAAGGTACAACACGAAGGGGCAGTAACACACATGTGCATCATCCGGAAAAACGGGCAGGTTACATACACAGCTCGACAAGTGGCCTGTCACCTCGAGAACAACTCGAGAGGCAAGAGGAGTCCCATCCTCCAGAAAAGACGAGGCCTGACTCTCCTGTACCAACATGCAGGGACCTTGCGATCTGAGTCAGAAATGGAGAGGAACACTGAGGTTCCTGCTTCAACTCGAGATGAGTCCCTCTTACATTCCACCAAATGCAGAGGAGTCTCGAGAGGCCCCTCCAAACTGCACAGTATCCCTGACTTCTCAGAGGCACTCTGAGAAGCTCCCTGAGGTCGCAGGCACAAGTCAAGGGAACCCTGGGTTTTATGCAGTGACCCGAGAAAGACCTCGAGAGTCCTTCTTCAACCCGTCTTGAGGCCCGATTACCCTACCATGACTCGAGAGCAATGACGAGCTCCCCCTAGCCATCTCATGGGGACCTGACTTCCCTGGCGCCACACGAGAGGCTCCCTGAGCTCCCTCTCGTACCTCGTCAGAAACCCGGCACTAGCGCGGCAGTCTAGAAAACCCACAAGACGCCGCCGTCATCGCGAGATGAGGGCCTTCTTTTCCTGCATGGCCTGGAGAGGAATCCCGAGTCCTCTATCCAAACAGCACAGGAGGCTTGACTCCCTTTAGGGCACACAGTGGGCTCCAAGAGATACCCATCGCGACTCAAAAGGATAGCGGAGTTCTTTGCTTCCCCTCGAGACGAGGCCTGATTCCCCGGGTGAGTCTGGTATGCAAGCCCGAGATCCCTGTCGCCCCTAGGGATGAACATTAAGTCCTGGACACAAGCCTAGATGAGGTCTATTTTGCCCTGCAGTGACTCGAGAGCAATCCCCACCTCTCCCTTTAAACTCGAATGGAAGATAGGACTTCCCTGGCCCAACACATGAGGAAGACTGTATTCCCCGTCGAAACTTGAGAATCCCGCCACAACTCGAGAAACGCCACGTGGTTCCCCCGTCATCCCAAGATGAGGCCCTTGCCCCCTACAGCGTCTCAAGAGAAGTCCCACGTTCCGTCTTGAAGTGCGAAACGGTATTGGCACCCTTGATGCGCCCTCAAATGTTCCTCGACACACCAGTCTGACTCGAGGAGAACACCGAGGTTCCCGGCACCACTACATCTGGGCCCCTTCTCCCCTCCTGATCGCGACAGGAGGGTCGATTCCCCTGTTTTGTCTTGAAGGGGTTCCCACCTTTCCCGGTGCATCTCAGGATGAGGCCGGTCTCACGAGGATATTCGAGACATAGCCACGTGGATGGTGACACATGCCGAAAGACCCCGATTTCCCGGTCCGCTCTTGATAAGATCCTGATGCCCGGACACCTCTTTGAAGATAACCCTTTTGATGAAGGCACAACACTTAGGGGCACTGACACCCCTGGGTATCGTCCAGAGAAACCCGCAGGTACCACACACAGCTCGAGAAGTGACCTGTCACCACGTGAACAACTGGAGAGGCAAGCAGAGTTCCATTCCTCCACGCAAGACGAGGCCTGACTCTCCTGTTCGCACTCTGCAGCGAAACTGTGATCCGAGTCAGATCTGGCCCAGGGGAAGTCAGGAGAGGAAACATGAGTTTCCTGCCTCCACTCGAGATGAGGCCCTCTTCCATTGCACCGAACCCAGTGGAGTCCCGAGAGACCCCTCCCAACTGCACAGTATCCCTGACTTCTCAGAGGCACCCTTAGACCTTCCTGAGATCACCGGCACAAGTCGAGGGAACCAAGGGTTTCCTGCCCCAACCCGTAAAAGACCTCGAGAGTCCTTCTTCAACGCGTCTTGAGGTGCGATTCCCCTACCATGACTCGAGAGCAATGACGCGCTCCCCCTAGCCACGCGCATAGAAACCTGACTTCCCTGGCGCCACAGGAGAGGCTCCCTGAGCTCCCCATGATACCTCGTGAGCAACACCACACTGGAGCCGCAGCTCGAGAATACCCACGAGACGCCCCAGTCCTCACGAGATGAGGGCCTTCTTTTGCTGTATGGCCTGGAGAGCAATCCTGAGTCCTCTCTCCAAACTCCACAGGAGGCTTGACTCATTTTAGGCCACACAGTCAGCTCCAAGATATACCCGTCGCGACTTGACAGGAGAGCGGTGTCCTTGGCTTCCCCTCGAGACGAGGCCTGACTCCCCGGGTGAGTCGAGAATGCAATGCTGAGATCGCTTTCGCCCCAGCAGAGGAACATTAGGTCCTGGACACAAGCCTAGATGAGGTCTATTTGGCCCTGCAGTGTCTCGAGAGCAATCCCCAGTTCTAACTCACAATTCGAATGAAAACTGGACTTCCCTGGGCCATTTGAACAGGAAGCCTGAATTCCCGGTTGTAACTCGAGAATCCCGCCCCAACTCAAGAAAAACCACGTGGTTCCCCCGTCATCGAAAGATGAGGCCCTTGCCCGCTACAGCGTCTCAAGAGAAGTCCCACGTTCCGTATTGAAGAGCGAAAAGTTACTTGGAACCCTTGATGCGACCCCAAAAGTTCCCCGACATACCAGTCTCACTTGAGGAGAACACCGAGGTTCCCGGCACCACTTCATCTGAGACTCTTCTCCCCTCTTGATCGCGACAGAAGGTTCGATTCCCCTGCTTTGTCTGGAAGGCGTTCCCGACCTTCCTGGTGCACATCAAGATGAGGCCAGTCTCACGACGAAATTCGAGACATAGCCTCGTGGGTGGTGCGGCATGCCAAAAGACCCCAATTCCCTGGTCCGCTCTTGATAAGAACCCGATGGCAGAACCCAACTCGAAGGCAATCCTGTGGAACAAGGCACAACACGAAGGGGCAGTGACACCCCGGTGCATCGTCCAGAAAAACCCGCAAGTTCCACATACAAATCGACAAGTGGCCTGTCACCCCATGAACAACGCGAGAGTCAAGCGGAGTTCCATTCCTCCACACAAGACGAGGCCTGACTCTCCTGTCCCAACTCTGCAGGGACTCTGCGATCCGAGTCAGATCCGGCGCATTCGAAGCCAGGAGAGGAACCCTGTGGTTCCTGCCTCAACTTGTCATGAGGCCCTCTTCCATTGCACCAAACCCAGTGGAGTTCCGAGAGGCCCCTTCCAACTCCACAGTGACCCTGACTTCTCAGAGGCACGCTGAGAAGCTTCCTGAGGTCACTGGCACAAGTCGATGGAACCCAGGGTTTCCTGCTGCAACCCAAGAAAGACCTCGAGAGTCCTTCTTTAACACGTCTTCAGGCCCAATTCCCCTACCATGACTCGAGAACAATGACGGGCTCCCTCTCACCACGTGCATAGAGACCTGTCTGCCCTGGCACCACATGAGAGGCTCACTGAGCTCCCAGTCTTACTTCGTGAGAAACCCCACACTAGCGCCACAGCTCGAGAAAACCTACAAGACGCCCCAGTCATCGGGAGATGAGGGCCTTCATTTCCTGCATTGCCTGGAGAGCAATCCCGTGTCCTCCCTCCAAACACCAGAGGAGGTTTGACTCCCTTTAAGCCACTCAGTGGGCTCCAAGACATACCCGTCCGACTCGAGAGGAGAGCAGAGTCCTTTGCTTCCCCTCGAGACGAGGCCTGACTCCAGGGTGAGTCTGGAATGCAACCCCGAGATTCCTGTCGCCCCTTGACATGAACATTAGGTCCTGCACACAAGCCTTGCTGGGGTCTCTTTTGCCTTCAGTGACTAGAGCGCACCTCCAGCTCTTCCTCGAATCTCGAATGGAAGATAAGACTTTTGTGGGCCAACACAAGAGGAAGCATGAATTCCCTGTGGTAACTCAAATATCCCACCGCAACTAGAGAAAAACCAAGTGGTTCCCCAGTCATTCCAAGATGAGGCCCTTGCCCGCTGGAGCACCCCAAGAGAAGTCCCACGTTCCAATTTGAAGAGCAAAACGGTACTTGGAACGCGTTATGCGACCCCAAAAGTTACCCGACATACCTGTCTCACTTGAGGGAAACACCGAGGTTCCCAGCAGCACTTCATCTGAGCCACTTCTCCCCTCCTGATCGCCACAGGAGGGTCGATTCCTCTGCTTTGTCTGGAAGGGTTTCATGACCTTCGCGGCACACCTCAGGATGAGGCCGGTTTCATGAGGAAATTCGAGACTAGCCACGTGGGTGGTGCCAAATGCTGAACGACCCCGATTTCCCAGTCCGCTCTTCATAAGAACACGATGCCCGGACACCTCTTCGAAGGCAACCTTGTGGATGAAGACACAAAACGAAGGGTCACTGACACCCCCATGCATCATCTGGAAAAACCTGCAGATTCCACACACAGTTTGACAAGGGGCCTGAAACCCCATGAACAACTCGAGAGGCAAGCGGAGTTCCATTCCTCAGAAAAGACATAGCCTGACTCTCCTGTCCCAACTCTGCAGGGACACTACGATCAGAGTCAGAATTGGAGAGGAAGCCTGAGGTTCCTGCCTCCACTCGAGATGAGCCCCTCTTCCATTGCGACAAACCCAGCGGAGTCCCGAGAGGCACCGCCAACTCCACAGTATCCCTCAAGTCTCAGAGACACCCTGAGAAGTTCCCTAAGGTCCCCGCAGAAGTCGAGGGAAATGACTTTTTCCCGCCTCAACCCGAGAAAGACCTCGAGAGTCCCTCTTCAACGCGTCTTGAGGCCCTAGTCCCCTCCCATTACTCGAGAGCCACAACGCGCTCCTCCTTGCTACGCGCAGGGAGACCTGACTTCCATGGCGCCGCACGAGAGGCTCCCTGAGATCCTCGCCGTGCCTCGCGAGAAAACCCCCACGGGCGCCGCAGCTCGAGGAAACCCCTGAGACGCCCCCGTCCTCGCGATGTGAAGGGACTTCTTTTCCTGCATGGCCTGGAGAACAATCCCGAGCCCTCTCTCCAAAATGAAGAGGAGGCTTGACTCCACTGACGCCACTAGGGGGCTCCAAGATATCCGCGTCGCGACTCAGGAGGACAGCAGAGTCCTTTGCTTCCCCTCGAGACGAGGCCTGACACCCAGGGGGATCCTGGAATGCAACCCCGAGATCCCTGCCTTCCCTGGAGAGGAACATTAGGTCCTGGACACAAGCCTAGATGAGGTCTCTTTGGCCCTGCAGTGACTCGAGCGCAACCCCCAGCTTTCCCTCGCCAATCGAATGGAAGACTGGGCTTCCCAGGGCCAACAGAGGAGGAAGCCTGTAATCCCCATCGTCACTCGAGAATCCCGGTGCAACTCGAGAAAAAACACGTGGTTCCAACGTCTTCGCAAGATGAGGCCCTTGCCCACTACAGCGTCTCAGGGGAAGTCCCATGATCCGCCCTGAAGTGCGAAACAGTACCTGACACCCTTCGTGCGACCCCCAAAAGCTCCCCGACACGCCGGGTACCCTCGAGGGAACACCGAGAGTCCCGGCACAGCTTCATCTGAGCCCGTTCTCCCCTCCTGATCACGACAGGAGAGTCGATTCCCCTGCGTTGTCTGGAAGGCTCCCCGGCCTTCCTGGCATACCTCAGGATGTAGCCGGCCTCACTAGGAAATTTGAGACTAGCCCCGTGGGTGGTCCCACATGCCGAAAGACCCCGATTTCCCTGTCCGCTCTTGAAAAGAACCCGAGGCCCGGACACCTCTTCGAAGGCAACCCAGTGGGTGAAGGCACAACACGAAGGGGCACTGTCACCGTCGTGCATCGTCCGGAAACACCCGCAGGTTCCACACACAGCTGAACAAGGGGCCTGAGGCCCCCTGAACACCTCGAGAGGCAAGCGGAGTTCCCTTCCTCAGACAAGACGATTCCTGACTCTCCTGTCCCAACTCTGCAGGGACCCTGCGGTCGGAGTCCGAAACGGAGAGGAAGCCTGAGGTTCCTGCCTTCCCTGGAGATGAGGCCCTCTTCCATTGCGCCAAACCCAGCGTAGTCCTGAGAGGCCCCTCCAACTCCACAGCATCCCTCATCTGTCAGAAGCACACTGGGAAGTTCCCTAAGGTCACCGGTAAACTTTTATTGCACAAGGTCCACATGAAAAGGCCCACGCAGCAGGACAGCCACAGATTCTGTCTGCCATTAAAGGGCAGTAAGGTGCCCTCCCCCCTTCTTTGCTGCCTCGGCGGCCACCAGGGTGCAATTCGCGTACCCTTCCCTTTCCCGTCCTAGCAGGTGCTCCAGGGCCCGCTGGCCTACAAAGTGCCAGAAGCAGGGCTGGGCCAGCCGGCCAGAATTCAGGGTTCTGTCCCTTGGACTTCCAGCGGACACTAGGCTGCTTGGGAAAACCGCGCAGACTATGAGGTTTTTCAGCAGAGGGGTGGAGTGGTAAAGGCCTTGACCCCAAAGACGAGGCCTTCCTGCGACCGCCAGGTTGGGGAGCTCTGAGACTGTGCCAACACAGGGCGGAATACATGGTTCCCTGCTCCACGCAGTCCCCGTTCCCTTACCTGTGTTCCGCACCCCTCCGCTGTGGCCGATGGATGCCGATCCTTGGGGATCCAGGAGTTCACGAAATGGGCATTCCCAGCCGCAATGGCGACCCCCAACAGCACATCTGGAAAGCCCTCCCCCACCCCCGCCAGGAGCCGACCCCCGCTGCGAACGGACCCCCTCCCCGCCCCGCGCCGCCAGGTTTTGCCCCGGCCCTGCTGGGCTCCCGGCGGGTTCCCAGCCACATTGGCGACCCCCGGGAGCACAACAGGGACCGACCCCCCACCCACAGCGAGCGGAATCTCGACCTGTGCAGCCCAGGTTTACCCCACCCTGGCTGCGCTCCCGGCGTGTTTCCAGCCGCAGTGGCCATCTCCGAGAGCACAACTGGGAAGCCCTCCCCTACCCCCGCCAGGAGCCGACACCCGCCCTGTGCCGCCCGGGTTCGCCCCGCCCCTGCCGCGCTCCAGGGGCGCTGCCCACCTTCACCACCGGCTCTCGGTGAGCCCCGTCCCCACGCCCGGTTCCAGGAGAGGCTCTCGGACCTCGCTGCTGCCGCCAGGTCAAACATGAGGACAATACATACACCCCACGGAGACAATCCAAGCTGTCTATGATTTAGGGATAAAACGAGGACTACAGAAAGGCAAGATGACCTGACCTAGGAGGGCCATGATATTCTATAGAACCAGACAAAGTTGGTTACCAAGGAAACTTTTTTCCTTGGAACCCGGAAAGCTGGTTCTTTGCATATGCAATGACCAACAATTAGCTTGTTACCCAAGCCTGCCTTACTGCCACCCCCATCCCCCCACTCCCCAGAAGACTGGCTCAAAGAAATATTTTAAATCTCAGGCGGAAACCTGGAAGATGTCTTGTCTGTCTGTTTGGATTAAGGTATGTGTCAGTGTGAGCCTTGTGTTTTTTGATAATATTGCTCAAGTTCTGTGTTCTGATTTCAATGGTCTCAAGACAAGGCAGCCCTTCCAAATCAAACTGCTGGAAATACAAGAAAACATTGACCTAAATGAATGTCAGAGTCCCGTGAACTGGGAACTAGTCAATATTAAATATCTAGTATTTTTGGTTTTGCTCCTCCATTATAGACATGTCTAAGAGTCAACAACATTAAGCACAACATGTTCATAGTGCCTAGGTTTCTTTTGAGGTAAAAATTGCTCTATTGTTATATCTGTCACAAGCTTGTCAGCAAGAAACTACCTGGAAACGACAACAACAAAAGTAAAAAATGTAAATGTGATATGAGCTTTTAGACAAACTCTTTACAATAATTATACTCTAAAATATCTGCCTCTCATAGTCTTGATTGAAGGCAGAGGAGAAGGGGATGACAGAGGATACGATGGTTGTATGGCATCACTGACTCGATGGACATGAGTTTGAGCAAGCCCCTGGAGTTGGTGACGGACACGGAAGCCTAGCGTCCTTCAGGCCACGGGGTCCCAAAGAGTCAGACACGACTGAGCAACTGAACTGAACTGAACTAACAAACGTTTCTCCAGGTGTTTTGGTTACCCGAGTTTCTATCCTTGTGACGACAGTGTATTGAATAGCTAGGTCATTTCCAAATAAATGAAAGTTCTGAAACATTCACGACTTGAAAGGACCTCCCTTTTACACAGAAACAAAAGAGATTTTTGACTCTCCATGAATAGTGTCTGGCACCATCCTGACATGTTAAATGTAAGAAAGCAATTGTTTTGTTTTGTTTTGTTCTGTTCTTGGGGGTGGGGGGAGGGGGGCGGGCTATAGCGAATGCCAATATAAAAGTCAGTTCTTGGTTGCTGAAGGGAAATGTATGACTTGTTATATCAAGAAAGTATGTGGAATGCAATGGCACTTGAGGAAGGAAAACGAAGTAGTTCTGTCTTACAGGTGGCAGTTTCAGGATGGGAGAAGCAAAGGAATGGGTACAGAATGGGATAAGGAGGTTGTAGGGAAAGTGGACCCCCAGAAAAGAGTTCTGTGCCTAGCACAAGTTTTCTTGAGATGTCGAACTGCCTTTGCTAATGGAGTTTAAGTTTCTTTACCTCTTAAGTGATCTCTTCTAGGTTGACCTAGAACAGAAATCTTTGGTTAGCTTTGGCTAAGTGGAGAAGTAGTGTTTCACGGTGACATATGTGATCCTTCCTGACTGTTTGCAGCCCTTTTGATATCGATGCCTTGCTTCTGCTGCTGCTGCCGCCGCCGCTGCTGCTAAGTCGTTTCAGTCGTGTCCGACTCTGTGCGACCCCATAGACGGCAGCCCACCAGGCCCCGCAGTCCCTGGGGTTCTCTAGGCAAGAACACTGGAGTGGGTTGCCATTTCCTCCTCCCATGCATGAAAGTGAAAAGTGAACGTGAAGTCGCTCAGTGGTGTCCGACTCTTAACCACCCCATGGACTGCAGCCTACCAGGCTCCTCCATCCATGGGATTTTCCACGCAAGAGTACTGGAGTGGGGTGCCATTGCCTTCTCCCATATCTATGCACAAGCCTGCCTAAATAATTGACTTCTAGCTAGCTTTGGGATGCCAGTGACCATCCACCCTTACCAGGCAACAGAGAAGAGAAAAACACTTACCACAGGAGGTCCTGGTAAGGAACAAGGAACTAACAAGCTCCCGCCAACCAGGATTCTGCAGAGGTCAACAAGAGGTCAGTAAGAGATGGAAGACTGCAGTCCAGAGGTCCTAGCAACTTCCATCTTGCAGCAGAGACCCAGCATAGTCAAAACGAATTCAATGTTGCAAAAAATGAGTAAACAAATAAAGGACAGAAGTTCTTTGAACACATGACTGAGATTAGGGGTGAGGCAGTACATGTATGGTGCCCGGAAAATCTTAAAGTATGAGAAAGGAAAGAAATTAAAGACAACTATCAAGCTGTCCAAACTGATAAAAACGAAAGATTACACGGTTTTTTCTGTATATATTAGCAGATAATAATCTGAAAAGGAATTAAAAAAAATTCCCTTTCAATAATGTCAACATGAATACAACACTTTGCCATGGATGTAACGAGGATGACAAGACTGGTACACTGGAAATTATACACCCTGGCTGAAAACTATCCTGAATACATGGACAGATATTCCATAACAATGGAAAGACTTAAGATGGCAATACCATGGAATGCATCTTCAATCTGAAATGAAGATTTGATATGATTTGATCGCTCAGAGTTTTGTGTCATCAATTGTTATTATAGTATAAATGAGATAGAGAAAGCTGCTGACTTAGACTTGAGGCGGGGTGTACGCCCTGCTGGTCTCTAGCCAGATATTCTACAGGCACTAGCAGTCAGCTAAGGAAGGAAAGGCACTGTCTCAGGGAAAGACACCAGGCCCCTCCCCCACGACATGCCTTGAGGTCACATTGGCAGCAGGTGAGTCATCCTGGTCCAAAAACTGATTGACATGAATCTTGAAGAAAGGCAGTATTCCAGGCAAATATATCATTTCCTTAACATAGATTAGGAGAACAAGGTACGAGGAAAACATACTGTTTTGTTCAAGTCGCTTCTGAGCCTATTGGGGGAACCGACCTGAAGCCAGAGTCCAGCGGATATACATAGGATATTTACATCGCTTAAGACAAACATTTCCTCAGGAACAAATGCATTGCTTAGCTCAAGGTTTGTCTGCGAAATTCTTACACATCAGGAGATGGCTCCGAGCTGGGTTTCTACACACAAGAACATGAATGCAAAGGACAAGACTGCACAGCCCATCTGCCCCCCTTCCCCACAGCCAGCAGCATTTCCAAGTGACGTCCTAAGGCCTTCCCCAAAATACAGGGGCACCTCTGGGTTTCCTGTTTCCCTCACTTCGAACACTTTTCTTAAAAAAATAAAAATCCTGCACACTTCTTGATAGAATGCCACAGTGCAAGGAAAACAGGCCTTCAATACTTAAACCTCCCTGTGCCAAACACTTGGGGCTTGGTTTTGTTTTGTTTTGTTTTTTAATTACACCACCACATAATTTAAACTTTTTACAATTTCTAATTATTCAGTACCAAAACACCAAACTTTTATTGCACAAGGTCCCCATGAAAAGGCCCACGCATCAGGACAGCCACAGATTCTGCCATGAAAGGGAAGCAAGGTGCCCTCCCCACTTCTTTGCTGCCTGGGCGGCCATCAGGGTTTGAAATCCATGCACCCTACTAACTTTCTAGGGTGCAATTCACGGACCCTTCCCTTTCTCATCCTAGCAGGTGCTCCAGGGCCCGCTGGCCTACAGAGTGCCAGAAGCAGGGCTGGGCCAGCCGGCCAGAGTTCAGGGTTCTGTCCCTTGGACTTCCAGGGGACACTAGGCTGCTTGGGAAAACCGTGCAGACTGAGATTTTTCAGCAAAGGGGTGGAGCGGTAAAGGCCTTGACACCAAGGGCAAGGCCTTTCTGCGACCGCCAGGTTGGGGAGCTCCAAGAATGTGCCAACAGAGGGCGGAATACGTGGTTCCCTGCTCCAAGCAGTCCCAGTTCCCTGACCTGTGGCCCGCAGCCCTCCACTGCACCCACTAGATGTGGATCCTTGGGGACACAGGAGCGTAGGAAATGGGCGTTCCTAGCCGCAGTGTCGACCCCCAAGAGCACAACTGGGACCAACCCCCCACCCACAGCCATCGAAATCTCGACCCGCGCAGCCCAGGTTTACCCCGCCCCGGGTGCGCTCCTGGCGCATTTCCAGCCGCAGTGGCCACCACCGAGAGCACAACTGAGAAGCCCTCCCCTACCCCCGCCAGAAGCCGAACCCCGCCCCGCGCCACCCGGGTTCACCCCGCCCCTGCCGCACTCCCAGCGCGTTTCCAGCTGCAGTGGGGACCCCCGAGAGCACAACTGTTACCGCCCCCCACCCCCTCCCGACCGGAACCCCGACCCGCGCCGCCCGGGATCGCCCCACCCCTGGCGCGCTCCCGGCGCGTTTCCCACTTCCACCAGGGGCTCCTGGTGAGCCCCGTCCCCACGCCCGGTTCTAGGAGAGGCTCTCGGACCTCGCTTCTGCCGCCAGGTCAAACACAAGGACAATACATCCACCCCCCAGAGACAATCCAAGCTGTCTGTGATTTAGGGATAAAACGAGGACTACAAAAAGGAAAGATGTCCTGACCTAGGAGGGCCATGAGAGTCTATAGATCCAAACAAAATTGGGTACCAAGGAAACTTTTTTCCTTGGAACCCGGAAAGCTGGTTCTTTGCATATGCAATGACCAACAATTAGCTTGTTACCCAAGCCTGCCTCGCTGCCACCCCCACTCCCCCCCCCCCACCACTTCCCAGGAAAACGGCTCAAAGAAATATTTTAAATCTCAGGCGGAAAACTGGAAGATGTCTTGTCTGTCTGTCTGGATTAAGGTATATGTCAGTGTGAGCCTTGTGTTTTTTGATAATATTGCTCAAGTTCTGAGTTCTGATTTCAATGGTCTCAAGACAAGGCAGCCCTTCCAAATCAAACTGCTGGAAATACAAGAAAACATTGACCTAAATGAATGTCAGAGTCCCGTGAACTGGGAACTAGTCAATATTAAATATCTAGTATTTTTGGTTTTGCTCCTCCACTATAGACATGTCTAAGAGTCAACAACATTAAGCACAACATGTTCATAGTGCCTAGGTTTCTTTTGAGGTAAAAATTGCTCTATTGTTATATGTGTCACAAGCTTGTCAGCAAGAAAGTACCTGGAAACAGCAACAACCAATGTAAAAAATGTAAATGTGATATGAGCTTTTAGATAAACTCTTAACAATAATTATACTCTAAAATATCTGCCTCTCATAGTCTTGATTGAAGGCAGAGGAGAAGGGGATGACAGAGGATAAGATGGTTGGATGGCATCACTGACTCGATGGACATGAGTTTGAGCAAGCCCCTGGAGTTGGTGATGGACACGGAAGCCTGGCGTCCTGCAGGCCACGGGGTCACAAAGAGTCAGACTCGACTGAGCAACTGAACTGAACTGAACTTACAATCGTTCCTCCAGGTGTTTTGGTTACCTGAGTTTCTATCCTGGTGCTAAACTAAGTGACGACAGTGTATTGAATAGCTAGGTCACTTCCAAATAAATGAAACTTCTTAAACATTCACGACTTGAAAGGACCTCCCTTTTACACAGAAACAAAAGAGATTTTTGACTCTGCATGAATAGTGACTGGCACCATCCGAACATATTAAATGTAAGAAAGCAATTTTTTTGTTTTGTTTTGTTCTGTTCTGTTCTTGCAGGAAGCGGGGTGGGCGCTATTATCACTGATAGGTATGCTCACCAATCTATCAAATGCCAATATAAGAGTCAGTTCTTGGTTGCTGAAGGGAGATGTATGACTTGTTATTACAAGAATGTATGGAATGCAATCACACTTTAAGAAGGAAAACGAAGTAGTTCTGCCTTACAGGTGGCATTTTCAGGACGGGAGAAGCAAGGAATGGGTACAGAATGGGATAAGGAGGTTGTAGGGAAAGTAGGCCCCCAGAAAAGAGTTTTGTGCCTAGCACAAGTTTTCTTGAGATGTTGAACTGCCTTTGCTAATGGAGTTTAAGTTTCTTTACCTCTTAAGTGATCTCTTCTAGGTTGACCTAGAACAGAAATCTTTCGTTAGCTTTGGCTAAGAGGAGAAGTATTGTTTCACGATGACATATGTGATCCTACCTGACTGTTCTCATCCCCTTTGATATCTATGCACTGCTGCTGCTGCTGCTGCTGCTGCTGCTAAGTGGTTCAGTTGAGGCCGACCCTGTGCCACGCCATAGATGGCAGCCCACCAGGCCCTGCAGTCTCTGGGGTTCTCTAGGCAAGAACACTGGAGTGGGTTGCCATTTCCTCCTCCTATGCATGAAAGTGAAAAGTGAAAATGAAGTCACTCAGTGGTGTCCGACTCTTAGCCACCCCATGGACTGCAGCCTACCAGGCTCCTCCATCCTTGGGATTTTCCAGGAGTGGGGTGCCATTGCCTTCTCCCATATCTGTGCACAAGCCTGCCTAAATAATTGACTTCTAGCCAACTTTGGGATGCCCATGACCACCCACCCTTACCAGGCAACAGAGAAGAGAAAAACACTTACCACAGGAGGTTCTGATAAGGAACAAGGAACTAACAAGCTCCCACCTACCAGGATTCTGCAGAGGTCAACAAGAGGTCAGCAAGAGATGAGAGACTGCAGTCCAGAGGTCCTAGCTACTTCCATCTAGCAACAAACACCCAGCATAGTCAAAACGATTTCAATGTTAAAGAATAAATAAATAAATAAATAAAAGGACAGAAGTTCTTTGAACACATGTCTGAATTTAGGGGTGAGGCATTACATATGTGTCCCAGGATAATCTTAAAGTGTCAGAAAGTAAAGAAATTAAAGACAACTATCAAGCTGTCCAAACTGATAAAAATGAATGATTACACAGTTTTATCTGTATACATTAGCAGATAATAATCTGAAAAGGAATTTTAAAAAATTCCCTTTCAATAATATCAACATGAATAAAACACTTTGCCATGGATGTAACGAGGATGACAAGACTGGCACACTGGAAATTATACACCCTGGCTGAAAACTATCCTGAATACATGGACAGATATTCCATAACGATGGAAAGACTTAAGATGGCAATACCATGGAATGCATCTTCAATCTGAAATGAAGATTTGATATGATTTGATCGCTCAGAGCTTTTGTGTCATCAAGTGTTATTAAAGTATTAAAGAGATAGAGAAAGCTGCTGACTTAGACTCGAGGCGGGGTGGGGGGGGTAGTAAGAGTACCCCCTGCTGGTCTTTAGCCAGATATTCTACAGGCACTAGCAGTCAGCTAAGGAAAGAAAGGAACTGTTTCAGGGAATGGCACCAGGCCCCTCCCCCACGACATGCATTGAGATAATATTGGCAGCAGGTGAGTCATCCCGGGCCAAAACTTGATTGACATGAATCTTGAAGAAAGGCAGTATTGCAGGCAAATATATCATTTCCTTAACATAGATAAGGAGAACAAGCTAGGAGGAAAACATGCTGTTTTGTTCAAATCGCTTCTGAGCCTTTTGGGGGAACCGACCTGAAGCCAGAGTCTAGCGGAAATACATAGGATATTTACATCGCTTAAGACAAACATTTTCTTAGGAAAAAATGCATTGCTTAGCTCAAGGTTTGTCTGCGAAATTCTTACACATCAGGAGATGGCTCCGAGCTGGGTTTCCACACACAGGAACATCCATGCAAAGGACATGCCTGCACAGCCCATCTGCCGCCCTCCCGCACATCCAGCAGCATTTCCAAGTGACCTCCTAAGGCCTTCCCCAAAATAGAGGGGCACCTCTGGGTTTCCTGTTTCCCTCACTTCGAACACTTTTCTTAAAAAAAAAAAAAATCCTGCACACTTCTTGATAGAATGCCACAGTGCAAGGAATACAGTCCTTCAATATTTAAACCTCCATTTGCAAAACACTTGGAGCTTGGTTTTGTTTTGTTTTGTTTTTTAATTACACCACCACATAATTTAAAGCTTTTACACGTTCTAATTATTCAGTTCCAAAACACCAAACTTTTATTGCACAGGGTCCTCATGAAAAGGCCCACGCAGCTGGACAACCACAGATTCTGCCATGAAAGGGCAGCAAGGTGCCCTCCCCCCTTCTTTGCTGCCTGGGCGGCCACCAGGGTTTGAAATCCATGCACCCTACTAAGTTTCTAGGGTGCAATCCATGGACCCTTCCCTTTCCCATCCCAGCAGGTGCTCAAGGGCCCGCTGGCTTACAAAGTGCCAGAAGAGGGCTGGGCCAGCCGGCCAGAGTTCAGTGTTCTGTCCCTTGGACTTCCAGCGGACACTAGGCTGCTTGGAAAAACCGCGCAGACTCTGAGATTTTTCAGCAGAGGGGTGGAGCGGTAAAGGCCTTGACCCCAAAGGCAAGGCCTTTCTGCGACCGCCAGGTTGGGGAGCTCCGAGAATGTGCCAACAGACGGCGGAATACTTGGTTCCCTGCTCCACGCAGTCCCAGTTCCCTTACCTGTGGTCCGCAGCCCTCCGCTGCACCCACGGGATGGCGATCCTTGGGGACCCAGGAGCGGACGAAATGGGCGTTCCCAGCCGCAGTTGCAACCCCGAGAGCGCAACTGGGAACCCCTCCCCATCACCCCGTGAGCCGACCACGCCCCGCTCCGCCAGGGTTAGCCCCGCCCCTGCCGCGCTCCCTGCGCGTTCCCAGCCGCAGTGGCGACCCCGGGAGCACAACTGGGACCGACCCCCACCCAAAGCCATCTGAATCTCGACCCCCGCAGCCCGGGTTTACCCAGTCCCGGGTGCGCTCCCGGCGAGTTTTCAGCCTCAGTGTCCACCTCTGAGAGCACAACTGGGAAGCCCGCCCCCACCTCCGCCAGAAGCCGACCCCCGCCCCACGCCGCCCGCGTTCGCCCCGCCCCTGCACGGTCCAGGTACCTTCCCAGCTTCTAGCGTTCACGCCCGGGTAGGAGCAGGATGTAGGAGTATGGGAGATGTGTCTGGAGCCTGACAGCCTCAGCTCCGCTCTGGCCTGCCCTTTGGACCTAGGAGCCAGGCCAACTTGCAGAGGGCTTAGGGCCCCATTGTATGCAAACTACCAAGGCCTACCGCAAGGAGAGCTCTGTCCGAGGGAAGGGAAGTGCCCCAGGCTGCGTTCCCAAGCTGTTGCTTGGCAATGCAGACTCAGCGGTAAACGGAGGGAATCAGGCTCTCTGTAGCCGCAGCTTCACACACAGGTGTGTCTCCGTAGGAATCAAGAAAGATCCTGACAGGGTGAGGTTCATTAGAGCTATACTAAAGAGCAAAGGCTTGTCCATGTGGTCTTGCCTTCCCCTGTGCCTTTGGGTCTCCAGGCTCGGCCCCAGCTCCGTGGAAACAACCCCTGAGAAAATATCTTCAAGATCCACTTTTCCCAGTGTCTGGGAACCGGGGTTCGTAGGAGGAGAGAAAAGCAAGCCTCCATCGTGAACAAAAATGCAGCCCACCTGCCTGTGTTTTGAAGTCTCTATTTGGAAGGAATGGGTTAGCTTCTCCTAAAGGAGACCTCCAGATCTGCTCAGAAGTTGGTAATTCCAGAGGCAGGGTACTGGTTCCTGACTGCCCTTTGCTAGCCTTGCAAAGATATTCCTAGATTCTAGAGTTATTTTCCATGAAGGAGCAGGCTTCGGGAATGTGTCAGACGGGACTGGCTCCTTATTGACCTCAGCTCAGCTATTGCCTTTCCATTCAAACTAGGGCAAGGCCCTACTTTATGAAGGGTAAGGGTCTTCTTCTTTGCAAACTGCCAAGGGCTACAGCAATGAGACCTCTGTCAAGGTGAGGGAAGCCTAAGAGGATGGATTCTCAAGCAGGTGCTTTGCCACAAAGCATCAGCACCCCACGGAGAGAATCAAGCTCCCTGTGCACCAATGTTGGGAGTGTAGCTTCACACACAGAGTTGTCTCTATAGGAGCCAAGAATGTTCCTGAGAGATTAGGTTCACTAAACCTCTCCTACAGAGCATAGGCCTGTCCATGTGGTTTTGCCTTCCCCTGTGAGTTGGGTCCTCGAGGTCCGCCACACCTCCGGGGAAACTGTCCCTGAGAAAAGATCTCCAGGAACCGCTTCGCCGAGGCTGGGAAATGCTGTTCACAGGAAGTAAGGCAAGCGAATCTCCTGCAGAGTAAAAGAGGCCTTACAGTCCCTGGAGGAGCAGGCTGCCAGAGTGTGTGAAACCTGACTGTTGCCTTACTGGCCTCAGCTCCGCCATTGCCTGTTCATCCGAGCTAGCACCCAGGCCTACTTGGAAAAGCGTTTGGGTGCAGATTTCTACAAAGTGCCAAGGGCTACAGCAGTGAGAATTCTCTCAGTGGTAAGGGAGAGCATTTTATGGATTCTCAAGCTGTTTTCTGAACGACAGCGTCAAAATGAACAGAGAGAATCAGGCTTTCTGTGCCCCTATGTTAGGTACGCAGCTTCACACACAGAGGTGTCTCTATAGGAGCCAAGAATGCTCCTGAGAGATGAGGTTCACTAGAGGTCTGCTACAGAGCATAGACCTGTCCATGTGGTCTTGCCTTCCCCTGTGCCTTTGGGCCCCGGGCTCGGCCCCAGCTCCGTGGAAACAAGCCCTGAGAAAATATCTTTAAGATACGCTTTTCCCAGAGGCTGGGAACTGGAGTTCATAGGAGGAGAGAAAAGCAAGCCTCCTTCGGGCACGAAATGCAGCCAACCTGCCTGTGTTTTGAAGCCTCTATTTGGAAGGAATGGGTTAGCTTCTCCTAAAGGAGTCCTCCAGATCTGCTCAGAAGTCGGTAATTCCAGAGGCAGGGTGCTGGTTCCTGACTGCCCTTTGCCAGCCTTGCAAAGACATTCCAAGATTCTAGAGTTATATTCCATGAAGGATCAGGCTTCGGGAATGTGTCAGACGGGACTGGCTCCTTATTGGCCTCAGCTCAGCTATTGCCTTTCCATTCAAACTAGGACAAGGGCCTAGTTTATGAAGTGTAAGGGTCTTCTTCTTTGAAACTGCCAAGGGCTACAGCAATGAGACTTCTGTCAAGGCGAGGGAAGCCTAAGAGGACGGATTCTCAAGCAGGTGCTTTGCTACAAAGCATCAGCACCCCACGGAGAGAACCAAGATCCCTGTTCCCCAATGTTGGGAGTGTAGCTTCACACACAGAGTTGTCTCTATAGGAGCCAAGAATGTTCCTGAGAGATTAGGTTCACTAAACCTCTCCTACAGAGCATAGACCTGTCCATGTGGTTTTTCCTTCCCCTGTGAGTTGGGTCCCCGAGGTCCACCACACCTCAGCCTCTTTTCTCCACTGAATTTTCCTACTGAGCTATCCTCATTTTATTACTCTTTATATCCTTAATTAACGTTTAATTAAGCAGTTGTTCCCTGACCCTCGCCTACGCCGTCTCTGCTTCGAATACCCTGGATCAGCTGGGGCTGGACCCCGGCAGTTCACTAGAGATCTCCTACAGAGCATAGACCTGTCCATTTGGTTTTGCCTTCCCCTGTGAGTTGGGTCCCCGAGGTCCGCCCCAACTCCGGGGAAACAGCCCCTGAGAAAAGATCTCCGGGAACTGCTTTCCGCCCAGGCTGGGAAACGCTGTTCACAGGAAGTAAGGCAAGCGAGCCTCCTGAAGGGAAATAGAGGCCTTACTGTCCCTGGAGGAGCAGGCTGCCAGAGTGTGTGACACCTGACTGGTGCCTTACTGGCCTCAGCTCCGCTATTGCATGTTCATCTGAACTTGAACCCAGGCCTACTTGGAGAAGTGTTTGTGTGCCGATTTCCAGAAACTGCGAAGGGCTACAGCAATGATAACTCTCTCAGTGGTAAGGGAGAGCATTGTGTGAATTCTCAATTTGTTGTTTGAACGACAGCGTCAAAGCTGCACAGAGAGAATCAGGTCTCTGTGTCTCTATGTTGGCTATGCAGCTTCCCACACAGAGATGTCCCCGTTGGAGCCAAGAACATTCCCCATAGAGTGAGGTTCACTAGAGCACTCCTAGAGAGCAAAGACTTATCCATGCGGTTTTCCCTTCCCCTGTGCGTGTGGGTCTCCGGGATCGGCCCCTGCTCCGTGGAAACAGCCTCTGAGAAAAGATCTCCAAGAACCTCTTATCCCCCAGGCTGGGAAGCGGAGTTCGCAGGAGGTGGGATAAGCAAGCTTCCTTCGGCAAGAAGAGACAGCCAACCGGCCTGTGTTTGGAAGCCTATATTTGCAAGGAATGGGTTAGTTTCTCCTGACCGAGAACGCCAGATGTGCTGAGAAGATAGAAATTCCAGAGGCAGGGTCGAGGTTCCTGACTGCCCTTTGCCAGCCTTGCAAAGACATTCCCAGATTCTAACGTTATTTTCCATGAAGGAGCAGGCATCAGGAATATGTCAGACTTGACTGGCGCCTTACTGGCCTCAGCTCAGCTACTGCCTTTCCATTCAAACAAGGACAAGGGCCTACTTGGTGAAGGGTAAGGGTCAGCTTCTTTCCAAACTGCCAAGGACTACAGCAATGAGACCTCTGTCAAGGTGAGGGAAGCCTATGCGGATGGATTCTTAGCAGGTGCTTTGCCACAAAGCATCAGCACCCACGGAGAGAATCAGACTCCCTTTGCCACTATGTTGGGTGTGTAGCTTCATGCACAGAGGTGTCTCTGTAGAAGCCAAGAATGTTCCTGAGAGATGAGGTTCACTAGAGCTCTCCTACAGAGCATAGACCTGTCCATGTGGTTTTGTCTTCCCCTGTGAGTTGGGCCCCCGAGGTCCGACCCAGCTCCAGGGAAACAGCCCCTGAGAAAAAATCTCCAGGAACAGCTTTGCGCCCAGGCTGGGAAATGCAGTTCACAGGAGGCAAGGCAAGCGAGCCTCCTACAGGGAAAAAGAGGCCTTACTGCTCCTGGACGATCAGGCTGCAAGAGTGTGTGAGACCTCACTTGTGCCTTACTGGCCTCAGCTCCGCCGTTGCCTGTTATTCCGAGCTAGGACCCAGGCCTACTTGGAGAAGGGTTAGGGTGCGGATTTCTACAAACTGTCAAGGACGACAGCAATGAGAATTCTCTTAGCAGTAAGGGAGAGCATTGTATGGATTCTCAAGCTGTTGTTTGAATGACAGCTTCAAAGCTACACAGAGAGAATCAGGCTCTCTGTTCCCCTATTTTGGCTGTGCAGCTTCACACACAGAATTTGACTCTGTTGGAGCCAGAAATATTCCTGAAAGACTTAGGCTCACCAAAGCTGTCCTCCAGAGCAAAGACATTGGATGTGGTTTTGCCTTCCCTTGTCAGTATGGGTCCCCTAGCTTGGCCCCAGCTCCGGGGATACAGCCTCTGAAAAAAATCTTGCAAGAAGCGATTTTCCTCCAGGCTGTTAAGCGGAATTCGCAGTTTGCAAGTTAAGGAAGCCTGCTTCGTGGAAGAGCAAGCAGCCAACTGGCCCTGTGTTAGGAAGCCTGTATTTGAAAGGAATGGGTTAGCTTCTACAGCGGGAGAACCTCAGATCTGCTCAGGGGACTGAAATACTAGAGTCAGGGTCGAGGTTCTCCCTTGTCCTTTGCGCACCTTGCAAAGACATTCCTAGCTTCTAGCGTTAGTGTCCCTGTAGTAGCAGGCTGCAGGAGCGTGTGATAAATGACTGCCGCGTTCCTGTCCTCAGCTCCGCTATTGACTTTCTATTCGAACTAGAACCCAGGCCTACTTTGAGAGGGGTTAGGGTCCAGTGTTTTCAAACTGCCAAGGGCTACGGCAATGCGAGCTCTGTCAGAGGTAAGAAAAGAGCAATTGGTTGGATTCTTCAGCTGCTGCGTGGCTGCACAGCTTCCGCGCCGCATGGAGAGCATGAGGCTCCTTGTGGCCCTATTTTGGGTATGCAGCAACATGCACACAGAATGTCTGTGTTCACTTATCTACAGGCTTATGATCACTAGAGCTCTCCTACAGAGCAAAGACCACTCAGTGGGCTCCAAGAGATACCTGTCGCGACTCGAGAAGAGAGTGGAGTCCTTTGCTTCCCCTCGAGATGAGGCCTGACTCCCCAGGTGAGTATGGAATGCAACCCCAAATCCCTGTGGCCTATGGAGAGGAACATTAAGTCCTGGATACAAGCCTAGATGAGGTCTAGTTTGCCCTTCAGTGAATGGAGCCCAATCCCCAGCTCTCCCTGGCAACTCGAATGGAAGATTAGACTTCCTGGGCCAACACAAGAGGAAGCCTGAATTCCCCGTCGTAACTCGAGAATCCCACCGAAACTCGAGAAAATCCACGTGCTTCCCTCGTCATCGCAAGATGAGGCCCTTTATCCGCTACAGCATCTCAAGAGAAGTCCCACGTTCCATCCTGAAGTGCGAAACGGTACTTGGCACCCTTGATGCGACCCCAAAAGTTCCGCGACATACCAGACTCACTCAAGGGGAACACCGAGGTTCCCGGCACCACTTCATCTGAGCCCCTTCTCCTCTCCTGATTGCGACAGGAGGGTCGACTCCCCTTCTCTGTCTGCAAGGGGTTCCCGACCTTCCGGGCGCACCTCAGGATGAGGCCGGTCTCATGAGGAAGTTCGAGACATAGCCTCGTGGGTGGTGCCACATGTCGAAAGAACCCGATTTCACGGTCCACTCTTGAAAAGAACCCGATGCCAGCACACCTCTTTGAAGGAAAACCTGTGGATGAAGGCACAACACGAAGGGGCACTGACACCCGCGTGCATCATCCAGAAAAACCCGCAGGTCCCACAGACATTTCGACAAGTGGCCTGTCACCCTGTAAACAACTCGAAAGGCAAACGAAGGTCCATTCCTCAACAGAAGACTAGGTGTGACTCTCTTGTCCCTATTATGCAGGGACCATGGGATCCGAGTCAGAAACGGAGAGGAAGCCTGAGGATCCTGCGTCCACTCGAGATGAAGCCCTCTTCCATTGCACCACAACCAGTGGAGTCCCGAGAGGCCCCTACCAACTCCACAGTATCCCTGAGTTCTCAGAGGCACAAAAAGAAGCTCCCTGAGGTCACAGGCACAAGTCGAGGGACCCCTGGGTTTTCTGCCGTGACTCGAGAAAGACCTCGAGAGTGCTTCAAAATGTGTTGAGTCGCGATTCCCCTACCATGACTCGAGAGCCATGACACGCTCCCCCTCGCCACGCGCATGAAGACCTGACTAACCTGGCACTGCACGAGAGGCTCCATGAGTTCCTCATCGTACCTCGTGAGGAAACCCACACTGGAGCGGCAGCTCGAGGAAACACATGAGACACACCGGTCATCGCGAGATGAGGGCCTTATATTCCTGCATGGCCTGGAGACCAATCACGAGTCCTCTCTCCAAACTGAAGAGGAGGCTGGACTCCCTTGAAGCCGCTCAGGGGGCTCCAAGAGATCCGCGTCGCGACTCGAGAGGAGAGCGGAGTCCTTGGCTTCCCCTCGAGACGAGGCCTGACTCCCCGGGGGAGCCTGGAATGCAACCCCGAGATCCCTGCCTTCCCTGGAGAGGAATATTAGGTCCCGGACACACACCTAAGTGAGGTCTCTTGGCCCCTGCAATGACTCGAGCGCAACCCCCAGCTTTCCCTCGCAACTCGAGGGGAAGATTGGGCTTCCCAGGGCCAACCCAAGAGGAAGGCTGAGATCCCCGTCGTAACTCGAGAATCCCGCCGCAACTCGAGACAAACCACGTGGTTCCCACCTCTTGGCAAGATGAGGCCCTTGCCCGCCACGGCGTCTCAAGGGAAGTCCCCTGTTCCGCCCTGAAGGGCGAAACGGTCCCTGACAGCCTTCCTGCGACCCCCAAAAGTCCCCCGACACGCCGGGGTCCCCCGAGGGGAACACCGAGGGTCCTGACACCGCTTCCTCTGAGCCCCTTCTCCCCTCCGGATTGCGACAGGAGAGGCGATTCACCAGCGTGGTCTGGAAGGGATTCCCGGTCTTCCCGGCACACGTCAGGATGAGGCCGGTCTCACGAGGAAATTAGAGACCAACCACGTGGGTGGTGACACATGCCGAACGCCCCCGATTCCCCGGTCCGCTCTTGAGAAGGACCCGAGGCCCAGACCCCTCTTCGAAGGCAACCCTGTGGGTGAAGGCACAACACGAAGGGGCACTGCCACCCCCGTGCATCGTCCGCAAAGACCCGCGGGTTCCACACACAGCTCGACGAGGGCCCTGAGACCCCCTGAGAAACTCGAGAGGCCAGCGGGGTTCCCTTCCTCAGACAAGACGAGGCCTGACTCTCCTGTCCCAACTCTGCAGGGACCCTGCAGTCGGAGTCCGAAACGGAGAGGAAGCCTGAGGTTCCTGCCTCCCCTCGAGGTGAGGCCCTCTTCCGTTGCTCCAGACCCAGAGGAGTCCCGAGGGGCCCCGCCACCTCCACAGGATCCCTCGCCTCTCAGAGGCACCCTGGGAAGTGCCCTAAGGTCCCCGGCAGAAGGCGAGGGAAACGAGGGTTTCCCGCCGCCCCCCGAGAAAGACCTCGAGAGTCCTTCTTCAATGCGTCTCGAGGCCCTAGTCCCCTCCCGTGACTCGAGAGCCAGGACGCGCTCCCCCTCGCCACACGCATGGAGACCTGACTTCCCTGGCGCCGCACGAGAGGCTCCCTGAGATCCTCGTCGTGCCTCGGGAGAAAACCCCCACGGGCGCCGCAGCTCGAGGAAACCCCTGAGACGCCCCCGTCCTCGCGAGCTGAGGGCCTTCTTTTCCTGCATGGCCTGGAGAGCAATCCCGTGTCCTCTCTCCAAACGGAAGAGGAGGCTGGACTCCCTTGAGGCCGCTCAGGGGGCTCCAAGAGACCCGCGTCGCGACTCGAGAGGAGAGCGGAGTCCTTGGCTTCCCATCGAGACAAGGCTTGACTCCCCGAGGGAGCCTGGAATGCAACCCCAAGATCCCTGCCTTCGCTGGAGAGGAATATTAGGTCCCGGACACACGCCTAGGTGAGGTCTCTTCGGCCCTGCAGTGACTCGAGTGCAACCCCCAGCTTCCCCTCTCAACCCGAGGGGAAGATTGGGCTTCCCAGGGCCAACCCAAGGGGAAGGCTGAGATCCCCGTCGTAACTCGAGAATCCCGCCGCAACTCGAGAAAAACACCGTGGTTCCCACCTCTTGGCAAGATGAGGCCCTTGCCCGCCACGGCGTCTCAAGGGAAGTCCCCTGTTCCTCCCTGAAGGGCGAAACGGTCCCTGACATCCTTCCTGCGACCCCCAAAGGTCCCCCGACACGCTGGGTTCCCCAGAGGGGAACACCGAGGGTCCCGGCACCGCTTCCTCTGAGCCCCTTCTCCCCTCCGGATCGCGACAGGAGAGGCAATTGCCCTGCGTGGTCTGGAAGGGGTTCCCGGGCTTCCAGGCGCACCTCAGGATGAGGCCGGTCTCACGAGGAAATTCGAGACGAGCCACGTGGGTGGGGCCACATGCCCAACGCCCCCGATTCCCCGGTCCGCCCTGGAGAAGGACCCGAGGCCCGGACCCCTCTTCGAAGGCAACCCTGTGGATGAAGGCACAACACGAAGGGGCACTGCCACCCCCGTGCATCGTCCGCAAAGACCCGCGGGTTCCACACACAGCTCGACGAGGGGCCTGAGACCCCCTGAGCAACTCGAGAGGCCAGCGGGGTTCCCTTCCTCAGACAAGACGAGGCCTGACTCTCCTGTCCCAACTCTGCAGGGACCCTGCGGTCGGAGTCCGAAAAGGAGAGGAAGCCTGAGGTTCCTGCCTCCCCTCGAGGTGAGGCCCTCTTCCGTTGCGACAGACCAAGCGGAGTCCCGAGGGGCCCCGCCACCTCCACAGGATCCCTCGCCTCTCAGAGGCACCCTGGGAAGTTCCCTAAGGTCCCCGGCAGAAGGCGAGGGAAACGAGGGTTTCCCGCCGCCCCCCAAGAAAGACCTCGAGAGTCCTTCTTCAACGCGTCTCGAGGCCCTAGTCCCCTCCCGTGACTCGAGAGCCATGACTCGCTCCCCCTCGCCACGCGCATGGAGACCTGACCTCCCTGGCGCCGCACGAGAGGCTCCCTGAGATCCTCGTCATGCCTCGGCAGAAAACCCCACGGGAGCCGCAGCTCGAGGAAACCCCTGAGACGCCCCCGTCCTCGCGAGCTGAGGGCCTTCATTTCCTGCATGGCCTGGAGATCAATCCCGGGTCCTCTCTCCAAACGGAAGAGGAGGCTGGACTCCCTTGAGGCCGCTCAGGGGGCTCCAAGAGACCCGCGTCGCGACTCGAGACGAGAGCGGAGTGCTTGGCTTCCCCTCGAGACGAGGCCTGACTCCCCGGGGGAGCCTGGAATGCAACCCCGAGATCCCTGCCTTCCCTGGAGAGGAATATTAGGTCCCGGACACACGCCTAGGTGAGGTCTCTTCCGCCCTGCAGTGACTCGAGCGCAACCCCCAGCTTTCCCTCGCAACCCGAGGGGAAGTTTGGGCTTCCCAGGGCCAACACAAGGGGAAGGCTGAGATCCCCGTCGTAACTCGAGAATCCCGCCGCAACTCGAGAAAAACCACGTGGTTCCCACCTCTTGGCAAGATGAGGCCCTTGCCCGCCACGGCGTCTCAAGGGAAGTCCCCTGTTCCGCCCTGAAGGGCGAAACGGTCCCTGACAGCCTTCCTGCGACCACCATAAGTCCCCCTACATGCCGGGTTCCCTCGAGGGGAACACCGAGGGTCCCGGCACCGCTTCCTCTGAGCTCCTTCTCCCCTCCTGATCGCGACAGGAGAGGCGATTCCCCTGCGTGGTCTGGAAGGGGTTCCCGGCCTTCCCGGCCCACCTCAGGATGAGGCCGGTCTCAGGAGGAAATTCGAGACGAGCCACGTGGGTGGGGCCACATGCCGAACGCCCCCGATTCCCCGGTCCGCCCTTGAGAAGGACCCGAGGCCCGGACCCCTCTTCGAAGGCAACCCTGTGGGTGAAGGCACAACAGGAAGGGGCACTGCCACCCCCGGGCATCGTCCGCAAAGACCGCGGGTTCCACACACAGCTCGACGAGGGGCCTGAGACCCCCTGAGCAACTCGAGAGGCCAGCGGGGTTCCCTTCCTCAGACAAGACGAGGCCTGACTCTCCTGTCCCAACTCTGCAGGGACCCTGCGGTCGGAGTCCGAAACGGAGAGGAAGCCTGAGGTTCCTGCCTCCCCTCGAGGTGAGGCCCTCTTCCGTTGCGCCAGACCCAGCGGAGTCCCGAGGGGCCCCGCCACCTCCACAGGATCCCTCGCCTCTCAGAGGCACCCTGGCAAGTTCCCTAAGGTCCCCGGCAGAAGGCGAGGGAAACGAGGGTTTCCCACCGCCCCCCGACAAAGACCTCGAGAGTCCTTCTTCAACGCGTCTCGAGGCCCTAGTCCCCTCCCGTGACTCGAGAGCCAGGACGCGCTCCCCCTCGCCACGCGCATGCAGACCTGACTTCCCTGGCGCCGCACGAGAGGCTCCCTGAGATCCTCGTCCTGCCTCGGGAGAAAACCCCCACGGGCGCCGCAGCTCGAGGAAACCCCTGAGACGCCCCCGTCCTCGTGAGCTGAGCGCCTTCTTTTCCTGCATGGCCTGGAGTGCAATCCCGGGTCCTCTCTCCAAACGGAAGAGGAGGCTGGACTCCCTTCAGGCCGCTCAGGGGGCTCCAAGAGACCCGCGTCGCGACTCGAGAGGAGAGCGGAGTCCTTGGCTTGCCCTCGAGACGAGGCCTGACTCCCCGGGGGAGCCTGGAATGCAACCCCGAGATCCCTGCCTTCCCTGCAGTGGAACATTAGGTCCCGGACACACGCCTAGGTGAGGTCTCTTCGGCCCTGCAGTGACTCGAGTGCAACCTCCATCTCTCCCTCACAATTTGAATGGAAGATTGGTCTTCCCACGGTCAACACAAGAGGAAGTCTAAATTTCCCATCGTAATTCGAGAATTCAGCCTCAAGTCTTAAAAACCATGTGGTTCCCCCTTTATCGCAATATGAGGCCCTTGCCAGCTAGAGTCTCAAGAGAAGTCCCACGTTCCATCTTAAAGTTCGAAATGCTACTTGGCACCCTTGATGCGACCCCAAAGTTCCCCCACATACCGGTCTCACTCCAGGGAACACCGAAGTTCCCGGTGTCTCCAGGGAAGACCCATGTTCCGCCCTGAAGGGCGAAACGGTACTTGACACCCTTGATGCGACCGTAAAAGTTCCCCGACACGCTGGGTTCCCTCGAGGGGAACACCGAGGGTCCCGGACCACTTCATCTGAGCCCCTTCTCCCCTCCTGATCGCGACAGGAGAGTCGATTCCCCTGCTTTGTCTGGAAGGGGTTCCCGGCCTTCCTGGCGCACCTCAGGATGAGGCCGGTCTCAGGAGGAAATTCGAGACTAGCCACGTGTGAGGTGCCACGTGCCGAACGACTCCGATTTTCCGGTCCACTCTTGATAAGAACCCGATGCCCGGACACCTCTTCGAAGGCAACCCTGTGGGTGAAGGCACAACACGTAGGGGCACTGACACCCCCGTGCATCATCCGGAAAAACCCGCAGGGTCTACACACAGCTCGACAAGGGGCCTGAGACTCCCGGAACAACTCGAGAGGCAACCAGAATTCCATTCCTCAGACAAGATGAGGCATGACTCTCCTGTCCCAACACAGCAGGGACCGTGCAGTCAGAGTCCGAAACCGAGAGGAAGCCTGAGGTTCCTGCCTCCCCTCGAGATGAGGCCCTCTTCCATTGCGCCGAACCCAGCAGAGTCCCGAGAGGCCCTGCCAACTACACAGCATCCCTCACCTCTCAGAGGCACCCTGGGAAGTTCCCTAAGGTCCCCTGCAGAAGGCGAGGGAAACAAGGGTTTCCCGCCGCCCCCCGAGAAGGACCTCGAGAGTCCTTCTTCAACGCCTCTTGAGGACCTAGCCGTTTCCCATGACTCGAGAGTGATGACCAGCTCCCCCTCGCCATGCGCATGGAGACCTGACTTCCCTGGCGCCGCACGAGAGGCTCCCTGAGATCCTCGTCGTGCCTCGGGAGAAAACCCCCACGGGTGCCGCAGCTCGAGGAAACCCCTGAGATGCCCCCGTCCTCGCGAGGTGAGGGCCTTCTTTTCCTGCCTGGCCTGGAGAGTAATCACGAGTCCTCTCTCAAAAGTGAAGAAGAGGCTGGACTCCCTTGAGGGCACTCAGGGGGCACCAAGATATCCGCGTCGCGACTCGGGAGGAGAGCGGAGTCCTTTGCTTCCCCTGGAGGCGAAGCCTGACTCCCCGGGGGACCATGGGATGCAACTCCGAGATCCTTGTCTTCCCTGGAGAGGAGCATTAGGTCCTGGACACAGGCCTAGATGAGGTCTCTTTGGCCCTGCAGTGACTCGAGCGCAACCCCCAGCTTTCGCTCGCCACTAGAATAGAAGATTGGGCTACCCAGGGCCGACATAAGAGGAAGCCTGTAATCCCCCGTCGTAACACGAGAATCCCGCCGCAACTCGAGAAAAACCACGTGGTTCCCACCTCTTCCCAAGATGATGCCCTTGCCCGTGAAGGCGTCTCAAGGGAAGTCCCCTGTTCCGCCCTGAAGTGCGAAACGCGACCTGACAGCCTTCATGTGACCCCAAAAGTTCCCCGACACGCCTGGTTCCCACGAGGGGAACACCGAGGGTCCCGGCACCGCTTCCTCTGAGCCCCTTCTCCCCTCCTGATCGCGACAGGAGAGGCGATTCCCCTGCGTGGTCTGGAAGGGGTTCCCGGCCTTCCTGGCCCACCTCAGGATGAGGCCGGTCTCACGAGGAAATTCGAGACGAGCCACGTGGGTGGGGCCACATGCCGAACGCCCCCGATTTCCCGGTCCGCTCTTGAGAAGGACCCGAGGCCCGGACCCCTCTTCGAAGGCAACCCTGTGGGTGAAGGCACAACACGAAGGGGCAATGCCACCCCCGTGCATCGTCCGCAAAGACCCGCGGGTTCCACACACAGCACAACGAGGGGCCTGAGACCCCCTGAGCAACTCGAGAGGCCAGCGGGGTTCCCTTCCTCAGACAAGACGAGGCCTGACTCTCCTGTCCCAACTCTGCAGGGACCCTGCGGTCGGAGTCCGAAACGGAGAGGAAGCCTGAGGTTCCTGCCTCCCCTCGAGGTGAGGCCCTCTTCCGTTGCGCCAGACCCAGCGGAGTCCCGAGGGGCCCCGCCAACTCCACAGGATCCCTCGCCTCTCAGAGGCACCCTGGGAAGTTCCCTAAAGTCCCTGGCAGAAGGCGAGGGAAACGAGGGTTTTCCGCCGCCCCCCGAGAAAGACCTCGAGAGTCCTTCTTAAACGCGTCTCGAGGCCCTAGTCCCCTCCCGTGACTCGAGAGCCAGGACGCGCTCCCCCTCGCCACGCGCATGGAGACCTGACTTCCCTGGCGCCGCACGAGAGGCTCCATGAGATCCTCGTCGTGCCTCGGGAGAAAACCCCCACGGGCGCCGCAGCTCGAGGAAACCCCTGAGACGCCCCCGTCCTCGCGAGCTGAGGGCCTTCTTTTCCTGCATGGCCTGGAGAGCAATCCCGGGTCCTCTCTCCAAACGGAAGAGGAGGCTGGACTCCCTTGAGGCCGCTCAGGGGGCTCCAAGAGACCTGCGTCGCGACTCGAAAGGAGAGCGGAGTCCTTGGCTTCCCCTCGAGACGAGGCCTGACTCCCCGGGGGAGCCTGGAATGCAACCCCGAGATCCCTGCCTTCCCTGGAGAGGAATATTAGGTCCCGGACACACGCCTAGGTGAGGTCGCTTCGGACCTGCAGTGACTCGAGCGCAACCCCCAGCTTTCCCTCGCAACCCGAGGGGAAGATTGGGCTTCCCAGGGTCAACCCAAGGGGAAGGCTGAGATCCCCGCCGAAACTCGAGGAAAACCACGTGGTTCCCACCTCTTGGCAAGATGAGGCCCTTGCCCGCGACGGCATCTCAAGGGAAGTCCCATGTTCCGCCCTGAAGGGCGAAACGGTCCCTGACAGCCTTCCTGCGACCCCCAAAAGTCCCCCGACACGCCGGGTTCCCCCGAGGTGAACACCGAGGGTCCCGGCACCGCATCCTCTGAGCCCCTTCTCCCCTCCTGATCGCGACAGGAGAGGCGATTCCCCTGCGTGGTCTGGAAGGGGTTCCCGGCCTTCCCGGCGCACCTCAGGATGAGGCCGGTCTCACGAGGAAATTCGAGACGAGCCACGTGGGTGGGGCCACATGCCGAACGCCCCCGATTCCCCGGTCCGCTCTTGAGAAGGACCCGAGGCCCGGACCCCTCTTCGAAGGCAACCCTGTGGGTGAAGGCACAACACGAAGGGGCACTGCCACCCCCGTGCATCGTCCGCAAAGACCCGCGGGTTCCACACACAGCTCGACGAGGGGCCTGAGACCCCCTGAGCAACTCGAGAGGCCAGCGGGGTTCCCTTCCTCAGACAAGACGAGGCCTGACTCTCCTGTCCCAACTCTGCAGGGACCCTGCGGTCGGAGTCCGAAACGGAGAGGAAGCCTGAGGTTCCTGCCTCCCCTCGAGGTGAGGCCCTCTTCCGTTGCACCAGACCCAGCGGAGTCCCGAGGGGCCCCGCCACCTCCACAGGATCCCTCGCCTCTCAGAGGCACCCTGGGAAGTTCCCTAAGGTCCCCGGCAGAAGGCGAGGGACACGAGGATTTCCCGCCCCCCCCCCCGACAAAGACCTCGAGAGTCCTTCTTCAACGCGTCTCGAGGACCTAGTTCCCTCCCGTGACTCGAGAGCCAGGACGCGCTCCCCCTCGCCACGCGCATGGAGACCTGACTTCCCTGGCGCCGCACGAGAGGCTCCCTGAGATCCTCGTCGTGCCTCGGGAGAAAACCCCCACGGGCGCCGCAGCTCGAGGAAACCCCTGAGACGCCCCCGTCCTCGCGAGCTGAGGGCCTTCTTTTCCTGCATGGCCTGGAGAGCAATCCCGGGTCCTCTCTCCAAACGGAAGAGGAGGCTGGACTCCCTTGAGGCTGCTCAGGGGGCTCCAAGAGACCCGCGTCGCGACTCGAGTGGAGAGCGGAGTCCTTGGCTTCCCCTCGAGACGAGGCCTGACTCCCTGGGGGAGCCTGGAATGCAACCCCGAGATCCCTGCCTTCCCTGGAGAGGAATATTAGGTCCCGGACACACGCCTAGGTGAGGTCTCTTCGGCCCTGCAGTGACTCGAGCGCAACCCCCAGCTTTCCCTCGCAACCCGAGGGGAAGATTGGGCTTCCCAGGGCCAACCCAAGGGGAAGGCTGAGATCCCCGTCGTAACTCGAGAATGCCGCCGAAACTCGAGAAAAACCACGTGGTTCCCACCTCTTGGCAAGATGAGGCCCTTGCCCGCGACGGCGTCTCAAGGGAAGTCCCCTGTTCCGCCCTGAAGGGCGAAACGGTCCCTGACAGCCTTCCTGCGACCCCCAAAAGTCCCCCGACACGCCGGGGTCCCCCGAGGGGAACACCGAGGGTCCCGGCACCGCTTCCTCTGAGCCCCTTCTCCCCTCCTGATCGCGACAGGAGAGGCGATTCCCCTGCGTGGTCTGGAAGGGGTTCCCGGCCTTCCCGGCGCACCTCAGGATGAGGCCGGTCTCACGAGGAAATTCGAGACGAGCCACGTGGTGGGGCCACATGCCAAACGCCCCCGATTCCCCGGTCCGCTCTTGAGAAGGACCCGAGGCCCGGACCCCTCTTCGAAGGCAACCCTGTGGGTGAAGGCACAACACGAAGGGGCACTGCCACCCCCGTGCATCGTCCGCAAAGACCCGCGGGTTCCACACACAGCTCGACGAGGGGCCTGAGACCCCCTGAGCAACTCGAGAGGCCAGCGGGGTTCCCTTCCTCAGACAAGACGAGGCCTGACTCTCCTGTCCCAACTCTGCAGGGACCCTGCGGTCGGAGTCCGAAACGGAGAGGAAGCCTGAGGTTCCTGCCTCCCCTCGAGGTGAGGCCCTCTTCCGTTGCGCCAGACCCAGCGGAGTCCCGAGGGGCCCCGCCACCTCCACAGGATCCCTCCCCTCTCAGAGGCACCCTGGGAAGTTCCCTAAGGTCCCCGGCAGAAGGCGAGGGAAACGAGGGTTTCCCGCCGCCCCCCGACAAAGACCTCGAGAGTCCTTCTTCAACGCCTCTCAAGGCCCTAGTCCCCTCCCGTGACTTGAGAGCCAGGACGCGCTCCCCCTCGCCACGCGCATGGAGACCTGACTTCCCTGGCGCCGCACGAGAGGCTCCCTGAGATCCTCGTCGTGCCTCGGGAGAAAACCCCCACGGGCGCCGCAGCTCGAGGAAACCCCTGAGACGCCCCCGTCCTCGCGAGCTGAGGGCCTTCTTTTCCTGCATGGCCTGGAGATCAATCCCGGGTCCTCTCTCCAAACGGAAGAGGAGGCTGGACTCCCTTGAGGCCGCTCAGGGGGCTCCAAGAGACCCGCGTCGCGACTCGAGAGGAGAGCGGAGTCCTTGGCTTCCCCTCGAGACGAGGCCTGACTCCCCGGGGGAGCATGGGATGCAACCCCGAGATCCCTGCCTTCCCTGGAGAGGAATATTAGGTCCCGGACACACGCCTAGGTGAGGTCTCTTCGGCCCTGCAGTGACTCGAGCGCAACCCCCAGCTTTCCCTGGCAACCCGAGGGGAAGATTGGGCTTCCCAGGGTCAACCCAAGGGGAAGGCTGAGATCCCCGCCGCAACTCGAGGAAAACCACGTGGTTCACACCTCTTGGCAAGATGAGGCCCTTGCCCGCGACGGCGTCTCAACGGAAGTCCCCTGTTCCGCCCTGAAGGGCGAAACGGTCCCTGACAGCCTTCCTGCGACCCCCAAAAGTCCCCCGACACGCCGGGGTCCCCCGAGGGGAACACCGAGGGTCCCGGCACCGCTTCCTCTGAGCCCCTTCTCCCCTCCGGATCGCGACAGGAAAGGCGATTCCCCTGCGTGGTCTGGAAGGGGTTCCCGGCCTTCCCGGCGCACCTCAGGATGAGGCCGGTCTCACGAGGAAATTCGAGACGAGCCACGTGGGTGGGGCCACATGCCGAACGCCCCCGATTCCCCGGTCCGCCCTTGAGAAGGACCCGAGGCCCGGACCCCTCTTCGAAGGCAACCCTGTGGGTGAAGGCACAACACGAAGGGGCACTGCCACCCCCGGGCATCGTCCGCAAAGACCCGCGGGTTCCACACACAGCTCGACGAGGGGCCTGAGACCCCCTGAGCAACTCGAGAGGCCAGCGGGGTTCCCTTCCTCAGACAAGACGAGGCCTGACTCTCCTGTCCCAACTCTGCAGGGACCCTGCGGTCGGAGTCCGAAACGGAGAGGAAGCCTGAGGTTCCTGCCTCCCCTCGAGGTGAGGCCCTCTTCCGTTGCGCCAGACCCAGCGGAGTCCCGAGGGGCCCCGCCACCTCCACAGGATCCCTCGCCTCTCAGAGGCACCCTGGGAAGTTCCCTAAGGTCCCCGGCAGAAGGCGAGGGAAACGAGGGTTTCCCGCCGCCCCCCGAGAAAGACCTCGAGTGCTGGGAGCCGGCATATTGCATATTGAGTGAGGATCTTGAATAGCTCCACTGGAATTCTATCACTGCCGGGAGCCAGCGTGAGGCACTCCGCCCGTGACAAAGGTCATGAGGAAGGAGGCTCGGCATACGCAAAGGCGGGATCGAGCCTCAGGAGTCCCCCTGGAGATTCTCGAGCATCTACCCCCAAAACCAGAGTCTGCCTACTTTCTGCTTTGTGCTTTCACCTACCCCTCTGACTTTATGGGGGGCTGTCCCCCACTACCTCTCTCTGAAAAGAGAGTTAGCTTACAGCTCCAGTTAATAATTCCTGGATGTGACAGTGTTTCAACCTACAAACACCTTTGGAAATCCTCTAGCCTGCCTGAATGGGTTTTTCCGGCCACATGTGATTGTTCAGAGCCTCCCAACTGTGAGAGGCAGGAGATGTTCTAAACTGCCTAAACACAGATTCCTTTGAGTAGTTAAAAGATTGATTAGAAAATGTATTGGTGAAGGGTTTTTCACTTGTTGGGCCAATGTTTGCTGCTAAGTCTCCATAGTCCTTACCTACTGTGTCTTTGGCAGTGTATTGATTGATATAATGGGTGTATAGAAATGTAAAATGCAGCTTTGTCCAATGCTTTTTGGAAGGCTGGTGCCTGACTTTGGAAAAATCACCTTTAGAGAATAATAAGTTTCTTAAAATGTTAACAGGCCTCCGGGCCAGAAGATGATGTCAATCACCTGAACTTTTGCATATGATAAGTTTGAAAGCCTGGCTTAGATTAGAACCAGGAACTGCTGTCCTTACATGACTCCACCCCTTCGCCCATTATCCTCTATGCATACCTTAAGGTATAAAAACTACTTTGGAAAATAAAGTGCGGGCCTTGTTCACTGAAACTTGGTCTCCCCATGTCACTATCTCTCCCAAATTCCAGCTGAGCGTCCATCTGGAGCGACGATGTCCTCTGCGACCATTTATTTGCCTGGGCTTCTAAGACCCACTCGAGACGGTGTCTAAGGTGGGGCACCTTCCGCTATTCGAGAGGGCGCCTGCGGCCTCCGTGGTCAGAGCTAACCTGGTGTCACGGGTTATATTGATTTTCCGCGTAAACCAAGCCACTCAGCTTCTTTTCTCCACTGAATTTTCCTACTGAGCTATCCTTATATCAGCCGCTTTTCTCCACTGAATTTCCTCACTGAGTTATCCTTATTCTATTACTCTTTGTATCCTTAAGTAAAGTGTAATTAAGCAGTTATTCCCTGACCCTCGCCTAGCTGTCTCTCCTTCGAATACCCTGGATCAGCCGGGGCTGGTCCCCGGCACTCGAGAGTCCTTCTTCAACGCGTCTCGAGGCCCTAGTCCCCTCCCGTGACTCGAGAGCCAGGACGCGCTCCCCCTCGCCACGCGCATGGAGACCTGACTTCCCTGGCGCCACACGAGAGGCTCCCTGAGATCTTCGTCGTGCTTCGGGAGAAAACCCCCACGGGCGCCGCAGCTCGAGGAAACCCCTGAGACGCCCCCGTCCTCGCGAGCTGAGGGCCTTCTTTTCCTGCATGGCCTGGAGAGCAATCCCGGGTCCTCTCTCCAAACGGAAGAGGAGGCTGGACTCCCTTGAGGCCGCTCAGGGGGCTCCAAGAGACCCGCGTCACGACTCGAGAGGAGAGCGGAGTCCTTGGCTTCCCCTCGAGACGAGGCCTGACTCCCCGGGGGAGCCTGGAATGCAACCCCGAGATCCCTGCCTTCCTGGAGAGGAATATTAGGTCCCGGACACACGCCTAGGTGAGGTCTCTTCGGCCCTGCAGTGACTCGAGCGCAACCCCCAGCTTTCCCTGGCAACCCGAGGGGAAGATGGGGCTTCCCAGGGCCAACCCAAGGGGAAGGCTGAGATCCCCGTCGTAACTCGAGAATGCCGCCGCAACTCGAGAAAACCACGTGGTTCCCTCCTCTTGGCAAGATGAGGCCCTTGCCCGCGACGGCGTCTCAAGGGAAGTCCCCTGTTCCGCCCTGAAGGGCGAAACGGTCCCTGACAGCCTTCCTGCGACCCCCAAAAGTCCCCCGACACGCCGGGGTCCCCCGAGGGGAACACCGAGGGTCCCGGCACCGCTTCCTCTGAGCCCCTTCTCCCCTCCTGATCGCGACAGGAGAGGCGATTCCCCTGCGTGGTCTGGAAGGGGTTCCCGGCCTTCCCGGCGCACCTCAGGATGAGGCCGGTCTCACGAGGAAATTCGAGACGAGCCACGTGGGTGGGGCCACATGCCGAACGCCCCCGATTCCCCGGTCCGCTCTTGAGAAGGACCCGAGGCCCGGACCCCTCTTCGAAGGCAACCCTGTGGGTGAAGGCACAACACGAAGGGGCACTGCCACCCCCGTGCATCGTCCGCAAAGACCCGCGGGTTCCACACACAGCTCGACGAGGGGCCTGAGACCCCCTGAGCAACTCGAGAGGCCAGCGGGGTTCCCTTCCTCAGACAAGACGAGGCCTGACTCTCCTGTCCCAACTCTGCAGGGACCCTGCAGTCGGAGTCCGAAACGGAGAGGAAGCCTGAGGTTCCTGCCTCCCCTCGAGGTGAGGCCCTCTTCCGTTGCGCCAGACCCAGCGGAGTCCCGAGGGGCCCCGCCACATCCACAGGATCCCTCGCCTCTCAGAGGCACCCTGGGAAGTTCCCTAAGGTCCCCGGCACAAGGCGAGGGAAACGAGGGTTTCCCGCCGCCCCCCGAGAAAGACCTCGAGAGTCCTTCTTCAACGCGTCTCGAGGCCCTAGTCCCCTCCCGTGACTCGAGAGCCAGGACGCGCTCCCTCTCGCCACGCGCACGGAGACCTGACTTCCCTGGCGCCGCACGAGAGGCTCCCTGAGATCCTCGTCGTGCCTCGGGAGAAAACCCCCACGGGCGCCGCAGCTCGAGGAAACCCCTGAGACGCCCCCGTCCTCGCGAGCTGAGGGCCTTCTTTTCCTGCATGGCCTGGAGAGCAAACCCGGGTCCTCTCTCCAAACGGAAGAGGAGGCTGGACTCCCTTGAGGCCGCTCAGGGGGCTCCAAGAGACCCGGGTCGCGACTCGAGAGGAGAGCGGAGTCCTTGGCTTCCCCTCGAGACGAGGCCTGACTCCCCGGGGGAGCCTGGAATGCAACCCCGAGATCCCTGTCTTCCCTGGAGAGGAATATTAGGTCCCGGACACACACCTAGGTGAGGTCTCTTCGGCCCTGCAGTGACTCGAGCGCAACCCCCAGCTTTCCCTGGCAACCCGAGGGGAAGATTGGGCTTCCCAGGGTCAACCCAAGGTGAAGGCTGAGATCCCCGCCGAAACTCGAGAAAAACCACGTGGTTCCCACCTCTTGGCAAGATGAGGCCCTTGCCCGCGACGGCGTCTCAAGGGAAGTCCCCTGTTCCGCCCTGAAGGGCGAAACGGTCCCTGACAGCCTTCCTGCGACCCCCAAAAGTCCCCCGACACGCCGGGGTCCCCCGAGGGGAACACCGAGGGTTCCGGCACCGCTTCCTCTGAGCCCCTTCTCCCCTCCTGATCGCGACAGGAGAGGCGATTCCCCTGCGTGGTCTGGAAGGGGTTCCCGGCCTTCCCGGCGCACCTCAGGATGAGGCCGGTCTCACGAGGAAATTCGAGACGAGCCACGTGGGTGGGGCCACATGCCGAACGCCCCCGATTCCCCGGTCCGCTCTTGAGAAGGACCCGAGGCCCGGACCCCTCTTCGAAGGCAACCCTGTGGGTGAAGGCACAACACGAAGGGGCACTGCCACCCCCGTGCATCGTCCGCAAAGACCCGCGGGTTCCACACACAGCTCGACGAGGGGCCTGAGACCCCCTGAGCAACTCGAGAGGCCAGCGGGGTTCCCTTCCTCAGACAAGACGAGGCCTGACTCTCCTGTCCCAACTCTGAATGGACCCTGCGTCGGAGTCCGAAACGGAGAGGAAGCCTGAGGTTCCTGCCTCCCCTCGAGGTGAGGCCCTCTTCCGTTGCACCAGACCCAGCGGAGTCCCGAGGGGCCCCGCCACCTCCACAGGATCCCTCGCCTCTCAGAGGCACCCTGGCAAGTTCCCTAAGGTCCCTGGCAGAAGGCGAGGGAAACGAGGGTTTCCCGCCGCCCCCCGAGAAAGACCTCGAGAGTCCTTCTTCAACGCGTCTCGAGGCCCTAGTTCCCTCCCGTGACTCGAGAGCCAGGACGCGCTCCCCCTCGCCACGCGCATGGAGACCTGACTTCCCTGGCGCCACACGAGAGGCTCCCTGAGATCCTCGTCGTGCCTCGGGAGAAAACCCCCACGGGCGCCGCAGCTCGAGGAAACCCCTGAGACGCCCCCGTCCTCGCGAGCTGAGGGCCTTCTTTTCCTGCATGGCCTGGAGAGCAATCCCGGGTCCTCTCTCCAAACGGAAGAGGAGGCTGGACTCCCTTGAGGCCGCTCAGGGGGCTCCAAGAGACCCGCGTCACGACTCGAGAGGAGAGCGGAGTCCTTGGCTTCCCCTCGAGACGAGGCCTGACTCCCCGGGGGAGCCTGGAATGCAACCCCGAGATCCCTGCCTTCCCTGGAGAGGAATATTAGGTCCCGGACACACGCCTAGGTGAGGTCTCTTCGGCCCTGCAGTGACTCGAGCGCAACCCCCAGCTTTCCCTGGCAACCCGAGGGGAAGATGGGGCTTCCCAGGGCCAACCCAAGGGGAAGGCTGAGATCCCCGTCGTAACTCGAGAATGCCGCCGCAACTCGAGAAAAACCACGTGGTTCCCACCTCTTGGCAAGATGAGGCCCTTGCCCGCGACGGCGTCTCAAGGGAAGTCCCCTGTTCCGCCCTGAAGGGCGAAACGGTCCCTGACAGCCTTCCTGCGACCCCCAAAAGTCCCCCGACACGCCGGGGTCCCCCGAGGGGAACACCGAGGGTTCCGGCACCGCTTCCTCTGAGCCCCTTCTCCCCTCCTGATCGCGACAGGAGAGGCGATTCCCCTGCGTGGTCTGGAAGGGGTTCCCGGCCTTCCCGGCGCACCTCAGGATGAGGCCGGTCTCACGAGGAAATTCGAGACGAGCCACGTGGGTGGGGCCACATGCCGAACGCCCCCGATTCCCCGGTCCGCTCTTGAGAAGGACCCGAGGCCCGGACCCCTCTTCGAAGGCAACCCTGTGGGTGAAGGCACAACACGAAGGGGCACTGCCACACCCGTGCATCGTCCGCAAAGACCCGCGGGTTCCACACACAGCTCGACGAGGGGCCTGAGACCCCCTGAGCAACTCGAGAGGCCAGCGGGGTTCCCTTCCTCAGACAAGACGAGGCCTGACTCTCCTGTCCCAACTCTGCAGGGACCCTGCGGTCGGAGTCCGAAACGGAGAGGAAGCCTGAGGTTCCTGCCTCCCCTCGAGGTGAGGCCCTCTTCCGTTGCACCAGACCCAGCGGAGTCCCGAGGGGCCCCGCCACCTCCACAGGATCCCTCGCCTCTCAGAGGCACCCTGGCAAGTTCCCTAAGGTCCCTGGCAGAAGGCGAGGGAAACGAGGGTTTCCCGCCGCCCCCCGAGAAAGACCTCGAGAGTCCTTCTTCAACGCGTCTCGAGGCCCTAGTTCCCTCCCGTGACTCGAGAGCCAGGACGCGCTCCCCCTCGCCACGCGCATGGAGACCTGACTTCCCTGGCGCCGCACGAGAGGCTCCCTGAGATCCTCGTCGTGCCTCGGGAGAAAACCCCCACGGGCGCCGCAGCTCGAGGAAACCCCTGAGACGCCCCCGTCCTCGCGAGCTGAGGGCGTTCTTTTCCTGCATGGCCTGGAGAGCAATCCCGGGTCCTCTCTCCAAACGGAAGAGGAGGCTGGACTCCCTTGAGGCCGCTCAGGGGGCTCCAAGAGACCCGCGTCGCGACTCGAGAGGAGAGCGGAGTCCTTGGCTTCCCCTCGAGACGAGGCCTGACTCCCCGGGGGAGCCTGGAATGCAACCCCGAGATCCCTGCCTTCCCTGGAGAGGAATATTAGGTCCCGGACACACGCCTAGGTGAGGTCTCTTCGGCCCTGCAGTGACTCGAGCGCAACCCCCAGCTTTCCCTCGCAACCCGAGGGGAAGATTGGGCTTCCCAGGGCCAACCCAAGGGGAAGGCTGAGATCCCCGTCGTAACTCGAGAATGCCGCCGAAACTCGAGAAAAACCACGTGGTTCCCACCTCTTGGCAAGATGAGGCCCTTGCCCGCGACGGCGTCTCAAGGGAAGTCCCCTGTTCCGCCCTGAAGGGCGAAACGGTCCCTGACAGCCTTCCTGCGACCCCCAAAAGTCCCCCGACACGCCGGGGTCCCCCGAAGGGAACACCGAGGGTCCCGGCACCGCTTCCTCTGAGCCCCTTCTCCCCTCCTGATCGCGACAGGAGAGGCGATTCCCCTGCGTGGTCTGGAAGGGGTTCCCGGCCTTCCCGGCGCACCTCAGGATGAGGCCGGTCTCACGAGGAAATTCGAGACGAGCCACGTGGGTGGGGCCACATGCCGAACGCCCCCGATTCCCCGGTCCGCTCTTGAGAAGGACCCGAGGCCCGGACCCCTCTTCGAAGGCAACCCTGTGGGTGAAGGCACAACACGAAGGGGCACTGCCACCCCCGTGCATCGTCCGCAAAGACCCGCGGGTTCCACACACAGCTCGACGAGGGGCCTGAGACCCCCTGAGCAACTCGAGAGGCCAGCGGGGTTCCCTTCCTCAGACAAGACGAGGCCTGACTCTCCTGTCCCAACTCTGCAGGGACCCTGCGGTCGGAGTCCGAAACGGAGAGGAAGCCTGAGGTTCCTGCCTCCCCTCGAGGTGAGGCCCTCTTCCGTTGCGCCAGACCCAGCGGAGTCCCGAGGGGCCCCGCCACCTCCACAGGATCCCTCGCCTCTCAGAGGCACCCTGGCAAGTTCCCTAAGGTCCCCGGCACAAGGCGAGGGAAACGAAGGTTTCCCGCCGCCCCCCGACAAAGACCTCGAGAGTCCTTCTTCAACGCGTCTCGAGGCCCTAGTCCCCTCCCGTGACTCGAGAGCCAGGACGCGCTCCCCCTCGCCACGCGCATGGAGACCTGACTTCCCTGGCGCCGCACGAGAGGCTCCCTGAGATCCTCGTCGTGCCTCGGGAGAAAACCCCCACGGGCGCCGCAGCTCGAGGAAACCCCTGAGACGCCCCCGTCCTCGCGAGCTGAGGGCCTTCTTTTCCTGCATGGCCTGGAGAGCAATCCCGGGTCCTCTCTCCAAACGGAAGAGGAGGCTGGACTCCCTTGAGGCCGCTCAGGGGGCTCCAAGAGACCCGCGTCGCGACTCGAGTGGAGAGCGGAGTCCTTGGCTTCCCCTCGAGACGAGGCCTGACTCCCCGGGGGAGCATGGGATGCAACCCCGAGATCCCTGCCTTCCCTGGAGAGGAATATTAGGTCCCGGACACACACCTAGGTGAGGTCTCTTCGGCCCTGCAGTGACTCGAGCGCAACCCCCAGCTTTCCCTGGCAACCCGAGGGGAAGATTGGGCTTCCCAGGGTCAACCCAAGGGGAAGGCTGAGATCCCCGCCGCAACTCGAGGAAAACCACGTGGTTCCCACCTCTTGGCAAGATGAGGCCCTTGCCCGCGACGGCGTCTCAAGGGAAGTCCCCTGTTCCGCCCTGAAGGGCGAAACGGTCCCTGACAGCCTTCCTGCGACCCCCAAAAGTCCCCCGACACGCCGGGGTCCCCCGAGGGGAACACCGAGGGTCCCGGCACCGCTTCCTCTGAGCCCCTTCTCCCCTCCGGATCGCGACAGGAGAGGCGATTCCCCTGCGTGGTCTGGAAGGGGTTCCCGGCCTTCCCGGCGCACCTCAGGATGAGGCCGGTCTCACGAGGAAATTCGAGACGAGCCACGTGGGTGGGGCCACATGCCGAACGCCCCCGATTCCCCGGTCCGCCCTTGAGAAGGACCCGAGGCCCGGACCCCTCTTCGAAGGCAACCCTGTGGGTGAAGGCACAACACGAAGGGGCACTGCCACCCCCGGGCATCGTCCGCAAAGACCCGCGGGTTCCACACACAGCTCGACGAGGGGCCTGAGACCCCCTGAGCAACTCGAGAGGCCAGCGGGGTTCCCTTCCTCAGACAAGACGAGGCCTGACTCTCCTGTCCCAACTCTGCAGGGACCCTGCGGTCGGAGTCCGAAACGGAGAGGAAGCCTGAGGTTCCTGCCTCCCCTCAAGGTGAGGCCCTCTTCCGTTGCGCCAGACCCAGCGGAGTCCCGAGGGGCCCCGCCACCTCCACAGGATCCCTCGCCTCTCAGAGGCACCCTGGGAAGTTCCCTAAGGTCCCCGGCAGAAGGCGAGGGAAACGAGGGTTTCCCGCCGCCCCCCGAGAAAGACCTCGAGTGCTGGGAGCCGGCATATTGCATATTGAGTGAGGATCTTGAATAGCTCCACTGGAATTCTATCACTGCCGGGAGCCAGCGTGAGGCACTCCGCCCGTGACAAAGGTCATGAGGAAGGAGGCTCGGCATACGCAAAGGCGGGATCGAGCCTCAGGTGTCCCCCTGGAGATTCTCGAGCATCTACCCCCAAAACCAGAGTCTGCCTACTTTCTGCTTTGTGCTTTCACCTACCCCTCTGACTTTATGGGGGGCTGTCCCCCACTACCTCTCTCTGAAAAGAGAGTTAGCTTACAGCTCCAGTTAATAATTCCTGGATGTGACAGTGTTTCAACCTACAAACACCTTTGGAAATCCTCTAGCCTGCCTGAATGGGTTTTTCCGGCCACATGTGATTGTTCAGAGCCTCCCAACTGTGAGAGGCAGGAGATGTTCTAAACTGCCTAAACACAGATTCCTTTGAGTAGTTAAAAGATTGATTAGAAAATGTATTGGTGAAGGGTTTTTCACTTGTTGGGCCAATGTTTGCTGCTAAGTCTCCATACTCCTTACCTACTGTGTCTTTGGCAGTGTATTGATTGATATAATGGGTGTATAGAAATGTAAAATGCAGCTTTGTCCAATGCTTTTTGGAAGGCTGGTGCCTGACTTTGGAAAAATCACCTTTAGAGAATAATAAGTTTCTTAAAATGTTAACAGGCCTCCGGGCCAGAAGATGATGTCAATCACCTGAACTTTTGCATATGATAAGTTTGAAAGCCTGGCTTAGATTAGAACCAGGAACTGCTGTCCTTACATGACTCCACCCCTTCGCCCATTATCCTCTATGCATACCTTAAGGTATAAAAACTACTTTGGAAAATAAAGTGCGGGCCTTGTTCACTGAAACTTGGTCTCCCCATGTCACTATCTCTCCCAAATTCCAGCTGAGCGTCCATCTGGAGCGACGATGTCCTCTGCGACCATTTATTTGCCTGGGCTTCTAAGACCCACTCGAGAAGGTGTCTAAGGTGGGGCACCTTCCGCTATTCGAGAGGGCGCCTGCGGCCTCCGTGGTCAGAGCTAACCTGGTGTCACGGGTTATATTGATTTTCCGCGTAAACCAAGCCACTCAGCTTCTTTTCTCCACTGAATTTTCCTACTGAGCTATCCTTATATCAGCCGCTTTTCTCCACTGAATTTCCTCACTGAGTTATCCTTATTCTATTACTCTTTGTATCCTTAAGTAAAGTGTAATTAAGCAGTTATTCCCTGACCCTCGCCTAGCTGTCTCTCCTTCGAATACCCTGGATCAGCCGGGGCTGGTCCCCGGCACTCGAGAGTCCTTCTTCAACGCGTCTCGAGGCCCTAGTCCCCTCCCGTGACTCGAGAGCCAGGACGCGCTCCCCCTCGCCACGCGCATGGAGACCTGACTTCCCTGGCGCCGCACGAGAGGCTCCCTGAGATCTTCGTCGTGCTTCGGGAGAAAACCCCCACGGGCGCCGCAGCTCGAGGAAACCCCTGAGACGCCCCCGTCCTCGCGAGCTGAGGGCCTTCTTTTCCTGCATGGCCTGGAGAGCAATCCCGGGTCCTCTCTCCAAACGGAAGAGGAGGCTGGACTCCCTTGAGGCCGCTCAGGGGGCTCCAAGAGACCCGCGTCGCGACTCGAGAGGAGAGCGGAGTCCTTGGCTTCCCCTCGAGACGAGGCCTGACTCCCCGGGGGAGCCTGGAATGCAACCCCGAGATCCCTGCCTTCCCTGGAGAGGAATATTAGGTCCCGGACACACGCCTAGGTGAGGTCTCTTCGGCCCTGCAGTGACTCGAGCGCAACCCCCAGCTTTCCCTGGCAACCCGAGGGGAAGATGGGGCTTCCCAGGTCCAACCCAAGGGGAAGGCTGAGATCCCCGTCGTAACTCGAGAATGCCGCCGCAACTCGAGAAAACCACGTGGTTCCCACCTCTTGGCAAGATGAGGCCCTTGCCCGCCACGGCGTCTCAAGGGAAGTCCCCTGTTCCGCCCTGAAGGGCGAAACGGTCCCTGACAGCCTTCCTGCGACCCCCAAAAGTCCCCCGACACGCCGGGGTCCCCCGAGGGGAACACCGAGGGTCCCGGCACCGCTTCCTCTGAGCCCCTTCTCCCCTCCTGATCGCGACAGGAGAGGCGATTCCCCTGCGTGGTCTGGAAGGGGTTCCCGGCCTTCCCGGCGCACCTCAGGATGAGGCCGGTCTCACGAGGAAATTCGAGACGAGCCACGTGGGTGGGGCCACATGCCCAACGCCCCCGATTCCCCGGTCCGCTCTTGAGAAGGACCCGAGGCCCGGACCCCTCTTCGAAGGCAACCCTGTGGGTGAAGGCACAACACGAAGGGGCACTGCCACCCCCGTGCATCGTCCGCAAAGACCCGCGGGTTCCACACACAGCTCGACGAGGGGCCTGAGACCCCCTGAGCAACTCGAGAGGCCAGCGGGGTTCCCTTCCTCAGACAAGACGAGGCCTGACTCTCCTGTCCCAACTCTGCAGGGACCCTGCGGTCGGAGTCCGAAACGGAGAGGAAGCCTGAGGTTCCTGCCTCCCCTCGAGGTGAGGCCCTCTTCCGTTGCGCCAGACCCAGCGGAGTCCCGAGAGGCCCCGCCACATCCACAGGATACCTCGCCTCTCAGAGGCACCCTGGGAAGTTCCCTAAGGTCCCCGGCAGAAGGCGAGGGAAACGAGGGTTTCCCGCCGCCCCCCGAGAAAGACCTCGAGAGTCCTTCTTCAACGCGTCTCGAGGCCCTAGTTCCCTCCCGTGACTCGAGAGCCAGGACGCGCTCCCTCTCGCCACGCGCACGGAGACCTGACTTCCCTGGCGCCGCACGAGAGGCTCCCTGAGATCCTCGTCGTGCCTCGGGAGAAAACCCCCACGGGCGCCGCAGCTCGAGGAAACCCCTGAGACGCCCCCGTCCTCGCGAGCTGAGGGCGTTCTTTTCCTGCATGGCCTGGAGAGCAATCCCGGGTCCTCTCTCCAAACGGAAGAGGAGGCTGGACTCCATTGAGGCCGCTCAGGGGGCTCCAAGAGACCCGGGTCGCGACTCGAGAGGAGAGCGGAGTCCTTGGCTTCCCCTCGAGACGAGGCCTGACTCCCCGGGGGAGCCTGGAATGCAACCCCGAGATCCCTGCCTTCCCTGGAGAGGAATATTAGGTCCCGGACACACACCTAGGTGAGGTCTCTTCGGCCCTGCAGTGACTCGAGCGCAACCCCCAGCTTTCCCTCGCAACCCGAGGGGAAGTTTGGGCTTCCCAGGGTCAACCCAAGGGGAAGGCTGAGATCCCTGCCGAAAATCGAGAAAAACCACGTGGTTCCCACCTCTTGGCAAGATGAGGCCCTTGCCCGCGACGGCGGCTCAAGGGAAGTCCCCTGTTCCGCCCTGAAGGGCGAAACGGTCCCTGACAGCCTTCCTGCGACCCCCAAAAGTCCCCCGACACGCCGGGGTCCCCCGAGGGGAACACCGAGGGTCCCGGCACCGCTTCCTCTGAGCCCCTTCTCCCCTCCTGATCGCGACAGGAGAGGCGATTCCCCTGCGTGGTCTGGAAGGGGTTCCCGGCCTTCCCGGCGCACCTCAGGATGAGGCCGGTCTCACGAGGAAATTCGAGACGAGCCACGTGGGTGGGGCCACATGCCGAACGCCCCCGATTCCCCGGTCCGCTCTTGAGAAGGACCCGAGGCCCGGACCCCTCTTCGAAAGCAACCCTGTGGGTGAAGGCACAACACGAAGGGGCACTGCCACCCCCGTTCATCGTCCGCAAAGAACCGCGGGTTCCACACACAGCTCGACGAGGGGCCTGAGACCCCCTGAGCATCTCGAGAGGCCAGCGGGGTTCCCTTCCTCAGACAAGACGAGGCCTGACTCTCCTGTCCCAACTCTGCAGGGTCCCTGCGGTCGGAGTCCGAAACGGAGAGGAAGCCTGAGGTTCCTGCCTCCCCTCGAGGTGAGACCCTCTTCCGTTGCGCCAGACCCAGCGCAGTCCCGAGGGGCCCCGCCACCTCCACAGGATCCCTCGCCTCTCAGAGGCACCCTGGGAAGTTCCCTAAATTCCCCGGCAGAAGGTGAGGGAAACGAGGGTTTCCCGCCGCCCCCCGAGAAAGACCTCGAGAGTCCTTCTTCAACGCGTCTCGAGGCCCTAGTCCCCTCCCGTGACTCGAGAGCCAGGACGCGCTCCCCCTCGCCACGTGCATGGAGACCTGACTTCCCTGGCGCCGCACGAGAGGCTCCCTGAGATCCTCATCGTGCCTCGGGAGAAAACCCCCACGGGCGCCGCAGCTCGAGGAAACCCCTGAGACGCCCCCGTCCTCGCGAGCTGAGGGCCTTCTTTTCCTGCATTGCCTGGAGAGCAATCCCGGGTCCTCTCTCCAAACGGAAGAAGAGGCTGGACTCCCTTGAGGCCGCTCAGGGGGCTCCAAGAGACCCGCGTCGCGACTCGAGAGGAGAGCGGAGTCCTTGACTTCCCCTCGAGACGAGGCCTGACTCCCCGGGGGAGCCTGGAATGCAACCCCGAGATCCCTGCCTTCCCTGGAGAGGAATATTAGGTCCCGGACACACGCCTAGGTGAGGTCTCTTCGGCCCTGCAGTGACTCGAGCGCAACCCCCAGCTTTCCCTGGCAACCCGAGGGGAAGATGGGGCTTCCCAGGGCCAACCCAAGGGGAAGGCTGAGATCCCCGTCGTAACTCGAGAATGCCGCCGCAACTCGAGAAAACCACGTGGTTCCCTCCTCTTGGCAAGATGAGGCCCTTGCCCGCGACGGCGTCTCAAGGGAAGTCCCCTGTTCCGCCCTGAAGGGCGAAACGGTCCCTGACAGCCTTCCTGCGACCCCCAAAAGTCCCCCGACACGCCGGGGTCCCCCGAGGGGAACACCGAGGGTCCCGGCACCGCTTCCTCTGAGCCCCTTCTCCCCTCCTGATCGCGACAGGAGAGTCGATTCCCCCGTGTGGTCTGGAAGGGGTTCCCGGCCTTCCCGGCGCACCTCAGGATGAGGCCGGTCTCACGAAGAAATTCGAGACGAGCCACGTGGGTGGGGCCACATGCCGAATGCCCCCGATTCCCCGGTCCGCTCTTGAGAAGGACCCGAGGCCCGGACCCCTCTTCGAAGGCAACCCTGTGGGTGAAGTCACAACACGAAGGGGCACTGCCACCCCCGCGCATCGTCCTCAACGACCCGCTGGTTCCACACACAGCTCGACGAGGGGCCTGAGACCCCCTGAGCAGCTCGAGAGGCGAGCGGGCTTCCCTTCCTCAGACAAGACGAGGCCTGACTCTCCTGTCCCAACTCTGCAGGGACCCTGCGGTCGGAGTCCGAAACGGAGAGGAATCTGAGGTTCCTGTCTCCCCTCGAGGTGAGGCCCTCTTCCATTGCACCAAACCCAGATGAGTCGCGAGAGGCCCCTCCCAACTCCACAGTATCCCTGATTTCTCAGAGGCACCTTGAGAATCTACCTGAGGTCATTGGCTCAAGTCCAGGGAACCCAGGGTTTCCTTTTGCGACCCGAGAAAGACCTTGAGAGTCCTTCGGCGCGTCTTGAGGCCCGATTCCCCTACCATGACTCGAGAGCAAAGACCCGCTCCCCATCGCCATGCGCATGGAGACCTGACTTCCGTGACTCCTGAAGAGAGTCTCCCTGAGCTCCCCGTCGTAACTCTTCGGAAACCCCTTTCAGGCACCGCAGCTCGAGAAAACCCACGATACGGCCCCGTCATCACGAGATTAGGGACTTGTTTACTGCCTGGCATGGAGAGCAAAACCGAGTCCTCTCTCCAGACTCCACAGGAGGCTTGACTCTCTTTAGGCCTCTCAGTTGGCTCCAAGAGATACCTGTCAGGACCTGAAGGGAGAGCAGAGTCCTTTGCTTCCCCTCGAGACGAGGCCTGACTCCCCGTGTGAGTCTGGAATGCAACCCCGAGTTCCTGTCACACCTGGAGAGGAAAACTCGGTCCTGGACACAAGCCTAGATGAGGTCTATTTTGCACTGCAGTTACTAGAGCGCAATCGCCAGCTCTCCCTCGCAAATCGAATTGAAGTTTGGACTTCCCTGGGCCAATAGAATTGGAAGCCTGAATTCGACATCGTAACTCGAGAATCCCGCCGAAACTCGAGAAAATCCACGTGGTTCCCCCATCAGCGCTAGATGAGGCCCTTGCCCGCTACAGCAACTCAAGAGAAGTCCCACTTTCTGTCTTGAAGTGCGAAACGGTACTTGGCACCCTTGATGCAATCTCAAAATTCCCCGACATACCGGTCTCACTCGAAAGGAACACCGAGGTTCCCGGAACCACTTCATTTGAGCTCCTTCTCCCCTCGTGATCGTGACAGGAGTGTCGATTCCCCTGCTATGTCTGGAAGGGTTTCCCGACCTTTCCAGCGCGCCTAAGGATGAGGCAGGTCTCACGAGGAAATTCGAGACATAGCCTCGTGGGTGGTGCCACAAGCCGAAAGACCCCGATTTCCCGGTCTGCTCTTGATAAGAACGTGATGCCGTGACACCTTTACGAAGGAAAACCTGTGGATGAAAGCACAACACGAAGGGGCACTGACACCGTGCATCGTCCAGAAAAACCCGCAGGTTACAAACACAGTTCAACAAATGGTCTGTCACCCCGTGAACAACTCGACAGGCAAGTGGAGTTCCATTCCTCCACACAAGACGAGACCTGATTTTCTGTACCAACTCTGCAGGGAAACTGCGATCCGAGTCAGTACCAGCGACAGGAAACCCAGGAGAAAACATGAGGTTCCTGCCTCCACTCGAGATGAGGCTCTCATCCATTGCACCAAACCCAATGGAGTCCAGAGAGGCCCCTCCCAACTCCACAGTACCCCTGACTTCTCAGAGGCACCCGGAAAAGCTCCATGAGGTCACCGGCACATGTCGAGGGAACCCAGGGTTTCCTGCCACAATGGGAAAAAGACCTCGAGAGTCCTACTTCAACGTGTCTTGAAGCCCGAATCTGCTTCCATGGCTCTATAGAAATGACACGCACCCCCTCGCCACGCACATGGAGACCTGACTTCCCTGGCGCCATAAGAGAGGCTCCCTGAGCTCCCTGTCGTACCTCGTGAGAAACCCCACACTGACGCCGCAGCTTGAGAAAACTCACCATACGCCCCTGTCATCGCGAGATGAGGGCCTTCTTTTCCTGCATGGCCTGGAGAGGAATCCCGAATCCTCTTTCCAAACTCCACAGGAGGCTTGACTCCCTTTAGGCCACTTAGTGGGCTCCAAGAGATACCCGTCGCGACTCGAGAGGAGAATTGAGTCCTTTGCTTCCCCTCGAGACAAGGCCTGACTCACCAGGTGGGTCTGGAATGCAACCCCGAGATCCCTGTCTCCCCTGGAGAGGAACATTAGGTCCTGGAAACAAGCCTAGATGAGGTCTCTTTTGCCCTTCTGTAACTCGAAAGCAATCCCCCGCTCTCCCTGACAACTCGAATGGAAGATTGGACTTCCCTGGGCCAACACAAGAGGAAGCCTGAATTCCCCTTCGTAACTCGAGAATCCCGCCGCAACTCGAGAAAAAGCACTTGGTTCCCTCGTCATCACAAGATGAGGCCCTTGCCCGCTACAGTTTCTCAAGAAAAGTCCCACGTTCCGTCTTGAAGTGCAAAATGATACTTGACACCCTTGATGTGACCCCAAAAGTTCCCCGAAATATCGGTCTCACTCGAGGTGAACACCGAGGTTCCCGGCACCAGGTTATCTGAGCCCCTTCTCCCCTCCTGTTCGTGATAGGAGGGTCACTTCCCCTGCTTTGTTTGTAAGGGGTTCCCGACCTTCACGGGGCACTTCAGGATGAGGCCAGTCTCACGAGGAAATTCGAGACGTAGCTCGCGGGTGGTACCACATGCCAAAAGACTATGATTTCCCGGTACGCTCTTGATAAGAACCCGATGCCTGGACACCTCTTCGAAGGCAACCCTGTGGATGAAGGCACAACACAAAGGGGCACTGACACCCTCGTGCATCGTCCGGAAAAACCCGCAGGTTCCACATACAGCTCAACAAGTGGCTTGTCACCCCTGAAGAACTCGAGAGGCAAGTGGGGTTTCATTCCTCTACACAAGACGATGCCTGACTCTCCTGTCCCAACTCTGCAGGGACTTTGCGATCCGAATCAGACCAGCGCCAGTGAAGTCACGAGAGGAACGCTGAGGTTCCTGCCTCCACTCGAGATTAGGACCTCTTCCATTGCACGAAACCCAGTGGAGTCCCGAGAGACGCGTCCCAGCTCCACAGTATCCCTGATTTCTCAGAGGCACCCTGAGAAGCTCCCTGAGGTCACCAGCACAATTCGAGTGAACCCAGGGTTTACTGCCGCCACCATAGAAAGAACTCAAGAGTCCTTCTTCAACGCATTTTGAGGCCTGATTCCCCTACCATGACTCGAGGGCAATGACGCGCTCCCTCTGCTACACTCATGAAGCCCTGACTTCCCTGGCGCCACACGAGAGGCTCCCTGAGCTCCCCGTCATACCTCGTGAGAAACCAAACACTGGCGCCACAGATAGAAAAAACCCACGAGACGCCCCCATTTTCGCGACATGACGGCCTTCTTTTCTAGCATGGCCTGGAGAGCAATCCCGAGTCCTCTCTCCAAACTCCACAGTAGGCTTGACTCCCTTTTGGTCACTCAGTGGACTCCAAGACATACCCGTCGCGACTCGAGAGGAGAGCGGAGTCTTTTCCTTCCCCTCGAGGCGAGGCCTGACTCCTCGGGTGTGTCTGATATGTGAACCGGAGATCCCTGTCGCCCCTGGAGAGAAACATTAGGTCCTGGACACAAGCCTAGATGAGGTCTCTTTTTTCCTGCAGTGACTCGAGAGCAATCCCCAACTCTCCCTCGCAACTCGAATGGAAGACTGGACTTCCCTGGGCCAACAGAAGAGGAAGCCTGAATTTCCCGTTGTAACTCAAGAATCCCGCCACAACTCGAGAAAAACCACGTCGTTCCCTCTTCATCGCAAGATGCGGCCATTGCCGCTACAGCGTCTCAAAAGAAGTCTTACGTTCCATCTTGAAGTGCGATACGGTACTTGGCACCTTTGATGCGACCCCAAAAGTTCCCCAACACACTGGTCTCACTGGAGGGGAACACCGAGGTTCCCGGCATCACCTCATCTGTGCCCCTTCTCCCCTCCTGATCGAGACAGGAGGGTCGATTCCGCTGCTTTGTCTGCAAGGGGTTCCGACCTTCCCGGCGCACCTCAGGATGAGGCCGGTCTCACTAGGAAATTCGAGACGTAGCCTGGTGGGTGGTGCCACATGCGGAAAAACCCCGATTTCCCGGTCCGCTCTTAATAAGAACCCGATGCCAGGACACCTCTTCGTAAGCAAACCTGTGGATGAATGCACAACACGAAGGGGTACTGACATCCCCATGCATAGTACGGAAAAACACGCAGATTCCAAACACAGATCGACAAGTGTCCTGTCATCCCTTGAAGAACTAGAGAGGCATGCGGAGTTCCGTTCCTCCAAACAAGAGAAGGCCTGACTCTCCTTTCCCAACTCTGCAGGGACCGTGCGATCGGAGTCAGAAATGTAGATGAAACCTGACGTTCCTGCATCAACTCGAAATGAGGCCCTCTTCCATTGCGTCATACCCAGTGGAGTCCCAAGAGGCCCCTAAAACTCCACAGTATCCCTGATTCTCAGAGGCACCCTCAGAAGCTCTCTGCGGTCACTGGCACAAGTCGAGTGAACCCAGGGTTTCCTGCTGCATTCTGAGAAAGACCTTGAGAGTCCTTCTTTACCGCGTCTTGAGGCCCGATACCCTACCATGACTGGAGAGCAATGACGCATTCCCCTCGCCACGCCCATTGAAACCTAACTTCCCTGGTGCCACACGAGAGGCTCCCTGCGCTCCCCGTCCTACCTCATGAAAACCCCACACTGGCACCGCCGCTCGAGAAAACTCACGAGACGCCCCCATCATCGTAAGATGAGGGCCTTCTTTTCCTACATGACCTAGAGAGCAATCCTGAGTCCACTCTCCAAACTCCACTGGAGGCCTGACTCCCTTTAGGCCACTCAGTAGCCTCCAAGAGATACACGTCGCTACTCTAGAGGAGAGCAGAGTCCGTTGCTTCCCCTCGAGCCGAGGCCTGACTACTTGGGTGAGTCTGGAATGGGATCCCGAGATCCGTGTTGCCCCTGTAGAGGAAAACTCGGTCCTGGACACAAGCCTAAATGAGGTCTTTTTTGTCCTGCATTGACTCAAGTGCAATCCCCAGCTCTCCCTCGCAACTCGAATGGATGATTGGACTTCCCTGGGCCAACACAAGAGGAAGCCTGTATTCCCCATTGTAATTCGAGAATCCCGCGGCAACTGGAGAAAAACAACGTGGCTCCTCCGTCATCGAAATATGAGGCCCCTGTCAGCTATAGCGTCTCCAGGGAAGTCCCATGTTCCGTCTTGAAGTGTGAAACGGTACTTGGCACCCTTGATGCGACCCCCAAATTTCCCTGACACCCCGGTCTCACTCGAGGAGAACATGGAGGTTCCCAGCACCGCTTCAGCTGAGCCTCTTCTCCCCTCCTGATGGCGACAGGAGGGTCGATTCCCCTGCTTTGTCTGGAAGGGGTTCCCAGACTTCCCGGCGAACCTCAGGATGAGGCCAGTCTCACGAGGGAAGTCGAGACGTAGCCTCGTGGGTTGTGCCACATGCCGAAAGACCCCGATTTCCTGGTCCGCTATTGATAAGATCCCGATGCCCGGTCACCTCTTCGAAGGTAACCCTGTGGATGAAGGCACAACACGAAGGGGCACTGACACCCCTGTGCATCGTCCCCCAAAACCGCAGGTTCCACATACAACTCGACAGGTGGCCTGTCATCGCGTGAACAACTCGAGAGGCAAGCGGAGTTCCATTACTCCACACAAGACGAGGTCTGACTCTCCTGTCCCAACTCTGCAGGGACCCTGCTATCTGAGTCAGAAATGGAGAGGAACCCTGACGTTACTGCCTCAATCCGAGATTAGGTCCTCTTCAATTGCACCAGTCCCTGTGATGTCCCGAGAAGCCCCTCTCAACTCCACAGTATCCCTGACTTCTCAGAGGAACCCCGCTAAGCTCCCTGAGGTCATGGGCACAAGTCGAGGGAACCCAGGGTTTCCTGCCACACCCCGAGAAAGACCTCGAGAGTTCTTCTTCGAAGCGTCTTGAGGCTTGATTCCCCTACCATGACTCGAGAGCAATGAGGCGCTCCCCCACGCCACGTCCATGGAGACCTGACTTCCGTGGCACCACAGGAGTCTCCCTGAGCTCCCCGTCCTATCTCGTGAGAAACCCCAACCAGGCACTGCACCTTGAGAAAACCCACGAGACGCCCCCGTCATCGCGAGATGAGGGCCTTCTTTTCCTGCATGGCCTAGAGAGCAATCCCGAGTCCTCTCTCCAAACTCCACAGGAGGCTTAACTCCATTTAGGCCACTCTTGGGCTCCAAGGGATACCCGTCGCGACTCGAGAGGAGAGCGGAGTCCATTCATTCCCTTCGAGACGAGGCCTGACTCCCCGGGTGAGTCTGGAATGCAACCCCGAGATCCCTGTCGCCCCTGGAGAGAAAAACTCGGTCCTGGACACAAACCTAGATGAGCTCTATTTTGCCCTGCAGTGACTCGAGAGCAATCTCCAGCTCTCACTTGCAACTCGAATGGAAGATTGGACTTCCCTGGGCCAACACAAGAGGAAACCTGTATTCCCCATCGTAACTCAAGAATCCTGCCGCAACTCGAGAAAAAACACGTGGGTCCCCCGTCAGCGCTAGATGAGGCCCTTGCCCACTACAGCATCTCAAGAGAAGTCCCAGGTTCCGTCTTGAAGTGCGAAACGGTACTTGGCACCCTTGATGCAACCAGAAAAGTTACCCGACTTTCACTCAAGGAGAGCACCGAGGTTCCCGGCACTACTTCATCTGAGCCCTTTCTCTCCTCCTGATCCCGAAAGGAGGGTCGATTCCCCTGCTTTGTTTGGAAAGGGTTCCCGGACTTTCCTGCGCGCCTCAGGATGAGGCCGGTCTCACGAGAAAATTCGAGACGTAGCCTAGTGGGTGGTGCAACATGCTGAAAGACCCCAATTTCCCGGTCCGCACTTGAGGAGAACACGATACCCGGACACCTCTTCGAAGGCAACCTTGTGGATGAAGGCACAACAGGAAGGAGCACTGACGCCCCCGTGCATCTCCGAAAAACCCGCAGATTCCACACACATCACGAAAAGTGGTGTTATCCTTGAACAACTTGAGATGTAAGCGGAGTTCCATTCCTCCGCAGAACACGAGACCTGACACTCCTGAGCAAACTCAACAGGGACCCTGCAATCTGAGTCAGATCCGGCCTCCAGGAAGTCAGGAGCAGAACCCTGAGGTTCCTGCCTCAACTCGAGATGAGGCCCACTTCCATTGCACCAAACCCAAAGGAGTCCCAAGAGGCCTCTCCCAAATCCACAGTATCCCTGACTTCTCAGAGGCACCCTGAGACGCTCCCTGAGGTCACCGGCACAAGTCCAGGGAACCCAGGGTTTCCTGCCGCAACCCTAGAAAGACATCGAGAGTTCTTTTTCAACCCGTCATGAGGCCCGATTCCCCTACCCTGACTTGAGAGCAATGACGCGCTCCCCCTTGCCCCGCCCATGGAGACCTGACTTCCCTGTTGCCACACGAGAGGCTACCTGAACTCCCCGTCGTACCTCGTGAGAAACCCCACACTGGTGCCGCAGCTCGAGAAAACCCACGAGACACCCCCGTCATCTCGAGATGTGGGCCTTCTTTTCCTGCATGGCCTGGAGAGCAATCCCGAGTCCTCTCTCCAAACTGAAGAGGAGGGTTGACTCCCTTTAGACCACTCAGTGGGCTCCAAGAGATACGCGTCGCAACTCGAGAGGATAGCCAAGTCCTTTGCTTCCCCTCGAGACGAGGCCTAACTCCCCGGGTGAGTCTGTAATGCAAACCCGAGATCCCTGTCGCCCTTGGAGAGGATCACTGGGTCCTGAACACAAGGCTAGATGAGGTCGCTTTTGCCCTGCAGTAACTCGAGAGCACTCCCCAGCTTTCCCTCGCAACCCGAATGGAAGATTGGACCTCCCTGGGCCAACACAAGAGGAAGCCTGTATTCCCCATTGTAATTCGAGAATCCCGCGGCAACTGGAGAAAAACAACGTGGCTCCTCCGTCATCGAAATATGAGGCCCCTGTCAGCTATAGCGTCTCCAGGGAAGTCCCATGTTCCGTCTTGAAGTGTGAAACGGTACTTGGCACCCTTGATGCGACCCCCAAATTTCCCTGACACCCCGGTCTCACTCGAGGAGAACATGGAGGTTCCCAGCACCGCTTCAGCTGAGCCTCTTCTCCCCTCCTGATGGCGACAGGAGGGTCGATTCCCCTGCTTTGTCTGGAAGGGGTTCCCAGACTTCCCGGCGAACCTCAGGATGAGGCCAGTCTCACGAGGGAAGTCGAGACGTAGCCTCGTGGGTTGTGCCACATGCCGAAAGACCCCGATTTCCTGGTCCGCTATTGATAAGATCCCGATGCCCGGTCACCTCTTCGAAGGTAACCCTGTGGATGAAGGCACAACACGAAGGGGCACTGACACCCCTGTGCATCGTCCCCCAAAACCGCAGGTTCCACATACAACTCGACAGGTGGCCTGTCATCCCGTGAACAACTCGAGAGGCAAGCGGAGTTCCATTACTCCACACAAGACGAGGTCTGACTCTCCTGTCCCAACTCTGCAGGGACCCTGCTATCCGAGTCAGAAATGGAGAGGAACCCTGACGTTACTGCCTCAATCCGAGATTAGGTCCTCTTCAATTGCACCAGTCCCTGTGATGTCCCGAGAAGCCCCTCTCAACTCCACAGTATCCCTGACTTCTCAGAGGAACCCCGCTAAGCTCCCTGAGGTCATGGGCACAAGTCGAGGGAACCCAGGGTTTCCTGCCACACCCCGAGAAAGACCTCGAGAGTTCTTCTTCGAAGCGTCTTGAGGCTTGATTCCCCTACCATGACTCGAGAGCAATGAGGCGCTCCCCCACGCCACGTCCATGGAGACCTGACTTCCGTGGCACCACAGGAGTCTCCCTGAGCTCCCCGTCCTATCTCGTGAGAAACCCCAACCAGGCACTGCACCTTGAGAAAACCCACGAGACGCCCCCGTCATCGCGAGATGAGGGCCTTCTTTTCCTGCATGGCCTAGAGAGCAATCCCGAGTCCTCTCTCCAAACTCCACAGGAGGCTTAACTCCATTTAGGCCACTCTTGGGCTCCAAGGGATACCCGTCGCGACTCGAGAGGAGAGCGGAGTCCATTCATTCCCTTCGAGACGAGGCCTGACTCCCCGGGTGAGTCTGGAATGCAACCCCGAGATCCCTGTCGCCCCTGGAGAGAAAAACTCGGTCCTGGACACAAACCTAGATGAGCTCTATTTTGCCCTGCAGTGACTCGAGAGCAATCTCCAGCTCTCACTTGCAACTCGAATGGAAGATTGGACTTCCCTGGGCCAACACAAGAGGAAACCTGTATTCCCCATCGTAACTCAAGAATCCTGCCGCAACTCGAGAAAAAACACGTGGGTCCCCCGTCAGCGCTAGATGAGGCCCTTGCCCACTACAGCATCTCAAGAGAAGTCCCAGGTTCCGTCTTGAAGTGCGAAACGGTACTTGGCACCCTTGATGCAACCAGAAAAGTTACCCGACTTTCACTCAAGGAGAGCACCGAGGTTCCCGGCACTACTTCATCTGAGCCCTTTCTCTCCTCCTGATCCCGAAAGTAGGGTCGATTCCCCTGCTTTGTTTGGAAAGGGTTCTCGGACTTTCCTGCGCGCCTCAGGATGAGGCCGGTCTCACGAGAAAATTCGAGACGTAGCCTAGTGGGTGGTGCAACATGCTGAAAGACCCCAATTTCCCGGTCCGCACTTGAGGAGAACACGATACCCGGACACCTCTTCGAAGGCAACCTTGTGGATGAAGGCACAACAGGAAGGAGCACTGACGCCCCCGTGCATCTCCGAAAAACCCGCAGATTCCACACACATCACGAAAAGTGGTGTTATCCTTGAACAACTTGAGATGTAAGCGGAGTTCCATTCCTCCGCAGAACACGAGACCTGACACTCCTGAGCAAACTCAACAGGGACCCTGCAATCTGAGTCAGATCCGGCCTCCAGGAAGTCAGGAGCAGAACCCTGAGGTTCCTGCCTCAACTCGAGATGAGGCCCACTTCCATTGCACCAAACCCAAAGGAGTCCCAAGAGGCCTCTCCCAAATCCACAGTATCCCTGACTTCTCAGAGGCACCCTGAGACGCTCCCTGAGGTCACCGGCACAAGTCCAGGGAACCCAGGGTTTCCTGCCGCAACCCTAGAAAGACATCGAGAGTTCTTTTTCAACCCGTCATGAGGCCCGATTCCCCTACCCTGACTTGAGAGCAATGACGCGCTCCCCCTTGCCCCGCCCATGGAGACCTGACTTCCCTGTTGCCACACGAGAGGCTACCTGAACTCCCCGTCGTACCTCGTGAGAAACCCCACACTGGTGCCGCAGCTCGAGAAAACCCACGAGACACCCCCGTCATCTCGAGATGTGGGCCTTCTTTTCCTGCATGGCCTGGAGAGCAATCCCGAGTCCTCTCTCCAAACTGAAGAGGAGGGTTGACTCCCTTTAGACCACTCAGTGGGCTCCAAGAGATACGCGTCGCAACTCGAGAGGATAGCCAAGTCCTTTGCTTCCCCTCGAGACGAGGCCTAACTCCCCGGGTGAGTCTGTAATGCAAACCCGAGATCACTGTCGCCCTTGGAGAGGATCACTGGGTCCTGAACACAAGGCTAGATGAGGTCGCTTTTGCCCTGCAGTAACTCGAGAGCACTCCCCAGCTTTCCCTCGCAACCCGAATGGAAGATTGGACCTCCCTGGGCCAACACAAGAGGAAGCCTGAATTCCCAGTAGTAATTCAAGAATTCCGCCTCAACTTGAGAAAAACCACGTGGTTCCCCCGTCATTGCAAGATGAGGCCCTTGCCCGCTCCAGCGTCTCAAGAGTAGTCCCACGTTCTGTCTTCAAGTGCGAAATGATATTTGGCACCCTTAATGCTACCCCAAAAGTTCCCCGACATACGGGTCGCACTAGAGGGGAACACCGAGGTTCCTGGCACCACTTCATCTGAGCCCCTTCTCCCCTCCTGATCACGAAAGGAGGGTCAATTCCCCTGCTTTGTCTGCAAGGGGTTCCCGACCTTCTCCACGCACCTCAGATGAGGCTGTCTCACGAGGAAATTCGAGACATAGCCTCGATGGTGGTGCCACATGCCGAAAGACCGCGATTTCCCGATCCGCTCTTGATAAGAACGCGATGCCCAGACACCTATTCGAAGATAGTGTGGATGAAGGCACAACACGAAGGGGCACTGACACCCCCGTGCATCGTCTGGAAAAGACCGCAGGTTACTCATACAGCTCAACAAGTGCCTGTCACCCAGTGAACAACTCGAGAGGCAAGCGGAGGTCCATTCCTGCACACAAGACAAGGCCTGACTCACCTCTCCCAACTATGCAGGGGGCTGCGATCGGAATCAGAAATGGAGAGGAACCCTGAGGTTCCTGCCTCCCCTCGAGATGAGGCCCCCTTCCATTTCACCAAACCCAGTGGAGTCCCGAGAGGTCTTTCCCAACTCCACAGTATCCCTGACTTCTCAGAGGCACCCGGAGAATCTCCCTGAGGTCACCGGCACAAGTCGAGGGAACCCAGGTATTCTTGCCAAGACCCGAGAGAGATCTTGAGAGTCCTTCAACGCGTCTAGAGGCCTGATTCCCCTACCATGACTCGAGAGCAATGACGCACTCCCCCTCGCCACACGCATCGAGACCTAACTTCCCTGGCGCCACACAAGAGGCTCCCTGAGCTCCCCGTCGTACCTCCTGAGAAACCAACACAGGCGCTGCAGCTCGGTAAAACCACCGAGACCCCCCCCGTCATCGTGAGATGAGGGCCTTCTTTTCCTGCATGTCCTGGAGTGCAATCCCGAGTCCTCTTTCCAAACTCCAGAGGAGGCTTGACTCCCTTTAGTCCACTCAGTGGGCTCCAAGAAATACCCGTCGCGACTCGAGAAGAGAGAGAAGTCCTTTGTTTCCCCTCGAGAGGACGCCTGACTCCTGGGTGAGTCTAGAATGCAACCCCAAGATCCCAGTCATCCCTTGAGAGGAACATTAGGTCCTAGACACAAGCCTGGATGAGGTTTCTTTTGCCCTGCAGTGACTCGAGCACAACCCCCAGCTCTCCCTCGCAACTCGAATGGAAGATTGGGCTTCCCTGGGCCAACACAAGAGGAAGCCAGAAATCCCCTTCGTAACTCGAGAATCCCGCCGCAACTCGAGAAAAACCACGTGTTTCCAACGTCATCCCAAGATGAGGCCCTTGCTGCTATGGCGTCTCAAGAAAAGAACCACGTTCCGTCTTGAAGTGCGAAACGGTACTTTGCACCCTTGATGCGACACCAAATGTTCCCGGACACGCCGGTCTCACTCGACAGGAACACCGAGGTTCCCGCACCACTTCATCTGAGCACCTTCTCCCCTCCTGTTCGAGACAGGAGGGTCTATTCCCCTGCTTTGTTTGGAAGGGGTTTCCCACATTCCCGGCGCATCTAAGGATGAGGCCGGTCTCACGAGTAAATTCGAGACATAGCGTCGTGGGTGGTGTCACATGCCGAAATACCCTGATTTCCCGGCCCACTCTTGAGAAGAACCCGATGCCCGGACACCTCTTTGAAGGCAACCCTGTGGACGAAGGCACAAAACGAAGGGTCACTGACACTCCCGTGCATCATTCGGTAAAAGCCGCAGGTTCCACACACAGCTCGACAAGAGGCCTGTCATCCCATGAACAACTCGAGAGGCAAGCAGAGTTCCATTCCTCCACTCAAGACGAGGCCTGACTCTCCGGTCCCAACTCTGAAGGGACCCTGCGATCGGAGTCCGAAATGGAGAGGAACCCTGAGGTTCCTGACTCCACTCGAGATGAGGCCCTCTTCCATTACACCAAAAACAGTGGAGGCCCGAGAGGCCCCTCCCAAATCCACAGTATCGCGACTTCTCAGAGGCACCCTTAGAAGCTCCCTGAGGTCACCGGCACAAGTCGAGGGAACACAGGGTTTCCTGACGCAACCCGAGAAAGACCTCGAAAATCCTCCTTCAACGCATCTTGAATCCCGATTCCCCTACCATGACTCGAGAGCAATGACGCATTCCCCCTCGCCACTCGCATGGAGACTTGACTTCCCTGGCGCCACACGAGAGGCTCCCTGAGCTCCCCGTCATACCTCGTGAGAAATCCCACACTGGCTCCCCAGCTCGAGAAAACCCACGAGATGCCTCCGTGATCGCGAGATGAAGGCCTTCTTTTCCTGCATGGCCTGGAGAGCAATCTCGAGGCCTCTCTTCAAACTCCACAGGAGGCCTGACTCCCTTTAGGCCACTCTGTGGGCTCCAAGAGATACCCGTTGGGACTCGAGAGGAGAGCGGAATTCTTTGCTTCCCCTATATACCAGGCCTGACTCCTCAGGTGAGTCTGGAATGCAACCCCGAGATCCCTGTCGCCCCTGGAGAGGAACATTAGGTCCTAGACACAAGCATAGATGAGGTCTCATTTGCCCTGAAGTGACTCGAGAGCAATCCCCTGCTCTCCCTCGCACCTCGAATGGAAGAATGGACTTCCCTGGGACAACACAAGAGGAAACCTGAATTCCCCGTCGTAATTCGAAAATCCCGCTGCAACTCGAGGAAAACCACGTGGTTCCCCCGTCATCGCAAGATGAGGCCCTTGCCAGCTACAGCGTCTCAGTAGAAGCCCTACATTCCATCTTGAAGTTTAAAACGATAATTGGCAACCTTGATGTTAGCACAAAAGTTCCCCGACACCCTGGTCTCACTCGAGGGGAACACCAAGGTTCGGTGCACCGCTTGTTCTGAGCCCCTTATCCCCTCCTGATCGCGACGGGAGGGTCGATTACCCTGCTTTGTCTGGAAGGGGTTCCGGACCTTCCCGGCGCACCTCAGGATGAGGCCGGTCTCACGAGGAAATTCGAGACGTAGCCTTGTGGTTGGTGCCACACGCCGAAAGACCCCGATTTCCCTGTCTGCTCTTGATAAGAACCCAATGCTAGGACACCTCTTCGAAGGCAATCCTGTGGACGAAGGCACAAAACGAAGGGGTCTGACACCCTCCTGCATCGTTGGAAAAGCCCGCAAGTTCCACATACAGATCGACAAGTGGCCTGTCACCCCGTGAACAACTCGAGAGGCAAGAGGAGTTAAATTCCTCCACACAAGACGAGGCCTGACTCTCCTGTCCCAACTCTGCATGGACACTGAGATCCGATTCAGAAATGGAGAGGAACCATGAGGTTCCTGCCTCAACTCGAGATAAGGCCCTCTTCTACTGCACCAAACCCAGTGGAGTTCGGAGCGGCCCCTCCCAACTGCACAGTATCCCTGACTTCTCAGAGGCACCCTGAAAAGCTCCCTGAGGTCACGGGCATAAGTCGACGGAACCCAGGGTTTCCTGCCGTAACCTGAGAAAAACCTCGCGAGTCCTTCTTCACGCGTCTTGAGGCCCGATTCCCCTACCATGACTGGAGAAAAATGACGCGCTCCCCCTCGCCACGCGCATGAAGATCTGACTTCCCCGGCACCACATGAGAGGCTCCCTGAGCTCCCCATCGTACCTCGTGAGAAACCCCACACTGGCGCCGCAGCTCGAGAAAACCCACGAGACGCCCCTGTCATGGTGAAATGAGGGCCTTTCCTGCATGACCTGAAGAGCAATCCCGAATCCTCTCTCCAAACTCCAAAGGAGGCTTGACTCCCTTTAGGTCACTCAGTGGGCTCCAAGAGATACCCGTCGATACTCAGGAGGAGAGCGGTGTCCTTTGCTTCCCCTCGAGATGAGGCCTGACTACGAGGGTGAGTCTGGAATGCAACCCTGGATCCCTGTCGCCCCTGGAGAGGAACCTTAGGTCCTGGACAAAAGCCTAGATGAGGTCTCTTTGGCCCTGCAGTGACTCAAGCGCAACCCCTAGCTTTCCCTTGCAACTCGAATGGAAGATTGGCCTTTCTGAGCCAACACAAGAGGAAGCCTGAATTTCCAGTTGTAATTTGAGAAACCCGCCGCAACTCGAGAAAAATCACGAGGTTCCCCGTATTGCAAGATGAGGCCCTTGCCCCCTACAGCGTCTCAAGAGAAGTCTCACATTCCGTCTTGAAGTGCAAAACAGTACTTGGCACCCTTGATGCGACCCCAAAAGTTCCCCTATATACCGATCTCACTAGAGGGGACACTGAAGTTTCCGGCACCACTTCATCTGAGGCCTTTCTCCTCTCCTAATCGTGATAGGAGGGTCGATTCCACTGCTTTGTCTCGAAGGGATTCCCGACCTTCCCGGCACACCTCAGGATGAGGCTGGTCTCATGAGGAAATTCGAGAGGTAGCCTCGAGGGCCATACTACATGCCGAAAGACCCCGATTCCATGGTCCACTTTTGATCAAAACCAGACTCCTGGACACCTCTTCGAAGGCAAGCCTGTGGATGAAGGCACAACACGTAGGGGCACTGACACCCCGTGCATCTTCCGGAAAAACCCGCAGGTTCCTCACACAGCTCCACAAGTGGTCTGTCACCTCGTGAACAACTCGAGAAGCAAGCGGAGTTCCATTCCTCCACACAAGACGATGCCTGACTCTCCTGTCACAACTCTAGGGACCTTGCGCACCGAGTCAGAAATGGAGAGGAAGCCTGAGGTTCCTGCCTCCACTCAAGATGAGGCCCTTTTCCATTGCCACAAAACCAGTGGAGTCCCGAGAGGCCCGTCCCAAATCCACAGTATGCCTGACTTCTCAGAGGCACCCCGAGAAGCTCCCTGAGGTCACCGGCACAAGTCAAGGGAACCCAGGGTTTCCTGCCGCAACCCGAGAAAGACCTTGAGAGTCCTGCTTTAACGTGTCTTGAGGCCCGATTCCCGTATCATATCTCGAGAGCAATGACGCGCTCCCCCTTGCCATGCGCATGGAGACCTGAATTCCCTGGTGCCACACGAAAGGCTCCCTGAGCTTCCCGTTGCACCTCGTCAGAAACCGCACACTGGCACCGCAGCTCGAGAAAACCAACAAGACGCCCCTGTCATCGCGAGATGAGGGTCTTCTTTTCCTGCATGGCCTGGAGAGCAATCCTGAGTCCTCTCTCCAAACTCCACGGGGGGCTTGACTCCCTTTAGGCCACTCAGTGGGCTCCAAGAGACACCTGTGGTGACTCAAGAGGAGAGAGGGGTCCTTTGCTTCCCCTCGAGTCGAGCTCTGACTCCCAGGATGCGTCTGGAATGCAACCCCGAGATCGCTGTCGGCCCTGGAGAGGAATATTAGGTCCTGGACACAAGCCTAGATGAGGTCTCTTTTGCCCTGCAGTGACTCAAGAGCAAACCCCAGCTCTCCCTCGAAACTCGAATGGAAGATTGGACTTCCCTGGGCCAACACAAGAGGAAGCCTGAATTCCCCGTCGTAACTCGAGAATCCCGCCGCACCTTGAGAAAAACCACGTGATTCCCCCGTCATCCCAAGATGAGGCCCTTGCCCTCTACAGCGTGTCAAGAGAAGGCCCAAGTCCGTATTGAAGTGCAAAACGGTACTTGGCACCCTTGAAGTGACCCCAAAAGTTTCCCGACACACCGGTCCCACTCGAGGGGAACACCGAGGTTCCCGGCACGACTTCAACTGAGCCCTTTCACTCCTCCTGATCGTGACAAGATGGTCGATTCCCCTGCTTTGTCTGGAAGGGGTTCCCGATCTTCATGGCGCACCTCAGGATGACACCAGTCTAATGAAGAAATTCGAGACGTAGCCTCATGGATGGTGCCACGTTCTGAAAGACCCCGATTTCCTGCTCTGCTATTGATAAGAACCCGATGTCCGGACACCTCTTTGAAGGCAACCCTGTGGATGAAGGCACAACACGAAGGGGCACTGACCCCCTCATGCATCTTACGGAAAAAACCAAAGGTTCCACTCACAGCTCGACAAATGGTCTGTTATCCTGTGAACAACTCGAGAGGCAAGTGGAGTTCCATTCCTCCACACAAGACGAGGCCTGACTCTCCTGTCCCAACTCTTCAGGGACCCTGTGGTCGGAGTTTGAAATGGAGAGGAACCCTTAGGTTCCTGCCTCAACTCGAGATGAGAACCTTTGCCATTGCACCAAACCCAGTGGAGTTCCGAGAGCGCCTCCCAAGTCCACAGTATGCCTGACTTCTCAGAGGCACCCTGAGAAGCTCCCTGAGGTCACCGGTACAAGTCGAGGGATCCCAGGGTTTCCTGCCGCAACCTGAGAAAGACCTCGAGACTCCTTCTTCAACGCGTCTTGAGTCCCGATTTCCCTACCATGACTCGAGAGCATTTATGCGCTCCTCCTCATCACACGCATAGACACCTGACTTTCCTGGCGCCACACGAGAGGCTCCCCGAGCTCCCCGTCGTACCTCGTGAGAAAACTCATACTTGCGCTCCAACTCGAGAAAACCCACAAGACGCCCCCGTCATTGCGAGCTGAGGGCCTTCTTTCCTGTATGCCCTGGAGAGCAATCCCGAGTCCTCTCTCCAAATCCACAGGAGGCTTGACTCCCTGGAGGCCACTCAGTGGGCTCCAAGAGATACCTATCGCGACCCAGGAGGATATCAGAATCCTTTGCTTCCCCTCGAGCCGAGGCCTGACTCACTGGGTGAGTCTGGAATGCGTCCCCGTGATCCCTATCGCCCCTGGAGAGGAACATTAGGTCCTGGACACAAGCATAGATGAGGTCTATTTTGACCTGCCGTGAATTGAGAGCAATTCCCACCCAGCTCTCCCTGGCAACTCGAATGGAAGAATGGACTTCCCTGGGCCAACAGAAGAGGAAACCTGAATTCCCCGTCGTAAGTCAACAATCCCATCGCAACTCGAAAAAAACCACGTGGTTTCCCCTTCATCACAAGATGAGGCCCTTGCCCGCCACAGCGTCTCAAGAGAAGTCCCACGTTTCATCTTGAAGTTTGAAACAGTATTTGGCAAGCTTCGTGAGACCCCAAAAGTTCCCTGACATACCGGTCTCACTCAAGGGGAACACCGAGGTTTCCGGCACCACTTCATCTGAGCCCCTTCTCCCCTCCTGATCGCGACAGTAGGGTCGATTAACCTGCTTTGTCTGGAAGGCTTTCCCGACCTTCCAGGGGCACCTCAGCATGAGGCCCGTCTCACGAGGAAATTCGAGACGTAGCCTCGTGTGTGGTGCCGCATTCCAAAAGACCCCAATTTCCTGGTCTGCTCTTAATAAGAACCCGATGCCCGCACACCACTTCGAAGGCAACCCTGTGGATGAAAGCACATCACGAAGGGGCACTGACACCCCCGTGCATTGTCTGGAAAAAACCGCAGGTTCCACACACAGCTCGACAAGTGGCCTGTCACTCCTTGAACAACTCGAGAGGCAAGCGGAGTTCCATTCCTCCACACAAGACGAGGCCTGACTCTCCTGTCCCAACTCTGCAGGGACCCTGCAATCTGAGTCAGAAATGGAGAGGAACCCTGAGGTTCCTTCCTGATCTCGAGATTAGGCCCTCTTCCATTGCAGCAAACCCAGTGGAGTCCCGAGAGGCCTCTCCCAGCTCCATAGTATCCCTGACTTCTCAGAGGCACCCTGAGAAGCTACCTGAGGTCACAGGCACAAGTCGAGGGAACCCAGGGTTTCCTGCCGCAACCCGAGAAAGACCTCGAGCGTCCTTTTTCATTGCGTTGAGCCCTGATTCCACTACCATGACTCGAGAGCAATGACGTGCGCCCCCTCGCCACTCGTATGGAGACTTGACTTCCCTGACACCACACGAGAGGCTCCCTGATCTCCCGGTCGTACCTTGTGAGAAACCCCACACTGGCACCGCAGCTCCAGAAAAACCACGAGACTCCCCCGACATCGCGAGATGAGGGCCTTCTTTTCCTGCATGGCCTGGAGAGTAATCCCGCGTGCTCTCTCCAAACTCCACAAGAGAGGTGCCAAGATTGCTGAGGAGTAGGACGGGGAGAACTCTTTCCCCCCCAAACAATTTCATCAAAAGAGCATTTAAACGTCGAGTAAATTCCACAATACAACTTATGAATGCTGCCAGAGGACATCAGGCACCCAGAAAAGAACCCAACTCTTGGAAAGTAGGTAGGAAAAAGTATAAAAGACAAAAAAAGAGACAAAAGAGGGAGGGAGGGATTTCCGTCCCGGGAAGATAGTCTTAAAAAGAGAAAAGTTTCCAAACACCAGGAAAGCTTTTCACTGCCAAATCTTTGCCAAGCTTTGGAAGCACAAAGGGCAACATAAGGGGGATAAAAATAAATAAACAATTAAAACTCGCAGATGGCAAGCCCTACGGTAACTCCCCCAGCCGCAAAGCAGTGCAGACGCCTGCTCACACCATTAGCAAGCAGGGGCTGGGCAGGGAGGCGCGGCGCGGGCTGCATCGCTTAGAGTAAGAATCTGGCCTGAATACCCTGAGCACTATCTAAACGAAATAACTTGGGCTAGCAAACCAGACTCTGGGATATCTACCACGCAAAAAGCCAGCCCTAACCTAAGACACCGCCAGGCACGCACACGGAACAAAGGACTGAACAGAGATAGCCGGCTGCAGACCTTCCCCCTCCGGTGACAGGCAGCCAGAGCCAGAAGGGGGCAATCGCAGCCCCAGAGAGACATTATCTATAAAACTGTAAGCAGCCTTCTTTGCTAACTAAAACTTCTTGGGGATCTGGACGGTCAACATCTGCCTGAGAAGGTGCGCCTGTTTTACACCCAGATAACCGAGTGGCGGGGAGGCGATAAGTCACAACCTTGGCGCTCGCCAAACACCTCATCACCTGAGCTGCTCGGACCTGGGAAGAGCACAAAACGCAGGCCCAACCGAGTCTGTGCCTCTGAGGACTACCCGAGTGCCTGAACCTGAGCGGCTTGGACCTGGGAGGTGCATGAAGCCCAGGGCCAGCCTCGGATTGTTCCCGGTGGAACAACCTAGAGCCCGAGCAGTGTGGGCAGGGAGGCTACACGTGCCGTGAGCGGGGGCAGACCCAGTGTGGCTGAGGCACTGCGAGCGCACGCCAGTGTTATATGTTTGCAGCATCACTCCCTCCCTCCCTCCCCACAGCGCAACTGAACAAGTGAGCCTAAAAAAAAAAGTGTCCTCCACCGTCCCCTTTGTGTCAGGACGTAAACCAGACACTGAAGAGACCAGCAAACAAAAGAAGCTATAACAGAGGGAAACGCCTTGGAAGCTACAGGCAATAGATTAAAACCCTGTGGTTACTAGGACTACATAGGAAGGCGCCTATAGATCTTGAGAAATATAAGTCGGACCAAGGAACTAGCCAAAAATGAACCGAACCCATGATACTCACAACAAAACCAGAGAAAGTCCTAGATATATTTTTATGATCATTCTTACTTTTTTTTAATTTTTTTAATTTTAAGTTCTCTATTGTTCATTTAATTTTCACTTTTATAACCTATTACTTTGCCAAAAAAAGACCCTATTTTTTTCTTCTTCAGCAAACTTCATATATATATATTTATATATATATATATATAATAATTTTTTGACCTTGTTTTTTTGTTTTGTTTTTTTTCTTCTTTTCTTTAACATTGTATTTTTGAAATTCCAAACTGTACTCTAGATTTTTAATTTATGCTTTTTGATATTTGATATCAATTTTGTACCTGTAGTTTCTTTATAATTTTTGCGACATTGCTTGTTTTTGTTTGTTTGTTTTCTCTTTAGTTTTCTTCTTCCTTTTTTTTAACATTGTATTTTTGAAATTCCAAACTCTACTCTAGATTTTTAATTTTTGCTTTTTGGTATTAGTTATCAATTTTGTACCTGTATTTTCTTGATAATTTTTGCGACCTTGTTTGTTTTTCTTTGTTCGTTTTTTCTCTCTTTCTTTTCCTTCTTCTTTTCTTTAACATCGTATTTTTGAAATTCCAAACTCTACTCTAGATTTTTAATTTTTGCTTTTATGTATTTGTTACCAATTTTGTACCTTTAAGAACCCAATCTTCAGTACCCATTTTTCACTAGGGAGCGAGATTACTGGCTTGACTGCTCTCTCTCCCTTTGGACTCTCCTTTTTCTCCACCAGGTCGCCTGTGTCTCCTCCCTAACCCCTCTCTACTCTACCCAACTCTGTGAATTTCTGTGTATTCCAGACGGTGGAGAACACTTAGGGAACTGATTACTGGCTGGATCTGTCTCCCTCCTTTTCATTCCCCCCTTTTATCCTTCTGGCCACCTCTGTCTCCTTCCTCCTTCTTCTCATCTCTGTATAACTCTGTGAACATCTCTGAGCGGTCCAGTTGTGGAGTGCACATAAGGAAGTGACTACTGGCCAGCCCACTCTCTCCACTATTGATTCCACCTGATCTCATTTGGGTCACCTCTAACTCCCTCCTCCCTCTTCTCTTCTCCATGTAATGCTGTGAACCTTTCTGAGTGACCCTCACAGTAGAGAAACTTTTCTTCTTTAACGTAGATGTTTTATCAATGGTGCTGTATAGAAGGAGAAGTTTTGAAACTACTGTAAAAGTAAGACAGATAACTGGAAGCAGGAGGCTTAAGTCCAAACCCTGACTCCAGGGAACTCCTGACTCCAAGGAACATTAATTGACAGGAGCTCATCAAATGCCTCCATACCGACACTGAAATCAAGCACCACACAAGGGCCAACAAGTTCCAGGGCAAGACATACCAAGCCAATTCTCCAGCAACAAAGGAACGCAGCCCTGAGCTTCAAGATACAGGCTGCCCAAAGTCACCCCAAAACCACAAACATCTCATAACTCATTACTGGACACTTCATTGCACTCCAGAGAGAAGAAATACAGCTCCACCCACCAGAACACGGACACAAGCTTCCCTAACCAGGAAACCTTGACAAGACACCTGTACAAACCCACACACAGCGAGGAAATGCCACAGTAAAGAACTCCACAAACTGCCAGAATACAGAAAGGACACCCCAAACTCAGCAATTTAAACAAGATGAGACAGAGGAATACCCAGCAGATAAAGGAACAGGATAAATGCCCACCAAACCAAACAAAAGAGGAAGAGATAGGGAATCTACCTGATAAAGAATTCCGAGTAAGGATAGTGAAATGGATCTAAAATCTTGAAATTAAAATGGAATCACAGATAAATAGCCTGGAGACAAGGATTGAGAAGATGCAAGAAAGGTTTAACAAGGACCTAGAAGAAATAAAAAAAGAGTCAATATATAATGAATAATGCAATAAATGAAATTAAAAACACTCTGGAGGCAACAAATAGTAGAATAACAGAGGCAGAAGATAGGATCAGTGAATTCGAAGATAGAATGGTAGAAATAAATGAATCAGAGAGGATACATGAAAAACGAATTAAAAGAAATGAGCACAATCTCAGAGACCTCCAGGACAATATTAAACGCTACAACATTCGAATCATAGGGGTCCCAGAAGAAGAAGACAAAAAGAAAGACCGTGAGAAAATACTTGAGGAGATAATAGTTGAAAACTTCCCTAAAATGGGGAAGGAAATACTCACTCAAGTCCAAGAAACCCAGAGAGTCCCAAACAGGATAAAGCCAAGGCGAAACCCCCCAAGACACATATTAATCACATTAACAAAAACCAAACACAAAGAACAAATATGAAAAGCAGCAAGGGAAAAACAACAAATAACACACAAGGGAATTGCCATAAGGATAACAGCTGATCTTTCAATAGAAACTCTTCAAGCAAGGAGGGAATGGCAAGACATACTTAAAATGATGAAAGAAAATAACCTACAGCCCAGATTATTGTACCCAGCAAGGATCTCATTCAAGTATGAATGAGAAATCAAAAGCTTTTCAGACAAGCAAAAGCTGAGAGAATTCTGCACCACCAAACCAGCTCTCCAACAAATACTAAACAGGAAACACAAAAACGGTGTATAAATTCAAACCCCAAACAATAAAGTAAATGGCAATGGGATCATACTTATCAGTAATTACCTTAAACGTAAATGGGTTGAATGCTCCAACCAAAAGACAAAGACTGGCTGAATGGATACAAAAACAAGACCCCTACATATGTTGTCTACAAGAGACCCACCTCAAAACAGGGGATACATACAGACTGAAAGTGAAGGGCTGGAAAAAGATTTTCCATGCAAATAGGGACCAAAAGAAAGCAGGAGTAGCGATACTCATATCAGATAAAATAGACTTTAAAACAAAGGCTGTGAAAAGAGACAAAGATGGTCACTACATAATGATCAAAGGATCAATCCAAGAAGAAGATATAACAATTATAAATATATATGCACCCAACGTGGGAGCACCACAGTATGTAAGACAAATGCTAACAAGTATGAAAGGAGAAATTAACACTAACACAATAATAGTTGGAGATTTTAATACCCCACTCACACCTATGGATAGATCAACTAAACAGAAATTTAACAAGGAAACACAAACTTTAAATGATACAATAGACCAGTTAGACCTAATTGATATCTATAGGACATTTCATCCCAAAACAATGAATTTCAACTTTTTCTAAAGTGCACATGGAACCTTCTCCAGGATAGATCACATCCTGGGCCATAAAGCTAGCATTGGTAAATTCAAAAAAATAGAAATCATTCCAAGCATCTTTTCTGACCACAATGCAGTAAGATTAGATCTCAATTAGAGGAGAAAAACTATTAAAAATTCCAACATATGGAGGCTGAACAACACGCTGCTGACTAACCAACAAATCACAGAAGAAATCAAAAAAGAAATCAAAATTTGCATAGAAACGGATGAAAATGAAAACACAACAACCCAAAACTTGTGGGACACGGTAAAAGCAGTCCTAAGGGGAAAGTTCATAGCAATACAGGCACACCTCAAGAAACAAGAAAAAAGTCAAATAAATAAACTAACTCTACACCTAAAGCAACTAGAAAAGGAAGAAATGAAGAACCCCAGGGTTAGTAGAAGGAAAGAAATCTTAAAAATTAGAGCAGAAATAAATGCAAAAGAAACAAAAGAGACCATAGCAAAAATCAACAAAACCAAAAGCTGGTTCTTTGAAACGATAAATAAAATTGACAAACCATTAGCCAGACTCATCAAGAAACAAAGGGAGAAAAATCAAATCAATAAAATTAGAAATGAAAATGGAGAGATCACAACAGAAAACACAGAAATACAAAGGATCATAAGAGACTACTATCAACAATTATATGCCAATAAAATGGACAACGTGGAAGAAATGGACAAATTCTTAGAAAAGTACAACTTTCCAAAACTGGACCAGGGAAGAAATAGAAAATCTTAACAGACCCATCACAAGCACGGAAATGGAAACTGTAACCAAAAATCTTCCAGCCAACAAAAGCCCAGGTCCAGACGGCTTCACAGCTGAATTCTACGAAAAATTTAGAGAAGAGCTAACACCTATCCTGCTCAAACTCTTCCAGAAAATTGCAGAGGAAGGTAAACTTCCAAACTCATTCTATGAGGCCACCATCAGCCTAATACCAAAACCTGACAAAGATCCCACAAAAAAAGAAAACTACAGGCCAATATCACTGATGACATAGATGCAAATATCCTTAACAAAATTCTAGCAATCAGAATCCAACAACACATTAAAAAGATCATACACCATGACCAAGTGGGCTTTATCCCAGGGATGCAAGGATTCTTCAATATCCGCAAATCAATCAATGTAATACACCACCTTAACAAATTGAAAAATAAAAACCATATGATTTTCTCAATAGATGCAGAGAAAGCCTTTGACAAAATTCAACATCCATTTATGATTAAAAACTCTCCAGAAAGCAGGAATAGAAGGAACATACTTCAACATACTAAAAGCTATATATGAGAAACCCACAGCAAACATTATCCTCAATGGTGAAAAATTGAAAGCATTTCCTCTAAAGTCAGGAACTAGACAAGGGTGCCCACTTTCACCATTACTATTCAACATAGCTTTGGAAGTTTTGGCCACAGCAATCAGAGCAGAAAAAGAAACAAAAGGAATCCAAATTGGAAAAGAAGAAGTAAAACTCTCACTGTTTGCAGATGACATGATCCTCTACATAGAAATCCCTAAAGACTCCACCAGAAAATCACTAGAACTAGTCAATGACTATAGTAAAGTTGCAGGATATAAAATCAACACACATAAATCCCTTGAATTCCTATACACTAATAATGAGAAAACAGAAAGAGAAATTAAGGAAACAATTTCATTCACCATTGCAACGGAAAGAATAAAATACTTAGGAATATACCTACCTAAAGAAACTAAAGACCTATATATAGAAAACTATAAAACACTGGTGAAAGAAATCAAAGAGGACACTAATAGGTGGAGAAATATACCATGTTCATGGATTGGAAGAATCAATATAGTGAAAATGAGTATACTACCCAAGGCAATTTATAGATTCAATGCAATCCCTATCAAGCTACCAACAGTATTCTTCACAGAGCTAGAACAAATAATTTCACAATTTGTATGGAAATACAAAAAACCTCGAATAGCCAAAGCGATCTTGAGAAAGAAGAATGGAACTGGAGGAATCAACCTACCTGATTTCAGGCTCCGCTACAAAGCCACAGTTATCAAGACAGTATGGTACTGGCACAAAGACAGAAATATAGATTAGTGGAACGAAATAGAAAGCCCAGAGATAAATCCACACACATATGGACACCTTATCTTTGACAAAGGAGGCAAAAATATACAATGGATTAAAGACAATCTCTTTAACAAGTAGTGCTGGGAAATCTGGTCAACCACTTGTAAAAGAATGAAACTAGAACACTTTCTAACACAATACACAAAAATAAACTCAAAATGGATTAAAGATCTAAACGTAAGACCAGAAACTATAAAACTCCTAGAGGAGAACATAGGCAAAACACTCTCTGAAATACATCACAGCAGGATCCTCTATGACCCACCTCCCAGAATATTGGAAATAAAAACAAAAATAAACAAATGGGACCTAATTAACCTTAAAAGCTTCTGCACATCAAAGCAAACTATTAGCAAGGTGAAAAGACAGCCTTCGGAATGGGAGAAAATAATAGGAAATGAAGCAACTGACAAACAACTAATCTCAAAAATATACAAGCAACTCCTACAGCTCAACTCCAGAAAAATAGATGACCCAATCAAAAAATGGGCCAAAGAACTAAATAGACATTTCTCCAAAGAAGACATACAGATGGCTAACAAACACATGAAAAGATGCTCAAAATCACTCATTATCATAGAAATGCAAATCAAAACCACTATGAGGTACCATTTCACGCCAGTCAGAATGGCTGCAATCCAAAAGTCTACAAATAATAAATGCTGGAGAGGGTGTGGAGAAAAGGGAACCCTCTTACACTGTTGGTGGGAATGCAAACTAGTACAGCCACTATAGAGAACAGTGTGGAGATTCCTTAAACAACTGGAAATAGAACTGCCTTATGATCCAGCAATCCCACTGCTGGGCATACACACTGAGGAAACCAGAAGGGAAAGAGACACGTGTACCCCAGTGTTCATTGCAGCACTGTTTCTAATAGCCAGGACATGGAAGCAACCTAGATGTCCATCAGCAGATGAATGGATAAGAAAGCTGTGGTACATATACACAATGGAGTATTACTCCGCCATTAAAAAGAATAGAATGAATCAGTTCTAATGAGGTGGATGAAACTGGAGCCTATTATACAGAGTGAAGTAAGCCAGAAAGAAAAACACCAATACAGTATACTAACGCATATATATGGAACTTTGAAAGACGGTAACAATAACCCTGAGTACGAGACAGCAAAAGAGACACTGATGTATAGAAGAGTCTTATGGACTCTGTGGGAGAGGGAGAAGGTGGGAAGATTTGGGAGAATGGCATTGAAACATGTAAAATATCATGTATGAAAAGAGTTGCCAGTCCAGGTTTGATGCATGACACTGGATGCTTGGGGCTAGTGCACTGGGACGACCCAGAGGGATGCTATGGGGGGGGGGAGGAGGGAGGAGGGTTCAGGATGGGGAGCACATGTATACCTGAGGCAGATTCATTTTGATATTTGGAAAAACTAATACAATTATGTAAAGTTTAAAAATAAAATAAAATTAAAAAAAAAATCCACAGGAGGCTTGACTCCCTTTAGGCCACTCAGTGGTCTCCAAGAAATACCCGTCGGGACTCGAGAGCAGAGCAGAGTCCTTTCCTTCCTCTCGAGATGAGGTCTGACTCCTCGGGTGCGTCTAAAATGCAACCCCGAGATCTCTGTCGCCCCTGGAGAGGAACATTAGGTCCTGGACACAAGCTTAGATGAGGTCTCTTTTGCCCTGAAGTGACTCGAGAGCAATCCCTAGCTCTCTCTCGCAACTCCAATGGAAGATTGGACTTCCCTGGGCCAACACAAGAGGAAGCCTGAATTCCCCATCGTAACTCGAGAATCCCGCCGAAACTCGAGAAAAACCACATGGTTACCCTGTCATCGCAAGATGAGGCCCTTGCCCGCTACAGCGTCTAAAGAGAAGTCCCAGGTTTCTTCTTGAAGTGTTTTCACACTTCAAGTGTGAAAACTTGGCACCCTTGATGCGATTCCAAAAGTTCCCCGACACCCTGGTCTCTCTCGAGGGGAACACCGAGGTTCCTGGTATGACTTCATCTGAGCCACTTCTCCCCTCCTGATTGCGACTGGAGGGTCGACTCCCGTGCTTTGTCTGGAAGGGGTTCCCAACCTTCCCAGCGCACCTCAGGATGAGGCCGGTCTAACGAGAATATTTGAGACGTAGCTTCATGGGTGGTAACACATGCTGAAAGACCCCGATTCCCCGGTCCACTCTTGATAAGAACCCGATGCCCGGACACCTCTTGAAAGGCAACCCTGTGGAAGAAGGCACAACACGAAGGGGCACTGACACCCTCGTGCATCGTCCGGAAAAACCCGCAGATTCCAAACACAGTTCAACATGTTGCCTGTCACCCCGTGAATAACTCGAGAGGCAAGCGGAGTTCCATTCCTCCTTACAAGACGAGGCCTGACTCTCCTGTCCCAACTCTGCAGGGACCCTGCGATCAGAGTCAGAAATGGAGACGAACCCTGAGGTTCCTGCCTCCACTCGAGATGAGGCCCTCTTCTATTGCACCAAACCCAGTGGAGTCCCGAGAGGGCCCTCCCAACTCCAGGGTATCCTTGACTTCTCAGAGGCACACTGAGAAGCTCCCTGAGGCCACCGGCACTAGTCGAGGGAACCCAGGGCTTACTGCCGTGACCCAAGAAACACCTTGAAAGTCCTTCTTTAACGGTTCTTGAGGCCCGATACACCTTCCATGACTCTAGAGCAATGACGCGCTCCCCCTCACAATGCGCATGGAGACGTGACTTCCCAAGCGCCACATGAGAGGCTCCCTGAGCTCCCCGTAGTACCTCATGAGAAACCCCACACTGGCGCTGCAGCTCGAGAAAACCCACGAGACGCCCCCTTCATCGCGAGATGATGGCCTTCTTTTCCTGCATGGCCTGGAGAGCAATCACGAGTCCTCTCTCCAAACTCCACAGGAGGCTTGACTCCCTTTAGGCCACTCAGTGGGCTCCAAGAGATACCCGTCGCAACTCGAGAGGAGAGTGGAGTCCTTCGCTTCCCCTCGAGACAAGGACTGACTCCCCGGGTGCATCAGGAAAGCAACCCCGAGATCCCTGTCCCCCCTGGAGACGAACATTATGTCCTGGACACAAGCCTAGATAAGGTCTCTTTTGCCCTGCAGTAACTCAAGCGCAATCCCTAGCTCTCCCTCGCAACTCGAATGGAAGACTGGACTTCCCTGGGCCAACACAAGAGGAAGCCGGAATTTCCTGACCTAACTCGAGAATCCCGCCACAACTCGAGAAAAACGACGTGGTTAACCCGTCACCACAAGATGAGGCCCTTGCCAGCTACAGCGTCTCAAGAGAAGTCTCACGTTCCGTCTTGAAGTTTGAAACGGTACTTAGCACCTTTGATGTGACTCCAAAAGTTCCCCGACATCCCAGTTTTACTCGAGGGGAACATCGAGGTTCCCGGCACCACTTCATCTGAGCCCCTTCTCCCCTCCTGATAGGGACAAGAGGGTCGATTCACTTGCTTTGTCTGAAAGGGTTACCGACCTTCCTGGTGCACCTCAGGTTGAGGTCTGTCTCAAGAAGAAATTCGAGACGTAGGCTTGTGGGTGGTGCCACATGCCGAAAGACACTGATTTCCTGGTCTGCTCTTGATAAGAATCTGAAGGCTGGATACCTCTTCGAAGGCAACCCTGTGTATGAAGGCAAAAAACGAAGGGGAACTGACACCCCCATGCATCGTCCGGATAAAACCGCAGGTTCCACACACAGCTCGACAAGTGGCCTGTTATCCGGTGAACAACTCGAGAGTCCAGTGGAGTTCCATTCCTCCACACAAGACGAGGCCTGACTCTCCTGTCCTAACTCTGTAGGGACTCTGTGTTCAGAGTCAGAAATGGAGAGCAACCCTGAGGTTCCTGCTTCAAATCGAGATGAGGCCCTCTTCTGACAAGGTCCAGCCTCGGCTGGTCCAGGGTTTTCGAAGGGGAGACAGAGTAGGCGACCTATTGATTTATTTATCGAAGATATAAAGAGTAATAGAATGAGGATAGCTCAGTAGGAAAATTTAGTGGAGAAAAGAAGCTGAGTAGCTTGGTTTATGCGGAAAATCAGTATAACCCGTGACACCAGGTTAGCTCTGACCACGGAGGCCGCAGGCTCCCTCTCGAATAGCGAAAAGTGCCCCACCTTAGACACCTTCTCAAGTGGTCTTCGAAGCCCAGGCAAATAAATGGTCGCAGAGGATATCCGCGCTCCAGATGGACACTCATCTGAAAATTGAGGGGAAGAATGACATTAGGAGACTAAGCGTTGGCAATCAAGGCCCGTAGCTTTATTTTCAACAGGGGTTTTTATACCCTAAGTTACACATAGAGGATAATGGGGATGCAAAGACAGCAGCCTTTGATCCTTATCAAAAACCAGAGTTTCTCTCCTGCAAATGTATCGTATACAAATGGTTTAGGTGATTTACATCATCTTCTAGCCAGAAGACCTATTAACATTTTATGACTCTTGACAAAGACTTATCAACCGTAAGACTTATTTTCTCTAAGAGTAATTATTTTAAGGTTTGGCCCCATCTTTCGAAGATAAAATTGCATTCCTATAGGGCAGATGTGTAATGGGCTTACAACAAAGGAAATAATTTATTACCTTAAGGGTCTAAAGTTAGTAACACCAAGGCCACTACTTATTTCTTCTACATACCAACTATATTAATTAATACACATTCAAGGATACAATTCAGGGGATGTGGAAACTTGGCAACAAGCATTGGTTCATCAATGAAATCTTTTACTAGTTTTATTTTGACAGTTTCTAACTCTCTGAGAGGCTCTAAGCTATTTGAATATCTTAAGCTTCCCGTGCCTCTCGAGGCTCGGAGACTGTAAACAATTGTATGCATTGCTGTAGGAGACCGGGTAAACTTGTCAGGCGAGTTAGAGAGCCATCTGACGTGTTTGGATTTAAACACTCCTAATTGCCCAGGAACTTTATTAATTGGAGCTGTAAGTTAGCTCTTTGACAGAGAGAGTGAGATGGTGGTGGGGGACAGCCCCCAGTAAAGTCAGAGGGGAGAGCACAAAGCAATAAAGTAGGCAGACTCTGGTTTTGGGGGGTAGATGCTCAAGAATATCCGGGAGGACTCCCGAGGCTCGATCCCGCCTTTGTGTATGCCCAGCCTCCTTCCTCATGACCTTTGTCACGAGTGGAATGTCTCTCGCCGGCTCCCGGCATCTCCCCGTTTTTTATTTCTTAAAACAGCCAGATGTAGCTCAGTCGCGAGCCTCTGAATACTCTGCCGAAGAATCCTGACAATACAAGGAAGAATGATTATGAGAAGCAGAATTAAAGCAGCCACCGCAGCATAGCTAAAGACATTAGACAGAATATTCTTTCCTGAGATGTAGTTAGGGAAAGTATGGAAGAAATCATTTGCTGTTACAGCAGCAGTAAAATCTAATCGGGAGTGCTCCATGGTTGCTATTTGATAGTGAAGTTTCCCTACGTCTCAACCAATGTCAGAGCTGTTCCAGATACCTGAAATATGGTTTTTAATCTTTTCCCATTCAAAATCTGTCTCATTTACTTTCAGGGGTGTTCCACATATCCACTGATAGTCAGCATGACAAGACAATGCCATTTTCACCTTTAAAGCCTGCAATTCAGTCCCAATATGTATTACTGCTTCCTCTAGGGTGTCTACCCTCATTTCTAATTTTCTCTCTATAGCTTCCTGTGTTGCCAATGTTAAAGAAACATTTGTGGACATAGAATCAACATATTGAGCAGTATGTACTTGTTGAGTCAATGATATTGCTGCCACAGTAACAGAAGTGATTGCACTTATCAAAGCTGCTGTTCCCAAGATAAGCCCACAAACCGTCGTGTTTGCATTAAATCCTGTAGTTGTTGTAATACAGCAAGACCATAATTCAATAAGTGGTTACATCATAAGATAAGGTGGATGTTGTAGCATTACAAAGGAGCAAACATTATATTGAGGGTTTAAACAAGATGAACCAGGGAGCAGCTGTAGGCGTCAGCCCGGGGGAGCAGTGTCCCCAGCATCAGGAGGCAGAACGCGAGCGGCAGGCTGTGGACCCAGGCGCCTATGGTGGGCGGAGGGGCAGGGTTCGTGGTTTAGGGCTAGCCGCCACTGCTTGGGCTCAGGGCGGTCCCCTCTCGCCGGTGGGGCCACGCTGGTCTGGACGGCACTCCGCGGGCGCGCTTTCCTCTCTGGCCCTCACTCGCTGCACAGACTTCTTTGCTCTAGGTCACGGGGTGCAGAGAGGTGGGTGCGAGGCGCTGCTGGTGGCGCGGAGGCGAGAGCTGGCTGGGGGAGGGGAAGCGAGCGAGTGCGCGCGCCGCGAACCTGGTCTTTGGGGAATGTGACATGACGAATTTGTCTGAGATCCAAACCGGAGAATCTGCATTCTGTAGAAATATACAAGCATACCCTCTCCCACATGTTAGCAAAACATCTGGCCTTTTTCACTCTCCCGTAAGGAGGCCTTTTTACTTGACCAGGGGCCGAGTCGTAGCCTGTAATTCAGGCATCTAGTGTCTCATCATTGTAGTCTGCCCCTGTGTGTTTACGTTTAAGTGATTAATTACAATTGGAACATAACTTCACTATTTGTCTAGCTGTTTCCCTATGGATATGTTAATTTAGGTCTAATGTTTAGTTTAGGTCTCTGTATAAATTTAAGTAATAAATGTATAACCTCCTTATCTCATTTTGGTATACAGGTATACAGATATACCTAAATGCAAAATGCATTTATATATGTATTTATATATGGCAACAAGTATAAAGTTATTGACATATAATATATATAAATCAATATACTTGAATTAATCTTTATAATTAATATATTAATTAATATATATTACAACAATACAACACATACACAGCTAATACCAACCAACACAAACCAATATACTGTAATAATACATGTCACACATTTATAATTATACAGTATATAGAACATATATCATCACAGCACATCAATCCATACCAATTAATATCAGCCACACACACATTATATTACTGCCATATATATTTAATTATACAGTATATATATGTGTGTGTGTATATAGTATACATATTAATTTATATACAAATTAATTAAGTATAGATCTATAAATAGAATTAGGTATACCTTTATTGTATTTTATTTATACCCATACCTAATTAGGCAAACTGTAATTAGGCAAATACATTTATATTATGTATTTATAACAATATATAAAGTATTGTTAAATGTACCACCTGTACAGCATCTCCACCCCACATACCACTTTCTCTAATCCCACCAACTCATTTTCAGTATTATGTGTTGGCCAGGAGCTGGGCCAGTCTTTCTCAGCAATGTTAAGAGACGTCTGTTCCTGTGTCTAATAGCCCTGGCGTTTTATTCTCTTGAATTAAAAGATCTTTTAAAGGCCTTGGAACTGTAATTTCCTGCACCCAAAAGGCTAGATCACTAGATCCAAATGTTTTGTGGCTCTTAGATTGAGAAGTCAAGTTTTTCCTTGTCTGATAGTAAGGTAAAAGTAAAAGCTGTGTTACTCTTTGACCTTTATTAATTTGTACAGTTTTGATAGGCAGTGAGATCAAGACTTTAATTTCTCAATATCATCAGAATCTACTACACCATGCACCAGCGAAATTTCTTTTCTTTCTTTTTTTTTATTTAATTTTTTTTTAAAAGAAAGCGAGCTACGCCCCAGGACAAATCTTACAATGTCCTCAGATAGGGGGCCAGCCACTCCGGTTGGAATTGGAGTAAGCGGCACATCAGGGGTTAATATTGTTATTAAATCTCCTTGCCTTTTCGCTTTTCTCCTAGCCTGGGTGAGACCCCCCTGAGGGAGTTTTCTCCAAGGAGCACACTCTGCATATTGTGTACTAAAAGCTCCTTTGTTTAAAAAACTTTTTATCTTCCTCAGTCTTAGGCAACATTTTGGGAGGCTTTGGGGGCAAAGTGGGGAACTCCTGGGTCCTGGGAGGCACAATCGAAGGCGGTGGCAGTCGCCTTAAATCAGAAAGTGGTGGATAAGTTTTTTAAAGGTTTGCGCAGAGGGGGAGGGAGCTCGCCAGGGCTCTCGGCCGCAGCGTCCTGTAAGCCCTCTCCTTCCTCGAGAGGTAGACCACTTTCTCCCTCCTTTTTTTTTTTTCTTCAATGGCAGAAAATATGATCTGTGCAGTAAATGGAGACTCACCACCATCCACCTCTATAGCCTCCCCCATAGTCTATTTAACAGCCTCGTGACGGAGGTCCAGGACATTTCTAATCATATTCCACAGTCAATAAATATTTGTCTATTCTTAGATGCAGAGAAATCCATTTTTAATTTTTTTTTTAATTTTAGGGAATATTTTTATTTATTTTGTAACCTCTTTACCCTGGCTAAACTGCAGAGGGGACTAGAAAAGAAGCCTCAAGGTGAGGATCAAGTTCATCCTTGGGACTAGAGAAAATCCTTCTCCGGGAAACTCCTAGCGGTGGCCCTTTACCCCGACATGGAGGAGGAGGCATAGGGGGATGGGAGCGTCCCGAAGTTTTCCTCTTCTGTTCTGGAGATCCTTTAACTGTTTGGTAACTAAATCTTACGAACTGTCTGATCGGGGATGTTTCCCTCAACCTCCTAGGAGCGGATGGTCTGATTAGGGATGTTTTCTTAAACTTTTAGGAGCATCTTTAGCTTAAAAAAAAAAATCCTCATCAGAATGGCATCGAGCTGCTGTTTCCTCTAAACCTTTTTCAAATTGAGGGGAGAGCTGATCTTTCTTTTCATCCCTATCTTTTACATGCTCATTGGCAGTCATAGCGGCTAGCCATTCATTTAGCTGTCGATAGCTAGGTATAGCCTCTTCATTTTCACTTTTCTTTATAACAGGTACCTTTTCAGATTTGCTTTTTTGTTTAACAGGTACTTTTCCAACTTTACTTTCCTCTTTAACAGGTACCTTTTCAAATTCATGAGCTGGATCTAAAACATCTCTAGTCATATTCCACAGAGGAAAGGTGTAAGTAGGGATTTTTTCCAAACCTTGCTGAGCACAATAAGCTCTTAGCTGTTTTCCTAGTTTTTTCAAGATATCGAGGTTAACAGTGCCTTGTTGTAGAAACCAAGGGCAGTGGTCTTGTACAAATGTAAAAAATGATTGAATGGAAGATTTTTTAACCTTGATTCTTCTTTTACTTAATAACTGTAAAATTACTCCTATAAAGAGCTGTCTTTCATTTGATTCAGTGTTGCCCATGTCAGAAACTTAAGGATAGTAAAAGATTTTGCTTTCAGCTATCTAAAGATTAGGCCTTTTTTGTCAGCCTTTTTAGAAACCGTTTTTTCTCTCTAACTCTTCAACACTTCCCACTCCTCTCGCCCTGTCTATTCTACAGGGGGATCTGCAGCCCCCTAAGTGGGATCCTATCTGTCCCCAAAACTGAACACTGGGGGAATGGGGTTGGGGATTTACCTTCGAAATGCCTGTCTCGGGCGCCACCTGCAGAGGTCCAGCCCCAGCTGATCCAGGGTATTCGAAGGGAAGATGGAGTAGGCGACCTATTTATATATTTATTTATTCATCAAAGATATAAAGAGTAATAGAATGAGGATAGCTCAGTAGGAAAATTCAGTGGAGAAAAGCAGCTGAGTAGCTTGGTTTACGCGGAAAATCAATATAACCCGTGACACCAGGTTAGCTCTGACCACGGAGGCTGCAAGTGCCCTCTAGAATAGAGGAAGGTGCCCCACCTTAGACACCTTATCGAGTGGGTCTTCGAAGCCCAGGCAAATAAATGGTCGCAGAGGATATCCGCGCTCCAGATGGACACTCATCTGAAAATTGAGGGGAATAATGACATGGGGAGACCAAGCGTTGGTGAGCAAGGCCCGTAGCTTTATTTTCAACACAGGTTTTAATACCCTAAGTTACACATAGAGGATAATAGGGGATGCAAAGTCAGCAGTCTTTAATCCTTATCAAAAACCAGGGTTTCTTTTCTGCAGATTTATCGTATAAAAATGGTTTAGATGATTTACATCATCTTCTGGCCAGAAGACCTATTAACATTTTATGACTCTTGACAAAGACTTATCAACCATAAGAGTTATTTTCTCTAAGAGTAATTGTTTAAGGTTTGGCGCCATCTTTCGAAGATAAAATTGCATTCCTATAGGGAGGATGTGTAATGGGTTTACAACAAAGAAAAGAATTTATTACCTTAAGGGTCTAAAGTTACCAACATCAAGGCCACTACTTATTTTTTCTACATACCAACTATATTAATTAGCACACATTCAAGGATACAATTCAGGGGATGTGGAAACTTGGCAAAAAGCATTGGTTCATCAATGAAATCTTTTACTAGTTTTATTCTGACAGTTTCTAACTCTCTGAGAGGCTCTAAGCTATTTGAATATCTTAAACTTCCCGTGCGTCTCGAGGCTGGGAGACTGTACACAATCGTATGCATAGCTGTAGGAGACCGGGTAAACTTGTCAGGCGAGTTAGAAAACCATCTGAGGGGTTTGGATTTAAACACTACTAATTGCCCAGGAACATTATTAGTTGGAGCTGTAAGTTAGCTCTTTGACAGAGAGAGTGAGATGGTGGTGGGGGACATCCCCAGTAATGTCAGAGGTGAGAGAACAAAGCAATAAAGAAGGCAGACTTTGGTTTTTGGGGGTAGATGCTGAAGAATATACGGGGGAACTCCCGGAGGCTCGATCCCGCCTTTGCGTATGCCGAGACTCTTTCCTCATGACATTTGTCACGAGTGGAATGTCTCTCGCTGGCTCCCGGCAATCTTCCATTGCACCAAACGCAGTGGAGTCCCGAGAGGCCCCTCCCAACACCACAGTATCAGTGTCTTCTCAGAGGCACCCTGAGCAACTCCCTGAGATCACCGGCACAAGTCGAGGGAACACAGGGTATCCTGCCGCAACCCGAGAAAGACCTCAAGAGTCCGTCTTCAATGCGTCTTGAGGCCGGATTCCCCTACCATGACTCGAGAGCAATGACACGCTCCCCCTCGCCATGCGCATGGACACCTGACTTCCCTGGCACCACATGAGAGGCTCCCTGAGCTCCCCGTCATACCTCGTGAGAAACCCCACACTGGCGCCACAGCTCGGGAAAACCCACGAGACGCCACCGTCATCGCGAGATTGGGGACATCTTTTCCTGCCTGACCTGGAGAGCAATCCCTGGTCCTTTCTCCAATCTTCACAGGAGGCTTTACTCCCTTTAGGTCACTCAATGGGCTCCAAGAGATACCTGTCGCGACTTGAGAGGAGAGCAGAGTACTTTGTTTCCCCTCGAGATGAGGCCTTACCTTGGGTGAGTCTGGAATGCAACCCCGAGATCCCTGTTGCCCCTGGAGAGGAACATTATGTCCTGGACAAAAGCCTAGATGAGGTCTATTTTGCCCTACAGTGAATCGAGAGCAACACCCATCTCTCCCTCGCAATTCGAATGGAAGATTGGTCTTCACTGGGCCAACACAAGAGGAAGTCTGAATTTCCCGTTGTAACTCGAGAATCCCGCCGCAACTCTTAAAAACCACGTGGTTCCCCATTCATCACAATATGAGGCCTTTGCCCGCTACAGAGTCTCAAGAGAAGTCCCATGTTTCGTCATAAAGTTCGAAATGCTACTTGGCACCCTTGATGCGACCCCAAAAGTTCCCCAATATACCGGTCTCACTCCAAGGGAACACCGAAGTTCCTGGCACCACTTCATTTGAGCCCCTTCTCCCCTCCTGATCACGGCAGGAAGGTCGATTTCCCTGCTTTGTCTAGAAGGGGTTCCCGACCTTCATGGCGCACCTCAGGATGAGGCCAGTCTCACGAAGAAATTCGAGACGTAGCCTCGTGTTGGTGCCACGTGCCGAAAGACCACGATTTCTCGGTCTTGCTCTTGATAAGAACCCGATGCCCGGACACCTCTTCTAAGGCAACCCTGTGGATGAAGGCACTACACGAGGGGGCACTGGCAACCCTGTTCATCGTCCGGAAAATCCCACAGGATCCACATACAGCTCCACAACTGGCCTGTCACCCCTTAAACAACGAGAGAGGAAAGCGGAGTTCCCTTCCTCAGACAAGACGAGGCCTGAGTATACAATCCCAACTCTGCAGGCACGCTTCGATCTGAGTCAGAAATGGAGAGGAAACCTGAGGTTCCTGCCTCAACCCGAGATGAGGCCCTCTTCCATTAAAACAAACCCAGTGGAGTCCCGAGAGGCCACTCCCATCTCCACAGTATCCCTGACTTCTCATAGACATTCTGAGAAGCTCCTTGAGGCCACCGGCAAACGTCGAGGGAAATAAGGGTTTCCTGCCACAACCGAAGAAAGACCTCGAGAGTCCTTCTTCAACGCGTCTTGAGGTCAGATTCCCCTACCATGGCTCGAGAGCAATAACGTGCTCCCCCTCGCCACGCACATGGAGACCTGACTTCCCTGGCGCCACATGAGAGGCTCCCTGAGCTCCCTGTCGTACCTCGTGTGAAACCCCACACTGGCGCCGCAGCTCGAGAAAACACACAAGACCCCTCCGTCATCGCGAGATGAGGGCCATCTTTTCCTGCATGGCCTGGAGAGCAGTCCCAAGTCCTCTCTCCAAACTTCACAGGAGGCTTGACTCCCTTTAGGCCACAAAGTGGGCTCCAAGAGGTGCCCGTCGCAACTCGAAAGGAGAGCAGAGTCCTTTGCTTCCCTTCGACACGAGGCCTGACTCCCTGGGTGAGTCTGGAATGCAAACCTGAGATCCCTGTGGCCCTTGGAGAGGAACATTAGGTCCTGGACACAAGCCTAGATGAGGTCTCCTTTGCCCTGCAGTGACTCGAGCGCAACCCCCAGCTCTCCCTCGCAACTCGAATGGATGATTGGACTTCCCTGGCCCAACACAAGAGGAAGCCTGAAATCCCCGTCGTAACTCGAGAATCCCGCCACAACTCGAGAAAAACCACGTGGCTCCCCCGTCATCGCAAGATGAGGCCCTTGGCCGCTACAGCGTATCAAGAGAAGTCCCACGTTCCATCCTGAAGTACAAAACGGTACTTGGCACCCTTGATGCGACCCCCAAAGTTCCCTGACATACCGGTCTCACTCGAGGGAAACACCAAAGTTCATGGCACCACTTCCTGTGAGCCCCTTCACCCCTCCTGATCGCGACAGGAGGGTCGACTCCCATGCTTTGTCTTCAAGGGGTTCCCGAAGTTCCCCGCAAACCTCCGGATGAGGCCGGTCTCATGAGGAAATTCGAAAAGTAGCCTCATGGTTGGTGCCACATGTTGAAAGATCCCGAATTCCCGGTCCACTCTAGATAAGAACCTGACGCCCGGACATCTCTTCGAAGGCAACCCTGTGGATGAAGGCACAACACGATGGGACAATGACATCCCCATGCATCGTCTGGAAAAACCCGCAGATTCCACTCACAGCTCCAAATGTGGACTGTCACCCCGTGAAAAACTCGAGAGGCAAGTGAAGTTGCATTCCTTCACACAAGACGAGGCCTTACCCTCCTGGCCCAACTCTTCAGGGACCCTGCGATCGGAGTCAGAAATGGAGAGGAACCCTGAGGTTTCTACCTCAACTGGAGAAGAGGCCCTCTTCCATTGAACCAAACTCAGTGGTGTCCCGAGAGGCCCCTCCCAACACCACAGTATCCCTGAATTCTCAGAGGCTCCCTGAGAAGCTACCTGAGGTCACTGGCACAAGTCGAGGGAACCCAGAGTTTCCTGAAGTAACCCGAGAAAGACTTGGAGAGTCCTTTTTCAACGTCTCTTGATGCCCGATTCCCCTACCATGACTCCAGAGCAAGGACGCGCTCCCCTCGCCACAAGCAGGAAAACTGACTTCCCTAGTACCACACAAGAGGCTCCCTGAGTACCCCATCGTACCTCGTGAGAAAACCCACACTGGCGCCGCAGTTCGAGAAAAACCACAAGATGCCCCCGTCAAGGAGAGATGGGGGCCTTCTTTTCCTGCCTGACCTGGAGAGCAATCCCTGGTCCTCTCTCCAAACTTCACAGGAGGATTGACTCCCTTTAGGCCACTCAGTTGGGTCCAAGAAATACCCGGTGCAACTCGAGAGGAGAGCGGAGTCCTTTGCTTCCCTCGAGACGAGGCCTGACTCCCCGGGTGAGTTTGGAATTCAACCCCGAGATCCCTGTCGCCCCTGGAGTGGAACATTATGTCCTAGACACAAGCCTAGATGAGGTCTATTTTGCCCTACAGTGATCGAGAGCAACCTCCATCTCTCCCTCACAATTTGAATGGAAGATTGGGCTTCCCACGGTCAACACATGAGGAAGTCTAAATATCCCATCGTAATTCGAGAATTCAGCCTCAAGTCTTAGAAACCATGTGGTTCCCCCTTCATCGCAATATGAGGCCCTTGCCAGCTAGAGTCTCAAGAGAAGTCCCACGTTCCATCTTAAAGTTCGAAATGCTACTTGGCACCCTTGATGCGACCCCAAAGTTCCCCAACATACCGGTCTCACTTCAGGGGAACACCGAAATTCCCGGCGTCTCCAGGGAAGTCCCATGTTCTGTCCTTAAGTGTGAAACGGTACTTGACACCCTTGATGCGACCGCAAAAGTTCCCGACACGCTGGGTTCCCTCGAGGGGAACACCAAGGGTCCCGGCACCACTTCATCTGAGTCCCTTCTCCCCTCCTGATCGCGACAGGAGAGTCGATTCCCCTGCTTTCTCTGGAAGGGGTTCCCGGCCTTCCTGGTGCACCTCAGGATGAGGCCGGTCTCAGGAGGAAATTCGAGACCAGCCATGTGTGAGGTGCCACGTGCCGAACGACACCGATTTTCCGGTCCACTCTTGATAAGAACCTGATTCCCGGACACCTCTTCGAAGGCAACCCTGTGAGTGAAGGCACAACACGAAGGGGCACTGACACCCCCATGCATCATCCGGAAAAACCCGCAGGGTCTACACACAGCTCGACAAGGGGCCTGAGACTCCCGGAACAACTCGACAGGCAACCAGAACTCCATTCCTCAGACAAGACGAGGCATGACTCTCCTGTCCCAACACTGCAGGGACCGTGCAGTCGGAGTCAGAATTGGAGAGGTAGCCTGAGGTTCCTGCCTCCCCTCGAGATGAGGCCCTCTTCCATTGCGCCGAACCCAGCAGAGTCCCGAGAGGCCCTGCCAACTCCACAGCATTCCTCACCTCTCAGAGGCACCCTGGTAAGTTCCCTATAGTCCCCTGCAGAAGTCGAGGGAAACGAGGGTTTCCCGCCGCCACCCGAGAAAGACCTTGAGAGTCCTTCTTCAACACGTCTTGAGGCCCTAGTCACTTCCCATGACTCGAGAGTGATGACCAGCTCCCCCTGGCCATGCGCATGGAGACATGAGTTCCCTGGCGCCGCACGAGAGGCTCCCTGAGGTCCTCGTCGTGCCTCGTGAGAAAACCCCCACGGGCGCCGCAGCCTGAGGAAACCCATGAGATGCCCCCGTCATCGCGAGATGAGGGCCTTCTTTTCCTGCCTGACCTGGAGAGCAATCCCGAGTCCTCTCTCCAAACTGAAGAGGAGGCTCGACACCCTTGAGTCCACTCAGTGGGCTCCAAGAGATCCGTGTCGCGACTTGAGAGGAAAGTGGAGTCCTCTGCTTCCCCTCGAGGCGAGGCCTGACTCCCCGGGGGAGTCTGGAATGGAAACCCGAGATCTCTGTCTTCCCTTGAGAGGAATATTAGGTCCTGGACACACGCCTCGATGAGGTCTCTTTGGCCCTGTAGTGACTCGAGAAGAACCCCCAGCTTTCCCTCGCAACTCCAGGGGAAGATTGGGCTTCCCAGGGCCAACCCAAGAGGAAGCCTGAAATCCCCGTCATTTTCGAGAATCCAGACGCAACTCGAGAAAAACGACGTGGTTCCAACGTCTTCACAGGATGAGGCCCTTGCCCGCTACAGCGTCTCCAGGGAAGTCCCATGTTCCGTCCTGAAGTGGGAAATGGTACTTGGCTCCCTTGATGCGACCCCTAAAGTTCCCTGAAACGCCGGGTTCCCTCGAGTGGAACACCTAGAGTCCCGGCCCCACTTCATCTGAGCCCCATCTCCCCTCCTGATCGCGACAGGAGAGTCGATTCCCCTTCTTTGTGTGGAAGGTGTTCCTGGCCTTCCCGGTGCACCTCAGGATGATGCTGGTCTCACGAGGAAATTCGAGATGAGCCACGTGGGTGGTGCCACATGCCGAATGACCCCGATTTCCCGGTCCGCTCTTGAAATGAACCTGATGCTGGACACCTCTTTGAAGGCAACCCTGTGGGGGAAGGCACCAAATGAAGGGGCAATGACACCCCCGTGCATCTTCTGGAAACACCCGCAGGTTCCACACACAGCTCGACAAGGGGCCTGAGACCCACTGAACGACTCGAGAGGCAAGCAGAGTTCCATTACTCAGACAAGACGAGGCCTGACTCTCCTGTCCCAACCCTGCAGGGACCCTGCGGTCGGAGTCAGAAATGGAGAGGAAGCCTGAGGTTCCTGCCTCCAATCGAGATGAGGCCCTCTTTCATTTCGTCAAACCTAGTGGAGTCCCGAGAGGCCCCTCTAACTCCTCAGTGCCGGGGTCCAGCCCCGGCTGATCCAGGGTATTCGAAGCGGGGACGGCGTCGGCGACCTATTTATATTTATTTATTCATCAAATATTCAAAGAGTAATAGAATAAGGATAGCTCAGTGAGGAAATTCAGTGGAGAAAAGCGGCTGAAATAAGGATAGCTCAGTAGGAAAATTCAGTGGAGAAAAGAAGCTGAGTGGCTTGGTTTACGCGGAAAATCAATATAACCCGTGATACCAGGTTAGCTCTGACCACGGAGGCCGCAGGCGCCCTCTCGAATAGCGGAAGGTGCCCCACCTTAGACACCTTCTCGAGTGGGTCTTAGAAGCCCAGGCAAATAAATGGTCGCAGAGGACATCGTCGCTCCAGATGGACGCTCAGCTGGAATTTGGGAGAGAGAGTGACATGGGGAGACCAAGTTTCAGTGAACAAGGCCCGCACTTTATTTTCCAAAGTAGTTTTTATACCTTAAGTTATGCATAGAGGATAATGGGGGAAGGGGTAGAGTCATGCAGCAAGCCAGGCTTTCTTCCTGCAAACTTATCATATGCAAAAGTTCAGGTGATTGACATCATCTTCTGGCCCGGAGGCCTGTTAACATTTTAAGAAACTTATCTTTCTCTAAAGGTGATTATTCCAAAGTCAGGCGCCAGCCTTCCAAAAAGCATTGGACAAAGCTGCATTTTACATTTCTATACACCCATTATATCAATCAATACACTGCCAAGGACACAGTAGGTAAGGAGTATGGAGACTTAGCAGCAAACATTGGCCCAACAAGTGAAAAACCCTTCACCAATACATTTTCTAATCAATCTTTTAACTACTCAAAGGAATCTGTGTTTAGGCAGTTTAGAACATCTCCTGCCTCTCACAGTTGGGAGGCTCTGAACAATCACATGTGGCCGGAAAAACCCATTCAGGCAGGCTAGAGGATTTCCAAAGGAGTTTGTAGGTTGAAACACTGTCACATCCAGGAATTATTAACTGGAGCTGTAAGCTAACTCTTTTTTCAGAGAGAGGTAGTGGGAGACAGCCCCCCGTAAAGTCAGAGGGGTAGGTGAAAGCACAAAGCAGAAAGTAGGCAGACTCTGGTTTTGGGGGTAGATGCTCGAGAATTTCCAGGGAGACTCCTGAGGCTCGATCCCGCCTTTGCGTATGCCGAGCCTCCTTCCTCATGACCTTTGTCATGGGTGGAGTGCCTCACGCTGGCTCTCAGCAGTGATAGAATTCCAGTTGAGCTATTCCAGATCCTCACTCAATATGCAATATGCCGGCTCCCAGCACCTCAGTATCCCTCACTTCTCAGAGGCACCTGGGAAGTTCCTTAAGGTCCCCGGTAGAGGTCGAGGGAAACGAGTGTTTCCCGCCCCAACCCAAGAAAGACCTCGAGAGTCCTTCTTAAATGCGTCTGGAGGCCCTAGTCCCTCCCATGACTCCAGAGCAATGACGCGATCTGCCTGGCCACACGCATGGAGGCCTGACTTCTCTGGCGCCGCACGAGAGGCTCCCTGAGCTCCTCATCATATCTCGTGAGAAACCCCACACTGGCGCCGCAGCTCGAGAAAACCCATGAGACGCTCCCGTCATCACGAGAGGAGGGCCATCTTTAACTGAATGGTATGCAGATCAAGCGTGAACCTTCTGTCCAAGCTACACAGGACGCTTGACTCCCTTTAGGCCACTCATTGGGCTCCAAGAGTTACACGTCGCGACTCGAGAGGATAGTGGAGTCCTTTGCTTCCACTCGAGACGAGGCGTGACCCACCGGGTGAGACTGGAATGCGACCCCGATATCCCTGTTGCCCCTGGAGAGGAACACTACGTCCTGGACCCAAGCCTAGATGAGGACTCTTTGCCCTGAAGTGACTCGAGAGCAACCCACAGCTCTCTCTGACAAGTTGAATGGAAGATTGGACTTCCTGGGCCAACACAAGAGGAAGCCTGAATTCCCCGTCGTAACTCGAGAATCCCGCCGCAACTCGAGAAAAACCACGTGTTTCCCTCGTCATCGCAATATGAGGCCCTTGCCCGCTAGAGCATCTCCAGAGAATTCCCACGTTCCGTCTTGAAGTGCGAAACTGTACTTGGCACCCTTGATGCGACCTCAAAAGTGCCATGACATACCGGTCTCACTCGAGGGGACCACCGAGGTTCCCGGCACCACTTCATCTGAGCCCCTTCTCCCCTTCTGATCGCGACGGGTGTGTCGATTCCCCTGCTTTGTCTGCAAGGGTTCCCTACCTTCCCGGCGAACCTCAGGATGAGGCCGGTCTCCCGAGGAAATTCGAGACGTAGCCTCGTGGGTGGTACCACATGCTGAAAGACCCCAATTTTCTGGTATGCTCTTGAAAAGAACCCGATGCCCGGACACCTCTTTGAAGGCAACCCTGTGGATGAAGGCACAACACGAAGGGGCACTGACACCCCTGTGCATCGTCCGGAAAAACCCGCAGGTTCCACACACAGCTCAACAAGTGGCCTGTCACTCCGTGAACAACTCGAAAGGCAAGCGGAGATCCATTCCTCCACGGAAGACGAGGCGTGACTCTCTTGTCCGTACTCGGCAGGTACTCTGCTGCCGGGGACCAGCCCCGGCTGATCCAGGGTATTCGAAGGAGAGACGGCTAGGCGAGGGTCAGGGAATAACTGCTTAATTACACTTTAATTAAGGATACAAAGAGTAATAGAATAAGGATAGCTCAGTGAGGAAATTCAGTGGAGAAAAGAAGCTGAGTGGCTTGGTTTACGCGGAAAATCAATATAACCCGTGACACCAGGTTAGCTCTGACCACGGAGGCCGCAGGCGCCCTCTCGAATAGCGGAAGGTGCCCCACCTTAGACACCTTCTCGAGTGGGTCTTAGAAGCCCAGGCAAATAAATGGTCGCAGAGGACATCCGCGCTCCAGATGGACGCTCAGCTGGAATTTGGGAGAGAGAGTGACATGGGGAGACCAAGTTTCAGTGAACAAGGCCCGCACTTTATTTTCCAAAGTAGTTTTTATACCTTAAGGTATGCATAGAGGATAATGGGGGAAGGGGTAGAGTCATGCAGCAAGCCAGGCTTTCTTCCTGCAAACTTATCATATGCAAAAGTTCAGGTGATTGACATCATCTTCTGGCCCGGAGGCCTGTTAACATTTTAAGAAACTTATCTTTCTCTAAAGGTGATTATTCCAAAGTCAGGCGCCAGCCTTCCAAAAAGCATTGGACAAAGCGGCATTTTACATTTCTATACACCCATTATATCAATCAATACACTGCCAAAGACACAGTAGGTAAGGAGTATGGAGACTTAGCAGCAAACATTGGCCCAACAAGTGAAAAACCCTTCACCAATACATTTTCTAATCAATCTTTTAACTACTCAAAGGAATCTGTGTTTAGGCAGTTTAGAACATCTCCTGCCTCTCACAGTTGGGAGGCTCTGAACAATCACATGTGGCCAGAAAAACCTATTCAGGCAGGCTAGAGGATTTCCAAAGGAGTTTGTAGGTTAAACACTGTCACATCCAAGAATTATTAACTGGAGCTGTAAGCTAACTCTTTTTTCAGAGAGAGGTAGTGGGAGACAGCCCCCCGTAAAGTCAGAGGTGTAGGTGAAAGCACAAAGCAGAAAGTAGGCAGACTCTGGTTTTGGGGGTAGATGCTCGAGAATTTCCAGGGGGACTCCTGAGGCTCGATCCCGCCTTTGCGTATGCCGAGCCTCCTTCCTCATGACCTTTGTCATGGGTGGAGTGCCTCACGCTGGCTCTCAGCAGTGATAGAATTCCAGTTGAGCTATTCCAGATCCTCACTCAATATGCAATATGCCGGCTCCCAGCATCTCCCCCTTTTTTATTTCTTAAACACAGCCAGATGCAGCTCAGTCGCGAGCTTCTGAATGTTCTGCCGAAGAATCCTGACAATACAAGGAAGAATGAATATGAGAAGCAAAATTAAAGCACCAGCAGCGATGTATCCAAGGATATTAGACAGAATGTTTTTTCTTGAAATGAAAGTTAGAGAAGGTGTGAAAAAAGTCATTAGCTGCGGTAAAATCCAGTCAAGAGTGTTTCAGGGTCTGTATTTGATTATGAAGTTTCCCTAAGTCCAGGCCAATGTCAGAGCTGTTCCAAACACCTGAGATATGATTTTTGATTTTTTTCCATTCATAATCTGTCTCATTTACCTTTAAAGATGTCACGCATATCCACCGGTAATCAGCGTGGCAAGACAAAGCCATTTTCACTTTTAAAGCCTGTAAATCAGTCCCAATATGCATTATTGCCTCTTCTAAGGCGTCTACTCTCATCTCTAATTTCCTATCTATAGCTTCCTGTGTTGTTAGAGTTAGTGAAACATTTTTAGACATGGTATCAACATATTGGGCAGTATGCACTTGTTGAGTCAATGATATTGCTGCCACAGTAACAGAAGTAATTGCGGTTATTAAAGCTGATATTCCTAAAATAAGTAAGCCCACAAATCGTCACAATCGCATTAAATCCTGAAGTTGTTGTAATACAGCAAGACTATAGTTATATCAATAAGTGGTTACATTATAAGATAAGGTGGACGTTGTAACACTACAAAGGAGCAAACATTATATTGAGGGTTTAAACAAGATGAGAGCATACATTATTCACAGGTCACTACATTGGGTCCACCAGTTTAAAGTCACATGTACATTAAGTTTTCCAGAATCGTTGGTAAAGAGAAAAACATAAGGAGAGGGTAGACAAGCCAAATCAGAATAAGTAGAATTATTTTCTGGTTGGAGTTCGCGCTGCAGCAGCCCCGTCGGTCTCGCAGGGATCTCGATGTTTATCTTGCCTCCCCTTCTGGCGGGCTCCTCTTTTGTGATCGAAGCAATGGGTGAACTGGATGTCTGGGGGTCTGCAACATGGTGAATCAGCCTGTCTAAATTGGAGAATCTGCATCCTGTGGAAAAATATAAGCACATCCTCGACCGATAGTTAATAATGGGTCAGGACCCTTCCATTGTCCTGAGAGGGCCTTCCATTTGACTAATGGTTTTGCATTTAATTGCTCCAGGCACCAATGACGAAGCATTGCAATAGTTCTGGCTGAAATCAGTATTTAAAATATTTATTACGAAAAGAGCATGTTGCAAGATTTGATGGGGAGAACTATACTTAAACTCCCCTTCTTTTAGTTTTTGAATTTGGATTTTTAATGTTTGATGCGTTTTTTCAACAATGGCTTGTCCCTGTGGATAATAAGGGATGCCTGTATTATGTTTAATTTGAAACTTTATACAAAATTTCTGAAAAGACTTAGAAGTGTAAGCAGGAGCATTGTCAGTTTTCAGAGCTTTTGGCAGGCCCAAATATGAAAAACAAGTAAAGAGATGTTGTATCACATCTTTACCTGCCTCTCTGGTACGAGCAGTTGCAATAATAACGTGAGAAAAGGTATCTACAGTTACATGAACAAAGGACAGTTTTCCAAATGAAGAAACATGAGTTACATCTGTCTGCCAGAGTACGTTAGGTTTGAGACCATGAGGATTAACTCCCATAGGTAGATTATTATAAACAGTGGGGCAGTGTAAGCAAGAACGCACAATCTCTCGAGCAGTCTCTCTGGGAATTTGGAATTGATGTCTTAAAGCAGTAGCGTATTGATGATGAAGTGAGTGAGAGGCTCTGGCCTCCTCAATCACAGTAGCCACTGTATTTCTGGTTAACAAGTCAGCCAAATCATTAAAGGCATTTAAAGGGCCAGGCAATCTGGAATGAGCCCGAATGTGTCCAATAAAAAATATTTTATTTCTTTTTTAAATTTGTTGTTGTAATTTAGTTAACAAATGAAATATGGTAGTTTTATTTTTAGGCAAAACCGCAGTTTCAATGTGTGGAATCAGCCTGACCACATATTGAGAATCAGAGTAAAGATTAAATTCCTCATCTGCAAACATAGCAAAAGCCTCTATGACTGTTGTTATTTTAGCTTTTTTAGCTGAAATTTTTTGTGTTTTTAAAACTTTTTGGTGATTTTTAGTAACTATGGAGGCTTTACCATTTGCTGACCTGTCAGTAAAGGCTATCTGAGCATTTGGAATAGGAGACTGTTTACATCTGACAGGAAAAATAACTGGATGTCTGGATATAAAATTCAGCAAAACATGTGAAGGAAAATGATGCAAAAATTTTGACCAAAATAGTTTCTTATAGTAATCTGCCAATTTTCAAACATTAGAAGCACATCAAGTTGTTTTTTATTATATGGAATTACAATTTCTGATGGCTCTTTACCAAATAATTCAATGTTCCGCTTTTTTCTTTTAATATCAAAGTAGCTATTAATCCTAGATAAGAAGCCACTACTTTTTTAGTTTGAGCGGGAAGATGGACCCACTCTAGGGAGCCGTTTTGCCATAAAACCAATTTTTTGCCTGGCTTCCCCAATTACACCTATGGGGGTTTTATGGCAAAGGAATTGTCAAGCAGTTGTCAATTTAATTTTTTAATTTTTAAAATTTACATTTTAACAACATGAATTTAAAGATATGTTAATTTAGGTCTAATGTTTAGTTTAGGTCTTTGTATAAATTTAAAAAATAAATGTATAACCTCCTTATCTCATTTTAGTATACAGATATACCTAAATGTAAAATGTATTTATATAGTTTATACTTGTTACCATATAATATATATAAATCGATATACTTGAATTAATCTTTATAATTAATATATTAATATATATATTACAGCAATACAATACGTACACAGCTAATACCAACCAACACAAACCAATGTACTGCAATAATACATGTCACACATATATAATTATACGGTATATAGAACATATATCATCACAGCACATCAATCTATACCAATTAATATCAGCCACTCACACATTATATTACTGCAATACATATTTAATTATACAGTATATATATAATATGCATATATGGCATACATATTTATATACAAATTAATCAAGTATAGATCTATAAATAGAATTAGGTATACCTTTATTATATTTTATTTATACCCATACCTAACTAGGCAAACTGTAATTATGTAAATATATTTATATTATGTATTTATAACAACATATAAAGTATTGTTAATTGTACCGCCTGTTGACAACTAAGAAATTGAGAAAACCCTTCTCTGAGTATCTCCTATTTGAGACAGCACGTCCCTCCCCCATAGGGTAAAGGGGAGCATAGGAACTACATAGGGTTGGAAAGTTTCACAGGTATCCTCAAACTTCCAATCTAACATTTTTGAACTTTTAACTACTGTGGGGGCTTGAGGGCAAATGAAACAAAATTTGACTCTTGAAATCTATCAGGGCAACTTGCCAATCATCACTATTTTGTAAAAGACTTGCAGTTGATCCTTATTGAGTGAAATTATTATATTTGTTACTTTTTTTCTAAAAAGTTTTACACTTCTTTTTTCTTCCTTTTATAATTAATTGTGTCACCAGGCTGGGAAAAGATAAAACTATTTTTCTTGGGGTCACTGATAGATGGAACCAATGGGCCTTTTTGTCACAAGCGCCTTGTAGGTGTATGTTTTGTGGCAAGAATAATTTAATCTCATCTTTTGGTAATATTAATCCTAATTAACTGATCATTTAAAGTCTCATCTACTTTAACAAGAGCTGACTGTCTCATTTAGTCAACTTTCTCTTAGAACTGGAATTAGGATTGCTTTTTAAGTAATCAAAGGCTTTAAATCTGCAGTAGTCAGTTTTAAATGTGGGCGTATCCAATTAATGTCCCCTAATAATTTTTGGAAATCATTTAAAGTTAGTAAACAATCTTCAAATGGGCATTATCAATTTTTAAAACTTTTGGCACCTAAATATGAGAAGCAAGTAAAGAGGTGTTACACAACATCTTTATAAGCTTCTCCAATTATCATTTTGTAAACTAAATCTGGTCTATAGCTTTTTATATGACAAGTAACCATCTAATCTTTGCTTGAATACTTCCAGCAACGGGGAACTCACTACTCTTCAAGGCTTTAAACGCTCTCTCACCTTTTTCTCTATAGCATTCCCACTCTGCTTTTTCTAATCCCACCAACTCATTTTCAGTAGTATGTGTTGGCCAGGAGCTGGGTCAGTCTTTCCCAGAAATGTTAAGAGACGTCTGTTCCTGTGTCTAATAGCCCTGAGATTTTACTTTTTTGAATTAAAAGATCTTTTAAAGGCCTTGGAGCTGTAATTTTCTGCACCCAAAAAGCTAGATCACTAAATCCAAATATTCTGTGGCTCTTAGCTTGAGAAGTCAAGTTTTTTCCTGTCTGATAAGGTAAAAGCAAAAACTGTGTTATTCTTTGACCTTTATTAATTTGCAGTTTTGGTAGGCTGCGAGATCAAAACTAATTTCTCCAATATAATCAGAATCTACTACACCATGTACCACCGAATTTTTTTTTTTTTTTTTTTTTTTTTTTTAAGAAAGCGAGCTTCGCCCTAGCACAAGTCCTACAATGCCCTCAGGCAGGGGGCCAGCCACTCCCATTGGAATTGGAGTAACCAGCTAGTCAAGGGTTAATATTGTTGTTAAATCCCCTTACGGTTTTTCTCTTAGCCTGGGTGAGACCCCCCTGAGGGGGTTTTCTCCAAGGAGCACGCTCTGCATATCGTGCAGGCAGTCTGTTTTAAAAGCTCCACTGTTTAAAAAACTTTTTTTTTTTTTTTTTTTTCTCAGGCTTAGGTAACACTTTGAGAGGCTTTGGGGGCAAAGTGGGGAACTCTTGAGCCCTGAAAGGCGCAAACGGAGGCGGCGGCGATGGCCTTAAATCAGAAAGTGGTGGATAAGTTTTTTGTTTTTTAAAGGTTTGCGCAGAGCGGGAGGGAGCTCGCCAGGGCACCTGGTCACAGCGTCTCTTACTGTCTTTCTCTCTCTCTTCCTGCCTTTCTCACTTTTTTTTCACCCTTCTTTTTTCGCTACCCTTCTTTCCTTCGTTTCTTTCTCTTTATCCTCTTCTCTTCCTTAATTTTTTTTTTCTTTTTATCTTTTTCTGTTATCTCTTTTTTTTTAACTTCTTTTCTCTATCTTGATGCGTTCCCTGATTCCTTCCTTCTCCGTTCCTCTCTTTTTCAGTCTTTAGCTCTTTCTCTATCTTTACATCTTTCTCTACTTTTTTTCCTTTTTTACTTTTTTTTTGTTGTTGTTTTTATTTTTGCTTGGGTGAGGCCCCCCCCCCAGGGGTTTTTCTGCAATGAGCAGGCTCTGTATATTGTGTATTCTTTAAAAGCTCCTTTGTTTAAAAGAATTTTTTTTTTTTAAATCTTTTTTAGCCTTAGGCAATGCTCTGGGAGGCTTGGATGTAAACTGGGGAATTCCTAGGCCCTGGGAGGTGCAAGCGGAGGTGGGGTAGCTGCCTTAAATCAGAAATTGTTGGATAAATTTTTAAAGGTTTGTGTAGAGGGGGAGGGGGCTCGCCAGGGCGCCCGGCCGCAGCGTCCTGTAAGTCCTCTCCTTCCTCGGGAGGTAGAGCACAGTCTCCCTCCTTTCTTTTGTCAAGGGCAGAAAATATGATCTGCGCAGAAGGTGGAGACCCACTACCATCCACCGCTATAGCTTCTCCCATAGGCTATCCCACAGCCTCATGAGGAGGGTCCAGAACATTTTTAATCATATTTATAGGATAAGTTTTTAGTTGTTTTTTACCTTCACCGAAGTATCTAAATTAACAGTAGCCTCTTTATCAGTTTGAAGATTACTTGTATAAAGAGTTGCCATTGTTAGTTTCAGTGTTACCCATGTCAGAAAATTAAGTATAATAGAAGATAAAGCTTTTAGCTTTTAAAAGATCAGGCTTTTCTTTGGCCTTTTAACTTCAGAAACCGTTTTCTCTAAGTCTTCAACACTTTCAACACTTCCCACTCCTCAGCCCTGTCTATCCTACAGGGGGGTCCGCGGCACCCTTGAGTGGGGTCCTAGCCATCCCGAACATTGGAAGGACAATAGGGCTGGTGACCCAGATTGTCCCGGGGGGGAAACAGAAGGCTGATGACCCAAACTGCTCCGTGGGGGAACAAGAGAGCTGATGACCCAGTTGTTCCGAGAACGGGGAGCAAATAGAGCTGATGACCCTAATTGCAGGGAGCTTACCTTCGAAAATCCTGTCTCGGGCGCCACCTGCCGGGGACCAGCCCCGGCTGATCCAGGGTATTCGAAGGAGAGACGGCTAGGCGAGGGTCAGGGAATAACTGCTTAATTACACTTTAATTAAGGATACAAAGAGTAATAGAATAAGGATAGCTCAGTGAGGAAATTCAGTGGAGAAAAGAAGCTGAGTGGCTTGGTTTACGCGGAAAATCAATATAACCCGTGACACCAGGTTAGCTCTGACCACGGAGGCCGCAGGCGCCCTCTCGAATAGCGGAAGGTGCCCCACCTTAGACACCTTCTCGAGTGGGTCTTAGAAGCCCAGGCAAATAAATGGTCGCAGAGGACATCCGCGCTCCAGATGGACGCTCAGCTGGAATTTGGGAGAGAGAGTGACATGGGGAGACCAAGTTTCAGTGAACAAGGCCCGCACTTTATTTTCCAAAGTAGTTTTTATACCTTAAGGTATGCATAGAGGATAATGGGGGAAGGGGTAGAGTCATGCAGCAAGCCAGGCTTTCTTCCTGCAAACTTATCATATGCAAAAGTTCAGGTGATTGACATCATCTTCTGGCCCGGAGGCCTGTTAACATTTTAAGAAACTTATCTTTCTCTAAAGGTGATTATTCCAAAGTCAGGCGCCAGCCTTCCAAAAAGCATTGGACAAAGCGGCATTTTACATTTCTATACACCCATTATATCAATCAATACACTGCCAAAGACACAGTAGGTAAGGAGTATGGAGACTTAGCAGCAAACATTGGCCCAACAAGTGAAAAACCCTTCACCAATACATTTTCTAATCAATCTTTTAACTACTCAAAGGAATCTGTGTTTAGGCAGTTTAGAACATCTCCTGCCTCTCACAGTTGGGAGGCTCTGAACAATCACATGTGGCCAGAAAAACCTATTCAGGCAGGCTAGAGGATTTCCAAAGGAGTTTGTAGGTTAAACACTGTCACATCCAAGAATTATTAACTGGAGCTGTAAGCTAACTCTTTTTTCAGAGAGAGGTAGTGGGAGACAGCCCCCCGTAAAGTCAGAGGTGTAGGTGAAAGCACAAAGCAGAAAGTAGGCAGACTCTGGTTTTGGGGGTAGATGCTCGAGAATTTCCAGGGGGACTCCTGAGGCTCGATCCCGCCTTTGCGTATGCCGAGCCTCCTTCCTCATGACCTTTGTCATGGGTGGAGTGCCTCACGCTGGCTCTCAGCAGTGATAGAATTCCAGTTGAGCTATTCCAGATCCTCACTCAATATGCAATATGCCGGCTCCCAGCACTCTGCGACCCGAGTCAGATATGGAGAGGACCCCTGAGGTTCCTGCCTCCATTCGAGATGAGGCCCTCTTCGATTGCACCAAACCCAGTTGAGTAACGAAAGGCCCCTCCCAAATCCACAGTGTCCCTGACTTCTCAGAGGCACCCTGAGAAGTTGCCTGAGGTCACCGACACAAGTCGAGGGAACCCAGGGTTCCCTGCCGCAACCCGAGAAAGACCTCGAGAGTCCTTCTTCAATGCGTCTTGAGGCCCGATTCGCCTACTATGACTCGAGAGCAATCACGCACTCCCCTTCACCACACGCACGGAGACCTGACGTCCCTAGCACCACACGAGAGGCTCTCTGAGCTCCCCGTCGTACCTCGTGAGAAATCTGATACTGGCGCCGCAGCTGGAGAAAACCCACGAGACGCCCCTGTCATCGCGAGATGAGGGCCTTTTTTCCTGCATGGCCAGGAAAACAATCCCGAGTCATCTCTCCAAACTCCACAGGAGGCTTCACTCCCTTTACGCCACGCAGTGGGCTCCAAGAGATACCCGTCGCGACTCGACAGGAGAGCGGAGTCCTTTTTTGCCCCTCAAGACGAGGCTGACTCTCCGGGTGAGTCGAGAATGCAACCCTGAGATCCCTGTCGGCCCAGTAGTGGAACACTAGGTCCTGGACACAAGCGTAGATGAGGTCTATTTTGCCCTGCAGTGACTGGAGAGCAATCCCCAGTTCTAACTTGCAACTCGAATGGAATACTGGATTTTCCTGGCGCCACACAAGAGGCTCCCTGAAATCCCTGTGGTACTTCATGAGACACCCCACACTGGCGCCGCAGCTCGAGAAAACCCACGAGACGCCACCGTCATCTCGAGATGAGGGCCTTCTTTTCCTGCATGGCCTGGAGTCCAATCCCAAGTCCTCTCTCCAAACTCCACAGGAGGCTTGACTCCCTTTAGTACACACAGTGGGCTCCAAGAGATACCCATCGCGACTCGAGACGAGAGCGGAATTCTTTGCTTACCCTCGAGGTGAGAACTGACTCCCCGGATGAGTCTGGAATGCAAACCCGAGATCCCTGTCGACCCTGGAGAGCAACATTAGATCCTGGACACAAGCCTAGATTAGGTCTCTTTTGCCCTGCAGTGACTCTAGCGCAATCCCCAGCTCCCCCTCGCAACCCGAATGGAAGATTGGATTTCAAGGCCAACAAGAGGAAGCCTAAATTCCCAGTCATAACTCGAGAATCCCGCCGCAACTCGAGCAAAACCACGTGGTTCTCCCGTCATCGCAAGATGAGGCCCTTGCCCGCTACAGCGTTTCAAAAGATGTCCCAGGTTCCGTCTTGAAATGCGAAACGGTACTTGGCACCCTTGATGCGACCCCAAAAGTCCCCCAACACGCCGGTCTCACTCAAGGGGAACACCGAGGTTCCCGGCACCACTTCATTTAAGCCCCTTCTCCCCTCCTGATCGTGACCGGTGGGTTGATTCCCCTGCTTTGTCTGCAAGGGGGCCCGACCTTCCCTGCACAACTCAGGATGAGGCCGGTCTCATGGGGAAATTCGATACGTAGCTTTGTGGGTGGTGCCACTTGCTGAAAGACTCCAATTTCCCAGTCCGCTCTTGATAAGAATCCGATGCTCGGACACCTCTTGGAAGGCAGCCTTGAGTATGAAGGTACAACACGAAGGGGCACTATCACACCTGTGCATCATCCGGAAAAAAGGGCAGGTTACATACACAGCTCGACAAGTGGCCTGTCACCTCGAGAACAACTCGAGAGGCAAGAGGAGTCCCATCCTCCAGAAAAGACGAGGCCTGACTCTCCTGTACCAACATGCAGGGACCTTGCGATCTGAGTCAGAAATGGAGAGGAACACTGAGGTTCCTGCTTCAACTCGAGATGAGTCCCTCTTACATTCCACCAAATGCAGAGGAGTCTCGAGAGGCCCCTCCAAACTGCACAGTATCCCTGACTTCTCAGAGGCACTCTGAGAAGCTCCCTGAGGTCGCAGGCACAAGTCAAGGGAACCCTGGGTTTTATGCAGTGAGCCGAGAAAGACCTCGAGAGTCCTTCTTCAACCCGTCTTGAGGCCCCATTACCCTACCATGACTCGAGAGCAATGACGAACTCCCCCTAGCCATCTCATGGGGACCTGACTTCCCTGGCGCCACACGAGAGGCTCCCTGAGCTCCCTCTCGTACCTCGTCAGAAACCTGGCACTAGCGCGGCAGTCTAGAAAACCCACAAGAGGCCGCCGTCATCGCGAGATGAGGGCCTTCTTTTCCTGCATGGCCTGGAGAGGAATCCCGAGTCCTCTATCCAAACAGCACAGGAGGCTTGACTCCCTTTAGGGCACACAGTGGGCTCCAAGAGATACCCATGGCGACTCAAAAGGACAGCAGAGTTCTTTGCTTCCCCTTGAGACGAGGCCTGATTCCCCGGGTGAGTCTGGTATGCAAGCCCGAGATCCCTGTCGCCCCTAGGGATGAACATTAAGTCCTGGACACAAGCCTAGATGAGGTCTATTTTGCCCTGCAGTGACTCGAGGGCAATCCCCAGCTCTCCCTTGAAACTCGAATGGAAGATAGGACTTCCCTGGGCCAACACATGAGGAAGACTGTATTCCGCGTCGAAACTCGAGAATCCCGCCACAACTCGAGAAACGCTACGTGGTTCCCCCGTCATCGCAAGATGAGGCCCTTGCCCCCTACAGCGTCTCAAGAGAAGTCCCACGTTCCGTCTTGAAGTGCGAAACGGTATCGGCACCCTTGATGCAACCTCAAAAGTTCCTCGACACACTGGTCTGACTCGAGGAGAACACCGAGGTTCCCGGCACCACTACATCTGGGCCCCTTCTCCCCTCCTGATCGCGACAGGAGGGTCGATTCCCCTGTTTTGTCTTGAAGGGGTTCCCGCCTTTCCCGGTGCATCTCAGGATGAGGCCGGTCTCACGAGGATATTCGAGACATAGCCTCGTGGATGGTGACACATGCCGAAAGACCCCGATTTCCCGGTTCGCTCTTGATAATATCCCAATGCCAGGACACCTCTTTGAAGATAACCCTTTTGATGAAGGCACAACACGAAGGGGCACTGACACCCCCGGGTATCGTCCGGAGAAACCCGCAGGTACCACACACAGCTCGAGAAGTGACCTGTCACCCCGTGAACAACTGGAGAGGCAAGCAGAGTTCCATTCCTCCACACAAGACGAGGCCTGACTCTCCTGTTCGAACTCTGCAGCGAAACTGCGATCCGAGTCAGATCTGGCCCAGGGGAAGTCAGGAGAGGAAACATGAGTTTCCTGCCTCCACTCGAGATGAGGCCCTCTTCCATTGCACCGAACCCAGTGGAGTCCCGAGAGGCCCCTCCCAACTGCACAGTATCCCTGACTTCTCAGAGGCACCCTTAGACCTTCCTGAGATCACCGGCACAAGTCGAGGGAACCAAGGGTTTCCTGCCCCAACCCGTAAAAGACCTCTAGAGTCCTTCTTCAACGCGTCTTGAGGTGCGATTCCCCTACCATGACTCGAGAGCAATGACGCACTCCGCCTAGCCACGCACATAGAAACCTGACTTCCCTGGCGCCACAGGAGAGGCTCCCTGAGCTCCCCATTATACCTCGTGAGCAACACCACACTGGAGCCGCAGCTCGAGAATACCCACGAGACGCCCCAGTCCTCACGAGATGAGAGCCTTCTTTTGCTGTATGGCCTGGAGAGCAATCCTGAGTCCTCTCTCCAAACTCCACAGGAGGCTTGACTCATTTTAGGCCACACAGTGAGCTCCAAGATATACCCGTCGCGACTTGACAGGAGAGCGGTGTCCTTGGCTTCCCCTCGAGACGAGGCCTGACTCCCCGGGTGAGTCGAGAATGCAATGCTGAGATCGCTGTCGCCCCAGCAGAGGAACATTAGGTCCTGGACACAAGCCTAGATGAGGTTTATTTGGCCCTGCAGTGTCTCGAGAGCAATCCCCAGTTCTAACTCGCAATTCGAATGAAAACTGGACTTCCCTGGGCCAGTTGAACAGGAAGCCTGAATTCCCCGTCGTAACTCGAGAATCCCGCCCCAACTCAAGAAAAACCACGTGGTTCCCCCGTCATTCCAAGATGAGGCCCTTGCCCGCTACAGCGTCTCAAGAGAAGTCCCACGTTCCGTATTGAAGAGCGAAAAGTTACTTGGAACCCTTGATGCGACCCCAAAAGTTCCCCGACATACCTGTCTCACTTGAGGGAAACACCGAGGTTCCCAGCAGCACTTCATCTGAGCCACTTCTCCCCTCCTGATCGCCACAGGAGGGTCGATTCCTCTGCTTTGTCTGGAAGAGTTTCATGAACTTTGCGGCACATTTCAGGATGAGGCCGGTTTCATGAGGAAATTTGAGACAACCCACGTGGGTGGTGCCAAATGCTGAACGACCCCGATATCCCGGTCCGCTCTTCATAAGAACCCGATGCCCGGACACCTCTTTGAAGGCAACCCTGTGGATGAAGACACAAAACGAAGGGTCACTGACACCCCCGTGCATCGTCTGGAAAAACCTGCAGATTCCACACACAGTTTGACAAGGGGCCTGAAACCCCATGAACAACTCGAGAGGCAAGCGGAGTTCCATTACTCAGAAAAGACGTAACCTGTCTCTCCTGTCCCAACTCTGCAGGGACCCTGATGTCGGAGTCCGAAACAGAGAGGAAGTCTGAGGTTCCTGCCTCCCCTCGAGATGAGCCCCTCTTCCATTGCGACAAACCCAGCGGAGTCCCGAGAGGCACCGCCAACTCCACAGTATCCCTCAACTCTCAGAGACACCCTGGGAAGTTCCCTAAGGTCCCCGGCAGAAGTCGAGGGAAACGACTTTTTCCCGCCACAACCCGAGAAAGACCTCGAGAGTCCCTCTTCAACGCGTCTTGAGGCCCTAGTCCCCTCCCATTACTCGAGAGCCACAACGCGCTCCTCCTCGCTACGCGCAGGGAGACCTGACTTCCATGGCGCCGCATGAGAGGCTCCCTGAGATCCTCGCCGTGCCTCGCGAGAAAACTCCCACGGGCGCCGCAGCTCGAGGAAACCCCTGAGACGCCCCCATCCTCGCGATGTGAAGGGACTTCTTTTCCTGCATGGCCTGGAGAACAATCCCGAGCCCTCTCTCCAAAATGAAGAGGAGGCTTGACTCCACTGACGCCACTAGGGGGCTCCAAGATATCCGCGTCGCGACTCGGGAGGACAGCAGAGTCCTTTGCTTCCCCTCGAGACGAGGCCTGACACCCAGGGGGATCCTGGAATGCAACCCCGAGATCCCTGCCTTCCCTGGAGAAGAACATTAGGTCCTGGACACAAGCCTAGATGAGGTCTCTTTAGCCCTGCAGTGACTCGAGCGAAACCCCCAGCTTTCCCTCGCCAATCGAATGGAAGACTGGGCTTCCCAGGGCCAACAGAGGAGGAAGCCTGTAATCCCCATCGTCACTTGAGAATCCCGGCGCAACTCGAGAAAAAACACGTGGTTCCAACGTCTTCGCAAGATGAGGCCCTTGCCCACTACAGCGTCTCAGGGGAAGTCCCATGTTCCGCGCTGAAGTGCGAAACAGTACCTGAGACCCTTCGTGCGACGACCAAAAGCTCCCCGACACGCCGGGTACCCTCGAGGGAACACCGAGGTCCCGGCACAGCTTCATCTGAGCCCGTTATCCCCTCCTGATCACGACAGTAGAGTCGATTCCCCTGCGTGGTTCAGAAGGGGTTCCCGGCCTTTCCGGTGCACCTCAGGATGAGGCCGGTCTCACAGGGAAATTCGAGACGAGCCACGTGGGTGGTGCCACATGCCAAATGCCCCCGATTCCCCAATCCGCTTTTGAGAAGGACACGAGGCCCGGACCCCTCTTCGAAGGCAACCCTGTGGGGGAAGGCACAACACGAAGGGGCACTGACACCCCCGTGCATCATCCGGAAAGACCCGCGGTTTCCACACACAGCTCGACCAGGGGCCTGAAAACCCCTGACAACTCGAGAGGCAAGCGGGGTTCCCTTCCTCAGAAAAGACGAGGCATGACTCTCCTGTCCCAACTCTGCAGGGACCCTGCGGTCGGAGCCGAAACGGAGAGGAAGCCTGAGCTTCCTGCCTCCCCTCGAGGTGAGGCCCTCTTCCGTTGCGCCAGACCCAGCGGAGTCCCGAGAGGCCCCGCCAACTTCACAGGATCCCTCGCCTCTCAGAGGCACCCTGGGAAGTTCCCTAAGATCCCCGGCAGAAGGCGAGGGAAACGAGGATTTCCCGCCGCCACCCGAGAAAGACCTCGAGAGTCCTTCTTCAATGCGTCTCGAGGCCCTAGTCCCCTCCCGTGACTCGAGAGCCATGACGCGCTCCCCCTCGCCACGCGCATGGAGACCTGACTTCCCTGGTGCCGCACGAGAGGCTCCCTGAGATCCTCGTCGTGCCTCGGGAGAAAACCCCCACGGGCGCCGCAGCTCGAGGAAACCCCTGAGACGCCCCCGTCCTGGCGAGCTGAGGGCCTTCTCTTCCTGCATGGCCTGGAGAGCAATCCCGGGTCCTCTCTCCAAACTGAAGAGGAGGCTGGACTCCCTTGAGGCCACTCAGTGGGCTCCAAGAGATCGGCGTCGCCACTCGAGAGGAGAGCGGAGTCCTTGGCTTCCCCTCGAGACGAGGCCTGACTCCCCGAGGGAGCCTGAAATGCAACCCCGAGATTCCTGCCTTCCCTGGAGAGGAATATTAGTTCCAGGACACACGCCTTGATGAGGTCTCTTTGGCCCTGCAGTGACTCGAGCGCTACCCCCAGATTTCCCTCGCTACTTGAATGGGAGATGGGGCTTCCCAAGGCCAACCCAAGAGGAAGCCTGAAATCCTCGTCGAAACTCGAGAATCCTGCCGCAACTCGAGAAAATCCACGTGGTTTCAACGTCTTCGCAAGATGAGGCCCTTGCCCGGTACGGCGTCTCAAGGGAAGTCCCATGTTCCGTCGTGAAGTGAGACAAGGTACCTGACACCCTTCATGCGACATCCAAAAGTTCCCCGACATGCCGGGTTCCCTTGAGGGGAACACCGAGAGTCCCGGCACCACTTCCTCTGAGCTCCTACTCCTCTCCTGTTCGCGACAGGAGAGTTGATTCCCCTGCGTGGTCTGGAAGGGGTTCCCGGCCTGCACGGCGCCCCTCAGGATGAGGCCGGCCTCGCGAGGAAATTCGAGACAAGCCCCGTGGCTGGTGCCCCATGTTGAACGACCCTGATTTCCCGGTCCGCAGTTGAGGAGAACCCGATGCCCGGACACCTCTTCGAAGGCCACCCTGTGAGTGAAGGAACAACACGGAGGGGCACTGACACTCCCGTGCATCGTCCGGAAACACCCGCGGTTTCAACACAGAGCTCCACGAGGGGACTGAGACTCCCTGAGCAACTCGAGAGGCAAGCGGAGTTCCCTTCCTCAGACAAGACGAGGCCTGACTCTCCTGCCCCAACGCTGCAGGGACACTGCTGTCGGAGTATGAAACGCAGAGGAAGCCTGAGGTCCTGTCTCCCCTCGAGATGAGGCCCTCTTCGATTGCGCCAAACCCAGAGGAGTCCCGAGATGGCCCACCAACTCCACAGCATCCCTCACCTCTAAGAGGAACCCTCGGAAGTTCCCTCAGGTCACCGGGAGAAGTCGAGGGAAACGAGGGTTTCCCGCTGCAAGCCGAGAAAGACTTCGAGAGACCTTCTGCTACACGCCTTGATGCCCTAGTCCCCTCCCAGGACTCGAGAACAATGACGCGCTCCCCCTCGCCACGCTCATGGAGACCTGACTTCCCTGGCGCCGCACGAGAGGCTCCCTGAGAACCTCGTCGTGCCTCGTGAGAAAAGCCCCACGGACGCCGCAGCTCGAGGAAACCCCTGAGAAGCCCCCGTCCTCGCGAGGTGAGGGCCTTCTTTTCCTGCCTTTCCTGGAGAGCAATCCCGAGTCCTCTCTCCAAACTGAAGATTAGGCTTGACTCCCTTGAGGCCACTCAGAGGGCTCCAAGAGATGCGCGTCGTGGCTCAAGAGAAGAGCGGAGTCCTTTGCTTCCCTCGAGGCGAGGCCTGACTCCTCGGGGGACTCTGGAGTGCAACCCCGGGATCCCTGTCTTCCCTAGAGAGTACTACTAGGTCCTGGACACACGCCTAGATGAGGTCTCTTGGGCCCTGCAGTGACTCGAGCGCAACCCCCAGCTTTCCCTAGCAACTCGAATGGAAGATGGGGCTTCCCAGGGCCAACCCAAGAGGAAGCCTGAAATCCCCGTCGTAACTCGAGAATCCCGCCGCAACTCGAGAAAAACCACGTGGTCCCAACGTCTTCACAAGATGGGGCCCTTGCCCGCTACGGCGTCTCAAGGGAAGTCTCACGTTCCGTCCTGAGTTGCGAAACGGTACCTGACACCCTTCATGCGACCTCCAAAATTTCCCAGACACGCCGGGTTCCCTTGAGGGGAACACCGAGGGTCCTGGCACCCCTTCATCTGAGCCCCTTCTCCCCTCCTCATCACGACAGGAGAGTCGATTCCCCTGCGTATTCTGGAAGGGTTTCCCGGCTTTCCCGGCACACCTCAGGATGAGGCCGGCCTCCCGAGGAAATTCGAGACGAGCCCCGTGGGTTGTGCCACATGCCGAACGACCCCGATTTCCCAGTCCGCTGTGGATAAGAACCCGATGCCCGGACACCTCTTTGAAGGCAACCCTGTGGGTGAAGTTACCATTCGAAGGGGCACTGACACCCTCGTGCGTCATCCGGAAAAACCCGCGGTTTCCACACACAGCTTGACGAGGTGCGTGAGACACCCTGAGCAATTCGAGAGGCAAGCGGAGTTCCCTTCCTCAGACAAGTCGAGGCCTGACTCTCCTGTCCCAACTCTGCAGGGACCCTGTGGTTGGAGTCCGAAAAGGAGAGGAAGCCTAAGTTTCCTGTCTCCCCTCGAGATGAGGCCCTCTTCCATTGCGCCAAGCCCAGCGGAGTCCCGAGAGGCCCCGCCAACTCCACAGCATCCCTCACCTATCAGAGGCACCATGGGAAGTTCCCTCAGGTCCCCGGCAGAAGTCGAGGGAAACGAGGCTTTCCCGCCGCAACCCCAGAAAGACCTCGAGTGTCCTTCTTCAACGCCTCTGGAGGCCCTAGTCCTCTCCCATGACTGGAGAGCCATGACGCGCTCCCCCTCGCCACGTGCACAGAGACCTGACTTCCCTGGCACCGCACGAGAGGCTCCCTGAGATCCTCGTCTTGCCTCGTGAGAAAACCCCCACGGGCGCCGCAGCTCGAGGAAACCCCTGAGAAGCCCCCATCCTCGCGAGGTGAGGGCCTTCTTTTCCTGCCTGACCCAGAGCACAATCCCGAGTCCTCTCTCCAAACTGAAGAGAAGACCTGACTCCCTTGAGGCCACTCAGTGGGCTCCAAGAGATCTGCGTCGCGACTTGAGAGGAGAGCGGCATCCTTGGCTTGCCCTCGAGGCGAGGCCTGACTCCCGGGGGAGTCTGGAACGCCACCCTGAGATCCCTGTCTTCCCTTGAGAGGAACGTTAAGTCCCGGACACAGGCCTAGATGAGGTCTCTTTGGCCCTGCAGTGACTCGAGTGCAACCCTCAGCTTTCCCTCGCAACTCGAATGGAAGATTAGGCTTCCCGGAGCCAACACAAGAGGAAGCCTGAAATCCACTTCGTAACTCTAGAATCCCGCCGCAACTCGAGAAAATCCACATGGTCCCAACGTCTTCGCAAGATGAGGCCCTTGCCCGCTATGGCGTCTCAAGGGAAGTCCCAGGTTCTGTCCTGAAGTGCGAAACGGTACCTGACTCCTTTCATGCAACCCCCAAAAGTCCCCCACACGCCGGTTTCCCTCGAGGGTAAAACCGAGGGTTCCATCCCCACTTCATCTGAGCCCCTTCTCCCCTCCTGATGGCGACAGGAGAGTCGATCCCCCTGCATTGTCTGGAAGTGTCCCCGGCCTTCCCAGCACAACTCAGGATGAAGCCGGCCTCACTAGGAAATTTGAGACTAGCCCCGTGGGTGGTCCCTCATGCCGAAAGACCCCAATTTCCCTGTCCGCTCTTGAAAAGAACCCGAGGCCCGGACACCTCTTCGAGGGCAACCCAGTGGGTGAAGGCACAACACGAAGGGGCACTGTCACCGTCGTGCATTTCCGGAAACACCCGCAGGTTCCACACACAGCTCAACAAGGGGCCTGAGACCCCCTGAGCACCTCGAGAGGCAAGTGGAGTTCCCTTCCTCAGACAAGACGATTCCTGACTCTCCTGTCCCAACTCTGCAGGGACCCTGCGGTCGGAGTCTGAAACGGAGAGGAAGCCTGAGGTTCCTGCCTTCCCTGGAGATGAGGCCCTCTTCCATTGCGCCAAACCCAGCGGAGTCCTGAGAGGCCCCGCCAACTCCACAGCATCCCTCATCTGTCAGAAGCACACTGGGAAGTTCCCTAAGGTCACCGGTAAACTTTTATTGCACAAGGTCCCCATGAAAAGGCCCACGCAGCAGGACAGCCACAGATTCTGTCTGCCATTAAAGGGCAGTAAGGTGCCCTCCCCCCTTCTTTGCTGCCTCGGCGGCCAACAGCGTGCAATTCGCGTACCCTTCCCTTTCCCATCCTAGCAGGTGCTCCAGGGCCCGCTGGCCTACAAAGTGCCAGAAGCAGGGCTGGGCCAGCCGGCCAGAATTCAGGGTTATGTCCCTTGGACTTCCAGCGGACACTAGGCTGCTTGGGAAAACCGCGCAGACTCTGAGGTTTTTCAGCAGAGGGGTGGAGCTGTAAAGGCCTTGACCCCAAAGACGAGGCCTTTCTGCGACCGCCAGGTTGGGGAGCTCTGAAACTGTGCCAACACAGGGCGGAATACATGGTTCCCTGCTCCACGCAGTCCCCGTTCCCTTACCTGTGTTCCGCACCCCTCCGCTGTGGCCAATGGATGCCGATCCTTGGGGATCCAGGAGTTCACGAAATGGGCATTCCCAGCCGCAATGGCGACCCCCAACAGCACATCTGGAAAGCCCTCCCCCACCCCCGCCAGGAGCCGACCCCCACTGCGAACGGAACCCCACCCCGCCCCGCACCGCCAGGTTTCGCCCCGGCCCTGCCGGGCTCCCGGTGGGTTCCCAGCCATATTGGCGACCCCTGGGAGCACAACAGGGACCGACCCCCCACCCACAGTGAGCGGAATCTCGACCTGTGCAGCCCAGGTTTACCCCACCCTGGCTGCGCTCCCGGCGCGTTTCCAGCTGCAGTGGCCATCTCCGAGAGCACAACTGGGAAGCCCTCCCCTACCCCCGCCAGGAGCCGACACCTGCCCTGCGCCGCCCGGGTTCGCCCCGCCCCTGCCGCGCTCCAGGGGCGCTGCCCACCTTCACCAGTGGCTCTCGGTGAGCCCCGTCCCCACGCCCGGTTCCAGGAGAGGCTCTCGGACCTCGCTGCTGCCGCCAGGTCAAACATGAGGACAATACATACACCCCACAGAGACAATCCAAGCTGTCTATGATTTAGGGATAAAACGAGCACTACAGAAAGGCAAGATGACCTGACCTAGGAGGGCCATGATATTCTATAGAACCAGACAAAGTTGGTTACCAAGGAAACTTTTTTCCTTGGAACCCGGAAAGCTGGTTCTTTGCATATGCAATGACCAACAATTAGCTTGTTACCCAAGCCTGCCTTACTGCCACCCCCATCCCCCCACTCCCCAGAAGACTGGCTCAAAGAAATATTTTAAATCTCAGGCGGAAACCTGGAAGATGTCTTGTCTGTCTGTTTGGATTAAGGTATGTGTCAGTGTGAGCCCTGTGTTTTTTGATAATATTGCTCAAGTTCTGAGTTCTGATTTCAATGGTCTCAAGACAAGGCAGCCCTTCCAAATCAAACTGCTGGAAATACAAGAAAACATTGACCTAAATGAATGTCAGAGTCCCGTGAACTGGGAACTAGTCAATATTAAATATCTAGTATTTTTGGTTTTGCTCCTCCACTATAGACATGTCTAAGAGTCAACAACATTAAGCACAAAATGTTCATAGTGCCTAGGTTTCTTTTGAGGTAAAAATTGCTCTATTGTTATATCTGTCACAAGCTTGTCAGCAAGAAACTACCTGGAAACGACAACAACAAAAGTAAAAAATGAAAATGTGATATGAGCTTTTAGACAAACTCTTTACAATAATTATACTCTAAAATATCTGCCTCTCATAGTCTTGATTGAAGGCAGAGGAGAAGGGGATGACAGAGGATAAGATGGTTGGATGGCATCACTGACTCGATGGACATGAGTTTGAGCAAGCCCCTGGAGCTGGTGACGGACACGGAAGCCTGGCGTCCTTCAGGCCACGGGGTCCCAAAGAGTCAGACACGACTGAGCAACTGAACTGAACTGAACTAACAAACGTTTCTCCAGGTGTTTTGGTTACCCGAGTTTCTATCCTTGTGACGACAGTGTATTGAATAGCTAGGTCATTTCCAAATAAATGAAAGTTCTGAAACATTCACGACTTGAAAGGACCTCCCTTTTACACAGAAACAAAAGAGATTTTTGACTCTCCATGAATAGTGTCTGGCACCATCCTGACATGTTAAATGTAAGAAAGCAATTGTTTTGTTTTGTTTTGTTCTGTTCTTGGGGGTGGGGGGAGGGGGGCGGGCTATAGCCAATGCCAATATAAAAGTCAGTTCTTGGTTGCTGAAGGGAAATGTATGACTTGTTATTACAAGAAAGTATGTGGAATGCAATGGCACTTGAGGAAGGAAAACAAAGTAGTTCTGTCTTACAGGTGGCCGTTTCAGGATGGGAGAAGCAAAGGAATGGGTACAGAATGGGATAAGGAGGTTGTAGGGAAAGTGGACCCCCAGAAAAGAGTTCTGTGCCTAGCACAAGTTTTCTTGAGATGTCGAACTGCCTTTGCTAATGGAGTTTAAGTTTCTTTACCTCTTAAGTGATCTCTTCTAGGTTGACCTAGAACAGAAATCTTTTGTTAGCTTTGGCTAAGTGGAGAAGTAGTGTTTCACGGTGACATATGTGATCCTTCCTGACTGTTTGCAGCCCTTTTGATATCGATGCACTGCTTCTGCTGCTGCTGCCGCCGCTGCTGCTGCTAAGTCGTTTCAGTCGTGTCGGACTCTGTGCGACCCCATAGACGGCAGCCCACGAGGCCCCGCAGTCCCTGGGGTTCTCTAGGCAAGAACACTGGAGTGGGTTGCCATTTCCTCCTCCCATGCATGAAAGTGAAAAGTGAACGTGAAGTCGCTCAGTGGTGTCCGACTCTTAGCGACCCCATGGACTGCAGCCTACCAGGCTCCTCCATCCATGGGATTTTCCACGCAAGAGTACTGGAGTGGGGTGCCATTGCCTTCTCCCATATCTATGCACAAGCCTGCCTAAATCATTGACTTCTAGCTAGCTTTGGGATGCCAATGACCATCCACCCTTACAAGGCAACAGAGAAGAGAAAAACACTTACCACAGGAGGTCCTGGTAAGGGACGAGGAACTAACAAGCTCCCGCCAACCAGGATTCTGCAGAGGTCAACAAGAGGTCAGTAAGAGATGGAAGACTGCAGTCCAGAGGTCCTGGCAACTTCCATCTTGCAGCAGAGACCCAGCATAATCAAAACGAATTCAATGTTGCAAAAAATAAGTAAACAAATAAAGGACAGAAGTTCTTTGAACACATGACTGAGATTAGGGGTGAGGCAGTACATGTACAGTGCCCGGAAAATCTTAAAGTATGAGAAAGGAAAGAAATTAAAGACAACTATCAAGCTGTCCAAACTGATAAAAACGAAAGATTACACAGTTTTTTCTGTATATATTACCAGATAATAATCTGAAAAGGAATTAAAAAAAATTCCCTTTCAATAATGTCAACATGAATACAACACTTTGCCATGGATGTAACGAGGATGACAAGACTGGCACACTGGAAATTATACACCCTGGCTGAAAACTATCCTGAATACATGGACAGGTATTCCATAACAATGGAAAGACTTAAGATGGCAATACCATGGAATGCATCTTCAATCTGAAATGAAGATTTGACATGATTTGATCGCTCAGAGCTTTTGTGTCATCAATTGTTATTAAAGTATAAATGAGATAGAGAAAGCTGCTGACTTAGACTTGAGGCGGGGTGTACGCCCTGCTGGTCTCTAGCCAGATATTCTACAGGCACTAGCAGTCAGCTAAGGAAAGAAAGGCACTGTCTCAGGGAATGGCACCAGGCCCCTCCCCCACGACATGCCTTGAGGTCACATTGGCAGCAGGTGAGTCATCCTGGGCCAAAAACTGATTGACATGAATCTTGAAGAAAGGCAGTATTGCAGGCAAATATATCATTTCCTTAACATAGATTAGGAGAACAAGGTACGAGGAAAACATACTGTTTTGTTCAAGTCGCTTCTGAGCCTATTGGGGGAACCGACCTGAAGCCAGAGTCCAGCAGATATACATAGGATATTTACATCGCTTAAGACAAACATTTCCTCAGGAACAAATGCATTGCTTAGCTCAAGGTTTGTCTGCGAAATTCTTACACATCAGGAGATGGCTCCGAGCTGGGTTTCTACACACAAGAACATGAATGCAAAGGACAAGCCTGCACAGCCCATCTGCCCCCCTCCCCCACAGCCAGCAGCATTTCCAAATGACCTCCTAAGGCCTTCCCCAAAATACAGGGGCACCTCTGGGTTTCCTGTTTCCCTCACTTCGAACACTTTTCTTAAAAAAAAAAAAAAATCCTGCACACTTCTTGATAGAATGCCACAGTGCAAGGAAAACAGGCCTTCAATACTTAAACCTCCCTGTGCCAAACACTTGGGGCTTGGTTCTGTTTTGTTTTGTTTTTTAATTACACCACCACATAATTTAAACTTTTTACAATTTCTAATTATTCAGTACCAAAACACCAAACTTTTATTGCACAAGGTCCCCATGAAAAGGCCCACGCATCAGGACAGCCACAGATTCTGCCATGAAAGGGCAGCAAGGTGCCCTCCCCCCTTCTTTGCTGCCTGGGCGGCCACCAGGGTTTGAAACCCATGCACCCTACTAAGTTTCTAGGGTGCAATCCGTGGACCCTTCCCTTTCCCATCCCAGCAGGTGCTCAAGGGCCCGCTGGCTTACAAAGTGCCAGAAGCAGGGCTGGGCCAGCCGGCCAGAGTTCAGTGTTCTGTCCCTTGGACTTCCAGGGGACACTAGGCTGCTTGGGAAAACCGTGCAGACTGAGATTTTTCAGCAAAGGGGTGGAGCGGTAAAGGCCTTGACACCAAGGGCGAGGCCTTTCTGCGACCGCCAGGTTGCGGAGCTCCGAGAATGTGCCAACAGAGGGCGGAATACTTGGTTCCCTGCTCCAAGCAGTCCCAGTTCCCTGACCTGTGGCCCGCAGCCCTCCGCTGCACCCACTAGATGTGGATCCTTGGGGACACAGGAGCATAGGAAATGGGCGTTCCTAGCCGCAGTGGCGACCCCCGAGAGCACAACTGGGACCGAACCCCCACCCACAGCCATCTAAATCTCGACCCGCGCAGCCCAGGTTTACCCCGCCCCGGGTGCGCTCCCGGCGCGTTTCCAGCCGCAGTGGCCACCACCGAGAGCACAACTGGGAAGCCCTCCCCCACCCCCGCCAGGAGCCGAACCCCGCCCCGCGCCACCCGGGTTCACGCCGCCCCTGCCGCACTCCCAGCGCGTTTCCAGCTGCAGTGGGGACCCCCGAGAGCACAACTGTTACCGCCCCCCACCCCCTCCCGACCAGAACCCCGACCCGCGCCGCCCGGGATCGCCCCGCCACTGGCGCGCTCCCGGGGCGTTGCCCACTTCCACCAGGGGCTCCTGGTGAGCCCCGTCCCCACGCCCGGTTCCAGGAGAGGCTCTCGGACCTCGCTACTGCCGCCAGGTCAAACACGAGGACAATACATCCACCCCACAGAGACAATCCAAGCTGTCTATGATTTAGGGATAAAACGAGGACTACAGAAAGGAAAGATGTCCTGACCTAGGAGGGCCATGAGAGTCTATAGATCCAAACAAAATTGGGTACCAAGGAAACTTTTTTCCTTGGAACCCGGAAAGCTGGTTCTTTGCATATGCAATGACCAACAATTAGCTTGTTACCCAAGCCTGCCTCGCTGCCACCCCCACTCCCCCCCCCCACTCCCCAGGAAAACGGCTCAAAGAAATATTTTAAATCTCAGGCGGAAAACTGGAAGATGTCTTGTCTGTCTGTCTGGATTAAGGTATGTGTCAGTGTGAGCCTTGTGTTTTTTGATAATATTGCTCAAGTTCTGAGTTCTGATTTCAATGGTCTCAAGACAAGGCAGCCCTTCCAAATCAAACTGCTGGAAATACAAGAAAACATTGACCTAAATGAATGTCAGAGTCCCGTGAACTGGGAACTAGTCAATATTAAATATCTAGTATTTTTGGTTTTGCTCCTCCACTATAGACTTGTCTAAGAGTCAACAACATTAAGCACAACATGTTCATAGTGCCTAGGTTTCTTTTGAGGTAAAAATTGCTCTATTGTTATATGTGTCGCAAGCTTGTCAGCAAGAAAGTACCTGGAAACAGCAACAACCAATGTAAAAAATGTAAATGTGATATGAGCTTTTAGATAAACTCTTAACAATAATTATACTCTAAAATATCTGCCTCTCATAGTCTTGATTGAAGGCAGAGGAGAAGGGGATGACAGAGGATAAGATGGTTGGATGGCATCACTGACTCGATGGACATGAGTTTGAGCAAGCCCCTGGAGTTGGTGATGGACACGGAAGCCTGGCGTCCTGCAGGCCACGGGGTCCCAAAGAGTCAGACTCGACTGAGCAACTGAACTGAACTGAACTTACAATCGTTCCTCCAGGTGTTTTGGTTACCTGAGTTTCTATCCTGGTGCTAAACTAAGTGACGACAGTGTATTGAATAGCTAGGTCACTTCCAAATAAATGAAACTTCTTAAACATTCACGACTTGAAAGGACCTCCCTTTTACACAGAAACAAAAGAGATTTTTGACTCTGCATGAATAGTGACTGGCACCATCCGAACATATTAAATGTAGGAAAGCAATTTTTTTGTTTTGTTTTGTTTTGTTCTGTTCTTGCAGGAAGCGGGGTGGGCCCTATTATCACTGATAGGTATGCTCACCAATCTATCAAATGCCAATATAAGAGTCAGTTCTTGGTTGCTGAAGGGAAATGTATGACTTGTTATTACAAGAATGTATGGAATGCAATCACACTTTAAGAAGGAAAACGAAGTAGTTCTGTCTTACAGGTGGCATTTTCAGGACGGGAGAAGCAAAGGAATGGGTACAGAATGGGATAAGGAGGTTGCAGGGAAAGTAGGCCCCCAGAAAAGAGTTTTGTGCCTAGCACAAGTTTACTTGAGATGTTGAACTGCCTTTGCTAATGGAGTTTAAGTTTCTTTACCTCTTAAGTGATCTCTTCTAGGTTGACCTAGAACAGAAATCTTTTGTTAGCTTTGGCTAAGAGGAGAAGTATTGTTTCACGGTGACATATGTGATCCTACCTGACTGTTCTCATCCCCTTTGATATCTATGCACTGCTGCTGCTGCTGCTGCAGCTGCTAAGTGGTTCAGTTGAGGCCGACCCTGTGCCACGCCATAGATGGCAGCCCACCAGGCCCCGCAGTCCCTGGGGTTCTCTAGGCAAGAACACTGGAGTGGGTTGCCATTTCCTCCTCCTATGCATGAAAGTGAAAAGTGAAAATGAAGTCGCTCAGTGGTGTCCGACTCTTAGCCACCCCATGGACTGCAGCCTACCAGGCTCCTCCGTCCTTGGGATTTTCCAGGAGTGGGGTGCCATTGCCTTCTCCCATATCTATGCACAAGCCTGCCTAAATAATTGACTTCTAGCCAACTTTGGGATGCCCATGACCACCCACCCTTACCAGGCAACAGAGAAGAGAAAAACACTTACCACAGGAGGTTCTGATAAGGAACAAGGAACTAACAAGCTCCCACCTACCAGGAATCTGCAGAGGTCAACAAGAGGTCAGCAAGAGATGAGAGACTGCAGTCCAGAGGTCCTAGCTACTTCCATCTAGCAACAAACACCCAGCATAGTCAAAACGATTTCAATGTTAAAGAATAAATAAATAAATAAATAAAAGGACAGAAGTTCTTTGAACACATGTCTGAATTTAGGGGTGAGGCATTACATATGTGTCCCAGGATAATCTTAAAGTGTCAGAAATAAAGAAATTAAAGACAACTATCAAGCTGTCCAAACTGATAAAAATGAATGATTACACAGTTTTATCTGTATACATTAGCAGATAATAATCTGAAAAGGAATTTTAAAAAATTCCCTTTCAATAATATCAACATGAATAAAACACTTTGCCATGGATGTAACGAGGATGACAAGACTGGCACACTGGAAATTATACACCCTGGCTGAAAACTATCCTGAATACATGGACAGATATTCCATAACGATGGAAAGACTTAAGATGGCAATACCATGGAATGCATCTTCAATCTGAAATGAAGATTTGATATGATTTGATCGCTCAGAGCTTTTGTGTCATCAAGTGTTATTAAAGTATTAAAGAGATAGAGAAAGCTGCTGACTTAGACTCGAGGCGGGGTGGGGGGGGTAGTAAGAGTACCCCCTGCTGGTCTTTAGCCAGATATTCTACAGGCACTAGCAGTCAGCTAAGGAAAGAAAGGAACTGTTTCAGGGAATGGCACCAGGCCCTTCCCCCACGACATGCATTGAGATAATATTGGCAGCAGGTGAGTCATCCCGGGCCAAAACTTGATTGACATGAATCTTGAAGAAAGGCAGTATTGCAGGCAAATATATCATTTCCTTAACATAGATAAGGAGAACAAGCTAGGAGGAAAACATGCTGTTTTGTTCAAATCGCTTCTGAGCCTTTTGGGGGAACCGACCTGAAGCCAGAGTCTAGCGGAAATACATAGGATATTTACATCGCTTAAGACAAACATTTTCTTAGGAAAAAATGCATTGCTTAGCTCAAGGTTTGTCTGCGAAATTCTTACACATCAGGAGATGGCTCCGAGCTGGGTTTCCACACACAGGAACATCCATGCAAAGGACAAGCCTGCACAGCCCATCTGCCACCCTCCCGCACAGCCAGCAGCATTTCCAAGTGACCTCCTAAGGCCTTCCCCAAAATACAGGGGCACCTCTGGGTTTCCTGTTTCCCTCACTTCGAACACTTTTCTTAAAAAAAAAAAAAATCCTGCACACTTCTTGATAGAATGCCACAGTGCAAGGAATACAGTCCTTCAATATTTAAACCTCCATTTGCAAAACACTTGGAGCTTGGTTTTGTTTTGTTTTGTTTTTTAATTACACCACCACATAATTTAAAGCTTTTACACGTTCTAATTATTCAGTTCCAAAACACCAAACTTTTATTGCACAGGGTCCTCATGAAAAGGCCCACGCAGCTGGACAACCACAGATTCTGCCATGAAAGGGCAGCAAGGTGCCCTCCCCCCTTCTTTGCTGCCTGGGCGGCCACCAGGGTTTGAAATCCATGCACCCTACTAAGTTTCTAGGGTGCAATCCGTGGACCCTTCCCTTTCCCATCCCAGCAGGTGCTCAAGGGCCCGCTGGCTTACAAAGTGCCAGAAGCAGGGCTGGGCCAGCCGGCCAGAGTTCAGTGTTCTGTCCCTTGGACTTCCAGCGGACACTAGGCTGCTTGGAAGAACCGCGCAGACTCGGAGATTTTTCAGCAGAGGGGTGGAGCGGTAAAGGCCTTGACCCCAAAGGCAAGGCCTTTCTGCGACCGCCAGGTTGGGGAGCTCCGAGAATGTGCCAACAGACGGCGGAATACTTGGTTCCCTGCTCCACGCAGTCCCAGTTCCCTTACCTGTGGTCCGCAGCCCTCCACTGCACCCACGGGATGGCGATCCTTGGGGACCCAGGAGCGGACGAAATGGGCGTTCCCAGCCGCAGTTGCAACCCCCGAGAGCGCAACTGGGAACCCCTCCCCATCCCCCCCATGAGCCGACCCCCGCCCCGCGCCCTCAGGGTTAGCCCCGCCCCTGCCGCGCTCCCGGCGCGTTCCCAGCCGCAGTGGCGACCCCCGGGAGCACAACTGGGACCGACCCCCACCCAAAGCCATCGGAATCTCGACCCGCGCAGCCCGGGTTTACCCAGTCCCGGGTGCACTCCCGGCGCGTTTTCAGCCTCAGTGTCCACCTCTGAGAGCACAACTGGGAAGCCCGCCCCCACCCCCGCCAGAAGCCGACCCCCGCCCCACGCCGCCCGCGTTCGCCCCGCCCCTGCACGGTCCAGGTACCTTCCCAGCTTCTAGCGTTCACGCCCGGGTAGGAGCAGGATGTAGGAGTATGGGAGATGTGTCTGGAGCCTGACAGCCTCAGCTCCGCTCTGGCCTGCCCTTTGGACCTAGGAGCCAGGCCAACTTGCAGAGGGCTTAGGGCCCCATTGTATGCAAACTACCAAGGCCTACCGCAAGGAGAGCTCTGTCCGAGGGAAGGGAAGCGCCCCAGGCTGCATTCCCAAGCTGTTGTTTAGCCGCCCAGACTCAGCGCTGCACAGGGGTAATCAGGCTCTCTGTGCCCGCAGCTTCACACACAGGTGTGTCTCCGTAGGAATCAAGAAAGATCCTGACAGAGTGAGGTTCATTAGAGCTATACTAAAGAGCAAAGGCTTGTCCATGTGGTCTTGCCTTCCCCTGTGCCTTTGGGTCTCCAGGCTCGGCCCCAGCTCCGTGGAAACAACCCCTGAGAAAATATCTTCAAGATCCACTTTTCCCAGTGTCTGGGAACCGGGGTTCGTAGGAGGAGAGAAAAGCACGCCTCCATCGGGAACGAAAAGGCAGTCCACCTGCCTGTGTTTTGAAGCCTCTATTTGGAAGGAATGGGTTAGCTTCTCCTAAAGGAGACCTCCAGATCTGCTCAGAAGTCGGTAATTCCAGAGGCAGGGTACTGGTTCCTGACTGCCCTTTGCTAGCCTTGCAAAGATATTCCTAGATTCTAGAGTTATTTTCCATGAAGGAGCAGGCTTCGGGAATGTGTCAGACGGGACTGGCTCCTTATTGACCTCAGCTCAGCTATTGCCTTTCCATTCAAACTAGGACAAGGCCCTACTTTATGAAGGGCAAGGGTCTTCTTCTTTGCAAACTGCCAAGGGCTACAGCAATGAGACCTCTGTCAAGGTGAGGGAAGCCTAAGAGGATGGATTCTCAAGCAGGTGCTTTGCCACAAAGCATCAGCACCCCACGGAGAGAATCAAGCTCCCTGTGCGCCAATGTTGGGAGTGTGGCTTCACACACAGAGTTGTCTCTATAGGAGCCAAGAATGTTCCTGAGAGATTAGGTTCACTAAGCCTCTCCTACAGAGCATAGACCTGTCCATGTGGTTTTTCCTTCCCCTGTGAGTTGGGTCCCCGAGGTCCGCCACACCTCCGGGGAAACTGTCCCTGAGAAAAGATCTCCAGGAACCGCTTCGCTGAGGCTGGGAAACGCTGTTCACAGGAAGTAAGGCAAGCGAATCTCCTGCAGAGAAAAAGAGGCCTTACTGTCCCTGGAGGAGCAGGCTGCCAGACTGTGTGAAACCTGACTGTTGCCTTACTGGCCTCAGTTCCACCATTGCCTGTTCCTCCGAACTAGGACCCAGGCCTATTTGGAGAAGCGTTTGGCTGCGGATTTCTACAAAGTGCCAAGGGCTACAGCAGTGAGAATTCTCTCAGCGGTAAGGGAGAGCATTTTATGGATTCTCAAGCTGTTTTCTGAACGACAGGGTCAAAATGAACTGAGAGAATCAGGCTCTCTGTGCCCCTATGTTAGGTACGCAGCTTCATACACACAAGTGTCTCTATAGGAGCCAAGAATGTTCCTGAGAGATGAGGTTCACTAGAAGTCTGCTACAGAGCATAGACCTGTCCATATGGTTTTTCCTTGCCCTGTGAGTTGGGTCCCTGAGGTCCGCCCTAGCTCAGGGGAAGGAGCCCCTGAGAAAAGATCTCCAGGGACCGCTATTCCCCCAGGCTGGCAAACGCAGTTCACAGGAGGTAACACAAGCGAGCCTCCTGCAAGGCACAACAGGCCTTAGTCTCCCTGGACGATCAGGCTGCCAGAGTGTGTGAGACCTGACTGGTGCCTTACTGGCCTCAGCTCCGCCATTGCGTGTTCCTCCGAACTAGGACCCAGGCCTACTAGGAGAAGGGTTTGGGTATGGATTTCTAAATACTGCCAAGGGGTATAGCAATGAGAACTGTGTCACGGGTAAGGAAGAGCACTGTATGGATTTTCAAGCTGTTGTTTGAACGACAGCTTCAAAGCTGCACAGAGAGAATCAGACTCTGTGTCTCCATGTTCGGTACACAGCTTCACAGACAGGGGTGTCTCCATAGGAAACAAGAACGTTCCTGACAGAGTGAGGTTCACTAGAGCTCTCCTAGAGAGCAAAGACTTGTCCATGTGGTTTTTCTTCCCCTGTGCGTTTGGGGCTCCAGGCTCGGCCCCAGCTCCGTGGAAACAACCCCTGAGAAAAGATCTTCAAGATCCGCTTTTCCCAGAGGCTGGGATGTGGGATTCATAGGAGGCGGGAAAAGCAGGCCTCCTTCAGAGAGCAAGAGGCAGCCAAGCGGCCTGCGTTTGGAAGCCTCTATTTGGAAGAATGGGTTAGCTTCCCCTAAGGGAGACCTCCAGATCTGTTCAGAAGTCGGTAATTCCAGAGGCAGGGTGCAGGCTCCTGACTGCCCTTTGCCAGCCTTGCAGAGACATTCCTAGATTACAGCGTTATTTTCCATGAAGGAGCAGGCTTCGGGAATATGTCAGACTTGACTGGCGCCTTATTGGCCTCAGCTCAGCTCTTGCCTTTCCTTTCAAACTAGGACAAGGGCCCACTTTATGAAAGGTAAGGGTCCTCTTCTTTCCAAACTGCCAAGGGCTACAGCAATGAGACCTCTGTCAAGGCGAGGGAAGCGTAAGCTGATGGATTCTCAAGCAGGTGCTTTGCCACAAAGCATCAGCACCCCATGGAAAGAATCTGGCTCCCTTTGCCCCTACGTTGCGTGTGTAGCTACACGCACAGAGGTGTCTCGATAGGAGCCAAGAATGTTCCTGAGAGAGGAGGTTCACTGTTGGGGGCCAGAGTGAGGCACTCCGCCCATGGCAAAGGTCATGAGGAAGGAGGCTCGACATACGCAAAGGCGGGATCGAGCCTCAGGAGTCCCCCTGGAAATCCTCGAGCATCTACCCCCATAACCAGAGCCTGCCTACCTTACTACTTTGTGCTCTCACCTACACCTCTGACTTTACGGGGGGCTGTCCCCCACCACCTCTTTCGGAGAAGGAGTTAACCTAGAGCTCCAGTTGATAAAAACCCCTGGGTGTGACAAGAGTGTTTTAACCTACAAACTCCTCTGAAGGTTCTCTAGCCTGCCTGACAGGCTTGTCCGGCCACATGTGATTGCTCACAGCCTCCCAACCATGAGAGGCACGAGATGCTTTAAACCTTCTAAAAACAGGTTCCTTAGAAAAGTTAGAAAATTATTAGTATAAGTATAATGGGCTGATTAGAAATCATATTGGTGAAGGGTTTTTCATTTGTTGAGCTGATGTTTACTGCTAAGTCTCCACATCCCCTGCCCTTATACACATTAATGAATATATAGAAGAAATAAGTATTAACCTTTGATATAAATCACGTTAGACCTTAGGCTAAGTAAATTCTTTCCTTAACTAAAACCCACTACACCCTCACCCTCTAGGAATGTAACTTTATTTGGGTGGCGTCTGTTTTAAGAATAATCACCCCTGGAGAAATAAGTGTCCTGGTTGACTGACCGCTGTCACAAGGAGAGGGTCGTAAATTGTCAGCAGGCCCCCCGGCCAGAAGATGATGTAACACCCCTAAGACCTCTGTATACTTTTGTATGAAGCACCTGACTTTGATAAAAGTCAGGACTGCTGACCCCACGTGACTTTTGCATAACATCTCAGTGTATAAAAGTAGACCATGGAAAGTAAAGAATTGGGATCAGTTTCTCGAAATACTGGTCTCCCCATGTCTCTCTCTCTCTCTCACTCTGGTTGAGTCTCCATCTGGAGCGCGGAACCCACCAAGCTTACTAATTTTGCCTGGGCTTCTAAGATCCGACCGGGGAGGCCTCAGTGTCTCCTCTCCTTCGGGAGAACGGAAGGACGCCTGCGGCCTACGTAAGTGGTGCAAGCTTCTTGTCTTGAAGTTTTATTGGTCCCCCGCGTAAACCAAGCTACTCAGCCTCTTTTCTCCACTGAATTTTCCTACTGAGCTATCCTCATTTTACTACTCTTTATATCCTTAATTAACGTTTAATTAAGCAGTTGTTCCCTGACCCTCGCCTACGCCGTCTCTGCTTCGAATACCCTGGATCAGCTGGGGCTGGACCCCGGCAGTTCACTAGAGATCTCCTACAGAGCATAGACCTGTCCATTTGGTTTTGCCTTCCCCTGTGAGTTGGGTCCCCGAGGTCCGCCCCAACTCCGGGGAAACAGCCCCTGAGAAAAGATCTCCAGGAACTGCTTTCCGCCCAGGCTGGGAAACGCTGTTCACAGGAAGTAAGGCAAGCGAGCCTCCTGAAGGGAAATAGAGGCCTTACTGTCCCTGGAGAAGCAGGCTGCCAGAGTGTGTGACACCTGACTGGTGCCTTACTGGCCTCAGCTCCGCTATTGCATGTTCATCTGAACTTGAACCCAGGCCTACTTGGAGAAGTGTTTGTGTGCCGATTTCCAGAAACTGCGAAGGGCTACAGCAATGATAACTCTCTCAGTGGTAAGGGAGAGCATTGTGTGGATTCTCAATTCGTTGTTTGAACAACAGCGTCAAAGCTGCACAGAGAGAATCAGGTCTCTGTGTCTCTATGTTGGCAATGCAGCTTCCCACACAGAGATGTCCCCGTTGGAGCCAAGAACATTCCCCATAGACTGAGGTTCACTAGAGCACTCCTAGAGAGCAAAGACTTATCCATGCGGTTTTCCCTTCCCCTGTGCGTGTGGGTCTCTGGGATCAGCCCCTGCTCCTTGGAAACAGCCTCTGAGAAAAGATCTCCAAGAACCTCTTATCACCCAGGCTGGCAAGTGGAGTTCACAGGAGGTGGGATAAGCAAGCTTCCTTCGGCAAGAAGAGACAGCCAACCGGCCTGTGTTTGGAAGCCTATATTTGCAAGGAATGGGTTAGTTTCTCCTGACCGAGACCGCCAGATGTGCTGAGAAGATAGAAATTCCAGAGGCAGGGTCGAGGTTCCTGACTGCCCTTTGCCAGCCTTGCAAAGACATTCCCAGATTCTAACGTTATTTTCCATGAAGGAGCAGGCATCGGGAATATGTCAGACTTGACTGGCGCCTTACTGGCCTCAGCTCAGCTACTGCCTTTACATTCAAAGAAGGACAAGGGCCTACTTGGTGAAGGGTAAGGGTCTGCTTCTTTACAAACTGCCAAGGACTACAGCAATGAGACCTCTGTCAAGGTGAGGGAAGCCTATGCGGATGGATTCTTAGCAGGTGCTTTGCCACAAAGCATCAGCACCCACGGAGAGAATCAGACTCCCTTTGCCACTATGTTGGGTGTGTAGCTTCATGCACAGAGGTGTCTCTGTAAAAGCCAAGAATGTTCCTGAGAGATGAGGTTCACTAGAGCTCTCCTACAGAGCATAGACCTGTCCATGTGGTTTTGTCTTCCTCTGTGAGTTGGGCCCCCGAGGTCCGACCCAGCTCCAGGGAAACAGCCCCTGAGAAAAAATCTCCAGGAACAGCTTTGCGCCCAGGCTGGGAAATGCAGTTCACAGGAGGCAAGGCAAGCGAGCCTCCTACAGGGAAAAAGAGGCCTTACTGCTCCTGGACGATCAGGCTGCAAGAGTGTGTGAGACCTCACTTGTGCCTTACTGGCCTCAGCTCCGCCGTTGCCTGTTATTCCGAGCTAGGACCCAGGCCTACTTGGAGAAGGGTTAGGGTGCGGATTTCTACAAACTGTCAAGGACGACAGCAATGAGAATTCTCTTAGCAGTAAGGGAGAGCATTGTATGGATTCTCAAGCTGTTGTTTGAATGACAGCTTCAAAGCTACACAGAGAGAATCAGGCTCTCTGTTCCCCTATTTTGGCTGTGCAGCTTCACACACAGAATTTGACTCTGTTGGAGCCAGAAATATTCCTGAAAGACTTAGGCTCAGCAAAGCTGTCCTCCAGAGCAAAGACATTGGATGTGGTTTTGCCTTCCCTTGTCAGTATGGGTCCCCTAGCTTGGCCCCAGCTCCGGGGATACAGCCTCTGAAAAAAATCTTGCAAGAAGCGATTTTCCTCCAGGCTGTTAAGCGGAATTCGCAGTTTGCAAGTTAAGGAAGCCTGCTTCGTGGAAGAGCAAGCAGCCAACTGGCCCTGTGTTAGGAAGCCTGTATTTGAAAGGAATGGGTTAGCTTCTACAGCGGGAGAACCTCAGATCTGCTCAGGGGACTGAAATACTAGAGTCAGGGTCGAGGTTCTCCCTTGTCCTTTGCGCACCTTGCAAAGACATTCCTAGCTTCTAGCGTTAGTGTCCCTGTAGTAGCAGGCTGCAGGAGCGTGTGATAAATGACTGCCGCGTTCCTGTCCTCAGCTCCGCTATTGACTTTCTATTCGAACTAGAACCCAGGCCTACTTTGAGAGGGGTTAGGGTCCAGTGTTTTCAAACTGCCAAGGGCTACGGCAATGCGAGCTCTGTCAGAGGTAAGAAAAGAGCAATTGGTTGGATTCTTCAGCTGCTGCATGGCTGCACAGCTTCCGCGCCGCATGGAGAGCATGAGGCTCCTTGTGGCCCTATTTTGGGTATGCAGCAACATGCACACAGAATGTCTGTGTTCACTTATGTACAGGCTTATGATCACTAGAGCTCTCCTACAGAGCGAAGACCACTCAGTGGGCTCCAAGAGATACCTGTCGCGACTCGAGAAGAGAGTGGAGTCCTTAGCTTCCCCTCGAGATGAGGCCTGACTCCCCGGGTGAGTATGGAATGCAACCCCAAATCCCTGTCGCCTATGGAGAGGAACATTAAGTCCTGGATACAAGCCTAGATGAGGTCTAGTTTGCCCTTCAGTGAATGGAGCCCAATCCCCAGCTCTCCCTGGCAACTCGAATGGAAGATTAGACTTCCTGGGCCAACACAAGAGGAAGCCTGAATTCCCCGTCGTAACTCGAGAATCCCACCGCAACTCGAGAAAAACCACGTGCTTCCCTCGTCATCGCAAGATGAGGCCCTTTGTCCGCTACAGCATCTCAAGAGAAGTCCCACGTTCCATCCTGAAGTGCGAAACGGTACTTGGCACCCTTGATGCGACCCCAAAAGTTCCGCGACATACCAGACTCACTCAAGGGGAACACCGAGGTTCCCGGCACCACTTCATCTGAGCCCCTTCTCCTCTCCTGATTGCGACAGGAGGGTCGAGTCCCCTTCTCTGTCTGCAAGGGGTTCCCGACCTTCCGGGCGCACCTCAGGATGAGGCCGGTCTCATGAGGAAGTTCGAGACATAGCCTCGTGGGTGGTGCCACATGTCGAAAGACCCCAATTTCACGGTCCACTCTTGAAAAGAACCCGATGCCAGCACACCTCTTTGAAGGAAAACCTGTGGATGAAGACACAACACGAAGGGGCACTGACACCCGCGTGCATCGTCCAGAAAAACCCGCAGGTCCCACAGACATTTCGACAAGTGGCCTGTCACCCTGTAAACAACTCGAAAGGCAAACGAAGGTCCATTCCTCAACAGAAGACTAGGTGTGAGTCTCTTGTCCCTACTCTGCAGGGACCATGGGATCCGAGTCAGAAACGGAGAGGAAGCCTGAGGTTCCTGCGTCCACTCGAGATGAAGCCCTCTTCCATTGCACCACAACCAGTTGAGTCCCGAGAGGCCCCTACCAACTACACAGTATCCCTGAGTTCTCAGAGGCACAATGAGAAGCTCCCTGAGGTCACAGGCACAAGTCGAGGGACCCCTGGGTTTTCTGCCATGACTCGAGAAAGACCTTGAGAGTGCATGAAAATGTGTTGAGTCGCGATTCCCCTACCATGACTTGAGAGCCATGACACGCTCCCCCTCGCCACGCGCATGGAGACCTGACTAACCTGGCACTGCACGAGAGGCTCCATGAGTTCCTCATTGTACCTCGTGAGGAAACCCACACTGGCGCGGCAGCTCGAGGAAACACATGAGAAACCCCGGTCATCGCGAGATGAGGGCCTTATTTCCCTGCATGGCCTGGAGACGAATCACGAGTCCTCTCTCCAAATGGAAGAGGAGGCTGGACTCCCTTGAGGCCGCTCAGGGGGCTCCAAGAGACCCGTGTCCCGACTCGAGAGGAGAGCGGAGTCCTTGGCGTCCCCTCGAGACGAGGCTTGACTCCCCGGGAGAGCCTGGAATGCAACCCCGAGATCACTGCCTTCCCTGGAGAGGAATATTAGGTCCCGGACACACGCCGAGGTGAGGTCTCTACGGCCCTACAGTGACCCGAGCGCAACCCCCAGCTTTCCCTCGCAACTCGAGGGGAAGATTGGGCTTCCCAGGGCCAACCCAAGGGGAAGCCTGAGATCCCCGTCGTAACTCGAGAATCCCGCTGCAACTCGAGTAAAACCACGTGGTTCCCACCTCTTGGCAAGATGAGGCCCTTGCCCGCCACGGCGTCTCAAGGGAAGTCCCCTGTTCCGCCCTGAAGGGCGAAACGGTCCCTGACAGCCTTCCTGCGACCCCCAAAAGTCCCCTGACACGCCGGGTTCCCTCGAGGGGAACACCGAGGGTCCCGGCACCGCTTCCTCTGAGCCCCTTCTCCCCTCCTGAACACGACAGGAGAGGAGATTCCCCTGCGTGGTATGGAAGGGTTTCCCGGCCTTCCCGGCGCACCTCAGGATGAGGCCGGTCTCACGAGGAAATTCGAGACGAGCCACGTGGGTGGGGCCACATGCCGAACGCCCCCGATTCCCCGGTCCGCCCTTGAGAAGGACCCGAGGCCCGGACCCCTCTTCGAAGGCAACCCTGTGGGTGAAGGCACAACACGAAGGGGCACTGCCACCCCCGTGCATTGTCCGCAAAGACCCACGGGTTCCACACACAGTTCGACGAGGGACCCCCTGAGCAACTCGAGAGGCCAGCGGGGTTCCCTTCCTCAGACAAGACGAGGCCTGACTCTCCTGTCCCAACTCTGCAGGGACCCTGCGGTCAGAGTCCGAAACGGAGAGGAAGCCTGAGGTTCATGCCTCCCCTCGAGGTGAGGCCCTCTTCCGTTGCGCCAGACCCAGAGGAGTCCCGAGGGGCCCCGCCACCTCCACAGGATCCCTCGCCTCTCAGAGGCACCCTGGGAAGTTCCCTAAGGTCCCCGGCAGAAGGCGAGGGAAACGAGGGTTTCCCGCCGCCCCCTGAGAAAGACCTCGAGAGTCCTTCTTCAACGCGTCTCGAGGCCCTAGTCCCCTCCCGTGACTCGAGAGCCAGGACGCGCTCCCCCTCGCCACGCGCATGAAGACCTGACTTCCCTGGCGCCGCACGAGAGGCTCCCTGAGATCCTCGTCGTGCCTCGGGAGAAAACCCCCACGGGCGCCGCAGCTCGAGGAAACCCCTGAGACACCCCCGTCCTTGCGAGCTGAGGGCCTTCTTTTCCTGCATGGCCTGGAGAGCAATCCCGGGTCCTCTCTCCAAACGGAAGAGGAGGCTGGACTCCCTTGAGGCCGCTCAGGGGGCTCCAAGAGACCCGGGTCGCGACTCGAGAGGAGAGCGGAGTCCTTGGCTTCCCCTCGAGACGAGGCCTGACTCCCCTGGGGAGCCTGGAATGCAACCCCGAGATCCCTGCCTTCCCTGGAGAGGAATACTAGGTCTCGGACACACGCCTAGGTTAGGTCTCTTCGGCCCTGCAGTGACTCGATCGCAACCCCCAGCTTTCCCTTGCAACCCTAGGGGAAGATTGGGCTTCCCAGGGCCAACCCAAGGGGAAGGCTGAGATCCCCGTCGTAACTCGAGAATCCCGCCGCAACTCGAGAAAAACCACGTGGTTCCCATCTCTTGGCAAGATGAGGCCCTTGCCCGCCACGGCGTCTCAAGGGAAGTCCCCTGTTCCGCCCTGAAGGGCGAAACGGTCCCTGACAGCCTTCCTGCGACCCCCAAAAGTCCCCCGACACGCCGGGTTCCCTCGAGGGGAACACCGAGGGTCCCGGCACCGCTTCCTCTGATCCCCTTCTCCCCTCCTGATCACGACAGGAGAGGAGATTCCCCTGCGTGGTCTGGAAGGGGTTCCCGGCCTTCCCGGCGCACCTCAGGAGGAGGCCGGTCTCACGAGGAAATTCGAGACGAGCCACGTGGGTGGGGCCACATGCCGAACGCCCCCGATTCCCCGGTCCGCCCTTGAGAAGGACCCGAGGCCCGGACCCCTCTTCGAAGGCAACCCTGTGGGTGAAGGCACAACACGAAGGGGCACTGCCACCCCCGTGCATCGTCCGCAAAGACCCGCGGGTTCCACACACAGTTCGACGAGGGACCCCCTGAGCAACTCGAGAGGCCAGCGGGGTTCCCTTCCTCAGACAAGACGAGGCCTGACTCTCCTGTCCCAACTCTGCAGGGCCCCTGCGGTCGGAGTCCGAAACGGAGAGGAAGCCTGAGGTTGCTGCCTCCCCTCGAGGTGAGGCCCTCTTCCGTTGCGCCAGACCCAGCGGAGTCCCGAGGGGCCCCGCCACCTCCACAGGATCCCTCGCCTCTCAGAGGCACCCTGGGAAGTTCCCTAAGGTCCCCGGCAGAAGGCGAGGGAAACGAGGGTTTCCCGCCGCCCCCCGAGAAAGACCTCGAGAGTCCTTCTTCAACGCGTCTCGAGGCCCTAGTCCCCTCCCGTGACTCGAGAGCCAGGACGCGCTCCCCCTCGCCACGCGCATGGAGACCTGACTTCCCTGGCGCCGCACGAGAGGCTCCCTGAGATCCTCGTCGTGCCTCGGGAGAAAACCCCCACGGGCGCCGCAGCTCGAGGAAACCCCTGAGACGCCCCCGTCCTCGGGAGCTGAGGGCCTTCATTTCCTGCATGGACTGGAGAGCAATCCCGGGTCCTCTCTCCAAACGGAAGAGGAGGCTGGACTCGCTTTAGGCCGCTCAGGGGGCTCCAAGAGACACGCGTCGCGACTCGAGAAGAGAGCGGAGTCCTTGGTTTCCCCTCGAGACGAGGCCTGACTCCCCGGGGGAGCCTGGAATGCAACCCCGAGATCCCTGCCTTCCCTGGAGAGGAATATTAGGTCCCGGACACACGCCTAGGTGAGGTCTCTTCGGCCCTGCAGTGACTCGAGCGCAACCCCCATCTTTCCCTCGCAACACGAGGGGAAGATTGGGCTTCCCAGGGTCAACCCAAGGGGAAGGCTGAGATCCCCATCGTAACTCGAGAATGCCGCCGAAACTCGAGTAAATCCACGTGGTTCCCACCTCTTGGCAAGATGAGGCCCTTGCCCGCGACGGCGGCTCAAGGGAAGTCCCCTGTTCCGCCATGAAGGGCGAAACGGTCCCTGACAGCCTTCCTGCGATCCCCAAAAGTCCCCCGACACGCCGGGGTCCCCCAAGGGGAACACCGAGGGTCCCGGCACCGCTTCCTCTGAGCCCCTTCTCCCCTCCTGATCGCGACAGGAGAGGCGATTCCCCTGCGTGGTCTGGAAGGGGTTCCCGGCCTTCCCGGCGCACCTCAGGATGAGGCCAGACTCACGAGGAAATTCGAGATGAGCCACGTGGGTGGGGCCACATGCCGAACGCCCCCGATTCCCTGGTCCGCTCTTGAGAAGGACCCGAGGCCCGGACCCCTCTTCGAAGGCAACCCTGTGGGTGAAGGCACAACACGAAGGGGCACTGCCACCCCCGTGCATCGTCCGCAAAGACCCGCGGGTTCCACACACAGCTCGACGAGGGGCCTGAGACCCCCTGAGCAACTCGAGAGGCCAGCGGTGTTCCCTTCCTCTGACAAGACGAAGCCTGACTCTCCTGTCCCAACTCTGCAGGGACCCTGCGGTCGGAGTCCGAAACGGAGAGGAAGCCTGAGGCTCCTGCCTCCCCTCGAGGTGAGGCCCTCTTCCGTTGCGCCAGACCCAGCGGTGTCCCGAGGAGCCCCGCCACCTCCACAGGATCCCTCGCCTCTCAGAGGCACCCTGGGAAGTTCCCTAAGGTCCCCGGCAGAAGGCGAGGGAAACGAGGGTTTCCTGCCGCTCCCCGAGAAAGACCTCGAGAGTCCTTCTTCAACGCGTCTCGAGGCCCTAGTCCCCTCCCGTGACTCGAGAGCCAGGACGCGCTCCCCCTCGCCACACGCATGGAGACCTGACTTCCCTGGCGCCGCACGAGAGGCTCCCTGAGATCCTCGTCGTGCCTCGGGAGAAAACCCCCACGGGCGCCGCAGCTCGAGGAAACCCCTGAGACGCCCCCGTCCTCGCGAGCTGAGGGCCTTCTTTTCCTGCATGGCCTGGAGAGCAATCCCGGGTCCTCTCTCCAAACGGAAGAGGAGGCTGGACTCCCTTGAGGCCACTCAGGGGGCTCCAAGAGACCCGCGTTGCGACTCGAGAGGAGAGCGGAGTCCTTGGCTTCCCCTCAAGACGAGGCCTGACTCCCCGGGGGAGCCTGGAATGCAACCCCGAGATCCCTGCCTTCCCTGGAGAGGAATATTAGGTCCCGGACACACGCCTAGGTGAGCTCTCTTCGGCCCTGCAGTGACTCGAGCGCAACCCCCAGCTTTCCCTCACAACCCGAGGGGAAGATTGGGCTTCCCAGGGCCAAGCCAAGTGGAAGGCTGAGATCCCCGTCGTAACTCGAGAATGCCGCCGCAACTCGAGAAAACCCACGTGCTTCACACCTCTTGGCAAGATGAGGCCCTTGCCGGCCACGGCGTCTCAAGGGAAGTCCCCTGTTCCGCCCTGAAGGGCGAAAAGGTCCCTGACAGCCTTCCTGCGACCCCCATAAGTACCCCGACACGCCGGGTTCCCCCGAGGGGAACACCGAGTGTCCCGGCACCGCTTCCTCTGAGCCCCTTCTCCCCTCCTGATCGAGACAGGAGAGGCGATTCCCCTGCGTGGTCTGGAAGGGGTTCCCGGCCTTCTCAGCGCACCTCAGGATGAGGCCGGTCTCACGAGGAAATTCGAAACGAGCCACGTGGGTGGGGCCACATGCCGAACGCCCACGATTCCCCTGTCCGCCCTTGAGAAGGACCCGAGGCCCGGACCCCTCTTCGAAGGCAACCCTGTGGGTGAAGGCACAACACGAAGGGGCACTGCCACCCCCGTGCATCGTCCGCAAAAACCCGCGGGTTCCACACACAGCTCGACGAGGGGCCTGAGACCCCCTGAGCAACTCGAGAGGCCAGCGGGGTTCCCTTCCTCAGACAAGACGAGGCCTGACTCTCCGTTCCCAACTCTGCAGGGACCCTGAAGTCTGAGGGTCGGAGTCAGAAACAGAGAGGAAGCCTGATGTTCCTGCCTCCCCTCGAAATGAGGCCCTCTTCCATTGCGCCAACCCCAGCGGAGTCCCGAGAGACCCCGCTAACTCCACAGCATCCCTCACCTCTCAGAGGCACCCTGGGAGGTTCCCTCAGGTCCCTGGCAGAAGTCGAGGGAAATAAGGGTTTCCCGCCGCTACTCGAGAAAGACCTCGATACTCCTTCTTCAAAGTGTCTTGAGGCCCTTGTCCCCTCTCTGGACTAGAGAGCAATGATGCGCTCCCCCTCGCCTCTCGCATGCAGACCTGGCTTCCCTGGCGCCGCACGAGAGGCTCCCTAAGATACTCGTCGTGCCTCGGGAGAAAACCCGCATGGGCACCGCAGCTCGAGGAAACCCCTGAGACGCCCCCGTCCTCGCGAGCTGAGGGCCTTCTTTTCCTGCCTGGCCTGGAGAGCAATCCCGAGTCCTCTCTCCAAACTGAAGAGTAGGATGGATTCCCTTGAGGCGACTCAGTGGGCTCCAAGAGATCCGCGTCGGGGCTCTAGAGGAGAGCGCAGTCCTTTGCTTCCCCTCGAGGCGAGGCCTGACTCCCCGGGGGAGGCTGGAGTGCAATCCCGAGATCCTTGTCTTCCCTTGAGAGGACTATTAGGTCCTGGACACACGTGTAGATGAGGTCTCTTTGGCCTTGCAGTGGTTCGAGCACAACATCCAGGTTTCCCTCGCAACTCGAAGGGAAGTTTTGGCTTCCCAGGGCCAACACAAGAGGAAGCCTGAAATCCACGTCGTAACTCGAGAATCCCGCCGCAACTCGAGAAAAACCACGTGGTTCCATCGTCTTCGCAGCATGAGGCCCTTGCCCGCCACAGCGTCTCAAAAGAAGTCCCACGTTCCTACTGAAGTGCTAAACGGTACTTGGCACCCATGATGGCACCCCCAAAGTTCCCCAACATACAGGCCTCACTCGAGGGTAACACCCATGTTCCCCGCACCACATCATTTGAGCCCCTTCTCCCCTCCTGATTGCAACAGGAGTGTCTTTTCTCCTGCTTTGTGTGGAAGGGGTTACCGATCTTCCCAGCGCACATCAGGATGAGGCCTGTCTCACGAGGAAATTGGAGATGTAGCCTCGTGGGTGGTGCCACATGCGGAAAGACCCCATTTCCCGGTCAGCTATTAATAAGAACCCGATGCCCGTACACGTCTTGGAATGCATCCCGTAGGATGAAGGCACAACAAGGAGGGACCCTGAACACCCGTGCATCTTTTGGAAAATTCTGCAGGTTCCACATACAGCTCGACAAGTGACCTGTTACCTCGTGAACAACTCGAGAGGCAAGCTAAGTTTCATTTCTCCACAGAATACGAGGCCTGACTCTCCTGTCCCAACTCTGCAGGAATCCTGAGATCGGAGTCTGAAATGGAGAGGAACCCTGAGGTTCCTTCCTCAACACGAGATGAGGCCCTCTTGTATTATACCACACCCAGTGGAGTCCCGAGAGGCCCCTCCCAACTCCACAGTATCAGTGTCTTCTCAGAGACACCCTGAGCAACTCCCTGAGGTCACCGGCACAAGTCGAGGGAACACAGGGTATCCTGCCGCAACCCGAGAAAGACCTCAAGAGTCCTTCTTCAACGCGTCTTGAGGACGGATTCCCCTACCATGACTCGAGAGCAATGACACGCTCCCCCTTGCCATGCGCATGGACACCTGACTTCCCTGGCGCCACATGAGAGGCTCCCTGAGCTCCCCGTCATACCTCGTGAGAAACCCCACACTGGCGCCGCAGCTCGGGAAAACCCACCGTCATCGCGAGATTGGGGACTTCTTTTCCTGCCTGACCTGGAGAGCAATCCCTGGTCTTTTCTCCAAACTTCACAGGAGGCTTTACTCCCTTTAGGCCACTCAATGGGCTCCAAGAGATACCTGTCGCGACTTGAGAGGAGAGCAGAGTACTTTGTTTCCCCTCGAGACGAGGCCTTACCTCGGGTGAGTCTGGAATGCAACTCCGAGATCCCTGTTGTCCCTGGAGAGGAACATTATGTCCTGGACAAAAGCCTAGATGAGGTCTATTTTGCCCTACAGTGACTCGAGAGCAACACCCATCTCTCCCTCGCAATTCGAATGGAAGATTGGTCTTCATTGGGCCAACACAAGAGGAAGTCTGAATTTCCCGTTGTAACTCGAGAATCCCACCGCAACTCTTAAAAACCACGTGGTTCCCCATTCATCGCAATATGAGGCCTTTGCCCGCTACAGAATCTCAAGAGAAGTCCCATGTTTCGTCATAAAGTTCGAGATGCTACTTGGCACCCTTGATGCGACCCCAAAAGTTCCCCAATATACCGGTCTCACTCCAAGGGAACACCGAAGTTCCTGGCACCACTTCATTTGAGCCCCTTCTCCGCTCCTGATCACGGCAGGAAGGTCGATCCCCCTGCTTTGTCTAGAAGGCGTTCCCGACCTTCATGGCGCACCTCAGGATGAGGCCAGTCTCACGAAGAAATTCGAGACGTAGCCTCGTGTTGGTGCCACGTGCCAAAAGACCCCGATTTCTCGGTCTTGCTCTTGATAAGAGCCCGATGCCCGGACACCTCTTCTAAGGCAACCCTGTGGATGAAGGCACTACACGAGGGGGCACTGGCAACCCTGTTCATCGTCTGGAAAACCCCGCAGGATTCACATACAGCTCCACAACTGGCCTGTCACCCCTTAAACAATGAGAGAGGAAAGCGGAGTCCCCTTCCTCAGACAAGACGAGGCCTGAGTATCCAATCCCAACTCTGCAGGCACGCTTCGATCTGAGTCAGAAATGGAGAGGAAACCTGAGGTTCCTGCCTCAACCCGAGATGAGGCCCTCTTCCATTAAAACAAACCCAGTGGAGTCCCGAGAGTCCCCTCCCATCTCCACAGTATCCCTGACTTCTCATAGGCATTCTGAGAAGCTCCTTGAGGCCACCGGCAAACGTCGAGGGAAATAAGGGTTTCCTGCCACAACCGAAGAAAGACCTCGAGAGTCCTTCTTCAATGTGTCTTGAGGTCAGATTCCCCTACCATAGCTCGAGAGCAACAATGCGCTCCCCCTCGCAACGCACATGGAGACCTGACTTCCCTGGCGCCACACGAGAGGCTCCCTGAGCTCCCCGTCGTACCTCGTGTGAAACCCCACACTGGCGCCGCAGCTCGAGAAAACCCACAAGATCCCTCCGTCATCGCGAGATGAGGGCCATCTTTTCCTGCATGGCCTGGAGAGCAGTCCCAAGTCCTCTCTCCAAACTTCACAGGAGGCTTGACTCCCTTTAGGCCACAAAGTGGGCTCCAAGAGGTGCCCGTCGCGACTCGAAAGGAGAGCGGAGTCCTTTGCTTCCCTTCGACATGAGGCCTGACTCCCTGGGTGAGTCTGGAATGCAAACCTGAGATCCCTGTGGCCCTTGGAGAGGAACATTAGGTCCTGGACACAAGCCTAGATGAGGTCTCCTTTGCCCTGACGTGACTCGAGCGCAACCCCCAGCTCTCCCTCGCAACTCGAATGGATGATTGGACTTCCCTGGCCCAACACAAGAGGAAGCCTGAAATCCCCGTCGTAACTCGAGAATCCCGCCGCAACTCGAGAAAAACCACGTGGCTCCCCCGTCATCGCAAGATGAGGCCCTTGGCTGCTACAGCGTATCAAGAGAAGTCCCACGTTCCATCCTGAAGTACAAAACGGTACTTGGCACCCTTGATGCGACCCCCAAAGTTCCCTGACATACCGGTCTCACTCGAGGGAAACACCAAAGTTCACGGCACCACTTCCTGTGAGCCCCTTCACCCCTCCTGATCGCGACAGAATGGTCGATTCCCATGTTTTGTCTGCAAGGGGTTCCCGACGTTCCCCGCGAACCTCCGGATGAGGCCGGTCTCATGAGGAAATTCGAAAAGTAGCCTCATGGTTGGTGCCATATGCTGAAAGATCCCGAATTCCCGGTCCACTCTAGATAAGAACCTGACGCCCGGACATCTCTTCGAAGGCAACCCTGTGGATGAAGGCACAACACGAAGGGACACTGACATCCCCATGCATCGTCTGGAAAAACCCGCAGATTCCACTCACAGCTCCAAATGTGGACTGTCACCTCGTGAACAACTCGAGAGGCAAGTGAAGTTGCATTCCTTCACACAAGACGAGGCCTTACTCTCCTGTCCCAACTCTTCAGGGACCCTGCAATTGGAGTCAGAAATGGAGAGGAACCCTGAGGTTCCTGCCTCAACTAGAGAAGAGGCCCTCTTCCATTGAACCAAACTCAGTGGTGTCCCGAGAGGCCCCTCCCAACACCACAGTATCCCTGAATTCTCAGAGGCTCCGTGAGAAGCTACCTGAGGTCACTGGCACAAGTCGAGGGAACCCAGAGTTTCCTGAAGTAACCCGAGAAAGACTTGGAGAGTCCTTTTTCAACGTCTCTTGATGCCCGATTCCCCTACCATGACTCCAGAGCAAGGACGCGCTCCCCTCGCCACGAGCAGGAAAACTGACTTCCGTAGTACCACACAAGAGGCTCCCTGAGTACCCCATCGTACCTCGTGAGAAAACCCACACTGGCGCCGCAGTTCGAGAAAAACCACAAGATGCCCCCGTCAAGGAGAGATGGGGGCCTTCTTTTCCTGCCTGACCTGGAGAGCAATTCCTGGTCCTCTCTCCAAAATTCACAGGAGTATTGACTCCCTTTAGGCCACTCAGTTGGGTCCAAGAAATACCCGGTGCGACTCGAGAGGAGAGCGGAGTCCTTTGCTTCCCTGGAGACGAGGCCTGACTCCCCGGGTGAGTTTGGAATGCAACCCCGAGATCCATGTCACCCCTGGAGTGGAACATTATGTCCTAGACACAAGCCTAGATGAGGTCTATTTTGCCCTACAGTGACTCGAGCAACCTCCATCTCTCCCTCACAATTTGAATGGAAGATTGGTCTTCCCACGGTCAACACAAGAGGAAGTCTGAATTTCCCATCGTAATTCGAGAATTCAGCCTCAAGTCTTAAAAACCATGTGGTTCCCCCTTCATCGCAATATGAGGCCCTTGCCAGCTAGAGTCTCAAGAGAAGTCCCACGTTCCATCTTAAAGTTCGAAATGCTACTTGGCACCCTTGATGTGACCCCAAAGTTCCCCAACATACCGGTCTCACTCCAGGGGAACACCGAAGTTCCCGGTGTCTCCAGGGAAGTCCCATGTTCCGCCCTGAAGGGCGACACGGTACTTGACACCCTTGATGCGACCGCAAAAGTTCCCCGACACGCTGGGTTCCCTCGAGGGGAACACCGAGGGTCCCGGCACCACTTCATCTGAGCCCCTTCTCCCCTCCTGATCGCGACAGGAGAGTCGATTCACCTGCTTTGTCTGGAAGGGGTTCCCAGCCTTCCTGGCGCACCTCAGGATGAGGCCGGTCTCAGGAGGAAATTCGAGAGTAGCCACATGTGAGGTGCCACGTGCCAAACGACTCCGATTTTCCGGTCCGCTCTTGATAAGAACCCGATGCCCGGACACCTCTTCGAAGGCAACCCTGTGGGTGAAGGCACAACACGAAGGGGCACTGACACACCCGTGCATCATCCGGAAAAACCCACAGGGTCTACACACAGCTCGACAAGGGGCCTGAGACTCCCGGAACAACTTGAGAGGCAACCAGAATTCCATTCCTCAGACAAGACGAGGCATGACTCTCCTGTCCCAACACTGCAGGGACCGTGCAGTCGGAGTCCGAATCCAAGAGGAAGCCTGAGGTTCCTGCCTCCCCTCGAGATGAGGCCCTCTTCCATTGCGCCGAACCCAGCAGAGTCCCGAGAGGCCCTGCCAACTACACAGCATCCCTCACCTCTCAGAGGCACCGTGGGAAGTTCCCTAAGGTCCCCTGCAGAAGTCGAGGGAAACGAGGGTTTCCCGCCGCAACCCGAGAAAGACCTCGAGAGTCCTTCTTCAACGCCTCTTGAGGACGTAGCCGTTTCCCATGACTCGAGAGTGATGACCAGCTCCCCCTCGCCATGCGCATGGAGACCTGACTTGCCTGGCGCCGCACGAGAGGCTCCCTGAGGTCCTCATCGTGCCTCGTGAGAAAACCCCCATGGGCGCAGCAGCCTGAGGAAACCCATGAGACACCCCCGTCATCGCGAGATGAGGGCCTTCTTTCTTGCCTGGCCTGGAGAGCAATCCCGAGTCCTCTCTCCAAACTGAAGAGGAGGCTCGACACCCTTGAGTCCACTCAGTGGGCTCCAAGAGATCCGTGTCGCGACTTGAGAGGAAAGCGGAGTCTTTGCTTCCCCTCCAGGCGAGTCCTGACCCCCCGGGGGAGTCTGGAATGGAAACCCGTGATCCCTGTCTTCCCTTGAGAGGAATATTAGGTCCTGGACACACGCCTCGATGAGGTCTCTTTGGCCCTGTAGTGACTCGAGCAGAACCCCCAGCTTTCCATCGCAACTCGAATTGAAGATTGGGCTTCCCAGGGCCAACCCAAGAGGAAGCCTGAAATTCCTGTCGTTTTTGAGAATCCCAATGCAACTCGAGAAAAACGACGTGGTTCCAACGTCTTCACAGGATGAGGCCCTTGCCCGCTACAGCGTCTCCAGGGAAGTCCCATGTTCCGTCCTGAAGTGGGAAACGGTACTTGGCTCCCTTGATGCGACCCCTAAAGTTCCCTGAAACGCCGGGTTCCCTCGAGTGGAACACCGAGGGTCCCGGCACCACTTCATCTGAGCCCCATCTCCCCTCCTGATCGCGACAGGAGAATCGATTCCCCTACTTTGTGTGGAAGGTGTTCCCGGCCTTCCCGCCGCACCTCAGGATGATGCTGGTCTCACGAGGAAATTCGAGATGAGCCACGTGGGTGGTGCCACATGCCGAATGACCCCGATTTCCCGGTCCGCTCTTGAAATGAACCCGATGCCCGGACACCTCTTTGAAGGAAACCCTGTGGGGGAAGGCACCAAACGAAGGGGCACTGACACCCCCATGCATCTTCGGGAAACACCCGCAGGTTCCACACACAGCTTGTCAAGGGCCCTGAGACCCCCTGAACGACTCAAGAGGCAAGCAGAGTTCCGTTACTCAGACAAGACGAGGCCTGACTCTCCTGTCCCAACTCTGCAGGGACCCTGCGGTCGGAGTCAGAAATGGAGAGGAAGCCTGAGGTTCCTGCCTCCAATCGAGATGAGGCCCTCTTTCATTTCGTCAAACCTAGTGGAGTCCCGAGAGGCCCCTCTAACTCCTCAGTATCCCTCACCTCTCAGAGGCACCTGGGAAGTTCCCTAAAGTCCCCTGTAGAGGTCGATGGAAACGAGTGTTTCCCGCCCCAACCCAAGAAAGACCTTGAGAGTCCTTCTTAAATGCGTCTTGAGGCCCTAGTCCCTCCCATGACTCGAGAGCAATGACGCGATCTGCCTGGCCACACGCATGGAGTCAGGCTTCTCTGGCGCCGCACGAGAGGCTCCCTGAACTCCCCATCATATCTCGTGAGAAACCCCACACTGGCGCCGCAGCTCGAGAAAACCCATGAGACGCCCCCGTCATCACGAGAGGAGGGCCATCTTTAACTGCATGGTATGCAGATCAAGCGTGAACCTTCTGTCCAAGCTACACAGGACGCTTGACTCCCTTTAGGCCACTCATTGGGCTCCAAGAGTTACGCGTCCCGACTCGAGAGGATAGTGGAGTCCTTTGCTTCCTTCCACTCGAGACGAGGTGTGACCCACCGGGTGAGAATGGAATGCGACCCCGATATCCCTGTCGCCCCTGGAGAGGAACATTACGTCCTGGACCCAAGCCTAGATGAGGACTCTTTGCCCTGAAGTGACTCGAGAGTAACCCCCAGCTCTCTCTGACAAGTTGAATGGAAGATTGGACTTCCTGGGCCAACACAAGAGGAAGCCTGAATTCCCCGTTGTAACTCGAGAATCCCGCCTCAACTCGAGAAAAACCACGTGTTTCCCTCGTCATCGCAATATGAGGCCCTTGCCCGCAACAGCATCTCCAGAGAATTCCCACGTTCCATCTTGAAGTGCGAAACTGTACTTGGCACCCTTGATGCGACCTCAAAAGTGCCGTGACATACCGGTCTCACTCGAGGGGACCACCGAGGTTCCCGGCACCACTTCATCTGAGCCCCTTCTCCCCTTCTGATCGCGAGCGGTGGGTCGATTCCCCTGCTTTGTCTGCAAGGGGTTCCCGACCTTCCTGGCGCACCTCAGGATGAGGCCGGTCTCCCAAGGAAATTCGAGACGTAGCCTCGTGGGTGGTACCACATGCTGAAAGACCCCAATTTTCCGGTACGCTCTTGAAAAGAACCCGATGCCCGGAAACCTCTTTGAAGGCAACCCTGTGGATGAAGGCACAACACGAAGGGGCACTGACACCCCCGTGCATCGTCCGGAAAAACCCGCAGGTTCCACACTCAGCTCAACAAGTGGCCTGTCACTCCGTGAACAACTCGAAAGGCAAGGGGAAATCCATTCCTCCACAGAAGACGAGGCGTGACTCTCTTGTCCATACTCTGCAGGTATCCTGCGACCCGAGTCAGATATGGAGAGGACCCCTGAGGTTCCTGCCTCCATTCGAGATGAGGCCCTCTTCGATTGCACCAAACCCAGTTGAGTAACGAAAGGCCCCTCCCAAATCCACAGTGTCCCTGACTTCTCAGAGGCACCCTTAGAAGTTGCCTGAGGTCACCGACACAAATCAAGGGAACCCAGGGTTCCCTGCCGCAACCCGAGAAAGACCTCAAGAGTCCTTCTTCAATGTGTCTTGAGGCCCGATTCGCCTACTATGACTCGAGAGCAATCACGCACTCCCCTTCACCACACGCACGGAGACCTGACGTCCCTAGCACCACACGAGAGGGTCTCTGAGCTCCCCGTCATACCTCGTGAGAAATCTGATACTGGCGCCGCAGCTGGAGAAAACCCACGAGATGCCCCCATCATCGCGAGATGAGGGCCTTTTTTCCTGCATGGCCAGGAAAACAATCCCGAGTCATCTCCAAACTCCATAGGAGGCTTCACTCCCTTTACGCCACGCAGTGGGCTCCAAGAGATACCCGTCGCGACTCGACAGGAGAGCGGAGTCCTTTTTTTCCCCTCAAGACGAGGTCTGACTCTCCGGGTGAGTCGAGAATGCAACCCTGAGATCCCTGTTGGCCCAGTAGTGGAACACTAGGTCCTGGACACAAGCGTAGATGAGGTCTATTTTGCCCTGCAGTGACTGGAGAGCAATCCCCAGTTCTAACTTGCAACTCGAATGGAATACTGGATTTTCCTGGCGCCATACAAGAGGCTCCCTGAGATCCCCGTGGTACTTCATGAGACACCCCACACTGGCGCCGCAGCTCGAGAAAACCCACGAGACGCCACCGTCATCTCGAGATGAGGGCCTTCTTTTCCTGCATGGCCTGGAGTCCAATCCCGAGTCCTCTCTCCAAACTCCACAGGAGGCTTGACTCCCTTTAGTACACACAGTGGGCTCCAAGAGATACCCATCGCGACTCGAGACGAGAGCGGAATTCTTTGCTTACCCTCGAGGTGAGAACTGACTCCCCGGATGAGTCTGGAATGCAAACCCGAGATCCCTGTCGCCCCTGGAGAGCAAGGTTAGATCCTAAACACAAGCCTAGATTAGGTCTCTTTTGCCCTGCAGTGACTCTAGCGCAATGCCCAGCTCCCCCTCACAACCCGAATGGAAGATAGGATTTCAAGGCAAACAAGAGGAAGCCTAAATTCCCGGTCATAACTCTAGACTCCCGCCGCAACTCGAGCAAAACCACGTGGTTCTCCCGTCATCGCAAGATGAGGCCCTTGCCCGCTACAGCGTTTCAAAAGATGTCCCAGGTTCCGTCTTGAAATGCGAAACGGTACTTGGCACCCTTGATGTGACCCCAAAAGTCCCCCAACACGCCGGTCTCACTCAAGGGGAACACCGAGGTTCCCGGCACCACTTCATTTAAGCCCCTTCTCCCCTCCTGATCGTGACCCGTGGGTCGATTCCCCTGCTTTGTCTGCAAGGGGGCCCGACCTTCCCTGCACAACTCAGGATGAGGCCGGTCTCATGGGGAAATTCGATACGTAGCTTTGTGGACGGTGCCACTTGCTGAAAGACTCCAATTTCCCGGTCCGCTCTTGATAAGAATCCGATGCTCGGACACCTCTTGGAAGGCAGCCTTGAGTATGAAGGTACAACACGAAGGGGCACTAACACACCTGTGCATCATCCAGAAAAACGGGCAGGTTACACACACAGCTCGACAAGTGGCCTGTCACCTCGAGAACAACTCGAGAGGCAAGAGGAGTCCCATCCTCCAGAAAAGACGAGGCCTGACTCTCCTGTACCAACATGCAGGGACCTTGTGATCTGAGTCAGAAATGGAGAGGAACACTGAGGTTCCTGCTTCAACTCAAGATGAGTCCCTCTTACATTCCACCAAATGCAGAGGAGTCTCGAGAGGCCCCTCCAAACTGCACAGTATCCCTGACTTCTCAGAGGCACTCTGAGAAGCTCCCTGAGGTCGCAGGCACAAGTCAAGGGAAGCCTGGGTTTTATGCAGTGATCCGAGAAAGACCTCGAGAGTCCTTCTTCAACCCGTCTTGAGGCCCGATTACCCTACCATGACTCGAGAGCAATGACGAGCTCCCCCTAGCCATCTCATGGGGACCTGACTTCCCTGGCGCCACACGAGAGGCTCCCTGAGCTCCCTCTCGTACCTCGTCAGAAACCCGGCACTAGCGCAGCAGTCTAGAAAACCCACGAGACGCCGCCATCATCGCGAGATGAGGGCCTTCTTTTCCTGCATGGCCTGGAGAGGAATCCCGAGTCCTCTATCCAAACAGCACAGGAGGCTTGACTCCCTTTAGGGCACACAGTGGGCTCCAAGAGATACCCATCGCGACTCAAAAGGACAGCGGAGTTCTTTGCTTCCCCTCGAGACGAGGCCTGATTCCCCGGTGAGTCTGGTATGCAACCCCAAGATCCCTGTCTCCCCTAGGGACGAGCATTAAGTCCTGGACACAAGCCTAGATGAGGTCTATTTTGCCCTGCAGTGACTCGAGAGCAATCCCCAGCTCTCCCTTTAAATTCGAATGGAAGATAGGACTTCCCTGGCCCAACACATGAGGAAGACTGTATTCCCCGTCGAAACTCGAGAATCCCGCCACAACTCAAGAAACGCCACGTGGTTCCCCCGTCATCCCAAGATGAGGCCCTTGCCCCCTACAGCGTCTCAAGAGAAGTCCCACGTTCCGTCTTGAAGTGCGAAACTGTACTTGGTACCCTTGATGCGCCCTCAAAAGTTCCTCGACACACCAGTCTGACTCGAGGAGAACACCGAGGTTCCCGGCACCACTACATCTGGGCCCCTTCTCCCCTCCTGATCGCGACAGGAGGGTCGATTGCCCTGTTTTGTCTTGAAGGGGTTCCCGCCTTTCCCGGTGCATCTCAGGATGAGGCCGGTCTCACGAGGATATTCGAGACATAGCCACGTGGATGGTGACACATGCCGAAAGACCCCGATTTCCCGGTCCGCTCTTGATAAGATCCTGATGCCCGGACACCTCTTTGAAGATAACCCTTTTGATGAAGGCACAACACTTAGGGGCACTGACACCCCTGGGTATCGTCCGGAGAAACCCGCAGGTACCACACACAGCTCGAGAAGTGACCTGTCACCACGTGAACAACTGGAGAGGCAAGCAGAGTTCCATTCCTCCACACAAGACGAGGCCTGACTCTCCTGTTCGCACTCTGCAGCGAAACTGTGATCCGAGTCAGATCTGGCCCAGGGGAAGTCAGGAGAGGAAACATGAGTTTCCTGCCTCCACTCGAGATGAGGCCCTCTTCCATTGCACCGAACCCAGTGGAGTCCCAAGAGACCCCTCCCAACTGCACAGTATCCCTGACTTCTCAGAGTCACCCTTAGACCTTCCTGAGATCACCGGCACAAGTCGAGGGAACCAAGGGTTTCCTGCCCCAACCCGTAAAAGACCTCGAGAGTCCTTCTTCAACGCATCTTGAATCCCGATTCCCCTACCATGACTCGAGAGCAATGACGCGTTCCCCCTCGCCACTCGCATGGAGACCTGACTTCCCTGTTGCCACACGAGAGGCTACCTGAACTCCCCGTCGTACCTCGTGAGAAACCCCACACTGGCGCCACAGCTCGAGAAAACACACGAGACGCCCCCGTCATCTCGAGATGTGGGCCTTCTTTTCCTACATGGCCTGGAGAGCAATCCCGAGTCCTCTCTCCAAACTGAAGAGGAGGGTTGACTCCCTTTAGACCACTCAGTGGGCTCCAAGAGATACGCGTCGCTACTCGAGAGGAGAGCCGAGTCCTTTGCTTCCCCTCGAGACGAAGCCTAACTCCCTGGGTGAGTCTGTAATGCAAACCCGAGATCCCTGTCGCCCTTGGGGAGGATCATTGGGTCCTGAACACAAGGCTAGCTGAGGTCGCTTTTGCCCTGCAGTAACTCGAGAGCACTCCCCAGCTTTCCCTCGCAACCCGAATGGAAGATTGGACCTCCCTGGGCCAACACAAGAGGAAGCCTGAATTCCCAGTAGTAATTCGAGAATTCCACCTCAACTTGAGAAAAACCACGTGGTTTCCCCTTCATTGCAAGATGAGGCCCTTGCCCGCTCCAGCGTCTCAAGAGTAGTCCCACGTTCTGTCTTCAAGTGCGAAATGATATTTGGAACCCTTAATGCTACCCCAAAAGTTCCCCGACATACGGGTCGCACTCGAGGGGAACACCGAGGTTCCTGGCACCACTTCATCTGAGCCCCTTCTCCCCTCCTGATCGGGAAAGGAGGGTCGATTTCCCTGCTTTGTCTGCAAGGGGTTCCCGACCTTCTCCACGCACCTCAGATGAGGCTGTCTCACTAGGAAATTCGAGACGTAGCCTCGATGGTGGTGCCACATGCCGAAAGACCGCGATTTCCCGATCCGCTCTTGATAAGAACGCGATGCCCAGACACCTATTCGAAGATAGTGTGGATGAAGGCACAACACGAAGGGGCACTGACACCCCCGTGCATCGTCCGGAAAAGACCGCAGGTTACTCATACAGCTCAACAAGTTCCTGTCACCCAGTGAACAACTCGGGAGGCAAGCGGAGGTCCATTCCTGCACACAAGACAAGGCCTGACTCACCTCTCCCAACTATGCAGGGGGCTGCGATTGGAATCAGAAATGGAGAGGAACCCTGAGGTTCCTGCCTCCCCTCGAGATGAGGCCCCCTTCCATTTCACCAAACCCAGTGGAGTCCCGAGAGGTCTTTCCCAACTCCACAGTATCCCTGACTTCTCAGAGGCACCCGGAGAATCTCCCTGAGGTCACCGGCACAAGTCGAGGGAACTCAGGTATTCTTGCCAAGACCCGAGAGAGATCTTGAGAGTCCTTCTTCAACGCATCTAGAGGCCTGATTCCCCTACCATGACTCGAGAGCAATGACGCGCTCCCCCTTGCCACACGCATCGAGACCTAACTTCCCTGGCGCCACACAAGAGGCTCCCTGAGCTCCCCGTCATACCTCCTGAGAAACCAACACAGGCGCTGCAGCTCGGTAAAACCACTGAGACCCCCCCCCCCGTCATCGTGAGATGAGGGCCTTCTTTTCCTGCATGTCCTGGAGTGCAATCCCGAGTCCTCTCTCCAAACTCCAGAGGAGGCTTGACTCCCTTTAGTCCACTCAGTGGGCTCCAAGAAATACGCGTCGCGACTCGAGAAGAGAGATAAGTCCTTTGTTTCCCCTCGAGACGACGCCTGACTCCTGGGTGAGTCTGGAATGCAACCCCAAGATCCCAGTCACCCCTTGAGAGGAACATTAGGTTCTAGACACAAGCCTGGATGAGGTTTCTTTTGCCCTGCAGTGACTCGAGCGCAACCCCCAGCTCTCCCTCGCAACTCGAATGGAAGATTGGGCTTCCCTGGGCCAACACAAGAGGAAGCCAGAAATCCCCTTCATAACTCGAGAATCCCGCCGAAACTCAAGAAAAACCACGTGTTTCCAACGTCATCCCAAGATGAGGCCCTTGCTGCTATGGCGTCTCAAGAAAAGAACCACGTTCCGTCTTGAAGTGCGAAACGGTACTTTGCACCCTTGATGCGACACCAAATGTTCCTGGACACGCCGGTCTCACTCGACAGGAACACCTAGGTTCCCGCACCACTTCATCTGAGCACCTTCTCCCCTCCTGTTCGAGACAGGAGGGTCTATTCCCCTGCTTTGTTTGGAAGGGGTTCCCCACATTCCCGGTGCACCTCAGGATGAGGCCAGTCTCACGAGGAAATTCGAGACATAGCATCGGGGGTGGTGTCACATGCCGAAATACCCCGATTTCCCGGCCCACTCTTGAGAAGAACCCGATGCCCGGACACCTCTTCGAAGGCAACCCTGTGGACGAAGGCACAAAACGAAGGGTCACTGACACTCCCGTGCATCATTCGGTAAAAGCCGCAGGTTCCACACACAGCTCGACAAGAGGCCTGTCATCCCATGAACAACTCGAGAGGCAAGCAGAGTTCCATTCCTCCACTCAAGACGAGGCCTGACTCTCCGGTCCCAACTCTGAAGGGACCCTGCGATCAGAGTCCGAAATGGAGAGGAACCCTGAGGTTCCTGACTCCACTCGAGATGAGGCCCTCTTCCATTACACCAAAAACAGTGGAGGCCCGAGAGGCCCCTCCCAAATCCACAGTATCGCGACTTCTCAGAGGCACCCTTAGAAGCTCCCTGAGGTCACCGGCACAAGTCGAGGGAACACAGGGTTTCCTGACGCAACCCGAGAAAGACCTCGAAAATCCTCCTTCACGCGTCTTGAATCCCGATTCCCCTACCATGACTCGAGAGCAATGACGCGTTCCCCCTCGAAACTCGCATGGAGACTTGACTTCCCTGGCGCCACACGAGAGGCTCCCTGAGCTCCCCGTCATACCTCGTGAGAAATCCCACACTGGCTCCCCAGCTCGAGAAAACCCACGGGACGCCTCCGTCATCGCGAGATGAAGGCCTTCTTTTCCTGCATGGCCTGGAGAGCAATCTCGAGGCCTCTCTTCAAACTCCACAGGAGGCCTGACTCCCTTTAGGCCACTCTGTGGGCTCCAAGAGATACCCATTGGGACTCGAGAGGGGAGCGGAATTCTTTGCTTCCCCTATATACCAGGCCTGACTCCTCAGGTGAGTCTGGAATGCAACCCTGAGATCCCTGTCGCCCCTGGAGAGGAACATTAGGTCCTAGACACAAGCATAGATGAGGTCTCATTTGCCCTGAAGTGACTCGAGAGCAATCCCCTGCTGTCCCTCGCACCTCGAATGGAAGAATGGACTTCCCTGGGACAACACAAGAGGAAACCTGAATTCCCCGTCGTAATTCGAAAATCCCGCCGCAACTCGAGAAAAACCACGTGGTTCCCCCGTCATCGCAAGATGAGGCCCTTGCCAGCTACAGCGTCTCAGGAGAAGCCCCACGTTCCATCTTGAAGTTTAAAACGATAATTGGCAACCTTGATGTTACCACAAAAGTTCCCCGACACCCTGGTCTCACTCGAGGGGAACACCAAGGTTCGGTGCACCGCTTGTTCTGAGCCCCTTATCCCCTCCTGATCGCGATGGGAGGGTCGATTACCCTGCTTTGTCTGGAAGGGGTTCCGGACCTTCCCGGCGCACCTCAGGATGAGGCCGGTCTCACGAGGAAATTCGAGACGTAGCCTTGTGGTTGGTGCCACACGCCGAAAGACCCCGATTTCCCTGTCTGCTCTTGATAAGAACCCAATGCTAGGACACCTCTTCGAAGGCAATCCTGTGGACGAAGGCACAAAACGAAGGGGTCTGACACCCTCCTGCATCGTTGGAAAAGCCCGCAAGTTCCACATACAGATCGACAAGTGGCCTGTCACCCCGTGAACAACTCGAGAGGCAAGAGGAGTTAAATTCCTCCACACAAGACGAGGCCTGACTCTCCTGTCCCAACTCTGCATGGACACTGAGATCCGATTCAGAAATGGAGAGGAACCATGAGGTTCCTGCCTCAACTCGAGATAAGGCCCTCTTCTACTGCACCAAACCCAGTGGAGTTCGGAGCAGCCCCTCTCAACTGCACAGTATCCCTGACTTCTCAGAGGCACCCTGAGAAGCTCCCTGAGGTCACGGGCATAAGTCGAGGGAACCCAGGGTTTCCTGCCGTAACCTGAGAAAAATCTCGAGAGTCCTTCTTCACGTGTCTTGAGGCCCGATTCCCCTACCATGACTGGAGAAAAATGACGCGCTCCCCCTCGCCACGCGCATGAAGATCTGACTTCCCCGGCACCACATGAGAGGCTCCCTGAGCTCCCCATCGTACCTCGTGAGAAACCCCACACTGGCGCCGCAGCTCGAGAAAACCCACGAGACACCCCTGTCATGGTGAAATGAGGGCCTTCTTTCCTGCATGACCTGAAGAGCAATCCCGAATCCTCTCTCCAAACTCCAAAGGAGGCTTGACTCCCTTTAGGTCACTCAGTGGGCTCCAAGAGATACGCGTCGATACTCAGGAGGAGAGCGGTGTCCTTTGATTCCCCTCGAGATGAGGTCTGACTACGAGGGTGAGTCTGGAATGCAACCCTGGATCCCTGTCGCCCCTGGAGAGGAACCTTAGGTCCTGGACAAAAGCCTAGAGGAGGTCTCTTTGGCCCTGCAGTGACTCAAGCACAACCCCTAGCTTTGCCTTGCAACTCGAATGGAAGATTGGCCTTTCTGAGCCAACACAAGAGGAAGCCTGAATTTCCAGTTGTAATTTGAGAAACCCGCCGCAACTCGAGAAAAATCACGTGGTTCCCCGTATTGCAAGATGAGGCCCTTGCCCCCTACAGCGTCTCAAGAGAAGTCTCACATTCCGTCTTGAAGTGCAAAACAGTACTTGGCACCCTTGATGTGACCCCAAAAGTTCCCCTATATACCGATCTCACTAGAGGGGACACTGAAGTTCCCGGCACCACTTCATCTGAGGCCTTTCTCCTCTCATGATCGCGATAGGAGGGTCGATTCCACTGCTTTGTCTCGAAGGGGTTCCCGACCTTCCCGGCGCACCTCAGGATGAGGCCGGTCTCACGAGGAAATTCGAGACGTAGCCTCGAGGGCCATACTACATGCCGAAAGACCCCGATTCCATGGTCCACTTTTGATCAAAACCAGACTCCTGGACACCTCTTCGAAGGCAAGCCTGTGGATGAAGGCACAACACGTAGGGGCACTGACACCCCGTGCATCTTCCGGAAAAACCCGCAGGTTCTCACACAGCTCCACAAGTGGTCTGTCACCTCGTGAACAACTCGAGAAGCAAGCGGAGTTCCATTCCTCCACACAAGACGATGCCTGACTCTCCTGTCACAACTCTAGGGACCTTGCGCACCGAGTCAGAAATGGAGAGGAAGCCTGAGGTTCCTGCCTCCACTCAAGACGAGGCCTTTTCCATTGCCGCAAAACCAGAGGAGTCCCGAGAGGCCCGTCCCAAATCCACAGTATGCCTGACTTCTCAGAGGCACCCTGAGAAGCTCCCTAAGGTCACCGGCAGAAGTCGACGGAACCCAGGGTTTCCTGCCCCAACCTGAGAAAGACCTTGAGAGTCCTGCTTTAACGTATCTTGAGGCCCGATTCCCGTACCATATCTCGAGAGCAATGACGCGCTCCCCCTTGCCATGCGCATGGAGACCTGACTTCCCTGGCGCCACACGAAAGGCTCTCTGAGCTTCCCGTCGCACCTCGTCAGAAACCGCACACTGACACCACAGCTCGAGAAAACCAACAAGACGCCCCTGTCATCGCGAGATGAGGATCTTCTTTTCCTGCATGGCCTGGAGAGCAATCCCGAGTCCTCTCTCCAAACTCCAGGGGGCTTGACTCCCTTTAGGCCACTCAGTGGGCTCCAAGAAACACCTGTGGCGACTCGAGAGGAGAGCGGGGTCCTTTGCTTCCCCTCAAGTCGAGCTCGGACTCCCAGGATGCGTCTGGAATGCAAACCCGAGATCGCTGTCGGCCCTGGAGAGGAATATTAGGTCCTGGACACAAGCCTAGATGAGGTCTCTTTTGCCCTGCAGTGACTCAAGAGCAAACCCCAGCTCTCCCTCGAAACTCGAATGGAAGATTGGACTTCCCTGGGCCAACACAAGAGGAAGCCTGAATTCCCCGTCGTAACTCGAGAATCCCGCCGCACCTTGAGAGAAACCACGTGATTCCCCCGTCATCCCAAGATGAGGCCCTTGCCCTCTACAGCGTGTCAAGTGAAGCCCCAAGTCCGTATTGAAGTGCAAAACGGTACTTGGCACCCTTGAAGCGACCCCAAAAGTTTCCCGACACACCGGTTCCACTCGAGGGGAACACCGAGGTTCCCGGCACGACTTCAACTGAGCCCTTTCACTCCTCCTGATCGCGACAAGATGGTCGATTCCCCTGCTTTGTCTGGAAGGGGTTCCCGATCTTCATGGCGCACCTCAGGATGACACCAGTCTAACGAAGAAATTCGAGACGTAGCCTCATGGATGGTGCCACGTTCTGAAAGACCCCGATTTCCTGCTCCGCTATTGATAAGAACCCGATGTCCAGACACCTCTTTGAAGGCAACCCTGTGGATGAAGGCACAACACGAAGGGGCACTGACCCCCTCATGCATCTTATGGAAAAAACCGAAGGTTCCACTCACAGCTCAACAAATGGTCTGTTATCCTGTGAACAACTCGAGAGGCAAGTGGAGTTCCATTCGTCCACACAAGACGAGGCCTGACTCTCCTGTCCCAATTCTTCAGGGACCCTGTGGTCGGAGTTTTAAATGGAGAGGAACCCTTAGGTTCCTGCCTCAACTCGAGATGAGAACCTTTGCCATTGCACCAAACCCAGTGGAGTTCCGAGAGCCCCTCCCAAGTCCACAGTATGCCTGACTTCTCAGAGGCACCCTGAGAAGCTCCCTAGGTCACCGGTACAAGTCGAGGGAACCCAGGGTTTCCTGCCACAACCTGAGAAAGACCTTGAGACTCCTTCTTCAACGTGTCTTGAGTCCCGATTTCCCTACCATGACTCGAGAGCATTTATGGGCTCCCCCTCATCACACGCATAGACACCTGACTTTCCTGGCGCCACATGAGAGGCTCCCTGAGATCCCCGTTGTACCTCGTGAGAAAATTCATACTTGCGCCCCAACTCGAGAAAACCCACAAGACGCCCCCGTCATTGCGAGCTGAGGGCCTTCTCTTCCTGTATGGCCTGGAGAGCAATCCCGAGTCCTCTCTCCAACTCCACAGGAGGCTTGACTCCCTGGAGGCCACTCAGTGGGCTCCAAGAGATACCTATCGTGACCCAGGAGGATATCAGAATCCTTTGCTTCCCCTCGAGCCGAGGCCTGACTCACTGGGTGAGTCTGGAATGCGTCCCCGTGATCCCTATCGCCCCTGGAGAGGAACATTAGGTCCTGGACACAAGCCTAGATGAGGTCTATTTTGACCTGCCGTGACTCGAGAGCAATTCCCACCCAGCTCTCTCTGGCAACTCGAATGGAAGAATGGACTTCCCTGGGCCAACAGAAGAGGAAGCCTGAATTCCCCGTCGTAAGTCAACAATCCCATCGCAACTCGAAAAAAACCACGTGGTTTCCCCTTCATCACAAGATGAGGCCCTTGCCCACCACAGCGTCTCAAGAGAAGTCCCACGTTTCGTCTTGAAGTTTGAAACAGTATTTGGCAAGCTTCATGAGACCCCAAAAGTTCCCTGACATACCGGTCTCACTCAAGGGGAACACCGAGGTTCCCGGCACCACTTCATCTGAGCACCTTCTCCCCTCCTGATCGCGACAGGAGGGTCGATTAACCTGCTTTGTCTGGAAGGCTTTCCCCACCTTCCAGGGGCACCTCAGCATGAGGCCCGTCTCATGAGGAAATTCGAGACGTAGCCTCGTGTGTGGTGCCGCATTCCAAAAGACCCCGATTTCCTAGTCCGCTCTTGATAAGAACCTGATGCCCACACACCACTTCGAAGGCAACCCTGTGGATGAAAGCACATCACGAAGGGGCACTGACACCGCCGTGCATTGTCTGGAAAAAACCGCAGGTTCCACACACAGCTCGACAAGTGGCCTGTCACTCCTTGAACAACTTGAGAGGCAAGCGGAGTTCCATTCCTCCACACAAGACGAGGCCTGACTCTCCTGTCCCAACTCTGCAAGGACCCTGCGATCTGAGTCCGAAATGGAGAGGAACCCTGAGGTTCCTTCCTGATCTCAAGATTAGGCCCTCTTCCATTGCAGCAAACCCAGTGGAGTCCCGAGAGGCCTCTCCCAGCTCCATAGTATCCCTGACTTCTCAGAGGCACCCTGAGAAGCTACCTGAGGTCACAGGCACAAGTCGAGGGAACCCAGGGTTTCCTGCCGCAACCCGAGAAAGACCTCGAGCGTCCTTTTTCATTGTGTTGAGCCCTGATTCCTCTACCATGACTCGAGAGCAATGACGTGCGCCCCCTCGCCACTCGTATGGAGACTTGACTTCCCTGACACCACCCGAGAGGCTCCCTGAGCTTCCGGTCGTACCTTGTGAGAAACCCCACACTGGCACCGCAGCTCCAGAAAAACCACGAGACTCCCCCGACATCGCGAGATGAGGGCCTTCTTTTCCTGCATGGCCTGGAGAGCAATCCCGCGTGCTCTCTCCAAACTCCACAAGAGAGGAGCCAAGATTGCTGAGGAGTAGGACGGGGAGAACTCTTTTCCTCCCCAAACAATTTCATCAAAAGAGCATTTAAACGTCGAGTAAATTCCACAATACAACTTATGAATGCTGCCAGAGGACATCAGGCACCCAGAAAAGCAACCCAAGTCTTGGAAAGTAGGTAGGCAAAAGTATAAAAGACAAAAAAAGAGACAAAAGAGGGAGGGAGGGATTTCCGTCCCGGGAAGATAGTCTTAAAAAGAGAAAAGTTTCCAAACACCAGGAAAGCTTTTCACTGCCAAATCTTTGCCAAGCTTTGGAAGCACAAAGGGCAACATAAGGGGGATAAAAATAAATAAACAATTAAAACTCGCAGATGGCAAGCCCTACGGTAACTCCCCCAGCCGTGAAGCAGTGCAGATGCCTGCTCACACCATTAGCAAGCAGGGGCTGGGCAGGGAGGCGCGGCGCGGGCTGCATCGCTTAGAGTAAGAATCTGGCCTGAATACCATGAGCGCTATCTGAACGAAATAACTTGGGCTAGCAAACCAGACTCTGGGATATCTACCACGCAAAAAGCCAGCCCTAACCTAAGACACCGCCAGGCCCACGCACGGAACAAAGGACTGAACAGAGATAGCCGGCTGCAGACCTTCCCCCTCTGGTGACAGGCAGCCAGAGCCGGAAGGGGGCAATTGCAGCCCCAGAGAGACATTATCTATAAAACTGTAAGCAGGCTTCTTTGCTAACTAAAACTTCTTGGGGATCTGGACGGTCAACATCTGCCTGAGAAAGTGCGCCTGTTTTACACCCAGATAACCGAGTGGCGGGGAGGCGATAAGTCACAACATTGGCGCTCGCCAAACACCTCATCACCTGAGCTGCTCGGACCTGGGAAGAGCACAAAACGCAGGCCGAACTGAGTCTGTGCCTCTGAGGACTACCCGAGTGCCTGAACCTGAGCGGCTTGGACCTGGGAGGTGCATGCAGCCCAGGGCCAGCCTCGGATTGTTCCCGGTGGAACAACCTAGAGCCCGAGCAGTGTGGGCAGGAAGGCTACACGCGACGTGAGCGGGGGCAGACCCAGTGTGGCTGAGGCACTGCAAACGCACGCCAGTGTTATTTGTTTGCAGCATCACTCCCTCCCTCCCTCCCCACAGCGCAACTGAACAAGTGAGCCTAAAAAAAAAAAGTGTCCTCCACCGTCCCCTTTGTGTCAGGGCGTAAACCAGACACTGAAGAGACCAGCAAACAAAAGAAGCTATAACAGAGGGAAACGCCTTGGAAGCTACAGGCAATAGATTAAAACCCTGTGGTTATTAGGACTACATAGGAAGGCGCCTATAGATCTTGAGAAATAGAAGTCGGACCAAGGAACTAGCCAAAAATGAACCGAACCCACGATACTCACAACAAAACCAGAGAAAGTCCTAGATATATTTTTATGATCATTCTTTCTTTTTTTAAATTTTTTTAATTTTAAGTCCTCTATTGTTCATTTAATTTTCACTTTTATAACCTATTACTTTGCAAAAAAAAGACCCTATTTTTTTCTTCTTCAGCAAACTTCATATATATATATTTATATATATATATATATATATATATATATAATAATTTTTTGACCTTGTTTTTTTGTTTAGTTTTTTTTTTCTTCTTTTCTTTAACATTGTATTTTTGAAATTCCAAACTGTACTCTAGATTTTTAATTTATGCTTTTTGATATTTGATATCAATTTTGTACCTGTAGTTTCTTTATAATTTTTGCGACATTGCTTGTTTTTGTTTGTTTGTTTTCTCTTTAGTTTTCTTCTTCCTTTTTTTTAACATTGTATTTTTGAAATTCCAAACTCTACTCTAGATTTTTAATTTTTGCTTTTTGGTATTAGTTATCAATTTTGTACCTGTATTTTCTTGATAATTTTTGCGACCATGTTTGTTTTTCTTTGTTCGTTTTTTCTCTCTTTCTTTTCCTTCTTCTTTTCTTTAACATCGTATTTTTGAAATTCCAAACTCTACTCTAGATTTTTAATTTTTGCTTTTATGTATTTGTTACCAATTTTGTACCTTTAAGAACCCAATCTTCAGTACCCATTTTTCACTAGGGAGCGAGATTACTGGCTTGACTGCTCTCTCTCCCTTTGGACTCTCCTTTTTCTCCACCAGGTCGCCTGTGTCTCCTCCCTAACCCCTCTCTACTCTACCCAACTCTGTGAATTTCTGTGTATTCCAGACGGTGGAGAACACTTAGGGAACTGATTACTGGCTGGATCTGTCTCCCTCCTTTTCATTCCCCCCTTTTATCCTTCTGGCCACCTCTGTCTCCTTCCTCCTTCTTCTTGTCTCTGTATAACTCTGTGAACATCTCTGAGTGGTCCAGTTGTGGAGTGCACATAAGGAAGTGACTACTGGCCAGCCCACTCTCTCCACTATTGATTCCACCTCATCTCATTTGGGTCACCTCTAACTCCCTCCTCCCTCTTCTCTTCTCCATGTAACGCTGTGAACCTTTCTGAGTGGCCCTCACAGTAGAGAAACTTTTCTTCTTTAACGTAGATGTTTTATCAATGGTGCTGTATAGAAGGAGAAGTTTTGAAACTACTGTAAAAGTAAGACAGATAACTGGAAGCAGGAGGCTTAAGTCCAAACCCTGCCTCCAGGGAACTCCTGACTCCAAGGAACATTAATTGACAGGAGCTCATCAAATGCCTCCATACCGACACTGAAATCAAGCACCACACAAGGGCCAACAAGTTCCAGGGCAAGACATACCAAGCAAATTCTCCAGCAACAAAGGAACGCAGCCCTGAGCTTCAAGATACAGGCTGCCCAAAGTCACCCCAAAACCACAAACATCTCATAACTCATTACTGGACACTTCATTGCACTCCAGAGAGAAGAAATACAGCTCCACCCACCAGAACATGGACACAAGCTTCCCTAACCAGGAAACCTTGACAAGACACCTGTACAAACCCACACACAGCGAGGAAATGCCAGAGTAAAGAACTCCACAAACTGCCAGAATACAGAAAGGACACCCCAAACTCAGCAATTTAAACAAGATGAGACAGAGGAATACCCAGCAGATAAAGGAACAGGATAAATGCCCACCAAACCAAACAAAAGAGGAAGAGATAGGGAATCTACCTGATAAAGAATTCCGAGTAAGGATAGTGAAATGGATCTAAAATCTTGAAATTAAAATGGAATCACAGATAAATAGCCTGGAGACAAGGATTGAGAAGATGCAAGAAAGGTTTAACAAGGATCTAGAAGAAATAAAAAAAGAGTCAATATATAATGAATAATGCAATAAATGAAACTAAAAACACTCTGGAGGCAACAAATAGTAGAATAACAGAGGCAGAAGATAGGAGTAGTGAATTCGAAGATAGAATGGTAGAAATAAATGAATCAGAGAGGATAAATGAAAAACGAATTAAAAGAAATGAGCACAATCTCAGAGACCTCCAGGACAATATTAAACGCTACAACATTCTAATCATAGGGGTCCCAGAAGAAGAAGACAAAAAGAAAGACCGTGAGAAAATACTTGAGGAGATAATAGTTGAAAACTTCCCTAAAATGGGGAAGGAAATAATCACTCAAGTCCAAGAAACCCAGACAGTCCCAAACAGGATAAAGCCAAGGCGAAACCCCCCAAGACACATATTAATCACATTAACAAAAATCAAACACAAAGAACAAATATGAAAAGCAGCAAGGGAAAAACAACAAATAACACACAAGGGAATTGCCATAAGGATAACAGCTAATCTTTCAATAGAAACTCTTCAAGCAAGGAGGGAATGGCAAGACATACTTAAAATGATGAAAGAAAATAACCTACAGCCCAGATTATTGTACCCATCAAGGATCTCATTCAAGTATGAATGAGAAATCAAAAGCTTTTCAGACAAGCAAAAGCTGAGAGAATTCTGCACCACCAAACCAGCTCTCCAACAAATACTAAACAGGAAACACAAAAACGGTGTATAAATTCGAACCCCAAACAATAAAGTAAATGGCAATGGGATCATACTTATCAGTAATTACCTTAAACGTAAATGGGTTGAATGCTCCAACCAAAAGACAAAGACTGGCTGAATGGATACAAAAACAAGACCCCTACATATGTTGTCTACAAGAGACCCACCTCAAAACAGGGGATACATACAGACTGAAAGTGAAGGGCTGGAAAAAGATTTTCCATGCAAATAGGGACCAAAAGAAAGCAGGAGTAGCGATACTCATGTCAGATAAAATAGACTTTAAAACAAAGGCTGTGAAAAGAGACAAAGAAGGTCACTACATAATGATCAAAGGATCAATCCAAGAAGACGATATAACAATTATAAATATATATGCACCCAACGTGGGAGCACCACAGTATGTAAGACAAATGCTAACAAGTATGAAAGGAGAAATTAACACTAACACAATAATAGTTGGAGATTTTAATACCCCACTCACACCTATGGATAGATCAACTAAACAGAAATTTAACAAGGAAACACAAACTTTAAATGATACAATAGACCAGTTAGACCTAATTGATATCTATAGGACATTTCATCCCAAAACAATGAATTTCAACTTTTTCTAAAGTGCACATGGAACCTTCTCCAGGATAGATCACATCCTGGGCCATAAAGCTAGCATTGGTAAATTCGAAAAAATAGAAATCATTCCAAGCATCTTTTCTGACCACAATGCAGTAAGATTAGATCTCAATTACAGGAGAAAAACTATTAAAAATTCCAACATATGGAGGCTGAACAACACGCTGCTGAATAACCAACAAATCACAGAAGAAATCAAAAAAGAAATCAAAATTTGCATAGAAACGGATGAAAATGAAAACACAACAACCCAAAACTTGTGGGACACGGTAAAAGCAGTCCTAAGGGGAAAGTTCATAGCAATACAGGCACACCTCAAGAAACAAGAAAAAAGTCAAATAAATAAACTAACTCTACACCTAAAGCAACTAGAAAAGGAAGAAATGAAGAACCCCAGGGTTAGTAGAAGGAAAGAAATCTTAAAAATTAGAGCAGAAATAAATGCAAAAGAAACAAAAGAGACCATAGCAGAAATCAACAAAACCAAAAGCTGGTTCTTTGAAACGATAAATAAAATTGACAAACCATTAGCCAGACTCATCAAGAAACAAAGGGAGAAAAATCAAATCAATAAAATTAGAAATGAAAATGGAGAGATCACAACAGAAAACACAGAAATACAAAGGATCATAAGAGACTACTATCAACAATTATATGCCAATAAAATGGACAACGTGGAAGAAATGGACAAATTCTTAGAAAAGTACAACTTTCCAAAACTGGACCAGGGAAGAAATAGAAAATCTTAACAGACCCATCACAAGCACGGAAATTGAAACTGTAACCAAAAATCTTCCAGCCAACAAAAGCCCAGGTCCAGATGGCTTCACAGCTGAATTCTACCAAAAATTTAGAGAAGAGCTAACACCTATCCTGCTCAAACTTTTCCAGAAAATTGCAGAGGAAGGTAAACTTCCAAACTCATTCTATGAGGCCACCATCAGCCTAATACCAAAACCTGACAAAGATCCCACAAAAAAAGAAAACTACAGGCCAATATCACTGATGACATAGATGCAAAAATCCTTAACAAAATTCTAGCAATCAGAATCCAACAACACATTAAAAAGATCATACACCATGACCAAGTGGGCTTTATCCCAGGGATGCAAGGATTCTTCAATATCCGCAAATCAATCAATGTAATACACCACCTTAACAAATTGAAAAATAAAAACCATATGATTTTCTCAATAGATGCAGAGAAAGCCTTTGACAAAATTCAACATCCATTTATGATAAAAAATCTCCAGAAAGCAGGAATAGAAGGAATATACCTCAACATAATAAAAGCTATATATGACAAACCCACAGCAAACATTATCCTCAATGGTGAAAAATTGAAAGCATTTCCTCTAAAGTCAGGAACAAGACAAGGGTGCCCACTTTCACCATTACTATTCAACATAGCTTTGGAAGTTTTGGCCACAGCAATCAGAGCAGAAAAAGAAACAAAAGGAATCCAAATTGGAAAAGAAGAAGTAAAACTCTCACTGTTTGCAGATGACATGATCCTCTACATAGAAAACCCTAAAGACTCCACCAGAAAATTACTAGAACTAGCCAATGACTATAGTAAAGTTGCAGGATATAAAATCAACACACAGAAATCCCTTGAATTCCTATACACTAATAATGAGAAAACAGAAAGAGAAATTAAGGAAACAATTTCATTCACCATTGCAACGGAAAGAATAAAATACTTAGGAATATACCTACCTAAAGAAATTAAAGACCTATATATAGAAAACTATAAAACACTGGTGAAAGAAATCAAAGAGGACACTAATAGGTGGAGAAATATACCATGTTCATGGATTGGAAGAATCAATATAGTGAAAATGAGTATACTACCCAAGGCAATTTATAGATTCAATGCAATCCCTATCAAGCTACCAACAGTATTCTTCACAGAGCTAGAACAAATAATTTCACAATTTGTATGGAAATACAAAAAACCTCGAATAGCCAAAGCGATCTTGAGAAAGAAGAATGGAACTGGAGGAATCAACCTACCTGATTTCAGGCTCCGCTACAAAGCCACAGTTATCAAGACAGTATGGTACTGGCACAAAGACAGAAATATAGATTAGTGGAACAAAATAGAAAGCCCAGAGATAAATCCACACACATATGGACACCTTATCTTTGACAAAGGAGGCAAAAATATACAATGGATTAAAGACAATCTCTTTAACAAGTGGTGCTGGGAAATCTGGTCAACCACTTGTAAAAGAATGAAACTAGAACACTTTCTAACACAATACACAAAAATAAACTCAAAATGGATTAAAGATCTAAACGTAAGACCAGAAACTATAAAACTCCTAGAGGAGAACATAGGCAAAACACTCTCTGAAATACATCACAGCAGGATCCTCTATGACCCACCTCCCAGAATACTGGAAATAAAAACAAAAATAAACAAATGGGACCTAATTAACCTTAAAAGCTTCTGCACATCAAAGCAAACTATTAGCAAGGTGAAAAGACAGCCTTCGGAATGGGAGAAAATAATAGGAAATGAAGCAACTGACAAACAACTAATCTCAAAAATATACAAGCAACACCTACAGCTCAACTCCAGAAAAATAAATGACCCAATCAAAAAATGGGCCAAAGAAATAAATAGACATTTCTCCAAAGAAGACATACAGATGGCTAACAAACACATGAAAAGATGCTCAAAATCACTCATTATCATAGAAATGCAAATCAAAACCACTATGAGGTACCATTTCACGCCAGTCAGAATGGCTGCAATCCAAAAGTCTACAAATAATAAATGCTGGAGAGGGTGTGGAGAAAAGGGAACCCTCTTACACTGTTGGTGGGAATGCAAACTAGTACAGCCACTATGGAGAACAGTGTGGAGATTCCTTAAACAACTGGAAATAGAACTGCCTTATGATCCAGCAATCCCACTGCTGGGCATACACACTGAGGAAACCAGAAGGGAAAGAGACACGTGTACCCCAATGTTCATCGCAGCACTGTTTCTAATAGCCAGGACATGGAAGCAACCTAGATGTCCATCAGCAGATGAATGGATAAGAAAGCTGTGGTACATATACACAATGGAGTATTACTCCGCCATTAAAAAGAATAGAATGAATCAGTTCTAATGAGGTGGATGAAACTGCAGCCTATTATACAGAGTGAAGTAAGCCAGAAAGAAAAACACCAATACAGTATACTAACGCATATATATGGAACTTTGAAAGACGGTAACAATAACCCTGAGTATGAGACAGCAAAAGAGACACTGAGGTATAGAAGAGTCTTATGGACTCTGTGGGAGAGGGAGAAGGTGGGAAGATTTGGGAGAATGGCATTGAAATATGTAAAATATCATGTATGAAAAGAGTTGCCAGTCCAGGTTTGATGCATGACACTGGATGCTTGGGGCTAGTGCTCTGGGACGACCCAGAGGGATGCTATGGGGGGGGAGGAGGGAGGAGGGTTCAGGATGGGGAGCACATGTATACCTGAGGCGGATTCATTTTGATATTTGGAAAAACTAATACAATTATGTAAAGTTTAAAAATAAAATAAAATTAAAAAAAAAATCCACAGGAGGCTTGACTCCCTTTAGGCCACTCAGTGGTCTCCAAGAAATACCCGTCGGGACTCGAGAGCAGAGCAGAGTCCTTTCCTTCCTCTCGAGATAAGGCCTGACTCCTCGGGTGCGTCTAAAATGCAACCCCGAGATCTCTGTCGCCCCTGAAGAGGAACATTAGGTCCCGGACACAAGCTTAGATGATGTCTCTTTTGCCCTGAAGTGACTCGAGAGCAATCCCTAGCTCTCTCTCGCAACTCTAATGGAAGATTGGACTTCCCTGGGCCAACACAAGAGGAAGCCTGAATTCCCCATCATAACTCGAGAATCCCGCCGAAACTCGAGAAAAACCACATGGTTACCCCGTCATCGCAAGATGAGGCCCTTGCCCGCTACAGCGTCTAAAGAGAAGTCCCAGGTTTCTTCTTGAAGTGTTTTCACACTTCAAGTGTGAAAACTTGGCACCCTTGATGCGATTCCAAAAGTTCCCCAACACCCTGGTCTCTCTCGAGGGGAACACCGAGGTTCCCAGTACGACTTCATCTGAGCCACTTCTCCCCTCCTGATTGCGACTGGAGGGTCGACTCCCGTGTTTTGTCTGGAAGGGGTTCCCAACCTTCCCGGCGCACCTCAGGATGAGGCCGGTCTAACGACAATATTTGAGACGTAGCTTCATGGGTGGTAACACATGCTGAAAGACCCCGATTCCCCGGTCCGCTCTTGATAAGAACCCGATGCCCGGACACCTCTTCAAAGGCAACCCTGTGGAAGAAGGCACAACACGAAGGGGCACTGACACCCTCGTGCATCGTCCGGAAAAACCCGCAGATTCCAAACACAGTTCGACAAGTTGCCTGTCACCCCATGAATAACTCAAGAGGCAAGCGGAGTTCCATTCCTCCTTACAAGACGAGGCATGACTCTCCTGTCCTAACTCTGCAGGGACCCTGCGATCAGAGTCAGAAATGGAGATGAACCTTGAGGTTCCTGCCTCCACTCGAGATGAGGCCCTCTTCTATTGCACCAAACCCAGTGGATTCCCGAGAGGGCCCTCCCAACTCCAGGGTATCCCTGACTTCTCAGAGGCACACTGAGAAGTTCCCTGAGGCCACCGGCACTAGTCGAGGGAACCCAGGGTTTACTGCCGTGACCCAAGAAACACCTTGAAAGTCCTTCTTTAACGGTTCTTGAGGCCCAATACACCTTCCATGACTCTAGAGCAATGACGCGCTCCCCCTCGCAATGCGCATGGAGACTTGACTTCCCAAGCGCCACATGAGAGGCTCCCTGAGCTCCCCGTAGTACCTCATGAGAAACCCCACACTGGCGCTGCAGCTCGAGAAAACCCACGAGACGCCCCCTTCATCGCGAGATGATGGCCTTCTTTTCCTGCATGGCCTGGAGACCAATCCCGAGTCCTCTCTCCAAACTCCACAGGAGGCTTGACTCCCTTTAGGCCACTCAGTGGGCTCCAAGAGATACCCGTCGCAACTCGAGAGGAGAGTGGAGTCCTTCGCTTCCCCTCGAGACAAGGACTGACTCCCCGGGTGCATCAGGAAAGCAACCCCGAGATCCCTGTCCCCCCTGGAGACGAACATTATGTCCTGGACACAAGCCTAGATAAGGTCTCTTTTGCCCTGCAGTAACTCAAGCGCAATCCCTAGCTCTCCCTCGCAACTCGAATGGAAGACTGGACTTCCCTGGGCCAACACAAGAGGAAGCCTGAATTTCCTGACCTAACTCGAGAATCCCGCCACAACTCGAGAAAAACGACGTGGTTAACCCGTCACCACAAGATGAGGCCCTTGCCAGCTACAGCGTCTCAAGAGAAGTCTCACGTTCCGTCTTGAAGTTTGAAACGGTACTTAGAACCTTTGATGTGACTCCAAAAGTTCCCCGACATCCCAGTTTTACTCGAGGGGAACATCGAGGTTCCCGGCACCACTTCATCTGAGCCCCTTCTCCCCTCCTGATCGGGACAAGAGGGTCGATTCACTTGCTTTGTCTGAAAGGGTTACCGACCTTCCTGGTGCACCTCAGGTTGAGGTCCGTCTCAAGAAGAAATTCGAGATGTAGGCTTGTGGGTGGTGCCACATGCCGAAAGACCCTGATTTCCTGGTCTGCTCTTGATAAGAACCTGAAGGCTGGATACCTCTTCGAAGGCAACCCTGTGTATGAAGGCAAAAAACAAAGGGGAACTGACACCCCCATGCATCGTCCGGATAAAACCGCAGGTTCCACACACAGCTCGACAAGTGGCCTGTTATCTGGTGAACAACTCGAGAGTCCAGTGGAGTTCCATTCCTCCACACAAGACGAGGCCTGACTCTCCTGTCCTAACTCTGTAGGGACTCTGTGTTCAGAGTCAGAAATGGAGAGCAACCCTGAGGTTCCTGCTTCAAATCGAGATGAGGCCCTCTTCTGACAAGGTCCAGCCTCGGCTGGTCCAGGGTTTTCGAAGGGGAGACAGAGTAGGCGACCTATTGATTTATTTATCGAAGATATAAAGAGTAATAGAATGAGGATAGCTCAGTAGGAAAATTTAGTGGAGAAAAGAAGCTGAGTAGCTTGGTTTATGCGGAAAATCAGTATAACCCGTGACACCAGGTTAGCTCTTACCACGGAGGCCGCAGTCTCCCTCTTGAATAGCGAAAAGTGCCCCACCTTAGACACCTTCTCAAGTGGTCTTCGAAGCCCAGGCAAATAAATGGTCGCAGAGGATATCCGCGCTCCAGATGGACACTCATCTGAAAATTGAGGGGAAGAATGACATTAGGAGACTAAGCGTTGGCAATCAAGGCCCGTAGCTTTAGTTTCAACAGGGGTTTTTATACCCTAAGTTACACATAGAGGATAATGGGGATGCAAAGTCAGCAGCCTTTGATCCTTATCAAAAACCAGGGTTTCTTTCCTGCAAATGTATCATATACAAATGGTTTAGGTGATTTACATCATCTTCTAGCCAGAAGACCTATTAACATTTTATGACTCTTGACAAAGACTTATCAACCGTAAGACTTATTTTCTCTAAGAGTAATTATTTTAAGGTTTGGCCCCATCTTTCGAAGATAAAATTGCATTCCTATAGGGCAGATATGTAATGGGTTTACAACAAAGGAAAGAATTTATTACCTTAAGGGTCTAAAGTTAGTAACACCAAGGCCACTACTTATTTCTTCTACATACCAACTATATTAATTAATACACATTCAATTATACAATTCAGGGGATGTGGAAACTTGGCAACAAGCATTGGTTCATCAATGAAATCTTTTACTAGTTTTATTCTGACAGTTTCTAACTCTCTGAGAGGCTCTAAGCTATTTGAATATCTTAAACTTCCCGTGCCTCTCGAGGCTTGGAGACTGTAAACAATTGTATGCATTGCTGTAGGAGTCCGGGTAAACTTGTCAGGCGAGTTAGAGAGCCATCTGACGTGTTTGGATTTAAACACTCCTAATTGCCCAGGAACTTTATTAATTGGAGCTGTAAGTTAGCTCTTTGACAGAAAGAATGAGATGGTGGTGGGGGACAGCCCCCAGTAAAGTCAGAGGTGAGAGCACAAAGCAATAAAGTAGGCAGACTCTGGTTTTGGGGGGTAGATGCTCAAGAATATCCGGGAGGACTCCCGAGGCTCGATCCCGCCTTTGTGTATGCCCAGCCTCCTTCCTCATGACCTTTGTCACGAGTGGAATGTCTCTCGCCAGCTCCCAGCATCTCCCCGTTTTTTATTTCTTAAAACAGCCAGATGTAGCTCAGTCGCGAGCCTCTGAATACTCTGCTGAAGAATCCTGACAATACAAGGAAGAATGATTATGAGAAGCATAATTAAAGCAGCCACCGCAGCATAGCTAAAGACATTAGACAGAATATTCTTTCCTGAGATGTAGTTAGGGAAAGTATGGAAGAAATCATTTGCTGTTCCAGCAGCAGTAAAATCTAATCGGGAGTGCTCCATGGTTGCTATTTGATAGTGAAGTTTCCCTACGTCTCAACCAATGTCAGAGCTGTTCCAGATACCTGAAATATGGTTTTTAATCTTTTCCCATTCAAAATCTGTCTCATTTACTTTCAGGGGTGTTCCACATATCCACCGATAGTCAGCATGACAAGACAATGCCATTTTCACCTTTAAAGCCTGCAATTCAGTCCCAATATGTATTACTGCTTCCTCTAGGGCGTCTACCCTCATTTCTAATTTTCTCTCTATAGCTTCCTGTGTTGCCAATGTTAAAGAAACATTTTTGGACATAGAATCAACATATTGAGCAGTATGTACTTGTTGAGTCAATGATATTTCTGCCACAGTAACAGAAGTGATTGCACTTATCAAAGCTGCTGTTCCCAAGATAATTAAGCCCACAAACCGTCGTGTTTGCATTAAATCCTGTAGTTGTTGTAATACAGCAAGACCATAATTCAATAAGTGGTTACATCATAAGATAAGGTGGATGTTGTAGCATTACAAAGGAGCAAACATTATATTGAGGGTTTAAACAAGATGAACCAGGGAGCAGCTGTAGGCGTCAGCCCGGGGGAGAAGTGTCCCCAGCATCAGGAGGCAGAACGCGAGCGGCAGGCTGTGGGCCAAGGCGCCTATGGTGGGCGGAGGGGCAGGGTTCGTGGTTTAGGGCTAGCCGCCACCGCTTGGGCTCAGGGCGGTCCCCTCTCGCCGGTAGGGCCACGCTGGTCTGGACAGCACTCCGCGGGTGTGCTTTCCTCTCTGGCCCTCACTCGCTGCACAGACTTCTTTGCTCTAGGTCACGGGGTGCAGCGAGGTGGGTGCGAGGCGCTGCTGGTGGCACGGAGGCGAGAGCTGGCTGGGGGAGGGGGAGCGAGCGAGTGCACGCGCCGCAAACCTGGTCTTTGGGGAATGTGACATGACGAATTTGTCTGAGATCCAAACCGGAGAATCTGCATTCTGTAGAAATATACAAGCATACCCTCTCCCACAAGTTAGCAACACATCTGGCCTTTTTCACTCTCCCGTAAGGAGGCCTTTTTACTTGACCAGGGGCCGAGTCGTAGCCTGTAATTCAGGCATCTAGTGTCTCATCATTGTAGTCTGCCCCTGTGTGTTTACGTTTAAGTGATTAATTACAATTGGAACATAACTTCACTATTTGTCTAGCTGTTTCCCTATGGATATGTTAATTTAGGTCTAATGTTTAGTTTAGGTCTCTGTATAAATTTAAGTAATAAATGTATAACCTCCTTATCTCATTTTGGTATACAGGTATACAGATATACCTAAATGCAAAATGCATTTATATATGTATTTATATATGGCAACAAGTATAAAGTTATTGACATATAATATATATAAATCAATATACTTGAATTAATCTTTATAATTAATATATTAATTAATATATATTACAACAATACAACACATACACAGCTAATACCAACCAACACAAACCAATATACTGTAATAATACATGTCACACATTTATAATTATACAGTATATAGAACATTTATCATCACAGCACATCAATCCATACCAATTAATATCAGCCACACACACATTATATTCTGCCATATATATTTAATTATACAGTATATATATATATGTGTGTGTATATAGTATACAGATTAATTTATATACAAATTAATTAAGTATAGATCTGTAAATAGAATTAGGTATACCTTTATTATATTTATTTATACCCATACCTAATTAGGCAAACTGTAATTAGGCAAATACATTTATATTATGTATTTATAACAATATATAAAGTATTGTTAAATGTACCACCTGTACAGCATCTCCACCCCACATACCACTTTCTCTAATCCCACCAACTCATTTTCAGTATTATGTGTTGGCCAGGAGCTGGGCCAGTCTTTCCCAGCAATGTTAAGAGACGTCTGTTCCTGTGTCTAATAGCCCTGGCGTTTTATTCTCTTGAATTAAAAGATCTTTTAAAGGCCTTGGAACTGTAATTTCCTGCACCCAAAAGGCTAGATCACTAGATCCAAATGTTTTGTGGCTCTTAGCTTGAGAAGTCAAGTTTTTCCTTGTCTGATAGTAAGGTAAAAGTAAAAGCTGTGTTACTCTTTGACCTTTATTAATTTCTACAGTTTTGATAGGCAGTGAGATCAAGACTTTAATTTCTCAATATCATCAGAATCTACTACACCATGCACCAGCGAAATTTCTTTTCTTTCTTTTTTTTTTATTTAATTTTTTTTTAAAAGAAAGCGAGCTACGCCCCAGGACAAATCTTACAATGTCCTCAGATAGGGGGCCAGCCACTCCGGTTGGAATTGGAGTAAGCGGCACATCAGGGGTTAATATTGTTATTAAATCTCCTTGCCTTTTCGCTTTTCTCCTAGCCTGGGTGAGACCCCCCTGAGGGAGTTTTCTCCAAGGAGCACGCTCTGCATATTGTGTACTAAAAGCTCCTTTGTTTAAAAAACTTTTTATCTTCCTCAGTCTTAGGCAACACTTTGGGAGGCTTTGGGGGCAAAGTGGGGAACTCCTGGGTCCTGGGAGGCACAATCGAAGGCGGTGGTGGTCTCCTTAAATCAGAAAGTGGTGGATAAGTTTTTTAAAGGTTTGTGCAGAGGGGGAGGGATCTCGCCAGGGCTCTCGGCCACAGCGTCCTGTAAGCCCTCTCCTTCCTCGGGAGGTAGACCACTTTCTCCCTCCTTTTTTTTTTTTCAATGGCAGAAAATATGATCTGTGCAGTAAATGGAGACTCACCACCATCTACCTCTATAGCCTCCCCCATAGGCTATTTAACAGCCTCGTGACGGAGGTCCAGGACATTTCTAATCATATTCCACAGTCAATAAATATTTGTCTATTCTTAGATGCAGAGAAATCCATTTTTAATTTTTTTTTTAATTTTAGAGAATATTTTTATTTATTTTGTAACCTCTTTACCCTGGCTAAACTTCAGAGGGGACTAGAAAAGAAGCCTCAAGGTGAGGATCGAGTTCATCCTTGGGACTAGAGAAAATCCTTCTCCGGGAAACTCCTAGCGGTGGCCCTTTACCCCGACATGGAGGAGGAGGCATAGGGGGATGGGAGCGTCCCGAAGTTTTCCTCTTCTGTTCCGGAGATCCTTTAACTGTTTGGTAACTAAATCTTACGAACTGTCTGATCGGGGATATTTCCCTCAACCTCCTAGGAGCGGATGGTCTGATTAGGGATGTTTTCTTAAACTTTTAGGAGCATCTTTAGCTAAAAAAAGAAAAAAAAACAATCCTCATCAGAATGGCATCCAGCTGCTGTTTCCTCTAAACCTTTTTCAAATTGAGGGGAGAGCTGATCTTTCTTTTCATCCCTATCTTTTACATGCTCATTGGCAGTCATAGCGGCTAGCCATTTATTTAGCTGTCGATAGCTAGGTATAGCCTCTTCATTTTCACTTTTCTTTATAACAGGTACCTTTTCAGATTTGCTTTTTTGTTTAACAGGTACTTTTCCAACTTTACTTTCCACTTTAACAGGTACCTTTTCAAATTCATGAGCTGGATCTAAAACATCTCTAGTCATATTCCACAGAGGAAAGGTGTAAGTAGGGATTTTTTCCAAACCTTGCTGAGCACAATAAGCTCTTAGCTGTTTTCCTAGTTTTTTCAAGATATCTAGGTTAACAGTGCCTTGTTGTAGAAACCAAGGGCAGTGGTCTTGTACAAATGTAAAAAATGATTGAATGGAAGATGTTTTAACCTTGATTCTTCTTTTACTTAATAACTGTAAAATTACTCCTATAAAGAGCTGTCTTTCATTTGATTCAGTGTTGCCCATGTCAGAAACTTAAGGATAGTAAAAGATTTTGCTTTTAGCTATCTAAAGATTAGGCCCTTTTTGTCAGCCTTTTTAGAAACCGTTTTTTCTCTCTAACTCTTCAACACTTCCCACTCCTCTCGCCCTGTCTATTCTACAGGGGGATCTGCAGCCCCCTAAGTGGGATCCTATCTGTCCCCAAAACTGAACACTGGGGGAATGGGGTTGGGGATTTACCTTCGAAATGCCTGTCTCGGGCGCCACCTGCAGAGGTCCAGCCCCAGCTGATCCAGGGTATTTGAAGGGAAGATGGAGTAGGCGACCTATTTATATATTTATTTATTCATCAAAGATATAAAGAGTAATAGAATGAGGATAGCTCAGTAGGAAAATTCAGTGGAGAAAAGCAGCTGAGTAGCTTGGTTTATGCGGAAAATCAATATAACCCATGACACCAGGTTAGCTCTGACCACGGAGGCTGCAAGTGCCCTCTAGAATAGAGGAAGTTGCCCCACCTTAGACACCTTATCGAGTAGGTCTTCGAAGCCCAGGCAAATAAATGGTCGCAGAGGATATCCGCGCTCCAGATGGACACTCATCTGAAAATTGAGGGGAATAATGACATGGGGAGACCAAGCTTTGGCGAGCAAGGCCCGTAACTTTATTTTCAACACAGGTTTTAATACCCTAAGTTACACATAGAGGATAATAGGGGATGCAAAGTCAGCAGTCTTTAATCCTTATCAAAAACCAGGGTTTCTTTTCTGCAGATTTATCGTATTAAAATGGTTTAGATGATTTACATCATCTTCTGGCCAGAAGACCTATTAACATTTTATGACTTTTGACAAAGACTTATCAACCATAAGAGTTATTTTCTCTAAGAGTAATTGTTTAAGGTTTGGCGCAATCTTTCGAAGATAAAATTGCATTCCTATAGGGAGGATGTGTAATGGGTTTACAACAAAGAAAATAATTTATTACCTTAAGGGTCTAACGTTACCAACATCAAGGCCACTACTTATTTTTTCTACATACCAACTATATTAATTAACACACATTCAAGGATACAATTCAGGGGATGTGGAAACTTGGCAAAAAGGATTGGTTCATCAATGAAATCTTTTACTAGTTTTATTCTGACAGTTTCTAACTCTCTGAGAGGCTCTAAGCTATTTGAATATCTTAAACTTCCCATGCGTCTCGAGGCTGGGAGACTGTACACAATCGTATGCATAGCTGTAGGAGACCGGGTAAACTTGTCAGGCGAGTTAGAAAACCATCTGAGGGGTTTGGATTTAAACACTACTAATTGCCCAGGAACATTATTAGTTGGAGCTGTAAGTTAGCTCTTTGACAGAGAGAGTGAGATGGTGGTAGGGGACATCCCCAGTAATGTCAGAGGTGAGAGAACAAAGCCATAAAAAAGGCAGACTTTGGTTTTTGGGGGTAGATGCTCAAGAATATACGGGGGAACTCCCGGAGGCTCGATCCCGCCTTTGCGTATGCCGAGACTCTTTCCTCATGACATTTGTCACGAGTGGAATGTCTCTCGCTGGCTCCCGGCAATCTTCCATTGCACCAAACGCAGTGGAGTCCCGAGAGGCCCGTCCCAACACCACTGTATCAGTGTCTTCTCAGAGGCACCCTGAGCAACTCCCTGAGGTCACCGGCACAAGTCGAGGGAACACAGGGTCTCCTGCCGCAACCCGAGAAAGACCTCAAGAGTCCTTCTTCAACGCGTCTTGAGGCCGGATTCCCCTACCATGACTTGAGAGCAATGACACGCTCCCCCTCGCCATGCGCATGGACACCTGACTTCACTGGCGCCACATGAGAGGCTCCCTGAGCTCCCCGTCATACCTCGTGAGAAACCCCACACTGGCGCCGCAGCTCGGGAAAACCCACGAGACGCCACCGTCATCGCGAGATTGGGGACTTCTTTTCCTGCCTGACCTGGAGAGCAATCCCTGGTCCTTTCTCCAAACTTCACAGGAGGCTTTACTCCCTTTAGGCCACTCAATGGGCTCCAAGAGATACCTGTCGCGACTTGAGAGGAGAGCAGAGAACTTTGTTTCCCCTCGAGATGAGGCCTTACCTCGGGTGAGTCTGGAATGCAACCCCGAGATCCCTGTTGCCCCTGGAGAGGAACATTATGTCCTGGACAAAAACCTAGATGAGGTCTATTTTGCCCTACAGTGACTCGAGAGCAACACCCATCTCTCCCTCGCAATTCGAATGGAAGATTGGTCTTCACTGGGCCAACACAAGAGGAAGTCTGAATTTCCCGTTGTAACTCGAGAATCCCGCCGCAACTCTTAAAAACCACGTGGTTCCCCATTCATCGCAATATGAGGCCTTTGCCCGCTACAGAGTCTCAAGAGAAGTCCCATGTTTCGTCATAAAGTTCGAAATGCTACTTGGCACCCTTGATGCGACCCCAAAAGTTCCCCAATATACCGGTCTCACTCCAAGGGAACACCGAAGTTCCTGGCACCACTTCATTTGAGCCCCTTCTCCGCTCCTGATCACGGCAGGAAGGTCGATCCCCCTGCTTTGTCTAGAAGGGGTTCCCGACCTTCATGGCGCACCTCAGGATGAGGCCAGTCTCACGAAGAAATTCGAGACGTAGCCTCGTGTTGGTGCCACGTGCCAAAAGACCCCGATTTCTCGGTCTTGCTCTTGATAAGAACCCGATGCCCGGACACCTCTTCTAAGGCAACCCTGTGGATGAAGGCACTACACGAGGGGGCACTGGCAACCCTGTTCATCGTCCGGAAAACCCCGCAGGATCCACATACAGCTCCACAACTGGCCTGTCACCCCTTAAACAATGAGAGAGGAAAGCGGAGTTCCCTTCCTCAGACAAGACGAGGCCTGAGTATCCAATCCCAACTCTGCAGGCACGCTTCGATCTGAGTCAGAAATGGAGAGGAAACCTGAGGTTCCTGCCTCAACCCGAGATGAGGCCCTCTTCCATTAAAACAAACCCAGTGGAGTCCCGAGAGGCCACTCCCATCTCCACAGTATCCCTGACTTCTCATAGGCATTCTGATAAGCTCCTTGAGGCCACCGGCAAACGTCGAGGGAAATAAGGGTTTCCTGCCACAATCGAAGAAAGACCTCGAGAGTCCTTCTTCAATGCGTCTTGAGGTCAGATTCCCCTACCATGGCTCGAGAGCAATAACGCGCTCCCCCTCGCCACGCACATGGAGACCTGACTTCCCTGGCGCCACATGAGAGGTTCCCTGAGCTCCCTGACGTACCTCGTGTGAAACCCCACACTGGCGCCGCAGCTCAAGAAAACCCACAAGACCCCTCCGTCATCGCGAGATGAGGGCCATCTTTTCCTGCATGGCCTGGAGAGCAGTCCCAAGTCCTCTCTCCAAACTTCACAGGAGGCTTGACTCCCTTTAGGCCACAAAGTGGGCTCCAAGAGGTGCCCGTCGCGACTCGAAAGGAGAGCGGAGTCCTTTGCTTCCCTTCGACACGAGGCCTGACTCCCTGGGTGAGTCTGGAATGCAAACCTGAGATCCCTGTGGCCCTTGGAGAGGAACATTAGGTCCTGGACACAAGCCTAGATGAGGTCTCCTTTGCCCTGCAGTGACTCGAGCGCAACCCCCAGCTCTCCCTCGCAACTCGAATGGATGATTGGACTTCCCTGGCCCAACACAAGAGGAAGCCTGAAATCCCCGTCGTAAGTCGAGAATCCCACCGAAACTCGAGAAAAACCACGTGGCTCCCCCGTCATCGCAAGATGAGGCCCTTGGCCACTACAGCGTATCAAGAGAAGTCCCACGTTCCATCCTGAAGTACAAAACGGTACTTGGCACCCTTGATGCGACCCCCAAAGTTCCCTGACATACCGGTCTCACTCGAGGGAAACACCAAAGTTCACGGCACCACTTCCTGTGAGCCCCTTCACCCCTCCTGATCGCAACAGGAGGGTCGACTCCCATGCTTTGTCTGCAAGGGGTTCCCGACGTTCCCCGCGAACCTCTGGATGAGGCCGGTCTCATGAGGAAATTCGAAAAGTAGCCTCATGGTTGGTGCCACATGCTGAAAGATCCCGAATTCCCGGTCCACTCTAGATAAGAACCTGACGCCCGGACATCTCTTCGAAGGCAACCCTGTGGATGAAGGCACAACACGAAGGGACACTGACATCCCCATTCATCGTCTGGAAAAACCCGCCGATTCCACTCACAGCTCCAAATGTGGACTGTCACCCCGTGAACAACTCGAGAGGCAAGTGAAGTTGCATTCCTTCACACAAGACGAGGCCTTACCCTCCTGGCCCAACTCTTCAGGGACCCTGCGATCGGAGTCAGAAATGGAGAGGAACCCTGAGGTTCCTGCCTCAACTAGAGAAGAGGCCCTCTTCCATTGAACCAAACTCAGTGGTGTCCCGAGAGGCCCCTCCCAACACCACAGTATCCCTGAATGCTCAGAGGCTCCCTGAGAAGCTACCTGAGGTCACTGGCACAAGTCGAGGGAACCCAGAGTTTCCTGAAGTAACCCGAGAAAGACTTGGAGAGTCCTTTTTCAACGTCTCTTGATGCCCGATTCCCCTACCATGACTCCAGAGCAAGGACGCGCTCCCCTTGCCACAAGCAGGAAAACTAACTTCCCTAGTACCACACAAGAGGCTCCCTGAGTACCCCATCGTACCTCGTGAGAAAACACACAGTGGCGCCACAGTTCGAGAAAAACCACAAGATGCCCCCGTCAAGGAGAGATGGGGGCCTTCTTTTCCTGCCTGACCTGGAGAGCAATCCCTGGTCCTCTCTCCAAACTTCACAGGAGGATTGACTCCCTTTAGGCCACTCAGTTGGGTCCAAGAAATACCCGGTGCGACTCGAGAGGAGAGCGGAGTCCTTTGCTTCCCTGGAGACGAGGCCTGACTCCCCGGGTGAGTTTGGAATGCAACCCCGAGATCCCTGTCGCCCCTGGAGTGGAACATTATGTCCTAGACACAAGCCTAGATGAGGTCTATTTTGCCCTACAGTGACTCGAGAGCAACCTCCATCTCTCCCTCACAATTTGAATGGAAGATTGGTCTTCCCACGGTCAACACAAGAGGAAGTCTGAATTTCCCATTGTAATTCGAGAATTCAGCCTCAAGTCTTAAAAACCATGTGGTTCCCCCTTCATTGCAATATGAGGCCCTTGCCAGCTAGAGTCTCAAGAGAAGTCCCACGTTCCATCTTAAAGTTCGAAATGCTACTTGGCACCCTTGATGCGACCCCAAAGTTCCCCAACATACCGGTCTCACTCCAGGGGAAGACCGAAATTCCCAGCGTCTCCAGGGAAGTCCCATGTTCCGTCCTTAAGTGTGAAACGGTACTTGACACCCTTGATGAGACCGCAAAAGTTCGCCGACACGCTGGGTGCCTCGAGGGGAACACCGAGGGTCCCGGCACCACTTCATCTGAGCCCCTTCTCCCCTCCTGATCGCGACAGGAGAGTCGATTCCCCTGCTTTCTCTGGAAGGGGTTCCCGGCCTTCCTGGTGCACCTCAGGATGAGGCCGGTCTCAGGAGGAAATTCGAGACTAGCCATGTGTGAGGTGCCACGTGCCGAACGACCCCGATTTTCCGGTCTGCTCTTGATAAGAACCCGATGCCTGGACACCTCTTCGAAGGCAACCCTGTGAGTGAAGGCACAACACGAAGGGGCACTGACACCCCCGTGCATCATCCGGAAAATCCCGCAGGGTCTACACACAGCTCAACAAGGGGCCTGAGACTCCCGGAACAACTCGAGAGGCAACCAGAATTCCATTCCTCAGACAAGACGAGGCATGACTCTCCTGTCCCAACACTGCAGGGACCGTGCAGTCGGAGTCAGAATCGGAGAGGAAGCCTGAGGTTCCTGCCTCCCCTCGAGATGAGGCCCTCTTCCATTGCGCCGAACCCAGCAGAGTCCCGAGAGGCCCTGCCAACTCCACAGCATCCCTCACCTCTCAGATTCACCATGGGAAGTTCCCTATAGTCCCCTGCAGAAGTCGAGGGAAACGAGGGTTTCCCGCCGCCACCCGAGAAAGACCTCGAGAGTCCTTCTTCAACGCGTCTTGAGGCCCTAGTCACTTCCCATGACTCGAGAGTGATGACCAGCTCCCCCTCGCCATGCGCATGGAGACATGAGTTCCCTGGCACCGCACGAGAGGCTCCCTGAGGTCCTCGTCGTGCCTCGTGAGAAAACCCCCATGGGCGCCGCAGCCTGAGGAAACCCATGAGACGCCCCCGTCATCGCTAGATGAGGGCCTTCTTTTCCTGCCTGGCCTGGAGAGCAATCCCGAGTCCTCTCTCCAAACTGAAGAGGAGGCTCGACACCCTTGAGTCCACTCATTGGGCTCCAAGAGATCCGTGTCGCGACTTGAGAGGAAAGCGGAGTCCTCTGCTTCCCCTCGAGGCGAGGCCTGACTCCCTGGGGGAGTCTGGAATGGAAACCCGAGATCCCTGTCTTCCCTTGAGAGGAATATTAGGTCCTGGACACACGCCTCGATGAGGTCTCTTTGGCCCTGTAGTGACTCGAGCAGAACCCCCAGCTTTCCCTCGCAACTCCAGGGGAAGATTGGGCTTCCCAGGGCCAACCCAAGAGGAAGCCTGAAATCCCCGTCGTTTTCGAGAATCCAGACTCAACTCGAGAAAAACGACGTGGTTCCAACGTCTTCACAGAATGAGGCCCTTGCCCACTACAGCGTCCCCAGGGAAGTCACATGTTCCGTCCTGAAGTGGGAAACGGTACTTGGCTCCCTTGTTGCGACCCCTAAAGTTCCCTGAAATGCCGGGTTCCCTCGAGTGGAACACCTAGAGTCCCGGCCCCACTTCATCTGAGCCCCATCTCCCCACCTGATCATGACAGGAGAGTCGATTCCCCTTCTTTGTGTGGAAGGTGTTCCCGGCCTTCCCGGCGCACCTCAGGATGATGCTGGTCTCACGAGGAAATTCGAGATGAGCCACGTGGGTGCTGCCACATGCCGAACGACCCCGATTTCCTGGTCCGCTCTTGAAATGACCCCGATGCCCGGACACCTCTTTGAAGGCAACCCTGTGGGGGAAGGCACAAAATGAAGGGGCAATGACACCCCTGTGCATCTTCTGGAAACACCCGCAGGTTCCACACACAGCTCGACAAGGGGCCTGAAACCCACTGAACGACTCAAGAGGCAAGCAGAGTTCCATTACTCAGACAAGACGAGGCCTGACTCTCCTGTCCCAACCCTGCAGGGACCCTGCGGTCGGAGTCAGAAATGGAGAGGAAGCCTGAGGTTCCTGCCTCCAATCGAGATGAGGCCCTCTTTCATTTCGTCAAACCTAGTGGAGTCCCGAGAGGCCCCTCTAACTCCTCAGTATCCCTCACCTCTCAGAGGCACCTGGGAAGTTCCCTAAGGTCCCCGGTAGAGGTCGAGGGAAATAAGTGTTTCCTGCCCCTACCCAAGAAAGACCTCGAGAGTCCTTCTTAAATGCGTCTTGAGGCCCTAGTCCCTCCCATGACTCCAGAGCAATGACGCGATCTGCCTGGCCACACGCATGGAGGACTGACTTCTCTGGCGCCACACGAGAGGCTCCCTGAGCTCCCCATCATATCTCGTGAGAAACCCCACACTGACGCCGCAGCTCGAGAAAACCCATGAGATGCTCCCGTCATCAAGAGAGGAGGGCCATCTTTAAATGAATGGTATGCAGATCAAGCGTGAACCTTCTGTCCAAGCTACACAGGACGCTTGACTCCCTTTAGGCCACTCATTGGGCTCCAAGAGTTACACGTCGTGACTCGAGATGATAGTGGAGTCCTTTGCTTCCACTCGAGACGAGGCGTGACCCACCGGGTGAGACTGGAATGCGACCCCGATATCCCTGTTGCCCCTGGAGAGGAACACTACGTCCTGGACCCAAGCCTAGATGAGGACTCTTTGCCCTGAAGTGACTCGAGAGCAACCCACAGCTCTCTGTGACAAGTTGAATGGAAGATTGGACTTGCTGGGCCAACACAAGAGGAAGCCTGAATTCCCCGTCGTAACTCGAGAATCCCGCCGCATCTTGAGAAAAACCACGTGTTTCCCTCGTCATCGCAATATGAGGTCCTTGCCCGCTAGAGCATCTCCAGAGAATTCCCACGTTCTGTCTTGAAGTGCGAAACTGTACTTGGCACCCTTGATGCGACCTCAAAAGTGCCGTGACATACCGTTCTCACTCGAGGGGACCACCGAGGTTCCCGGCACCACTTCATCTGAGCCCCTTCTCCCCTTCTGATCGTGACCGGTGGATCGATTCCCCTGCTTTGTCTGCAAGGGGTTCCCTACCTTCCCGGCGAACCTCAGGATGAGGCCGGTCTCCCGAGGAAATTCGAGACGTAGCCTCGTGGGTGGTACCACATGCTGAAAGACCCCAATTTTCTGGTACGCTCTTGAAAATAACCCGATGCCCGGACACCTCTTTGAAGGCAACCCTTCGGATGAAGGCACAACACGAAGGGGCACTGACACCCCTGTGCATCGTCTGGAAAAACCCGCAGGTTCCACGTACAGCTCAACAAGTGGCCTGTCACTCCGTGAACAACTCGAAAGGCAAGCGGAGATCCATTCCTCCACAGAAGACGAGGCGTGACTCTCTTGTCAATACTCGGCAGATACTCTGCGACCCGAGTCAGAAATGGAGAGGACCCCTGAGGTTCTTGCCTCCATTCGAGATGAGGCCCTCTTCGATTGCACCAAACCCAGTTGAGTAACGAAAGGCCCCTCCCAAATCCACAGTGTCCCTGACTTCTCAGAGGCACCCTGAGAAGTTGCCTGAGGTCACCGACACAAGTCGAGGGAACCCAGGGTTCCCTGCCGCAACCCGAGAAAGACCTCGAGAGTCCTTCTTCAATGCGTCTTGAGGCCCAATTCGCCTACTATGACTCGAGAGCAATCACGCACTCCCCTTCACCACATGCACGGAGACCTGACGTCCCTAGCACCACACGAGAGGCTCTCTGAGTTCCCCGTCGTACCTCGTGAGAAATCTGATACTGGCGCCGCAGCTGGAGAAAACCCACGAGACGCCCCCGTCATCGCGAGATGAGGGCCTTTTTTCCTGCATGGCCAGGAAAACAATCCTGAGTCATCTCTCCAAACTCCATAGGAGGCTTCACTCCCTTTACGCCATGCAGTGGGCTCCAAGAGATACCCGTCGCGAATCGACAGGAGAGTGGAGTCCTTTTTTTCCCCTCAAGACGAGGCCTGACTCTCCGGGTGAGTCGAGAATGCAACCCTGAGATCCCTGTCGGCCCAGTAGTGGAACACTAGGTCCTGGACACAAGCGTAGATGATGTCTATTTTGCCCTGCAGTGACTGGAGAGCAATCCCCAGTTCTAACTCGCAACTCGAAAGGAATACTGGATTTTCCTGGCGCCACACAAGAGGCTCCCTGAGATCCCCGTGGTACTTCATGAGACACCCCACACTGGCGCCGCAGCTCGAGAAAACCCACGAGACGCCACCGTCATCTCGAGATGAGGGCCTCCTTTTCCTGCATGGCCTGGAGTCCAATCCCGAGTCCTCTCTCCAAACTCCACAGGAGGCTTGACTCCCTTTAGTACACACAGTGGGCTCCAAGAGATACCCATCGCGACTCGAGATGAGAGCGGAATTCTTTGCTTACCTTCGAGGTGAGAACTGACTCCCCGGATGAGTCTGGAATGCAAACCCGAGATCCCTGTCGCCCCTGGAGAGCAACATTAGATCCTGGACACAAGCCTAGATTAGGTCTCTTTTGCCCTGCAGTGACTCTAGTGCAATCCCCAGCTCCCCCTCACAATCCGAATGGAAGATTGGATTTCAAGGCCAACAAGAGGAAGCCTAAATTCCCGGTCATAACTCGAGAATCCCGCCGCAACTCGAGCAAAACCACGTGGTTCTCCCGTCATCGCAAGATGAGGCCCTTGCCCACTACAGCGTTTCAAAAGATGTCCCAGGTTCCGTCTTGAAATGCGAAACGGTACTTGGCACCCTTGATGCGACCCCAAAAGTCCCCCAACACGCCGGTCTCACTCAAGGGGAACACCGAGGTTCCCGGCACCACTTCATTTAAGCCCCTTCTCCCCTCCTGATCGTGACCGGTGGGTCGATTCCCCTGCTTTGTCTGCAAGGGGGCCCGACCTTCCCTGCACAACTCAGGATGAGGCCGGTCTCATGTGTAAATTCGATACGTAGCTTTGTGGGTGGTGCCACTTGCCGAAAGACTCCAATTTCCCGGTCCGCTCTTGATAAGAATCCGATGCTCGGACACCTCTTGGAAGGCAGCCTTGAGTATGAAGGTACAACACGAAGGGGCACTAACACACCTGTGCATCATCCGGAAAAACGGGCAGGTTACATACACAGCTCGACAAGTGGCCTGTCACCTCGAGAACAACTCGAGAGGCAAGAGGAGTCCCATCCTCCAGAAGAGACGAGGCCTGACTCTCCTGTACCAACATGCAGGGACCTTGCGATCTGAGTCAGAAATGGAGAGGAACACTGAGGTTCCTGCTTCAACTCGAGATGAGTCCCTCTTACATTCCACCAAATGCAGAGGAGTCTCGAGAGGACCCTCCAAACTGCACAGTATCCCTGACTTCTCAGAGGCACTCTGAGAAGCTCCCTGAGGTCGCAGGCACAAGTCAAGGGAACCCTGGGTTTTATGCAGTAACCCGAGAAAGACCTCGAGAGTCCTTCTTCAACCCGTCTTGAGGCCCGATTACCCTACCATGACTCGAGAGCAATGACGAACTCCCCCTAGCCATCTCATGGGGACCTGACTTCCCTGGAGCCACACGAGAGCCTCCCTGAGCTCCCTCTCGTACCTCGTCAGAAACCCGGCACTAGCGCGGCAGTCTAGAAAACCCATGAGACGCCGCCGTCATCGCGAGATGAGGGCCTTCTTTTCCTGCATGGCCTGGAGAGGAATCCCGAGTCCTCTATCCAAACAGCACAGGAGGCTTGACTCCCTTTAGGGCACACAGTGGGCTCCAAGAGATACCCATCGCGACTCAAAACGACAGCGGAGTTCTTTGCTTCCCCTCGAGACGAGGCCTGATTCCCCGTGTGAGTCTGGTATGCAACCCCCAGATCCCTGTCGCCCCTAGGGACGAACATTAAGTCCTGGACACAAGCCTAGATGAGGTCTATTTTGCCCTGCAGTGACTCGTGGACAATCCCCAGCTCTCCCTTGAAACTCGAATGGAAGATAGGACTTCCCTGGGCCAACACATGAGGAAGACTGTATTCCCTGTCGAAACTCGAGAATCCCACCACAACTCGAGAAACGCCACGTGGTTCCCCCGTCATCGCAAGATGAGGCCCTTGCCCCCTACAGCGTCTCAAGAGAAGTCCCACGTTCCGTCTTGAAGTGCGAAACGGTATTGGCACCCTTGATGCGACCTCAAAAGTTCCTCGACACACCGGTCTGACTCGAGGAGAACACCGAGGTTCCCGGCACCACTACATCTGGGCCCCTTCTCCCCTCCGGATCGTGACAGAAGGGTTGATTCCCCTGTTTTGTCTTGAAGGGGTTCCCGCCTTTCCCGGTGCATCTCAGGATGAGGCCGGTCTCACGAGGATATTCAAGACATAGCCTCGTGGATGGTGACACATGCCGAAAGACCCCGATTTCCCGGTTCACTCTTGATAAGATCCCAGTGCCCGGACACCTCTTTGAAGATAACCCTTTTGATGAAGGCACAACACGAAGGGGCACTGACACCCCCAGGTATCATCCGGAGAAACCCGCAGGTACCACACACAGCTCGAGAAGTGACCTGTCACCCCGTGAACAACTGGAGAGGCAAGCAGAGTTCCATTCCTCCACACAATACGAGGCCTGACTCTCCTATTCGAACTGTGCAGCGAAACTGCGATCCGAGTCAGATCTGGCCCAGGGGAAGTCAGGAGAGGAAACATGAGTTTCCTGCCTCCACTCGAGATGAGGCCCTCTTCCATTGCACCGAACCCAGTGGAGTCCCGAGAGGCCCCTCCCAACTGCACAGTATCCCTGACTTCTCAGAGGCACCCTTAGACCTTCCTGAGATCACCAGCACAAGACGAGGGAACCAAGGGTTTCCTGCCCCAACCCGTAAAAGACCTCGAGAGTCCTTCTTCAACGCATCTTGAGGTGCGATTCCCCTACCATGACTCGAGAGCAATGACGCGCTCCCCCTAGCCACGCGCATAGAAACCTGACTTCCCTGGCGCCACAGGAGAGGCTCCCTGAGCTCCCCATTATACCTCGTGAGCAACACCACACTGGAGCCGCAGCTCGAGAATACCCACGAGACGCCCCAGTCCTCACGAGATGAGGGCCTTCTTTTGCTGTATGGCCTGGAGAGCAATCCTGAGTCCTCTCTCCAAACTCCACAGGAGGCTTGACTCATTTTAGGCCACACAGTGAGCTCCAAGATATATCTGTCGCGACTCGAGAGGAGAGCGGTGTCCTTGGCTTCCCCTCGAGACGAGGCCTGATTCCCAGGGTGAGTCGAGAATGCAATGCCGAGATCGCTGTCGCCCCAGCAGAGGAACATTAGGTCCTGGACACAAGCCTAGATGAGGTCTATTTGGCCGTGCAGTGTCTCGAGAGCAATCCCAAGTTCTAACTCGCAATTCGAATGAAAACTGGACTTCCCTGGGCCAGTTGAAGAGGAAGCCTGAATTCCCCGTCGTAACTCGAGAATCCCGCCACAACTCAAGAAAAACCACGTGGTTCCCCCGTCATCGAAAGATGAGGCCCTTGCCCGCTACAGCGTCTCAAGAGAAGTCCCACGTTCCGTATTGAAGAGCGAAAAGTTACTTGGAACCCTTGATGCGACCCCAAAAGTTCCCCAACATACCAGTCTCACTTGAGGAGAACACCGAGGTTCCGGGCACCACTTCATCTGAGACTCTTCTCCCCTCTTGATCGCGACAGGAGGTTCGATTCCCCTGCTTTGTCTGGAAGGCGTTCCCGACCTTCCTGGCGCACATCAAGATGAGGCCAGTCTCACGAGGAAATTCGAGACATAGCCTCATGGGTGGTGCGACATGCCAAAAGACCCCGATTCCCTGGTCCGCTCTTGATAAGAACCCGATGGCAGAACCCAACTCGAAGGCAATCCTGTGGATCAAGGCACAACACGAAGGGGCAGTGACACCCCGGTGCATCGTCCAGAAAAACCTGCAAGTTCCACATACAAATCAACAAGTGGCCTGTCACCCCATGAACAATGCGAGAGTCAAGCGGAGTTCCATTCCTCCACACAAGACGAGGCCTGACTCTCCTGTCCCAACTCTGCAGGGACTCTGGGATCCGAGTCAGATCCGGCGCATTCGAAGCCAGGAGAGGAACCCTGAGGTTCCTGCATCAACTTGTCATGAGGCCCTCTTCCATTGCACCAAACCCAGTGGAGTTCCAAGAGGCCCCTCCCAACTCCACAGTGACCCTGACTTCTCAGAGGCACGCTGAGAAGCTTCCTGAGGTCACTGGCACAAGTCGATGGAACCCAGGGTTTCCTGCTGCAACCCAAGAAAGACCTTGAGAGTCCTTCTTTAACACGTCTTCAGGCCCAATTCCCCTACCATGACTCGAGAACAATGACGGGCTCCCTCTCACCACGTGCATAGAGACCTGACTGCCCTGGCACCACGTGAGAGGCTCACTGAGCTCCCAGTCTTACTTCGTGAGAAACCCCACACTAGCGCCACAGCTCGAGAAAACCTACGAGACGCCCCAGTCATCGGGAGATGAGGGCCTTCATTTCCTGCATTGCCTGGAGAGCAATCCCGTGTCCTCCCTCCAAACACCAGAGGAGGTTTGACTCCCTTTAAGCCACTCAGTGGGCTCCAAGACATACCCGTCCGACTCGAGAGGAGAGCAGAGTCCTTTGCTTCCCCTCGAGACGAGGCCTGACTCCAAGGTGAGTCTGGAATGCAACCCCGAGATTTCTGTCGAGTCTTGAGATGAACATTAGGTCCTGCACACAAGCCTTGGTGGGGTCTCTTTTGCCTTCAGTGACTAGAGCGCACCTCCAGCTCTTCCTCGAATCTCGAATGGAAGATAAGACTTTTGTGGGCCAACACAAGAGGAAGCATGAATTCCCTGTGGTAACTCAAATATCCCACCGCAACTCGAGAAAAACCAAGTGGTTCCGCAGTCATTCCAAGATGAGGCCCTTGCCCGCTGGAGCACCCCAAGAGAAGTCCAACGTTCCATTTTGAAGAGTGAAATGGTACTTGGAACGCTTTATGCAACCCCAAAAGTTACCCGACATACCTGTCTCACTTGAGGGAAACACCGAGGTTCCCAGCAGCACTTCATCTGAGCCACTTCTCCCCTCCTGATCGCCAAAGGAGGGTCGATTCCTCTGCTTTGTCTGGAAGAGTTTCATGACCTTCGCGGCACACCTCAGGATGAAGCCGGTTTCATGAGGAAATTCGAGACAACCCACGTGGGTGCTGCCAAATGCTGAACGACCCCGATTTCCCAGTCCGCTCTTCATAAGAACCCGATGCCCGGACACCTCTTCGAAAGCAACCCTGTGGATGAAGGCACAAATCGAAGGATCACTGACACCCCCGTACATCGTCTGGAAAAACCTGCAGATTCCACACACAGTTTGACAAGGGGCCTGAAACCCGATGAACAACTCGAGAGGCAAGCGGAATTCCATTCCTCAGAAAAGACGTAGCCTGACTCTCCTGTCCCAACTCTGCAGGGACCCTGCGGTCTGAGTCCGAAACAGAGAGGAAGTCTGAGGTTCCTGCCTCCCCTCGAGATGAGGCCCTCTTCCATTGCGACAAACCCAGCGGAGTCCCGAGAGGCCCCGCCAACTCCACAGTATCCATCAACTCTCAGAGACACCCTGGGAAGTTCCCTAAGGTCCCCGGCAGAAGGCGAGGGAAATGACTTTTCCCGACACAACCCGAGAAAGACCTCGATAGTCCCTCTTCAACGCGTCTCGAGGCCCTAGTCCCCTCCCGTGACTCGAGAGCCATGACGCGCTCCCCCTCGCCACGCGCAGGGAGACCTGACTTCCCTGGCGCCGCACGAGAGGCTCCCTGAGATCCTCGTCGTGCCTCGCGAGAAAACCCCCAAGGGCGCCGCAGCTCGAGGAAAGCCCTGAGACGCCCCCGTCCTCACGAGGTGAAGGGCCTTCTTTTCCTACATGGCCTGGAGAACAATCCCGAGCCCTCTCTCCAAAATGAAGAGGAGGCTTGACTCCACTGAGGCCACTAGGGGGCTCCAAGAGATCCGCGTCGCGACTCGGGAGGACAGCGGAGTCCTTGGCTTCCCCTCGAGACGAGGCCTGGCACCCCGGGGGATCCTGGAATGCAACCCCGAGATCCCTGCCTTCCCTGGATAGGAACATTAGGTCCTGGACACACGCCTAGATGAGGTCTCTTTGGCCCTGCAGTGACTCAAGGCAGCCCCCAGCTTTCCCTCGCCACTCGAATGGAAGACGGGGCTTCCCAGGGCCAACAGAGGAGGAAGCCTGTAATCCCCGTCGTCACTCGAGAATCCCACCGCAAATCGAGAAAAAACACGTGGTTCTAACGTCTTCGCAAGATGAGGCCCTTGCCCACTACGGCGTCTCAAGGGAAGTCCCATGATCCGCCCTGAAGTGCGAAACGGTACCTGACACCCTTCGTACGACACCCAAAAGTTCCCCGACACGCCGGGTTCCCTCGAGGGGAACACCGAGAGTCCCGGCACAGCTTCATCTGAGCCCCTTCTCCCCTCCTGATCGCGACAGGAGAGGCGATTCCCCTGCGTGGTCCAGAAGGGGTTCCCGGCCTTCCCGGCGCACCTCAGGATGAGGCCGGTCTCACGGGGAAATTCGAGACGAGCCACGTGGGTGGTGCCACATGCCGAACGCCCCCGATTCCCCGGTCCGCTCTTGAGAAGGACCCGAGGCCCGGACCCCTCTTCGAAGGCAACTCTGTGGGTGAAGGTACCACTCGAAGGGGCACTGACACCGCCGTGAGTCGTCCGGAAAAACCCGCGGTTTCCACACACAGCTCGACGAGGTGCGTGAGACACCCTGAGCAATTCGAGAGGCAAGCGGAGTTCCCTTCCTCAGACAAGACGAGGCCTGAGTCTCCTGTCCCAACTCTGCAGGGACCCTGTGGTTGGAGTCCGAAAAGGAGAGGAAGCCTAAGTTTCCTGTCTCCCCTCGAGATGAGGCCCTCTTCCATTGCGCCAAGCCCAGCGGAGTCCCGAGAGGCCCCGCCAACTCCACAGCATCCCTCACCTATCAGAGGCACCATGGGAAGTTCCCTCAGGTCCCTGGCAGAAGTCGAGGGAAATGAGGCTTTCCCGCCGCAACCCCAGAAAGACCTCGAGTGTCCTTCTTCAACGCGTCTGGAGGCCCTAGTCCTCTCCCATGACTCGAGAGCCATGACGCGCTCCCCCTCGCCACCCGCACAGAGACCTGACTTCCCTGGCACCGCACGAGAGGCTCCCTGAGATCCTCGTCTTGCCTCGTGAAAAACCCCCACGGGCGCCGCAGCTCGAGGAAACCCCTGAGAAGCCCCCATCCTCGCGAGGTGAGGGCCTTCTTTTCCTGCCTGACCCAGACCGCAATCCTGAGTCCTCTCTCCAAACTGAAGAGAAGGCCTGACACCCTTGAGGCCACTCAGTGGGCTCCAAGAGATCTGTGTCGCGACTTGAGAGGAGAGCGGCATCCTTTGCTTGCCCTCGAGGCTAGGCCTGACTCCCCGGGGGAGTCTGGAACGCCACCCTGAGATCCCTGTCTTCCCTTGAGAGGAACGTTAAGTCCCGGACACAGGCCTAGATGAGGTCTCTTTGGCCCTGCAGTGACTCGAGTGCAACCCCAAGCTTTCCCTCGCAACTCGAATGGAAGATTAGGCTTCCCGGGGCCAACACAAGAGGAAGCCTGAAATCCCCGTCGTAACTCTAGAATCCCGCCGCAACTCGAGAAAATCCACATGGTTCCAACGTCTTCGCAAGATGAGGCCCTTGCCCGCTACGGCGTCTCAAGGGAAGTCCCAGGTTCTGTCCTGAAGTGCGAAATGGTACCTGACTCCTTTCATGCAACCCCCAAAAGTCCCCCACACGCCGGTTTCCCTCGAGGGTAACACCGAGGGTTCCGGCCCCACTTCATCTGAGCCCCTTCTCCCCTCCTGATGGCGACAGGAGAGTCGATCCCCCTGCGTTGTCTGGAAGGGTCCCCGGCCTTCCCGGCACACATCAGGATGAAGCCGGCCTCACTAGGAAATTTGAGACTAGCCCCGTGGGTGGTCCCACATGCCGAAAGACCCCGATTTCCCGGTCCGCTCTTAAAAAGAACCCGAGGCCCAGACATCTCTTCGAAGGCAACCCAGTGGGTGAAGGCACAACACGAAGGGGCACTGTCACCGTCGTGCATTTCCGGAAATACCCGCAGGTTCCACACACAGCTCAACAAGGGGCCTGAGACCCCCTGAGCACCTCGAGAGGCAAGCGGAGTTCCCTTCCTCAGACAAGACGATTCCTGACTCTCCTGTCCCAACTCTGCAGGTACCCTGCGGTCGGAGTCCGAAACGGAGAGGAAGCCTGAGGTTCCTGCCTTCCCTGGAGATGAGGCCCTCTTCCATTGCGCCAAACCCAGCAGAGTCCTGAGAGGCCCCGCCAACTCCACAGCATCCCTCATCTGTCAGAAGCACACTGGGAAGTTCCCTAAGTTCACCGGTAAACTTTTATTGCACAAGGTCCCCATGAAAAGGCCCACGCAGCAGGACAGCCACAGATTCTGTCTGCCATTAAAGGGCAGTAAGGTGCCCTCCCCTCTTCTTTGCTGCCTCGGCGGCCACCAGGGTGCAATTCGCATACCCTTCCCTTTCCCATCCTAGCAGGTGCTCCAGGGCCCGCTGGCCTACAAAGTGCCAGAAGCAGGGCTGGGCCAGCCGGCCAGAATTCAGGGTTCTGTCCCTTGGACTTCCGGCAGACACTAGGCTGCTTGGGAAAACCGCGCAGACTCTGAGGATTTTCAGCAGAGGGGTGGAGTGGTAAAGGCCTTGACCCCAAAGACGAGGCCTTCCTGCGACCGCCAGGTTGGGGAGCTCTGAGACTGTGCCAACACAGGGCGGAATACATGGTTCCCTGCTCCACGCACTCCCCGTTCCCTTACCTGTGTTCCGCACCCCTCCGCTGTGGCCAATGGATGCCGATCCTTGGGGATCCAGGAGTTCACGAAATGGGCATTCCCAGCCGCAATGGCGACCCCCAACAGCACATCTGGAAAGCCCTCCCCCACCCCCGCCAGGAGCCGACCCCCGCTGCGAACAGACCCCCACCCCGCCCCGCGCCGCCAGGTTTCGTCCCGGCCCTGCCGGGCTCCCGGCGGGTTCCCAGACATATTGGCGACCCCCGGGAGCACAACAGGGACCGACCCCCCACCCACAGCGAGCGGAATCTCGACCTGTGCAGCCCAGGTTTACCCCACCCTGGCTGCGCTCCCGGCGCGTTTCCAGCCGCAGTGGCCATCTCCGAGAGCACAACTGGGAAGCCCTCCCCTACCCCCGCCAGGGGCCGACACCCGCCCTGCGCCGCCCGGGGCGCCCCACCCCTGCCGCGCTCCAGAGGCGCTGCCCACCTTCACCAGAGGCTCTCGGTGAGCCCCGTCCCCACGCCCGGTTCCAGGAGAGGCTCTCGGACCTCGCTGCTGCCGCCAGGTCAAACATGAGGACAATACATACACCCCACAGAGACAATCCAAGCTGTCTATGATTTAGGGATAAAACGAGGACTACAGAAAGGCAAGATGACCTGACCTAGGAGGGCCATGATATTCTATAGAACCAGACAAAGTTGGTTACCAAGGAAACTTTTTTCCTTGGAACCCGGAAAGCTGGTTCTTTGCATATGCAATGACCAACAATTAGCTTGTTTCCCAAGCCTGCCTTACTGCCACCCCCATCCCCCCACTCCCCAGAAGACTGGCTCAAAGAAATATTTTAAATCTCAGGCGGAAACCTGGAAGATGTCTTGTCTGTCTGTTTGGATTAAGGTATGTGTCAGTGTGAGCCTTGTGTTTTTTGATAATATTGCTCAAGTTCTGTGTTCTGATTTCAATGGTCTCAAGACAAGGCAGCCCTTCCAAATCAAACTGCTGGAAATACAAGAAAACATTGACCTAAATGAATGTCAGAGTCCCGTGAACTGGGAACTAGTCAATATTAAATATCTAGTATTTTTGGTTTTGCTCCTCCATTATAGACATATCTAAGAGTCAACAACATTAAGCACAACATGTTCATAGTGCCTAGGTTTCTTTTGAGGTAAAAACTGCTCTATTGTTATATCTGTCACAAGCTTGTCAGCAAGAAACTACCTGGAAACGACAACAACAAAAGTAAAAAATGTAAATGTGATATGAGCTTTTAGACAAACTCTTTACAATAATTATACTCTAAAATATCTGCCTCTCATAGTCTTGATTGAAGGCAGAGGAGAAGGGGATGACAAGGGTACGATGGTTGGATGGCATCACTGACTCGATGGACATGAGTTTGAGCAAGCCCCTGGAGCTGGTGACAGACACGGAAGCCTGGCGTCCTTCAGGCCACGGGGTCCCAAAGAGTCAGACACGACTGAGCAACTGAACTGAACTGAACTAACAAACGTTTCTCCAGGTGTTTTGGTTACCCAAGTTTCTATCCTTGTGACGACAGTGTATTGAATAGCTAGGTCATTTCCAAATAAATGAAAGTTCTGAAACATTCACGACTTGAAAGGACCTCCCTTTTACACAGAAACAAAAGAGATTTTTGACTCTCCATGAATAGTGTCTGGCACCATCCTGACATGTTAAATGTAAGAAAGCAATTGTTTTGTTTTGTTTTGTTCTGTTCTTGGGGGTGGGGGGAGGGGGGCGGGCTATAGCCAATGCCAATATAAAAGTCAGTTCTTGGTTGCTGAAGGGAAATGTATGACTTGTTATATCAAGAAAGTATGTGGAATGCAATGGCACTTGAGGAAGGAAAACGAAGTAGTTCTGTCTTACAGGTGGCAGTTTCAGGATGGGAGAAGCAAAGGAATGGGTACAGAATGGGATAAGGAGGTTGTAGGGAAAGTGGACCCCCAGAAAAGAGTTCTGTGCCTAGCACAAGTTTTCTTGAGATGTCGAACTGCCTTTGCTAATGGAGTTTAAGTTTCTTTACCTCTTAAGTGATCTCTTCTAGGTTGACCTAGAACAGAAATCTTTGGTTAGCTTTGGCTAAGTGGAGAAGTAGTGTTTCACGGTGACATATGTGATCCTTCCTGACTGTTTGTAGCCCTTTTGATATCGATGCCTTGCTTCTGCTGCTGCTGCCGCCGCCGCTGCTGCTAAGTCGTTTCAGTCGTGTCCGACTCTGTGCGACCCCATAGACGGCAGCCCACCAGGCCCCGCAGTCCCTGGGGTTCTCTAGGCAAGAACACTGGAGTGGGTTGCCATTTCCTCCTCCCATGCATGAAAGTGAAAAGTGAACGTGAAGTCGCTCAGTGGTGTCCGACTCTTAACCACCTCATGGACTGCAGCCTACCAGGCTCCTCCATCCATGGGATTTTCCACGCAAGAGTACTGGAGTGGGGTGCCATTGCCTTCTCCCATATCTATGCACAAGCCTGCCTAAATAATTGACTTCTAGCTAGCTTTGGGATGCCAGTGACCATCCACCCTTACCAGGCAACAGAGAAGAGAAAAACACTTACCACAGAAGGTCCTGGTAAGGAACAAGGAACTAACAAGCTCCCGCCAACCAGGATTCTGCAGAGGTCAACAAGAGGTCAGTAAGAGATGGAAGACTGCAGTCCAGAGGTCCTAGCAACTTCCATCTTGCAGCAGAGACCCAGCATAGTCAAAACGAATTCAATGTTGCAAAAAATAAGTAAACAAATAAAGGACAGAAGTCCTTTGAACACATGACTGAGATTAGGGGTGAGGCAGTACATGTACGGTGCCCGGAAAATCTTAAAGTATGAGAAAGGAAAGAATTTAAAGACAACTATCAAGCTGTCCGAACTGATAAAAACGAAAGATTACACAGTTTTTTCTGTATATATTAGCAGATAATAATCTGAAAAGGAATTTAAAAAAATTCCCTTTCAATAATGTCAACATGAATACAACACTTTGCCATGGATGTAACGAGGATGACAAGACTGGCACACTGGAAATTATACACCCTGGCTGAAAACTATCCTGAATACATGGACAGATATTCCATAACAATGGAAAGACTTAAGATGGCAATACCATGGAATGCATCTTCAATCTGAAATGAAGATTTGACATGATTTGATCGCTCAGAGCTTTTGTGTCATCAATTGTTATTAAAGTATAAATGAGATAGAGAAAGCTGCTGACTTAGACTTGAGGCGGGGTGTACGCCCTGCTGGTCTCTAGCCAGATATTCTACAGGCACTAGCAGTCAGCTAAGGAAAGAAAGGCACTGTCTCAGGGAATGGCACCAGGCCCCTCCCCCACGACATGCCTTGAGGTCACATTGGCAGCAGGTGAGTCATCCTGGGCCAAAAACTGATTGACATGAATCTTGAAGAAAGGCAGTATTCCAGGCAAATATATCATTTCCTTAACATAGATTAGGAGAACAAGGTACGAGGAAATCATACTGTTTTGTTCAAGTCACTTCTGAGCCTATTGGGGGAACCGACCTGAAGCCAGAGTCCAGCAGATATACATAGGATATTTACATCGCTTAAGACAAACATTTCCTCAGGAACAAATGCATTGCTTAGCTCAAGGTTTGTCTGCGAAATTCTTACACATCAGTAGATGGCTCCGAGCTGGGTTTCTACACACAAGAACATGAATGCAAAGGACAAGCCTGCACAGCCCATCTGACCCCTCCCCCACAGCTAGCAGCATTTCCAAGTGACCTCTTAAGGCCTTCCCCAAAATACAGGGGCACCTCTGGGTTTCCTGTTTCAAGCTCTTCGAACACTTTTCTTAAAAAAAAAAAAAATCCTGCACACTTCTTGATAGAATGCCACAGTGCAAGGAAAACAGGCCTTCAATACTTAAACCTCCCTGTGCCAAACACTTGGGGCTTGGTTTTGTTTTGTTTTGTTTTTTAATTACACCACCACATAATTTAAAGCTTTTTACAATTTCTAATTACTCAGTACCAAAACACCAAACTTTTATTGCACAAGGTCCCCATGAAAAGGCCCACGCATCAGGACAGCCACAGATTCTGCCATGAAAGGGAAGCAAGGTGCCCTCCCCACTTCTTTGCTGCCTGGGCGGCCACCAGGGTTTGAAATCCATGCACCCTACTAACTTTCTAGGGTGCAATTCGCGGACCCTTCCCTTTCTCATCCTAGCAGGTGCTCCAGGGCCCGCTGGCCTACAAAGTGCCAGAAGCAGGGCTGGGCCAGCCGGCCAGAGTTCAGGGTTCTGTCCCTTGGACTTCCAGGGGACACTAGGCTGCTTGGGAAAACCGTGCAGACTGAGATTTTTCAGCAAAGGGGTGGATCGGTAAAGGCCTTGACACCAAGGGCGAGGCCTTTCTGCAACCGCCAGTTTGGGGAGCTCCGAGAATGTGCCAACAGAGGGCGGAATACGTGGTTCCCTGCTCCAAGCAGTCCCAGTTCTCTGACCTGTGGCCCGCAGCCCTCCGCTGCACCCACTAGATGTGGATCCTTGGGGACACATTTGCATAGGAAATGGGCGTTCCTAGCCGCAGTGGCGACCCCGGAGAGCACAACTGGGACCGAACCCCCACCCACAGCCATCTAAATCTCGACCCGCGCAGCCCAGTTTTACCCCGCCCCTGCCGCACTCCCAGCGCGTTTCCAGCTGCAGTGGGGACCCCCGAGAGCACAACTGTTACCACCCCCCACCCCCTCCCGACCGGAACCCCGACCCGCGCCGCCTGGGATCGCCCCGCCCCTGGCGCGCTCCCGGCGCATTGCCCACTTCCACCAGGGGCTCCCGGTGAGCCCTGTCCCCACGCCCGGTTCCAGGAGAGGCTCTCGGACCTCGCTACTGCCGCCAGGTCAAACACGAGGACAATACATCCACCCCACAGAGACAATCCAAGCTGTCTATGATTTAGGGTTCAAACGAGGACTACAGAAAGGAAAGATGTCCTGACCTAGGAGGGCCATGAGAGTCTATAGATCCAAACAAAATTGGGTACCAAGGAAGCTTTTTTCCTTGGAACCCGGAAAGCTGGTTCTTTGCATATGCAATGACCAACAATTAGCTTGTTACCCAAGCCTGCCTCGCTGCCACCCCCACTCCCCACCCCACTCCCCAGGAAAACGGCTCAAAGAAATATTTTAAATCTCAGGTGGAAAACTGGAAGATGTCTTGTCTGTCTGTCTGGATTAAGGTATATGTCAGTGTGAGCCTTGTGTTTTTTGATAATATTGCTCAAGTTCTGAGTTCTGATTTCAATGGTCTCAAGACAAGGCAGCCCTTCCAAATCAAACTGCTGGACATACAAGAAAACATTGACCTAAATGAATGTCAGAGTCCCGTGAACTGGGAACTAGTCAATATTAAATATCTAGTATTTTTGGTTTTGCTCCTCCACTATAGACATGTCTAAGAGTCAACAACATTAAGCACAACATGTTCATAGTGCCTAGGTTTCTTTTGAGGTAAAAATTGCTCTATTGTTATATGTGTCACAAGCTTGTCAGCAAGAAAGTACCTGGAAACAGCAACAACCAATGTAAAATATGTAAATGTGATATGAGCTTTTAGATAAACTCTTAACAATAATTATACTCTAAAATATCTGCCTCTCATAGTCTTGATTGAAGGCAGAGGAGAAGGGGATGACAGAGGATAAGATGGTTGGATGGCATCACTGACTCGATGGACATGAGTTTGAGCAAGCCCCTGGTGTTGGTGATGGACACGGAAGCCTGGCGTCCTGCAGGCCACGGGGTCACAAAGAGTCAGACTCGACTGAGCAACTGAACTGAACTGAACTTACAATCGTTCCTCCAGGTGTTTTGGTTACCTGAGTTTCTATCCTGGTGCTAAACTAAGTGACGACAGTGTATTGAATAGCTAGGTCACTTCCAAATAAATGAAACTTCTTAAACATTCACGACTTGAAAGGACCTCCCTTTTACACAGAAACAAAAGAGATTTTTGACTCTGCATGAATAGTGACTGGCACCATCCGAACATATTAAATGTAAGAAAGCAATTTTTTTGTTTTGTTTTGTTTTGTTCTGTTCTTGCAGGAAGCGGGGTGGGCGCTATTATCACTGATAGGTATGCTCACCAATCTATCAAATGCCAATATAAGAGTCAGTTCTTGGTTGCTGAAGGGAAATGTATGACTTGTTATTACAAGAATGTGTGGAATGCAATCACACTTTAAGAAGGAAAACGAAGTAGTTCTGTCTTAGAGGTGGCATTTTCAGGACGGGAGAAGCAAAGGAATGGGTACAGAATGGGATAAGGAGGTTGCAGGGAAAGTAGGCCCCCAGAAAAGACTTTTGTGCCTAGCACAAGTTTTCTTGAGATGTTGAACTGCCTTTGCTAATGGAGTTTAAGTTTCTTTACCTCTTAAGTGATCTCTTCTAGGTTGACCTAGAACAGAAATCTTTTGTTAGCTTTGGCTAAGAGGAGAAGTATTGTTTCACGGTGACATATGTGATCCTACCTGACTGTTCTCATCCCCTTTGATATCTATGCACTGCTGCTGCTGCTGCTGCAGCTGCTAAGTGGTTCAGTTGAGGCTGACCCTGTGCCACGCCATAGATGGCAGCCCACCAGGCCCCGCAGTCCCTGGGGTTCTCTAGGCAAGAACACTGGAGTGGGTTGCCATTTCCTCCTCCTATGCATGAAAGTGAAAAGTGAAAATGAAGTCGCTCAGTGGTGTCCGACTCTTAGCCACCCCATGGACTGCAGCCTACCAGGCTCCTCCGTCCTTGGGATTTTTCAGGAGTGGGGTGCCATTGCCTTCTCCCATATCTATGCACAAGCCTGCCTAAATAATTGACTTCTAGCCAACTTTGGGATGCCCATGACCACCCACCCTTACCAGGCAACAGAGAAGAGAAAAACACTTACCACAGGAGGTTCTGATAAGGAACAAGGAACTAACAAGCTCCCACCTACCAGGATTCTGCAGAGGTCAACAAGAGGTCAGCAAGAGATGAGAGACTGCAGTCCAGAGGTCCTAGCTACTTCCATCTAGCAACAAACACCCAGCATAGTCAAAACGATTTCAATGTTAAAGAATAAATAAATAAATAAATAAATAGACAGAAGTTCTTTGAACACATGTCTGAATTTAGGGGTGAGGCATTACATATGTGTCCCAGGATAATCTTAAAGTGTCAGAAAGTAAAGAAATTAAAGACAACTATCAAGCTGTCCAAACTGATAAAAATGAATGATTACACAGTTTTATCTGTATACATTAGCAGATAATAATCTGAAAAGGAATTTTAAAAAATTCCCTTTCAATAATATCAACATGAATAAAACACTTTGCCATGGATGTAACGAGGATGACAAGACTGGCACACTGGAAATTATACACCCTGGCTGAAAACTATCCTGAATACATGGACAGATATTCCATAACGATGGAAAGACTTAAGATGGCAATACCATGGAATGCATCTTCAATCTGAAATGAAGATTTGATATGATTTGATCGCTCAGAGCTTTTGTGCCATCAACTGTTATTAAAGTATGAAAGAGATAGAGAAAGCTGCTGACTTAGACTCGAGGCGGTGTGGGGGGGGTAGTAAGAGTACCCCCTGCTGGTCTTTAGCCAGATATTCTACAGGCACTAGCAGTCAGCTAAGGAAAGAAAGGAACTGTTTCAGGGAATGGCACCAGTCCCCTCCCCCACGACATGCATTGAGATAATATTGGCAGCAGGTGAGTCATCCCGGGCCAAAACTTGATTGACATGAATCTTGAAGAAAGGCAGTATTGCAGGCAAATATATCATTTCCTTAACATAGATAAGGAGAACAAGCTAGGAGGAAAACATGCTGTTTTGTTCAAATCGCTTCTGAGCCTTTTGGGGGAACCGACCTGAAGCCAGAGTCTAGCGGAAATACATAGGATATTTACATTGCTTAAGACAAACATTTTCTTAGGAAAAAATGCATTGCTTAGCTCAAGGTTTGTCTGCGAAATTCTTACACATCAGGAGATGGCTCCGAGCTGGGTTTCCACACACAAGAACATCCATGCAAAGGACAAGCCTGCACAGCCCATCTGCCCCCCTCCCGCACAGCCAGCAGCATTTCCAAGTGACCTCCTAAGGCCTTCCCCAAAATACAGGGGCACCTCTGGGTTTCCTGTTTCCCTCACTTCGAACAATTTTCTTAAAAAAAAAAAAATCCTGCACACTTCTTGATAGAATGCCACAGTGCAAGGAATACAGTCCTTCAATATTTAAACCTCCATTTGCAAAACACTTGGAGCTTGGTTTTGTTTTGTTTTGTTTTTTAATTACACCACCACATAATTTAAAGCTTTTACACGTTCTAATTATTCAGTTCCAAAACACCAAACTTTTATTGCACAGGGTCCTCATGAAAAGGCCCACGCAGCTGGACAACCACAGATTCTGCCATGAAAGGGCAGCAAGGTGCCCTCCCCCCTTCTTTGCTGCCTGGGCGGCCACCAGGGTTTGAAATCCATGCACCCTACTAAGTTTCTAGGGTGCAATCCATGGACCCTTCCCTTTCCCATCCCAGCAGGTGCTCAAGGGCCCGCTGGCTTACAAAGTGCCAGAAGAGGGCTGGGCCAGCCGGCCAGAGTTCAGTGTTCTGTCCCTTGGACTTCCAGCGGACACTAGGCTGCTTGGAAAAACCGCGCAGACTCTGAGATTTTTCAGCAGAGGGGTGGAGCGGTAAAGGCCTTGACCCCAAAGGCAAGGCCTTTCTGCGACCGCCAGGTTGGGGAGCTCCGAGAATGTGCCAACAGACGGCGGAATACTTGGTTCCCTGCTCCACGCAGTCCCAGTTCCCTTACCTGTGGTCTGCAGCCCTCCGCTGCACCCACGGGATGGCGATCCTTGGGGACCCAGGAGCGGACGAAATGGGCGTTCCCAGCCGCAGTTGCAACCCCCGAGAGCGCAACTGGGAACCCCTCCCCATCCCCCCCGTGAGCCGACCCCGCCCCGCTCCGCCAGGGTTAGCCCCGCCCCTGCCGCGCTCCCTGCGCGTTCCCAGCCGCAGTGGCGACCCCGGGAGCACAACTGGGACCGACCCCCACCCAAAGCCATCTGAATCTCGACCCCCGCAGCCCGGGTTTACCTGTCCCGGGTGCGCTCCCGGCGAGTTTTCAGCCTCAGTGTCCACCTCTGAGAGCACAACTGGGAAGCCCGCCCCCACCCCCGCCAGAAGCCGACCCCCGCCCCACGCCGCCCGCGTTCACCCCGCCCCTGCACGGTCCAGGTACCTTCCCAGCTTCTAGCGTTCACGCCCGGGTAGGAGCAGGATGTAGGAGTATGGGAGATGTGTCTGGAGCCTGACAGCCTCAGCTCCGCTCTGGCCTGCCCTTTGGACCTAGGAGCCAGGCCAACTTGCAGAGGGCTTAGGGCCCCATTGTATGCAAACTACCAAGGCCTACCGCAAGGAGAGCTCTGTCCGAGGGAAGGGAAGTGCCCCAGGCTGCGTTCCCAAGCTGTTGCTTGGCAATGCAGACTCAGCGGTAAACGGAGGGAATCAGGCTCTCTGTAGCCGCAGCTTCACACACAGGTGTGTCTCCGTAGGAATCAAGAAAGATCCTGACAGGGTGAGGTTCATTAGAGCTATACTAAAGAGCAAAGGCTTGTCCATGTGGTCTTGCCTTCCCCTGTGCCTTTGGGTCTCCAGGCTCGGCCCCAGCTCCGTGGAAACAACCCCTGAGAAAATATCTTCAAGATCCACTTTTCCCAGTGTCTGGGAACCGGGGTTCGTAGGAGGAGAGAAAAGCACGCCTCCATAGGGAACGAAAAGGCAGCCCACCTGCCTGTGTTTTGAAGCCTCTATTTGGAAGGAATGGGTTAGCTTCTCCTAAAGGAGACCTCCAGATCTGCTCAGAAGTTGTTAATTCCAGAGGCAGGGTACTGGTTCCTGACTGCCCTTTGCTAGCCTTGCAAAGATATTCCTAGATTCTAGAGTTATTTTCCATGAAGAAGCAGGCTTCAGGAATGTGTCAGACGGGACTGGCTCCTTATTGACCTCAGCTCAGCTATTGCCTTTCCATTCAAACTAGGGCAAGGCCCTACTTTATGAAGGGTAAGGGTCTTCTTCTTTGCAAACTGCCAAGGGCTACAGCAATGAGACCTCTGTCAAGGTGAGGGAAGCCTAAGAGGATGGATTCTCAAGCAGGTGCTTTGCCACAAAGCATCAGCACCCCACGGAGAGAATCAAGCTCCCTGTGCACCAATGTTGGGAGTGTAGCTTCACACACAGAGTTGTCTCTATAGGAGCCAAGAATGTTCCTGAGAGATTAGGTTCACTAAACCTCTCCTACAGAGCATAGACCTGTCAATGTGGTTTTGCCTTCCCCTGTGAGTTGGGTCCTCGAGGTCCGCCACACCTCCGGGGAAACTGTCCCTGAGAAAAGATCTCCAGGAACCGCTTCGCCGAGGCTGGGAAATGCTGTTCACAGGAAGTAAGGCAAGCGAATCTCCTGCAGAGTAAAAGAGGCCTTACAGTCCCTGGAGGAGCAGGCTGCCAGAGTGTGTGAAACCTGACTGTTGCCTTACTGGCCTCAGCTCCGCCATTGCCTGTTCATCTGAGCTAGCACCCAGGCCTACTTGGAAAAGCGTTTGGGTGCAGATTTCTACAAAGTGCCAAGGGCTACAGCAGTGAGAATTCTCTCAGTGGTAAGGGAGAGCATTTTATGGATTCTCAAGCTGTTTTCTGAATGACAGCGTCAAAATGAACAGAGAGAATCAGGCTCTCTGTGCCCCTATGTTAGGTACGCAGCTTCACACACAGAGGTGTCTCTATAGGAGCCAAGAATGCTCCTGAGAGATGAGGTTCACAAGAGGTCTGCTACAGAGCATAGACCTGTCCATGTGGTCTTGCCTTCCCCTGTGCCTTTGGGCCCCGGGCTCGGCCCCAGCTCCGTGGAAACAAGCCCTGAGAAAATATCTTCAAGATACGCTTTTCCCAGAGGCTGGGAACTGGAGTTCATAGGAGGAGAGAAAAGCAAGCCTCCTTCGGGCACGAAAGGCTGCCAACCTGCCTGTGTTTTGAAGCCTCTATTTGGAAGGAATGGGTTAGCTTCTCCTAAAGGAGACCTCCAGATCTGCTCAGAAGTCGGTAATTCCAGAGGCAGGGTGCTGGTTCCTGACTGCCCTTTGCCAGCCTTGCAAAGACATTCCAAGATTCTAGAGTTATATTCCATGAAGGAGCAGGCTTCGGGAATGTGTCAGAGGGGACTGGCTCCTTATTGGCCTCAGCTCAGCTATTGCCTTTCCATTCAAACTAGGACAAGGGCCTAGTTTATGAAGTGTAAGGGTCTTCTTCTTTGAAACTGCCAAGGGCTACAGCAATGAGACTTCTGTCAAGGCGAGGGAAGCCTAAGAGGACGGATTCTCAAGCAGGTGCTTTGCTACAAAGCATCAGCACCCCACGGAGAGAACCAAGATCCCTGTTCCCCAATGTTGGGAGTGTAGCTTCACACACAGAGTTGTCTCTATAGGAGCCAAGAATGTTCCTGAGAGATTAGGTTCACTAAACCTCTCCTACAGAGCATAGACCTGTCCATGTGGTTTTTCCTTCCCCTGTGAGTTGGGTCTCCGAGGTCCACCACACCTCCGGGGAAACTGTCCCTGAGAAAAGATCTCCAGGAACCGCTTCGCTGAGGCTGGGAAACGCTGTTCACAGGAAGTAAGGCAAGCGAATCTCCTGCAGAGAAAAAGAGGCCTTACTGTCCCTGGAGGAGCAGGCTGCCAGAGTGTGTGAAACCTGACTGTTGCCTTGCTGGCCTCAGTTCCACCATTGCCTGTTCCTCCGAACTAGGACCCAGGCCTATTTGGAGAAGCGTTTGGCTGCGGATTTCTACAAAGTGCCAAGGGCTACAGCAGTGAGAATTCTCTCAGCGGTAAGGGAGAGCATTTTATGGATTCTCAAGCTGTTTTCTGAACGACAGGGTCAAAATGAACTGAGAAAATCAGGCTCTCTGTGCCCCTATGTTAGGTACGCAGCTTCACACACAGAAGTGTCTCTATAGGAGCCAAGAATGTTCCTGAGAGATGAGGTTCACTAGAAGTCTGCTACAGAGCATAGACCTGTCCATATGGTTTTGCCTTGCCCTGTGAGTTGGGTCCCTGAGGTCCGCCCCAGCTCAGGGGAAGGAGCCCCTGAGAAAAGATCTCCAGGGACCGCTATTCCCCCAGGCTGGCAAACACAGTTCACAGGAGGTAACACAAGCGAGCCTCCTGCAAGGCACAACAGGCCTTAGTCTCCCTGGACGATCAGGCTGCAAGAGTGTGTGAGACCTGACTGGTGCCTTACTGGCCTCAGCTCCGCCATTGCATGTTCCTCTGAACTAGGACCCAGGCCTACTAGGAGAAGGGTTTGGGTATGGATTTCTAAATACTGCCAAGGGGTATAGCAATGAGAACTGTGTCACGGGTAAGGAAGAGCATTGTATGGATTTTCAAGCTGTTGTTTGAACGACAGCTTCAAAGCTGCACAGAGAGAATCAGACTCTGTGTCTCCATGTTCGGTACACAGCTTCACAGACAGGAGTGTCTCCATAGGAAACAAGAACGTTCCTGACAGAGTGAGGTTCACTAGAGCTCTCCTAGAGAGCAAAGACTTGTCCATGTGGTTTTTCTTCCCCTGTGCGTTTGGGGCTCCAGGCTCGGCCCCAGCTCCGTGGAAACAACCCCTGAGAAACGATCTTCAAGATCCGCTTTTCCCAGAGGCTGGGATGTGGGGTTCATAGGAGGCGGGAAAAGCAGGCCTCCTTCAGAGAGCAAGAGGCAGCCAAGCGGCCTGCGTTTGGAAGCCTCTATTTGGAAGAATGGGTTAGCTTCCCCTAAGGGAGACCTCCAGATCTGTTCAGAAGTTGGTAATTCCAGAGGCAGGGTTCAGGGTCCTGACTGCCCTTTGCCAGCCTTGCAAAGACATTCCTAGATTCTACAGTTATCTTCCTGAAGAAGCAGGCTTTGGGAATATGTCAGACTTGACTGGCGCCTTATTGGCCTCAGCTCAGCTATTGCCTTTCCATTCAAAGTAGGACAAGGCCCTACTTTATGAAGGGTAAGGGTCTTCTTCTTTCCAAACTGCCGAGGGCTACAGCAATGAGACCTCCGTAAATGCGAGGGAAGCATAAGCGGATGGATTATCAGGAAGGTTCTTTGCCACCAAGCATCAGCACCCCACGGAGAGAATCAGGCTCCCTTTGCCCCTATGTGGGGTGTGTAGATTCACACACAGTGGTGTCTCTACAGGAGCCAAGAATGTTCCTGAGAGATGAGGCTCACAAGAGCTATCCGACAGAGTGCTCACCTGTACATGTGGTTTCGCCTTCCCCTGTGAGTTGGGTGCTCGAGGTCCACCCCAGCTCCGAGAAAACAGCCTCTGAGAAAAGATCTCCAGGAACCGCTTTTCGCCCAGGCTGGGAAAAGCTGTTCACAGGAAGTAAGGCAAGTGAGCCTCCTGCAGAGAAAAAGAAGCCTTACTGTCCCTGGAGGAGCAGGCTGCCAGAGTGTGTGAAAACTGACTGGTGCCATACTGGTCTTAGCTCCGCCATTGCTTGTTCCTCCGAACTGGGACTCAGGCCTACTTGGAGAAGGGTTTAGGTGCAGATTTCTACAAACTGCCAAGGGCTACTGCAATGAGAACTCTCTCAGAGGTAAGGGCGAGAATTGTATGGATTCTCAAGCTGTTTTCTGAACGACAGCATTAAACCTGCACAGAGAGAATCAGGCTCTTTGCCGCCATGTTGGGTACGCAGTTTCACACACAGAGGTGTCCGCATAGGAGCCAAGAACGTTCGTCAAAGACTGAGGTTCACTAGAGCTCTCTTAGAGAGCAAAGACTTGTTCATGTGGTTTTGCCTTCCCCTGTATGTGTGGGTCTCTGGGCACAACCCCAGCTCCGTGGAAACAACCCCTGAGCAAAGATCTCCAAGATCTGCTTTTCCCCCATGCTGGGAACCAGGGATCATAGGAGGCAGGAAAAGCAAGCCTCCTTCAGGCAAAAAGAGGCAGCCAACTAGCCTGTGTTTGGAAGCCTCTATTTGCAAGGAATGGGTTAGCTTCTCCAGAAGGAGACCTCCAGATCTGCTCAGAAGATAGAAATTCCAGAGGCAGGGTCGAGGTTCCTGACTGCCCTTTGCCAGCCTTGCAAAGACATTCCTAGATTCTAGCAATATTTTCCATGAAGGAGCAGGCATCGGGAATATGTCAGAGTTGACGGGTGCCTTACTGGCCTCAGCTCAGCTATTGCCTTTCCTTTCAAACTAGGATCAGGGCCTACTTGGTGAAGGGTAAGGGTCTACTTCTTTCCCAACTGCCAAGAGACACAGCAATGAGACCTCTGTCAAGGCGAGGGAAGCGTAAGCAGATGGATTCTCAAACAGGTGCTTTGCCACAAAGCATCAGCACCCCACGGAGAGAATCAGGCTCCCTGTGCCCCTATGTTCGGTGTGTAGCTTTACACACAGAGGTGTCTCTGTACGAGCCAAGAATGTTCCTAAGAGATGAGACACACTGACGTCTCCTACAGAGCATAGACCTGTCCATGTGGTTTTTCCTTCCCCTGTGAGATGGGTCCCCGAGGTCCACCCCAGCTCTGGGGATAGAGCCCCTGAGAAAAGATCTCCAGGAACCGCTTTTTGCCCAGGCTGGGAAACGCAGTTCACAGGAGGCAAGGCAAGCGAGCCTCCTGCAGGGAAAAATAGGCCTTACTGTCCCTGGAGGAGCAGGCTGCCAGAGTGTGTGACACCTGACTGGTGCCTTACTGACCTCAGCTCCGCCATTGCATGGCCATCCAAACCAGGACCCAGGCCTACTTGGAGAAGGGTTTGGGTGCGGATTTGTAAAAACTGCCAAAGGCTACAGCAATGAGAAGTCTCTCAGAGGTAAGGGAGAGCATTGTATGGATTCTCAAGCTGTTGTTTGAACGACAGCTTCAAAGCTGCAAAGAGAGAATCAGGCCCTGTGTTCCCCCTTGTTGGGTACACAGCTTCACACACAGGGGTGTCTCCATAGGAGTCAAGAACGTTCCTGACACAGTAAGTTTCACTTAGAGGTCTCCTGGAGAGCAAAGACTTGTCCATGTGGTTTTCCTTCCCCTGTGCGATTGGGTCTCTGGTCTCGGCCCCAGCTCCATGGAAACAACCCCTGAGAAAATATCTTCAAGATCCGCTTTTCCCAGAGGCTGGGAACAGGGCTTCATAGGATGCGAGAAAAGCAGGCCTCCTTCGGGCGCGAAAAGGCAGCCAACTGGCCTGTTTGGAAGCCTCTATTTGGAAAGAATGGGTTAGCTTCTCCTAAAGGAGACCTCCAGATCTGCTCAGAAGTCGGTAATTCCAGAGGCAGGGTGCTGGTTCCTGACTGCCCTTTGCCAGCCTTGCAAAGACATTCCCAGATTCTAGAGTTATTTTCCATGAAGGTGAAGGCTACGGGAGTATGTCAGACTTGGCAGGCACCTTATTGGCCTCAGCTCAGCTATTACCTTTCCATTCAAACTAAGACAAAGGCCTACTTTATGAAGGGTAAGGGTCTTCTTCTTTCCAAACTGCCAAGGGCTACAGCAATGGGACCTCTGTCAAGGCGAGGGAAGCCTAAGTGGATGGATCATCAAGCAGGTGCTTTGCCACAAAGCATCAGCACCCCACGGGGAGAATCAGGCTCCATTTGCCCCTATGTTGGGTGTGTAGCTTCACATACAGAGGTGTCTCTATAGGAGGCCAGAATGTTCCTGAGAGATGAGGTTCACTAGAGCTCTCCTACAGAGCATAGACCTGTCCATATGCTTTTGCCTTCCCCTGTGAGTTGGGTCCTCGAGGTCCTCCCCAGTTCCGGGGAAGGAGCCCCTGAGAAAAGATCTCCAGGGACCTCTTTTCCCCCAGGCTGGGAAATGCAGCTCACAGGAGGGAAGTCAAGTGAGCCTCCTGCAGGGAAAAAGAGGGCTTACTGTCCCTGGACGATCAGGCTGCAGAGTGTGTGAGACCTGACTGGTGCCTTACTGGCCTCAGCTCCGCCATTGCATGTTCCTCCGAACTAGGACCCAGGACTACTTGGAGAAGGGTTTGGGTGCGGATTTCTAAAAACTGCCAAGGGCTACAGCAATGAGAACTCTGTCATGGGTAAGGAAGAGCATTGTATGGATTTTCAAGGTGTTTTTTGAACGACATCTTTAAAGCTACACAGAGAGAATCAGGCTCTCTGTGCCCCCATGTTGGGTACGCAGCTTCGCACACAGGGGTGTCTCCATATGAATCAAGAATGTTCGTGACAGAGTGAAGTTCACTAGAGCTCTCCTAGAGAGCAAAGACTTGTACATGTGGTTTTTCTTCCCCTGTTAGTTTGGGTCTCCAGGCTTAGCCCCAGCTCCGTGGAAACAACCCCTGAGAAAAGATCTTCAAGATCCGCTTTTCCCAGAGGCTGGGATGTGGGATTCATAGGAGGCGGGAAAAGCAGGCCTCCTTCAGAGAGCAAGAGGCAGCCAAGCGGCCTGCGTTTGGAAGCCTCTATTTGGAAGAATGGGTTAGCTCCCCCTAAGGGAGACCTCCAGATCTGTTCAGAAGTCGGTAATTCCAGAGGCAGGGTGCAGGCTCCTGACTGCCCTTTGCCAGCCTTGCAGAGACATTCCTAGATTACAGCGTTATTTTCCATGAAGGAGCAGGCTTCAGGAATATGTCAGACTTGACTGGCGCCTTATTGGCCTCAGCTCAGCTCTTGCCTTTCCTTTCAAACTAGGACAAGGGCCCACTTTATGAGAGGTAAGGGTCCTCTTCTTTCCAAACTGCCAAGGGCTACAGCAATGAGACCTCTGTCAAGGCGAGGGAAGCGTAAGCTGATGGATTCTCAAGCAGGTGCTTTGCCACAAAGCATCAGCACCCCATGGAAAGAATCTGGCTCCCTTTGCCCCTACGTTGCGTGTGTAGCTACACACAGAGGTGTCTCGATAGGAGCCAAGAATGTTCCTGAGAGAGGAGGTTCACTGTTGGGGGCCAGAGTGAGGCACTCCGCCCATGGCAAAGGTCATGAGGAAGGAGGCTCGACATACGCAAAGGCGGGATCGAGCCTCAGGAGTCCCCCTGGAAATCCTCGAGCATCTACCCCCATAACCAGAGCCTGCCTACCTTACTACTTTGTGCTCTCACCTACACCTCTGACTTTACGGGGGGCTGTCCCCCACCACCTCTTTCGGAGAAGGAGTTAACCTAGAGCTCCAGTTGATAAAAACCCCTGGGTGTGACAAGAGTGTTTTAACCTACAAACTCCTCTGAAGGTTCTCTAGCCTGCCTGACAGGCTTGTCCGGCCACATGTGATTGCTCACAGCCTCCCAACCATGAGAGGCACGAGATGCTTTAAACCTTCTAAAAACAGGTTCCTTAGAAAAGTTAGAAAATTATTAGTATAAGTATAATGGGCTGATTAGAAATCATATTGGTGAAGGGTTTTTCATTTGTTGAGCTGATGTTTACTGCTAAGTCTCCACATCCCCTGCCCTTATACACATTAATGAATATATAGAAGAAATAAGTATTAACTTTTGATATAAATCACGTTAGACCTTAGGCTAAGTAAATTCTTTCCTTAACTAAAACCCACTACACCCTCACCCTATAGGAATGTAACTTTATTTGGGTGGCGTCTGTTTTAAGAATAATCACCCCTGGAGAAATAAGTGTCCTGGTTGACTGACCGCTGTCACAAGGAGAGGGTCGTAAATTGTCAGCAGGCCCCCCGGCCAGAAGATGATGTAACACCCCTAAGACCTCTGTATACTTTTGTATGAAGCACCTGACTTTGATAAAAGTCAGGACTGCTGACCCCACGTGACTTTTGCATAACATCTCAGTGTATAAAAGTAGACCATGGAAAATAAAGAATTGGGATCAGTTTCTCGAAATACTGGTCTCCCCATGTCTCTCTCTCTCTCTCTCACTCTGGTTGAGTCTCCATCTGGAGCGCGGAACCCACCAAGCTTACTAATTTTGCCTGGGCTTCTAAGATCCGACCGGGGAGGCCTCAGTGTCTCCTCTCCTTCGGGAGAACGGAAGGACGCCTGCGGCCTACGTAAGTGGTGCAAACTTCTTGTCTTGAAGTTTTATTGGTCCCCCGCGTAAACCAAGCTACTCAGCCTCTTTTCTCCACTGAATTTTCCTACTGAGCTATCCTCATTTTATTACTCTTTATATCCTTAATTAACGTTTAATTAAGCAGTTGTTCCCTGACCCTCGCCTACGCCGTCTCTGCTTCGAATACCCTGGATCAGCTGGGGCTGGACCCCGGCAGTTCACTAGAGATCTCCTACAGAGCATAGACCTGTCCATTTGGTTTTGCCTTCCCCTGTGAGTTGGGTCCCCGAGGTCCGCCCCAACTCCGGGGAAACAGCCCCTGAGAAAAGATCTCCAGGAACTGCTTTCCGCCCAGGCTGGGAAACGCTGTTCACAGGAAGTAAGGCAAGCGAGCCTCCTGAAGGGAAATAGAGGCCTTACTGTCCCTGGAGGAGCAGGCTGCCAGAGTGTGTGACACCTGACTGGTGCCTTACTGGCCTCAGCTCCGCTATTGCATGTTCATCTGAACTTGAACCCAGGCCTACTTGGAGAAGTGTTTGTGTGCCGATTTCCAGAAACTGCGAAGGGCTACAGCAATGATAACTCTCTCAGTGGTAAGGGAGAGCATTGTGTGGATTCTCAATTTGTTGTTTGAATGACAGCGTCAAAGCTGCACAGAGAGAATCAGGTCTCTGTGTCTCTATGTTGGCTATGCAGCTTCCCACACAGAGATGTCCCCGTTGGAGCCAAGAACATTCCGCATAGACTGAGGTTCACTAGAGCACTCCTAGAGAGCAAAGGCTTATCCATGCGGTTTTCCCTTCCCCTGTGCGTGTGGGTCTCCGGGATCGGCCCCTGCTCCGTGGAAACAGCCTCTGAGAAAAGATCTCCAAGAACCTCTTATCCCCCAGGCTGGGAAGCGGAGTTCGCAGGAGGTGGGATAAGCAAGCTTCCTTCGGCAAGAAGAGACAGCCAACCGGCCTGTGTTTGGAAGCCTATATTTGCAAGGAATGGGTTAGTTTCTCCTGACCGAGACCTCCGGATGTGCTGAGAAGATAGAAATTCCAGAGGCAGGGTCGAGGTTCCTGACTGCCCTTTGCCAGCCTTGCAAAGACATTCCCAGATTCTAACGTTATTTTCCATGAAGGAGCAGGCATCGGGAATATGTCAGACTTGACTGGCGCCTTACTGGCCTCAGCTCAGCTACTGCCTTTCCATTCAAACAAGGACAAGGGCCTACTTGGTGAAGGGTAAGGGTCTGCTTCTTTCCAAACTGCCAAGGACTACAGCAATGAGACCTCTGTCAAGGTGAGGGAAGCCTATGCGGATGGATTCTTAGCAGGTGCTTTGCCACAAAGCATCAGCACCCACGGAGAGAATCAGACTCCCTTTGCCACTATGTTGGGTGTGTAGCTTCATGCACAGAGGTGTCTCTGTAGAAGCCAAGAATGTTCCTGAGAGATGAGGTTCACTAGAGCTCTCCTACAGAGCATAGACCTGTCCATGTGGTTTTGTCTTCCCCTGTGAGTTGGGCCCCCGAGGTCCGACCCAGCTCCAGGGAAACAGCCCCTGAGAAAAAATCTCCAGGAACAGCTTTGCGCCCAGGCTGGGAAATGCAGTTCACAGGAGGCAAGGCAAGCGAGCCTCCTGCAGGGAAAAAGAGGCCTTACTGCTCCTGGACGATCAGGCTGCAAGAGTGTGTGAGACCTCACTTGTGCCTTACTGGCCTCAGCTCCGCCGTTGCCTGTTGTTCCGAGCTAGGACCCAGGCCTACTTGGAGAAGGGTTAGGGTGCGGATTTCTACAAACTGTCAAGGACGACAGCAATGAGAATTCTCTTAGCAGTCAGGGAGAGCATTGTATGGATTCTCAAGCTGTTGTTTGAATGACAGCTTCAAAGCTACACAGAGAGAATCAGGCTCTCTGTTCCCCTATTTTGGCTGTGCAGCTTCACACACAGAATTTGACTCTGTTGGAGCCAGAAATATTCCTGAAAGACTTAGGCTCACCAAAGCTGTCCTCCAGAGCAAAGACATTGGATGTGGTTTTGCCTTCCCTTGCCAGTATGGGTCCCCTAGCTTGGCCCCAGCTCCGGGGATACAGCCTCTGAAAAAAATCTTGCAAGAAGCGATTTTTCCTCCAGGCTGTTAAGCGGAATTCGCAGTTTGCAAGTTAAGGAAGCCTGCTTCGTGGAAGAGCAAGCAGCCAACTGGCCCTGTGTTAGGAAGCCTGTATTTGAAAGGAATGGGTTAGCTTCTACAGCGGGAGAACCTCAGATCTGCTCAGGGGGCTGAAATACTAGAGTCAGGGTCGAGGTTCTCCCTTGTCCTTTGCGCACCTTGCAAAGACATTCCTAGCTTCTAGCGTTAGTGTCCCTGTAGTAGCAGGCTGCAGGAGCGTGTGATAAATGACTGCCGCGTTCCTGTCCTCAGCTCCGCTATTGACTTTCTATTCAAACTAGAACCCAGGCCTACTTTGAGAGGGGTTAGGGTCCAGTGTTTCCAAACTGCCAAGGGCTACGGCAATGCGAGCTCTGTCAGAGGTAAGAAAAGAGCAATTGGTTGGATTCTTCAGCTGCTGCGTGGCTGCACAGCTTCCGCGCTGCATGGAGAGCATGAGGCTCCTTGTGGCCCTATTTTGGGTACGCAGCAACATGCACACAGAATGTCTGTGTTCACTTATGTACAGGCTTATGTACACTAGAGCTCTCCTACAGAGCAAAGACCACTCAGTGGGCTCCAAGAGATACCTGTCGCGGCTCGAGAAGAGAGTGGAGTCCTTTGCTTCCCCTCGAGATGAGGCCTGACTCCCCGGGTGAGTATGGAATGCAACCCCAAATCCCTGTCGCCTATGGAGAGGAACATTAAGTCCTGGATACAAGCCTAGATGAGGTCTAGTTTGCCCTTCAGTGAATGGAGCCCAATCCACAGCTCTCCCTGGCAACTCGAATGGAAGATTAGACTTCCTGGGCCAACACAAGAGGAAGCCTGAATTCCCCGTCGTAACTCGAGAATCCCACCGCAACTCGAGAAAAACCACATGCTTCCCTCGTCATCGCAAGATGAGGCCCTTTGTCCGCTACAGCATCTCAAGAGAAGTCCCACGTTCCATCCTGAAGTGCGAAACGGTACTTGGCACCCTTGATGCGACCCCAAAAGTTCCGCGACATACCAGACTCACTCAAGGGGAACACCGAGGTTCCCGGCACCACTTCATCTGACCCCTTCTCCTCTCCTGATTGCGACAGGAGGGTCGACTCCCCTTCTCTGTCTGCAAGGGGTTCCCGACCTTCCGGGCGCACCTCAGGATGAGGCCGGTCTCATGAGGAAGTTCGAGACGTAGCCTCGTGGGTGGTGCCACATGCCGAAAGACCCCAATTTCACGGTCCACTCTTGAAAAGAACCCGATGCCAGCACACCTCTTTGAAGGAAAACCTGTGGATGAAGGCACAACACGAAGGGGCACTGACACCCGCGTGCATCGTCCAGAAAAACCTGCAGGTCCCACAGACATTTCGACAAGTGGCCTGTCACCCTGTAAACAACTCGAAAGGCAAACGAAGGTCCATTCCTCAACAGAAGACTAGGTGTGACTCTCTTGTCCCTACTCTGCAGGGACCATGGGATCCGAGTCAGAAACGGACAGGAAGCCTGAGGTTCCTGCGTCCACTCGAGATGAGGCCCTTTTCCATTGCACCACACCCAGTGGAGTCCCGAGAGGCCCCTACCAACTCCACAGTATCCCTGAGTTCTCAGAGGCACAATGAGAAGCTCCCTGAGGTCACAGGCACAAGTCGAGGGAACCCTGGGTTATCTGCCATGACTCGAGAAAGACCTCGAGAGTGCTTCAAAATGTGTTGAGTCGCGATTCCCCTACCATGACTCGAGAGCCATGACACGCGCCCCCTCTTCACGCGCATGGAGACCTGACTAACCTGGCACTGCACGAGAGGCTCCCTGAGATCCTCATCGTACCTCGTGAGGAAACCCACACTGCCGCGGCAGCTCGAGGAAACACATGAGACACCCCGGTCATCGTGAGATGAGGGCCTTATATTCCTGCATGGCCTGGAGACCAATCACGAGTCCTCTCTCCAAACTGAAGAGCAGGCTGGACTCCGTTGAGGCCACTCAGGGGGCTCCAACAGATCCTTGTCGCGACTCGAGAGGAGAGCGGAGTCCTTGGCTTCCCCTCGAGACGAGGTCTGACTCCCCGGGGGAGCCTGGAATGCAACCCCGAGATGCCTGCTTTCCCTGGAGAGGAATAGTAGGTCCTGGACACACGCCTAGGTGAGGTCTCTTCGGCCCTGCAGTGACTCGAGCGCAACCCCCAGATTTCCCTTGCAACTCGATGGGAAGATAGGGCTTCCCAGGGCCAACCCAAGAGGAAGGCTGAGATCCCCATTGTAACTCGAGAATCCCGCCGCAACTCGAGAAAAACCACGTGGTTCCAAACTCTTGGCAAGATGAGACCCTTGCCCGCGACGGCGTCTCAAGGGAAGTCCCCTCTTCCGCCCTGAAGGGCGGAAAGGATCCTGCCAGCCTTCATGCGACCCCCAAAAGTTCCCTGACACGCCGGGTTCCCTCGAGGGGAACACCGAGGGTCCCGCAACCGCTTCCTCTGAGCCCCTTCTCCCCTCCTGATCGCGACAGGAGAGTCGATTCCCCTGCGTGGTCTGGAAGGGGTTCCAGGCCTTCCCGGGGCACCTAAGGATGAGGCCGGTCTCACGAGGAAATTCGAGACGACCCACGTGGGTGGGGCCACATGCTGAACGACCCCGATTCCCCGGTCCGCTCTTGAGAAGGACCCGCGGCCCGGACCCCTCTTCAAAGGCAACCCTGTGGGTGAAGGCACAACAAGAACGGGCACTGCCACGCCCGTGCATCATCCGTAAAGACCCGTGGGTTCCACACAGAGCTCGACGATGGGCCTGAGACACCCTGAGCAACTCGAGAGGCAAGCGGGGTTCCCTTCCTCAGACAAGACGAGGCCTGACTCTCCTGTCCCAACTCTGCAGGGACCCTGCAGTCGGAGTCCGAAACGGAGAGGAAGCCTGAGGTTCCTGCCTCCCCTCGAGGTGAGGCCCTCTTCCGTTGCGCCAGACCCAGCGGAGTCCCGAGGGGCCCCGCCACCTCCACAGGATCCCTCGCCTCTCAGAGGCACCCTGGGAAGTTCCCTAAGGTCCCCGGCAGAAGGCGAGGGAAACGAGGGTTTCCTGCCGCCCCCCGAGAAAGACCACGAGAGTCCTTCTTCAACGCGTCTCGAGGCCCTAATCCCCTCCCGTGACTCGAGAGCCATGACGCGCTCCCCCTCGCCACGCGCATGCAGACCTGACTTCCCTGGCGCCGCACGAGAGGCTCCCTGAGATCCTCGTCGTGCCTCGGGAGAAAATCCAAACGGTAGCCGCAGCTCGAGGAAACCCCTGAGACGCCGCCGTCCTCGCGAGCTGAGGGCCTTCTTTTCCTGCACGGCCTGGAGAGCAATCCCGGGTCCTCTCTCCAAACGGAAGAGGAGGCTGGACTCCCTTGAGGCCGCTCAGGGGGCTCCAAGCGACCGGCGTCGCGACTCGAGAGGAGAGCGGAGTCCTTGGCTTCCCCCCGAAACGAGGCCTGACTCCCCGGGGGAGCCTGGAATGCAACCCCGAGATCCCTGCCTTCCCTTGAGAGGAAAATTAGGTCCCGGACACACGCCTAGGTGAGGTCCCTTCGGCCCTGCAGTGAATCGAGCGCAACCCCCAGCTTTCCCTCGCAACCCGAGGGGAAGATTGGGCTTCCCAGGGCCAACCCAAGGGGAAGGCTGAGATCCCCGTCGTAATTCCAGAATCCCGCCGCAACTCGAGAAAAACAACGTGGTTCCTACCTCTTGGCCAGATGAGGCCCTTGCCCGCGACGGCGTCTCAGGGGAAGTCCCCTGTTCCGCCCTGAAGGGCGAAACGGTCCCTGACAGCCTTCCTGCGACCCCCAAAAGTCCCCCGACACGCCGGGTTCCCCCGAGGGGAACACCGAGGGTCCTGGCACCGCTTCCTCTGAGCCCCTTCTCCCCTCCTGATCGCGACAGGAGAGGCGATTCCCCTGCGTGGTCTGGAAGGGGTTCCCGGCCTTCCCCGCGCACCTCAGGATGAGGCCGGTCTCACGAGGAAATTCGAGACGAGCCACGTGGGTGGTGCCACATGGCGATCGCCCCCGGTTCCCCGGTCCGCCCTTGAGAAGGACCCGAGGCCCGGACCCCTCTTCGAAGTCAACCCTGTGGGTGAAGGCACAACAGGAAGGGGCACTGCCACCCCCGTGCATCGTCCGCAAAGACCCGCGCGTTCCACACACAGCTCGACTAGGGCCCTGAGACGCCCTGAGCAACTCGAGAGGCCAGCGGGGTTCCCTTCCTCGGACAAGACGAGGCCTGACTCTCCTGTCCCAACTCTGCAGGGACCCTGCGGTCGGAGTCCGAAACGGAGAGGAAGCCTGAGGTTCCTGCCTCTCCTCGAGGTGAGGCCCTCTTCCGTTGCGCCAGACCCAGCGGAGTCCCGAGGGGCCCCGCCACCTCCACAGGATCCCTCTCCTCTCAGAGGCACCCTGGGAAGTTCCCTAAGGTCGCCGGCAGAAGGCGAGGGACACGAGGGTTTCCCGCCGCCCCCCGACAAAGACCTCGAGAGTCCTTCTTCAACGCGTCTCGAGGCCCTAGTCCCCTCCCGTGACTCGAGAGCCAGGACGCGCTCCCCCTCGCCACGCGCATGGAGACCTGACTTCCCTGGCGCCGCACGAGAGGCTCCCTGAGATCCTCGTCGTGCCTCGGGAGAAAACCCCCACGGGCGCCGCAGCTCGAGGAAACCCCTGAGACGCCCCCGTCCTCACGAGCTGAGGGCCTTCTTTTCCTGCATGGCCTGGAGAGCAATCCCGGGTCCTCTCTCCAAACGGAAGAGGAGGCTGGACTCCCTTGAGGCCGCTCAGGGGGCTCCAAGAGACCCGCGTCGCGACTCGAGAGGAGAGCGGAGTCCTTGGCTTCCCCTCGAGACGAGGCCTGACTCCCCGGGGGAGCCTGGAATGCAACCCCGAGATCCCTGCCTTCCCTGGAGAGGAATATTAGGTCCCGGAAACACGCCTAGGTGAGGTCTCTTCGGCCCTGCGGTGACTCGAGCGCAACCCCCAGCCTTCCCTCACAACCCGAGGGGAAGATTGGGCTTCCCAGGGCCAACCCAAGGGGAAGGCTGAGATCCCCGTCGTAACTCGAGAATCCCTCCGCAACTCGAGAAAAACCACGTGGTTCCCACCTCTTGGCAAGATGAGGCCCTTGCCCGCCACGGCGTCTCAAGGGAAGTCCCCTGTTCCGCCCTGAAGGGCGAAACGGTCCCTGACAGCCTTCCTGCGACCCCCAAAAGTCCCCCGACACGCCGGGTTCCCTCGAGGGGAACACCGAGGGTCCCGGCACCGCTTCCTCTGAGCCCCTTCTCCCCTCCTGATCGCGACAGGAGAGGCGATTCCCCTGCGTGGTCTGGAAGGGGTTCCCGGCCTTCCCGGCGCACCTCAGGATGACGTCGGTCTCAGGAGGAAATTCCAGACGAGCCACGTGGGTGGGGCCACATGCCGAACGCCCCCGATTCACCGGTCCGCCCTTGAGAAGGACCCGAGGCCCGGACCCCACTTCGAAGGCAACCCTGTTGGTGAAGGCACAACACGAAGGGGCACTGCCAGCCCCGTGCATCGTCCGCAAAGGCCCGCGGGTTCCACACACAGCTCGACGAGGGGCCTGAGACCCCATGAGCAACTCGAGAGGCCAGCGGGGTTCCCTTCCTCAGACAAGTGGAGGCCTGACTCTCCAGTCCCAAGTCTGCAGGGACCCTGCGGTCGGAGTCCGAAACGGAGAGGAAGCCTGAGGTTCCTGCCTCCCCTCCAGGTGAGGCCCTCTTCCGTTGCGCCAGACCCAGCGGAGTCCCGAGGGGCCCCGCCACCTCCACAGGATCCCTCGCCTCTCAGAGGCACCCTGGCAAGTTCCCTAAGGTCCCCGGCAGAAGGCGAGGGACACGAGGGTTTCCCGCCGCCCCCCGACAAAGACCTCGAGAGTCCTTCTTCAACGCGTCTCGAGGCCCTAGTCCCCTCCCGTGACTCGAGAGCCAGGACGCGCTCCCCCTCGCCACGCGCATGGAAACCTGACTTCCCTGGCACCGCACGAGAGGCTCCCTGAGATCCTCGTCGTGCCTCGGGAGAAAACCCCCACGGGCGCCGCAGCACGAGGAAACCCCGGAGACGCCCCCGTCCTCGCGAGCTGAGGGCCTTCTTTTCCTGCATGGCCTGGAGAGCAATCCCGGGTCCTCTCTCCAAACGGAAGAGGAGGCTGGACTCCCTTGAGGCCGCTCAGGGGGCTCCAAGAGACCCGCGTCGCGACTCGAGAGGAGAGCGGAGTCCTTGGCTTCCCCTCGAGACGAGGCCTGACTCCCCGGGGGAGCCTGGAATGCAACCCCGAGATCCCTGCCTTCCCTGGAGAGGAATATTAGGTCCCGGACACACGCCTAGGTGAGGTCTCTTCGGCCCTGCGGTGACTCGAGCGCAACCCCCAGCTTTCCCTCGCAACCCGAGGGGAAGATTGGGCTTCCCAGGGCCAACCCAAGGGGAAGGCTCAGATCCCCGTCGTAACTCGAGAATCCCGCCGCAACTCGAGAAAAACCACGTGGTTCCCACCTCTTGGCAAGACGAGGCCCTGGCCCGCCACGGCGTCTCAAGGGAAGTCCCCTGTTCCGCCCTGAAGGGCGAAACGGTCCCTGACAGCCTTCCTGCGACCCCCAAAGGTCCCCCGACACGCCGGGTTCCCTCGAGGGGAACACCGAGGGTCCCGGCACCGCTTCCTCTGAGCCCCTTCTCCCCTCCTGATCGCGACAGGAGAGGCGATTCCCCTGCGTGGTCTGGAAGGGGTACCCGGCCTTCACGGCGCACCTCAGGAGGAGGCCGGTCTCACGAGGAAATTCGAGACGAGCCACGTGGGTGGGGCCACATGCCGAACGCCCCCGATTCCCCGGTCCGCCCTTGAGAAGGACCCGAGGCCCGGACCCCTCTTCGAAGGCAACCCTGGGGGGGAAGGCACAACACGAAGGGGCACTGCCACCCCCGTGCATCGTCCGCAAAGACCCGCGGGTTCCACACACAGCTCGACGAGGGGCCTGAGACCCCCTGAGCCACTCGAGAGGCCAGCGGGTTTCCCTTCCTCAGACAAGACGAGGCCTGACTCTCCTGTACCAACTCTGCAGGGACCCTGCGGTCGGAGTCCGAAACGGAGAGGAAGCCTGAGGTTCCTGCCTCCCCTCCAGGTGAGGCCCTCTTCCGTTGCGCCAGACCCAGCGGAGTCCCGAAGGGCCCCGCCACCTCCACAGGATCCCTCGCCTCTCAGAGGCACCCTGGGAAGTTCCCTAAGGTCCCCGGCAGAAGGCGAGGGACACGAGGGTTTCCGGCCGCCCCCCGAGAAAGACCTCGAGAGTCCTTCTTCAACGCGTCTCGAGGCCCTAGTCCCCTCCCGTGACTCGAGAGCCAGGACGCGCTCCCCCTCGCCACGCGCATGGAGACCGGACTTCCCTGGCGCCGCAGAAGAGGCTCCCTGAGATCCTCGTCGTGCCTCGGGAGAAAACCCCCACGGGCGCCGCAGCTCGAGGAAACCCCGGAGACGCCCCCGTCCTCGCGAGCTGAGGGCCATCTTTTCCTGCATGGCCTGGAGAGCAATCCCGGGTCCTCTCTCCAAACGGAAGAGGAGGCTGGACTCCCTTGAGGCCGCTCAGGGGGCACCAAGAGACCCGCGTCGCGACTCGAGAGGAGAGCGGAGTCCTTGGCTTCCCCTCGAGACGAGGCCTGACTCCCCGGGGGAGCCTGGAATGCAACCCCGAGATCCCTGCCTTCCCTGGAGAGGAATATTAGGTCCCGGACACACGCCTAGGTGAGGTCTCTTCGGCCCTGCGGTGACTCGAGCGCAACCCCCAGCTTTCCCTCGCAACCCGAGGGGAAGATTGGGCTTCCCAGGGCCAACCCAAGGGGAAGGCTGAGATCCCCGTCGTAACTCGAGAATCCCGCCGCAACTCGAGAAAAACCACGTGGTTCCCACCTCTTGGCAAGACGAGGCCCTGGCCCGTCACGGTGTCTCAAGGGAAGTCCCCTGTTCCGCCCTGAAGGGCGAAACGGTCCCTGACAGCCTTCCTGCGACCCCCAAAAGTCCCCCGACACGCCGGGTTCCCTCGAGGGGAACACCGAGGGTCCCGGCACCGCTTCCTCTGAGCCCCTTCTCCCCTCCTGATCGCGACAGGAGAGGCGATTCCCCTGCGTGGTCTGGAAGGGGTACCCGGCCTTCACGGCGCACCTCAGGAGGAGGCCGGTCTCACGAGGAAATTCGAGACGAGCCACGTGGGTGGGGCCACATGGCGAACGCCCCCGATTCCCCGGTCCGCCCTTGAGAAGGACCCGAGGCCCGGACCCCTCTTCGAAGGCAACCCTGGGGGGGAAGGCACAACACGAAGGGGCACTGCCACCCCCGTGCATCGTCCGCAAAGACCCGCGGGTTCCACACACAGCTCGACGAGGGGCCTGAGACCCCCTGAGCCACTCGAGAGGCCAGCGGGTTTCCCTTCCTCAGACAAGACGAGGCCTGACTCTCCTGTACCAACTCTGCAGGGACCCTGTGGTCGGAGTCCGAAACGGAGAGGAAGCCTGAGGTTCCTGCCTCCCCTCCAGGTGAGGCCCTCTTCCGTTGCGCCAGACCCAGCGGAGTCCCGAAGGGCCCCGCCACCTCCACAGGATCCCTCGCCTCTCAGAGGCACCCTGGGAAGTTCCCTAAGGTCCCCGGCAGAAGGCGAGGGACACGAGGGTTTCCGGCCGCCCCCCGAGAAAGACCTCGAGAGTCCTTCTTCAACGCGTCTCGAGGCCCTAGTCCCCTCCCGTGACTCGAGAGCCAGGACGCGCTCCCCCTCGCCACGCGCATGGAGACCTGACTTCCCTGGCGCCGCACGAGAGGCTCCCTGAGATCCTCGTCGTGCCTCGGGAGAAAACCCCCACGGGCGCAGCAGCTCGAGGAAACCCATGAGAAGCCCCTGTCCTCGCGAGCTGAGGGCCTTCTTTTCCTGCATGGCCTGGAGAGCAATCCCGGGTCCTCTCTCCAAACGGAAGAGGAGGCTGGACTCCCTTGAGGCCGCTCAGGGGGCTCCAAGAGACCCGCGTCGCGACTCGAGAGGAGAGCGGAGTCCTTGGCATCCCCTCGAGACGAGGTCTGACTCCCCGGGGGAGCCTGGAATGCAACCCCGAGATCCCTGCCTTCCCTGGAGAGGAATATTAGGTCCCGGACACACGCCTAGGTGAGGTCTCTTCGGCCCTGCAGTGACTCGAGCGCAACCCCCAGCTTTCCCTCGCAACCCGAGGGGAAGATTGGGCTTCCCAGGGCCAAGCAAAGGGGAAGGCTGAGATCCCCGTCGTAACTCGAGAATCCCGCCGCAACTCGAGAAAAACCACGTGGTTCCCACCTCTTGGCAAGACGAGGCCCTTGCCCGCCACGGCGTCTCAAGGGAAGTCCCCTGTTCCGCCCTGAAGGGCGAAACCGTCCCTGACAGCCTTCCTGCGACCCTCAAAAGTCCCCCGACACGCCGGGTTCCCTCGAGGGGAACACCGAGGGTCCCGGCACCGCTTCCTCTGAGCCCCTTCTCCCCTCCTGATCGCGACAGGAGAGGCGATTCCCCTGCGTGGTCTGGAAGGGGTTCCCGGCCTTCCCGGCGCACCTCAGGATGAGGCCGGTCTCACGAGGAAATTCGAGACGAGCCACGTGGGTGGGGCCACATGCCGAACGCCCCCGATTCCCCGGTCCGCCCTTGAGAAGGACCCGAGGCCCGGACCCCTCTTCGAAGGCAACCCTGGGGGGGAAGGCACAACACGAAGGGGCACTGGCACCCCCGTACATCGTCCGCAAAGACCCGCGGGTTCCACACACAGCTAGACGAGGGGCCTGAGACCCCCTGAGCAACTCGAGAGGCCAGCGGGGTTCCCTTCCTCAGACAAGACGAGGCCTGACTCTCCTGTCCCAACTCTGCAGGGACCCTGCGGTCGCAGTCCGAAACGGAGAGGAAGCCTGAGGTTCCTGCCTCCCCTCGAGGTGAGGCCCTCTTCCGTTGCGCCAGACCCAGCGGAGTCCCGAGGGGCCCCGCCACCTCCACAGGATCCCTCGCCTCTCAGAGGCACCCTGGCAAGTTCCCTGAGGTCCCCGGCAGAAGGCGAGGGACACGAGGGTTTCCCGCCGCCCCCCGACAAAGACCTCGAGAGTCCTTCTTCAACGCGTCTCGAGGCCCTAGTCCCCTCCCGTGACTCGAGAGCCAGGACGCGCTCCCCCTCGCCACGCGCATGGAGACCTGACTTCCCTGGCGCCGCACGAGAGGCTCCCTGAGATCCTCGTCGTGCCTCGGGAGAAAACCCCCACGGGCGCCGCAGCTCGAGGAAACCCCGGAGACGCCCCCGTCCTCGCGAGCTGAGGGCCTTCTTTTCCTGCATGGCCTGGAGAGCAATCCCGGGTCCTCTCTCCAAACGGAAGAGGAGGCTGGACTCCCTTGAGGCCGCTCAGGGGGCTCCAAGAGACCCGCGTCGCGACTCGAGAGGAGAGCGGAGTCCTTGGCTTCCCCTCGAGACGAGGCCTGACTCCCCGGGGGAGCCTGGAATGCAACCCCGAGATCCCTGCCTTCCCTGGAGAGGAATATTAGGTCCCGGACACACGCCTAGGTGAGGTCTCTTCGGCCCTGCAGTGACTCGAGCGCAACCCCCAGCTTTCCCTCGCAACCCGAGGGGAAGATTGGGCTTCCCAGGGCCAAGCCAAGGGGAAGGCTGAGATCCCCGTCGTAACTCGAGAATCCCGCCGCAACTCGAGAAAAACCACGTGGTTCCCACCTCTTGGCAAGACGAGGCCCTTGCCCGCCACGGCGTCTCAAGGGAAGTCCCCTGTTCCGCCCTGAAGGGCGAAACGGTCCCTGACAGCCTTCCTGCGACCCCCAAAAGTCCCCCGACACGCCGGGTTCCCTCGAGGGGAACACCGAGGGTCCCGGCACCGCTTCCTCTGAGCCCCTTCTCCCCTCCTGATCGCGACAGGAGAGGCGATTCCCCTGCGTGGTCTGGAAGGGGTTCCCGGCCTTCCCGGCGCACCTCAGGATGAGGCCGGTCTCACGAGGAAATTCGAGACGAGCCACGTGGGTGGGGCCACATGCCGAACGCCCCCGATTCCCCGGTCCGCCCTTGAGAAGGACCCGAGGCCCGGACCCCTCTTCGAAGGCAACCCTGGGGGGGAAGGCACAACACGAAGGGGCACTGGCACCCCCGTACATCGTCCGCAAAGACCCGCGGGTTCCACACACAGCTAGACGAGGGGCCTGAGACCCCCTGAGCAACTCGAGAGGCCAGCGGGGTTCCCTTCCTCAGACAAGACGAGGCCTGACTCTCCTGTCCCAACTCTGCAGGGACCCTGCGGTCGCAGTCCGAAACGGAGAGGAAGCCTGAGGTTCCTGCCTCCCCTCGAGGTGAGGCCCTCTTCCGTTGCGCCAGACCCAGCGGAGTCCCGAGGGGCCCCGCCACCTCCACAGGATCCCTCGCCTCTCAGAGGCACCCTGGCAAGTTCCCTGAGGTCCCCGGCAGAAGGCGAGGGACACGAGGGTTTCCCGCCGCCCCCCGACAAAGACCTCGAGAGTCCTTCTTCAACGCGTCTCGAGGCCCTAGTCCCCTCCCGTGACTCGAGAGCCAGGACGCGCTCCCCCTCGCCACGCGCATGGAGACCTGACTTCCCTGGCGCCGCACGAGAGGCTCCCTGAGATCCTCGTCGTGCCTCGGGAGAAAACCCCCACGGGCGCCGCAGCTCGAGGAAACCCCGGAGACGCCCCCGTCCTCGCGAGCTGAGGGCCTTCTTTTCCTGCATGGCCTGGAGAGCAATCCCGGGTCCTCTCTCCAAACGGAAGAGGAGGCTGGACTCCCTTGAGGCCGCTCAGGGGGCTCCAAGAGACCCGCGTCGCGACTCGAGAGGAGAGCGGAGTCCTTGGCTTCCCCTCGAGACGAGGCCTGACTCCCCGGGGGAGCCTGGAATGCAACCCCGAGATCCCTGCCTTCCCTGGAGAGGAATATTAGGTCCCGGACACACGCCTAGGTGAGGTCTCTTCGGCCCTGCAGTGACTCGAGCGCAACCCCCAGCTTTCCCTCGCAACCCGAGGGGAAGATTGGGCTTCCCAGGGCCAAGCCAAGGGGAAGGCTGAGATCCCCGTCGTAACTCGAGAATCCCGCCGCAACTCGAGAAAAACCACGTGGTTCCCACCTCTTGGCAAGACGAGGCCCTTGCCCGCCACGGCGTCTCAAGGGAAGTCCCCTGTTCCGCCCTGAAGGGCGAAACGGTCCCTGACAGCCTTCCTGCGACCCCCAAAAGTCCCCCGACACGCCGGGTTCCCTCGAGGGGAACACCGAGGGTCCCGGCACCGCTTCCTCTGAGCCCCTTCTCCCCTCCTGATCGCGACAGGAGAGGCGATTCCCCTGCGTGGTCTGGAAGGGGTTCCCGGCCTTCCCGGCGCACCTCAGGATGAGGCCGGTCTCACGAGGAAATTCGAGACGAGCCACGTGGGTGGGGCCACATGCCGAACGCCCCCGATTCCCCGGTCCGCCCTTGAGAAGGACCCGAGGCCCGGACCCCTCTTCGAAGGCAACCCTGGGGGGGAAGGCACAACACGAAGGGGCACTGCCACCCCCGTGCATCGTCTGCAAAGACCCGCGGGTTCCACACACAGCTCGACGAGGGGCCTGAGACCCCCTGAGCAACTCGAGAGGCCAGCGGGTTTCCCTTCCTCAGACAAGACGAGGCCTGACTCTCCTGTCCCAACTCTGCAGGGACCCTGCGGTCGGAGTCCGAAACGGAGAGGAAGCCTGAGGTTCCTGCCTCCCCTCGAGGTGAGGCCCTCTTCCGTTGCGCCAGACCCAGCGGAGTCCCGAGGGGCCCCGCCACCTCCACAGGATCCCTCGCCTCTCAGAGGCACCCTGGCAAGTTCCCTAAGGTCCCCGGCAGAAGGCGAGGGACACGAGGGTTTCCCGCCGCCCCCCGACAAAGACCTCGAGAGTCCTTCTTCAACGCGTCTCGAGGCCCTAGTCCCCTCCCGTGACTCGAGAGCCAGGACGCGCTCCCCCTCGCCACGCGCATGGAGACCTGACTTCCCTGGTGCCGCACGAGAGGCTCCCTGAGATCCTCGTCGTGCCTCGGGAGAAAACCCCCACGGGCGCCGCAGCTCGAGGAAACCCCTGAGACGCCCCCGTCCTCGCGAGCTGAGGGCCTTCTTTTCCTGCATGGCCTGGAGAGCAATCCCGGGTCCTCTCTCCAAACGGAAGAGGAGGCTGGACTCCCTTGAGGCCGCTCAGGGGGCTCCAAGAGACCCGCGTCGCGACTCGAGAGGAGAGCGGAGTCCTTGGCTTCCCCTCGAGACGAGGCCTGACTCCCCGGGGGAGCCTGGAATGCAACCCCGAGATCCCTGCCTTCCCTGGAGAGGAATATTAGGTCCCGGACACACGCCTAGGTGAGGTCTCTTCGGCCCTGCAGTGACTCGAGCGCAACCCCCAGCTTTCCCTCGCAACCCGAGGGGAAGATTGGGCTTCCCAGGGCCAAGCCAAGGGGAAGGCTGAGATCCCCGTCGTAACTCGAGAATCCCGCCGCAACTCGAGAAAAACCACGTGGTTCCCACCTCTTGGCAAGACGAGGCCCTTGCCCGCCACGGCGTCTCAAGGGAAGTCCCCTGTTCCGCCCTGAAGGGCGAAACGGTCCCTGACAGCCTTCCTGCGACCCCCAAAAGTCCCCCGACACGCCGGGTTCCCTCGAGGGGAACACCGAGGGTCCCGGCACCGCTTCCTCTGAGCCCCTTCTCCCCTCCTGATCGCGACAGGAGAGGCGATTCCCCTGCGTGGTCTGGAAGGGGTTCCCGGCCTTCCCGGCGCACCTCAGGATGAGGCCGGTCTCACGAGGAAATTCGAGACGAGCCACGTGGGTGGGGCCACATGCCGAACGCCCCCGATTCCCCGGTCCGCCCTTGAGAAGGACCCGAGGCCCGGACCCCTCTTCGAAGGCAACCCTGGGGGGGAAGGCACAACACGAAGGGGCACTGCCACCCCCGTGCATCGTCCGCAAAGACCCGCGGGTTCCACACACAGCTCGACGAGGGGCCTGAGACCCCCTGAGCAACTCGAGAGGCCAGCGGGGTTCCCTTCCTCAGACAAGACGAGGCCTGACTCTCCTGTCCCAACTCTGCAGGGACCCTGCGGTCGGAGTCCGAAACGGAGAGGAAGCCTGAGGTTCCTGCCTCCCCTCGAGGTGAGGCCCTCTTCCGTTGCGCCAGACCCAGCGGAGTCCCGAGGGGCCCCGCCACCTCCACAGGATCCCTCGCCTCTCAGAGGCACCCTGGCAAGTTCCCTAAGGTCCCCGGCAGAAGGCGAGGGACACGAGGGTTTCCCGCCGCCCCCCGACAAAGACCTCGAGAGTCCTTCTTCAACGCGTCTCGAGGCCCTAGTCCCCTCCCGTGACTCGAGAGCCAGGACGCGCTCCCCCTCGCCACGCGCATGGAGACCTGACTTCCCTGGTGCCGCACGAGAGGCTCCCTGAGATCCTCGTCGTGCCTCGGGAGAAAACCCCCACGGGCGCCGCAGCTCGAGGAAACCCCTGAGACGCCCCCGTCCTCGCGAGCTGAGGGCCTTCTTTTCCTGCATGGCCTGGAGAGCAATCCCGGGTCCTCTCTCCAAACGGAAGAGGAGGCTGGACTCCCTTGAGGCCGCTCAGGGGGCTCCAAGAGACCCGCGTCGCGACTCGAGAGGAGAGCGGAGTCCTTGGCTTCCCCTCGAGACGAGGCCTGACTCCCCGGGGGAGCCTGGAATGCAACCCCGAGATCCCTGCCTTCCCTGGAGAGGAATATTAGGTCCCGGACACACGCCTAGGTGAGGTCTCTTCGGCCCTGCAGTGACTCGAGCGCAACCCCCAGCTTTCCCTCGCAACCCGAGGGGAAGATTGGGCTTCCCAGGGCCAAGCCAAGGGGAAGGCTGAGATCCCCGTCGTAACTCGAGAATCCCGCCGCAACTCGAGAAAAACCACGTGGTTCCCACCTCTTGGCAAGACGAGGCCCTTGCCCGCCACGGCGTCTCAAGGGAAGTCCCCTGTTCCGCCCTGAAGGGCGAAACGGTCCCTGACAGCCTTCCTGCGACCCCCAAAAGTCCCCCGACACGCCGGGTTCCCTCGAGGGGAACACCGAGGGTCCCGGCACCGCTTCCTCTGAGCCCCTTCTCCCCTCCTGATCGCGACAGGAGAGGCGATTCCCCTGCGTGGTCTGGAAGGGGTTCCCGGCCTTCCCGGCGCACCTCAGGATGAGGCCGGTCTCACGAGGAAATTCGAGACGAGCCACGTGGGTGGGGCCACATGCCGAACGCCCCCGATTCCCCGGTCCGCCCTTGAGAAGGACCCGAGGCCCGGACCCCTCTTCGAAGGCAACCCTGGGGGGGAAGGCACAACACGAAGGGGCACTGGCACCCCCGTACATCGTCCGCAAAGACCCGCGGGTTCCACACACAGCTAGACGAGGGGCCTGAGACCCCCTGAGCAACTCGAGAGGCCAGCGGGGTTCCCTTCCTCAGACAAGACGAGGCCTGACTCTCCTGTCCCAACTCTGCAGGGACCCTGCGGTCGCAGTCCGAAACGGAGAGGAAGCCTGAGGTTCCTGCCTCCCCTCGAGGTGAGGCCCTCTTCCGTTGCGCCAGACCCAGCGGAGTCCCGAGGGGCCCCGCCACCTCCACAGGATCCCTCGCCTCTCAGAGGCACCCTGGCAAGTTCCCTAAGGTCCCCGGCAGAAGGCGAGGGACACGAGGGTTTCCCGCCGCCCCCCGACAAAGACCTCGAGAGTCCTTCTTCAACGCGTCTCGAGGCCCTAGTCCCCTCCCGTGACTCGAGAGCCAGGACGCGCTCCCCCTCGCCACGCGCATGGAGACCTGACTTCCCTGGCGCCGCACGAGAGGCTCCCTGAGATCCTCGTCGTGCCTCGGGAGAAAACCCCCACGGGCGCCGCAGCTCGAGGAAACCCCTGAGACGCCCCCGTCCTCGCGAGCTGAGGGCCTTCTTTTCCTGCATGGCCTGGAGAGCAATCCCGGGTCCTCTCTCCAAACGGAAGAGGAGGCTGGACTCCCTTGAGGCCGCTCAGGGGGCTCCAAGAGACCCGCGTCGCGACTCGAGAGGAGAGCGGAGTCCTTGGCTTCCCCTCGAGACGAGGCCTGACTCCCCGGGGGAGCCTGGAATGCAACCCCGAGATCCCTGCCTTCCCTGGAGAGGAATATTAGGTCCCGGACACACGCCTAGGTGAGGTCTCTTCGGCCCTGCAGTGACTCGAGCGCAACCCCCAGCTTTCCCTCGCAACCCGAGGGGAAGATTGGGCTTCCCAGGGCCAAGCCAAGGGGAAGGCTGAGATCCCCGTCGTAACTCGAGAATCCCGCCGCAACTCGAGAAAAACCACGTGGTTCCCACCTCTTGGCAAGACGAGGCCCTTGCCCGCCACGGCGTCTCAAGGGAAGTCCCCTGTTCCGCCCTGAAGGGCGAAACGGTCCCTGACAGCCTTCCTGCGACCCCCAAAAGTCCCCCGACACGCCGGGTTCCCTCGAGGGGAACACCGAGGGTCCCGGCACCGCTTCCTCTGAGCCCCTTCTCCCCTCCTGATCGCGACAGGAGAGGCGATTCCCCTGCGTGGTCTGGAAGGGGTTCCTGGCCTTCCCGGCGCACCTCAGGATGAGGCCGGTCTCACGAGGAAATTCGAGACGAGCCACGTGGGTGGGGCCACATGCCGAACGCCCCCGATTCCCCGGTCCGCCCTTGAGAAGGACCCGAGGCCCGGACCCCTCTTCGAAGGCAACCCTGGGGGGGAAGGCACAACACGAAGGGGCACTGGCACCCCCGTGCATCGTCCGCAAAGACCCGCGGGTTCCACACACAGCTCGACGAGGGGCCTGAGACCCCCTGAGCAACTCGAGAGGCCAGCGGGGTTCCCTTCCTCAGACAAGACGAGGCCTGACTCTCCTGTCCCAACTCTGCAGGGACCCTGCGGTCGGAGTCCGAAACGGGGAGGAAGCCTGAGGTTCCTGCCTCCCCTCGAGGTGAGGCCCTCTTCCGTTGCGCCAGACCCAGCGGAGTCCCGAGGGGCCCCGCCACCTCCACAGGATCCCTCGCCTCTCAGAGGCACCCTGGGAAGTTCCCTAAGGTCCCCGGCAGAAGGTGAGGGACACGAGGGTTTCCCGCCGCCCCCCGACAAAGACCTCGAGAGTCCTTCTTCAACGCGTCTCGAGGCCCTAGTCCCCTCCCGTGACTCGAGAGCCAGGACGCGCTCCCCCTCGCCACGCGCATGGAGACCTGACTTCCCTGGCGCCGCACGAGAGGCTCCCTGAGATCCTCGTCGTGCCTCGGGAGAAAACCCCCACGGGCGCCGCAGCTCGAGGAAACCCCGGAGACGCCCCCGTCCTCGCGAGCTGAGGGCCTTCTTTTCCTGCATGGCCTGGAGAGCAATCCCGGGTCCTCTCTCCAAACGGAAGAGGAGGCTGGACTCCCTTGAGGCCGCTCAGGGGGCTCCAAGAGACCCGCGTCGCGACTCGAGAGGAGAGCGGAGTCCTTGGCTTCCCCTCGAGACGAGGCCTGACTCCCCGGGGGAGCCTGGAATGCAACCCCGAGATCCCTGCCTTCCCTGGAGAGGAATATTAGGTCCCGCACACACGCATAGGTGAGGTCTCTTCGGCCCTGCAGTGACTCGAGCGCAACCCCCAGCTTTCCCTCGCAACCCGAGGGGAAGATTGGGCTTCCCAGGGCCAAGCCAAGGGGAAGGCTGAGATCCCCGTCGTAACTCGAGAATCCCGCCGCAACTCGAGAAAAACCACGTGGTTCCCACCTCTTGGCAAGACGAGGCCCTTGCCCGCCACGGCGTCTCAAGGGAAGTCCCCTGTTCCGCCCTGAAGGGCGAAACGGTCCCTGACAGCCTTCCTGCGACCCCCAAAAGTCCCCCGACACGCCGGGTTCCCTCGAGGGGAACACCGAGGGTCCCGGCACCGCTTCCTCTGAGCCCCTTCTCCCCTCCTGATCGCGACAGGAGAGGCGATTCCCCTGCGTGGTCTGGAAGGGGTTCCCGGCCTTCCCGGCGCACCTCAGGATGAGGCCGGTCTCACGAGGAAATTCGAGACGAGCCACGTGGGTGGGGCCACATGCCGAACGCCCCCGATTCCCCGGTCCGCCCTTGAGAAGGACCCGAGGCCCGGACCCCTCTTCGAAGGCAACCCTGGGGGGGAAGGCACAACACGAAGGGGCACTGGCACCCCCGTGCATCGTCCGCAAAGACCCGCGGGTTCCACACACAGCTCGACGAGGGGCCTGAGACCCCCTGAGCAACTCGAGAGGCCAGCGGGGCTCCCTTCCTCAGACAAGACGAGGCCTGACTCTCCTGTCCCAACTCTGCAGGGACCCTGCGGTCGGAGTCCGAAACGGAGAGGAAGCCTGAGGTTCCTGCCTCCCCTCGAGGTGAGGCCCTCTTCCGTTGCGCCAGACCCAGCGGAGTCCCGAGGGGCCCCGCCACCTCCACAGGATCCCTCGCCTCTCAGAGGCACCCTGGCAAGTTCCCTAAGGTCCCCGGCAGAAGGCGAGGGACACGAGGGTTTCCCGCCGCCCCCCGACAAAGACCTCGAGAGTCCTTCTTCAACGCGTCTCGAGGCCCTAGTCCCCTCCCGTGACTCGAGAGCCAGGACGCGCTCCCCCTCGCCACGCGCATGGAGACCTGACTTCCCTGGCGCCGCACGAGAGGCTCCCTGAGATCCTCGTCGTGCCTCGGGAGAAAACCCCCACGGGCGCCGCAGCTCGAGGAAACCCCTGAGACGCCCCCGTCCTCGCGAGCTGAGGGCCTTCTTTTCCTGCATGGCCTGGAGAGCAATCCCGGGTCCTCTCTCCAAACGGAAGAGGAGGCTGGACTCCCTTGAGGCCGCTCAGGGGGCTCCAAGAGACCCGCGTCGCGACTCGAGAGGAGAGCGGAGTCCTTGGCTTCCCCTCGAGACGAGGCCTGACTCCCCGGGGGAGCCTGGAATGCAACCCCGAGATCCCTGCCTTCCCTGGAGAGGAATATTAGGTCCCGCACACACGCATAGGTGAGGTCTCTTCGGCCCTGCAGTGACTCGAGCGCAACCCCCAGCTTTCCCTCGCAACCCGAGGGGAAGATTGGGCTTCCCAGGGCCAAGCCAAGGGGAAGGCTGAGATCCCCGTCGTAACTCGAGAATCCCGCCGCAACTCGAGAAAAACCACGTGGTTCCCACCTCTTGGCAAGACGAGGCCCTTGCCCGCCACGGCGTCTCAAGGGAAGTCCCCTGTTCCGCCCTGAAGGGCGAAACGGTCCCTGACAGCCTTCCTGCGACCCCCAAAAGTCCCCCGACACGCCGGGTTCCCTCGAGGGGAACACCGAGGGTCCCGGCACCGCTTCCTCTGAGCCCCTTCTCCCCTCCTGATCGCGACAGGAGAGGCGATTCCCCTGCGTGGTCTGGAAGGGGTTCCCGGCCTTCCCGGCGCACCTCAGGATGAGGCCGGTCTCACGAGGAAATTCGAGACGAGCCACGTGGGTGGGGCCACATGCCGAACGCCCCCGATTCCCCGGTCCGCCCTTGAGAAGGACCCGAGGCCCGGACCCCTCTTCGAAGGCAACCCTGGGGGGGAAGGCACAACACGAAGGGGCACTGGCACCCCCGTGCATCGTCCGCAAAGACCCGCGGGTTCCACACACAGCTCGACGAGGGGCCTGAGACCCCCTGAGCAACTCGAGAGGCCAGCGGGGCTCCCTTCCTCAGACAAGACGAGGCCTGACTCTCCTGTCCCAACTCTGCAGGGACCCTGCGGTCGGAGTCCGAAACGGAGAGGAAGCCTGAGGTTCCTGCCTCCCCTCGAGGTGAGGCCCTCTTCCGTTGCGCCAGACCCAGCGGAGTCCCGAGGGGCCCCGCCACCTCCACAGGATCCCTCGCCTCTCAGAGGCACCCTGGCAAGTTCCCTAAGGTCCCCGGCAGAAGGCGAGGGACACGAGGGTTTCCCGCCGCCCCCCGACAAAGACCTCGAGAGTCCTTCTTCAACGCGTCTCGAGGCCCTAGTCCCCTCCCGTGACTCGAGAGCCAGGACGCGCTCCCCCTCGCCACGCGCATGGAGACCTGACTTCCCTGGCGCCGCACGAGAGGCTCCCTGAGATCCTCGTCGTGCCTCGGGAGAAAACCCCCACGGGCGCCGCAGCTCGAGGAAACCCCTGAGACGCCCCCGTCCTCGCGAGCTGAGGGCCTTCTTTTCCTGCATGGCCTGGAGAGCAATCCCGGGTCCTCTCTCCAAACGGAAGAGGAGGCTGGACTCCCTTGAGGCCGCTCAGGGGGCTCCAAGAGACCCGCGTCGCGACTCGAGAGGAGAGCGGAGTCCTTGGCTTCCCCTCGAGACGAGGCCTGACTCCCCGGGGGAGCCTGGAATGCAACCCCGAGATCCCTGCCTTCCCTGGAGAGGAATATTAGGTCCCGCACACACGCATAGGTGAGGTCTCTTCGGCCCTGCAGTGACTCGAGCGCAACCCCCAGCTTTCCCTCGCAACCCGAGGGGAAGATTGGGCTTCCCAGGGCCAAGCCAAGGGGAAGGCTGAGATCCCCGTCGTAACTCGAGAATCCCGCCGCAACTCGAGAAAAACCACGTGGTTCCCACCTCTTGGCAAGACGAGGCCCTTGCCCGCCACGGCGTCTCAAGGGAAGTCCCCTGTTCCGCCCTGAAGGGCGAAACGGTCCCTGACAGCCTTCCTGCGACCCCCAAAAGTCCCCCGACACGCCGGGTTCCCTCGAGGGGAACACCGAGGGTCCCGGCACCGCTTCCTCTGAGCCCCTTCTCCCCTCCTGATCGCGACAGGAGAGGCGATTCCCCTGCGTGGTCTGGAAGGGGTTCCCGGCCTTCCCGGCGCACCTCAGGAGGAGGCCGGTCTCACGAGGAAATTCGAGACGAGCCACGTGGGTGGGGCCACATGCCGAACGCCCCCGATTCCCCGGTCCGCCCTTGAGAAGGACCCGAGGCCCGGACCCCTCTTCGAAGGCAACCCTGGGGGGGAAGGCACAACACGAAGGGGCACTGGCACCCCCGTGCATCGTCCGCAATGACCCGCGGGTTCCACACACAGCTCGACGAGGGGCCTGAGACCCCCTGAGCAACTCGAGAGGCCAGCGGGGTTCCCTTCCTCAGACAAGACGAGGCCTGACTCTCCTGTCCCAACTCTGCAGGGACACTACGGTCGCAGTCCGAAACGGAGAGGAAGCCTGAGGTTCCTGCCTCCCCTCGAGGTGAGGCCCTCTTCCGTTGCGCCAGACCCAGCGGAGTCCCGAGGGGCCCCGCCAACTCCACAGGATCCCTCGCCTCTCAGAGGCACCCTGGCAAGTTCCCTAAGGTCCCCGGCAGAAGGCGAGGGACACGAGGGTTTCCCGCCGCCCCCCGACAAAGACCTCGAGAGTCCTTCTTCAACGCGTCTCGAGGCCCTAGTCCCCTCCCGTGACTCGAGAGCCAGGACGCGCTCCCCCTCGCCACGCGCATGGAGACCTGACTTCCCTGGCGCCGCACGAGAGGCTCCCTGAGATCCTCGTCGTGCCTCGGGAGAAAACCCCCACGGGCTCCGCAGCTCGAGGAAACCCCTGAGACGCCCCCGTCCTCGCGAGCTGAGGGCCTTCTTTTCCTGCATGGCCTGGAGAGCAATCCCGGGTCCTCTCTCCAAACGGAAGAGGAGGCTGGACTCCCTTGAGGCCGCTCAGGGGGCTCCAAGAGACCCGCGTCGCGACTCGAGAGGAGAGCGGAGTCCTTGGCTTCCCCTCGAGACGAGGCCTGACTCCCCGGGGGAGCCTGGAATGCAACCCCGAGATCCCTGCCTTCCCTGGAGAGGAATATTAGGTCCCGGACACACGCCTAGGTGAGGTCTCTTCGGCCCTGCGGTGACTCGAGCGCAACCCCCAGCTTTCCCTCGCAACCCGAGGGGAAGATTGGGCTTCCCAGGGCCAACCCAAGGGGAAGGCTGAGATCCCCGTCGTAACTCGAGAATCCCGCCGCAACTCGAGAAAAACCACGTGGTTCCCACCTCTTGGCAAGACGAGGCCCTTGCCCGCCACAGCATCTCAAGGGAAGTCCCCTGTTCCGCCCTGAAGGGTGAAACGGTCCCTGACAGCCTTCCTGCGACCCCCAAAAGTCCCCCGACACGCTGGGTTCCCTCGAGGGGAACACCGAGGGTCCTGGCACCGCTTCCTCTGAGCCCCTTCTCCCCTCCTGATCGCGACAGGAGAAGCGATTCCCCTGCGTGGTCTGGAAGGGGTTCCCGGCCTTCCCGGCGCACCTCAGGAGGAGGCCGGTCTCACGAGGAAATTCGAGACGAGCCACGTGGGTGGGGCCACATGCCGAACGCCCCCGATTCCCCGGTCCGCCCTTGAGAAGGACCCGAGGCCCGGACCCCTCTTCGAAGGCAACCCTGGGGGGGAAGGCACAACACGAAGGGGCACTGGCACCCCCGTGCATCGTCCGCAAAGACCCGCGGGTTCCACTCACAGCTCGACGAGGGGCCTGAGACCCCCTGAGCAACTCGAGAGGCCAGCGGGGTTCCCTTCCTCAGACAAGACGAGGCCTGACTCTCCTGTCCCAACTCTGCAGGGACCCTGCGATCGCAGTCCGAAACGGAGAGGAAGCCTGAGGTTCCTGCCTCCCCTCGAGGTGAGGCCCTCTTCCGTTGCGCCAGACCCAGCGGAGTCCCGAGGGGCCCCGCCACCTCCACAGGATCCCTCGCCTCTCAGAGGCACCCTGGCAAGTTCCCTAAGGTCCCCGGCAGAAGGCGAGGGACACGAGGGTTTCCCGCCGCCCCCCGACAAAGACCTCGAGAGTCCTTCTTCAACGCGTCTCGAGGCCCTAGTCCCCTCCCGTGACTCGAGAGCCAGGACGCGCTCCCCCTCGCCACGCGCATGGAGACCTGACTTCCCTGGCGCCGCACGAGAGGCTCCCTGAGATCCTCGTCGTGCCTCGGGAGAAAACCCCCACGGGCGCCGCAGCTCGAGGAAACCCCTGAGACGCCACCGTCCTCGCGAGCTGAGGGCCTTCTTTTCCTGCATGGCCTGGAGAGCAATCCCGGGTCCTCTCTCCAAACGGAAGAGGAGGCTGGACTCCCTTGAGGCCGCTCAGGGGGCTCCAAGAGAACCGCGTCGCGACTCGAGAGGAGAGCGGAGTCCTTGGCTTCCCCTCGAGACGAGGCCTGACTCCCCGGGGGAGCCTGGAATGCAACCCCGAGATCCCTGCCTTCCCTGGAGAGGAATATTAGGTCCCGGACACACGCCTAGGTGAGGTCTCTTCGGCCCTGCAGTGATTCGAGCGCAACCCCCAGCTTTCCCTCGCAACCCGAGGGGAAGATTGGGCTTCCCAGGGCCAACCCAAGGGGAAGGCTGAGATCCCCGTCGTAACTCGAGAATCCTGCCACAACTCGAGAAAAACCACGTGGTTCCCACCTCTTGGCAAGACGAGGCCCTTGCCCGCCACGGCGTCTCAAGGGAAGTCCCCTGTTCCGCCCTGAAGGGCGAAACGGTCCCTGACAGCCTTCCTGCGACCCCCAAAAGTCCCCCGACACGCCGGGTTCCCTCGAGGGGAACACCGAGGGTCCCGGCACCGCTTCCTCTGAGCCCCTTCTCCCCTCCTGATCGCGACAGGAGAGGCGATTCCCCTGCGTGGTCTGGATGGGGTTCCCGGCCTTCCCGGCGCACCTCAGCATGAGGCCGGTCTCACGAAGAAATTCGAGACGAGCCACGTGGGTGGTGACACATGCCGAACGCCCCCGATTCCCCGGTCCGCCCTTGAGAACGACCCGAGGCCCGGACCCGTCTTTGAAGGCAACCCTGTGGGTGAAGGCACAACACGAAGGGGCACTGACAACCCCGTGCATCGTCCGCAAAAACCCGCGGGTTCCACACACAGCTCGACGAGGGGCCTGCGACCCCCTGAGCAACTCGAGAGTCCAGCGGGCTTCCCTTCCTCAGACAAGACGAGGACTGACTCTCCTGTCCCAACTCTGCAGGAACCCTGCGGTCGGAGTCCGAAACGGTGAGGAATCCTGAGGTTCCTGTCTCCCCTCGAGGTGAGGCCGTCTTCCATTGCACCAAACCCAGATGAGTCGCGAGAGGCCCCTCCCAACTCCACAGTATCCCTGAATTCTCAGAGGCACCTTGAGAATCTACCTGAGGTCACCGGCTCAAGTCCAGGGAACCCAGGGTTTCCTGCTGCGACCCGAGAAAGACCTTGAGAGTCCTTCGGCGCGTCTTGAGGCCCGATTCCCCTACCATGACTTGAGAGCAAAGACCCGCTCCCCATCGCCATGCGCATGGAGACCTGACTTCCCTGACTCCTGAAGAGAGTCTCCCTGAGCTCCCCGTCGTACCTTTTCGGAAACCCCATTCAGGCACCGCAGCTCGAGAAAACCCACGATACGCCCCCGTCATCACAAGATGAGGGACTTGTTTCCTGCCTGGCATGGAGAGCAAAACCGAGTCCTCTCTCCAGACTCCACAGGAGGCTTGACTCTCTTTAGGCCTCTCAGTTGGCTCCAAGAGATACCTGTCAGGACCTGAAGGGAGAGCAGAGTCCTTTGCTTCCCCTCGAGACGAGGCCTGACTCCCCGTGTGAGTCTGGAATGCAACCCCGAGTTCCTGTCACACCTGGAGAGGAAAACTCGGTCCTGGACACAAGCCTAGATGAGGTCTATTTTGCACTGCAGTTACTAGAGCGCAATCGCCAGCTCTCCCTCGCAAATCGAATTGAAGATTGGACTTCCCTGGGCCAATACAATTGGAAGCCTGAATTCGACATCGTAACTCGAGAATCCCGCCGAAACTCGAGAAAATCCACGTGGTTCCCCCATCAGCGCTAGATGAGGCCCTTGCCCGCTACAGCGACTCAAGAGAAGTCCCACTTTCTGTCTTGAAGTGCGAAACGGTACTTGGCACCCTTGATGCAATCTCAAAATTCCCCGACATACCGGTCTCACTCGAAAGGAACACCGAGGTTCCCGGAACCACATCATTTGAGCTCCTTCTCCCCTCGTGATCGCGACAGGAGTGTCGATTCCCCTGCTATGTCTGGAAGGGGTTCCCGACCTTTCCAGCGCACCTAAGGATGAGGCAGGTCTCACGAGGAAATTCGAAACATAGCCTCGTGGGTGGTGCCACAAGCCGAAAGACCCCGATTTCCCGGTCTGCTCTTGATAAGAACGTGATGCCGTGACACCTTTACGAAGGAAAACCTGTGGATGAAAGCACAACACGAAGGGGCACTGACACCGTGCATCGTCCAGAAAAACCCGCAGGTTACAAACACAGTTCGACAAGTGGTCTGTCAGCCCGTGAACAACTCGAGAGGCAAGTGGAGTTCCATTCCTCCACACAAGACGAGACCTGATTTTCTGTACCAACTCTGCAGGGAAACTGCGATCCGAGTCAGTACCAGAGACAGGAAACCCAGGAGAGGAAACATGAGGTACCTGCCTCCACTCGAGATGAGGCTCTCATCCATTGCACCAAACCCAGTGGAGTCCAGAGAGGCCCCTCCCAACTCCACAGTACCCCTGACTTCTCAGAGGCACCCGGAGAAGCTCCATGAGGTCACCGGCACATGTCGAGGGAACCCAGGGTTTCCTGCCACAATGGGAAAAAGACCTCGAGAGTCCTACTTCAACGTGTCTTGAAGCCCGAATCTGCTTCCATGGCTCTATAGAAATGACACGCACCCCCTCGCCACGCATATGGAGACCTGACTTCCCTGGCACCATAAGAGAGGCTCCCTGAGCTCCCTGTCGTACCTCGTGAGAAACCCCACACTGACGCCGCAGCTTGAGAAAACTCACCATATGCCCCTGTCATCGCGAGATGAGGGCCTTCTTTTCCTGCATGGCCTGGAGAGGAATCCCGAATCCTCTTTCCAAACTCCACAGGAGGCTTGACTCCCTTTAGGCCACTTAGTGGGCTCCAAGAGATACCCGTCGCGACTCGAGAGGAGAATTGAGTCCTTTGCTTCCCCTCGAGACAAGGCCTGACTCACCAGGTGGGTCTGGAATGCAACCCCGAGATCCCTGTCTCCCCTGGAGAGGAACATTAGGTCCTGGAAACAAGCCTAGATGAGGTCTCTTTTGCCCTTCTGTAACTCGAGAGCAATCCCCCGCTCTCCCTGACAACTCGAATGGAAGATTGGACTTCCCTGGGCCAACACAAGAGGAAGCCTGAATTCCCCTTCGTAACTCGAGAATCCCGCCGCAACTCGAGAAAAAGCACTTGGTTCCCTCGTCATCACAAGATGAGGCCCTTGCCCGCTACAGCTTCTCAAGAAAAGTCCCACGTTCCGTCTTGAAGTGCAAAACGATACTTGACACCCTTGATGTGACCCCAAAAGTTCCCCGAAATATCGGTCTCACTCGAGGTGAACACCGAGGTTCCCGGCACCAGTTTATCTGAGCCCCTTCTCCCCTCCTGTTCGTGATAGCAGGGTAACTTCCCCTGCTTTGTTTGTAAGGGGTTCCCGACCTTCACGGGGCACTTCAGGATGAGGCCAGTCTCACGAGGAAATTCGAGACGTAGCTCGCGGGTGGTACCACATGCCAAAAGACTATGATTTGCCGGTATGCTCTTGATAAGAACCCGATGCCTGGACACCTCTTTGAAGGCAACCCTGTGGATGAAGGCACAACACAAAGGGGCACTGACACCCTCGTGCATCGTCCGGAAAAACCCGCAGGTTCCACATACAGCTCAACAAGTGGCTTGTCACCCCTGAAGAACTCGAGAGGCAAGTGGGGTTTCATTCCTCTACACAAGACGATGCCTGACTCTCCTGTTCCAACTCTGCAGGGACTTTGCGATCCGAATCAGACCAGCGCCAGTGAAGTCACGAGAGGAACGCTGAGGTTCCTGCCTCCACTCGAGATTAGGACCTCTTCCATTTCACGAAACCCAGTGGAGTCCCGAGAGACGCGTCCCAGCTCCACAGTATCCCTGAATTCTCAGAGGCACCCTGAGAAGCTCCCTGAGGTCACCAGCACAATTCGAGTGAACCCAGGGTTTACTGCCGCCACCATAGAAAGAACTCAAGAGTCCTTCTTCAACGCATTTTGAGGCCTGATTCCCCTACCATGACTCGAGGGCAATGACACGCTCCCTCTGCTACACTCATGAAGCCCTGACTTCCCTGGCGCCACACGAGAGGCTCCCTGAGCTCCCCATCATACCTCGTGAGAAACCAAACACTGGCGCCACAGATAGAGAAAACCCACGAGACGCCCCCATTTTCGCGACATGACGGCCTTCTTTTCTAGCATGGCCTGGAGAGCAATCCCGAGTCCTCTCTCCAAACTCCACAGTAGGCTTGACTCCCTTTTGGTCACTCAGTGGACTCCAAGACACACCCGTCGCGACTCGAGAGGAGAGCGGAGTCTTTTCCTTCCCCTCGAGGCGAGGCCTGACTCCTCGGCTGTGTCTGATATGTGAACCGGAGATCCCTGTCGCCCCTGGAGAGAAACATTAGGTCCTGGACACAAGCCTAGATGAGGTCTCTTTTTTCCTGCAGTGACTCGAGAGCAATCCCCAACTCTCCCTCGCAACTCGAATGGAAGACTGGACTTCCCTGGGCCAACAGAAGAGGAAGCCTGAATTTCCCGTTGTAACTCAAGAATCCCGCCACAACTCGAGAAAAACCACGTCGTTCCCTCTTCATCGCAAGATGCGGCCATTGCCGCTACAGCGTCTCAAAAGAAGTCTTACGTTCCATCTTGAAGTGCGATACGGTACTTGGCACCTTTGATGCGACCCCAAAAGTTCCCCAACACACTGGTCTCACTGGAGGGGAACACCGAGGTTCCCGGCATCACCTCATCTGTGCCCCTTCTCCCCTCCTGATCGAGACAGGAGGGTCGATTCCCCTGCTTTGTCTGCAAGGGGTTCCGACCTTCCCGGCGCACCTCAGGATGAGGCCGGTCTCACTAGGAAATTCGAGACGTAGCCTGGTGGGTGGTGCCACATGCGGAAAGACCCCGATTTCCCAGTCCGCTCTTAATAGGAACCCGATGTCAGGACACCTCTTCGAAAGCAAACCTGTGGATGAATGCACAACACGAAGGGGTACTGACATCCCCATGCATAGTACGGAAAAACACGCAGATTCCAAACACAGATCGACAAGTGTCCTGTCATCCCTTGAAGAACTAGAGAGGCATGCGGAGTTCCGTTCCTCCAAACAAGAGAAGGCCTGACTCTCCTTTCCCAACACTGCAGGGACCGTGTGATCGGAGTCAGAAATGTAGATGAAACCTGACGTTCCTGCATCAACTCGAAATGAGGCCCTCTTCCATTGCGCCATACCCAGTGGAGTCCCGAGAGGCCCCTAAAACTCCACAGTATCCCTGATTCTCAGAGGCACCCTCAGAAGCTCTCTGCGGTCACTGGCACAAGTCGAGTGAACCCAGGGTTTCCTGCTGCATTCTGAGAAAGACCTTGAGAGTCCTTCTTTACCGCGTCTTGAGGCCCTATACCCTACCATGACTGGAGAGCAATGACACATTCCCCTCGCCACGCCCATTGAAACCTAACTTCCCTGGCGCCACACGAGAGGCTCCCTGCGCTCCCCGTCCTACCTCATGAAAACCCCACACTGGCACCGCCGCTCGAGAAAACTCACGAGACGCCCCCATCATCGTAAGATGAGGGCCTTCTTTTCCTACATGACCTAGAGAGCAATCCCGAGTCCACTCTCCAAACTCCACTGGAGGCCTGACTCCCTTTAGGCCACTCAGTAGCCTCCAAGAGATACACGTCGCTACTCTAGAGGAGAGCAGAGTCCGTTGCTTCCCCTCGAGCCGAGGCCTGACTACTTGGGTGAGTCTGGAATGGGATCCCGAGATCCGTGTTGCCCCTGTAGAGGAAAACTCGGTCCTGGACACAAGCCTAAATGAGGTCTTTTTTGTCCTGCATTGACTCAAGTGCAATCCCCAGCTCTCCCTCGCAACTCGAATGGATGATTGGACTTCCCTGGGCCAACACAAGAGGAAGCCTGTATTCCCCATTGTAATTCGAGAATCCCGCGGCAACTGGAGAAAAACAACGTGGCTCCTCCGTCATCGAAATATGAGGCCCCTGTCAGCTATAGCGTCTCCAGGGAAGTCCCATGTTGCGTCTTGAAGTGTGAAACGGTACTTGGCACCCTTGATGCGACCCCCAAATTTCCCTGACACCCCGGTCTCACTCGAGGAGAACATGGAGGTTCCCAGCACCGCTTCAGCTGAGCCTCTTCTCCCCTCCTGATGGCGACAGGAGGGTCGATTCCCCTGCTTTGTCTGGAAGGGGTTCCCAGACTTCCCGGCGAACCTCAGGATGAGGCCAGTCTCACAAGGGAAGTCGAGACGTAGCCTCGTGGGTTGTGCCACATGCCGAAAGACCCCGATTTCCTGGTCCGCTATTGATAAGATCCCGATGCCCGGTCACCTCTACGAAGGTAACCCTGTGGATGAAGGCACAACACGAAGGGGCACTGACACCCCTGTGCATCGTCCCCCAAAACCGCAGGTTCCACATACAACTCGACAGGTGGCCTGTCATCCCGTGAACAACTCGAGAGGCAAGCGGAGTTCCATTACTCCACACAAGACGAGGTCTGACTCTCCTGTCCCAACTCTGCAGGGACCCTGCTATCCGAGTCAGAAATGGAGAGGAACCCTGACGTTACTGCCTCAATCCGAGATTAGGTCCTCTTCAATTGCACCAGTCCCTGTGATGTCCCGAGAAGCCCCTCTCAACTCCACAGTATCCCTGACTTCTCAGAGGAACCCCGCTAAGCTCCCTGAGGTCATGGGCACAAGTCGAGGGAACCCAGGGTTTCCTGCCACACCCCGAGAAAGACCTCGAGAGTTCTTCTTCGAAGCGTCCTGAGGCTTGATTCCCCTACCATGACTCGAGAGCAATGAGGCGCTCCCCCACGCCACGTCCATGGAGACCTGACTTCCGTGGCACCACAGGAGTCTCCCTGAGCTCCCCGTCCTATCTCGTGAGAAACCCCAACCAGGCACTGCACCTTGAGAAAACCCACGAGACTCCCCCGTCATTGCGAGATGAGGGCCTTCTTTTCCTGCATGGCCTAGAGAGCAATCCCGAGTCCTCTCTCCAAACTCCACAGGAGGCTTAACTTCATTTAGGCCACTCTTGGGCTCCAAGGGATACCCGTCGCGACTCGAGAGGAGAGCGGAGTCCATTCATTCCCTTCGAGACGAGGCCTGACTCCCCGGGTGAGTCTGGAATGCAACCCCGAGATCCCTGTCGCCCCTGGAGAGAAAAACTCGGTCCTGGACACAAACCTAGATGAGCTCTATTTTGCCCTGCAGTGACTCGAGAGCAATCTCCAGCTCTCACTTGCAACTCGAATGGAAGATTGGACTTCCCTGGGCCAACACAAGAGGAAACCTGTATTCCCCATCGTAACTCAAGAATCCTGCCGCAACTCGAGAAAAAACACGTGGGTCCCCCGTCAGTGCTAGATGAGGCCCTTGCCCACTACAGCATCTCAAGAGAAGTCCCAGGTTCCGTCTTGAAGTGTGAAACGGTACTTGGCACCCTTGATGCAACCAGAAAAGTTACCCGACTTTCACTCAAGGAGAGCACCGAGGTTCCCGGCACTACTTCATCTGAGCCCTTTCTCTCCTCCTGATCCCGAAAGGAGGGTCGATTCCCCTGCTTTGTTTGGAAAGGGTTCCCGGACTTTCCTGCGCGCCTCAGGATGAGGCCGGTCTCACGAGAAAATTCGAGACGTAGCCTGTGGGTGGTGCAACATGCTGAAAGACCCCAATTTCCCGGTCCGCACTTGAGGAGAACACGATACCCGGACACCTCTTCGAAGGCAACCTTGTGGATGAAGGCACAACAGGAAGGAGCACTGACGCCCCCGTGCATCTCCGAAAAACCCGCAGGTTCCACACACATCACGAAAAGTGGTGTTATCCTTGAACAACTTGAGATGTAAGCGGAGTTCCATTCCTCCGCAGAACACGAGACCTGACACTCCTGAGCAAACTCAACAGGGACCCTGCGATCTGAGTCAGATCCGGCCTCCAGGAAGTCAGGAGCAGAACCCTGAGGTTCCTGCCTCAACTTGAGATGAGGCCCACTTCCATTGCACCAAACCCAAAGGAGTCCCGAGAGGCCTCTCCCAAATCCACAGTATCCCTGACTTCTCAGAGGCACCCTGAGACGCTCCCTGAGGTCACCGGCACAAGTCAAGGGAACCCAGGGTTTCCTGCCGCAACCCTAGAAAGACATCGAGAGTCCTTTTTCAACCCGTCATGAGGCCCGATTCCCCTACCCTGACTTGAGAGCAATGACGCGCTCCCCCTTGCCCCGCCCATGGAGACCTGACTTCCCTGTTGCCACACGAGAGGCTACCTGAACTCCCCGTCGTACCTCGTGAGAAACCCCACACTGGCGCCGCAGCTCGAGAAAACCCACGAGACGCCCCCGTCATCTCGAGATGTGGGCCTTCTTTTCCTGCATGGCCTGGAGAGCAATCCCGAGTCCTCTCTCCAAACTGAAGAGGAGGGTTGACTCCCTTTAGACCACTCAGTGGGCTCCAAGAGATACGCGTCGCAACTCGAGAGGATAGCCGAGTCCTTTGCTTCCCCTCGAGACGAGGCCTAACTCCCCGGGTGAGTCTGTAATGCAAACCCGAGATCCCTGTTGCCCTTGGAGAGGATCACTGGGTCCTGAACACAAGGCTAGATGAGGTCGCTTTTGCCCTGCAGTAACTTGAGAGCACTCCCCAGCTTTCCCTCGCAACCCGAATGGAAGATTGGACCTCCCTGGGCCAACACAAGAGGAAGCCTGAATTCCCAGTAGTAATTCGAGAATTCCGCCTCAACTTGAGAAAAACCACGTGGTTCCCCCGTCATTGCAAGATGAGGCCCTTGCCCGCTCCAGCGTCTCAAGAGTAGTCCCACGTTCTGTCTTCAAGTGCGAAATGATATTTGGCACCCTTAATGCTACCCCAAAAGTTCCCCGACATACGGGTCGCACTAGAGGGGAACACCGAGGTTCCTGGCACCACTTCATCTGAGCCCCTTCTCCCCTCCTGATCACGAAAGGAGGGTCAATTCCCCTGCTTTGTCTGCAAGGGGTTCCCGACCTTCTCCACGCACCTCAGATGAGGCTGTCTCACGAGGAAATTCGAGACATAGCCTCGATGGTGGTGCCACATGCCGAAAGACCGCGATTTCCCGATCCGCTCTTGATAAGAACACGATGCCCAGACACCTATTCGAAGATAGTGTGGATGAAGGCATAACACGAAGGGGCACTGACACCCCCGTGCATCGTCCGGAAAAGACCGCAGGTTACTCATACAGCTCAACAAGTGCGTGTCACCCAGTGAACAACTCGAGAGGCAAGCGGAGGTCCATTCCTGCACACAAGACAAGGCCTGACTCACCTCTCCCAACTATGCAGGGGGCTGCGATCGGAATCAGAAATGGAGAGGAACCCTGAGGTTCCTGCCTCCCCTCGAGATGAGGCCCCCTTCCATTTCACCAAACCCAGTGGAGTCCCGAGAGGTCTTTCCCAACTCCACAGTATCCCTGACTTCTCAGAGGCACCCGGAGAATCTCCCTGAGGTCACCGGCACAAGTCGAGGGAACCCAGGTATTCTTGCCAAGACCCGAGAGAGATCTTGAGAGTCCTTCAACGCGTCTAGAGGCCTGATTCCCCTACCATGACTCGAGAGCAATGACGCGCTCCCCCTCGCCACACGCATCGAGACCTAACTTCCCTGGCGCCACACAAGAGGCTCCCTGAGCTCCCCGTCGTACCTCCTGAGAAACCAACACAGGCGCTGCAGCTCGGTAAAACCACCGAGACCCCCCCCCCGACATCGTGAGATGAGGGCCTTCTTTTCCTGCATGTCCTGGAGTGCAATCCCGAGTCCTCTCTCCAAACTCCAGAGGAGGCTTGATTCCCTTTAGTCCACTCAGTGGGCTCCAAGAAATACCCGTCGCGACTCGAGAAGAGAGAGAAGTCCTTTGTTTCCCCTCGAGAGGACGCCTGACTCCTGGGTGAGTCTAGAATGCAACCCCAAGATCCCAGTCATCCCTTGAGAGGAACATTAGGTCCTAGACACAAGCCTGGATGAGGTTTCTTTTGCCCTGCAGTGACTCGAGCGCAACCCCCAGCTCTCCCTCGCAACTCGAATGGAAGATTGGGCTTCCCTGGGCCAACACAAGAGGAAGCCAGAAATCCCCTTCGTAACTCGAGAATCCCGCCGAAACTCGAGAAAAACCACGTGTTTCCAACGTCATCCCAAGATGAGGCCCTTGCTGCTATGGCGTCTCAAGAAAAGAACCACGTTCCGTCTTGAAGTGCGAAACGGTACTTTGCACCCTTGATGCGACACCAAATGTTCCCGGACACGCCGGTCTCACTCGACAGGAACACCGAGGTTCCCGCACCACTTCATCTGAGCACCTTCTCCCCTCCTGTTCGAGACAGGAGGGTCTATTCCCCTGCTTTGTTTGGAAGGGGTTTCCCACATTCCCGGCGCACCTAAGGATGAGGCCGGTCTCACGAGTAAATTCGAGACATAGCGTCGTGGGTGGTGTCACAGGCCGAAATACCCCGATTTCCTGGCCCACTCTTGAGAAGAACCCGATGCCCGGACACCTCTTCGAAGGCAACCCTGTGGACGAAGGCACAAAACGAAGGGTCACTGACACTCCCGTGCATCATTCGGTAAAAGCCGCAGGTTCCACACACAGCTCGACAAGAGGCCTGTCATCCCATGAACAACTCGAGAGGCAAGCAGAGTTCCATTCCTCCACTCAAGACGAGGCCTGACTCTCCGGTCCCAACGCTGAAGGGACCCTGCGATCGGAGTCCGAAATGGAGAGGAACCCTGAGGTTCCTGACTCCACTCGAGATGAGGCCCTCTTCCATTACACCAAAAACAGTGGAGGCCCGAGAGGCCCCTCCCAAATCCACAGTATCGCGACTTCTCAGAGGCACCCTTAGAAGCTCCCTGAGGTCACTGGCACAAGTCGAGGGAACACAGGGTTTCCTGACGCAACCCGAGAAAGACCTCGAAAATCCTCCTTCAACGCATCTTGAATCCCGATTCCCCTACCATGACTCGAGAGCAATGACGCATTCCCCCTCGCCACTCGCATGGAGACTTGACTTCCCTGGCGCCACACGAGAGGCTCCCTGAGCTCCCCGTCATACCTCGTGAGAAATCCCACACTGGCTCCCCAGCTCGAGAAAACCCACGAGACGCCTCCGTCATCGCGAGATGAAGGCCTTCTTTTCCTGCATGGCCTGGAGAGCAATCTCGAGGCCTCTCTTCAAACTCCACAGGAGGCCTGACTCCCTTTAGGCCACTCTGTGGGCTCCAAGAGATACCCGTTGGGACTCGAGAGGAGAGCGGAATTCTTTGCTTCCCCTATATACCAGGCCTGACTCCTCAGGTGAGTCTGGAATGCAACCCCGAGATCCCTGTCGCCCCTGGAGAGGAACATTAGGTCCTAGACACAAGCATAGATGAGGTCTCATTTGCCCTGAAGTGACTCGAGAGCAATCCCCTGCTGTCCCTCGCACCTCGAATGGAAGAATGGACTTCCCTGGGACAACACAAGAGGAAACCTGAATTCCCCATCGTAATTCGAAAATCCCGCCGCAACTCGAGGAAAACCACGTGGTTCCCCCGTCATCGCAAGATGAGGCCCTTGCCAGCTACAGCGTCTCAGGAGAAGCCCCACGTTCCATCTTGAAGTTTAAAACGATAATTGGCAACCTTGATGTTACCACAAAAGTTCCCCGACACCCTGGTCTCACTCGAGGGGAACACCAAGGTTCGGTGCACCGCTTGTTCTGAGCCCCTTATCCCCTCCTGATCGCGATGGGAGGGTCGATTACCCTGCTTTGTCTGGAAGGGGTTCCGGACCTTCCCGGCGCACCTCAGGATGAGGCCGGTCTCACGAGGAAATTCGAGACGTAGCCTTGTGGTTGGTGCCACACGCCGAAAGACCCCGATTTCCCTGTCTGCTCTTGATAAGAACCCAATGCTAGGACACCTCTTCGAAGGCAATCCTGTGGACGAAGGCACAAAACGAAGGGGTCTGACACCCTCCTGCATCGTTGGAAAAGCCCGCAAGTTCCACATACAGATCGACAAGTGGCCTGTCACCCCGTGAACAACTCGAGAGGCAAGAGGAGTTCAATTCCTCCACACAAGACGAGGCCTGACTCTCCTGTCCCAACTCTGCATGGACACTGAGATCCGATTCAGAAATGGAGAGGAACCATGAGGTTCCTGCCTCAACTCGAGATAAGGCCCTCTTCTACTGCACCAAACCCAGTGGAGTTCGGAGCGGCCCCTCCCAACTGCACAGTATCCCTGACTTCTCAGAGGCACCCTGAGAAGCTCCCTGAGGTCACGGGCATAAGTCGAGGGAACCCAGGGTTTCCTGCCGTAACCTGAGAAAAATCTCGAGAGTCCTTCTTCACGCGTCTTGAGGCCCGATTCCCCTACCATGACTGGAGAAAAATGACGCGCTCCCCCTCGCCACGCGCATGAAGATCTGACTTCCCCGGCACCACATGAGAGTCTCCCTGAGCTCCCCATCGTACCTCGTGAGAAACCCCACACTGGCGCCGCAGCTCGAGAAAACCCACGAGACGCCCCTGTCATGGTGAAATGAGGGCCTTCTTTCCTGCATGACCTGAAGAGCAATCCCGAATCCTCTCTCCAAACTCCAAAGGAGGCTTGACTCCCTTTAGGTCACTCAGTGGGCTCCAAGAGATACGCGTCGATACTCAGGAGGAGAGCGGTGTCCTTTGCTTCCCCTCGAGATGAGTTCTGACTACGAGGGTGAGTCTGGAATGCAACCCTGGATCCCTGTCGCCCCTGGAGAGGAACCTTAGGTCCTGGACAAAAGCCTAGAGGAGGTCTCTTTGGCCCTGCAGTGACTCAAGCAAAACCCCTAGCTTTCCCTTGCAACTTGAATGGAAGATTGGCCTTTCTGAGCCAACACAAGAGGAAGCCTGAATTTCCAGTTGTAATTTGAGAAACCCGCCGCAACTAGAGAAAAATCACGTGGTTCCCCGTATTGCAAGATGAGGCCCTTGCCCCCTACAGCGTCTCAAGAGAAGTCTCACATTCCGTCTTGAAGTGCAAAACAGTACTTGGCACCCTTGATGTGACCCCAAAAGTTCCCCTATATACCGATCTCACTAGAGGGGACACTGAAGTTCCCGGCACCACTTCATCTGAGGCCTTTCTCCTCTCATGATCGCGATAGGAGGGTCGATTCCACTGCTTTGTCTCGAAGGGGTTCCCGACCTTCCCGGCGCACCTCAGGATGAGGCCGGTCTCACGAGGAAATTCGAGACGTAGCCTCGAGGGCCATACTACATGCCGAAAGACCCCGATTCCATGGTCCACTTTTGATCAAAACCAGACTCCTGGACACCTCTTCGAAGGCAAGCCTGTGGATGAAGGCACAACACGTAGGGGCACTGACACCCCGTGCATCTTCCGGAAAAACCCGCAGGTTCTCACACAGCTCCACAAGTGGTCTGTCACCTCGTGAACAACTCGAGAAGCAAGCGGAGTTCCATTCCTCCACACAAGACGATGCCTGACTCTCCTGTCACAACTCTAGGGACCTTGCGCACCGAGTCAGAAATGGAGAGGAAGCCTGAGGTTCCTGCCTCCACTCAAGACGAGGCCTTTTCCATTGCCGCAAAACCAGAGGAGTCCCAAGAGGCCCGTCCCAAATCCACAGTATGCCTGACTTCTCAGAGGCACCCTGAGAAGCTCCCTAAGGTCACCGGCAGAAGTCGACGGAACCCAGGGTTTCCTGCCCCAACCTGAGAAAGACCTTGAGAGTCCTGCTTTAACGTATCTTGAGGCCCGATTCCCGTACCATATCTCGAGAGCAATGACGCGCTCCCCCTTGCCATGCGCATGGAGACCTGACTTCCCTGGCGCCACACGAAAGGCTCTCTGAGCTTCCCGTCGCACCTCGTCAGAAACCGCACACTGGCACCACAGCTCGAGAAAACCAACAAGACGCCCCTGTCATCGCGAGATGAGGATCTTCTTTTCCTGCATGGCCTGGAGAGCAATCCCGAGTCTTCTCTCCAAACTCCACAGGGGGCTTGACTCCCTTTAGGCCACTCAGTGGGCTCCAAGAGACACCTGTGGCGACTCGAGAGGAGAGCGGGGTCCTTTGCTTCCCCTCGAGTCGAGCTCGGACTCCCAGGATGCGTCTGGAATGCAAACCCGAGATCGCTGTCGGCCCTGGAGAGGAATATTAGGTCCTGGACACAAGCCTAGATGAGGTCTCTTTTGCCCTGCAGTGACTCAAGAGCAAACCCCAGCTCTCCCTCGAAACTCGAATGGAAGATTGGACTTCCCTGGGCCAACACAAGAGGAAGCCTGAATTCCCTGTCGTAACTCGAGAATCCCACCGCACCTTGAGAAAAACCACGTGATTCCCCCGTCATCCCAAGATGAGGCCCTTGCCCTCTACAGCGTGTCAAGTGAAGCCCCAAGTCCGTATTGAAGTGCAAAACGGTACTTGGCACCCTTGAAGCGACCCCAAAAGTTTCCCGACACACCGGTTCCACTCGAGGGGAACACCGAGGTTCCCGGCACGACTTCAACTGAGCCCTTTCACTCCTCCTGATCGCGACAAGATGGTCGATTCCCCTGCTTTGTCTGGAAGGGGTTCCCGATCTTCATGGCGCACCTCAGGATGACACCAGTCTAACGAAGAAATTTGAGACGTAGCCTCATGGATGGTGCCACGTTCTGAAAGACCCCGATTTCCTGCTCCGCTATTGATAAGAACCCGATGTCCAGACACCTCTTTGAAGGCAACCCTGTGGATGAAGGCACAACACGAAGGGGCACTGACCCCCTCATGCATCTTACGGAAAAAACCGAAGGTTCCACTCACAGCTCAACAAATGGTCTGTTATCCTGTGAACAACTCGAGAGGCAAGTGGAGTTCCATTCGTCCACACAAGACGAGGCCTGACTCTCCTGTCCCAATTCTTCAGGGACCCTGTGGTCGGAGTTTTAAATGGAGAGGAACCCTTAGGTTCCTGCCTCAACTCGAGATGAGAACCTTTGCCATTGCACCAAACCCAGTGGAGTTCCGAGAGCCCCTCCCAAGTCCACAGTATGCCTGACTTCTCAGAGGCACCCTGAGAAGCTCCCTAGGTCACCGGTACAAGTCGAGGGAACCCAGGGTTTCCTGCCACAACCTGAGAAAGACCTTGAGACTCCTTCTTCAACGCGTCTTGAGTCCCGATTTCCCTACCATGACTCGAGAGCATTTATGGGCTCCCCCTCATCACACGCATAGACACCTGACTTTCCTGGCGCCACATGAGAGGCTCCCTGAGATCCCCGTTGTACCTCGTGAGAAAATTCATACTTGCGCCCCAACTCGAGAAAACCCACAAGACGCCCCCGTCATTGCGAGCTGAGGGCCTTCTCTTCCTGTATGGCCTGGAGAGCAATCCCGAGTCCTCTCTCCAACTCCACAGGAGGCTTGACTCCCTGGAGGCCACTCAGTGGGCTCCAAGAGATACCTATCGTGACCCAGGAGGATATCAGAATCCTTTGCTTCCCCTCGAGCCGAGGCCTGACTCACTGGGTGAGTCTGGAATGCGTCCCCGTGATCCCTATCGCCCCTGGAGAGGAACATTAGGTCCTGGACACAAGCCTAGATGAGGTCTATTTTGACCTGCCGTGACTCGAGAGCAATTCCCACCCAGCTCTCTCTGGCAACTCGAATGGAAGAATGGACTTCCCTGGGCCAACAGAAGAGGAAGCCTGAATTCCCCGTCGTAAGTCAACAATCCCATCGCAACTCGAAAAAAACCACGTGGTTTCCCCTTCATCACAAGATGAGGCCCTTGCCCACCACAGCGTCTCAAGAGAAGTCCCACGTTTCGTCTTGAAGTTTGAAACAGTATTTGGCAAGCTTCATGAGACCCCAAAAGTTCCCTGACATACCAGTCTCACTCAAGGGGAACACCGAGGTTCCCGGCACCACTTCATCTGAGCCCCTTCTCCCCTCCTGATCGCGACAGTAGGGTCGATTAACCTGCTTTGTCTGGAAGGCTTTCCCCACCTTCCAGGGGCACCTCAGCATGAGGCCCGTCTCATGAGGAAATTCGAGACGTAGCCTCGTGTGTGGTGCCGCATTCCAAAAGACCCCGATTTCCTGGTCCGCTCTTGATAAGAACCTGATGCCCACACACCACTTCGAAGGCAACCCTGTGGATGAAAGCACATCACGAAGGGGCACTGACACCGCCGTGCATTGTCTGAAAAAAACCGCAGGTTCCACACACAGCTCGACAAGTGGCCTGTCACTCCTTGAACAACTTGAGAGGCAAGCGGAGTTCCATTCCTCCACACAAGACGAGGCCTGACTCTCCTGTCCCAACTCTGCAAGGACCCTGCGATCTGAGTCCGAAATGGAGAGGAACCCTGAGGTTCCTTCCTGATCTCAAGATTAGGCCCTCTTCCATTGCAGCAAACCCAGTGGAGTCCCGAGAGGCCTCTCCCAGCTCCATAGTATCCCTGACTTCTCAGAGGCACCCTGAGAAGCTACCTGAGGTCACAGGCACAAGTCGAGGGAACCCAGGGTTTCCTGCCGCAACCCGAGAAAGACCTCGAGCGTCCTTTTTCATTGTGTTGAGCCCTGATTCCTCTACCATGAACCGAGAGCAATGACGTGCGCCCCCTCGCCACTCCTATGGAGACTTGACTTCCCTGACACCACACGAGAGGCTCCCTGAGCTTCCGGTCGTACCTTGTGAGAAACCCCACACTGGCACCGCAGCGCCAGAAAAACCACGAGACTCCCCCGACATCGCGAGATGAGGGCCTTCTTTTCCTGCATGGCCTGGAGAGCAATCCCGCGTGCTCTCTCCAAACTCCACAAGAGAGGAGCCAAGATTGCTGAGGAGTAGGACGGGGAGAACTCTTTTCCTCCCCAAACAATTTCATCAAAAGAGCATTTAAACGTCGAGTAAATTCCACAATACAACTTATGAATGCTGCCAGAGGACATCAGGCACCCAGAAAAGCAACCCAACTCTTGGAAAGTAGGTAGGAAAAAGTATAAAAGACAAAAAAAGAGACAAAAGAGGGAGGGAGGGATTTCCGTCCCGGGAAGATAGTCTTAAAAAGAGAAAAGTTTCCAAACACCAGGAAAGCTTTTCACTGCCAAATCTTTGCCAAGCTTTGGAAGCACAAAGGGCAACATAAGGGGGATAAAAATAAATAAACAATTAAAACTCGCAGATTGCAAGCCCTACGGTAACTCCCCCAGCCGCGAAGCAGTGCAGACGCCTGCTCACACCATTAGCAAGCAGGGGCTGGGCAGGGAGGCGCGGCGCGGGCTGCATCGCTTAGAGTAAGAATCTGGCCTGAATACCATGAGCGCTATCTGAACGAAATAACTTGGGCTAGCAAACCAGACTCTGGGATATCTACCACGCAAAAAGCCAGCCCTAACCTAAGACACCGCCAGGCCCACGCACGGAACAAAGGACTGAACAGAGATAGCCGGCTGCAGACCTTCCCCCTCCGGTGACAGGCAGCCAGAGCCGGAAGGGGGCAATTGCAGCCCCAGAGAGACATTATCTATAAAACTGTAAGCAGGCTTCTTTGCTAACTAAAACTTCTTGGGGATCTGGACGGTCAACATCTGCCTGAGAAAGTGCGCCTGCTTTACACCCAGATAACCGAGTGGTGGGGAGGCGATAAGTCACAACATTGGCGCTCGCCAAACACCTCATCACCTGAGCTGCTCGGACCTGGGAAGAGCACAAAACGCAGGCCGAACTGAGTCTGTGCCTCTGAGGACTACCCGAGTGCCTGAACCTGAGCGGCTTGGACCTGGGAGGTGCATGCAGCCCAGGGCCAGCCTCGGATTGTTCCCGGTGGAACAACCTAGAGCCCGAGCAGTGTGGGCAGGAAGGCTACACGCGCCGTGAGCGGGGGCAGACCCAGTGTGGCTGAGGCACTGCGAACGCACGCCAGTGTTATTTGTTTGCAGCATCACTCCCTCCCTCCCTCCCCACAGCGCAACTGAACAAGTGAGCCTAAAAAAAAAAAGTGTCCTCCACCGTCCCCTTTGTGTCAGGGCGTAAACCAGACACTGAAGAGACCAGCAAACAAAAGAAGCTATAACAGAGGGAAACGCCTTGGAAGCTACAGGCAATAGATTAAAACCCTGTGGTTATTAGGACTACATAGGAAGGCGCCTATAGATCTTGAGAAATATAAGTCGGACCAAGGAACTAGCCAAAAATGAACCGAACCCACGATACTCACAACAAAACCAGAGAAAGTCCTAGATATATTTTTATGATCATTCTTTCTTTTTTTTAATTTTTTTAATTTTAAGTCCTCTATTGTTCATTTAATTTTCACTTTTATAACCTATTACTTTGCAAAAAAAAGACCCTATTTTTTTCTTCTTCAGCAAACTTCATATATATATATTTATATATATATATATAAAATAATTTTTTGACCTTGTTTTTTTGTTTTGTTTTTTTTTCTTCTTTTCTTTAACATTGTATTTTTGAAATTCCAAACTGTACTCTAGATTTTTAATTTATGCTTTTTGATATTTGATATCAATTTTGTACCTGTAGTTTCTTTATAATTTTTGCGACATTGCTTGCTTTTGTTTGTTTGTTTTCTCTTTAGTTTTCTTCTTCCTTTTTTTTAACATTGTATTTTTGAAATTCCAAACTCTACTCTAGATTTTTAATTTTTGCTTTTTGGTATTAGTTATCAATTTTCTACCTGTATTTTCTTGATAATTTTTGCGACCATGTTTGTTTTTCTTTGTTCGTTTTTTCTCTCTTTCTTTTCCTTCTTCTTTTCTTTAACATCGTATTTTTGAAATTCCAAACTCTACTCTAGATTTTTAATTTTTGCTTTTATGTATTTGTTACCAATTTTGTACCTTTAAGAACCCAATCTTCAGTACCCATTTTTCACTAGGGAGCGAGATTACTGGCTTGACTGCTCTCTCTCCCTTTGGACTCTCCTTTTTCTCCACCAGGTCGCCTGTGTCTCCTCCCTAACCCCTCTCTACTCTACCAAACTCTGTGAATTTCTGTGTATTCCAGACGGTGGAGAACACTTAGGGAACTGATTACTGGCTGGATCTGTCTCCCTCCTTTTCATTCCCCCCTTTTATCCTTCTGGCCACCTCTGTCTCCTTCCTCCTTCTTCTCATCTCTGTATAAATCTGTGAACATCTCTGAGCGGTCCAGTTGTGGAGTGCACATAAGGAAGTGACTACTGGCCAGCCCACTCTCTCCACTATTGATTCCACCTCATCTCATTTGGGTCACCTCTAACTCCCTCCTCCCTCTTCTCTTCTCCATGTAACGCTGTGAACCTTTCTGAGTGACCCTCACAGTAGAGAAACTTTTCTTCTTTAACGTAGATGTTTTATCAATGGTGCTGTATAGAAGGAGAAGTTTTGAAACTACTGTAAAACTAAGACAGATAACTGGAAGCAGGAGGCTTAAGTCCAAACCCTGCCTCCAGGGAACTCCTGACTCCAAGGAACATTAATTGACAGGAGCTCATCAAATGCCTCCATACCGACACTGAAATCAAGCACCACACAAGGGCCAACAAGTTCCAGGGCAAGACATACCAAGCAAATTCTGCAGCAACAAAGGAACGCAGCCCTGAGCTTCAAGATACAGGCTGCCCAAAGTCACCCCAAAGCCACAAACATCTCATAACTCATTACTGGACACTTCATTGCACTCCAGAGAGAAGAAATACAGCTCCACCCACCAGAACATGGACACAAGCTTCCCTAACCAGGAAACCTTGACAAGACACCTGTACAAACCCACACACAACGAGGAAATGCCAGAGTAAAGAACTCCACAAACTGCCAGAATACAGAAAGGACACCCCAAACTCAGCAATTTAAACAAGATGAGACAGAGGAATACCCAGCAGATAAAGGAACAGGATAAATGCCCACCAAACCAAACAAAAGAGGAAGAGATAGGGAATCTACCTGATAAAGAATTCCGAGTAAGGATAGTGAAATGGATCTAAAATCTTGAAATTAAAATGGAATCACAGATAAATAGCCTGGAGACAAGGATTGAGAAGATGCAAGAAAGGTTTAACAAGGACCTAGAAGAAATAAAAAAAGAGTCAATATATAATGAATAATGCAATAAATGAAACTAAAAACACTCTGGAGGCAACAAATAGTAGAATAACAGAGGCAGAAGATAGGATCAGTGAATTCGAAGATAGAATGGTAGAAATAAATGAATCAGAGAGGATAAATGAAAAACGAATTAAAAGAAATGAGCACAATCTCAGAGACCTCCAGGACAATATTAAACGCTACAACATTCGAATCATAGGGGTCCCAGAAGAAGAAGACAAAAAGAAAGACCGTGAGAAAATACTTGAGGAGATAATAGTTGAAAACTTCCCTAAAATGGGGAAGGAAATAATCACTCAAGTCCAAGAAACCCAGACAGTCCCAAACAGGATAAAGCCAAGGCGAAACCCCCCAAGACACATATTAATCACATTAACAAAAATCAAACACAAAGAACAAATATGAAAAGCAGCAAGGGAAAATCAACAAATAACACACAAGGGAATTGCCATAAGGATAACAGCTGATCTTTCAATAGAAACTCTTCAAGCAAGGAGGGAATGGCAAGACATACTTAAAATGATGAAAGAAAATAACCTACAGCCCAGATTATTGTACCCAGCAAGGATCTCATTCAAGTATGAATGAGAAATCAAAAGCTTTTCAGACAAGCAAAAGCTGAGAGAATTCTGCACCACCAAACCAGCTCTCCAACAAATACTAAACAGGAAACACAAAAACGGTGTATAAATTCGAACCCCAAACAATAAAGTAAATGGCAATGGGATCATACTTATCAGTAATTACCTTAAACGTAAATGGGTTGAATGCTCCAACCAAAAGACAAAGACTGGCTGAATGGATACAAAAACAAGACCCCTACATATGTTGTCTACAAGAGACCCACCTCAAAACAGGGGATACATACAGACTGAAAGTGAAGGGCTGGAAAAAGATTTTCCATGCAAATAGGGACCAAAAGAAAGCAGGAGTAGCGATACTCATGTCAGATAAAATAGACTTTAAAACAAAGGCTGTGAAAAGAGACAAAGAAGGTCACTACATAATGATCAAAGGATCAATCCAAGAAGAAGATATAACAATTATAAATATATATGCACCCAACGTGGGAGCACCACAGTATGTAAGACAAATGCTAACAAGTATGAAAGGAGAAATTAACACTAACACAATAATAGTTGGAGATTTTAATACCCCACTCACACCTATGGATAGATCAACTAAACAGAAATTTAACAAGGAAACACAAACTTTAAATGATACAATAGACCAGTTAGACCTAATTGATATCTATAGGACATTTCATCCCAAAACAATGAATTTCACCTTTTTCTAAAGTGCACATGGAACCTTCTCCAGGATAGATCACATCCTGGGCCATAAAGCTAGCATTGGTAAATTCGAAAAAATAGAAATCATTCCAAGCATCTTTTCTGACCACAATGCAGTAAGATTAGATCTCAATTACAGGAGAAAAATTATTAAAAATTCCAACATATGGAGGCTGAACAACACGCTGCTGAATAACCAAAAAATCACAGAAGAAATCAAAAAAGAAATCAAAATTTGCATAGAAACGGATGAAAATGAAAACACAACAACCCAAAACTTGTGGGACACGGTAAAAGCAGTCCTAAGGGGAAAGTTCATAGCAATACAGGCACACCTCAAGAAACAAGAAAAAAGTCAAATAAATAAACTAACTCTACACCTAAAGCAACTAGAAAAGGAAGAAATGAAGAACCCCAGGGTTAGTAGAAGGAAAGAAATCTTAAAAATTAGAGCAGAAATAAATGCAAAAGAAACAAAAGAGACCATAGCAAAAATCAACAAAACCAAAAGCTGGTTCTTTGAAACGATAAATAAAATTGACAAACCATTAGCCAGACTCATCAAGAAACAAAGGGAGAAAAATCAAATCAATAAAATTAGAAATGAAAATGGAGAGATCACAACAGAAAACACAGAAATACAAAGGATCATAAGAGACTACTATCAACAATTATATGCCAATAAAATGGACAACGTGGAAGAAATGGACAAATTCTTAGAAAAGTACAACTTTCCAAAACTGGACCAGGAAGAAATAGAAAATCTTAACAGACCCATCACAAGCACGGAAATGGAAACTGTAACCAAAAATCTTCCAGCCAACAAAAGCCCAGGTCCAGACGGCTTCACAGCTGAATTCTACGAAAAATTTAGAGAAGAGCTAACACCTATCCTGCTCAAACTCTTCCAGAAAATTGCAGAGGAAGGTAAACTTCCAAACTCATTCTATGAGGCCACCATCAGCCTAATACCAAAACCTGACAAAGATCCCACAAAAAAAGAAAACTACAGGCCAATATCACTGATGACATAGATGCAAAAATCCTTAACAAAATTCTAGCAATCAGAATCCAACAACACATTAAAAAGATCATACACCATGACCAAGTGGGCTTTATCCCAGGGATGCAAGGATTCTTCAATATCCGCAAATCAATCAATGTAATACACCACCTTAATAAATTGAAAAATAAAAACCATATGATTTTCTCAATAGATGCAGAGAAAGCCTTTGACAAAATTCAACATCCATTTATGATAAAAAATCTCCTGAAAGCAGGAATAGAAGGAATATACCTCAACATAATAAAAGCTATATATGACAAACCCACAGCAAACATTATCCTCAATGGTGAAAAATTGAAAGCATTTCCTCTAAAGTCAGGAACAAGACAAGGGTGCCCACTTTCACCATTACTATTCAACATAGCTTTGGAAGTTTTGGCCACAGCAATCAGAGCAGAAAAAGAAACAAAAGGATTCCAAATTGGAAAAGAAGAAGTAAAACTCTCACTGTTTGCAGATGACATGATCCTCTACATAGAAAACCCTAAAGACTCCACCAGAAAATTACTAGAACTAGCCAATGACTATAGTAAAGTTGCAGGATATAAAATCAACACACAGAAATCCCTTGAATTCCTATACACTAATAATGAGAAAACAGAAAGAGAAATTAAGGAAACAATTTCATTCACCATTGCAACGGAAAGAATAAAATACTTAGGAATATACCTACCTAAAGAAACTAAAGACCTATATATAGAAAACTATAAAACACTGGTGAAAGAAATCAAAGAGGACACTAATAGGTGGAGAAATATACCATGTTCATGGATTGGAAGAATCAATATAGTGAAAATGAGTATACTACCCAAGGCAATTTATAGATTCAACGCAATCCCTATCAAGCTACCAACAGTATTCTTCACAGAGCTAGAACAAATAATTTCACAATTTGTATGGAAATACAAAAAACCTCGAATAGCCAAAGCGATCTTGAGAAAGAAGAATGGAACTGGAGGAATCAACCTACCTGATTTCAGGCTCCGCTACAAAGCCACAGTTATCAAGACAGTATGGTACTGGCACAAAGACAGAAATATAGATTAGTGGAACAAAATAGAAAGCCCAGAGATAAATCCACACACATATGGACACCTTATCTTTGACAAAGGAGGCAAAAATATACAATGGATTAAAGACAATCTCTTTAACAAGTGGTGCTGGGAAATCTGGTCAACCACTTGTAAAAGAATGAAACTAGAACACTTTCTAACACAATACACAAAAATAAACTCAAAATGGATTCAAGATCTAAACGTAAGACCAGAAACTATAAAACTCCTAGAGGAGAACATAGGCAAAACACTCTCTGAAATACATCACAGCAGGATCCTCTATGACCCACCTCCCAGAATATTGGAAATAAAAACAAAAATAAACAAATGGGGCCTAATTAACCTTAAAAGCTTCTGCACATCAAAGCAAACTATTAGCAAGGTGAAAAGACAGCCTTCGGAATGGGAGAAAATAATAGGAAATGAAGCAACTGACAAACAACTAATCTCAAAAATATACAAGCAACACCTACAGCTCAACTCCAGAAAAATAAATGACCCAATCAAAAAATGGGCCAAAGAACTAAATAGACATTTCTCCAAAGAAGACATACAGATGGCTAACAAACACATGAAAAGATGCTCAAAATCACTCATTATCATAGAAATGCAAATCAAAACCACTATGAGGTACCATTTCACGCCAGTCAGAATGGCTGCAATCCAAAAGTCTACAAATAATAAATGCTGGAGAGGGTGTGGAGAAAAGGGAACCCTCTTACACTGTTGGTGGGAATGCAAACTAGTACAGCCACTATGGAGAACAGTGTGGAGATTCCTTAAACAACTGGAAATAGAACTGCCTTATGATCCAGCAATCCCACTGCTGGGCATACACACTGAGGAAACCAGAAGGGAAAGAGACACGTGTACCCCAATGTTCATCGCAGCACTGTTTCTAATAGCCAGGACATGGAAGCAACCTAGATGTCCATCAGCAGATGAATGGATAAGAAAGCTGTGGTACATATACACAATGGAGTATTACTCCGCCATTAAAAAGAATAGAATGAATCAGTTCTAATGAGGTGGATGAAACTGCAGCCTATTATACAGAGTGAAGTAAGCCAGAAAGAAAAACACCAATACAGTATACTAACGCATATATATGGAACTTTGAAAGACGGTAACAATAACCCTGAGTATGAGACAGCAAAAGAGACACTGATGTATAGAAGAGTCTTATGGACTCTGTGGGAGAGGGAGAAGGTGGGAAGATTTGGGAGAATGGCATTGAAATATGTAAAATATCATGTATGAAAAGAGTTGCCAGTCCAGGTTTGATGCATGACACTGGATGCTTGGGGCTAGTGCTCTGGGACGACCCAGAGGGATGCTATGGGGGGGAGGAGGGAGGAGGGTTCAGGATGGGGAGCACATGTATACCTGAGGCGGATTCATTTTGATATTTGGAAAAACTAATACAATTATGTAAAGTTTAAAAATAAAATAAAATTAAAAAAAAAATCCACAGGAGGCTTGACTCCCTTTAGGCCACTCAGTGGTCTCCAAGAAATACCCGTCGGGACTCGAGAGCAGAGCAGAGTCTTTTCCTTCCTCTCGAGATAAGGCCTGACTCCTCGGGTGCGTCTAAAATGCAACCCCGAGATCTCTGTCGCCCCTGGAGAGGAACGTTAGGTCCCGGACACAAGCTTAGATGAGGTCTCTTTTGCCCTGAAGTGACTCGAGAGCAATCCCTAGCTCTCTCTCGCAACTCTAATGGAAGATTGGACTTCCCTGGGCCAACACAAGAGGAAGCCTGAATTCCCCATCATAACTCGAGAATCCCGCCGAAACTCGAGAAAAACCACATGGTTACCCCGTCATCGCAAGATGAGGCCCTTGCCCGCTACAGCGTCTAAAGAGAAGTCCCAGGTTTCTTCTTGAAGTGTTTTCACACTTCAAGTGTGAAAACTTGGCACCCTTGATGCGATTCCAAAAGTTCCCCAACACCCTGGTCTCTCTCGAGGGGAACACCGAGGTTCCCGGTACGACTTCATCTGAGCCACTTCTCCCTTCCTGATTGCGACTGGAGGGTCGACTCCCGTGTTTTGTCTGGAAGGGGTTCCCAACCTTCCCGGCGCACCTCAGGATGAGGCCGGTCTAACGAGAATATTTGAGACGTAGCTTCATGGGTGGTAACACATGCTGAAAGACCCCGATTCCCCGGTCCGCTCTTGATAAGAACCCGATGCCCGGACACCTCTTCAAAGGCAACCCTGTGGAAGAAGGCACAACACGAAGGGGCACTGACACCCTCGTACATCGTCCGGAAAAACCCGCAGATTCCAAACACAGTTCGACAAGTTGCCTGTCACCCCATGAATAACTCGAGAGGCAAGCGGAGTTCCATTCCTCCTTACAAGACGAGGCATGACTCTCCTGTCCTAACTCTGCAGGGACCCTGCGATCAGAGTCAGAAATGGAGATGAACCTTGAGGTTCCTGCCTCCACTCGAGATGAGGCCCTCTTCTATTGCACCAAACCCAGTGGAGTCCCGAGAGGGCCCTCCAACTCCAGGGTATCCCTGACTTCTCAGAGGCACACTGAGAAGCTCCCTGAGGCCACCGGCACTAGTCGAGGGAACCCAGGGTTTACTGCCGTGACCCAAGAAACACCTTGAAAGTCCTTCTTTAACGTTTCTTGAGGCCCGATACACCTTCCATGACTCTAGAGCAATGACGCGCTCCCCCTCACAATGCGCATGGAGACCTGACTTCCCAAGCGCCACATGAGAGGCTCCCTGAGCTCCCCGTAGTACCTCATGAGAAACCCCACACTGGCGCTGCAGCTCGAGAAAACCCACGAGACGCCCCCTTCATCGCGAGATGATGGCCTTCTTTTCCTGCATGGCCTGGAGAGCAATCACGAGTCCTCTCTCCAAACTCCACAGGAGGCTTGACTCCCTTTAGGCCACTCAGTGGGCTCCAAGAGATACCCGTCGCAACTCGAGAGGAGAGCGGAGTCCTTCGCTTCCCCTCGAGACAAGGACTGACTCCCCGGGTGCATCAGGAAAGCAACCCCGAGATCCCTGTCCCCCCTGGAGACGAACATTATGTCCTGGACACAAGCCTAGATAAGGTCTCTTTTGCCCTGCAGTAACTCAAGCGCAATCCCTAGCTCTCCCTCGCAACTCGAATGGAAGACTGGACTTCCCTGGGCCAACACAAGAGGAAGCCTGAATTTCCTGACCTAACTCGAGAATCCCGCCACAACTCGAGAAAAACGACGTGGTTAACCCGTCACCACAAGATGAGGCCCTTGCCAGCTACAGCGTCTCAAGAGAAGTCTCACGTTCCGTCTTGAAGTTTGAAACGGTACTTAGAACCTTTGATGTGACTCCAAAAGTTCCCCGACATCCCAGTTTTACTCGAGGGGAACATCGAGGTTCCCGGCACCACTTCATCTGAGCCCCTTCTCCCCTCCTGATTGGGACAAGAGGGTCGATTCACTTGCTTTGTCTGAAAGGGTTACCGACCTTCCTGGTGCACCTCAGGTTGAGGTCCGTCTCAAGAAGAAATTCGAGACGTAGGCTTGTGGGTGGTGCCACATGCCGAAAGACCCTGATTTCCTGGTCTGCTCTTGATAAGAACCTGAAGGCTGGATACCTCTTCGAAGGCAACCCTGTGTATGAAGGCAAAAAACAAAGGGGAACTGACACCCCCATGCATCGTCCGGATAAAACCGCAGGTTCCACACACAGCTCGACAAGTGGCCTGTTATCTGGTGAACAACTCGAGAGTCCAGTGGAGTTCCATTCCTCCACACAAGACGAGGCCTGACTCTCCTGTCCTAACTCTGTAGGGACTCTGTGTTCAGAGTCAGAAATGGAGAGCAACCCTGAGGTTCCTGCTTCAAATCGAGATGAGGCCCTCTTCTGACAAGGTCCAGCCTCGGCTGGTCCAGGGTTTTCGAAGGGGAGACAGAGTAGGCGACCTATTGATTTATTTATCGAAGATATAAAGAGTAATAGAATGAGGATAGCTCAGTAGGAAAATTTAGTGGAGAAAAGAAGCTGAGTAGCTTGGTTTATGCGGAAAATCAGTATAACCCGTGACACCAGGTTAGCTCTTACCACGGAGGCCGCAGTCTCCCTCTTGAATAGCGAAAAGTGCCCCACCTTAGACACCTTCTCAAGTGGTCTTCGAAGCCCAGGCAAATAAATGGTCGCAGAGGATATCCGCGCTCCAGATGGACACTCATCTGAAAATTGAGGGGAAGAATGACATTAGGAGACTAAGCGTTGGCAATCAAGGCCCGTAGCTTTAGTTTCAACAGGGGTTTTTATACCCTAAGTTACACATAGAGGATAATGGGGATGCAAAGTCAGCAGCCTTTGATCCTTATCAAAAACCAGGGTTTCTTTCCTGCAAATGTATCATATACAAATGGTTTAGGTGATTTACATCATCTTCTAGCCAGAAGACCTATTAACATTTTATGACTCTTGACAAAGACTTATCAACCGTAAGACTTATTTTCTCTAAGAGTAATTATTTTAAGGTTTGGCCCCATCTTTCGAAGATAAAATTGCATTCCTATAGGGCAGATATGTAATGGGTTTACAACAAAGGAAAGAATTTATTACCTTAAGGGTCTAAAGTTAGTAACACCAAGGCCACTACTTATTTCTTCTACATACCAACTATATTAATTAATACACATTCAATTATACAATTCAGGGGATGTGGAAACTTGGCAACAAGCATTGGTTCATCAATGAAATCTTTTACTAGTTTTATTCTGACAGTTTCTAACTCTCTGAGAGGCTCTAAGCTATTTGAATATCTTAAACTTCCCGTGCCTCTCGAGGCTTGGAGACTGTAAACAATTGTATGCATTGCTGTAGGAGTCCGGGTAAACTTGTCAGGCGAGTTAGAGAGCCATCTGACGTGTTTGGATTTAAACACTCCTAATTGCCCAGGAACTTTATTAATTGGAGCTGTAAGTTAGCTCTTTGACAGAAAGAATGAGATGGTGGTGGGGGACAGCCCCCAGTAAAGTCAGAGGTGAGAGCACAAAGCAATAAAGTAGGCAGACACTGGTTTTGGGGGGTAGATGCTCAAGAATATCCGGGAGGACTCCCGAGGCTCGATCCCGCCTTTGTGTATGCCCAGCCTCCTTCCTCATGACCTTTGTCACGAGTGGAATGTCTCTCGCCGGCTCCCGGCATCTCCCCGTTTTTTATTTCTTAAAACAGCCAGATGTAGCTCAGTCGCGAGCCTCTGAATACTCTGCCGAAGAATCCTGACAATACAAGGAAGAATGATTATGAGAAGCAGAATTAAAGCAGCCACCGCAGCATAGCTAAAGACATTAGACAGAATATTCTTTCCTGAGATGTAGTTAGGGAAAGTATGGAAGAAATCATTTGCTGTTCCAGCAGCAGTAAAATCTAATCGGGAGTGCTCCATGGTTGCTATTTGATAGTGAAGTTTCCCTACGTCTCAACCAATGTCAGAGCTGTTCCAGATACCTGAAATATGGTTTTTAATCTTTTCCCATTCAAAATCTGTCTCATTTACTTTCAGGGGTGTTCCACATATCCACCGATAGTCAGCATGACAAGACAATGCCATTTTCACCTTTAAAGCCTGCAATTCAGTCCCAATATGTATTACTGCTTCCTCTAGGGCGTCTACCCTCATTTCTAATTTTCTCTCTATAGCTTCCTGTGTTGCCAATGTTAAAGAAACATTTTTGGACATAGAATCAACATATTGAGCAGTATGTACTTGTTGAGTCAATGATATTTCTGCCACAGTAACAGAAGTGATTGCACTTATCAAAGCTGCTGTTCCCAAGATAATTAAGCCCACAAACCGTCGTGTTTGCATTAAATCCTGTAGTTGTTGTAATACAGCAAGACCATAATTCAATAAGTGGTTACATCATAAGATAAGGTGGATGTTGTAGCATTACAAAGGAGCAAACATTATATTGAGGGTTTAAACAAGATGAACCAGGGAGCAGCTGTAGGTGTCAGCCCGGGGGAGCAGTGTCCCCAGCATCAGGAGGCAGAACGCGAGCGGCAGGCTGTGGGCCAAGGCGCCTATGGTGGGCGGAGGGGCAGGGTTCGTGGTTTAGGGCTAGCCACCACCGCTTGGGCTCAGGGCGGTCCCCTCTCGCCGGTGGGGCCACGCTGGTCTGGACAGCACTCCGCGGGTGCGCTTTCCTCTCTGGCCCTCACTCGCTGCACAGACTTCTTTGCTCTAGGTCACGGGGTGCAGAGAGGTGGGTGCGAGGCGCTGCTGGTGGCGCGGAGGCGAGAGCTGGCTGGGGGAGGGGGAGCGAGCGAGTGCGCGCGCCGCGAACCTGGTCTTTGGGGAATGTGACATGACGAATTTGTCTGAGATCCAAACCGGAGAATCTGCATTCTGTAGAAATATACAAGCATACCCTCTCCCACAAGTTAGCAACACATCTGGCCTTTTTCACTCTCCCGTAAGGAGGCCTTTTTACTTGACCAGGGGCCGAGTCATAGCCTGTAATTCAGGCATCTAGTGTCTCATCATTGTAGTCTGCCCCTGTGCGTTTACGTTTAAGTGATTAATTACAATTGGAACATAACTTCACTATTTGTCTAGCTGTTTCCCTATGGATATGTTAATTTAGGTCTAATGTTTAGTTTAGGTCTCTGTATAAATTAAAGTAATAAATGTATAACCTCCTTATCTCATTTTGGTATACAGGTATACAGATATACCTAAATGCAAAATGCATTTATATATGTATTTATATATGGCAACAAGTATAAAGTTATTGACATATAATATATATAAATCAATATACTTGAATTAATCTTTATAATTAATATATTAATTAATATATATTACAACAATACAACACATACACAGCTAATACCAACCAACACAAACCAATATACTGTAATAATACATGTCACACATTTATAATTATACAGTATATAGAACATTTATCATCACAGCACATCAATCCATACCAATTAATATCAGCCACACACACATTATATTCTGCCATATATATTTAATTATACAGTATATATATATATATGTGTGTGTATATAGTATACAGATTAATTTATATACAAATTAATTAAGTATAGATCTATAAATAGAATTAGGTATACCTTTATTATATTTTATTTATACCCATACCTAATTAGGCAAACTGTAATTAGGCAAATACATTTATATTATGTATTTATTACAATATATAAAGTATTGTTAAATGTACCACCTGTACAGCATCTCCACCCCACATACCACTTTCTCTAATCCCACCAACTCATTTTCAGTATTATGTGTTGGCCAGGAGCTGGGCCAGTCTTTCCCAGCAATGTTAAGAGACGTCTGTTCCTGTGTCTAATAGCCCTGGCGTTTTATTCTCTTGAATTAAAAGATCTTTTAAAGGCCTTGGAACTGTAATTTCCTGCACCCAAAAGGCTAGATCACTAGATCCAAATGTTTTGTGGCTCTTAGCTTGAGAAGTCAAGTTTTTCCTTGTCTGATAGTAAGGTAAAAGTAAAAGCTGTGTTACTCTTTGACCTTTATTAATTTGTACAGTTTTGATAGGCAGTGAGATCAAGACTTTAATTTCTCAATATCATCAGAATCTACTACACCATGCACCAGCGAAATTTCTTTTCTTTCTTTTTTTTTTTTTAACTTTTTTTTAAAAGAAAGCGAGCTACGCCCCAGGACAAATCTTACAATGTCCTCAGATAGGGGGCCAGCCACTCCGGTTGGAATTGGAGTAAGCGGCACATCAGGGGTTAATATTGTTATTAAATCTCCTTGCCTTTTCGCTTTTCTCCTAGCCTGGGTGAGACCCCCCTGAGGGAGTTTTCTCCAAGGAGCACGCTCTGAATATTGTGTACTAAAAGCTCCTTTGTTTAAAAAACTTTTTATCTTCCTCAGTCTTAGGCAACACTTTGGGAGGCTTTGGGGGCAAAGTGGGGAACTCCTGGGTCCTGGGAGGCACAATCGAAGGCGGTGGTGGTCTCCTTAAATCAGAAAGTGGTGGATAAGTTTTTTAAAGGTTTGTGCAGAGGGGGAGGGAGCTCGCCAGGGCTCTCGGCCGCAGCGTCCTGTAAGCCCTCTCCTTCCTCGGGAGGTAGACCACTTTCTCCCTCCTTTTTTTTTTTTCAATGGCAGAAAATATGATCTGTGCAGTAAATGGAGACTCACCACCATCCACCTCTATAGCCTCCCCCATAGGCTATTTAACAGCCTCGTGACGGAGGTCCAGGACATTTCTAATCATATTCCACAGTCAATAAATATTTGTCTATTCTTAGATGCAGAGAAATCCATTTTTAATTTTTTTTTTAATTTTAGAGAATATTTTTATTTATTTTGTAACCTCTTTACCCTGGCTAAACTGCAGAGGGGACTAGAAAAGAAGCCTCAAGGTGAGGATCGAGTTCATCCTTGGGACTAGAGAAAATCCTTCTCCGGGAAACTCCTAGCGGTGGCCCTTTACCCCGACATGGAGGAGGAGGCATAGGGGGATGGGAGCGTCCCGAAGTTTTCCTCTTCTGTTCCGGAGATCCTTTAACTGTTTGGTAACTAAATCTTACGAACTGTCTGATCGGGGATGTTTCCCTCAACCTCCTAGGAGCGGATGGTCTGATTAGGGATGTTTTCTTAAACTTTTAGGAGCATCTTTAGCTAAAAAAAAAAAAAAAACCAATCCTCATCAGAATGGCATCGAGCTGCTGTTTCCTCTAAACCTTTTTCAAATTGAGGGGAGAGCTGATCTTTCTTTTCATCCCTATCTTTTACATGCTCATTGGCAGTCATAGCGGCTAGCCATTCATTTAGCTGTCGATAGCTAGGTATAGCCTCTTCATTTTCACTTTTCTTTATAACAGGTACCTTTTCAGATTTGCTTTTTTGTTTAACAGGTACTTTTCCAACTTTACTTTCCACTTTAACAGGTACCTTTTCAAATTCATGAGCTGGATCTAAAACATCTCTAGTCATATTCCACAGAGGAAAGGTGTAAGTAGGGATTTTTTCCAAACCTTGCTGAGCACAATAAGCTCTTAGCTGTTTTCCTAGTTTTTTCAAGATATCTAGGTTAACAGTGCCTTGTTGTAGAAACCAAGGGCAGTGGTCTTGTACAAATGTAAAAAATGATTGAATGGAAGATGTTTTAACCTTGATTCTTCTTTTACTTAATAACTGTAAAATTACTCCTATAAAGAGCTGTCTTTCATTTGATTCAGTGTTGCCCATGTCAGAAACTTAAGGATAGTAAAAGATTTTGCTTTTAGCTATCTAAAGATTAGGCCCTTTTTGTCAGCCTTTTTAGAAACCGTTTTTTCTCTCTAACTCTTCAACACTTCCCACTCCTCTCGCCCTGTCTATTCTACAGGGGGATCTGCAGCCCCCTAAGTGGGATCCTATCTGTCCCGAAAACTGAACACTGGGGGAATGGGGTTGGGGATTTACCTTCGAAATGCCTGTCTCGGGCGCCACCTGCAGAGGTCCAGCCCCAGCTGATCCAGGGTATTTGAAGGGAAGATGGAGTAGGCGACCTATTTATATATTTATTTATTCATCAAAGATATACAGAGTAATAGAATGAGGATAGCTCAGTAGGAAAATTCAGTGGAGAAAAGCAGCTGCGTAGCTTGGTTTATGCGGAAAATCAATATAACCCATGACACCAGGTTAGCTCTGACCACGGAGGCTGCAAGTGCCCTCTAGAATAGAGGAAGTTGCCCCACCTTAGACACCTTATCGAGTAGGTCTTCGAAGCCCAGGCAAATAAATGGTCGCAGAGGATATCCGCGCTCCAGATGGACACTCATCTGAAAATTGAGGGGAATAATGACATGGGGAGACCAAGCGTTGGCGAGCAAGGCCCGTAGCTTTATTTTCAACACAGGTTTTAATACCCTAAGTTACACATAGAGGATAATAGGGGATGCAAAGTCAGCAGTCTTTAATCCTTATCAAAAACCAGGGTTTCTTTTCTGCAGATTTATCGTATTAAAATGGTTTAGATGATTTACATCATCTTCTGGCCAGAAGACCTATTAACATTTTATGACTCTTGACAAAGACTTATCAACCATAAGAGTTATTTTCTCTAAGAGTAATTGTTTAAGGTTTGGCGCAATCTTTCGAAGATAAAATTGCATTCCTATAGGGAGGATGTGTAATGGGTTTACAACAAAGAAAATAATTTATTACCTTAAGGGTCTAAAGTTACTAACATCAAGGCCAGTACTTATTTTTTCTACATACCAACTATATTAATTAACACACATTCAAGGATACAATTCAGGGGATGTGGAAACTTGGCAAAAAGGATTGGTTCATCAATGAAATCTTTTACTAGATTTATTCTGACAGTTTCTAACTCTCTGAGAGGCTCTAAGCTATTTGAATATCTTAAACTTCCCGTGCGTCTCGAGGCTGGGAGACTGTACACAATCGTATGCATAGCTGTAGGAGACCGGGTAAACTTGTCAGGCGAGTTAGAAAACCATCTGAGGGGTTTGGATTTAAACACTAATAATTGCCCAGGAACATTATTAGTTGGAGCTGTAAGTTAGCTCTTTGACAGAGAGAGTGAGATGGTGGTAGGGGACATCCCCAGTAATGTCAGAGGTGAGAGAACAAAGTCATAAAAAAGGCAGACTTTGGTTTTTGGGTGTAGATGCTCAAGAATATACGGGGGAACTCCCGGAGGCTCGATCCCGCCTTTGCGTATGCCGAGACTCTTTCCTCATGACATTTGTCACGAGTGGAATGTCTCTCGCTGGCTCCCGGCAATCTTCCATTGCACCAAACGCAGTGGAGTCCCGAGAGGCCCGTCCCAACACCACTGTATCAGTGTCTTCTCAGAGGCACCCTGAGCAACTCCCTGAGGTCACCGGCACAAGTCGAGGGAACACAGGGTCTCCTGCCGCAACCCGAGAAAGACCTCAAGAGTCCGTCTTCAACGCGTCTTGAGGACGGATTCCCCTACCATGACTCGAGAGCAATGACACGCTCCCCCTCGCCATGCGCATGGACACCTGACTTCACTGGCGCCACATGAGAGGCTCCCTGAGCTCCCCGTCATACCTCGTGAAAAACCCCACACTGGCGCCGCAGCTCGGGAAAACCCACGAGACGCCACCGTCATCGCGAGATTGGGGACTTCTTTTCCTGCCTGACCTGGCGAGCAATCCCTGGTCCTTTCTCCAAACTTCACAGGAGGCTTTACTCCCTTTAGGCCACTCAATGGGCTCCAAGAGATACCTGTCGCGACTTGAGAGGAGAGCAGAGTACTTTGTTTCCCCTCGAGATGAGGCCTTACCTCGGGTGAGTCTGGAATGCAACCCCGAGATCCCTGTTGCCCCTGGAGAGGAACATTATGTCCTGGACAAAAGCCTAGATGAGGTCTATTTTGCCCTACAGTGACTCGAGAGCAACACCCATCTCTCCCTCGCAATTCGAATGGAAGATTGGTCTTCACTGGGCCAACACAAGAGGAAGTCTGAATTTCCCGCTGTAACTCGAGAATCCCGCCGCAACTCTTAAAAACCACGTGGTTCCCCATTCATCGCAATATGAGGCCTTTGCCCGCTACAGAGTCTCAAGAGAAGTCCCATGTTTCGTCATAAAGTTCGAAATGCTACTTGGCACCCTTGATGCGACCCCAAAAGTTCCCCAATATACCGGTCTCACTCCAAGGGAACACCGAAGTTCCTGGCACCACTTCATTTGAGCCCCTTCTCCGCTCCTGATCACGGCAGGAAGGTCGATCCCCCTGCTTTGTCTAGAAGGCGTTCCCGACCTTCATGGCGCACCTCAGGATGAGGCCAGTCTCACGAAGAAATTCGAGACGTAGCCTCGTGTTGGTGCCACGTGCCAAAAGACCCCGATTTCTCGGTCTTGCTCTTGATAAGAACCCGATGCCCGGACACCTCTTCTAAGGCAACCCTGTGGATGAAGGCACTACACGAGGGGGCACTGGCAACCCTGTTCATCGTCCGGAAAACCCCGCAGGATCCACATACAGCTCCACAACTGGCCTGTCACCCCTTAAACAATGAGAGAGGAAAGCGGAGTTCCCTTCCTCAGACAAGACGAGGCCTGAGTATCCAATCCCAACTCTGCAGGCACGCTTCGATCTGAGTCAGAAATGGAGAGGAAACCTGAGGTTCCTGCCTCAACCCGAGATGAGGCCCTCTTCCATTAAAACAAACCCAGTGGAGTCCCGAGAGGCCACTCCCATCTCCACAGTATCCCTGACTTCTCATAGGCATTCTGATAAGCTCCTTGAGGCCACCGGCAAACGTCGAGGGAAATAAGGGTTTCCTGCCACAATCGAAGAAAGACCTCGAGAGTCCTTCTTCAATGTGTCTTGAGGTCAGATTCCCCTACCATGGCTCGAGAGCAATAACGCGCTCCCCCTCGCCACGCACATGGAGACCTGACTTCCCTGGCGCCACATGAGAGGCTCCCTGAGCTCCCTGATGTACCTTGTGTGAAACCCCACACTGGCGCCGCAGCTCGAGAAAACCCACAAGACCCCTCCGTCATCGCGAGATGAGGGCCATCTTTTCCTGCATGGCCTGGAGAGCAGTCCCAAGTCCTCTCTCCAAACTTCACAGGAGGCTTGACTCCCTTTAGGCCACAAAGTGGGCTCCAAGAGGTGCCCGTCGCGACTCGAAAGGAGAGCGGAGTCCTTTGCTTCCCTTCGACACGAGGCCTGACTCCCTGGGTGAGTCTGGAATGCAAACCTGAGATCCCTGTGGCCCTTGGAGAGGAACATTAGGTCCTGGACACAAGCCTAGATGAGGTCTCCTTTGCCCTGCAGTGACTCGAGCGCAACCCCCAGCTCTCCCTCGCAACTCGAATGGATGATTGGACTTCCCTGGCCCAACACAAGAGGAAGCCTGAAATCCCCGTCGTAACTCGAGAATCCCGCCGCAACTCGAGTAAAAACACGTGGCTCCCCCGTCATCGCAAGATGAGGCCCTTGGCTGCTACAGCGTATCAAGAGAAGTCCCACGTTCCATCCTGAAGTACAAAACGGTACTTGTCACCCTTGATGCGACCCCCAAAGTTCCCTGACATACCGGTCTCACTCGAGGGAAACACCAAAGTTCACGGCACCACTTCCTGTGAGCCCCTTCACCCCTCCTGATCGCAACAGGAGGGTCGACTCCCATGCTTTGTCTGCAAGGGGTTCCCGACGTTCCCCGCGAACCTCTGGATGAGGCCGGTCTCATGAGGAAATTCGAAAAGTAACCTCATGGTTGGTGCCACATGCTGAAAGATCCCGAATTCCCGGTCCACTCTAGATAAGAACCTGACACCCGGACATCTCTTCGAAGGCAACCCTGTGGATGAAGGCACAACACGAAGGGACACTGACATCCCCATGCATCGTCTGGAAAAACCCGCCGATTCCACTCACAGCTCCAAATGTGGACTGTCACCCCGTGAACAACTCGAGAGGCAAGTGAAGTTGCATTCCTTCACACAAGACGAGGCCTTACCCTCCTGGCCCAACTCTTCAGGGACCCTGCGATCGGAGTCAGAAATGGAGAGGAACCCTGAGGTTCCTGCCTCAACTAGAGAAGAGGCCCTCTTCCATTGAACCAAACTCAGTGGTGTCCCGAGAGGCCCCTCCCAACACCACAGTATCCCTGAATTCTCAGAGGCTCCCTGAGAAGCTACCTGAGGTCACTGGCACAAGTCGAGGGAACCCAGAGTTTCCTGAAGTAACCCGAGAAAGACTTGGAGAGTCCTTTTTCAACGTCTCTTGATGCCCGATTCCCCTACCATGACTCCAGAGCAAGGACGCGCTCCCCTTGCCACAAGCAGGAAAACTGACTTCCCTAGTACCACACAAGAGGCTCCCTGAGTACCCCATCATACCTCGTGAGAAAACCCACACTGGCGCCGCAGTTCGAGAAAAACCACAAGATGCCCCCGTCAAGGAGAGATGGGGGCCTTCATTTCCTGCCTGACCTGGAGAGCAATCCCTGGTCCTCTCTCCAAACTTCACAGGAGGATTGACTCCCTTTAGGCCACTCAGTTGGGTCCAAGAAATACCCGGTGCGACTCGAGAGGAGAGCGGAGTCCTTTGCTTCCCTCGAGACGAGGCCTGACTCCCCGGGTGAGTTTGGAATGCAACCCCGAGATCCCTGTCGCCCCTGGAGTGGAATATTATGTCCTAGACACAAGCCTAGATGAGGTCTATTTTGCCCTACAGTGACTCGAGAGCAACCTCCATCTCTCCCTCACAATTTGAATGGAAGATTGGTCTTCCCACGGTCAACACAAGAGGAAGTCTGAATTTCCCATCGTAATTCGAGAATTCAGCCTCAAGTCTTAAAAACCATGTGGTTCCCCCTTCATTGCAATATGAGGCCCTTGCCAGCTAGAGTCTCAAGAGAAGTCCCACGTTACATCTTAAAGTTCGAAATGCTACTTGGCACCCTTGATGCGACCCCAAAGTTCCCCAACATACCGGTCTCACTCCAGGGGAAGACCGAAATTCCCGGCATCTCCAGGGAAGTCCCATGTTCCGTCCTTAAGTGTGAAACAGTACTTGACACCCTTGATGAGACCGCAAAATTTCGCCGACACGCTGGGTGCCTCGAGGGGAACACCGAGGGTCCCGGCACCACTTCATCTGAGCCCCTTCTCCCCTCCTGATCGCGACAGGAGAGTCGATTCCCCTGCTTTCTCTGGAAGGGGTTCCCGGCCTTCCTGGTGCACCTCAGGATGAGGCCGGTCTCAGGAGGAAATTCGAGACTAGCCATGTGTGAGGTGCCACGTGCCGAACGACCCCGATTATCCGGTCCGCTCTTGATAAGAACCCGATGCCCGGACACCTCTTCGAAGGCAACCCTGTGAGTGAAGGCACAACACGAAGGGGCACTGACACCCCCGTGCATCATCCGGAAAAACCCGCAGGGTCTACACACAGCTCGACAAGGGGCCTGAGACTCCCGGAACAACTCGAGAGGCAACCAGAATTCCATTCCTCAGACAAGACGAGGCATGACTCTCCTGTCCCAACACTGCAGGGACCGTGCAGTCGGAGTCAGAATCGGAGAGGAAGCCTGAGGTTCCTGCCTCCCCTCGAGATGAGGCCCTCTTCCATTGCGCCGAACCCAGCAGAGTCCCGAGAGGCCCTGCCAACTCCACAGCATCCCTCACCTCTCAGAGTCACCATGGGAAGTTCCCTATAGTCCCCTGCAGAAGGCGAGGGAAACGAGGGTTTCCCGCCGCCACCCGAGAAAGACCTCGAGAGTCCTTCTTCAACGCGTCTTGAGGCCCTAGTCACTTCCCATGACTCGAGAGTGATGACCAGCTCCCCCTCGCCATGCGCATGGAGACATGAGTTCCCTGGCACCGCACGAGAGGCTCCCTGAGGTCCTCGTCGTGCCTCGTGAGAAAACCCCCATGGGCGCCGCAGCCTGAGGAAACACATGAGACGCCCCCGTCATCGCTAGATGAGGGCCTTCTTTTCCTGCCTGGCCTGGAGAGCAATCCCGAGTCCTCTCTCCAAACTGAAGAGGAGGCTCGACACCCTTGAGTCCACTCATTGGGCTCCAAGAGATCCGTGTCGCGACTTGAGAGGAAAGCGGAGTCCTCTGCTTCCCCTCGAGGCGAGGCCTGACTCCCTGGGGGAGTCTGGAATGGAAACCCGAGATCCCTGTCTTCCCTTGAGAGGAATATTAGGTCCTGGACACACGCCTCGATGAGGTCTCTTTGGCCCTGTAGTGACTCGAGCAGAACCCCCAGCTTTCCCTCGCAACTCCAGGGGAAGATTGGGCTTCCCAGGGCCAACCCAAGAGGAAGCCTGAAATCCCCGTCGTTTTCGAGAATCCAGACTCAACTCGAGAAAAACGACGTGGTTCCAACGTCTTCACAGAATGAGGCCCTTGCCCGCTACAGCGTCCCCAGGGAAGTCACATGTTCCGTCCTGAAGTGGGAAACGGTACTTGGCTCCCTTGTTGCGACCCCTAAAGTTCCCTGAAATGCCGGGTTCCCTCGAGTGGAACACCTAGAGTCCCGGCCCCACTTCATCTGAGCCCCATCTCCCCACCTGATCACGACAGGAGAGTCGATTCCCCTTCTTTGTGTGGAAGGTGTTCCCGGCCTTCCCGGCGCACCTCAGGATGATGCTGGTCTCACGAGGAAATTCGAGATGAGCCACGTGGGTGCTGCCACATGCCGAACGTCCCCGATTTCCTGGTCCGCTCTTGAAATGAACCCGATGCCCGGACACCTCTTTGAAGGCAACCCTGTGGGGGAAGGCACAAAATGAAGGGGCAATGACACCCCTGTGCATCTTCTGGAAACACCCGCAGGTTCCACACACAGCTCGACAAGGGGCCTGAAACCCACTGAACGAGTCAAGAGGCAAGCAGAGTTCCATTACTCAGACAAGACGAGGCCTGACTCTCCTGTCCCAACCCTGCAGGGACCCTGCGGTCGGAGTCCGAAATGGAGAGGAAGCCTGAGGTTCCTGCCTCCAATCGAGATGAGGCCCTCTTTCATTTCGTCAAACCTAGTCGAGTCCCGAGAGGCCCCTCTAACTCCTCAGTATCCCTCACCTCTCAGAGGCACCTGGGAAGTTCCCTAAGGTCCCCGGTAGAGGTCGAGGGAAATAAGTGTTTCCCGCCCCTACCCAAGAAAGACCTCGAGAGTCCTTCTTAAATGCGTCTTGAGGCCCTAGTCCCTCCCATGACTCCAGAGCAATGACGCGATCTGCCTGGCCACACGCATGGAGGACTGACTTCTCTGGCGCCACACGAGAGGCTCCCTGAGCTCCCCATCATATCTCGTGAGAAACCCCACACTGACGCCGCAGCTCGAGAAAACCCATGAGATGCTCCCGTCATCAAGAGAGGAGGGCCATCTTTAACTGAATGGTATGCAGATCAAGCGTGAACCTTCTGTCCAAGCTACACAGGACGCTTGACTCCCGTTAGGCCACTCACTGGGCTCCAAGAGTTACACGTCGTGACTCGAGAGGATAGTGGAGTCCTTTGCTTCCACTCGAGACGAGGCGTGACCCACCAGGTGAGACTGGAATGCGACCCCGATATCCCTGTTGCCCCTGGAGAGGAACACTACGTCCTGGACCCAAGCCTAGATGAGGATTCTTTGCCCTGAAGTGACTCGAGAGCAACCCACAGCTCTCTCTGACAAGTTGAATGGAAGATTGGACTTCCTGGGCCAACACAAGAGGAAGCCTGAATTCCCCGTCGTAACTCGAGAATCCCGCCGCATCTCGAGAAAAACCACGTGTTTCCCTCGTCATCGCAATATGAGGCCCTTGCCTGCTAGAGCATCTCCAGAGAATTCCCACGTTCCGTCTTGAAGTGCGAAACTGTACTTGGCACCCTTGATGCGACCTCAAAAGTGCCGTGACATACCGGTCTCACTCGAGGGGACCACCGAGGTTCCCGGCACCACTTCATCTGAGCCCCTTCTCCCCTTCTGATCGTGACCGGTGGATCGATTCCCCTGCTTTGTCTGCAAGGGGTTCCCTACATTCCCGGCGAACCTCAGGATGAGGCCGGTCTCCCGAGGAAATTCGAGACGTAGCCTCGTGGGTGGTACCACATGCTGAAAGACCCCAATTTTCTGGTACGCTCTTGAAAAGAACCCGATGCCCGGACACCTCTTTGAAGGCAACCCTTTGGATGAAGGCACAACACGAAGGGGCACTGACACCCCTGTGCATCGTCTGGAAAAACCCGCAGGTTCCACACACAGCTCAACAAGTGGCCTGTCACTCCGTGAACAACTCGAAAGGCAAGCGGAGATCCATTCCTCCACAGAAGACGAGGCGTGACTCTCTTGTCCATACTCAGCAGATACTCTGCGACCCGAGTCAGAAATGGAGAGGACCCCTGAGGTTCTTGCCTCCATTGAGATGAGGCCCTCTTCGATTGCACCAAACCCAGTTGAGTAACGAAAGGCCCCTCCCAAATCCACAGTGTCCCTGACTTCTCAGAGGCACCCTGAGAAGTTGCCTGAGGTCACCGACACAAGTCGAGGGAACCAAGGGTTCCCTGCCGCAACCCGAGAAAGACCTCGAGAGTCCTTCTTCAATGCGTCTTGAGGCCCAATTCGCCTACTATGACTCGAGAGCAATCACGCACTCCCCTTCACCACATGCACGGAGACCTGACGTCCCTAGCACCACACGAGAGGCTCTCTGAGTTCCCCGTCGTACCTCGTGAGAAATCTGATACTGGCGCCACAGCTGGAGAAAACCCACGAGACGCCCCCGTCATCGCGAGATGAGGGCCTTTTTTCCTGCATGGCCAGGAAAACAATCCTGAGTCATCTCTCCAAACTCCATAGGAGGCTTCACTCCCTTTACGCCACGCAGTGGGCTCCAAGAGATACCCGTCGCGAATCGACAGGAGAGTGGAGTCCTTTTTTTCCCCTCAAGACGAGGCCTGACTCTCCGGGTGAGTCGAGAATGCAACCCTGAGATCCCTGTCGGCGCAGTAGTGGAACACTAGGTCCTGGACACAAGCGTAGATGAGGTCTATTTTGCCCTGCAGTGACTGGAGAGCAATCCCCAGTTCTAACTCGCAACTCGAAAGGAATACTGGATTTTCCTGGCGCCACACAAGAGGCTCCCTGAGATCCCCGTGGTACTTCATGAGACACCCCACACTGGCGCCGCAGCTCGAGAAAACCCACGAGACGCCACCGTCATCTCGAGATGAGGGCCTCCTTTTCCTGCATGGCCTGGAGTCCAATCCCGAGTCCTCTCTCCAAACTCCACAGGAGGCTTGACTCCCTTTAGGGCACACAGTGGGCTCCAAGAGATACCCATCGCGACTCAAAAGGACAGCGGAGTTCTTTGCTTCCCCTCGAGACGAGGCCTGATTCCCCGGGTGAGTCTGGTATGCAACCCCAAGATCCCTGTCGCCCCTAGGGACGAACATTAAGTCCTGGACACAAGCCTAGATGAGGTCTATTTTGCCCTGCAGTGACTCGTGGACAATCCCCAGCTCTCCCTTGAAACTCGAATGGAAGATAGGACTTCCCTGGGCCAACATATGAGGAAGACTGTATTCCCCGTCGAAACTCGAGAATCCCGCCACAACTCGAGAAACGCCACGTGGTTCCCCCGTCATCGCAAGATGAGCCCCTTGCCCCCTACAGCGTCTCAAGAGAAGTCCCACGTTCCGTCTTGAAGTGCGAAACGGTATTGGCACCCTTGATGCGACCTCAAAAGTTCCTCGACACACCGGTCTGACTCGAGGAGAACACCGAGGTTCCCGGCACCACTACATCTGGGGCCCTTCTCCCCTCCGGATCGTGACAGGAGGGTTGATTCCCCTGTTTTGTCTTGAAGGGGTTCCCGCCTTTCCCGGTGCATCTCAGGATGAGGCCGGTCTCACGAGGATATTCGAGACATAGCCTCGTGGATGGTGACACATGCCGAAAGACCCCGATTTCCCGGTTCACTCTTGATAAGATCCCAATGCCCGGACACCTCTTTGAAGATAACCCTTTTGATGAAGGCACAACACGAAGGGGCAATGACACCCCCAGGTATCATCCGGAGAAACCCGCAGGTACCACACACAGCTCGAGAAGTGACCTGTCACCCCGTGAACAACTGGAGAGGCAAGCAGAGTTCCATTCCTCCACACAAGACGAGGCCTGACTCTCCTGTTCGAACTCTGCAGCGAAACTGCGATCCGAGTCAGATCTGGCCCAGGGGAAGTCAGGAGAGGAAACATGAGTTTCCTGCCTCCACTTGAGATGAGTCCCTCTTCCATTGCACCGAACCCAGTGGAGTCCCGAGAGGCCCCTCCCAACTGCACAGTATCCCTGACTTCTCAGAGGCACCCTTAGACCTTCCTGAGATCACCAGCACAAGTCGAGGGAACCAAGGGTTTCCTGCCCCAACCCGTAAAAGACCTCGAGAGTCCTTCTTCAACGCGTCTTGAGGTGCGATTCCCCTACCATGACTCGAGAGCAATGACGCGCTCCCCCTAGCCACGCGCGTAGAAACCTGACTTCCCTGGCGCCACAGGAGAGGCTCCCTGAGCTCCCCATTATACCTCGTGAGCAACACCACACTGGAGCCGCAGCTCGAGAATACCCACGAGACGCCCCAGTCCTCATGAGATGAGGGCCTTCTTTTGCTGTATGGCCTGGAGAGCAATCCTGAGTCCTCTCTCCAAACTCCACAGGAGGCTTGACTCATTTTAGGCCACACAGTGAGCTCCAAGATATACCCGTCGCGACTCGAGAGGAGAGCGGTGTCCTTGGCTTCCCCTCGAGACGAGGCCTGATTCCCAGGGTGAGTCGAGAATGCAATGCCGAGATCGCTGTCGCCCCAGCAGAGGAACATTAGGTCCTGGACACAAGCCTAGATGAGGTCTATTTGGCCCTGCAGTGTCTCGAGAGCAATCCCCAGTTCTAACTCGCAATTCGAATGAAAACTGGACTTCCCTGGGCCAGTTGAAGAGGAAGCCTGAATTCCCCGTCGTAACTCGAGAAACCCGCCACAACTCAAGAAAAACCACGTGGTTCCCCCGTCATCGAAAGATGAGGCCCTTGCCCGCTACAGCGTCTCAAGAGAAGTCCCACGTTCCGTATTGAAGAGCGAAAAGTTACTTGGAACCCTTGATGCGACCCCAAAAGTTCCCCGACATACCAGTCTCACTTGAGGAGAACACCGAGGTTCCCGGCACCACTTCATCTGAGACTCTTCTCCCCTCTTGATCGCGACAGGAGGTTCGATTCCCCTGCTTTGTCTGGAAGGCGTTCCCGACCTTCCTGGCGCACATCAAGATGAGGCCAGTCTCACGAGGAAATTCGAGACATAGCCTCGTGGGTGGTGCGACATGCCAAAAGACCCCGATTCCCTGGTCCGCTCTTGATAAGAACCCGATGGCAGAACCCAACTCGAAGGCAATCCTGTGGATCAAGGCACAACACGAAGGGGCAGTGACACCCCGGTGCATCGTCCAGAAAAACCCGCAAGTTCCACATACAAATCGACAAGTGGCCTGTCACCCCATGAACAACGCGAGAGTCAAGCGGAGTTCCATTCCTCCACACAAGACGAGGCCTGACTCTCCTGTCCCAACTCTGCAGGGACTCTGGGATCCGAGTCAGATCCGGCGCATTCGAAGCCAGGAGAGGAACCCTGAGGTTCCTGCCTCAACTTGTCATGAGGCCCTCTTCCATTGCACCAAACCCAGTGGAGTTCCGAGAGGCCCCTCCCAACTGCACAGTGACCCTGACTTCTCAGAGGCACGCTGAGAAGCTTCCTGAGGTCACTGGCACAAGTCGATGGAACCCAGGGTTTCCTGCTGCAACCCAAGAAAGACCTTGAGAGTCCTTCTTTAACACGTCTTCAGGCCCAATTCCACTACCATGACTCGAGAACAATGACGGGCTCCCTCTCACCACGTGCATAGAGACCTGACTGCCCTGGCACCACGTGAGAGGCTCACTGAGCTCCCAGTCTTACTTCGTGAGAAACCCCACATAGCGCCACAGCTCGAGAAAACCTACGAGACGCCCCAGTCATTGGGAGATGAGGGCCTTCATTTCATGCATTGCCTGGAGAGCAATCCCGTGTCCTCCCTCCAAACACCAGAGGAGGTTTGACTCCCTTTAAGCCACTCAGTGGGCTCCAAGACATACCCGTCCGACTCGAGAGGAGAGCAGAGTCCTTTGCTTCCCCTCGAGACGAGGCCTGACTCCAAGGTGAGTCTGGAATGCAACCCCAAGATTTCTGTCGAGTCTTGAGATGAACATTAGGTCCTGCACACAAGCCTTGGTGGGGTCTCTTTTGCCTTCAGTGACTAGAGCGCACCTCCAGCTCTTCCTCGAATCTCGAATGGAAGATAAGACTTTTGTGGGCCAACTCAAGAGGAAGCATGAATTCCCTGTGGTAACTCAAATATCCCACCGCAACTCGAGAAAAACCAAGTGGTTCCGCAGTCATTCCAAGATGAGGCCCTTGCCCGCTGGAGCACCCCAAGAGAAGTCCAACGTTCCATTTTGAAGAGTGAAATGGTACTTGGAACGCTTTATGCAACCCCAAAAGTTACCCGACATACCTGTCTCACTTGAGGGAAACACCGAGGTTCCCAGCAGCACTTCATCTGAGCCACTTCTCCCCTCCTGATCGCCAAAGGAGGGTCGATTCCTCTGCTTTGTCTGGAAGAGTTTCATGACCTTCGCGGCACACCTCAGGATGAGGCCGGTTTCATGAGGAAATTCGAGACAACCCACGTGGGTGCTGCCAAATGCTGAACGACCCCGATTTCCCAGTCCGCTCTTCATAAGAACCCGATGCCCGGACACCTCTTCGAAGGCAACCCTGTGGATGAAGGCAAAAATCGAAGGATCACTGACACCCCCGTGCATCGTCTGGAAAAACCTGCAGATTCCACACACAGTTTGACAAGGGGCCTGAAACCCGATGAACAACTCGAGAGGCAAGCGGAGTTCCATTCCTCAGAAAAGACGTAGCCTGACTCTCCTGTCCCAACTCTGCAGGGACCCTGCGGTCTGAGTCCGAAACAGAGAGGAAGTCTGAGGTTCCTGCCTCCCCTCGAGATGAGGCCCTCTTCAATTGCGACAAACCCAGTGGAGTCCCGAGAGGCCCCGCCCACTCCACAGTATCCATCAACTCTCAGAGACACCCTGGGAAGTTCCCTAAGGTCCCCGGCAGAAGTCGAGGGAAATGACTTTTCCCGACACAACCCGAGAAAGACCTCGATAGTCCCTCTTCAACGCGTCTCGAGGCCCTAGTCCCCTCCCGTGACTCGAGAGCCATGACGCGCTCCCCCTCGCCACGCGCAGGGAGACCTGACTTCCCTGGCGCCGCACGAGAGGCTCCCTGAGATCCTCGTCGTGCCTCGCGAGAAAACCCCCAAGGGCGCCGCAGCTCGAGGAAAGCCCTGAGACGCCCCCGTCCTCACGAGGTGAAGGGTCTTCTTTTCCTACATGGCCTGGAGAACAATCCCGAGCCCTCTCTCCAAAATGAAGAGGAGGCTTGACTCCACTGAGGCCACTAGGGGGCTCCAAGAGATCCGCGTCACGACTCGGGAGGACAGCGGAATCCTTGGCTTCCCCTCGAGACGAGGCCTGGCACCCCGGGGGATCCTGGAATGCAACCCCGAGATCCCTGCCTTCCCTGGATAGGAACATTAGGTCCTGGACACACGCCTAGATGAGGTCTCTTTGGCCCTGCAGTGACTCAAGGCAGCCCCCAGCTTTCCCTCGCCACTCGAATGGAAGACGGGGCTTCCCAGGGCCAACAGAGGAGGAAGCCTGTAATCCCCGTCGTCACTCGAGAATCCCACCGCAAATCGAGAAAAAACACGTGGTTCTAACGTCTTCGCAAGATGAGGCCCTTGCCCACTACGGCATCTCAAGGGAAGTCCCATGATCCGCCCTGAAGTGCGAAACGGTACCTGACACCCTTCGTACGACACCCAAAAGTTCCCCGACACGCCGGGTTCCCTCGAGGGGAACACCGAGAGTCCCGGCACAGCTTCATCTGAGCCCCTTCTCCCCTCCTGATCGCGACAGGAGAGGCGATTCCCCTGCGTGGTCCAGAAGGGGTTCCCGGCCTTCCCGCCGCACCTCAGGATGAGGCCGGTCTCACGGGGAAATTCCAGACGAGCCACGTGGGTGGTGCCACATGCCGAACGCCCCCGATTCCCCGGTCCGCTCTTGAGAAGGACCCGAGGCCCGGACCCCTCTTCGAAGGCAACCCTGTGGGTGAAGGTACCACTCGAAGGGGCACTGACACCCCCGTGAGTCGTCCGGAAAAAGCCGCGGTTTCCACACACAGCTCGACGAGGTGCGTGAGACACCCTGAGCAATTCGAGAGGCAAGCGGGGTTCCCTTCCTCAGACAAGACGAGGCCTGACTCTCCTGTCCCAACTCTGCAGGGACCCTGTGGTTGGAGTCCGAAAAGGAGAGGAAGCCTAAGTTTCCTGTCTCCCCTCGAGATGAGGCCCTCTTCCATTGCGCCAAGCCCAGCGGAGTCCCGAGAGGCCCCGCCAACTCCACAGCATCCCTCACCTATCAGAGGCACCATGGGAAGTTCCCTCAGGTCCCTGGCAGAAGTCGAGGGAAATGAGGCTTTCCCGCCGCAACCCCAGAAAGACCTCGAGAGTCCTTCTTCAACGCGTCTGGAGGCCCTAGTCCTCTCCCATGACTCGAGAGCCATGACGCGCTCCCCCTCGCCACCCGCACAGAGACCTGACTTCCCTGGCACCGCACAAGAGGCTCCCTGAGATCCTCGTCTTGCCTCGTGAAAAACCCCCACGGGCGCCGCAGCTCGAGGAAACCCCTGAGAAGCCCCCATCCTCGCGAGGTGAGGGCCTTCTTTTCCTGCCTGACCCAGACCGCAATCCTGAGTCCTCTCTCCAAACTGAAGAGAAGGCCTGACACCCTTGAGGCCACTCAGTGGGCTCCAAGAGATCTGCGTTGCGACTTGAGAGGAGAGCGGCATACTTTGCTTGCCCTCGAGGCCAGGCCTGACTCCCCGGGGGAGTCTGGAACGCCACCCTGAGATCCCTGTCTTCCCTTGAGAGGAACGTTAAGTCCCGGACACAGGCCTAGATGAGGTCTCTTTGGCCCTGCAGTGACTTGAGTGCAACCCCAAGCTTTCCCTCGCAACTCGAATGGAAGATTAGGCTTCCCGGGGCCAACGCAAGAGGAAGCCTGAAATCCCCGTCGTAACTCTAGAATCCCGCCGCAACTCGAGAAAATCCACATGGTTCCAACGTCTTCGCAAGATGAGGCCCTTGCCCGCTACGGCGTCTCAAGGGAAGTCCCAGGTTCTGTCCTGAAGTGCGAAATGGTACCTGACTCCTTTCATGCAACCCCCAAAAGTCCCCCACACGCTGGTTTCCCTCGAGGGTAACACCGAGGGTTCCGGCCCCACTTCATCTGAGCCCCTTCTCCCCTCCTGATGGCGACAGGAGAGTCGATCCCCCTGCGTTGTCTGGAAGGTTCCCCGGCCTTCCTGGCACACGTCAGGATGAAGCCGGCCTCACTAGGAAATTTGAGACTAGCCCCGTGGGTGGTCCCACATGCCGAAAGACCCCGATTTCCCGGTCCGCTCTTAAAAAGAACCCGAGGCCCAGACACCTCTTTGAAGGCAACCCAGTGGGTGAAGGCACAACACGAAGGGGCACTGTCACCGTCGTGCATTTCCGGAAATACCCGCAGGTTCCACACACAGCTCAACAAGGGGCCTGAGACCCCCTGAGCACCTCGAGAGGCAAGCGGAGTTCCCTTCCTCAGACAAGACGATTCCTGACTCTCCTGTCCCAACTCTGCAGGTACCCTGCGGTCGGAGTCCAAAACGGAGAGGAAGCCTGAGGTTCCTGCCTTCCCTGGAGATGAGGCCCTCTTCCATTGTGCCAAACCCAGCAGAGTCCTGAGAGGCCCCGCCAACTCCACAGCATCCCTCATCTGTCAGAAGCACACTGGGAAGTTCCCTAAGTTCACCGGTAAACTTTTATTGCACAAGGTCCCCATGAAAAGGCCCACGCAGCAGGACAGCCACAGATTCTGTCTGCCATTAAAGGGCAGTAAGGTGCCCTCCCCTCTTCTTTGCTGCCTCGGCGGCCACCAGGGTGCAATTCGCATACCCTTCCCTTTCCCATCCTAGCAGGTGCTCCAGGGCCCGCTGGCCTACAAAGTGCCAGAAGCAGGGCTGGGCCAGCCGGCCAGAATTCAGGGTTCTGTCCCTTGGACTTCCAGCAGACACTAGGCTGCTTGGGAAAACCGCGCAGACTATGAGGATTTTCAGCAGAGGGGTGGAGTGGTAAAGGCCTTGACCCCAAAGACGAGGCCTTCCTGCGACCGCCAGGTTGGGGAGCTCTGAGACTGTGCCAACACAGGGCGGAATACATGGTTCCCTGCTCCACGCACTCCCCGTTCCCTTACATGTGTTCCGCACCCCTCCGCTGTGGCCGATGGATGCCGATCCTTGGGGATCCAGGAGTTCACGAAATGGGCATTCCCAGCCGCAATGGCGACCCCCAACAGCACATCTGGAAAGCCCTCCCCCACCCCTGCCAGGAGCCAACCCCCGCTGCGAACGGACCCCCACCCCGCCCCGCGCCGCCAGGTTTCGTCCCGGCCCTGCCGGGCTCCCGGCGGGTTCCCAGCCATATTGGCGACCCCCGGGAGCACAACAGGGACCGACCCCCCACCCACAGCGAGCGGAATCTCGACCTGTGCAGCCCAGGTTTACCCCACCCTGGCTGCGCTCCCGGCGCGTTTCCAGCCGCAGTGGCCATCTCCGAGAGCACAACTGGGAAGCCCTCCCCTACCCCCGCCAGGAGCCGACACCCGCCCTGCGCCGCCCGGGGCGCCCCACCCCTGCCGCGCTCCAGAGGCGCTGCCCACCTTCACCAGCGGCTCTCGGTGAGCCCCGTCCCCACGCCCGGTTCCAGGAGAGGCTCTCGGACCTCGCTGCTGCCGCCAGGTCAAACATGAGGACAATACATACACCCCACAGAGACAATCCAAGCTGTCTATGATTTAGGGATAAAACGAGGACTACAGAAAGGCAAGATGACCTGACCTAGGAGGGCCATGATATTCTATAGAACCAGACAAAGTTGGTTACCAAGGAAACTTTTTTCCTTGGAACCCGGAAAGCTGGTTCTTTGCATATGCAATGACCAACAATTAGCTTGTTACCCAAGCCTGCCTTACTGCCACCCCCATCCCCCCACTCCCCAGAAGACTGGCTCAAAGAAATATTTTAAATCTCAGGCGGAAACCTGGAAGATGTCTTGTCTGTCTGTTTGGATTAAGGTATGTGTCAGTGTGAGCCTTGTGTTTTTTGATAATATTGCTCAAGTTCTGTGTTCTGATTTCAATGGTCTCAAGACAAGGCAGCCCTTCCAAATCAAACTGCTGGAAATACAAGAAAACATTGACCTAAATGAATGTCAGAGTCCCGTGAACTGGGAACTAGTCAATATTAAATATCTAGTATTTTTGGTTTTGCTCCTCCACTATAGACATGTCTAAGAGTCAACAACATTAAGCACAACATGTTCATAGTGCCTAGGTTTCTTTTGAGGTAAAAATTGCTCTATTGTTATATCTGTCACAAGCTTGTCAGCAAGAAACTACCTGGAAACGACAACAACAAAAGTAAAAAATGTAAATGTGATATGAGCTTTTAGACAAACTCTTTACAATAATTATACTCTAAAATATCTGCCTCTCATAGTCTTGATTGAAGGCAGAGGAGAAGGGGATGACAAGGGTACGATGGTTGGATGGCATCACTGACTCGATGGACATGAGTTTGAGCAAGCCCCTGGAGCTGGTGACGGACACGGAAGCCTGGCGTCCTTCAGGCCACGGGGTCCCAAAGAGTCAGACACGACTGAGCAACTGAACTGAACTGAACTAACAAACGTTTCTCCAGGTGTTTTGGTTACCCGAGTTTCTATCCTTGTGACGACAGTGTATTGAATAGCTAGGTCATTTCCAAATAAATGAAAGTTCTGAAACATTCACGACTTGAAAGGACCTCCCTTTTACACAGAAACAAAAGAGATTTTTGACTCTCCATGAATAGTGTCTGGCACCATCCTGACATGTTAAATGTAAGAAAGCAATTGTTTTGTTTTGTTTTGTTCTGTTCTTGGGGGTGGGGGGAGGGGGGCGGGCTATAGCCAATGCCAATATAAAAGTCAGTTCTTGGTTGCTGAAGGGAAATGTATGACTTGTTATATCAAGAAAGTATGTGGAATGCAATGGCACTTGAGGAAGGAAAACGAAGTAGTTCTGTCTTACAGGTGGCAGTTTCAGGATGGGAGAAGCAAAGGAATGGGTACAGAATGGGATAAGGAGGTTGTAGGGAAAGTGGACCCCCAGAAAAGAGTTCTGTGCCTAGCACAAGTTTTCTTGAGATGTCGAACTGCCTTTGCTAATGGAGTTTAAGTTTCTTTACCTCTTAAGTGATCTCTTCTAGGTTGACCTAGAACAGAAATCTTTGGTTAGCTTTGGCTAAGTGGAGAAGTAGTGTTTCACGGTGACATATGTGATCCTTCCTGACTGTTTGCAGCCCTTTTGATATCGATGCCTTGCTTCTGCTGCTGCTGCCGCCGCCGCTGCTGCTAAGTCGTTTCAGTCGTGTCCGACTCTGTGCGACCCCATAGACGGCAGCCCACCAGGCCCCGCAGTCCCTGGGGTTCTCTAGGCAAGAACACTGGAGTGGGTTGCCATTTCCTCCTCCCATGCATGAAAGTGAAAAGTGAACGTGAAGTCGCTCAGTGGTGTCCGACTCTTAACCACCCCATGGACTGCAGCCTACCAGGCTCCTCCATCCATGGGATTTTCCACGCAAGAGTACTGGAGTGGGGTGCCATTGCCTTCTCCCATATCTATGCACAAGCCTGCCTAAATAATTGACTTCTAGCTAGCTTTGGGATGCCAATGACCATCCACCCTTACCAGGCAACAGAGAAGAGAAAAACACTTACCACAGGAGGTCCTGGTAAGGAACAAGGAACTAACAAGCTCCCGCCAACCAGGATTCTGCAGAGGTCAACAAGAGGTCAGTAAGAGATGGAAGACTGCAGTCCAGAGGTCCTAGCAACTTCCATCTTGCAGCAGAGACCCAGCATAGTCAAAACGAATTCAATGTTGCAAAAAATAAGTAAACAAATAAAGGACAGAAGTCCTTTGAACACATGACTGAGATTAGGGGTGAGGCAGTACATGTACGGTGCCCGGAAAATCTTAAAGTATGAGAAAGGAAAGAATTTAAAGACAACTATCAAGCTGTCCGAACTGATAAAAACGAAAGGTTACACAGTTTTTTCTGTATATATTAGCAGATAATAATGTGAAAAGGAATTTAAAAAAATTCCCTTTCAATAATGTCAACATGAATACAACACTTTGCCATGGATGTAACGAGGATGACAAGACTGGTACACTGGAAATTATACACCCTGGCTGAAAACTATCCTGAATACATGGACAGATATTCCATAACAATGGAAAGACTTAAGATGGCAATACCATGGAATGCATCTTCAATCTGAAATGAAGATTTGATATGATTTGATCGCTCAGAGCTTTTGTGTCATCAATTGTTATTAAAGTATAAATGAGATAGAGAAAGCTGCTGACTTAGACTTGAGGCGGGGTGTACGCCCTGCTGGTCTCTAGCCAGATATTCTACAGGCACTAGCAGTCAGCTAAGGAAAGAAAGGCACTGTCTCAGGGAATGGCACCAGGCCCCTCCCCCACGACATGCCTTGAGGTCACATTGGCAGCAGGTGAGTCATCCTGGGCCAAAAACTGATTGACATGAATCTTGAAGAAAGGCAGTATTCCAGGCAAATATATCATTTCCTTAACATAGATTAGGAGAACAAGGTACGAGGAAAACATACTGTTTTGTTCAAGTCGCTTCTGAGCCTATTGGGGGAACCGACCTGAAGCCAGAGTCCAGCAGATATACATAGGATATTTACATCGCTTAAGACAAACATTTCCTCAGGAACAAATGCATTGCTTAGCTCAAGGTTTGTCTGCGAAATTCTTACACATCAGTAGATGGCTCCGAGCTGGGTTTCTACACACAAGAACATGAATGCAAAGGACAAGCCTGCACAGCCCATCTGACCCCTCCCCCACAGCTAGCAGCATTTCCAAGTGACCTCCTAAGGCCTTCCCCAAAATACAGGGGCACCTCTGGGTTTCCTGTTTCAAGCTCTTCGAACACTTTTCTTAAAAAAAAAAAATCCTGCACACTTCTTGATAGAATGCCACAGTGCAAGGAAAACAGGCCTTCAATACTTAAACCTCCCTGTGCCAAACACTTGGGGCTTGGTTTTGTTTTGTTTTGTTTTTTAATTACACCACCACATAATTTAAACTTTTTACAATTTCTAATTATTCAGTACCAAAACACCAAACTTTTATTGCACAAGGTCCCCATGAAAAGGCCCACGCATCAGGACAGCCACAGATTCTGCCATGAAAGGGCAGCAAGGTGCCCTCCCCACTTCTTTGCTGCCTGGGCGGCCACCAGGGTTTGAAATCCATGCACCCTACTAACTTTCTAGGGTGCAATTCGCGGACCCTTCCCTTTCTCATCCTAGCAGGTGCTCCAGGGCCCGCTGGCCTACAAAGTGCCAGAAGCAGGGCTGGGCCAGCCGGCCAGAGTTCAGGGTTCTGTCCCTTGGAGTTCCAGGGGACACTAGGCTGCTTGGGAAAACCGTGCAGACTGAGATTTTTCAGCAAAGGGGTGGATCGGTAAAGGCCTTGACACCAAGGGCGAGGCCTTTCTGCAACCGCCAGGTTGGGGAGCTCCGAGAATGTGCCAACAGAGGGCGGAATACGTGGTTCCCTGCTCCAAGCAGTCCCAGTTCTCTGACCTGTGGCCCGCAGCCCTCCGCTGCACCCACTAGATGTGGATCCTTGGGGACACATTAGCATAGGAAATGGGCGTTCCTAGCCGCAGTGGCGACCCCGGAGAGCACAACTGGGACCGAACCCCCACCCACAGCCATCTAAATCTCGACCCGCGCAGCCCAGGTTTACCCCGCCCCTGCCGCACTCCCAGCGCGTTTCCAGCTGCAGTGGGGACCCCCGAGAGCACAACTGTTACCACCCCCCACCCCCTCCCGACCGGAACCCCGACCCGCGCCGCCTGGGATCGCCCCGCCCCTGGCGCGCTCCCGGCGCATTGCCCACTTCCACCAGGGGCTCCCGGTGAGCCCTGTCCCCACGCCCGGTTCCAGGAGAGGCTCTCGGACCTCGCTACTGCCGCCAGGTCAAACACGAGGACAATACATCCACCCCACAGAGACAATCCAAGCTGTCTATGATTTAGGGTTCAAACGAGGACTACAGAAAGGAAAGATGTCCTGACCTAGGAGGGCCATGAGAGTCTATAGATCCAAACAAAATTGGGTACCAAGGAAGCTTTTTTCCTTGGAACCCGGAAAGCTGGTTCTTTGCATATGCAATGACCAACAATTAGCTTGTTACCCAAGCCTGCCTCGCTGCCACCCCCACTCCCCCCCCCCACTTCCCAGGAAAACGGCTCAAAGAAATATTTTAAATCTCAGGCGGAAAACTGGAAGATGTCTTGTCTGTCTGTCTGGATTAAGGTATATGTCAGTGTGAGCCTTGTGTTTTTTGATAATATTGCTCAAGTTCTGAGTTCTGATTTCAATGGTCTCAAGACAAGGCAGCCCTTCCAAATCAAACTGCTGGAAATACAAGAAAACATTGACCTAAATGAATGTCAGAGTCCCGTGAACTGGGAACTAGTCAATATTAAATATCTAGTATTTTTGGTTTTGCTCCTCCACTATAGACATGTCTAAGAGTCAACAACATTAAGCACAACATGTTCATAGTGCCTAGGTTTCTTTTGAGGTAAAAATTGCTCTATTGTTATATGTGTCACAAGCTTGTCAGCAAGAAAGTACCTGGAAACAGCAACAACCAATGTAAAATATGTAAATGTGATATGAGCTTTTAGATAAACTCTTAACAATAATTATACTCTAAAATATCTGCCTCTCATAGTCTTGATTGAAGGCAGAGGAGAAGGGGATGACAGAGGATAAGATGGTTGGATGGCATCACTGACTCGATGGACATGAGTTTGAGCAAGCCCCTGGAGTTGGTGATGGACACGGAAGCCTGGCGTCCTGCAGGCCACGGGGTCACAAAGAGTCAGACTCGACTGAGCAACTGAACTGAACTGAACTTACAATCGTTCCTCCAGGTGTTTTGGTTACCTGAGTTTCTATCCTGGTGCTAAACTAAGTGACGACAGTGTATTGAATAGCTAGGTCACTTCCAAATAAATGAAACTTCTTAAACATTCACGACTTGAAAGGACCTCCCTTTTACACAGAAACAAAAGAGATTTTTGACTCTGCATGAATAGTGACTGGCACCATCCGAACATATTAAATGTAAGAAAGCAATTTTTTTGTTTTGTTTTGTTCTGTTCTGTTCTTGCAGGAAGCGGGGTGGGCGCTATTATCACTGATAGGTATGCTCACCAATCTATCAAATGCCAATATAAGAGTCAGTTCTTGGTTGCTGAAGGGAAATGTATGACTTGTTATTACAAGAATGTATGGAATGCAATCACACTTTAAGAAGGAAAACGAAGTAGTTCTGTCTTACAGGTGGCATTTTCAGGACGGGAGAAGCAAAGGAATGGGTACAGAATGGGATAAGGAGGTTGTAGGGAAAGTAGGCCCCCAGAAAAGAGTTTTGTGCCTAGCACAAGTTTTCTTGAGATGTTGAACTGCCTTTGCTAATGGAGTTTAAGTTTCTTTACCTCTTAAGTGATCTCTTCTAGGTTGACCTAGAACAGAAATCTTTTGTTAGCTTTGGCTAAGAGGAGAAGTATTGTTTCACGGTGACATATGTGATCCTACCTGACTGTTCTCATCCCCTTTGATATCTATGCACTGCTGCTGCTGCTGCTGCAGCTGCTAAGTGGTTCAGTTGAGGCCGACCCTGTGCCACGCCATAGATGGCAGCCCACCAGGCCCCGCAGTCCCTGGGGTTCTCTAGGCAAGAACACTGGAGTGGGTTGCCATTTCCTCCTCCTATGCATGAAAGTGAAAAGTGAAAATGAAGTCGCTCAGTGGTGTCCGACTCTTAGCCACCCCATGGACTGCAGCCTACCAGGCTCCTCCGTCCTTGGGATTTTTCAGGAGTGGGGTGCCATTGCCTTCTCCCATATCTATGCACAAGCCTGCCTAAATAATTGACTTCTAGCCAACTTTGGGATGCCCATGACCACCCACCCTTACCAGGCAACAGAGAAGAGAAAAACACTTACCACAGGAGGTTCTGATAAGGAACAAGGAACTAACAAGCTCCCACCTACCAGGATTCTGCAGAGGTCAACAAGAGGTCAGCAAGAGATGAGAGACTGCAGTCCAGAGGTCCTAGCTACTTCCATCTAGCAACAAACACCCAGCATAGTCAAAACGATTTCAATGTTAAAGAATAAATAAATAAATAAATAAATAGACAGAAGTTCTTTGAACACATGTCTGAATTTAGGGGTGAGGCATTACATATGTGTCCCAGGATAATCTTAAAGTGTCAGAAAGTAAAGAAATTAAAGACAACTATCAAGCTGTCCAAACTGATAAAAATGAATGATTACACAGTTTTATCTGTATACATTAGCAGATAATAATCTGAAAAGGAATTTTAAAAAATTCCCTTTCAATAATATCAACATGAATAAAACACTTTGCCATGGATGTAACGAGGATGACAAGACTGGCACACTGGAAATTATACACCCTGGCTGAAAACTATCCTGAATACATGGACAGATATTCCATAACGATGGAAAGACTTAAGATGGCAATACCATGGAATGCATCTTCAATCTGAAATGAAGATTTGATATGATTTGATCGCTCAGAGCTTTTGTGCCATCAACTGTTATTAAAGTATGAAAGAGATAGAGAAAGCTGCTGACTTAGACTCGAGGCGGTGTGGGGGGGGTAGTAAGAGTACCCCCTGCTGGTCTTTAGCCAGATATTCTACAGGCACTAGCAGTCAGCTAAGGAAAGAAAGGAACTGTTTCAGGGAATGGCACCAGTCCCCTCCCCCACGACATGCATTGAGATAATATTGGCAGCAGGTGAGTCATCCCGGGCCAAAACTTGATTGACATGAATCTTGAAGAAAGGCAGTATTGCAGGCAAATATATCATTTCCTTAACATAGATAAGGAGAACAAGCTAGGAGGAAAACATGCTGTTTTGTTCAAATCGCTTCTGAGCCTTTTGGGGGAACCGACCTGAAGCCAGAGTCTAGCGGAAATACATAGGATATTTACATCGCTTAAGACAAACATTTTCTTAGGAAAAAATGCATTGCTTAGCTCAAGGTTTGTCTGCGAAATTCTTACACATCAGGAGATGGCTCCGAGCTGGGTTTCCACACACAAGAACATCCATGCAAAGGACAAGCCTGCACAGCCCATCTGCCCCCCTCCCGCACAGCCAGCAGCATTTCCAAGTGACCTCCTAAGGCCTTCCCCAAAATACAGGGGCACCTCTGGGTTTCCTGTTTCCCTCACTTCGAACAATTTTCTTAAAAAAAAAAAAATCCTGCACACTTCTTGATAGAATGCCACAGTGCAAGGAATACAGTCCTTCAATATTTAAACCTCCATTTGCAAAACACTTGGAGCTTGGTTTTGTTTTGTTTTGTTTTTTAATTACACCACCACATAATTTAAAGCTTTTACACGTTCTAATTATTCAGTTCCAAAACACCAAACTTTTATTGCACAGGGTCCTCATGAAAAGGCCCACGCAGCTGGACAACCACAGATTCTGCCATGAAAGGGCAGCAAGGTGCCCTCCCCCCTTCTTTGCTGCCTGGGCGGCCACCAGGGTTTGAAATCCATGCACCCTACTAAGTTTCTAGGGTGCAATCCATGGACCCTTCCCTTTCCCATCCCAGCAGGTGCTCAAGGGCCCGCTGGCTTACAAAGTGCCAGAAGAGGGCTGGGCCAGCCGGCCAGAGTTCAGTGTTCTGTCCCTTGGACTTCCAGCGGACACTAGGCTGCTTGGAAAAACCGCGCAGACTCTGAGATTTTTCAGCAGAGGGGTGGAGCGGTAAAGGCCTTGACCCCAAAGGCAAGGCCTTTCTGCGACCGCCAGGTTGGGGAGCTCCGAGAATGTGCCAACAGACGGCGGAATACTTGGTTCCCTGCTCCACGCAGTCCCAGTTCCCTTACCTGTGGTCTGCAGCCCTCCGCTGCACCCACGGGATGGCGATCCTTGGGGACCCAGGAGCGGACGAAATGGGCGTTCCCAGCCGCAGTTGCAACCCCCGAGAGCGCAACTGGGAACCCCTCCCCATCCCCCCCGTGAGCCGACCCCGCCCCGCTCCGCCAGGGTTAGCCCCGCCCCTGCCGCGCTCCCTGCGCGTTCCCAGCCGCAGTGGCGACCCCGGGAGCACAACTGGGACCGACCCCCACCCAAAGCCATCTGAATCTCGACCCCCGCAGCCCGGGTTTACCTGTCCCGGGTGCGCTCCCGGCGAGTTTTCAGCCTCAGTGTCCACCTCTGAGAGCACAACTGGGAAGCCCGCCCCCACCCCCGCCAGAAGCCGACCCCCGCCCCACGCCGCCCGCGTTCACCCCGCCCCTGCACGGTCCAGGTACCTTCCCAGCTTCTAGCGTTCACGCCCGGGTAGGAGCAGGATGTAGGAGTATGGGAGATGTGTCTGGAGCCTGACAGCCTCAGCTCCGCTCTGGCCTGCCCTTTGGACCTAGGAGCCAGGCCAACTTGCAGAGGGCTTAGGGCCCCATTGTATGCAAACTACCAAGGCCTACCGCAAGGAGAGCTCTGTCCGAGGGAAGGGAAGTGCCCCAGGCTGCGTTCCCAAGCTGTTGCTTGGCAATGCAGACTCAGCGGTAAACGGAGGGAATCAGGCTCTCTGTAGCCGCAGCTTCACACACAGGTGTGTCTCCGTAGGAATCAAGAAAGATCCTGACAGGGTGAGGTTCATTAGAGCTATACTAAAGAGCAAAGGCTTGTCCATGTGGTCTTGCCTTCCCCTGTGCCTTTGGGTCTCCAGGCTCGGCCCCAGCTCCGTGGAAACAACCCCTGAGAAAATATCTTCAAGATCCACTTTTCCCAGTGTCTGGGAACCGGGGTTCGTAGGAGGAGAGAAAAGCACGCCTCCATAGGGAACGAAAAGGCAGCCCACCTGCCTGTGTTTTGAAGCCTCTATTTGGAAGGAATGGGTTAGCTTCTCCTAAAGGAGACCTCCAGATCTGCTCAGAAGTTGTTAATTCCAGAGGCAGGGTACTGGTTCCTGACTGCCCTTTGCTAGCCTTGCAAAGATATTCCTAGATTCTAGAGTTATTTTCCATGAAGAAGCAGGCTTCAGGAATGTGTCAGACGGGACTGGCTCCTTATTGACCTCAGCTCAGCTATTGCCTTTCCATTCAAACTAGGGCAAGGCCCTACTTTATGAAGGGTAAGGGTCTTCTTCTTTGCAAACTGCCAAGGGCTACAGCAATGAGACCTCTGTCAAGGTGAGGGAAGCCTAAGAGGATGGATTCTCAAGCAGGTGCTTTGCCACAAAGCATCAGCACCCCACGGAGAGAATCAAGCTCCCTGTGCACCAATGTTGGGAGTGTAGCTTCACACACAGAGTTGTCTCTATAGGAGCCAAGAATGTTCCTGAGAGATTAGGTTCACTAAACCTCTCCTACAGAGCATAGACCTGTCAATGTGGTTTTGCCTTCCCCTGTGAGTTGGGTCCTCGAGGTCCGCCACACCTCCGGGGAAACTGTCCCTGAGAAAAGATCTCCAGGAACCGCTTCGCCGAGGCTGGGAAATGCTGTTCACAGGAAGTAAGGCAAGCGAATCTCCTGCAGAGTAAAAGAGGCCTTACAGTCCCTGGAGGAGCAGGCTGCCAGAGTGTGTGAAACCTGACTGTTGCCTTACTGGCCTCAGCTCCGCCATTGCCTGTTCATCTGAGCTAGCACCCAGGCCTACTTGGAAAAGCGTTTGGGTGCAGATTTCTACAAAGTGCCAAGGGCTACAGCAGTGAGAATTCTCTCAGTGGTAAGGGAGAGCATTTTATGGATTCTCAAGCTGTTTTCTGAATGACAGCGTCAAAATGAACAGAGAGAATCAGGCTCTCTGTGCCCCTATGTTAGGTACGCAGCTTCACACACAGAGGTGTCTCTATAGGAGCCAAGAATGCTCCTGAGAGATGAGGTTCACAAGAGGTCTGCTACAGAGCATAGACCTGTCCATGTGGTCTTGCCTTCCCCTGTGCCTTTGGGCCCCGGGCTCGGCCCCAGCTCCGTGGAAACAAGCCCTGAGAAAATATCTTCAAGATACGCTTTTCCCAGAGGCTGGGAACTGGAGTTCATAGGAGGAGAGAAAAGCAAGCCTCCTTCGGGCACGAAAGGCTGCCAACCTGCCTGTGTTTTGAAGCCTCTATTTGGAAGGAATGGGTTAGCTTCTCCTAAAGGAGACCTCCAGATCTGCTCAGAAGTCGGTAATTCCAGAGGCAGGGTGCTGGTTCCTGACTGCCCTTTGCCAGCCTTGCAAAGACATTCCAAGATTCTAGAGTTATATTCCATGAAGGAGCAGGCTTCGGGAATGTGTCAGAGGGGACTGGCTCCTTATTGGCCTCAGCTCAGCTATTGCCTTTCCATTCAAACTAGGACAAGGGCCTAGTTTATGAAGTGTAAGGGTCTTCTTCTTTGAAACTGCCAAGGGCTACAGCAATGAGACTTCTGTCAAGGCGAGGGAAGCCTAAGAGGACGGATTCTCAAGCAGGTGCTTTGCTACAAAGCATCAGCACCCCACGGAGAGAACCAAGATCCCTGTTCCCCAATGTTGGGAGTGTAGCTTCACACACAGAGTTGTCTCTATAGGAGCCAAGAATGTTCCTGAGAGATTAGGTTCACTAAACCTCTCCTACAGAGCATAGACCTGTCCATGTGGTTTTTCCTTCCCCTGTGAGTTGGGTCTCCGAGGTCCACCACACCTCCGGGGAAACTGTCCCTGAGAAAAGATCTCCAGGAACCGCTTCGCTGAGGCTGGGAAACGCTGTTCACAGGAAGTAAGGCAAGCGAATCTCCTGCAGAGAAAAAGAGGCCTTACTGTCCCTGGAGGAGCAGGCTGCCAGAGTGTGTGAAACCTGACTGTTGCCTTGCTGGCCTCAGTTCCACCATTGCCTGTTCCTCCGAACTAGGACCCAGGCCTATTTGGAGAAGCGTTTGGCTGCGGATTTCTACAAAGTGCCAAGGGCTACAGCAGTGAGAATTCTCTCAGCGGTAAGGGAGAGCATTTTATGGATTCTCAAGCTGTTTTCTGAACGACAGGGTCAAAATGAACTGAGAAAATCAGGCTCTCTGTGCCCCTATGTTAGGTACGCAGCTTCACACACAGAAGTGTCTCTATAGGAGCCAAGAATGTTCCTGAGAGATGAGGTTCACTAGAAGTCTGCTACAGAGCATAGACCTGTCCATATGGTTTTGCCTTGCCCTGTGAGTTGGGTCCCTGAGGTCCGCCCCAGCTCAGGGGAAGGAGCCCCTGAGAAAAGATCTCCAGGGACCGCTATTCCCCCAGGCTGGCAAACACAGTTCACAGGAGGTAACACAAGCGAGCCTCCTGCAAGGCACAACAGGCCTTAGTCTCCCTGGACGATCAGGCTGCAAGAGTGTGTGAGACCTGACTGGTGCCTTACTGGCCTCAGCTCCGCCATTGCATGTTCCTCTGAACTAGGACCCAGGCCTACTAGGAGAAGGGTTTGGGTATGGATTTCTAAATACTGCCAAGGGGTATAGCAATGAGAACTGTGTCACGGGTAAGGAAGAGCATTGTATGGATTTTCAAGCTGTTGTTTGAACGACAGCTTCAAAGCTGCACAGAGAGAATCAGACTCTGTGTCTCCATGTTCGGTACACAGCTTCACAGACAGGGGTGTCTCCATAGGAAACAAGAACGTTCCTGACAGAGTGAGGTTCACTAGAGCTCTCCTAGAGAGCAAAGACTTGTCCATGTGGTTTTTCTTCCCCTGTGCGTTTGGGGCTCCAGGCTCGGCCCCAGCTCCGTGGAAACAACCCCTGAGAAACGATCTTCAAGATCCGCTTTTCCCAGAGGCTGGGATGTGGGGTTCATAGGAGGCGGGAAAAGCAGGCCTCCTTCAGAGAGCAAGAGGCAGCCAAGCGGCCTGCGTTTGGAAGCCTCTATTTGGAAGAATGGGTTAGCTTCCCCTAAGGGAGACCTCCAGATCTGTTCAGAAGTTGGTAATTCCAGAGGCAGGGTTCAGGGTCCTGACTGCCCTTTGCCAGCCTTGCAAAGACATTCCTAGATTCTACAGTTATCTTCCTGAAGAAGCAGGCTTTGGGAATATGTCAGACTTGACTGGCGCCTTATTGGCCTCAGCTCAGCTATTGCCTTTCCATTCAAAGTAGGACAAGGCCCTACTTTATGAAGGGTAAGGGTCTTCTTCTTTCCAAACTGCCGAGGGCTACAGCAATGAGACCTCCGTAAATGCGAGGGAAGCATAAGCGGATGGATTATCAGGAAGGTTCTTTGCCACCAAGCATCAGCACCCCACGGAGAGAATCAGGCTCCCTTTGCCCCTATGTGGGGTGTGTAGATTCACACACAGTGGTGTCTCTACAGGAGCCAAGAATGTTCCTGAGAGATGAGGCTCACAAGAGCTATCCGACAGAGTGCTCACCTGTACATGTGGTTTCGCCTTCCCCTGTGAGTTGGGTGCTCGAGGTCCACCCCAGCTCCGAGAAAACAGCCTCTGAGAAAAGATCTCCAGGAACCGCTTTTCGCCCAGGCTGGGAAAAGCTGTTCACAGGAAGTAAGGCAAGTGAGCCTCCTGCAGAGAAAAAGAAGCCTTACTGTCCCTGGAGGAGCAGGCTGCCAGAGTGTGTGAAAACTGACTGGTGCCATACTGGTCTTAGCTCCGCCATTGCTTGTTCCTCCGAACTGGGACTCAGGCCTACTTGGAGAAGGGTTTAGGTGCAGATTTCTACAAACTGCCAAGGGCTACTGCAATGAGAACTCTCTCAGAGGTAAGGGCGAGAATTGTATGGATTCTCAAGCTGTTTTCTGAACGACAGCATTAAACCTGCACAGAGAGAATCAGGCTCTTTGCCGCCATGTTGGGTACACAGTTTCACACACAGAGGTGTCCGCATAGGAGCCAAGAACGTTCGTCAAAGACTGAGGTTCACTAGAGCTCTCTTAGAGAGCAAAGACTTGTTCATGTGGTTTTGCCTTCCCCTGTATGTGTGGGTCTCTGGGCACAACCCCAGCTCCGTGGAAACAACCCCTGAGCAAAGATCTCCAAGATCTGCTTTTCCCCCATGCTGGGAACCAGGGATCATAGGAGGCAGGAAAAGCAAGCCTCCTTCAGGCAAAAAGAGGCAGCCAACTAGCCTGTGTTTGGAAGCCTCTATTTGCAAGGAATGGGTTAGCTTCTCCAGAAGGAGACCTCCAGATCTGCTCAGAAGATAGAAATTCCAGAGGCAGGGTCGAGGTTCCTGACTGCCCTTTGCCAGCCTTGCAAAGACATTCCTAGATTCTAGCAATATTTTCCATGAAGGAGCAGGCATCGGGAATATGTCAGAGTTGACGGGTGCCTTACTGGCCTCAGCTCAGCTATTGCCTTTCCTTTCAAACTAGGATCAGGGCCTACTTGGTGAAGGGTAAGGGTCTACTTCTTTCCCAACTGCCAAGAGACACAGCAATGAGACCTCTGTCAAGGCGAGGGAAGCGTAAGCAGATGGATTCTCAAACAGGTGCTTTGCCACAAAGCATCAGCACCCCACGGAGAGAATCAGGCTCCCTGTGCCCCTATGTTCGGTGTGTAGCTTTACACACAGAGGTGTCTCTGTACGAGCCAAGAATGTTCCTAAGAGATGAGACACACTGACGTCTCCTACAGAGCATAGACCTGTCCATGTGGTTTTTCCTTCCCCTGTGAGATGGGTCCCCGAGGTCCACCCCAGCTCTGGGGATAGAGCCCCTGAGAAAAGATCTCCAGGAACCGCTTTTTGCCCAGGCTGGGAAACGCAGTTCACAGGAGGCAAGGCAAGCGAGCCTCCTGCAGGGAAAAATAGGCCTTACTGTCCCTGGAGGAGCAGGCTGCCAGAGTGTGTGACACCTGACTGGTGCCTTACTGACCTCAGCTCCGCCATTGCATGGCCATCCAAACCAGGACCCAGGCCTACTTGGAGAAGGGTTTGGGTGCGGATTTGTAAAAACTGCCAAAGGCTACAGCAATGAGAAGTCTCTCAGAGGTAAGGGAGAGCATTGTATGGATTCTCAAGCTGTTGTTTGAACGACAGCTTCAAAGCTGCAAAGAGAGAATCAGGCCCTGTGTTCCCCCTTGTTGGGTACACAGCTTCACACACAGGGGTGTCTCCATAGGAGTCAAGAACGTTCCTGACACAGTAAGTTTCACTTAGAGGTCTCCTGGAGAGCAAAGACTTGTCCATGTGGTTTTCCTTCCCCTGTGCGATTGGGTCTCTGGTCTCGGCCCCAGCTCCATGGAAACAACCCCTGAGAAAATATCTTCAAGATCCGCTTTTCCCAGAGGCTGGGAACAGGGCTTCATAGGATGCGAGAAAAGCAGGCCTCCTTCGGGCGCGAAAAGGCAGCCAACTGGCCTGTTTGGAAGCCTCTATTTGGAAAGAATGGGTTAGCTTCTCCTAAAGGAGACCTCCAGATCTGCTCAGAAGTCGGTAATTCCAGAGGCAGGGTGCTGGTTCCTGACTGCCCTTTGCCAGCCTTGCAAAGACATTCCCAGATTCTAGAGTTATTTTCCATGAAGGTGAAGGCTACGGGAGTATGTCAGACTTGGCAGGCACCTTATTGGCCTCAGCTCAGCTATTACCTTTCCATTCAAACTAAGACAAAGGCCTACTTTATGAAGGGTAAGGGTCTTCTTCTTTCCAAACTGCCAAGGGCTACAGCAATGGGACCTCTGTCAAGGCGAGGGAAGCCTAAGTGGATGGATCATCAAGCAGGTGCTTTGCCACAAAGCATCAGCACCCCACGGGGAGAATCAGGCTCCATTTGCCCCTATGTTGGGTGTGTAGCTTCACATACAGAGGTGTCTCTATAGGAGGCCAGAATGTTCCTGAGAGATGAGGTTCACTAGAGCTCTCCTACAGAGCATAGACCTGTCCATATGCTTTTGCCTTCCCCTGTGAGTTGGGTCCTCGAGGTCCTCCCCAGTTCCGGGGAAGGAGCCCCTGAGAAAAGATCTCCAGGGACCTCTTTTCCCCCAGGCTGGGAAATGCAGCTCACAGGAGGGAAGTCAAGTGAGCCTCCTGCAGGGAAAAAGAGGGCTTACTGTCCCTGGACGATCAGGCTGCAGAGTGTGTGAGACCTGACTGGTGCCTTACTGGCCTCAGCTCCGCCATTGCATGTTCCTCCGAACTAGGACCCAGGACTACTTGGAGAAGGGTTTGGGTGCGGATTTCTAAAAACTGCCAAGGGCTACAGCAATGAGAACTCTGTCATGGGTAAGGAAGAGCATTGTATGGATTTTCAAGGTGTTTTTTGAACGACATCTTTAAAGCTACACAGAGAGAATCAGGCTCTCTGTGCCCCCATGTTGGGTACGCAGCTTCGCACACAGGGGTGTCTCCATATGAATCAAGAATGTTCGTGACAGAGTGAAGTTCACTAGAGCTCTCCTAGAGAGCAAAGACTTGTACATGTGGTTTTTCTTCCCCTGTTAGTTTGGGTCTCCAGGCTTAGCCCCAGCTCCGTGGAAACAACCCCTGAGAAAAGATCTTCAAGATCCGCTTTTCCCAGAGGCTGGGATGTGGGATTCATAGGAGGCGGGAAAAGCAGGCCTCCTTCAGAGAGCAAGAGGCAGCCAAGCGGCCTGCGTTTGGAAGCCTCTATTTGGAAGAATGGGTTAGCTCCCCCTAAGGGAGACCTCCAGATCTGTTCAGAAGTCGGTAATTCCAGAGGCAGGGTGCAGGCTCCTGACTGCCCTTTGCCAGCCTTGCAGAGACATTCCTAGATTACAGCGTTATTTTCCATGAAGGAGCAGGCTTCAGGAATATGTCAGACTTGACTGGCGCCTTATTGGCCTCAGCTCAGCTCTTGCCTTTCCTTTCAAACTAGGACAAGGGCCCACTTTATGAGAGGTAAGGGTCCTCTTCTTTCCAAACTGCCAAGGGCTACAGCAATGAGACCTCTGTCAAGGCGAGGGAAGCGTAAGCTGATGGATTCTCAAGCAGGTGCTTTGCCACAAAGCATCAGCACCCCATGGAAAGAATCTGGCTCCCTTTGCCCCTACGTTGCGTGTGTAGCTACACACAGAGGTGTCTCGATAGGAGCCAAGAATGTTCCTGAGAGAGGAGGTTCACTGTTGGGGGCCAGAGTGAGGCACTCCGCCCATGGCAAAGGTCATGAGGAAGGAGGCTCGACATACGCAAAGGCGGGATCGAGCCTCAGGAGTCCCCCTGGAAATCCTCGAGCATCTACCCCCATAACCAGAGCCTGCCTACCTTACTACTTTGTGCTCTCACCTACACCTCTGACTTTACGGGGGGCTGTCCCCCACCACCTCTTTCGGAGAAGGAGTTAACCTAGAGCTCCAGTTGATAAAAACCTCTGGGTGTGACAAGAGTGTTTTAACCTACAAACTCCTCTGAAGGTTCTCTAGCCTGCCTGACAGGCTTGTCCGGCCACATGTGATTGCTCACAGCCTCCCAACCATGAGAGGCACGAGATGCTTTAAACCTTCTAAAAACAGGTTCCTTAGAAAAGTTAGAAAATTATTAGTATAAGTATAATGGGCTGATTAGAAATCATATTGGTGAAGGGTTTTTCATTTGTTGAGCTGATGTTTACTGCTAAGTCTCCACATCCCCTGCCCTTATACACATTAATGAATATATAGAAGAAATAAGTATTAACCTTTGATATAAATCACGTTAGACCTTAGGCTAAGTAAATTCTTTCCTTAACTAAAACCCACTACACCCTCACCCTATAGGAATGTAACTTTATTTGGGTGGCGTCTGTTTTAAGAATAATCACCCCTGGAGAAATAAGTGTCCTGGTTGACTGACCGCTGTCACAAGGAGAGGGTCGTAAATTGTCAGCAGGCCCCCCGGCCAGAAGATGATGTAACACCCCTAAGACCTCTGTATACTTTTGTATGAAGCACCTGACTTTGATAAAAGTCAGGACTGCTGACCCCACGTGACTTTGGCATAACATCTCAGTGTATAAAAGTAGACCATGGAAAATAAAGAATTGGGATCAGTTTCTCGAAATACTGGTCTCCCCATGTCTCTCTCTCTCTCTCTCACTCTGGTTGAGTCTCCATCTGGAGCGTGGAACCCACCAAGCTTACTAATTTTGCCTGGGCTTCTAAGATCCGACCGGGGAGGCCTCAGTGTCTCCTCTTCTTCGGGAGAATGGAAGGACGCCTGCGGCCTACGTAAGTGGTGCAAGCTTCTTGTCTTGAAGTTTTATTGGTCCCCCGCGTAAACCAAGCTACTCAGCCTCTTTTCTCCAATGAATTTTCCTACTGAGCTATCCTCATTTTATTACTCTTTATATCCTTAATTAACGTTTAATTAAGCAGTTGTTCCCTGACCCTCGCCTATGCCGTCTCTGCTTCGAATACCCTGGATCAGCTGGGGCTGGACCCCGGCAGTTCACTAGAGATCTCCTACAGAGCATAGACCTGTCCATTTGGTTTTGCCTTCCCCTGTGAGTTGGGTCCCCGAGGTCCGCCCCAACTCCGGGGAAACAGCCCCTGAGAAAAGATCTCCAGGAACTGCTTTCCGCCCAGGCTGGGAAACGCTGTTCACAGGAAGTAAGGCAAGCGAGCCTCCTGAAGGGAAATAGAGGCCTTACTGTCCCTGGAGGAGCAGGCTGCCAGAGTGTGTGACACCTGACTGGTGCCTTACTGGCCTCAGCTCCGCTATTGCATGTTCATCTGAACTTGAACCCAGGCCTACTTGGAGAAGTGTTTGTGTGCCGATTTCCAGAAACTGTGAAGGGCTACAGCAATGATAACTCTCTCAGTGGTAAGGGAGAGCATTGTGTGGATTCTCAATTTGTTGTTTGAACGACAGCGTCAAAGCTGCACAGAGAGAATCAGGTCTCTGTGTCTCTATGTTGGCTATGCAGCTTCCCACACAGAGATGTCCCCGTTGGAGCCAAGAACATTCCGCATAGACTGAGGTTCACTAGAGCACTCCTAGAGAGCAAAGACTTATCCATGCGGTTTTCCCTTCCCCTGTGCGTGTGGGCTCCGGGATCAGCCCCTGCTCCGTGGAAACAGCCTCTGAGAAAAGATCTCCAAGAACCTCTTATCCCCCAGGCTGGGAAGCGGAGTTCGCAGGAGGAGGGATAAGCAAGCTTCCTTCGGCAAGAAGAGACAGCCAACCGGCCTGTGTTTGGAAGCCTATATTTGCAAGGAATGGGTTAGTTTCTCCTGACCGAGACCTCCGGATGTGCTGAGAAGATAGAAATTCCAGAGGCAGGGTCGAGGTTCCTGACTGCCCTTTGCCAGCCTTGCAAAGACATTCCCAGATTCTAACGTTATTTTCCATGAAGGAGCAGGCATCGGGAATATGTCAGACTTGACTGGCGCCTTATTGGCCTCAGCTCAGCTACTGCCTTTCCATTCAAACAAGGACAAGGGCCTACTTGGTGAAGGGTAAGGGTCTGCTTCTTTCCAAACTGCCAAGGACTACAGCAATGAGACCTCTGTCAAGGTGAGGGAAGCCTATGCGGATGGATTCTTAGCAGGTGCTTTGCCACAAAGCATCAGCACCCACGGAGAGAATCAGACTCCCTTTGCCACTATGTTGGGTGTGTAGCTTCATGCACAGAGGTGTCTTTGTAGAAGCCAAGAATGTTCCTGAGAGATGAGGTTCACTAGAGCTCTCCTACAGAGCATAGACCTGTCCATGTGGTTTTGTCTTCCCCTGTGAGTTGGGCCCCCGAGGTCCGACCCAGCTCCAGGGAAACAGCCCCTGAGAAAAAATCTCCAGGAACAGCTTTGCGCCCAGGCTGGGAAATGCAGTTCACAGGAGGCAAGGCAAGCGAGCCTCCTGCAGGGAAAAAGAGGCCTTACTGCTCCTGGACGATCAGGCTGCAAGAGTGTGTGAGACCTCACTTGTGCCTTACTGGCCTCAGCTCCGCCGTTGCCTGTTGTTCCGAGCTAGGACCCAGGCCTACTTGGAGAAGGGTTAGGGTGCGGATTTCTACAAACTGTCAAGGACTACAGCAATGAGAATTCTCTTAGCAGTAAGGGAGAGCATTGTATGGATTCTCAAGCTGTTGTTTGAATGACAGCTTCATAGCTACACAGAGAGAATCAGGCTCTCTGTTCCCCTATTTTGGCTGTGCAGCTTCACACACAGAATTTGACTCTGTTGGAGCCAGAAATATTCCTGAAAGACTTAGGCTCACCAAAGCTGTCCTCCAGAACAAAGACATTGGATGTGGTTTTGCCTTCCCTTGTCAGTATGGGTCCCCTAGCTTGGCCCCAGCTCCGGGGATACAGCCTCTGAAAAAAATCTTCCAAGAAGCGATTTTCCTCCAGGCTGTTAAGCGGAATTCGCAGTTTGCAAGTTAAGGAAGCCTGCTTCGTGGAAGAGCAAGCAGCCAACTGGCCCTGTGTTAGGAAGCCTGTATTTGAAAGGAATGGGCTAGCTTCTACAGCGGGAGAACCTCAGATCTGCTCAGGGGACTGAAATACTAGAGTCAGGGTCGAGGTTCTCCCTTGTCCTTTGCGCACCTTGCAAAGACATTCCTAGCTTCTAGCGTTAGTGTCCCTGTAGTAGCAGGCTGCAGGAGCGTGTGATAAATGACTGCCGCGTTCCTGTCCTCAGCTCCGCTATTAACTTTCTATTCGAACTAGAACCCAGGCCTACTTTGAGAGGGGTTAGGGTCCAGTGTTTCCAAACTGCCAAGGGCTACGGCAATGCGAGCTCTGTCAGAGGTAAGAAAAGAGCAATTGGTTGGATTCTTCAGCTGCTGCGTGGCTGCACAGCTTCCGCGCTGCATGGAGAGCATGAGGCTCCTTGTGGCCCTATTTTGGGTACGCAGCAACATGCACACAGAATGTCTGTGTTCACTTATGTACAGGCTTATGTACACTAGAGCTCTCCTACAGAGCAAAGACCACTCAGTGGGCTCCAAGAGATACCTGTCGCGGCTCGAGAAGAGAGTGGAGTCCTTTGCTTCCCCTCGAGATGAGGCCTGACTCCCCGGGTGAGTATGGAATGCAACCCCAAATCCCTGTCGCCTATGGAGAGGAACATTAAGTCCTGGATACAAGCCTAGATGAGGTCTAGTTTGCCCTTCAGTGAATGGAGCCCAATCCACAGCTCTCCCTGGCAACTCGAATGGAAGATTAGACTTCCTGGGCCAACACTAGAGGAAGCCTGAATTCCCCGTCGTAACTCGAGAATCCCACCGAAACTCGAGAAAATCCACGTGCTTCCCTCGTCATCGCAAGATGAGGCCCTTTGTCCGCTACAGCATCTCAAGAGAAGTCCCACGTTCCATCCTGAAGTGCGAAACGGTACTTGGCACCCTTGATGCGACCCCAAAAGTTCCGCGACATACCAGACTCACTCAAGGGGAACACCGAGGTTCCCGGCACCACTTCATCTGACCCCTTCTCCTCTCCTGATTGCGACAGGAGGGTCGACTCCCCTTCTCTGTCTGCAAGGGGTTCCCGACCTTCCGGGCGCACCTCAGGATGAGGCCGGTCTCATGAGGAAGTTCGAGACGTAGCCTCGTGGGTGGTGCCACATGCCGAAAGACCCCAATTTCACGGTCCACTCTTGAAAAGAACCCGATGCGAGCACACCTCTTTGAAGGAAAACCTGTGGATGAAGGCACAACACGAAGGGGCACTGACACCCGCGTGCATCGTCCAGAAAAACCCGCAGGTCCCACAGACATTTCGACAAGTGGCCTGTCACCCTGTAAACAACTCGAAAGGCAAACGAAGGTCCATTCCTCAACAGAAGACTAGGTGTGACTCTCTTGTCCCTACTCTGCAGGGACCATGGGATCCGAGTCAGAAATGGAGAGGAAGCCTGAGGTTCCTGTGTCCACTCGAGATGAGGCCCTCTTCCATTGCACCACACCCAGTGGAGTCCCGAGAGGCCCCTACCAACTCCACAGTATCCCTGAGTTCTCAGAGGCACAATGAGAAGCTCCCTGAGGTCACAGGCACAAGTCGAGGGAACCCTGGGTTTTCTGCCATGACTCGAGAAAGACCTCGAGAGTGCTTCAAAATGTGTTGAGTCGCGATTCCCCTACCATGACTCGAGAGCCATGACACGCGCCCCCTCTTCACTCGCATGGAGACCTGACTAACCTGGCACTGCACGAGAGGCTCCCTGAGATCCTCATCGTACCTCGTGAGGAAACCCACACTGCCGCGGCAGCTCGAGGAAACACATGAGACACCCCGGTCATCGCGAGATGAGGGCCTTATATTCCTGCATGGCCTGGAGACCAATCACGAGTCCTCTCTCCAAACTGAAGAGCAGGCTGGACTCCGTTGAGGCCGCTCAGGGGGCTCCAACAGATCCTTGTCGCGACTCGAGAGGAGAGCGGAGTCCTTGGCTTCCCCTCGAGACGAGGTCTGACTCCCTGGGGGAGCCTGGAATGCAACCCCGAGATGCCTGCTTTCCCTGGAGAGGAATAGTAGGTCCTGGACACACGCCTAGGTGAGGTCTCTTCGGCCCTGCAGTGACTCGAGCGCAACCCCCAGCTTTCCCTCGCAACTCGAGGGGAAGATTGGGCTTCCCAGGGCCAACCCAAGAGGAAGGCTGAGATCCCCATTGTAACTCGAGAATCCCGCCGCAACTCGAGAAAAACCACGTGGTTCCAAACCCTTGGCAAGATGAGACCCTTGCCCGCGACGGCGTCTCAAGGGAAGTCCCCTCTTCGGCCCTGAAGGGCGGAAAGGATCCTGCCAGCCTTCATGCGACCACCAAAAGTTCCCTGACACGCCGGGTTCCCTCGAGGGGAACACCGAGGGTCCCGCAACCGCTTCCTCTGAGCCCCTTCTCCCCTCCTGATCGCGACAGGAGAGTCGATTCCCCTGCGTTCTCTGGAAGGGGTTCCAGGCCTTCCCGGGGCACCTAAGGATGAGGCCGGTCTCACGAGGAAATTCGAGACGAGCCACGTGGGTGGGGCCACATGCCGAACGACCCCGATTCCCCGGTCCGCTCTTGAGAAGGACCCACGGCCCGGACCCCTCTTCGAAGGCAACCCTGTGGGTGAAGGCACAACAAGAACGGGCACTGCCACCCCCGTGCATCATCCTCAAAGACCCGTGGGGTCCACACAGAGCTCGACGATGGGCCTGAGACACCCTGAGCAACTCGAGAGGCAAGCGGGGTTCCCTTCCTCAGACAAGATGAGGCCTGACTCTCCTGTCCCAACTCTGCAGGGACCCTGTGGTAGGAGTCCGAAATGGAGAGGAAGCCTGAGGTTCCTGCCTCCCCTCGAGGTGAGGCCATCTTCCGTTGCGCCAGACCCAGCGGAGTCCCGAGGGTCCCCGCCACCTCCACAGGATCCCTCGCCTCTCAGAGGCACCCTGGGAAGTTCCCTAAGGTCCCCGGCAGAAGGCGAGGGACACGAGGTTTTTCCGCCGCCGCCCGAGAAAGACCTCGAGAGTCCTTCTTCAACGCGTCTCGAGGCCCTAGTCCCCTCCCGTGACTCGAGAGCCATGACGCGCTCCCCCTCGCCACGCGCATGGAGACCTGACTTCCCTGGCGCCGCACGAGAGGCTCCCTGAGATCCTCGTCGTGCCTCGGGAGAAAATCCAAACGGGAGCCGCAGCTCGAGGAAACCCCTGAGATGCCGCCGTCCTCGCGAGCTGAGGGCCTTCTTTTCCTGCATGGCCTGGAGAGCAATCCCGGGTCCTCTCTCCAAACGGAAGAGGAGGCTGGACTCCCTTGAGGCCGCTCAAGGGGCTCCAAGCGACCGGCGTCGTGATTCGAGAGGAGAGCGGAGTCCTTGGCTTCCCCCCGAGACGAGGCCTGACTCCCCGGGGGAGCCTGGAATGCAACCCCGAGATCCCTGCCTTCCCTTGAGAGGAAAATTAGGTCCCGGACACACGCCTAGGTGAGGTCTCTTCGGCCCTGCAGTGACTCGAGCGCAACCCCCAGCTTTCCCTCGCAACCCGAGGGGAAGATTGGGCTTCCCAGGGCCAACCCAAGGGGAAGGCTGAGATCCCCGTCGTAACTCGAGAATCCCGCCGCAACTCGAGAAAAACCACGTGGTTCCCACCTCTTGGCAAGATGAGGCCCTTGCCCGCGACGGCGTCTCAGGGGAAGTCCCCTGTTCCGCCCTGAAGGGCGAAACGGTCCCTGACAGCCTTCCTGCGACCCCCAAAAGACCCCCGACACGCCGGGTTCCCCCGAGGGGAACACCGAGTGTCCTGGCACCGCTTCCTCTGAGCCCCTTCTCCCCTCCTGATCGCGACAGGAGAGGCGATTCCCCTGCGTGGTCTCGAAGGGGTTCCCGGCCTTCCCGGCGCACCTCAGGATGAGGCCGGTCTCACGAGGAAATTCGAGACGAGCCACGTGGGTGGGGCCACATGCTGAACGCCCCCGATTCCCCAGTCCGCTCTTGAGAAGGACCCGAGGCCCGGATCCCTCTTCGAAGGCAACCCTGTGGGTGAAGGCACAACACGAAGGGGCACTGCCACCCCCGTGCTTCGTCCGCAACGACCCGCGGGTTCCACACACAGCTCGACGAGGGGCCTGAGACCCCCTGAGCAACTCGAGAGGCCAGCGGGGTTCCCTTCCTCAGACAAGACGAGGCCTGACTCTCCTGTCCCAACTCTGCAGGGACCCTGCGGTCGGAGTCCGAAACGGAGAGGAAGCCTGAGGTTCCTGCCTCCCCTCGAGGTGAGGCCCTCTTCCGTTGCGCCAGACCCAGCGGAGTCCCGAGGGGCCCCGCCACCTCCACAGGATCCCTCGCCTCTCAGAGGCACCCTGGGAAGTTCCCTAAGCTCCCCGGCAGAAGGCGAGGGAAACGAGGTTTTTCCGCCGCCGCCCGAGAAAGACCTCGATAGTCCTTCTTCAACGCGTCTCGAGGCCCTAGTCCCCTCCCGTGACTCGAGAGCCATGACGCGCTCCCCCTCGCCACGCGCATGGAGACCTGACTTCCCTGGCGCCGCACGAGAGGCTCCCTGAGATCCAAGTCGTGCATCGGGAGAAAACTCCCACAGGCGCCGCAGCTCGAGGAAACCTCTGAGACGCCCCCGTCCTCGCGAGCTGAGGGCCTTCTTTTCCTGCATGGCCTGGAGAGCAATCCCCGGTCCTCTCTCCAAACGGAAGAGGAGGCTGGACTCCCTTGAGGCCGCTCAGGGCGCTCCAAGAGACCCGCGTCGCGACTCGAGAGGAGAGCGGAGTCCTTGGCTTCCCCTCGAGACGAGGCCTGACTCCCCGGGGGAGCCTGGAATGCAACCCCGAGATCCCTGCCTTCCCTGGAGAGGAATATTAGGTCCCGGACACGCCTAGGTGAGGTCTCTTCGGCACTGCAGTGACTCGAGCGTAACCCCCAGCTTTCCCTCGCAACCCGAGGGGACGATTGGGCTTCCCAGGGCCAACCCAAGGGGAAGGCTGAGATCCCCGTCGTAACTCGAGAATGCCGCCGCAACTCGAGAAAATCCACGTGGTTCCCACCTCTTGGCAAGATGAGGCCCTTGCCCGCGACGGCGTTTCAAGGGAAGTCCCCTGTTCAGCCCTGAAGGGCGAAACAGTCCCTGACAGCTTTCCTGCGACCCCCAAAAGTCCCCCGACACGCCGGGTTCCCCCGAGGGGAACACCGAGGGTTCCGGCACCGCTTCCTCTGAGCCCCTTCTCCCCTCCTGATCGCGACAGGAGAGGCGATTCCCCTGCGTGGTCTGGAAGGGGTTCCCGGCCTTCCCGGCGCACCTCAGGATGAGGCCGGTCTCACGAGGAAATTCGAGGCGAGCCACGTGGGTGGGGCCACATGCCGAACGCTCCCGTTTCCGCAGTCCGCTCTTGAGAAGGAACCGAGACCCGGACCCCTCTTCGAAGGCAACCCTGTGGTTGAAGGCACAACACGAAGGGGCACTGCCAACCACGGGCATCGTCCGCAAAGACCTGCGGGTTCCACACACAGCTCGACGAGGGGCCTGAGACCCCCAGAGCAACTCGAGAGGCCAGCGGGGTTCCCTTCCTCAGACAAGACGAGGCCTGACTCTCCTGTCCCAACTCTGCAGGGACCCTGCGGTCGGAGTCCGAAACGGAGAGGAAGCCTGAGGTTCCTGCCTCCCCTCGAGGTGAGGCCCTCTTCCGTTGCGCCAGACCCAGCGGAGTCCCGAGGGGCCCCGCCACCTCCACAGGATCCCTCGCCTCTCAGAGGCACCCTGGGAAGTTCCCTATGGTCCCCGGCAGAAGGGGAGGGACACGAGGGTTTCCCGCCGCCCCCCGAGAAAGACCTCGAGAGTCCTTCTTCAACGCGTCTCGAGGCCCTAGTCCCCTCCCGTGACTCGAGAGCCAGGACGCGCTCCCCCTCGCCATGCGCATGGAGACCTGACTTCCCTGGCGCCGCACGAGAGGCTCCCTGAGATCCTCGTCGTGCCTCGGGAGAAAACCCCCACGGGCGCCGCAGCTCGAGGAAACCCCTGAGACGCCCCCGTCCTCGCGAGCTGAGGGCCTTCTTTTCCTGCATGGCCTGGAGAGCAATCCCGGGTCCTCTCTCCAAACGGAAGAGGAGGCTGGACTCCCTTGAGGCCGCTCAGGGGGCTCCAAGAGACCCGCGTCGCGACTCGAGAGGAGAGCGGAGTCCTTGGCTTCCCCTCGAGACGAGGACTGACTGCCCGGGGGAGCCTGGAATGCAACCCCGAGATCCCTGCCTTCCCTGGAGAGGAATATTAGGTCCCGGACACACGCCTAGGTGAGGTCTCTTCGGCCCTGCAGTGACTCGAGCGCAACCCCCAGCTTTCCCTCGCAACCCGAGGGGAAGATTGGGCTTCCCAGGGCCAACCCAAGGGGAAGGCTGAGATCCCCGTCGTAACTCGAGAATCCCGCCGCAACTCGAGAAAAACCACGTGGTTCCCACCTCTTGGCAAGATGAGGCCCTTGCCCACGACGCCGTCTCAAGGGAAGACCCTATTCCGCCCTGAAAGGCGAAACGGTCCCTGACAGCCTTCCTGCGACCCCCAAAAGTCCCCCGACACGCCGGGTTCCCCCGAGGGGAACACCGAGGATCCCGGCACCGCTTCCTCTGAGCCCCTTCTCCTCTCCTGATCGCGACAGGAGAGGCGATTCCCCTGCGTGGTCTGGAAGGGGTTCCCGGCCTTCCCGGCGCACCTCAGGATGAGGCCGGTCTCACGAGGAAATTCGAGACGAGCCACGTGGGTGGGGCCACATGCCGATCGCCCCCGATTCCCCGGTCCGCCCTGGAGAAGGACCCGAGGCCCGGACCCCTCTTCGAAGGCAACCCTGTGGGGGAAGGCACAACACGAAGGGGCACTGCCACCCCCGTGCATCGTCCGCAAAGACCCGCGGGTTCCACACACAGCTCGACGAGGGGCCTGAGACCCCCTGAGCAACTCGAGAGGCCAGCGGGGTTCCCTTCCTCAGGCAAGACGAGGCCTGACTCTCCTGTCCCAACTCTGCAGGGACCCTGCGGTCGGAGTCCGAAACGGAGAGGAAGCCTGAGGTTCCTGCCTCCCCTCGAGGTGAGGCCCTCTTCCGTTGCGCCAGACCCAGCGGAGTCCCGAGGGGCCCCGCCACCTCCACAGGATCCCTCGCCTCTCAGAGGCACCCTGGCAAGTTCCCTAAGGTCCCCGGCAGAAGGCGAGGGACACGAGGGTTTCCCGCCGCCCCCCGAGAAAGACCTCGAGAGTCCTTCTTCAACGCGTCTCGAGGCCCTAGTCCCCTCCCGTGACTCGAGAGCCAGGACGCGCTCCCCCTCGCCACGCGCATGGAGACCTGACTTCCCTGGCGCCGCACGAGAGGCTCCCTGAGATCCTCGTCGTGCCTCGGGAGAAAACCCCCACGTGCCGGGAGCCGGCGAGAGACATTCCACTCGTGACAAAGGTCATGAGGAAGGGGGCTCGGCATACGCAAAGGCGGGATCGAGCCTCGGGAGTGCCCCCGGATATTCTCAAACATCTACCCCCCAATAACCAGAGTCTGCCTACTTTATTGCTTTGTGCTCTCGCCTCTGACTTTACTGAGGGCTGTCCCCCACCACCATCTCACTCTCTCTGTCAAAGAGTTAACTTACAGCTCCAATTAATAAAGTTCCTGGGCAATTAGGAGTGTTTAAATCCAAACCCCTCAGATGGCTCTCTAACTCGCCTGACAAGTTTACCCGGACACCTACAGCTATGCATACGATTGTTTACAGTCTCCCAGCCTCCAGAGGCACGGGAAGCTTAAGATATTCAAATAGCTTAGAGCCTCTCAGAGAATTAGAAACTGTCAGAATAAAACTAGTAAAAGATTTCATTGATGAGCCAATGTTTGTTGCCAAGTTTTCACGTCCCTTGAATTGTATCCTTGAATGTGCATTAATTAATATAGTTGGTATGTAGAAAAAATAAGTAGTGGCCTTGGTGTTAGTAACTTTAGACCCTTAAGGTAGTAAATTCTTTCCTTTGTAAACCCATTACACATCCACCCTATAGGAACGTAATCTTATCTTCGGAGGATGGCGCCAAACCTTAAAATAATTACTCTTAGAGAAAATAAGTCTTTGTTGATAAGTCCTTGTCAAGAGTCATAAAATGTTAATAGGCCTCTGGCCAGAAGATGATGTAAATCACCTAAACCATTTGTATACGATAAATCTGCAGGAAAGAAACCCTGGTTTTTGATAAGCATCAAAGACTGCTGATTTTGCATCCCCTATTGTCCTCTATGTGTAACTTAGGGTATAAAAGCCCCTGTTGAAAATAAAGCTATGGGCCTTGCTCACCAACGCTTGGTCTCCCCATGTCATTCTTCCCTTTAACTTCTAGCTGAGTGTCCATCTGGAGCGTGGATGTCCTCTGCGACCATTTATTTGCCTGGGCTTCTAAGACCCACTCGAGAAGGTGTCTAAGGTGGGGCACCTTCCGCTATTCGAGAGGGCGCCTGCGGCCTCCGTGGTCAGAGCTAACCTGGTGTCACGGGTTATATTGATTTTCCGCGTAAACCAAGCCACTCAGCTTCTTTTCTCCACTGAATTTTCCTACTGAGCTATCCTCATTCTATTCCTCTTTATTATATCTAATTAACATTTGAATAGGTCGCCTAGCCGTCTCTCCTTCGAAGACCCTGGATCAGCCGGGGCTGGACCCCGGCAGGTGGCGCCCGAAACAGGTTTTTCGAAGGTAAGCTCCCCAAAGCAATTAGGGTCATCAGCCCTTTTGCTCCCCCGTTCTCGGAACAACTGGGTCATCAGCTCTCTTGTTCCCCCACGGAGCAGTTTGGGTCATCAGCTCTACTGCTCCCCCCTCGGAACAGTTTGGGTCACCAGCCTTCTGTTCCCCCCCCCCGGGACAATCTGGGTCATCAGCCCTAATGTCCTTCCAGTGTTCGGGACGGCTAGGACCCCACTCAAGGGTGCCGCGGACCCCCCTGTAGGACAGACAGGGCGAGAGGAGTGGGAAGTGTTGAAAGTGTTAAAGTGTTAGACTTAGAGAGAGAAAACAGTTTCTGAAGTTAAAAGGCCAAAGAAAAGCCTGATCTTTTGATAGTTAAAAGCAAAATCTTTTACTATACTTAATTTTCTGACATGGGTAACACTGAATCAAATGAAAGACAGCTCTTTATAGGAGTAATCTTACAGTTATTAAATAAAAGAGGAATCAAAGCTAAAAAATCTGCCATTCAATCATTTTTTTCATTTGTACAAGAGCACTGTCCCTGGTTCCCAGACGAAGGCTCTGTTAACTTAGATGTCTGGGAAAAAGTAGGAAAACAGCTAAAAACTTACCATGCCGAACATGACTCAGAAAATGTCCCTAATGACGCTTTTTCCTTATGGAACATCATTAGAGATGTCTTAGACCCTGCCCCCGATTCAGAAAAAGTACATCTTAAAGGGGATAGTGAAGAAAATGCTGAGGCTAAACCTGCCCCTGAATCTAAAAAAGTAACCTTTAAAGAGGAAAATGAGGTCGAAACTGTAGTTAAACCTCAGGAAAATGAGAAAAATGAAGACCCACCTGACTATCGGCAACTAAGAAAAATGTTAGCAGCCATGACTACTCAGGAACAACTTAAAGTTAGGGATGAGAAACAAGATCAGCCTTCCCCAAAAGAAAAAGAGAATTTAGGCGAGATAATAGCTAAATATCACTCTGATGGAGATCGGCATCTCTTAAACAATGATGCCCCAAAAGGCCTAAGAGAAACTTCCCCTGTCAGACCACCCGTTCCTAGGAGCTTGAGGGAAACATCCCTTATCAGACAGTCTGTAAGATTTAGTCACCAAACAGTTAAAAGATCTCCAGAACAGGAGAAGAGAAATACGGGACGCTCCCATCCCCCCATGCCTCCTCCTCCATGTGGGGGTAAAGGGCCTCCGCTAGGAGTTTCCCGGAAAAGGGTTTTCTCTAGTCCCGAGGATAAATTTGATCCTCACCTTGAGGCTTCTTTTTTAGTCCCCTCTGCAGTTTAGATAGGGTAAAGAGGGTACAAAATAAATAAAAATATTCTCAAAAAAAAAATGGGTTTCTCTGCATCTAAGAATAGACAAATGTTTATTGGCTCTGTGTATTATGATTAGACATGTCCTGGACCTCCGTCATGAGGCTGTTAAATAGCCTATGAGAGAGGCTATAGCGGTGGATGGTGGTGAGTCTCCACTTTCTGCACAGATCATAATTTCTGCTATTGGAAAAAAAAAAAAAAAAGAGGGAGAAAGTGCTTTACCTCCCAAGGAAGGAGAGGGCTTACAGGACGCTGCGGCTGAGCGCCCTGGCGAGCTCCCTCCCCCTCTGCGCAAACCTTTAAAAAACTTATCCACCACTTTCTGATTTAAGGCGATTGCCACCGCCTCCGTTTGTGCCTCCCAGGACCCAGGAGTTCCCCACTTTGCCCCCAAAGCCTCTCAAAGAGTTGCCTAAGCCTGAGGAAGATAAAAAGTTTTTTAAACAAAGGAGCTTTTAGTACACAATATGCAGAGCGTGCTCCTTGGAGAAAACCCCCTCAGGGGGGGTCTCACCCAGGCTAGGAGAAAAGGCAAGAGGATTGAGCAACAATATTAACCCCTGACGTGCCGCTTACTTCAATTCCAACGGGAGTGGCTGGCCCCCTACCCGAGGACTTTGGAAGATTTGTCCTGGGGTGTAGCTCGCTTTCTTTTCAAATAAAAAAAAAAAAAAAGAAAGAAAAAAAGAAATTTCGGTGGTGCATGGTGTAGTAGATTCTGATTATATTGAGAAATTAAAGTCTTGATCTCACTGTCTACCAAAACTGTATAAATTAATAAAGGTTAAAGAGTAACATAGCTTTTGCTTTTACCTTATTATCAGAAAAGAAAAAACTTGACTTCTCAAGATAAGAGCCACAAAACATTTGAATCTAGTGATCTAGCCTTTTGGGTGCAGGAAATTACAGCTCCAAGGCCTTTAAAAGATCTTTTAATTCAAGGGAATAAAATGTCAAGACTGAGTTACAAGCAGTTATTTAGGCCTTTCAACATTTAGGAGACCACACCTTTAATCTTTTGACTGACTCCTGATATATTGTAGGGTTGTTTCCTCATATTGAAACTGCTAATATTCCAAAAAATAAAACTACTATCTTCTCCTTGTTATCTGATTTACAGAAAGATTAAACACAGAGATAAAAAATATTTTGTGGGACATAGAGCTCATTCCAGCTTGCCCGGCCCTTTACATGAAGGAAATGCTTTGGCAGATGCATTGACTAAAGTAATTGTTTTAAACTTAAATAAAAAGATTGATAAGGCCAAAAATTCTCACAAAATTCACCATCAAAATGCAGCTGGTTCAAGGTATAAATTTCATATCTCTAGGTAAACAGCTAGACAAATAGTTATGTCCAAATTGTAATTAATCACTTAAACGTAAACACACAGGGGCAGACTACAATGATGAGACACTAGATGCCTGAATTACAGGCTACGACTCGGCCCCTGGTCAAGTAAAAAGACCTCCATACTGGAGAGTGAAAAAGGCCAGATGTGTTGCTAACTTGTGGGAGAGGGTATGCTTGTATATTTCTACAGAATGCAGATTCTTCAATTTGGATCTCAGACAAATTCGTCATGTCACATTCCCCAAAGACCAGGTTCGCGGCGCGCACTCGCTCGCTCCCCCTCCCCCAGCCAGCTCTCGCCTCCGCGCCGCCAGCAGCGCCCAGTACCCTTCTCGCTGCACCCTGCGACCTAGAGCAAAGAAGTCTGTGCGGTGAGTGAGGGCCAGAGAGGAAAGCGCGCCCGCGGAATGCAGTCCAGACCAGCGCGCTCCCGCCGGCGAGAGGGGAACGCTGAGAGCCCAAGCCGCGGCGGCTAGCCCAAGGCCGCGAGCCCCGCCCCTCCGCCCGCCGTAAGCGCCGAGGCCCACAGCTTGCCGCTCGCGTTCTGCCTCCTGATGCTGGGGACACTGCTCCCCGGGGCCGACGCCTGCAGCTGCTTCCTGGCTCATCTTGTTTAAACCCTCAATATAATGTTTGCTCCTTTGTGGTAGTGGTGTTGTGAACAATGTGTGCTTTCATCTTGTTTGACCCCCCAATATAATGTTTGTTCTTTTGTTGTGTTGAAACGCCCACCCTATCTCATGATACCTGTGTCTGTGCGTTCATATTGGTATGATAATTACGGTTTGGCTGTATCACAACAACTGCAGGATTTAATGCGAACCCGACGGTTTGTGGGCTTACTTATCTTGGGAATAGCAGCTTTGATAAGTGCAATCACTTCTGTTACTGTGACAGCAATATCATTGACTCAACAAGTACATACTGCTCAATATGTTGATTCTATGTCCAAAAATGTTTCTTTAGCATTGGCAACACAGGAAGCTATAGACAGGAAATTAGAAATGAGGGTAGACGCCCTAGAGGAAGCAGTAATACATATTGGGACTGAATTGCAGGCTTTAAAGGTGAAAATGGCATTGTCCTGTCATGCTGACTATTGGTGGATATGTGTAACACCCCTGAAAGTAAATGAGACAGATTTTGAATGGGAAAAGATTAAAAACCATATTTCAGGTATCTGGAACAGCTCTGACATTGGTCTAGACTTAGGGAAACTTCACAATCAAATAGCAACTATGGAACACTCCCGATTAGATTTTACTGCCGCTGGAACAGCAAATGATTTTTTCCATAATTTCTCTAACTACATTTCAGGAAAAAATATGCTGTCTACCTTCCTTAGCTATGTTACTGTGGCTGTTTTAATTTTGCTTCTCATATTCATTCTTCCTTGTATTGTCAGGATTCTTCGGCAGAGCATTCAGAGGCTCGCGACTGAGCTACATCTGGCTGTTTTAAGAAATAAAAAAGGGGGAGATGCCGGGAGCCGGCGAGAGACATTCCACTCGTGACAAAGGTCATGAGGAAGGGGGCTCGGCATACGCAAAGGCGGGATCGAGCCTCGGGAGTGCCCCCGGATATTCTCGAGCATCTACCCCCCAAAAACCAGAGTCTGCCTACTTTATTGCTTTGTGCTCTCGCCTCTGACTTTACTGGGGGCTGTCCCCCACCACCATCTCACTCTCTCTGTCAAAGAGTTAACTTACAGCTCCAATTAATAAAGTTCCTGGGCAATTAGGAGTGTTTAAATCCAAACCCCTCAGATGGCTCTCTAACTCGCCTGACAAGTTTACCCAGACACCTACAGCTATGCATACGATTGTTTACACTCTCCCAGCCTCCAGAGGCACGGGAAGCTTAAGATATTCAAATAGCTTAGAGCCTCTCAGAGAATTAGAAACTGTCAGAATAAAACTAGTAAAAGATTTCATTGATGAGCCAATGTTTGTTGCCAAGTTTTCACATCCCTTGAATTGTATCCTTGAATGTGCATTAATTAATATAGTTGGTATGTAGAAAAAATAAGTAGTGGCCTTGGTGTTAGTAACTTTAGACCCTTAAGGTAGTAAATTCTTTCCTTTGTAAACCCATTACACATCCACCCTATAGGAACGTAATCTTATCTTCGGAGGATGGCGCCAAACCTTAAAATAATTACTCTTAGAGAAAATAAGTCTTTGTTGATAAGTCCTTGTCAAGAGTCATAAAATGTTAATAGGCCTCTGGCCAGAAGATGATGTAAATCACCTAAACCATTTGTATACGATAAATCTGCAGGAAAGAAACCCTGGTTTTTGATAAGCATCAAAGACTGCTGATTTTGCATCCCCTATTGTCCACTATGTGTAACTTAGGGTATAAAAGCCCCTGTTGAAAATAAAGCTATGGGCCTTGCTCACCAACGCTTGGTCTCCCCATGTCATTCTTCCCTTTAACTTCTAGCTGAGTGTCCATCTGGAGCGTGGATGTCCTCTGCGACCATTTATTTGCCTGGGCTTCTAAGACCCACTCGAGAAGGTGTCTAAGGTGGGGCACCTTCCACTATTCGAGAGGGCGCCTGCGGCCTCCGTGGTCAGAGCTAACCTGGTGTCACGGGTTATATTGATTTTCCGCGTAAACCAAGCCACTCAGCTTCTTTTCTCCACTGAATTTTCCTACTGAGCTATCCTCATTCTATTCCTCTTTATTATATCTAATTAACATTTGAATAGGTCGCCTAGCCGTCTCTCCTTCGAAGACCCTGGATCAGCCGGGGCTGGACCCCGGCACCCACGGGCGCCGCAGCTCGAGGAAACCCCTGAGACTCCCCCGTCCTCGCGAGCTGAGGGCCTTCTTTTCCTGCATGGCCTGGAGAGCAATCCCGGGTCCTCTCTCCAAACGGAAGAGGAGGCTGGACTCCCTTGAGGCCGCTCAGGGGGCTCCAAGAGACCCGCGTCGCGACTCGAGAGGAGAGCGGAGTCCTTGGCTTCCCCTCGAGACGAGGCCTGACTCCCCGGGGGAGCCTGGAATGCAACCCCGAGATCCCTGCCTTCCCTGGAGAGGAATATTAGGTCCCGGACACACGCCTAGGTGAGGTCTCTTCGGCCCTGCAGTGACTCGAGCGCAACCCCCAGCTTTCCCTCGCAACCCGAGGGGAAGATTGGGCTTCCCAGGGCCAACCCAAGGGGAAGGCTGAGATGCCCGTCGTAACTCGAGAATCCCGCCGCAACTCGAGAAAAACCACGTGGTTCCCACCTCTTGGCAAGATGAGGCCCTTGCCCGCCACGGCGTCTCAAGGGAAGTCCCCTGTTCCGCCCTGAAGGGCGAAACGGTCCCTGACAGCCTTCCTGAGACCCCCAAAAGTCCCCCGACACGCCGGGTTCCCCCGAGGGGAACACCGAGGGTCCCGGCACCGCTTCCTCTGAGCCCCTTCTCCCCTCCTGATCGCGACAGGAGAGGCGATTCCCCTGCGTGGTCTGGAAGGGGTTCCTGGCCTTCCTGGCGCACCTCAGGATGAGGCCGGTCTCACGAGGAAATTCGAGACGAGCCACGTGGGTGGGGCCATATGCCGAACGCCCCCGGTTCCCCGGTCTGCCCTTGAGAAGGACCCGAGGCCCGGACCCCTCTTCGAAGGCAACCCTGTGGGTGAAGGCACAACACGAAGGGGCACTGCCACCCCCGTGCATCGTCTGCAAAGACCCGCGGGTTCCACACACAGCTCGACGAGGGGCCTGAGACCCCCTGAGCAACTCGAGAGGCCAGCGGGGTTCCCTACCTCAGACAAGACGAGGCCTGACTCTCCTGTCCCAACTCTGCAGGGACCCTGCGGTCGAAGTCCGAAACGGAGAGGAAGCCTGAGGTTGCTGCCTCCCCTCGAGGTGAGGCCCTCTTCCGTTGCGCCAGACCCAGCGGAGTCCCGATGGGCCCCGCCACCTCTACAGGATCCCTCGCCTCTCAGAGGCACCCTGGGAAGTTCCCTAAGGTCCCCGGCAGAAGGCGAGGGACACGAGGGTTTCCCACCGCCCCCCGAGAAAGACCTCGAGAGTCCTTCTTCAACGCGTCTCGAGGCCCTAGTCCCCTCCCGTGACTCGAGAGCCAGGACGCGCTCCCCCTCGCCACGCGCATGGAGACCTGACTTCCCTGGCGCCGCACGAGAGGCTCCCTGAGATCCTCGTCGTGCCTCGGGAGAAAACCCCCACGGGCGCCGCAGCTCGAGGAAACCCCTGAGACGCCCCCGTCCTCGCGAGCTGAGGGCCTTCTTTTCCTGCATGGCCTGGAGAGCAATCCCGGGTCCTCTCTCCAAACGGAAGAGGAGGCTGGACTCCCTTGAGGCCGCTCAGGGGGCTCCAAGAGACCCGCGTCGTGACTCGAGAGGAGAGCGGAGTCCTTGGCTTCCCCTCGAGACGAGGCCTGACTCCCCAGGGGAGCCTGGAATGCAACCCAGAGATCCCTGCCTTCCATGGAGAGGAATATTAGGTCCCGGACACACGCCTAGATGAGGTCTCTTCGGCCCTGCAGTGACTCGAGCACAACCCCCAGCTTTCGCTCGCAACCCAAGGGGAAGATTGGGCTTCCCAGGGCCAACCCAAGGGGAAGGCTGAGATCCCCGTCGTAACTCGAGAATCCCGCCGCAACTCGAGAAAAACCACGTGGTTCCCACCTCTTGGCAAGATGAGGCCCTTGCCCGCCACGGCGTCTCAAGGTAAGTCCCCTGTTCCGCCCTGAAGGGCGAAACGGTCCCTGACAGCCTTCCTGCGACCCCCAAAAGTTCCCCGACACGCCGGGTTCCCTCGAGGGGAACACCGAGGGTCCCGGCACCGCTTCCTCTGAGCCCCTTCTCCCCTCCTGATCGCGACAGGAGAGGCGATTCCCCTGCATGGTCTGGAAGTGGTTCCAGGCCTTCCCGGCGCACCTCAGGATGAGGCCGGTCTCACGAGGAGATTCGAGACGAGCCACATGGGTGGTGCCACATGCCGAACGCCCCCGGTTCCCCGGTCCGCCCTTGAGAAGGACCCGAGGCCCGGACCCATCTTCGAAGGCAACCCTGTGGGTGAAGGCACAACACGAAGGGGCACTGCCACCCCCGTGCATCGTCCGCAAAGACCCGCGGGTTCCACACACAGCTCGACGAGGGGCCTGAGACCCCCTGAGCAACTCGAGAGGCCAGCGGGGTTCCCTTCCTCAGACAAGACGAGGCCTGACTCTCCTGTCCCAACTCTGCAGGGACCCTGCGGTCGGAGTCCGAAACGGAGAGGAAGCCTGAGGTTCCTGCCTCCCCTCGAGGTGAGGCCCTCTTTGGTTGCGCCAGGCCCAGCGGAGTCCCGAGGGGCCCCGCCACCTCCACTGGATCCCTCGCCTCTCAGAGGCACCCTGGGAAGTTCCCTAAGGTCCCCGGCAGAAAGCGAGGGACACGAGGGTTTCCCGCCGCCCCCCGAGAAAGACCTCGAGAGTCCTTCTTCAATGCGTCTCGAGGCCCTAGTCCCCTCCCGTGACTCGAGAGCCAGGACGCGCTCCCCCTCGCCACGCGCATGGAGACCTGACTTCCCTGGCGCCGCACGAGAGGCTCCCTGAGATCCTCGTCGTGCCTCGGGAGAAAACCCCACGGGCGCCACAGCTCGAGGAAACCCCTGGGACGCCCCCGTCCTCGCGAGCTGAGGGCCTTCTCTTCCTGCATGGCCTGGAGAGCAATCCCGGGTCCTCTCTCCAAACGGAAGAGGAGGCTGGACTCCCTTGAGGCCGCTCAGGGGGCTCCAAGAGCCCCGCGTCGCGACTCGAGAGGAGAGCGGAGTCCTTGGCTTCCCCTCGAGACGAGGCCTGACTCCCCAGGGGAGCCTGGAGTGCAACCCCAAGATCCCTGCCTTCCCTGGAGAGGAATATTATTTCCCGGACACACGCCTAGGTGAGGTCTCTTCGGCCCTGCGGTGACTCGAGCGCAACCCCCAGCTTTCCCTCGCAACCCGAGGGGAAGATTGGGCTTCCCAGGGCCAACCCAAGGGGAAGGCTGAGATCCCCGTCGTCACTCGAGAATCCCGCCGCAACTCGAGAAAAACCACGTGGTTCCACCTCTTGTCAAGATGAGGCCCTTGCCCGCCACGGCGTCTCAAGGGAAGTCCCCTGTTCCGCCCTGAAGGGCGAAACGGTCCCTGACAGCCTTCCTGCGACCCCCAAAAGTCCCCCGACACGCCGCGTTCCCCCGAGGGGAACACCGAGGGTCCCGGCACCGCTTCCTCTGAGCCCCTTCTCCCCTCCTGATCGCGACAGGAGAGGCGATTCCCCTGCGTGGTCTGGAAGGGATTCCCGGCCTTCCCGGCGCATCTCAGGATGAGGCCGTCCGCACAAGGAAATTCGAGATGAGCCACGGGGGTGGTGCCACATGCCGATCGACCTCGATTTCCCGGTCCACTCTTGAGAAGAACCCTTTGCACGGACACCTCTTCGAAGGCAACCCTGTGGGTGATGGCACAACACGAAGGGGCACTGACACTCCCGTGCATCGTCCAGAAACACCCGTGGGTTCCACACACAGCTCGAAGAGGGGCCTGAGACCCCCTGAGCAACTCAAGAGGCAAGCGGAGTTCCCTTCCTCAGACAAGACAAGGCCTAACTCTCCGCTCCCAACTCTGCAGGGACCCTGAGGTCGGAGGGTCGGAGTCAGAAACAGAGAGGAAGCCTGAGGTTACTGCCTCCCCTCGAGATAAGGCCCTCTTCCATTGCGATAACGCCAGCGGAGTCCCGAGAGGCCCCTCCAATCTCCACAGTATCCCTGACTTCTCATAGGCATTATGAGAAGCTCCTTGAGGCCACCGGCAAAAGTCGAGGAAAATAAGAGTTTCCTGCCACAACCGAAGAAAGATCTCGAGAGTCCTTCTTCAATGCGTCTTGAGGTCAGATTCCCCTACCATAGCTCGAGAGCAATAATGCGCCCCCCCTCGCCACGCACATGGAGACCTGACTTCCCTGGCACCACACGAGAGGCTCCCTGAGCTCCCCGTCCTACCTCGTGTGAAACCCCACTCTGGCGCCGCAGCTCGAGAAAACCCACAAGATCCCTCCGTCATCGCGAGATGAGGGCCATCTTTTCCGGCATGGCCTGGAGAGCAGTCCCAAGTCCTCTCTCCAAACTTCACAGGAGGCTTGACTCCCTTTAGGCCACAAAGTGGGCTCCAAGAGGTGCCCGTCGCGACTCGAAAGGAGAGCGGAGTCCTTTGCTTCCCTTCGACATGAGGCCTGACTCCCTGGGTGAGTCTGGAATGCAAACCTGAGATCCCTGTGGCCCTTGGAGAGGAACATTAGGTCCTGGACACAAGCCTAGATGAGGTCTCCTTTGCCCTGCAGTGACTCGAGCGCAACCCCCAGCTCTCCCTCGCAACTCGAATGGATGATTGGACTTCCCTGGCCCAACACAAGAGGAAGCCTGAAATCCCCGTCGTAACTCGAGAATCCCGCCGCAACTCGAGAAAAACCACGTGGCTCCCCCGTCATCGCAAGATGAGCCCCTTGGCCGCTACAGCGTATCAAGAGAAGTCCCACGTTCCATCCTGAAGTACAAAACGGTACTTGGCACCCTTGATGCGACCCCCAAAGTTCCCTGACATACCGGTCTCACTCGAGGGAAACACCAAAGTTCACGGCACCACTTCCTGTGAGCCCCTTCACCCCTCCTGATCGCGACAGGAGGGTCGATTCCCATGTTTTGTCTGCAAGGGGTTCCCGACGTTCCCCGCGAACCTCCGGATGAGGCCGGTCTCATGAGGAAATTCGAAAAGTAGCCTCATGGTTGGTGCCATATGCTGAAAGATCCCGAATTCCCGGTCCACTCTAGATAAGAACCTGACGCCCGGACATCTCTTCGAAGGCAACCCTGTGGATGAAGACACAACACGAAGGGACACTGACATCCCCATGCATCTTCTGGAAAAACCCGCAGATTCCACTCACAGCTCCAAATGTGGACTGTCACCTCATGAACAACTCGAGAGGCAAGTGAAGTTGCATTCCTTCACACAAGACGAGGCCTTACTCTCCTGTCCCAACTCTTCAGGGACCCTGCAAATGGAGTCAGAAATGGAGAGGAACCCTGAGGTTCCTGCCTCAACTAGAGAAGAGGCCCTCTTCCATTGAACCAAACTAAGTGGTGTCCCGAGAGGCCCCTCCCAACACCACAGTATCCCTGAATTCTCAGAGGCTCCGTGAGAAGCTACCTGAGGTCACTGGCACAAGTCGAGGGAACCCAGAGTTTCCTGAAGTAACCCGAGAAAGACTTGGAGAGTCCTTTTTCAACGTCTCTTGATGCCCGATTCCCCTACCATGACTCCAGAGCAAGGACGCGCTCCCCTCGCCACAAGCAGGAAAACTGACTTCCCTAGTACCACACAAGAGGCTCCCTGAGTACCCCATCGTACCTCGTGAGAAAACCCACACTGGCGCCGCAGTTTGAGAAAAACCACAAGATGCCCCCGTCAAGGAGAGATGGGGGCCTTCTTTTCCTGCCTGACCTGGAGAGCAATTCCTGGTCCTCTCTCCAAACTTCACAGGAGTATTGACTCCCTTTAGGCCACTCAGTTGGGTCCAAGAAATACCCGGTGCGACTCGAGAGGAGAGCGGAGTCCTTTGCTTCCCTGGAGACGAGGCCTGACTCCCCGGGTGAGTTTGGAATGCAACCCCGAGATCCCTGTCGCCCCTGGAGTGGAACATTTTGACCTAGACACAAGCCTAGATGAGGTCTATTTTGCCCTACAGTGACTCGAGAGCAACCTCCATCTCTCCCTCACAATTTGAATGGAAGATTGGTCTTCCCACGGTCAACACAAGAGGAAGTCTGAATTTCCCATCGTAATTCGAGAATTCAGCCTCAAGTCTTAAAAACCATGTGGTTCCCCCTTCATCCCAATATGAGGCCCTTGCCAGCTAGAGTCTCAAGAGAAGTCCCACGTTCCATCTTAAAGTTCGAAATGCTACTTGGCACCCTTGATGCGACCCCAAAGTTCCCCAACATACCGGTCTCACTCCAAGGGAACACCGAAGTTCCTGGTGTCTCCAGGGAAGTCCCATATTCCGTCCTTAAGTGCGAAACGGTACTTGACACCCTTGATGCGACCGCAAAAGTTCCCCGACACGCTGGGTTCCCTGGAGGGGAACACCGAGGGTCCCGGCACCACTTCATCTGAGCCCCTTCTCCCCTCCTGATCGCGACAGGAGAGTCGATTCCCCTGCTTTGTCTGGAAGGGGTTCCCGGCCTTCCTGGCGCACCTCAGGATGAGGCCGGTCTCAGGAGGAAATTCGAGACTAGCCACGTGTGAGGTGCCACGTGCCGAACGACCCCGATTTTCCGGTCCGCTCTTGATAAGAACCCGATGCCCGGACACCTCTTCGAAGGCAACCCTGTGGGTGAAGGCACAACACGAAGGGGCACTGACACCCCCGTGCATCATCCAGAAAAACCCGCAGGGTCTACACACAGCTCGACAAGGGGCCTGAGACTCCCGGAACAACTCGAGAGGTAACCAGAATTCCATTCCTCAGACAAGACGAGGCATGACTCTCCTGTCCCAACACTGCAGGGACCGTGCAGTCAGAGTCCGAAACCGAGAGGAAGCCTGAGGTTCCTGCCTCCCCTCGAGATGAGGCCCTCTTCCATTGCGCCGAACCCAGCAGAGTCCCGAGAGGCCCTGCCAACTACACAGCATCCCTCACCTCTCAGAGGCTCCGTGGTAAGTTCCCTAAGGTCCGCTGCAGAAGTCGAGGGAAACGAGGGTTTCCCGCCTCAACCCAAGAAAGACCTCGAGAGTCCTTCTTCAACGCCTCTTGAGAACCTAGCCGCTTCCCATGACTCGAGAGTGATGACCAGCTCCCCCTCGCCATGCGCATGGAGACCTGACTTCCCTGGCGCCGCACGAGAGGCTCCCTGAGGTCCTCGTCGTGCCTCGTGAGAAAACCCCCATGGGCGCAGCAGCCTGAGGAAACCCATGAGACGCCCCCGTCATCGCGAGATGAGGGCCTTCTTTTCCTGCCTGGCCTGGAGAGCAATCCCGAGTCCTCTCTCCAAACTGAAGAGGAGGCTCGACACCCTTGAGTCCACTCAGTGGGCTCCAAGAGATCCGTGTCGCGACTTGAGAGGAAAGCGGAGTCCTTTGCTTCCCCTCCAGGCGAGTCCTGACCCCCCGGGGGAGTCTGGAATGGAAACCCTGGATCCCTGTCTTCCCTTGAGAGGAATATTAGGTCCTGGACACACGCCTCGATGAGGTCTCTTTGGCCCTGTAGTGACTCGAGCAGAACCCCCAGCTTTCCATCGCAACTCGAATTGAAGATTGGGCTTCCCAGGGCCAACCCAAGAGAGACCTGAAATTCCTGTCGTTTTCGAGAATCCCGATGCAACTCAAGAAAAACGACGTGGTTCCAACGTCTTCACAGGATGAGGCCCTTGCCCGCTACAGCGTCTCCAGGGAAGTCCCATGTTCCGTCCTGAAGTGGGAAACGGTACTTGGCTCCCTTGATGCGACCCCTAAAGTTCCCTGAAACGCCGGGTTCCCTCGAGTGGAACACCGAGGGTCCCGGCACCACTTCATCTGAGCCCCATCTCCCCTCCTGATCGCGACAGGAGAATCGATTCCCCTACTTTGTGTGGAAGGGGTTCCCGGCCTTCCTGGCGCACCTCAGGATGATGCTGGTCTCATGAGGAAATTCGAGATGAGCCACGTGGTTGGTGCCACATGCCGAATGACCCCGATTTCCCGGTCCGCTCTTGAAATGAACCCGATGCCCGGACACCTCTTTGAAGGCAACCCTGTGGGGGAAGGCACCAAACGAAGGGGCACTGACACCCCCATGCATCTTCTGGAAACACCCGCAGGTTCCACACACAGCTTGTCAAGGGCCCTGAGACCCCCTGAACGACTCGAGAGGCAAGCAGAGTTCCGTTACTCAGACAAGACGAGGCCTGACTCTCCTGTCCCAACTCTGCAGGGACCCTGCGGTCGGAGTCAGAAATGGAGAGGAAGCCTGAGGTTCCTGCCTCCAATCGAGATGAGGCCCTCTTTCATTTCGTCAAACCTAGTGGAGTCCCGAGAGGCCCCTCTAACTCCTCAGTATCCCTCACCTCTCAGAGGCACCTGGGAAGTTCCCTAAGGTCCCCTTAGAGGTCGATGGAAACGAGTGTTTCCCGCCCCAACCCAAGAAAGACCTTGAGAGTCCTTCTTAAATGCCTCTTGAGGCCCTAGTCCCTCCCATGACTCGAGAGCAATGACGCGATCTGCCTGGCCACACGCATGGAGTCAGGCTTCTCTGGCGCCGCACGAGAGGCTCCCTGAACTCCCCATCATATCTCGTGAGAAACCCCACACTGGCGCCGCAGCTCGAGAAAACCCATGAGACGCCCCCATCATCTCGAGAGGAGGGCCATCTTTAACTGCATGGTATGCAGATCAAGCGTGAACCTTCTGTCGAAGCTACACAGGACTCTTGACTCCCTTTAGGCCACTCATTGGGCTCCAAGAGTTACGTGTCGCGACTCGAGAGGATAGTGGAGTCCTTTGCTTCCACTCGAGACGAGGCGTGACCCACCGGGTGAGACTGGAATGCGACCCCGATATCCCTGTCGCCCCTGGAGAGGAACATTACGTCCTGGACCCAAGCCTAGATGAGGACTCTTTGCCCTGAAGTGACTCGAGAGCAACCCCCAGCTCTCTCTGACAAGTTGAATGGAAGATTGGACTTCCTGGGCCAACACAAGAGGAAGCCTGAATTCCCCGTTGTAACTCGAGAATCCCGCCTCAACTCGAGAAAAACCACGTGTTTCCCTCGTCATCGCAATATGAGGCCCTTGCCCGCTACAGCATCTCCAGAGAATTCCCACGTTCCGTCTTGAAGTGCGAAACTGTACTTGGCAGCCTTGATGCGACCTCAAAAGTGCCGTGACATACCGGTCTCACTCGAGGGGACCACCGAGGTTCCCGGCACCACTTCATCTGAGCCCCTTCTCCCCTTCTGATCGCGAGCGGTGGGTCGATTCCCCTGCTTTGTCTGCAAGGGGTTCCCGACCTTCCCGGCGCACCTCAGGATGAGGCCGGTATCCCGAGGAAATTCGAGACGTAGCCTCGTGGGTGGTACCACATGCTGAAAGACCCCAATTTTCCGGTACGCTCTTGAAAAGAACCCGATGCCCGGAAACCTCTTTGAAGGCAACCCTGTGGATAAAGGCACAACACGAAGGGGCACTGACACCCCCGTGCATCGTCCGGAAAACCCCGCAGGTTCCACACTCAGCTCAACAAGTGGCCTGTCACTCCGTGAACAACTCTAAAGGCAAGGGGAAATCCATTCCTCCACAGAGGACGAGGCGTGACTCTCTTGTCCATACTCTGCAGGTACCCTGCGACCCTAGTCAGAAATGGAGAGGACCCCTGACGTTCCTGCCTCCATTCGAGATGAGGCCCTCTTCGATTGCACCAAACCCAGTTGAGTAACGAAGGGCCCCTCCCAAATCCACAGTGTCCCTGACTTCTCAGAGGCACCCTTAGAAGTTGCCTGAGGTCACCGACACAAATCAAGGGAACCCAGGGTTCCCTGCCGCAACCCGAGAAAGACCTCAAGAGTCTTTCTTCAATGCGTCTTGAGGCCCGATTCGCCTACTATGACTCGAGAGCAATCACGCACTCCCCTTCACCACACGCACGGAGACCTGACGTCCCTAGCACCACACGAGAGGCTCTCTGAGCTCCCTGTTGTACCTCGTGAGAAATCTGATACTGGCGCCGCAGCTGGAGAAAACCCACGAGATGCCCCCGTCATCACGAGATGAGGGCCTTTTTTCCTGCATGGCCAGGAAAACAATCCCGAGTCATCTCTCCAAACTCCATAGGAGGCTTCACTCCCTTTACGCCACGCAGTGGGCTCCAAGAGATACCCGTCGCGACTCGACAGGAGAGCGGAGTCCTTTTTTTCCCCTCAAGACGAGGCCTGACTCTCCGGGTGAGTCGAGAATGCAACCCTGAGATCTCTGTTGAACCAGTAGTGGAACACTAGGTCCTGGACACAAGCGTAGATGAGGTCTATTTTGCCCTGCAGTGACTGGAGAGCAATCCCTAGTTCTAACTTGCAACTCGAATGGAATACTGGATTTTCCTGGCGCCACACAAGAGGCTCCCTGAGATCCCCGTGGTACTTCATGAGACACCCCACACTGGCGCCGCAGCTCGAGAAAACCCACGAGACGCCACTGTCATCTCGAGATGAGGGCCTTCTTTTCCTGCATGGCCTGGAGTCCAATCCCGAGTCCTCTCTCCAAACTCCACAGGAGGCTTGACTCCCTTTAGTACACACAGTGGGCTCCAAGAGATACCCATCGCGACTCGAGACGAGAGCAGAATTCTTTGCTTACCCTCGAGGTGAGAACTGACTCCCCGGATGAGTCTGGAATGCAAACCCGAGATCCCTGTCGCCCCTGGAGAGCAACGTTAGATCCTGGACACAAGCCTAGATTAGGTCTCTTTTGCCCTGCAGTGACTGTAGCGCAATCCCCAGCTCCCCCTCGCAACCCGAATGGAAGATTGGATTTCAAGGCCAACAAGAGGAAGCCTAAATTCCCGGTCATAACTCGAGAATCCCGCCGCAACTCGAGCAAAACCACGTGGTTCTCCCGTCATCGCAAGATGAGGCCCTTGCCCGCTACAGCGTTTCAAAAGATGTCCCAGGTTCCGTCTTGAAATGCAAAACGGTACTTGGCACCCTTGATGCGACCCCAAAAGTCCCCCAACACGCCGGTCTCACTCAAGGGGAACACCGAGGTTCCCGGCACCACTTCATTTAAGCCCCTTCTCCCCTCCTGATCGTGACCGGTGGGTCGATTCCCCTGCTTTGTCTGCAAGGGGGCCCGACCTTCCCTGCACAACTCAGGATGAGGCCGGTCTCATGGGGAAATTCGATACGTAGCTTTGTGGGTGGTGCCACTTGCTGAAAGACTCCAATTTCCCGGTCCGCTCTTGATAAGAATCCGATGCTCGGACACCTCTTGGAAGGCAGCCTTGAGTATGAAGGTACAACACGAAGGGGCACTAACACACCTGTGCATCATCCGGAAAAACGGGCAGGTTACACACACAGCTCGACAAGTGGCCTGTCACCTCGAGAACAACTCGAGAGGCAAGAGGAGTCCCATCCTCCAGAAAAGACGAGGCCTGACTCTCCTGTACCAACATGCAGGGACCTTGCGATCTGAGTCAGAAATGGAGAGGAACACTGAGGTTCCTGCTTCAACTCGAGATGAGTCCCTCTTACATTCCACCAAATGCAGAGGAGTCTCGAGAGGCCCCTCCAAACTGCACAGTATCCCTGACTTCTCAGAGGCACTCTGAGAAGCTCCCTGAGGTCGCTGGCACAAGTCAAGGGAACCCTGGGTTTTATGCAGTGACCCGAGAAAGACCTCGAGAGTCCTTCTTCAACCCGTCTTGAGGCCCGATTACCCTACCATGACTTGAGAGAAATGACGAGCTCCCCCTAGCCATCTCATGGGGACCTGACTTCCCTGGCGCCACACGAGAGGCTCCCTGAGCTCCCTCTCGTACCTCGTCAGAAACCCGGCACTAGCGCAGCAGTCTAGAAAACCCACGAGACGCCGCCATCATCGCGAGATGAGGGCCTTCTTTTCCTGCATGGCCTGGAGAGGAATCCCGAGTCCTCTATCCAAACAGCACAGGAGGCTTGACTCCCTTTAGGGCACACAGTGGGCTCCAAGAGATACCCATCGCGGCTCAAAAGGACAGCGGAGTTCTTTGCTTCCCCTCGAGACGAGGCCTGATTCCCCGGGTGAGTCTGGTATGCAACCCCAAGATCCCTGTCGCCCCTAGGGACGAACATTAAGTCCTGGACACAAGCCTAGATGAGGTCTATTTTGCCCTGCAGTGACTCGAGAGCAATCCCCAGCTCTCCCTTTAAACTCGAATGGAAGATAGGACTTCCCTGGCCCAACACATGAGGAAGACTGTATTCCCCGTCGAAACTCGAGAATCCCGCCACAACTCGAGAAACGCCACGTGGTTCCCCCGTCATCCCAAGATGAGGCCCTTGCCCCCTACAGCGTCTCAAGAGAAGTCCCACGTTCCGTCTTGAAGTGCGAAACGGTATTGGCACCCTTGATGCGACCTCAAAAGTTCCTCGACACACCAGTCTGACTCGAGGAGAACACCGAGGTTCCTGGCACCACTACATCTGGGCCCCTTCTCCCCTCCTGATCGCGACAGGAGGGTCGATTCCCCTGTTTTGTCTTGAAGGGGTTCCCGCCTTTCCCGGTGCATCTCAGGATGAGGCCGGTCTCACGAGGATATTCGAGACATAGCCACGTGGATGGTGACACATGCCAAAAGACCCCGATTTCCCGGTCCGCTCTTGATAAGATCCTGATGCCCGGACACCTCTTTGAAGATAACCCTTTTGATGAAGGCACAACACTTAGGGGCACTGACACCCCTGGGTATCGTCCGGAGAAACCCGCAGGTACCACACACAGCTCGAGAAGTGACCTGTCACCCCGTGAACAACTGGAGAGGCAAGCAGAGTTCCATTCCTCCACACAAGACGAGGCCTGACTCTCCTGTTCGAACTCTGCAGCGAAACTGCGATCCGAGTCAGATCTGGCCCAGGGGAAGTCAGGAGAGGAAACATGAGTTTCCTGCCTCCACTCGAGATGAGGCCCTCTTCCATTGCACCGAACCCAGTGGAGTCCCGAGAGACCCCTCTCAACTGCACAGTATCCCTGACTTCTCAGAGGCACCCTTAGACCTTCCTGAGATCACCGGCACAAGTCGAGGGAACCAAGGGTTTCCTGCCCCAACCCGTAAAAGACCTCGAGAGTCCTTCTTCAACGCGTCTTGAGGTGCGATTCCCCTACCATGACTCGAGAGCAATGACGCGCTCCCCCTAGCCACGCGCATAGAAACCTGACTTCCCTGGCGCCACAGGAGAGGCTCCCTGAGCTCCCCATTATACCTCATGAGCAACACCACACTGGAGCCACAGCTCGAGAATACCCACGAGACGCCCCAGTCCTCACGAGATGAGGGCCTTCTTTTGCTGTATGGCCTGGAGAGCAATCCTGAGTCCTCTCTCCAAACTTCACAGGAGGCTTGACTCATTTTAGGCCACACAGTGAGCTCCAAGATATACCCGTCGCGACTTGACAGGAGAGCGGTGTCCTTGGCTTCCCCTCGAGACGAGGCCTGACTCCCCGGGTGAGTCGAGAATGCAATGCTGAGATCGCTTTCGCCCCAGCAGAGGAACATTAGGTCCTGGACACAAGCCTAGATGAGGTCTATTTGGCCCTGCAGTGTCTCGAGAGCAATCCCCAGTTCTAACTCACAATTCGAATGAAAACTGGACTTCCCTGGGCCAGTTGAAGAGGAAGCCTGAATTCCCGGTTGTAACTCGGGAATCCCGCCCCAACTCAAGAAAAACCACGTGGTTCCCCCGTCATCGAAAGATGAGGCCCTTGCCCATTACAGCGTCTCAAGAGAAGTCCCACGTTCCGTATTGAAGAGCGAAAAGTTACTTGGAACCCTTGATGCGACCCCAAAAGTTCCCCGACATACCAGTCTCACTTGAGGAGAACACCGAGGTTCCCGGCACCACTTCATCTGAGACTCTTCTCCCCTCTTGATCGCGACAGGAGGTTCGATTCCCCTGCTTTGTCTGGAAGGCGTTCCCGACCTTCCTGGCGCACATCAAGATGAGGCCAGTCTCACGAGGAAATTCGAGACATAGCCTCGTGGGTGGTGCGGCATGCCAAAAGACCCCGATTCCCTGGTCCGCTCTTGATAAGAACCCGATGGCAGAACCCAACTCGAAGGCAATCCTGTGGAACAAGGCACAACACGAAGGGGCAGTGACACCCCAGTGCATCGTCCAGAAAAACCCGCAAGTTCCACATACAAATCGACAAGTGGCCTGTCACCCCATGAACAATGCGAGAGTCAAGCGGAGTTCCATTCCTCCAAACAAGACGAGGCCTGACTCTCCTGTCCCAGCTCTGCAGGGACTCTGCGATCCGAGTCAGATCCAGCACATTCGAAGCCAGGAGAGGAACCCTGAGGTTCCTGCCTCAACTTGTCATGAGGCCCTCTTCCATTGCACCAAACCCAGTGGAGTTCCGAGAGGCCCCTCCCAACTCCACAGTGACCCTGACTTCTCAGAGGCACGCTGAGAAGCTTCCTGAGGTCACTGGCACAAGTCGATGGAACCCAGGGTTTCCTGCTTCAACCCAAGAAAGACCTCGAGAGTCCTTCTTTAACACGTTTTCAGGCCCAATTCCCCTACCATGACTCGAGAACAATGACGGGCTCCCTCTCACCACGTGCATAGAGACCTGACTGCCCTGGCACCACATGAGAGGCTCACTGAGCTCCCAGTCTTACTTCGTGAGAAACCCCACACTAGCGCCACAGCTCGAGAAAACCTACGAGACGCCCCAGTCATCGGGAGACGAGGGCCTTCATTTCCTGCATTGCCTGGAGAGCAATCCCGTGTCCTCCCTCCAAACACCAGAGGAGGTTTGACTCCCTTTAAGCCACTCAGTGGGCTCCAAGACATACCCGTCTGACTCGAGAGGAGAGCAGAGTCCTTTGCTTCCCCTCGAGACGAGGCCTGACTCCAGGGTGAGTCTGGAATGCAACCCCGAGATTCCTGTCGCCCCTTGACATGAACATTAGGTCCTGCACACAAGCCTTGGTGGGGTCTCTTTTGCCTTCAGTGACTAGAGCGCACCTCCAGCTCTTCCTCGAATCTCGAATGGAAGATAAGACTTTTGTGGGCCAACACAAGAGGAAGCATGAATTCCCTATGGTAACTCAAATATCCTACCGCAACTAGAGAAAAACCAAGTGGTTCCCCAGTCATTCCAAGATGAGGCCCTTGCCCGCTGGAGCACCCCAAGAGAAGTCCCACGTTCCAATTTGAAGAGAGAAACGGTACTTGGAACGCGTTATGCGACCCCAAAAGTTACCCGACATACCTGTCTCACTTGAGGGAAACACCGAGGTTCCCAGCAGCACAACATCTGAGCCACTTCTCTCCTCCTGATCGCCACAGGAGGGTCGAATCCTCTGCTTTGTCTGGAAGGGTTTCATGACCTTCGCGGCACACCTCAGGATGAGGCCGGTTTCATGAGGAAATTCGAGATTAGCCACGTGGGTGGTGCCAAATGCTGAACGACCCCGATTTCCCAGTCCGCTGTTCATAAGAACACGATGCCCGGACACCTCTTCGAAGGCAACCCTGTGGATGAAGACACAAAACGAAGGGTCACTGACACCCCCATGCATCGTCTGGAAAAACCTGCAGATTTCACACACAGTTTGACAAGGGGCCTGAAACCCCATGAACAACTCAAGAGGCAAGCGGAGTTCCATTCCTCAGAAAAGACATAGCCTGACTCTCCTGTCCCAACTCTGCAGGGACACTACGATCAGAGTCAGAATTGGAGAGGAAGACTGAGGTTCCTGACTCCACTCGAGATGAGGCCCTCTTCCATTGCGACAAACCCAGTGGAGTCCCGAGAGGCCCCACCAACACGACAGCGACCCTCACCTCTCATAGGCACCCTGGGAAGTTCCCTCAGGTCCCCGACAAAAATCGGGGGAAACGAGGGTTTCCCGCTGCAACCCGAGAAAGACATCGAGAGTCCTTCTTCAACGCGTCTTGAGGCCCTAGTCCCGTCCCATGACTCGAGAACAATGACGCGCTCCTTCTCGCCACGTGCATGGAGACATGACTTCCCTGGCGCCGCACGAGAGGCTCCCTGAGATCCTCGTCGTGCCTCGGGAGAAAACCCCCACGGGCGCCGCAGCTCGAGGAAACCCCTGAGACGCCCCCGTCCTCGCGAGCTGAGGGCCTTCTCTTCCTGCATGGCCTGGAGAGCAATCCCGGGTTCTCTCTCCAAACGGAAGAGGAGGCTGGACTCCCTTGAGGCCACTCAGGGGGCTCCAAGAGACCCGCGTCGCGACTCGAGAGGAGAGCGGAGTCCTTGGCTTCCCCTCGAGACGAGGCCTGACTCCCCGGGGGAGCCTGGAATGCAACCCCGAGATCCCTGCCTTCCCTGGAGAGGAATATTAGGTCCCGGACACACGCCTTGGTGAGGTCTCTTCGGCCCTGCGGTGACTCGAGCGCAACCCAGAGCTTTCCCTCGCAACCCGAGGGGAAGATTGGGCTTCCCAGGGCCAACCCAAGGGGAAGGCTGAGATCCCCGTCGTAACTCGAGAATCCCGCCGCAACTCGAGAAAAACCACGTGGTTCCCACCTCTTGGCAAGATGAGGCCCTTGCCCGCCACGGCGTCTCAAGGAAAGTCCCCTGTTCCGCCCTGAAGGGCGAAACGGTCCCTGACAGCCTTCCTGCGACCCCCAAAAGTCCCCCGACACGCCGGGTTCCCTCGAGGGGAACACCGAGGGTCCCGGCACCGCTTCCTCTGAGCCCCTTCTCCCCTCCTGATCGCGACAGGAGAGGCGATTCCCCTGCGTGGTCTGGAAGGGGTTCCCGGCCTTCCCCGCGCACCTCAGGATGAGGCCGGTCTCACGAGGAAATTCGAGACGAGCCAGGTGGGTGGGGCCACATGCCGATCGCCCCCGATTCCCCGGTCCGCCCTGGAGAAGGACCCGAGGCCCGGACCCCTCTTCGAAGGCAACCCTGTGGGTGAAGGCACAACACGAAGGGGCACTGCCTCCCCCGTGCATCGTCCGCAAAGACCCGCGGGTTCCACACACAGCTCGACGAGGGGCCTGAGACCCCCTGAGCAACTCGAGAGGCCAGCGGGGTTCCCTTCCTCAGACAAGACGAGGCCTGACTCTCCTGTCCCAACTCTGCAGGGACCCTGCGGTCGGAGTCCGAAACGGAGAGGAAGCCTGAGGTTCCTGCCTCCCCTCGAGGTGAGGCCCTCTTCCGTTGCGCCAGACCCAGCGGAGTCCCGAGGGGCCCCGCCACCTCCACAGGATCCCTCGCCTCTCAGAGGCACCCTGGCAAGTTCCCTAAGGTCCCCGGCAGAAGGCGAGGGACACGGGGGTTTCCCGCCGCCCCCCGAGAAAGACCTCGAGAGTCCTTCTTCAACGCGTCTCGAGGCCCTAGTCCCCTCCCGTGACTCGAGAGCCAGGACACGCTCCCCCTCGCCACGCGCATGGAGACCTGACTTCCCTGGCGCCGCACGAGAGGCTCCCTGAGATCCTCGTCGTGCCTCGGGAGAAAACCCCCACGGGCGCCGCAGCTCGAGGAAACCCCTGAGACGCCCCCGTCCTCGCGAGCTGAGGGCCTTCTCTTCCTGCATGGCCTGGAGAGCAATCCCGGGTCCTCTCTCCAAACGGAAGAGGAGGCTGGACTCCCTTGAGGCCGCTCAGGGGGCTCCAAGAGACCCGCGTCGCGACTCGAGAGCAGAGCGGAGTCCTTGGCTTCCCCTCGAGACGAGGCCTGACTCCCCGGGGGAGCCTGGAATGCAACCCCGAGATCCCTGCCTTCCCTGGAGAGGAATATTAGGTCCCGGACACACGCCTAGGTGAGGTCTCTTCGGCCCTGCGGTGACTCGAGCGCAACCCCCAGCTTTCCCTCGCAACCCGAGGGGAAGATTGGGCTTCCCAGGGCCAACCCAAGGGGAAGGCTGAGATCCCCGTCGTAACTCGAGAATCCCGCCGCAACTCGAGAAAAACCACGTGGTTCCCACCTCTTGGCAAGATGAGGCCCTTGCCCGCCACGGCGTCTCAAGGGAAGTCCCCTGTTCCGCGCTGAAGGGCGAAACGGTCCCTGACAGCCTTCCTGCGACCCCCAAAAGTCCCCCGACACGCCGGGTTCCCTCGAGGGGAACACCGAGGGTCCCGGCACCGCTTCCTCTGAGCCCCTTCTCCCCTCCTGATCGCGACAGGAGAGGCGATTCCCCTGCGTGGTCTGGAAGGGGTTCCAGGCCTTCCCCGCGCACCTCAGGATGAGGCCGGTCTCACGAGGAAATTCGAGACGAGCCACGTGGGTGGGGCCACATGCCGAACGCCCCCGATTCCCCGGTCCGCCCTGGAGAAGGACCCGAGGCCCGGACCCCTCTTCGAAGGCAACCCTGTGGGGGAAGGCACAACACGAAGGGGCACTGCCACCCCCGTGCATCGTCCGCAAAGACCCGCGGGTTCCACACACAGCTCGACGAGGGGCCTGAGACCCCCTGAGCAACTCGAGAGGCCAGCGGGGTTCCCTTCCTCAGACAAGACGAGGCCTGACTCTCCTGTCCCAACTCTGCAGGGACCCTGCGGTCGGAGTCCGAAACGGAGAGGAAGCCTGAGGTTCCTGCCTCCCCTCGAGGTGAGGCCCTCTTCCGTTGCGCCAGACCCAGCGGAGTCCCGAGGGGCCCCGCCACCTCCACAGGATCCCTCGCCTCTCAGAGGCACCCTGGCAAGTTCCCTAAGGTCCCCGGCAGAAGGCGAGGGACACGAGGGTTTCCCGCCGCCCCCCGAGAAAGACCTCGAGAGTCCTTCTTCAACGCGTCTCGAGGCCCTAGTCCCCTCCCGTGACTCGAGAGCCAGGACGCGCTCCCCCTCGCCACGCGCATGGAGACCTGACTTCCCTGGCGCCGCACGAGAGGCTCCCTGAGATCCTCGTCGTGCCTCGGGAGAAAACCCCCACGGGCGCCGCAGCTCGAGGAAACCCCTGAGACGCCCCCGTCCTCGCGAGCTGAGGGCCTTCTCTTCCTGCATGGCCTGGAGAGCAATCCCGGGTCCTCTCTCCAAACGGAAGAGGAGGCTGGACTCCCTTGAGGCCGCTCAGGGGGCTCCAAGAGACCCGCGTCGCGACTCGAGAGCAGAGCGGAGTCCTTGGCTTCCCCTCGAGACGAGGCCTGACTCCCCGGGGGAGCCTGGAATGCAACCCCGAGATCCCTGCCTTCCCTGGAGAGGAATATTAGGTCCCGGACACACGCCTAGGTGAGGTCTCTTCGGCCCTGCGGTGACTCGAGCGCAACCCCCAGCTTTCCCTCGCAACCCGAGGGGAAGATTGGGCTTCCCAGGGCCAACCCAAGGGGAAGGCTGAGATCCCCGTCGTAACTCGAGAATCCCGCCGCAACTCGAGAAAAACCACGTGGTTCCCACCTCTTGGCAAGATGAGGCCCTTGCCCGCCACGGCGTCTCAAGGGAAGTCCCCTGTTTCGCCCTGAAGGGCGATACGGTCCCTGACAGCCTTCCTGCGACCCCCAAAAGTCCCCCGACACGCCGGGTTCCCTCGAGGGGAACACCGAGGGTCCCGGCAGCGCTTCCTCTGAGCCCCTTCTCCCCTCCTGATCGCGACAGGAGAGGCGATTCCCATGCGTGGTCTGGAAGGGGTTCCAGGCCTTCCCCGCGCACCTCAGGATGAGGCCGGTCTCACGAGGAAATTCGAGACGAGCCACGTGGGTGGGGCCACATGCCGAACGCCCCCGATTCCCCGGTCCGCCCTGGAGAAGGACCCGAGGCCCGGACCCCTCTTCGAAGGCAACCCTGTGGGGGAAGGCACAACACGAAGGGGCACTGCCACCCCCGTGCATCGTCCGCAAAGACCCGCGGGTTCCACACACAGCTCGACGAGGGGCCTGAGACCCCCTGAGCAACTCGAGAGGCCAGCGGGGTTCCCTTCCTCAGACAAGACGAGGCCTGACTCTCCTGTCCCAACTCTGCAGGGACCCTGCGGTCGGAGTCCGAAACGGAGAGGAAGCCTGAGGTTCCTGCCTCCCCTCGAGGTGAGGCCCTCTTCCGTTGCGCCAGACCCAGCGGAATCCCGAGGGGCCCCTCCACCTACACAGGATCCCTCGCCTCTCAGAGGCACCCTGGCAAGTTCCCTAAGGTCCCCGGCAGAAGGCGAGGGACACGAGGGTTTCCCGCCGCCCCCCGACAAAGACCTCGAGAGTCCTTCTTCAATGCGTCTCGAGGCCCTAGTCCCCTCCCGTGACTCGAGAGCCAGGACGCGCTCCCCCTCGCCACGCGCATGGAGACCTGACTTCCCTGGCGCCGCACGAGAGGCTCCCTGAGATCCTCGTCGTGCCTCGGGAGAAAACCCCCACGGGCGCCGCAGCTCGAGGAAACCCCTGAGACGCCCCCGTCCTCGCGAGCTGAGGGCCTTCTCTTCCTGCATGGCCTGGAGAGCAATCCCGGGTCCTCTCTCCAAACGGAAGAGGAGGCTGGACTCCCTTGAGGCCGCTCAGGGGGCTCCAAGAGACCCGCGTCGCGACTCGAGAGGAGAGCGGAGTCCTTGGCTTCCCCTTGAGACGAGGCCTGACTCCCCGGGGGAGCCTGGTATGCAACCCCGAGATCCCTGCCTTCCCTGGAGAGGAATATTAGGTCCCGGACACACGCCTAGGTGAGGTCTCTTCGGCCCTGCGGTGACTCGAGCGCAACCCCCAGCTTTCCCTCGCAACCCGAGGGGAAGATTGGGCTTCCCAGGGCCAACCCAAGGGGAAGGCTGAGATCCCCGTCGTAACTCGAGAATCCCGCCGCAACTCGAGAAAAACCACGTGGTTCCCACCTCTTGGCAAGATGAGGCCCTTGCCCGCCACGGCGTCTCAAGGGAAGTCCCCTGTTCCGCCCTGAAGGGCGAAACGGTCCCTGACAGCCTTCCTGCGACCCCCAAAAGTCCCCCGACACGCCGGGTTCCCTCGAGGGGAACACCGAGGGTCCCGGCACCGCTTCCTCTGAGCCCCTTCTCCCCTCCTGATCGCGACAGGAGAGGCGATTCCCCTGCGTGGTCTGGAAGGGGTTCCAGGTCTTCCCCGAGCACCTCAGGATGAGGCCGGTCTCACGAGGAAATTCGAGACGAGCCACGTGGGTGGGGCCACATGCCGAACGCCCCCGATTCCCCGGTCCGCCCTGGAGAAGGACCCGAGGCCCGGACCCCTCTTCGAAGGCAACCCTGTGGGGGAAGGCACAACACGAAGGGGCACTGCCACCCCCGTGCATTGTCCGCAAAGACCCGCGGGTTCCACACACAGCTCGACGAGGGGCCTGAGACCCCCTGAGCAACTCGAGAGGCCAGCGGGGTTCCCTTCCTCAGACAAGACGAGGCCTGACTCTCCTGTCCCAACTCTGCAGGGACCCTGCGGTCGGAGTCCGAAACGGAGAGGAAGCCTGAGGTTCCTGCCTCCCCTCGAGGTGAGGCCCTCTTCCGTTGCGCCAGACCCAGCGGAGTCCCGAGGGGCCCCTCCACCTACACAGGATCCCTCGCCTCTCAGAGGTACCCTGGCAAGTTCCCTAAGGTCCCCGGCAGAAGGCGAGGGACACGAGGGTTTCCCGCCGCCCCCCGAGAAAGACCTCGAGAGTCCTTCTTCAATGCGTCTCGAGGCCCTAGTCCCCTCCCGTGACTCGAGAGCCAGGACGCGCTCCCCCTCGCCACGCGCATGGAGACCTGACTTCCCTGGCGCCGCACGAGAGGCTCCCTGAGATCCTCGTCGTGCCTCGGGAGAAAACCCCCACGGGCGCCGCAGCTCGAGGAAACCCCTGAGACGCCCCCGTCCTCGCGAGCTGAGGGCCTTCTCTTCCTGCATGGCCTGGAGAGCAATCCCGGGTCCTCTCTCCAAACGGAAGAGGAGGCTGGACTCCCTTGAGGCCGCTCAGGGGGCTCCAAGAGACCCGCGTCGCGACTCGAGAGGAGAGCGGAGTCCTTGGCTTCCCCTCGAGACGAGGCCTGACTCCCCGGGGGAGCCTGGAATGCAACCCCGAGATCCCTGCCTTCCCTGGAGAGGAATATTAGGTCCGGGACACACGCCTAGGTGAGGTCTCTTCGGCCCTGCGGTGACTCGAGCGCAACCCCCAGCTTTCCCTCGCAACCCGAGGGGAAGATTGGGCTTCCCAGGGCCAACCCAAGGGGAAGGCTGAGATCCCCGTCGTAACTCGAGAATCCCGCCGCAACTCGAGAAAAACCACGTGGTTCCCACCTCTTGGCAAGAGGAGGCCCTTGCCCGACACGGCGTCTCAAGGGAAGTCCCCTGTTCCGCCCTGAAGGGCGAAACGGTCCCTGACAGCCTTCCTGCGACCCCCAAAAGTCCCCCGACACGCCGGCTTCCCTCGAGGGGAACACCGAGGGTCCCGGCACCGCTTCCTCTGAGCCCCTTCTCCCCTCCTGATCGCGACAGGAGAGGCGATTCCCCTGCGTGGTCTGGAAGGGGTTCCCGGCCTTCCCCGCGCACCTCAGGATGAGGCCGGTCTCACGAGGAAATTCGAGACGAGCCACGTGGGTGGGGCCACATGCCGAACGCCCCCGATTCCCCGGTCCGCCCTGGAGAAGGACCCGAGGCCCGGACCCCTCTTCGAAGGCAACCCTGTGGGGGAAGGCACAACACGAAGGGGCACTGCCACCCCCGTGCATCGTCCGCAAAGACCCGCGGGTTCCACACACAGCTCGACGAGGGGCCTGAGACCCCCTGAGCAACTCGAGAGGCCAGCGGGGTTCCCTTCCTCAGACAAGACGAGGCCTGACTCTCCTGTCCCAACTCTGCAGGGACCCTGCGGTCGGAGTCCGAAACGGAGAGGAAGCCTGAGGTTCCTGCCTCCCCTCGAGGTGAGGCCCTCTTCCGTTGCGCCAGACCCAGCGGAGTCCCGAGGGGCCCCGCCACCTCCACAGGATCCCTCGCCTCTCAGAGGCACCCTGGCAAGTTCCCTAAGGTCCCCGGCAGAAGGCGAGGGACACGAGGGTTTCCCGCCGCCCCCCGAGAAAGACCTCGAGAGTCCTTCTTCAACGCGTCTCGAGGCCCTAGTCCCCTCCCGTGACTCGAGAGCCAGGACGCGCTCCCCCTCGCCACGCGCATGGAGACCTGACTTCCCTGGCGCCGCACGAGAGGCTCCCTGAGATCCTCGTCGTGCCTCGGGAGAAAACCCCCACGGGCGCCGCAGCTCGAGGAAACCCCTGAGACGCCCCCGTCCTCGCGAGCTGAGGGCCTTCTCTTCCTGCATGGCCTGGAGAGCAATCCCGGGTCCTCTCTCCAAACGGAAGAGGAGGCTGGACTCCCTTGAGGCCGCTCAGGGGGCTCCAAGAGACCCGCGTCGCGACTCGAGAGGAGAGCGGAGTCCTTGGCTTCCCCTCGAGACGAGGCCTGACTCCCCGGGGGAGCCTGGAATGCAACCCCGAGATCCCTGCCTTCCCTGGAGAGGAATATTAGGTCCGGGACACACGCCTGGGTGAGGTCTCTTCGGCCCTGCGGTGACTCGAGCGCAACCCCCAGCTTTCCCTCGCAACCCGAGGGGAAGATTGGGCTTCCCAGGGCCAACCCAAGGGGAAGGCTGAGATCCCCGTCGTAACTCGAGAATCCCGCCGCAACTCGAGAAAAACCACGTGGTTCCCACCTCTTGGCAAGAGGAGGCCCTTGCCCGCCACGGCGTCTCAAGGGAAGTCCCCTGTTCCGCCCTGAAGGGCGAAACGGTCCCTGACAGCCTTCCTGCGACCCCCAAAAGTCCCCCGACACGCCGGGTTCCCTCGAGGGGAACACTGAGGGTCCCGGCACCGCTTCCTCTGAGCCCCTTCTCCCCTCCTGATCGCGACAGGAGAGGCGATTCCCCTGCGTGGTCTGGAAGGGGTTCCCGGCCTTCCCGGCGCACCTCAGGATTAGGCCGGTCTCACGAGGAAATTCGAGACGAGCCACGTGGGTGGGGCCACATGCCGAACGCCCCCGATTCCCCGGTCCGCCCTGGAGAAGGACCCGAGGCCCGGACCCCTCTTCGAAGGCAACCCTGTGGGTGAAGGCACAACACGAAGGGGCACTGCCACCCCCGTGCATCGTCCGCAAAGACCCGCGGGTTCCACACACAGCTCGACGAGGGGCCTGAGACCCCCTGAGCAACTCGAGAGGCCAGCGGGGTTCCCTTCCTCAGACAAGACGAGGCCTGACTCTCCTGTCCCAACTCTGCAGGGACCCTGCGGTCGGAGTCCGAAACGGAGAGGAAGCCTGAGGTTCCTGCCTCCCCTCGAGGTGAGGCCCTCTTCCGTTGCGCCAGACCCAGCGGAGTCCCGAGGGGCCCCGCCACCTCCACAGGATCCCTCGCCTCTCAGAGGCACCCTGGCAAGTTCCCTAAGGTACCCGGCAGAAGGCGAGGGACACGAGGGTTTCCCGCCGCCCCCCGAGAAAGACCTCGAGAGTCCTTCTTCAACGCGTCTCGAGGCCCTAGTCCCCTCCCGTGACTCGAGAGCCAGGACGCGCTCCCCCTCGCCACGCGCATGGAGACCTGACTTCCCTGGCGCCGCACGAGAGGGTCCCTGAGATCCTCGTCGTGCCTCGGGAGAAAACCCCCACGGGCGCCGCAGCTCGAGGAAACCCCTGAGACGCCCCCGTCCTCGCGAGCTGAGGGCCTTCTCTTCCTGCATGGCCTGGAGAGCAATCCCGGGTCCTCTCTCCAAACGGAAGAGGAGGCTGGACTCCCTTGAGGCCGCTCAGGGGGCTCCAAGAGACCCGCGTCGCGACTCGAGAGGAGAGCGGAGTCCTTGGCTTCCCCTCGAGACGAGGCCTGACTCCCCGGGGGAGCCTGGAATGCAACCCCGAGATCCCTGCCTTCCCTGGAGAGGAATATTAGGTCCGGGACACACGCCTAGGTGAGGTCTCTTCGGCCCTGCGGTGACTCGAGCGCAACCCCCAGCTTTCCCTCGCAACCCGAGGGGAAGATTGGGCTTCCCAGGGCCAACCCAAGGGGAAGGCTGAGATCCCCGTCGTAACTCGAGAATCCCGCCGCAACTCGAGAAAAACCACGTGGTTCCCACCTCTTGGCAAGAGGAGGCCCTTGCCCGCCACGGCGTCTCAAGGGAAGTCCCCTGTTCCGCCCTGAAGGGCGAAACGGTCCCTGACAGCCTTCCTGCGACCCCCAAAAGTCCCCCGACACGCCGGGTTCCCTCGAGGGGAACACCGAGGGTCCCGGCACCGCTTCCTCTGAGCCCCTTCTCCCCTCCTGATCGCGACAGGAGAGGCGATTCCCCTGCGTGGTCTGGAAGGGGTTCCCGGCCTTCCCGGCGCACCTCAGGATTAGGCCGGTCTCACGAGGAAATTCGAGACGAGCCACGTGGGTGGGGCCACATGCCGATCGCCCCCGATTCCCCGGTCCGCCCTGGAGAAGGACCCGAGGCCCGGACCCCTCTTCGAAGGCAACCCTGTGGGGGAAGGCACAACACGAAGGGGCACTGCCACCCCCGTGCATCGTCCGCAAAGACCCGCGGGTTCCACACACAGCTCGACGAGGGGCCTGAGACCCCCTGAGCAACTCGAGAGGCCAGCGGGGTTCCCTTCCTCAGACAAGACGAGGCCTGACTCTCCTGTCCCAACTCTGCAGGGACCCTGCGGTCGGAGTCCGAAACGGAGAGGAAGCCTGAGGTTCCTGCTTCCCCTCGAGGTGAGGCCCTCTTCCGTTGCGCCAGACCCAGCGGAGTCCCGAGGGGCCCCGCCACCTCCACAGGATCCCTCGCCTCTCAGAGGCACCCTGGCAAGTTCCCTAAGGTCCCCGGCAGAAGGCGAGGGACACGAGGGTTTCCCGCCGCCCCCCGAGAAAGACCTCGAGAGTCCTTCTTCAACGCGTCTCGAGGCCCTAGTCCCCTCCCGTGACTCGAGAGCCAGGACGCGCTCCCCCTCGCCACGCGCATGGAGACCTGACTTCCCTGGCGCCGCACGAGAGGCTCCCTGAGATCCTCGTCGTGCCTCGGGAGAAAACCCCCACGGGAGCCGCAGCTCGAGGAAACCCCTGAGACGCACCCGTCCTCGCGAGCTGAGGGCCTTCTCTTCCTGCATGGCCTGGAGAGCAATCCCGGGTCCTCTCTCCAAACGGAAGAGGAGGCTGGACTCCCTTGAGGCCGCTCAGGGGGCTCCAAGAGACCCGCGTCGCGACTCGAGAGGAGAGCGGAGTCCTTGGCTTCTCCTCGAGACGAGACCTGACTCCCCGGGGGAGCCTGGAATGCAACCCCGAGATCCCTGCCTTCCCTGGAGAGGAATATTAGGTCCGGGACACACGCCTAGGTGAGGTCTCTTCGGCCCTGCGGTGACTCGAGCGCAACCCCCAGCTTTCCCTCGCAACCCGAGGGGAAGATTGGGCTTCCCAGGGCCAACCCAAGGGGAAGGCTGAGATCCCCGTCGTAACTCGAGAATCCCGCCGCAACTCGAGAAAAACCACGTGGTTCCCACCTCTTGGCAAGAGGAGGCCCTTGCCCGCCACGGCGTCTCAAGGGAAGTCCCCTGTTCCGCCCTGAAGGGCGAAACGGTCCCTGACAGCCTTCCTGCGACCCCCAAAAGTCCCCCGACACGCCGGGTTCCCTCGAGGGGAACACCGAGGGTCCCGGCACCGCTTCCTCTGAGCCCCTTCTCCCCTCCTGATCGCGACAGGAGAGGCGATTCCCCTGCGTGGTCTGGAAGGGGTTCCCGGCCTTCCCGGCGCACCTCAGGATGAGGCCGGTCTCACGAGGAAATTCGAGACGAGCCACGTGGGTGGGGCCACATGCCGAACGCCCCCGAATCCCCGGTCCTCCCTGGAGAAGGACCCGAGGCACGGACCCCTCTTCGAAGGCAACCCTGTGGGTGAAGGCACAACACGAAGGGGCACTGCCACCCCCGTGCATCGTCCGCAAAGACCCGCGGGTTCCACACACAGCTCGACGAGGGGCCTGAGACCCCCTGAGCAACTCGAGAGGCCAGCGGGGTTCCCTTCCTCAGACAAGACGAGGCCTGACTCTCCTGTCCCAACTCTGCAGGGACCCTGCGGTCGGAGTCCGAAACGGAGAGGAAGCCTGAGGTTCCTGCCTCCCCTCGAGGTGAGGCCCTCTTCCGTTGCGCCAGACCCAGCGGAGTCCCGAGGGGCCCCGCCACCTCCACAGGATCCCTCGCCTCTCAGAGGCACCCTGGCAAGTTCCCTAAGGTCCCCGGCAGAAGGCGAGGGACACGAGGGTTTCCCGCCGCCCCCCGAGAAAGACCTCGAGAGTCCTTCTTCAACGCGTCTCGAGGCCCTAGTCCCCTCCCGTGACTCGAGAGCCAGGACGCGCTCCCCCTCGCCACGCGCATGGAGACCTGACTTCCCTGGCGCCGCACGAGAGGCTCCCTGAGATCCTCGTCGTGCCTCGGGAGAAAACCCCCACGGGCGCCGCAGCTCGAGGAAACCCCTGAGACGCCCCCGTCCTCGCGAGCTGAGGGCCTTCTCTTCCTGCATGGCCTGGAGAGCAATCCCGGGTCCTCTCTCCAAACGGAAGAAGAGGCTGGACTCCCTTGAGGCCACTCAGGGGGCTCCAAGAGACCCGCGTCGCGACTCGAGAGGAGAGCGGAGTCCTTGGCTTCCCCTCGAGACGAGGCCTGACTCCCCGAGGGAGCCTGGAATGCAACCCCGAGATCCCTGCCTTCCCTGGAGAGGAATATTAGGTCCCGGACACACGCCTAGGTGTGGTCTCTTCGGCCCTGCGGTGACTCGAGCGCAACCCCCAGCTTTCCCTCGCAACCCGAGGGGAAGATTGGGCTTCCCAGGGCCAACCCAAGGGGAAGGCTGAGATCCCCGTCGTAACTCGAGAATCCCGCCGCAACTCGAGAAAAACCACGTGGTTCCCACCTCTTGGCAAGATGAGGCCCTTGCCCGCCACGGCGTCTCAAGGGAAGTCCCCTGTTCCGCCCTGAAGGGCGAAACGGTCCCTGACAGCCTTCCTGCGACCCCCAAAAGTCCCCCGACATGCCGGGTTCCCTCGAGGGGAACACCGAGGGTCCCGGCACCGCTTCCTCTGAGCCCCTTCTCCCCTCCTGATCGCGACAGGAGAGGCGATTCCCCTGCGTGGTCTGGAAGGGGTTCCCGGCCTTCCCGGCGCACCTCAGGATGAGGCCGGTCTCACGAGGAAATTCGAGACGAGCCACGTGGGTGGGGCCACATGCCGAACGCCCCCGATTCCCCGGTCCGCCCTGGAGAAGGACCCGAGGCCCGGACCCCTCTGCGAAGGCAACCCTGTGGGGGAAGGCACAACACGAAGGGGCACTGCCACCCCCGTGCATCGTCCGCAAAGACCCGCGGGTTCCACACACAGCTCGACGAGGGGCCTGAGACCCCCTGAGCAACTCGAGAGGCCAGCGGGGTTCCCTTCCTCAGACAAGACGAGGCCTGACTCTCCTGTCCCAACTCTGCAGGGACCCTGCGGTCGGAGTCCGAAACGGAGAGGAAGCCTGAGGTTCCTGCCTCCCCTCGAGGTGAGGCCCTCTTCCGTTGCGCCAGACCCAGCGGAGTCCCGAGGGGCCCCGCCACCTCCACAGGATCCCTCGCCTCTCAGAGGCACCCTGGCAAGTTCCCTAAGGTCCCCGGCAGAAGGCGAGGGACACGAGGGTTTCCCGCCGCCCCCCGAGAAAGACCTCGAGAGTCCTTCTTCAACGCGTCTCGAGGCCCTAGTCCCCTCCCGTGACTCGAGAGCCAGGACGCGCTCCCCCTCGCCACGCGCATGGAGACCTGACTTCCCCGGCGCCGCACGAGAGGCTCCCTGAGATCCTCGTCGTGCCTCGGGAGAAAACCCCCACGGGCGCCGCAGCTCGAGGAAACCCCTGAGACGCCCCCGTCCTCGCGAGCTGAGGGCCTTCTCTTCCTGCATGGCCTGGAGAGCAATCCCGGGTCCTCTCTCCAAACGGAAGAGGAGGCTGGACTCCCTTGAGGCCGCTCAGGGGGCTCCAAGAGACCCGCGTCGCGACTCGAGAGGAGAGCGGAGTCCTTGGCTTCCCCTCGAGACGAGGCCTGACTCCCCGGGGGAGCCTGGAATGCAACCCCGAGATCCCTGCCTTCCCTGGAGAGGAATATTAGGTCCCGGACACACGCCTAGGTGAGGTCTCTTCGGCCCTGCGGTGACTCGAGCGCAACCCCCAGCTTTCCCTCGCAACCCGAGGGGAAGATTGGGCTTCCCAGGGCCAACCCAAGGGGAAGGCTGAGATCCCCGTCGTAACTCGAGAATCCCGCCGCAACTCGAGAAAAACCACGTGGTTCCCACCTCTTGGCAAGATGAGGCCCTTGCCCGCCACGGCGTCTCAAGGGAAGTCCCCTGTTTCGCCCTGAAGGGCGAAACGGTCCCTGACAGCCTTCCTGCGACCCCCAAAAGTCCCCCGACATGCCGGGTTCCCTCGAGGGGAACACCGAGGGTCCCGGCACCGCTTCCTCTGAGCCCCTTCTCCCCTCCTGATCGCGACAGGAGAGGCGATTCCCCTGCGTGGTCTGGAAGGGGTTCCAGGCCTTCCCCGCGCACCTCAGGATGAGGCCGGTCTCACGAGGAAATTCGAGACGAGCCACGAGGGTGGGGCCACATGCCGATCGCCCCCGATTCCCCGGTCCGCCCTGGAGAAGGACCCGAGGCCCGGACCCCTCTTCGAAGGCAACCCTGTGGGGGAAGGCACAACACGAAGGGGCACTGCCACCCCCGTGCATCGTCCGCAAAGACCCGCGGGTTCCACACACAGCTCGACGAGGGGCCTGAGACCCCCTGAGCAACTCGAGAGGCCAGCGGGGTTCCCTTCCTCAGGCAAGACGAGGCCTGACTCTCCTGTCCCAACTCTGCAGGGACCCTGCGGTCGGAGTCCGAAACGGAGAGGAAGCCTGAGGTTCCTGCCTCCCCTCGAGGTGAGGCCCTCTTCCGTTGCGCCAGACCCAGCGGAGTCCCGAGGGGCCCCGCCACCTCCACAGGATCCCTCGCCTCTCAGAGGCACCCTGGCAAGTTCCCTAAGGTCCCCGGCAGAAGGCGAGGGACACGAGGGTTTCCCGCCGCCCCCCGAGAAAGACCTCGAGAGTCCTTCTTCAACGCGTCTCGAGGCCCTAGTCCCCTCCCGTGACTCGAGAGCCAGGACGCGCTCCCCCTCGCCACGCGCATGGAGACCTGACTTCCCTGGCGCCGCACGAGAGGCTCCCTGAGATCCTCGTCGTGCCTCGGGAGAAAACCCCCACGGGCGCCGCAGCTCGAGGAAACCCCTGAGACGCCCCCGTCCTCGCGAGCTGAGGGCCTTCTCTTCCTGCATGGCCTGGAGAGCAATCCCGGGTCCTCTCTCCAAACGGAAGAGGAGGCTGGACTCCCTTGAGGCCGCTCAGGGGGCTCCAAGAGACCCGCGTCGCGACTCGAGAGCAGAGCGGAGTCCTTGGCTTCCCCTCGAGACGAGGCCTGACTCCCCGGGGGAGCCTGGAATGCAACCCCGAGATCCCTGCCTTCCCTGGAGAGGAATATTAGGTCCCGGACACACGCCTAGGTGAGGTCTCTTCGGCCCTGCGGTGACTCGAGCGCAACCCCCAGCTTTCCCTCGCAACCCGAGGGGAAGATTGGGCTTCCCAGGGCCAACCCAAGGGGAAGGCTGAGATCCCCGTCGTAACTCGAGAATCCCGCCGCAACTCGAGAAAAACCACGTGGTTCCCACCTCTTGGCAAGAGGAGGCCCTTGCCCGCCACGGCGTCTCAAGGGAAGTCCCCTGTTCCGCCCTGAAGGGCGAAACGGTCCCTGACAGCCTTCCTGCGACCCCCAAAAGTCCCCCGACACGCCGGGTTCCCTCGAGGGGAACACCGAGGGTCCCGGCACCGCTTCCTCTGAGCCCCTTCTCCCCTCCTGATCGCGACAGGAGAGGCGATTCCCCTGCGTGGTCTGGAAGGGGTTCCCGGCCTTCCCGGCGCACCTCAGGATGAGGCCGGTCTCACGAGGAAATTCGAGACGAGCCACGTGGGTGGGGCCACATGCCGATCGCCCCCGATTCCCCGGTCCGCCCTGGAGAAGGACCCGAGGCCCGGACCCCTCTTCGAAGGCAACCCTGTGGGTGAAGGCACAACACGAAGGGGCACTGCCACCCCTGTGCAGCGTCCGCAAAGACCCGCGGGTTCCACACACAGCTCGACGAGGGGCCTGAGACCCCCTGAGCAACTCGAGAGGCCAGCGGGGTTCCCTTCCTCAGACAAGACGAGGCCTGACTCTCCTGTCCCAACTCTGCAGGGACCCTGCGGTCGGAGTCCGAAACGGAGAGGAAGCCTGAGGTTCCTGCCTCCCCTCGAGGTGAGGCCCTCTTCCGTTGCGCCAGACCCAGCGGAGTCCCGAGGGGCCCCGCCACCTCCACAGGATCCCTCGCCTCTCAGAGGCACCCTGGCAAGTACCCTAAGGTCCCCGGCAGAAGGCGAGGGACACGAGGGTTTCCCGCCGCCCCCCGAGAAAGACCTCGAGAGTCCTTCTTCAACGCGTCTCGAGGCCCTAGTCCCCTCCCGTGACTCGAGAGCCAGGACGCGCTCCCCCTCGCCACGCGCATGGAGACCTGACTTCCCTGGCGCCGCACGAGAGGCTCCCTGAGATCCTCGTCGTGCCTCGGGAGAAAACCCCCACGGGCGCCGCAGCTCGAGGAAACCCCTGAGACGCCCCCGTCCTCGCGAGCTGAGGGCCTTCTCTTCCTGCATGGCCTGGAGAGCAATCCCGGGTCCTCTCTCCAAACGGAAGAGGAGGCTGGACTCCCTTGAGGCCGCTCAGGGGGCTCCAAGAGACCCGCGTCGCGACTCGAGAGGAGAGCGGAGGCCTTGGCTTCCCCTCGAGACGAGGCCTGACTCCCCGGGGGAGCCTGGAATGCAACCCCGAGATCCCTGCCTTCCCTGGAGAGGAATATTAGGTCCCGGACACACGCCTAGGTGAGGTCTCTTCGGCCCTGCGGTGACTCGAGCGCAACCCCCAGCTTTCCCTCGCAACCCGAGGGGAAGATTGGGCTTCCCAGGGCCAACCCAAGGGGAAGGCTGAGATCCCCGTCGTAACTCGAGAATCCCGCCGCAACTCGAGAAAAACCACGTGGTTCCCACCTCTTGGCAAGATGAGGCCCTTGCCCGCCACGGCGTCTCAAGGGAAGTCCCCTGTTCCGCCCTGAAGGGCGAAACGGTCCCTGACAGCCTTCCTGCGACCCCCAAAAGTCCCCCGACACGCCGGGTTCCCTCGAGGGGAACACCGAGGGTCCCGGCACCGCTTCCTCTGAGCCCCTTCTCCCCTCCTGATCGCGACAGGAGAGGCGATTCCCCTGCGTGGTCTGGAAGGGGTTCCCGGCCTTCCCGGCGCACCTCAGGATGAGGCCGGTCTCACGAGGAAATTCGAGACGAGCCACGTGGGTGGGGCCACATGCCGATCGCCCCCGATTCCCCGGTCCGCCCTGGAGAAGGACCCGAGGCCCGGACCCCTCTTCGAAGGCAACCCTGTGGGTGAAGGCACAACACGAAGGGGCACTGCCACCCCCGTGCAGCGTCCGCAAAGACCCGCGGGTTCCACACACAGCTCGACGAGGGGCCTGAGACCCCCTGAGCAACTCGAGAGGCCAGCGGGGTTCCCTTCCTCAGACAAGACGAGGCCTGACTCTCCTGTCCCAACTCTTCAGGGACCCTGCGGTCGGAGTCCGAAACGGAGAGGAAGCCTGAGGTTCCTGCCTCCCCTCGAGGTGAGGCCCTCTTCCGTTGCGCCAGACCCAGCGGAGTCCCGAGGGGCCCCGCCACCTCCACAGGATCCCTCGCCTCTCAGAGGCACCCTGGCAAGTTCCCTAAGGTCCCCGGCAGAAGGCGAGGGACACGAGGGTTTCCCGCCGCCCCCCGAGAAAGACCTCGAGAGTCCTTCTTCAACGCGTCTCGAGGCCCTAGTCCCCTCCCGTGACTCGAGAGCCAGGACGCGCTCCCCCTCGCCACGCGCATGGAGACCTGACTTCCCTGGCGCCGCACGAGAGGCTCCCTGAGATCCTCGTCGTGCCTCGGGAGAAAACCCCCACGGGCGCCGCAGCTCGAGGAAACCCCTGAGACGCCCCCGTCCTCGCGAGCTGAGGGCCTTCTCTTCCTGCATGGCCTGGAGAGCAATCCCGGGTCCTCTCTCCAAACGGAAGAGGAGGCTGGACTCCCTTGAGGCCGCTCAGGGGGCTCCAAGAGACCCGCGTCGCGACTCGAGAGCAGAGCGGAGTCCTTGGCTTCCCCTCGAGACGAGGCCTGACTCCCCGGGGGAGCCTGGAATGCAACCCCGAGATCCCTGCCTTCCCTGGAGAGGAATATTAGGTCCCGGACACACGCCTAGGTGAGGTCTCTTCGGCCCTGCGGTGACTCGAGCGCAACCCCCAGCTTTCCCTCGCAACCCGAGGGGAAGATTGGGCTTCCCAGGGCCAACCCAAGGGGAAGGCTGAGATCCCCGTCGTAACTCGAGAATCCCGCCGCAACTCGAGAAAAACCACGTGGTTCCCACCTCTTGGCAAGAGGAGGCCCTTGCCCGCCACGGCGTCTCAAGGGAAGTCCCCTGTTCCGCCCTGAAGGGCGAAACGGTCCCTGACAGCCTTCCTGCGACCCCCAAAAGTCCCCCGACACGCCGGGTTCCCTCGAGGGGAACACCGAGGGTCCCGGCACCGCTTCCTCTGAGCCCCTTCTCCCCTCCTGATCGCGACAGGAGAGGCGATTCCCCTGCGTGGTCTGGAAGGGGTTCCCGGCCTTCCCGGCGCACCTCAGGATGAGGCCGGTCTCACGAGGAAATTCGAGACGAGCCACGTGGGTGGGGCCACATGCCGATCGCCCCCGATTCCCCGGTCCGCCCTGGAGAAGGACCCGAGGCCCGGACCCCTCTTCGAAGGCAACCCTGTGGGTGAAGGCACAACACGAAGGGGCACTGCCACCCCTGTGCAGCGTCCGCAAAGACCCGCGGGTTCCACACACAGCTCGACGAGGGGCCTGAGACCCCCTGAGCAACTCGAGAGGCCAGCGGGGTTCCCTTCCTCAGACAAGACGAGGCCTGACTCTCCTGTCCCAACTCTGCAGGGACCCTGCGGTCGGAGTCCGAAACGGAGAGGAAGCCTGAGGTTCCTGCCTCCCCCCGAGGTGAGGCCCTCTTCCGTTGCGCCAGACCCAGCGGAGTCCCGAGGGGCCCCGCCACCTCCACAGGATCCCTCGCCTCTCAGAGGCACCCTGGCAAGTACCCTAAGGTCCCCGGCAGAAGGCGAGGGACACGAGGGTTTCCCGCCGCCCCCCGAGAAAGACCTCGAGAGTCCTTCTTCAACGCGTCTCGAGGCCCTAGTCCCCTCCCGTGACTCGAGAGCCAGGACGCGCTCCCCCTCGCCACGCGCATGGAGACCTGACTTCCCTGGCGCCGCACGAGAGGCTCCCTGAGATCCTCGTCGTGCCTCGGGAGAAAACCCCCACGGGCGCCGCAGCTCGAGGAAACCCCTGAGACGCCCCCGTCCTCGCGAGCTGAGGGCCTTCTCTTCCTGCATGGCCTGGAGAGCAATCCCGGGTCCTCTCTCCAAACGGAAGAGGAGGCTGGACTCCCTTGAGGCCGCTCAGGGGGCTCCAAGAGACCCGCGTCGCGACTCGAGAGGAGAGCGGAGGCCTTGGCTTCCCCTCGAGACGAGGCCTGACTCCCCGGGGGAGCCTGGAATGCAACCCCGAGATCCCTGCCTTCCCTGGAGAGGAATATTAGGTCCCGGACACACGCCTAGGTGAGGTCTCTTCGGCCCTGCGGTGACTCGAGCGCAACCCCCAGCTTTCCCTCGCAACCCGAGGGGAAGATTGGGCTTCCCAGGGCCAACCCAAGGGGAAGGCTGAGATCCCCGTCGTAACTCGAGAATCCCGCCGCAACTCGAGAAAAACCACGTGGTTCCCACCTCTTGGCAAGATGAGGCCCTTGCCCGCCACGGCGTCTCAAGGGAAGTCCCCTGTTCCGCCCTGAAGGGCGAAACGGTCCCTGACAGCCTTCCTGCGACCCCCAAAAGTCCCCCGACACGCCGGGTTCCCTCGAGGGGAACACCGAGGGTCCCGGCACCGCTTCCTCTGAGCCCCTTCTCCCCTCCTGATCGCGACAGGAGAGGCGATTCCCCTGCGTGGTCTGGAAGGGGTTCCCGGCCTTCCCGGCGCACCTCAGGATGAGGCCGGTCTCACGAGGAAATTCGAGACGAGCCACGTGGGTGGGGCCACATGCCGATCGCCCCCGATTCCCCGGTCCGCCCTGGAGAAGGACCCGAGGCCCGGACCCCTCTTCGAAGGCAACCCTGTGGGTGAAGGCACAACACGAAGGGGCACTGCCACCCCCGTGCAGCGTCCGCAAAGACCCGCGGGTTCCACACACAGCTCGACGAGGGGCCTGAGACCCCCTGAGCAACTCGAGAGGCCAGCGGGGTTCCCTTCCTCAGACAAGACGAGGCCTGACTCTCCTGTCCCAACTCTGCAGGGACCCTGCGGTCGGAGTCCGAAACGGAGAGGAAGCCTGAGGTTCCTGCCTCCCCTCGAGGTGAGGCCCTCTTCCGTTGCGCCAGACCCAGCGGAGTCCCGAGGGGCCCCGCCACCTCCACAGGATCCCTCGCCTCTCAGAGGCACCCTGGCAAGTTCCCTAAGGTCCCCGGCAGAAGGCGAGGGACACGAGGGTTTCCCGCCGCCCCCCGAGAAAGACCTCGAGAGTCCTTCTTCAACGCGTCTCGAGGCCCTAGTCCCCTCCCGTGACTCGAGAGCCAGGACGCGCTCCCCCTCGCCACGCGCATGGAGACCTGACTTCCCTGGCGCCGCACGAGAGGGTCCCTGAGATCCTCGTCGTGCCTCGGGAGAAAACCCCCACGGGCGCCGCAGCTCGAGGAAACCCCTGAGACGCCCCCGTCCTCGCGAGCTGAGGGCCTTCTCTTCCTGCATGTCCTGGAGAGCAATCCCGGGTCCTCTCTCCAAACGGAAGAGGAGGCTGGACTCCCTTGAGGCCGCTCAGGGGGCTCCAAGAGACCCGCGTTGCGACTCGAGAGGAGAGCGGAGTCCTTGGCTTCCCCTCGAGACGAGGCCTGACTCCCCGGGGGAGCCTGGAATGCAACCCCGAGATCCCTGCCTTCCCTGGAGAGGAATATTAGGTCCCGGACACACGCCTAGGTGAGGTCTCTTCGGCCCTGCGGTGACTCTAGCGCAACCCCCAGCTTTCCCTCGCAACCCGAGGGGAAGATTGGGCTTCCCAGGGCCAACCCAAGGGGAAGGCTGAGATCCCCGTCGTAACTCGAGAATCCCGCAGCAACTCGAGAAAAACCACGTGGTTCCCACCTCTTGGCAAGATGAGGCCCTTGCCGCCACGGCGTCTCAAGGGAAGTCCCCTGTTCCGCCCTGAAGGGCGAAACGGTCCCTGACAGCCTTCCTGCGACCCCCAAAAGTCCCCCGACACGCCGGGTTCCCTCGAGGGGAACACCGAGGGTCCCGGCACCGCTTCCTCTGAGCCCCTTCTCCCCTCCTGATCGCGACAGGAGAGGCGATTCCCCTGCGTGGTCTGGAAGGGGTTCCCGGCCTTCCCGGCGCACCTCAGGATGAGGCCGGTCTCACGAGGAAATTCGAGACGAGCCACGTGGGTGGGGCCACATGCCGAACGCCCCCGATTCCCCGGTCCGCCCTGGAGAAGGACCCGAGTCCCGGACCCCTCTTCGAAGGCAACCCTGTGGGGGAAGGCAATACACGAAGGGGCACTGCCACACCCGTGCATCATCCACAAAGACCCGCGGGTGCCACACACAGCTCGACGAGGGGCCTGAGACCCCCTGAGCAACTCGAGAGGCCAGCGGGGTTCCCTTCCTCAGGCAAGACGAGGCCTTACTCTCCTGTCCCAACTCTGCAGGGACCCTGCGGTCGGAGTCCGAAACGGAGAGGAAGCCTGAGGTTCCTGCCTCCTCTCGAGGTGAGGCCCTCTTCCGTTGCGCCAGACCCAGCGGAGTCCCGAGGGGCCCCGCCACCTCCACAGGATCCCTCGCCTCTCAGAGGCACCCTGGCAAGTTCCCTAAGGTCCCCGGCAGAAGGCGAGGGACACGAGGGTTTCCCGCCGCCCCCCGAGAAAGACCTCGAGAGTCCTTCTTCAACGCATCTCGAGGCCCTAGTCCCCTCCCGTGACTCGAGAGGCAGGACGCGCTCCCCCTCGAAAAGCACATGGAGACCTGACTTCCCTGGCGCCGCACGAGAGGCTCCCTGAGATCCTCGTCGTGCTTCGGGAGAATACCCCCACGGGCGCCGCAGCTCGAGGAAACCCCTGAGACGCCCCCGTCCTCGCGAGCTGAGGGCCTTCTTTTCCTGCATGGCCTGGAGAGCAATCCCGGGTCCTCTCTCCAAACGGAAGAGGAGGCTGGACTCTTTTGAGGCCGCTCAGGGGGCTCCAAGAGACCCGCGTCGCGACTCGAGAGGAGAGCGGAGGCCTTGGCTTCCCCTCGAGACGAGGCCTGACTCCCCGGGGGAGCCTGGAATGCAACCCCGAGATCCCTGCCTTCCCTGGAGAGGAATATTAAGTCCCGGACACACGCCTAGGTGAGGTCTCTTCGGCCCTGCGGTGACTCGAGCGCAACCCCCAGCTTTCCCTCGCAACCCGAGGGGAAGATTGGGCTTCCCAGGGCCAACCCAAGGGGAAGGCTGAGATCCCCGTCGTAACTCGAGAATCCCGCCGCAACTCGAGTAAAACCACGTGGTTCCCACCTCTTGGCAAGATGAGGCCCTTGCCCGCCACGGCGTCTCAAGGGAAGTCCCCTGTTCCGCCCTGAAGGGCGAAACGGTCCCTGACAGCCTTCCTGCGACCACCAAAAGTCCCCCGACACGCCGGGTTCCCTCGAGGGGAACACCGAGGGTCCCGGCACCGCTTCCTCTGAGCCCCTTCTCCCCTCCTGATGGCGAAAGGAGAGGCGATTCCCCTGCGTGGTCTGGAAGGGGTTCCCGGCCTTCCCGGCGCACCTCAGGATGAGGCCGGTCTCACGAGGAAATTCGAGACGAGCCACGTGGGTGGGGCCACATGCCGAACGACCCCGATTCCCCGGTCCGCCCTGGAGAAGGACCCTAGGCACGGACCCCTCTTCGAAGGCAAACCCTGTGAGGGAAGGCACAACACGAAGGGGCACTGCCAAACCCTGGGCATCGTCCGCAAAGACCCGCGGGTTCCACACACAGCTCGACGAGGGGCCTGAGACCCCCTGAGCAACTCGAGAGGCCAGCGGGGTTCCCTTCCTCAGACAAGACGAGGCCTGACTCTCCTGTCCCAACTCTGCAGGGACCCTGCGGTCGGAGTCCGAAACGGAGAGGAAGCCTGAGGTTCCTGCCTCCCCTCGAGGTGAGGCCCTCTTCCGTTGCGCCAGACCCAGTGGAGTCCCGAGGGGCTCCGCCACCTCCACAGGATCCCTCGCCTCTAAGAGGCACCCTGGCAAGTTCCCTGAAGTCCCCGGCAGAAGGCGAGGGACACGAGGGTTTCCCGCCGCCCCCCGAGAAAGACCTCGAGAGTCCTTCTTCAACGCGTCTCGAGGCCCTAGTCCCCTCCCGTGACTCGAGAGCCAGGACGCGCTCCCCCTCGCCACGCGCATGGAGACCTGACTTCCCTGGCGCCGCACGAGAGGCTCCCTGAGATCCTCGTCGTGCCTCGGGAGAAAACCCCCACGGGCGCCGCAGCTCGAGGAAACCCCTGAGACGCCCCCGTCCTCGCGAGCTGAGGGCCTTCTCTTCCTGCATGGCCTGGAGAGCAATCCCGGGTCCTCTCTCCAAACGGAAGAGGAGGCTGGACTCCCTTGAGGCCGCTCAGGGGGCTCCAAGAGACCCGCGTCGCGACTGCAGAGGAGTGCGGAGTCCTTGGCTTCCCCTCGAGATGAGGCCTGACTCCCCGGGGGAGCCTGGAATGCAACCCCGAGATCCCTGCCTTCCCTGGAGAGGAATATTAGGTCCCGGACAGACGCCTAGGTGAGGTCTCTTCGGCCATGCGGTGACTCGAGCGCAACCCCCAGCTTTCCCTCGCAACCCGAGGGGAAGATTGGGCTTCCCAGGGCCAAAACAAGGGGAAGGCTGAGATCCCCGTCGTAACTCGAGAATCCCGCCGCAACTCGAGAAAAACCACGTGGTTCCCACCTCTTGGCAAGATGAGGCCCTTGCCCGCCACGGCGTCTCAAGGGAAGTCCCCTGTTCCGCCCTGAAGGGCGAAACGGTCCCTGACAGCCTTCCTGCGACCCCCAAAAGTCCCCCGACACGCCGGGTTCCCTCGAGGGGAACACCGAGGGTCCCGGCACCGCTTCCTCTGAGCCCCTTCTCCCCTCCTGATCGCGACAGGAGAGGCGATTCCCCTGCGTGGTCTGGAAGGGGTTCCCGGCCTTCCCGGCGCACCTCAGGATGAGGCCGGTCTCACGAGGAAATTCGAAACGAGCCACTTGGGTGGGGCCACATGCCGAACGCCCCAGATTCCCCGGTCCGCCCTGGAGAAGGACCCGAGGCCCGGACCCCTCTTCGAAGGCAACCCTGTGGGTGAAGGCACAACACGAAGGGGCACTGCCACCCCCGTGCATCGTCCGCAAAGACCCGCGGGTTCCACACACAGCTCGACGAGGGGCCTGAGACCCCCTGAGCAACTCGAGAGGCCAGCGGGGTTCCCTTCCTCAGACAAGACGAGGCCTGACTCTCCTGTCCCAACTCTGCAGGGACCCTGCGGTCGGAGTCCGAAACGGAGAGGAAGCCTGAGGTTCCTGCCTTCCCTCGAGGTGAGGCCCTCTTCCGTTGCGCCAGACCCAGCGGAGTCCCGAGGGGCCCCGCCACCTCCACAGGATCCCTCGCCTCTCAGAGGCACCCTGGCAAGTTCCCTGAGGTCCCCGGCAGAAGGCGAGGGACACGAGGGTTTCCCGCCGCCCCCCGAGAAAGACCTCGAGAGTCCTTCTTCAACGCGTCTCGAGGCCCTAGTCCCCTCCCGTGACTCGAGATCCAGGACGCGCTCCCCCTCGCCACGCGCATGGAGACCTGACTTCCCTGGCGCCGCACGAGAGGCTCCCTGAGATCCTCGTCGGGCCTCGGGAGAAAACCCCCACGGGCGCCGCAGCTCGAGGAAACCCCTGAGACGCCCCCGTCCTCGCGAGCTGAGGGCCTTCTCTTCCTGCATGTCCTGGAGAGCAATCCCGGGTCCTCTCTCCAAACGGAAGAGGAGGCTGGACTCCCTTGAGGCCACTCAGGGGGCTCCAAGAGACCCGCGTCGCGACTCGAGAGGAGAGCGGAGTCCTTGGCTTCCCCTCGAGACGAGGCCTGACTCCCCGGGGGAGCCTGGAATGCAACCCCGAGATCCCTGCCTTCCCTGGAGAGGAATATTAGGTCCCGGACACACGCCTAGGTGAGGTCTCTTCGGCCCTGCGGTGACTCGAGCGCAACCCCCAGCTTTCCCTCGCAACCCGAGGGGAAGTTTGGGCTTCCCAGGGCCAACCCAAGGGGAAGGCTGAGATCCCCGTCGTAACTCGAGAATCCCGCCGCAACTCGAGAAAAACCACGTGGTTCCCACCTCTTGGCAAGATGAGGCCCTTGCCCGCCACGGCGTCTCAAGGGAAGTCCCCTGTTCCGCCCTGAAGGGCGAAACGGTCCCTGACAGCCTTCCTGCGACCCCCAAAAGTCCCCCGACACGCCGGGTTCCCTCGAGGGGAACACCGAGGGTCCCGGCACCGCTTCCTCTGAGCCCCTTCTCCCCTCCTGATCGCGACAGGAGAGGCGATTCCCCTGCGTGGTCTGGAAGGGGTTCCCGGCCTTCCCCGCGCACCTCAGGATGAGGCCGGTCTCACGAGGAAATTCGAGACGAGCCACGTGGGTGGGGCCACATGCCGAACGCCCCCGATTCCCCGGTCCGCCCTGGAGAAGGACCCGAGGCCCGGACCCCTCTTCGAAGGCAACCCTGTGGGTGAAGGCACAACACGAAGGGGCACTGCCACCCCCGTGCAGCGTCCGCAAAGACCCGCGGGTTCCACACACAGCTCGACGAGGGGCCTGAGACCCCCTGAGCAACTCGAGAGGCCAGCGGGGTTCCCTTCCTCAGACAAGACGAGGCCTGACTCTCCTGTCCCAACTCTGCAGGGACCCTGCGGTCGGAGTCCGAAACGGAGAGGAAGCCTGAGGTTCCTGCCTCCCCTCGAGGTGAGGCCCTCTTCCGTTGCGCCAGACCCAGCGGAGTCCCGAGGGGCCCCGCCACCTCCACAGGATCCCTCGCCTCTCAGAGGCACCCTGGCAAGTTCCCTGAGGTCCCCGGCAGAAGGCGAGGGACACGAGGGTTTCCCGCCGCCCCACGAGAAAGACCTCGAGAGTCCTTCTTCAACGCGTCTCGAGGCCCTAGTCCCCTCCCGTGACTCGAGAGCCAGGACGCGCTCCCCCTCGCCACGCGCATGGAGACCTGACTTCCCTGGCGCCGCACGAGAGGCTCCCTGAGATCCTCGTCGGGCCTCGGGAGAAAACCCCCACGGGCGCCGCAGCTCGAGGAAACCCCTGAGACGCCCCCGTCCTCGCGAGCTGAGGGCCTTCTCTTCCTGCATGGCCTGGAGAGCAATCCCGGGTCCTCTCTCCAAACGGAAGAGGAGGCTGGACTCCCTTGAGGCCGCTCAGGGGGCTCCAAGAGACCCGCGTCGCGACTCGAGAGGAGAGCGGAGTCCTTGGCTTCCCCTCGAGACGAGGCCTGACTCCCCGGGGGAGCCTGGAATGCAACCCCGAGATCCCTGCCTTCCCTGGAGAGGAATATTAGGTCCCGGACACACGCCTAGGTGAGGTCTCTTCGGCCCTGCGGTGACTCGAGCGCAACCCCCAGCTTTCCCTCGCAACCCGAGGGGAAGATTGGGCTTCCCAGGGCCAAAACAAGGGGAAGGCTGAGATCCCCGTCGTAACTCGAGAATCCCGCCGCAACTCGAGAAAAACCACGTGGTTCCCACCTCTTGGCAAGATGAGGCCCTTGCCCGCCACGGCGTCTCAAGGGAAGTCCCCTGTTCCGCCCTGAAGGGCGAAACGGTCCCTGACAGCCTTCCTGCGACCCCCAAAAGTCCCCCGACACGCCGGGTTCCCTCGAGGGGAACACCGAGGGTCCCGGCACCGCTTCCTCTGAGCCCCTTCTCCCCTCCTGATGGCGACAGGAGAGGCGATTCCCCTGCGTGGTCTGGAAGGGGTTCCAGGCCTTCCCGGCGCACCTCAGGATGAGGCCGGTCTCACGAGGAAATTCGAGACGAGCCACGTGAGTGGGGCCACATGCCGAACGCCCCCGATTCCCCGGTCCGCCCTTGAGAAGGACCCGAGGCCCTGACCCCTCTTCGAAGGCAACCCTGTGGGGGAAGGCACAACACGAAGGGGCACTGCCAAACCCTGGGCATCGTCCGCAAAGACCCGCGGGTTCCACACACAGCTCGACGAGGGGCCTGAGACCCCCTGAGCAACTCGAGAGGCCAGCGGGGTTCCCTTCCTCAGACAAGACGAGGCCTGACTCTCCTGTCCCAACTCTGCAGGGACCCTGCGGTCGGAGTCCGAAACGGAGAGGAAGCCTGAGGTTCCTGCCTCCCCTCGAGGTGAGGCCCTCTTCCGTTGCGCCAGACCCAGCGGAGTCCCGAGGGGCCCCGCCACCTCCACAGGATCCCTCGCCTCTCAGAGGCACCCTGGGAAGTTCCCTGAGGTCCCCGGCAGAAGGCGAGGGACACGAGGGTTTCCCGCCGCCCCCCGAGAAAGACCTCGAGAGTCCTTCTTCAACGCGTCTCGAGGCCCTAGTCCCCTCCCGTGACTCGAGAGGCAGGACGCGGTCCCCCTCGCCACGGGCATGGAGACCTGACTTCCCTGGCGCCGCACGAGAGGCTCCCTGAGATCCTCGTCGTGCCTCGGGAGAAAACCCCCACGGGCGCCGCAGCTCGAGGAAACCCCTGAGACGCCCCCGTCCTCGCGAGCTGAGGGCCTTCTCTTCCTGCATGGCCTGGAGAGCAATCCCGGGTCCTCTCTCCAAACGGAAGAGGAGGCTGGACTCCCTTGAGGCCGCTCAGGGGGCTCCAAGAGACCCGCGTCGCGACTCGAGAGGAGAGCGGAGTCCTTGGCTTCCCCTCGAGACGAGGCCTGACTCCCCGGGGGAGCCTGGAATGCAACCCCGAGATCCCTGCCTTCCCTGGAGAGGAATATTAGGTCCCGGACACACGCCTAGGTGAGGTCTCTTCGGCCCTGCGGTGACTCGAGCGCAACCCCCAGCTTTCCCTCGCAACCCGAGGGGAAGATTGGGCTTCCCAGGGCCAACCCAAGGGGAAGGCTGAGATCCCCGTCGTAACTCGAGAATCCCGCCGCAACTCGAGAAAAACCACGTGGTTCCCACCTCTTGGCAAGATGAGGTCCTTGCCCGCCACGGCGTCTCAAGGGAAGTCCCCTGTTCCACCCTGAAGGGGGAAACGGTCCCTGACAGCCTTCCTGCGACCCCCAAAAGTCCCCCGACACGCCGGGTTCCCTCGAGGGGAACACCGAGGGTCCCGGCACCGCTTCCTCTGAGCCCCTTCTCCCCTCCTGATCGCGACAGGAGAGGCGATTCCCCTGCGTGGTCTGGAAGGGGTTCCCGGCCTTCCCGGCGCACCTCAGGATGAGGCCGGTCTCACGAGGAAATTCGAAACGAGCCACTTGGGTGGGGCCACATGCCGAACGCCCCAGATTCCCCGGTCCGCCCTGGAGAAGGACCCGAGGCCCGGACCCCTCTTCGAAGGCAACCCTGTGGGTGAAGGCACAACACGAAGGGGCACTGCCACCCCCGTGCATCGTCCGCAAAGACCCGCGGGTTCCACACACAGCTCGACGAGGGGCCTGAGACCCCCTGAGCAACTCGAGAGGCCAGCGGGGTTCCCTTCCTCAGACAAGACGAGGCCTGACTCTCCTGTCCCAACTCTGCAGGGACCCTGCGGTCGGAGTCCGAAACGGAGAGGAAGCCTGAGGTTCCTGCCTCCCCTCGAGGTGAGGCCCTCTTCCGTTGCGCCAGACCCAGCGGAGTCCCGAGGGGCCCCGCCACCTCCACAGGATCCCTCGCCTCTCAGAGGCACCCTGGCAAGTTCCCTGAGGTCCCCGGCAGAAGGCGAGGGACACGAGGGTTTCCCGCCGCCCCCCGAGAAAGACCTCGAGAGTCCTTCTTCAACGCGTCTCGAGGCCCTAGTCCCCTCCCGTGACTCGAGAGCCAGGACGCGCTCCCCCTCGCCACGCGCATGGAGACCTGACTTCCCTGGCGCCGCACGAGAGGCTCCCTGAGATCCTCGTCGGGCCTCGGGAGAAAACCCCCACGGGCGCCGCAGCTCGAGGAAACCCCTGAGACGCCCCCGTCCTCGCGAGCTGAGGGCCTTCTCTTCCTGCATGGCCTGGAGAGCAATCCCGGGTCCTCTCTCCAAACGGAAGAGGAGGCTGGACTCCCTTGAGGCCGCTCAGGGGGCTCCAAGAGACCCGCGTCGCGACTCGAGAGGAGAGCGGAGTCCTTGGCTTCCCCTCGAGACGAGGCCTGACTCCCCGGGGGAGCCTGGAATGCAACCCCGAGATCCCTGCCTTCCCTGGAGAGGAATATTAGGTCCCGGACACACGCCTAGGTGAGGTCTCTTCGGCCCTGCGGTGACTCGAGCGCAACCCCCAGCTTTCCCTCGCAACCCGAGGGGAAGTTTGGGCTTCCCAGGGCCAACCCAAGGGGAAGGCTGAGATCCCCGTCGTAACTCGAGAATCCCGCCGCAACTCGAGAAAAACCACGTGGTTCCCACCTCTTGGCAAGATGAGGCCCTTGCCCGCCACGGCGTCTCAAGGGAAGTCCCCTGTTCCGCCCTGAAGGGCGAAACGGTCCCTGACAGCCTTCCTGCGACCCCCAAAAGTCCCCCGACACGCCGGGTTCCCTCGAGGGGAACACCGAGGGTCTCGGCACCGCTTCCTCTGAGCCCCTTCTCCCCTCCTGATCGCGACAGGAGAGGCGATTCCCCTGCGTGGTCTGGAAGGGGTTCCCGGCCTTCCCCGCGCACCTCAGGATGAGGCCGGTCTCACGAGGAAATTCGAGACGAGCCACGTGGGTGGGGCCACATGCCGAACGCCCCCGATTCCCCGGTCCGCCCTGGAGAAGGACCCGAGGCCCGGACCCCTCTTCGAAGGCAACCCTGTGGGTGAAGGCACAACACGAAGGGGCACTGCCACCCCCGTGCATCGTCCGCAAAGACCCGCGGGTTCCACACACAGCTCGACGAGGGGCCTGAGACCCCCTGAGCAACTCGAGAGGCCAGCGGGGTTCCCTTCCTCAGACAAGACGAGGCCTGACTCTCCTGTCCCAACTCTGCAGGGACCCTGCGGTCGGAGTCCGAAACGGAGAGGAAGCCTGAGGTTCCTGCCTCCCCTCGAGGTGAGGCCCTCTTCCGTTGCGCCAGACCCAGCGGAGTCCCGAGGGGCCCCGCCACCTCCACAGGATCCCTCGCCTCTCAGAGGCACCCTGGCAAGTTCCCTGAGGTCCCCGGCAGAAGGCGAGGGACACGAGGGTTTCCCGCCGCCCCCCGAGAAAGACCTCGAGAGTCCTTCTTCAACGCGTCTCGAGGCCCTAGTCCCCTCCCGTGACTCGAGAGCCAGGACGCGCTCCCCCTCGCCACGCGCATGGAGACCTGACTTCCCTGGCGCCGCACGAGAGGCTCCCTGAGATCCTCGTCGGGCCTCGGGAGAAAACCCCCACGGGCGCCGCATCTCGAGGAAACCCCTGAGACGCCCCCGTCCTCGCGAGCTGAGGGCCTTCTCTTCCTGCATGGCCTGGAGAGCAATCCCGGGTCCTCTCTCCAAACGGAAGAGGAGGCTGGACTCCCTTGAGGCCGCTCAGGGGGCTCCAAGAGACCCGCGTCGCGACTCGAGAGGAGAGCGGAGTCCTTGGCTTCCCCTCGAGACGAGGCCTGACTCCCCGGGGGAGCCTGGAATGCAACCCCGAGATCCCTGCCTTCCCTGGAGAGGAATATTAGGTCCCGGACACACGCCTAGGTGAGGTCTCTTCGGCCCTGCGGTGACTCGAGCGCAACCCCCAGCTTTCCCTCGCAACCCGAGGGGAAGATTGGGCTTCCCAGGGCCAACCCAAGGGGAAGGCTGAGATCCCCGTCGTAACTCGAGGATCCCGCCGCAACTCGAGAAAAACCACGTGGTTCCCACCTCTTGGCAAGATGAGGCCCTTGCCCGCCACGGCGTCTCAAGGGAAGTCCCCTGTTCCGCCCTGAAGGGCGAAACGGTCCCTGACAGCCTTCCTGCGACCCCCAAAAGTCCCCCGACACGCCGGGATCCCTCGAGGGGAACACCGAGGGTCCCGGCACCGCTTCCTCTGAGCCCCTTCTCCCCTCCTGATCGCGACAGGAGAGGCGATTCCCCTGCGTGGTCTGGAAGGGGTTCCCGGCCTTCCCCGCGCACCTCAGGATGAGGCCGGTCTCACGAGGAAATTCGAGACGAGCCACGTGGGTGGGGCCACATGCCGATCGCCCCCGATTCCCCGGTCCGCCCTGGAGAAGGACCCGAGGCCCGGACCCCTCTTCGAAGGCAACCCTGTGGGGGAAGGCACAACACGAAGGGGCACTGCCACCCCCGTGCATCGTCCGCAAAGACCCGCGGGTTCCACACACAGCTCGACGAGGGGCCTGAGACCCCCTGAGCAACTCGAGAGGCCAGCGGGGTTCCCTTCCTCAGACAAGACGAGGCCTGACTCTCCTGTCCCAACTCTGCAGGGACCCTGCGGTCGGAGTCCGAAACGGAGAGGAAGCCTGAGGTTCCTGCCTCCCCTCGAGGTGAGGCCCTCTTCCGTTGCGCCAGACCCAGCGGAGTCCCGAGGGGCCCCGCCACCTCCACAGGATCCCTCGCCTCTCAGAGGCACCCTGGCAAGTTCCCTAAGGTCCCCGGCAGAAGGCGAGGGACACGAGGGTTTCCCGCCGCCCCCCGAGAAAGACCTCGAGAGTCCTTCTTCAACGCGTCTCGAGGCCCTAGTCCCCTCCCGTGACTCGAGAGCCAGGACGCGCTCCCCCTCGCCACGCGCATGGAGACCTGACTTACCTGGCGCCGCACGAGAGGCTCCCTGAGATCCTCGTCGGGCCTCGGGAGAAAACCCCCACGGGCGCCGCAGCTCGAGGAAACCCCTGAGACGCCCCCGTCCTCGCGAGCTGAGGGCCTTCTTTTCCTGCATGGCCTGGAGAGCAATCCCGGGTCCTCTCTCCAAACGGAAGAGGAGGCTGGACTCCCTTGAGGCCGCTCAGGGGGCTCCAAGAGACCCGCGTCGCGACTCGAGAGGAGAGCGGAGTCCTTGGCTTCCCCTCGAGACGAGGCCTGACTCCCCGGGGGAGCCTGGAATGCAACCCCGAGATCCCTGCCTTCCCTGGAGAGGAATATTAGGTCCCGGACACACGCCTAGGTGAGGTCTCTTCGGCCCTGCGGTGACTCGAGCGCAACCCCCAGCTTTCCCTCGCAACCCGAGGGGAAGATTGGGCTTCCCAGGGCCAACCCAAGGGGAAGGCTGAGATCCCCGTCGTAACTCGAGAATGCCGCCGCAACTCGAGAAAAACCACGTGGTTCCCACCTCTTGGCAAGATGAGGCCCTTGCCCGCCACGGCGTCTCAAGGGAAGTCCCCTGTTCCGCCCTGAAGGGCGAAACGGTCCCTGACAGCCTTCCTGCGACCCCCAAAAGTCCCCCGACACGCCGGGTTCCCTCGAGGGGAACACCGAGGGTCCCGGCACCGCTTCCTCTGAGCCCCTTCTCCCCTCCTGATCGCGACAGGAGAGGCCATTCCCCTGCGTGGTCTGGAAGGGGTTCCCGGCCTTCCCGGCGCACCTCAGGATGAGGCCGGTCTCACGAGGAAATTCGAGACGAGCCACGTGGGTGGGGCCACATGCCGAACGCCTCCGATTCCCCGGTCCGCCCTTGAGAAGGACCCGAGGCCCGGACCCCTCTTCGAAGGCAACCCTGTGGGGGAAGGCACAACACGAAGGGGCACTGCCACCCCCGTGCATCGTCCGCAAAGACCCGCGGGTTCCACACACAGCTCGACGAGGGGCTTGAGACCCCCTGAGCAACTCGAGAGGCCAGCGGGGTTCCCTTCCTCAGACAAGACGAGGCCTGACTCTCCTGTCCCAAATCTGCAGGGACCCTGCGGTCGGAGTCCGAAACGGAGAGGAAGCCTGAGGTTCCTGCCTCCCCTCGAGGTGAGGACCTCTTCCGTTGCGCCAGACCCAGGGGAGTCCCGAGGGGCCCCGCCACCTCCACAGGATCCCTCGCCTCTCAGAGGCACCCTGGCAAGTTCCCTAAGGTCCCCGGCAGAATGCGAGGGACACGAGGGTTTCCCACCGCCCCCCGAGAAAGACCTCGAGAGTCCTTCTTCAACGCGTCTCGAGGTCCTAGTCCCCTCCCGTGACTCGAGAACCATGACGCGCTCCCCCTTTCCACGAGCATGGAGACCTGACTTCCCTGGCGCCACACGAGACGCTCCCTGAGCTCCCCGTCGTACCTCGTGTGAAACCCCACACTGGCGCCGCAGCTCGAGAAAACCCACAAGATCCCTCCGTCATCGCGAGATGAGGGCCATCTTTTCCTGCATGGCCTGGAGAGCAGTCCCAAGTCCTCTCTCCAAACTTCACAGGAGGCTTGACTCCCTTTAGGCCACAAAGTGGGCTCCAAGAGGTGCCCGTCGCGACTCGAAAGGAGAGCGGAGTCCTTTCCTTCCCTTCGACATGAGGCCTGACTCCCTGGGTGAGTCTGGAATGCAAACCTGAGATCCCTGTGGCCCTTGGAGAGGAACATTAGGTCCTGGACACAAGCCTAGATGAGGTCTCCTTTGCCCTGACGTGACTCGAGCGCAACCCCCAGCTCTCCCTCGCAACTCGAATGGATGATTGGACTTCCCTGGCCCAACACAAGAGGAAGCCTGAAATCCCCGTCGTAACTCGAGAATCCCGCCGCAACTCGAGAAAAACCACGTGGCTCCCCCGTCATCGCAAGATGAGCCCCTTGGCCGCTACAGCGTATCAAGAGAAGTCCCACGTTCCATCCTGAAGTACAAAACGGTACTTGGCACCCTTGATGCGACCCCCAAAGTTCCCTGACATACCGGTCTCACTCGAGGGAAACACCAAAGTTCACGGCACCACTTCCTGTGAGCCCCTTCACCCCTCCTGCTCGCGACAGAAGGGTCGATTCCCATGTTTTGTCTGCAAGGGGTTCCCGACGTTCCCCGCGAACCTCCAGATGAGGCCGGTCTCATGAGGAAATTCGAAAAGTAGCCTCATGGTTGGTGCCATATGCTGAAAGATCCCGAATTCCCGGTCCACTCTAGATAAGAACCTGACGCCCGGACATCTCTTCGAAGGCAACCCTGTGGATGAAGGCACAACACGAAGGGACACTGACATCCCCATGCATCGTCTGGAAAAACCCGCAGATTCCACTCACAGCTCCAAATGTGGACTGTCACCCCGTGAACAACTCGAGAGGCAAGTGAAGTTGCATTCCTTCACACATGACGAGGCCTTACTCTCCTGTCCCAACTCTTCAGGGACCCTGCAATTGGAGTCAGAAATGGAGAGGAACCCTGAGGTTCCTGCCTCAACTAGAGAAGAGGCCCTCTTCCATTGAACCAAACTCAGTGGTGTCCCGAGAGGCCCCTCCCAACACCACAGTATCCCTGAATTCTCAGAGGCTCCCTGAGAAGCTACCTGAGGTCACTGGCACAAGTCGAGGGAACCCAGAGTTTCCTGAAGTAACCCGAGAAAGACTTGGAGAGTCCTTTTTCAACGTCTCTTGATGCCCGATTCCCCTACCATGACTCCAGAGCAAGGACGCGCTCCCCTCGCCACAAGCAGGAAAACTGACTTCCCTAGTACCACACAAGAGGCTCCCTGAGTACCCCATCGTACCTCGTGAGAAAACCCACACTGGCGCCGCAGTTCGAGAAAAACCACAAGATGCCCCCGTCAAGGAGAGATGGGGGCCTTCTTTTCCTGCCTGACCTGGAGAGCAATTCCTGGTCCTCTCTCCAAACTTCACAGGAGTATTGACTCCCTTTAGGCCACTCAGTTGGGTCCAAGAAATACCCGGTGCGACTCGAGAGGAGAGCGGAGTCCTTTGCTTCCCTGGAGACGAGGCCTGACTCCCCGGGTGAGTTTGGAATGCAACCCCGAGATCCATGTCATCCCTGGAGTGGAACATTATGTCCTAGACACAAGCCTAGATGAGGTCTATTTTGCCCTACAGTGATTCGAGAGCAACCTCCATCTCTCCCTCACAATTTGAATGGAAGATTGGTCTTCCCACGGTCAACACAAGAGGAAGTCTGAATTTCCCATCGTAATTCGAGAATTCAGCCTCAAGTCTTAAAAACCATGTGGTTCCCCCTTCATCGCAATATGAGGCCCTTGCCAGCTAGAGTCTCAAGAGAAGTCCCACGTTCCATCTTAAAGTTCGAAATGCTACTTGGCACCCTTGATGCGACCCCAAAGTTCCCCAACATACCGGTCTCACTCCAGGGGAACACCGAAGTTCCCGGTGTCTCCAGGGAAGTCCCATGTTCCGCCCTGAAGGGTGAAACGGTACTTGACACCCTTGATGCGACCGCAAAAGTTCCCCGACACGCTGAGTTCCCTCGAGGGGAACACCGAGGGTCCCGGCACCACTTCATCTGAGCCCCTTCTCCCCTCCTGATCACGACAGGAGAGTCGATTCCCCTGCTTTCTCTGGAAGGGGTTCCCGGCCTTCATGGCGCACCTCAGGATGAGGCCGGTCTCAGGAGGAAATTGGAGACTAGCCACGTGTGAGGTGCCACGTCCCGAACGACTCCGATTTTCCGGTCTGCTCTTGATAAGAACCCGATGCCCGGACACGTCTTCGAAGGCAACCCTGTGAGTGAAGGCATAACACGAAGGGGCACTGACACCCCCGTGCATCATCCGGAAAAACCCGCAGGGTCTACACACAGCTCGACAAGGGGCCTGAGACTCCTGGAACAACTCGAGAGGCAACCAGAATTCCATTCCTCAGACAAGACGAGGCATGACTCTCCTGTCCCAACCCTGCAGGGACCGTGCAGTCGGAGTCCGAAACCGAGAGGAAGCCTGAGGTTCATGCCTCCCCTCGAGATGAGGCCCTCTTCCATTGCGCCGAACCCAGCAGAGTCCCGAGAGACCCTGCCAACTACACAGCATCCCTCACCTCTCAGAGGCACCGTGGGAAGTTCACTAAGGTCCCCTGCAGAAGTCGAGGGAAACGAGGGTTTCCCGCCACAACCCGAGAAAGACCTCGAGAGTCCTTCTTCAACGCCTCTTGAGGACCTAGCCGTTTCCCATGACTCGAGAGTGATGACCAGCTCCCCCTCGCCATGCGCATGGGGACCTGACTTCCCTGGCGCCGCACGAGAGGCTCCCTGAGGTCCTCGTCGTGCCTCGTGAGAAAACCTCCATGAGCGCAGCAGCCTGAGGAAACCCATGAGACTCCCCCGTCATCGCGAGATGAGGGCCTTCTTTTCCTGCCTGGCCTGGAGAGCAATCCCGGGTCCTCTCTCCAAACTGAAGAGGAGGCTCGACACCCTTGAGTCCACTCAGTGGGCTCCAAGAGAACCGTGTCGCGACTTGAGAGGAAAGCGGAGTCCTTTGCTTCCCCTCCAGGCGAGTCCTGACCCCCCGGGGGAGTCTGGAATGGAAACCCGTGATCCCTGTCTTCCCTTGGGAGGAATATTAGGTCCTGGACACACGCCTCGATGAGGTCTCTTTGGCCCTGTAGTGACTCGAGCAGAACCCCCAGCTTTCCATCGCAACTCGAATTGAAGATTGGGCTTCCCAGGGCCAACCCAAGAGGAAGCCTGAAATTCCTGTCGTTTTCGAGAATCCCGATGCAACTCGAGAAAAACGACGTGGTTCCAACGTCTTCACAGGATGAGGCCCTTGCCCTCTATAGCGTCTCCAGGGAAGTCCCATGTTCCGTCCTGAAGTGGGAAACGGTACTTGGCTCCCTTGATGCGACCCCTAAAGTTCCCTGAAACGCCGGGTTCCCTCGAGTGGAACACCGAGGGTCCCGGCACCACTTCATCTGAGCCCCATCTCCCCTCCTGATCGCGACAGGAGAATCGATTCCCCTACTTTGTGTGGAAGGTGTTCCCGGCCTTCCCGCCGCACCTCAGGATGATGCTGGTCTCACGAGGAAATTCGAGATGAGCCACGTGGGTGGTGCCACATGCCGAATGACCCCGATTTCCCGGTCCGCTCTTGAAATGAACCCGATGCCCGGACACCTCTTTGAAGGAAACCCTGTGGGGGAAGGCAAAAAACGAAGGGGCACTGACACCCCCATGCGTCTTCTGGAAACACCCGCAGGTTCCACTAACAGCTTGTCAAGGGCCCTGAGACCCCCTGAACGACTCGAGAGGCAAGCAGAGTTCCGTTACTCAGACAAGACGAGGCCTGACTCTCCTGTCCCAACTCTGCAGGGACCCTGCGGTCGGAGTCAGAAATGGAGAGGAAGCCTGAGGTTCCTGCCTCCAATCGAGATGAGGCCCTCTTTCATTTCGTCAAACCTAGTGGAGTCCCGAGAGGCCCCTCTAACTCCTCAGTATCCCTCACCTCTCAGAGGCACCTGGGAAGTTCCCTAAGGTCCCCTTAGAGGTCGATGGAAACGAGTGTTTCCCGCCCCAACCCAAGAAAGACCTTGAGAGTCCTTCTTAAATGCCTCTTGAGGCCCTAGTCCCTCCCATGACTCGAGAGCAATGACGCGATCTGCCTGGCCACACGCATGGAGTCAGGCTTCTCTGGCGCCGCACGAGAGGCTCCCTGAACTCCCCATCATATCTCGTGAGAAACCCCACACTGGCGCCGCAGCTCGAGAAAACCCATGAGACGCCCCCGTCATCACGAGAGGAGGGCCATCTTTAACTGCATGGTATGCAGATCAAGCGTGAACCTTCTGTCCAAGCTACACAGGACGCTTGACTCCCTTTAGGCCACTCATTGGGCTCCAAGAGTTACGCGTCGCGACTCGAGAGGATAGTGGAGTCCTTTGCTTCCACTCGAGACGAGGCGTGACCCACCGGGTGAGACTGGAATGCGACCCCGATATCCCTGTCGCCCCTGGAGAGGGACATTACGTCCTGGACCCAAGCCTAGATGAGGACTCTTTGCCCTGAAGTGACTCGAGAGCAACCCCCAGCTCTCTCTGACAAGTTGAATGGAAGATTGGACTTCCTGGGCCAACACAAGAGGAAGCCTGAATTCCCCGTTGTAACTCGAGAATCCCGCCTCAACTCGAGAAAAACCATGTGTTTCCCTCGTCATCGCAATATGAGGCCCTTGCCCGCTACAGCATCTCCAGAGAATTCCCACGTTCCGTCTTGAAGTGCGAAACTGTACTTGGCACCCTTGATGCGACCTCAAAAGTGCCGTGACATACTGGTCTCACTCGAGGGGACCACCGAGGTTCCCGGCACCACTTCATCTGAGCCCCTTCTCCCCTTCTGATTGCGACCGGTGGGTCGATTCCCCTGCTTTGTCTGCAAGGGGTTCCCGAGCTTCCTGGCGCACCTCAGGATGAGGCCGGTCTCCCGAGGAAATTCGAGACGTAGCCTCGTGGGTGGTACCACATGCTGAAAGACCCCAATTTTCCGGTACGCTCTTGAAAAGAACCCGATGCCCGGAAACCTCTTTGAAGGCAACCCTGTGGATGAAGGCACAACACGAAGGGGCACTGACACCCCCGTGCATCGTCCAGAAAAACCCGCAGGTTCCACACTCAGCTCAACAAGTGGCCTGTCACTCCGTGAACAACTCGAAAGGCAAGGGGAAATCCATTCCTCCACAGAAGACGAGGCGTGACTCTCTTGTCCATACTCTGCAGGTACCCTGCGACCCGAGTCAGATATGGAGAGGACCCCTGAGGTTCCTGCCTCCATTCGAGATGAGGCCCTCTTCGATTGCACCAAACCCAGTTGAGTAACGAAAGGCCCCTCCCAAATCCACAGTGTGCCTGACTTCTCAGAGGCACCCTTAGAAGTTGCCTGAGGTCACCGACACAAATCAAGGGAACCCAGGGTTCCCTGCCGCAACCCGAGAAAGACCTCAAGAGTCCTTCTTCAATGCGTCTTGAGGCCCGATTCGCCTACTATGACTCGAGAGCAATCACGCACTCCCCTTCACCACACGCACGGAGACCTGACGTCCCTAGCACCACACGAGAGGCTCTCTGAGCTCCCCGTTGTACCTCGTGAGAAATCTGATACTGGCGCCGCAGCTGGAGAAAACCCACGAGATGCCCCCGTCATCGCGAGATGAGGGCCTTTTTTCCTGCATGGCCAGGAAAACAATCCCGAGTCATCTCCAAACTCCATAGGAGGCTTCACTCCCTTTACGCCACGCAGTGGGCTCCAAGAGATACCTGTCGCGACTCGACAGGAGAGCGGAGTCCTTTTTTTCCCCTCAAGACGAGGCCTGACTCCCCGGGTGAGTCGAGAATGCAACCCTGAGATCCCTGTTGGCCCAGTAGTGGAACACTAGGTCCTGGACACAAGCGTAGATGAGGTCTATTTTGCCCTGCAGTGACTGGAGAGCAAACCCCAGTTCTAACTTGCAACTCGAATGGAATACTGGATTTTCCTGGCGCCATACAAGAGGCTCCCTGAGATCCCCGTGGTACTTCATGAGACACCCCACACTGGCGCCGCAGCTCGAGAAAACCCACGAGACGCCACCGTCATCTCGAGATGAGGGCCTTCTTTTCCTGCATGGCCTGGAGTCCAATCCCGAGTCCTCTCTCCAAACTCCACAGGAGGCTTGACTCCCTTTAGTACACACAGTGGGCTCCAAGAGATACCCATCGCGACTCGAGACGAGAGCGGAATTCTTTGCTTACCCTCGAGGTGAGAACTGACTCCCCGGATGAGTCTGGAATGCAAACCCGAGATCCCTGTCGCCCCTGGAGAGCAACGTTAGATCCTGGACACAAGCCTAGATTAGGTCTCTTTTGCCCTGCAGTGACTCTAGCGCAATCCCCAGCTCCCCCTCGCAACCCGAAAGGAAGATTGGATTTCAAGGCCAACAAAAGGAAGCCTAAATTCCCGGTCATAACTCGAGAATCCCGCCGCAACTCGAGCAAAACCACGTGGTTCTCCCGTCATCGCAAGATGAGGCCCTTGCCCGCTACAGCGTTTCAAAAGATGTCCCAGGTTCCGTCTTGAAATTCGAAACGGTACTTGGCACCCTTGATGCGACCCCAAAAGTCCCCCAACACGCCGGTCTCACTCAAGGGGAACACCGAGGTTCCCGGCACCACTTCATTTAAGCCCCTTCTCCCCTCCTGATCGTGACCGGTGGGTCGATTCCCCTGCTTTGTCTGCAAGGGGGCCCGACCTTCCCTGCACAACTCAGGATGAGGCCGGTCTCATGGGGAAATTCGATACGTAGCTTTGTGGGTGGTGCCACTTGCTGAAAGACTCCAATTTCCCGGTCCGCTCTTGATAAGAATCCGATGCTCGGACACCTCTTGGAAGGCAGCCTTGAGTATGAAGGTACAACACGAAGGGGCACTAACACACCTGTGCATCATCTGGAAAAACGGGCAGGTTACACACACAGCTCGACAAGTGGCCTGTCACCTCGAGAACAACTCGAGAGGCAAGAGGAGTCCCATCCTCCAGAAAAGACGAGGCCTGACTCTCCTGTACCAACATGCAGGGACCTTGCGATCTGAGTCAGAAATGGAGAGGAACACTGAGGTTCCTGCTTCAACTCGAGATGAGTCCCTCTTACATTCCACCAAATGCAGAGGAGTCTCGAGAGGCCCCTCCAAACTGCACAGTATCCCTGACTTCTCAGAGGCACTCTGAGAAGCTCCCTGAGGTCGCAGGCACAAGTCAAGGGAACCCTGGGTTTTATGCAGTGACCCGAGAAAGACCTCGAGAGTCCTTCTTCAACCCGTCTTGAGGCCCGATTACCCTACCATGACTCGAGAGCAATGACGAGCTCCCCCTAGCCATCTCATGGGGACCTGACTTCCCTGGCGCCACACGAGAGGCTCCCTGAGCTCCCTCTCGTACCTCGTCAGAAACCCGGCACTAGCGCGGCAGTCCAGAAAACCCACGAGACGCCGCCATCATCGCGAGATGAGGGCCTTCTTTTCCTGCATGGCCTGGAGAGGAATCCCGAGTCCTCTATCCAAACAGCACAGGAGGCTTGACTCCCTTTAGGGCACACAGTGGGCTCCAAGAGATACCCATCGCGACTCAAAAGGACAGCGGAGTTCTTTGCTTCCCCTCGAGACGAGGCCTGATTCCCCGGGTGAGTCTGTTATGCAACCCCAAGATTCCTGTCGCCCCTAGGGACGAGCATTAAGTCCTGGACACAAGCCTAGATTAGGTCTATTTTGCCCTGCAGTGACTCGAGAGCAATCCCCAGCTCTCCCTTTAAACTCGAATGGAAGATAGGACTTCCCTGGCCCAACACATGAGGAAGACTGTATTCCCCGTCGAAACTCGAGAATCCCGCCACAACTCGAGAAACGCCACGTGGTTCCCCCGTCATCCCAAGATGAGGCCCTTGCCCCCTACAGTGTCTCAAGAGAAGTCCCACGTTCCGTCTTGAAGTGCGAAACGGTATTGGCACCCTTGATGCGCCCTCAAAAGTTCCTCGACACACCAGTCTGACTCGAGGAGAACACCGAGGTTCCCGGCACCACTACATCTGGGCCCCTTCTCCCCTCCTGATCGCGACAGGAGGGTCGATTCCCCTGTTTTGTCTTGAAGGGGTTCCCACCTTTCCCGGTGCATCTCAGGATGAGGCCGGTCTCACGAGGATATTCGAGACATAGCCACTTGGATGGTGACACATGCCGAAAGACCCCGATTTCCCGGTCCGCTCTTGATAAGATCCTGATGCCCGGACACCTCTTTGAAGATAACCCTTTTGATGAAGGCACAACACTTAGGGGCACTGACACCCCTGGGTATCGTCCGGAGAAACCCGCAGGTACCACACACAGCTCGAGAAGTGACCTGTCACCCCGTGAACAACTGGAGAGGCAAGCAGAGTTCCATTCCTCCACACAAGACGAGGCCTGACTCTCCTGTTCGAACTCTGCAGCGAAACTGCGATCCGAGTCAGATCTGGCCCAGGGGAAGTCAGGAGAGGAAACATGAGTTTCCTGCCTCCACTCGAGATGAGGCCCTCTTCCATTGCACCGAACCCAGTGGAGTCCCGAGAGACCCCTCCCAACTGCACAGTATCCCTGACTTCTCAGAGGCACCCTTAGACCTTCCTGAGATCACCGGCACAAGTCGAGGGAACCAAGGGTTTCCTGCCCCAACCCGTAAAAGACCTCGAGAGTCCTTCTTCAACGCGTCTTGAGGTGCCATTCCCCTACCATGACTCGAGAGCAATGACGCGCTCCCCCTAGCCACGCGCATAGAAACCTGACTTCCCTGGCGCCACAGGAGAGGCTCCCTGAGCTCCCATTATACCTCGTGAGCAACACCACACTGGAGCCGCAGCTCGAGAATACCCACGAGACGCCCCAGTCCTCACGAGATGAGGGCCTTCTTTTGCTGTATGGCCTGGAGAGCAATCCTGAGTCCTCTCTCCAAACTTCACAGGAGGCTTGACTCATTTTAGGCCACACAGTGAGCTCCAAGATATACCCGTCGCGACTTGACAGGAGAGCGGTGTCCTTGGCTTCCCCTCGAGACGAGGCCTGACTCCCCGGGTGAGTCGAGAATGCAATGCTGAGATCGCTTTCGCCCCAGCAGAGGAACATTAGGTCCTGGACACAAGCCTAGATGAGGTCTATTTGGCCCTGCAGTGTCTCGAGAGCAATCCCCAGTTCTAACTCACAATTCGAATGAAAACTGGACTTCCCTAGGCCAGTTGAAGAGGAAGCCTGAATTCCCGGTTGTAACTCGAGAATCCCGCCCCAACTCAAGAAAAACCACGTGGTTCCCCCGTCATCGAAAGATGAGGCCCTTGCCCGCTACAGCGTCTCAAGAGAAGTCCCACGTTCCGTATTGAAGAGCGAAAAGTTATTTGGAACCCTTGATGCGACCCCAAAAGTTCCCCGACATACCAGTCTCACTTGAGGAGAACACCGAGGTTCCCGGCACCACTTCATCTGAGACTCTTCTCCCCTCTTGATCGCGACAGGAGGTTCGATTCCCCTGCTTTGTCTGGAAGGCGTTCCCGACCTTCCTGGCGCACATCAAGATGAGGCCAGTCTCACGAGGAAATTCGAGACATAGCCTCGTGGGTGGTGCGACATGCCAAAAGACCCCAATTCCCTGGTCCGCTCTTGATAAGAACCCAATGGCAGAACCCAACTCGAAGGCAATCCTGTGGAACAAGGCACAACACGAAGGGGCAGTGACACCCCAGTGCATCGTCCAGAAAAACCCGCAAGTTCCACATACAAATCGACAAGTGGCCTGTCACCCCATGAACAACGCGAGAGTCAAGCGGAGTTCCATTCCTCCACACAAGACGAGGCCTGACTCTCCTGTCCCAACTCTGCAGGGACTCTGCGATCTGAGTCAGATCCGGCGCATTCGAAGCCAGGAGAGGAACCCTATGGTTCCTGCCTCAACTTGTCATGAGGCCCTCTTCCATTGCACCAAACCCAGTGGAGTTCCGAGAGGCCCCTCCCAACTCCACAGTGACCCTGACTTCTCAGAGGCATGCTCAGAAGCTTCCTGAGGTCACTGGCACAAGTCGATGGAACCCAGGGTTTCCTGCTGCAACCCAAGAAAGACCTCGAGAGTCCTTCTTTAACACGTTTTCAGGCCCAATTCCCCTACCATGACTCGAGAACAATGACGGGCTCCCTCTCACCACGTGCATAGAGACCTGACTGCCCTGGCACCACATGAGAGGCTCACTGAGCTCCCAGTCTTACTTCGTGAGAAACCCCACACTAGCGCCACAGCTCGAGAAAACCTACGAGACGCCCCAGTCATCGGGAGATGAGGGCCTTCTTTTCCTGCATTGCCTGGAGAGCAATCCCGTGTCCTCCCTCCAAACACCAGAGGAGGTTTGACTCCCTTTAAGCCACTCAGTGGGCTCCAAGACATACCCGTCCGACTCGAGAGGAGAGCAGAGTCCTTTGCTTCCCCTCGAGACGAGGCCTGACTCAAGGGTGAGTCTGGAATGCAACCCCGAGATTCCTGTCGCCCCTTGACATGAACATTAGGTCCTGCACACAAGCCTTGGTGGGGTCTCTTTTGCCTTCAGTGACTAGAGCGCACCTCCAGCTCTTCCTCGAATCTCGAATGGAAGATAAGACTTTTGTGGGCCAACACAAGAGGAAGCATGAATTCCCTGTGGTAACTCAAATATCCCACCGCAACTAGAGAAAAACCAAGTGGTTCCCCAGTCATTCCAAGATGAGGCCCTTGCCCGCTGGAGCACCCCAAGAGAAGTCCCAGGTTCCAATTTGAAGAGCGAAACGGTACTTGGAACACGTTATGCGACCCCAAAAGTTACCCGACATACCTGTCTCACTTGAGGGAAACACCGAGGTTCCCAGCAGCACAACATCTGAGCCACTTCTCCCCTCCTGATCGCCACAGGAGGGTCGATTCCTCTGCTTTGTCTGGAAGGGTTTCATGACCTTCGCGGCACACCTCAGGATGAGGCCGGTTTCATGAGGAAATTCGAGACTAGCCACGTGGGTGGTGCCAAATGCTGAACGACCCCGATTTCCCAGGCCGCTCTTCATAAGAACACGATGCCCGGACACCTCTTCGAAGGCAACCCTGTGGATGAAGACACAAAACGAAGGGTCACTGACACCCCCATGCATCGTCTGGAAAAACCTGCAGATTCCACACACAGTTTGACAAGGGGCCTGAAACCCTATGAACAACTCGAGAGGCAAGCGGAGTTCCATTCCTCAGAAAAGACATAGCCTGACTCTCCTGTCCCAACTCTGCAGGGACACTACGATCAGAGTCAGAATTGGAGAGGAAGCCTGAGGTTCCTGCCTCCACTCGAGATGAGGCCCTCTTCCATTGCGACAAACCCAGTGGAGTACCAAGAGGCCCCGCCAAATTCACAGCGTCCCTCACCTCTCAGAGGCACCCTGGGAAGTTTCCTCAGGTCCCCGGCAGAAGTCGGGGGAAACGAGGGTTTCCCGCTGCAACCCGAGAAAGACCTCGAGAGTCCTTCTTCAACGCGTCTCGAGGCCCTGGTCCCCTCCCATGACTCGAGAACAATGACGTGCTCCTTCTCGCCACGTGCATGGAGACATGACTTCCCTGGGGCCGCACGAGAGGCTCCCTGAGATCCTCGTCGTGCCTCGGGAGAAAACCCCCACGGGTGCCGCAGCTCGAGGAAACCCCTGAGATGCCACCGTCCTCGCGAGGTGAGGGCCTTCTTTTCCTGCCGGGCCTGGAGAGTAATCACGAGTCCTCTCTCAAAAGTGAAGAGGAGGCTGGACTCTCTTGAGGCCACTCAGGGGGCACCAAGATATCCGCGTCGCGACTCGGGAGGAGAGCGGATCCTTTGCTTCCCCTCGAGGCGAGGCCTGACTCCCAGGGGGAGCATGGGATGCAACCCCGAGATCCTTGTCTTCCCTGGAGAGGAGCACTAGGTCATGGACAAACGCCTAGATGAGGTCTCTTTGGCCCTGCAGTGACTCGAGCGCAACCCCCAGCTTTCCCTCGCAACCCGAGGGGAAGATTGGGGTTCCCAGGGCCAACCCAAGGGAAAGGCTGAGATCCCCGTCGTAAGTCGAGAATCCCGCCGCAACTCGAGAAAAACCACGTGGTTCCCACCTCTTGGCAAGATGAGGCCCTTGCCCACGAGGGCGTCTCAAGGGAAGTCCCCTGTTCCGCCCTGAATGGCGAAACGGTCCCTGACAGCCTTCCTGCGAGCCCCAAAAGTCCCCCGACACGCCGGGGTCCCCCGAGGGGAACACCGAGAGTCCCGGCACCGCTTCCTCTGAGCCCCTTCTCCCCTCCTGATCGCGACAGGAGAGGCGATTCCCCTGCGTGGTCTGGAAGGGGTTCCCGGCCTTCCCGGCGCACCTCAGGATGAGGCCGGTCTCACGAGGAAATTCGAGACGAGCCACGTGGGTGGGGCCACATGCCGAACGCCCCCGATTCCCCGGTCCGCCCTTGAGAAGGACCCGAGGCCCGGACCCCTCTTCGAAGGCAACCCTGTGGGGGAAGGCACAACACGAAGGGGCACTGCCACCCCCGTGCATCGTCCGCAAAGACCCGCGGGTTCCACACACAGCTCGACGAGGGGCCTGAGACCCCCTGAGCAACTCGAGAGGCCAGCGGGGTTCCCTTCCTCAGACAAGACGAGGCCTGACTCTCCTGTCCCAACTCTGCAGGGACCCTGCGGTCGGAGTCCGAAACGGAGAGGAAGCCTGAGGTTCCTGCCTCCCCTCGAGGTGAGGCCCTCTTCCATTGCGCAAACCCCAGCGGAGTCCCGAGAGACCCGCTAACTCCACAGCATCCCTCACCTCTCAGAGGCACCCTGGGAAGTTCCCTCAGGTCCCCGGCAGAAGTCGAGGGAAATAAGGGTTTCCCGCCGCCACTCGAGAAAGACCTCGATAGACCTTCTTCAAAGTGTCTTGAGGCCCTTGTCCCCTCTCTGGACTAGAGAGCAATGATGCGCTCCCCCTCGCCTCGCGCATGCAGACCTGGCTTCCCTGGCGCCGCACGAGAGGCTCCCTAAGATACTCGTCGTGCCTCGGGAGAAAACCCCCATGGGCACCGCAGCTCGAGGAAACCCCTGAGACGCCCCCGTCCTCGCTAGCTGAGGGCCTTCTTTTCCTGCCTGGCCTGGAGTGCAATCCCGAGTCCTCTCTCCAAACTGAAGAGTAGGATGGATTCCCTTGAGGCGACTCAGTGGGCTCCAAGAGATCCGCGTTGGGGCTCTAGAGGAGAGCGCAGTCCTTTGCTTCCCCTCGAGGCGAGGCCTGACTCCCCGGGGGAGTCTGGAGTGCAATCCCGAGATCCTTGTCTTCCCTTGAGAGGACTATTAGGTCCTGGACACACGCCTAGATGAGGTCTCTTTGGCCTTGCAGTGGTTCGAGCACAACATCCAGCTTTCCCTCGCAACTCGAAGGGAAGTTTGGGCTTCCCAGGGCCAACACAAGAGGAAGCCTGAAATCCACGTCGTAACTCGAGAATCCCGCCGCAACTCGAGAAAAACCACGTGGTTCCATCGTCTTCGCAGCATGAGGCCCTTGTCCACCACAGCGTCTCAAAAGAAATCCCACGTTCCTACTGAAGTGCAAAACGGTACTTGGCACCCATGATGGCACCCCCAAATTTCCCCAACATACAGGCCTCACTCGAGGGTAACACCCATGTTCCCCGCACCACATCATTTGAGCCACTTCTCCCCTCCTGATTGCAACAGGAGTGTCTTTTCTCCTGCTTTGTGTGGAAGGGGTTACCGATCTTCCCAGCGCACATCAGGATGAGGCCTGTCTCACGAGGAAATTGGAGATGTAGCCTCGTGGGTGGTGCCACATGCGGAAAGACCCCATTTCCCGGTCAGCTATTAATAAGAACCCGATGCCCGTACACGTCTTGGAATGCATCCCGTAGGATGAAGGCACAACAAGGAGGGACCCTGAACACTCGTGCATCTTTTGGAAAATTCTGCAGGTTCCACATACAGCTCGACAAGTGACCTGTTACCTCGTGAACAACTCGAGAGGCAAGCTAAGTTTCATTTCTCCACAGAATACGAGGCCTGACTCTCCTGTCCCAACTCTGCAGGAATCCTGAGATCGGAGTCTGAAATGGAGAGGAACCCTGAGGTTCCTTCCTCAACACGAGATGAGGCCCTCTTGTATTATACCACACCCAGTGGAGTCCCGAGAGGCCCCTCCCAACTCCACAGTATCAGTGTCTTCTCAGAGGCACCCTGAGCAACTCCCTGAGGTCACCGGCACAAGTCGAGGGAACACAGGGTATCCTGCCGCAACCCGAGAAAGACCTCAAGAGTCCTTCTTCAACGCGTCTTGAGGACGGATTCCCCTACCATGACTCGAGAGCAATGACACGCTCCCCCTCGCCATGCGCATGGACACCTGACTTCCCTGGCGCCACATGATAGGCTCCCTGAGCTCCCCGTCATACCTCGTGAGAAACCCCACACTGGCGCCGCAGCTCGGGAAAACCCACCGTCATCGCGAGATTGGGGACTTCTTTTCCTGCCTGAGCTGGAGAGCAATCTCTGGTCTTTTCTCCAAACTTCACAGGAGGCTTTACTCCCTTTAGGCCACTCAATGGGCTCCAAGAGATACCTGTCGCGACTTGAGAGGAGAGCAGAGTACTTTGTTTCCCCTCGAGACGAGGCCTTACCTCGGGTGAGTCTGGAATGCAACCCCGAGATCCCTGTTGTCCCTGGAGAGGAACATTATGTCCTGGACAAAAGCCTAGATGAGGTCTATTTTGCCCTACAGTGACTCGAGAGCAACACCCATCTCTCCCTCGCAATTCGAATGGAAGATTGGTCTTCATTGGGCCAACACAAGAGGAAGTCTGAATTTCCCGTTGTAACTCGAGAATCCCACCGCAACTCTTAAAAACCACGTGGTTCCCCATTCATCGCAATATGAGGCCTTTGCCCGCTACAGAGTCTCAAGAGAAGTCCCATGTTTCGTCATAAAGTTCGAGATGCTACTTGGCACCCTTGATGCGACCCCAAAAGTTCCCCAATATACCGGTCTCACTCCAAGGGAACACCGAAGTTCCTGGCACCACTTCATTTGAGCCCCTTCTCCGCTCCTGATCACGGCAGGAAGGTCGATCCCCCTGCTTTGTCTAGAAGGGGTTCCCGACCTTCATGGCGCACCTCAGGATGAGGCCAGTCTCACGAAGAAATTCGAGACGTAGCCTCGTGTTGGTGCCACGTGCCAAAAGACCCCGATTTCTCGGTCTTGCTCTTGATAAGAACCCGATGCCCGGACACCTCTTCTAAGGCAACCCTGTGGATGAAGGCACTACACGAGGGGGCACTGGCAACCCTGTTCATCGTCCGGAAAACCCCGCAGGATCCACATACAGCTCCACAACTGGCCTGTCACCCCTTAAACAATGAGAGAGGAAAGCGGAGTCCCCTTCCTCAGACAAGACGAGGCCTGAGTATCCAATCCCAACTCTGCAGGCATGCTTCGATCTGAGTCAGAAATGGAGAGGAAACCTGAGGTTCCTGCCTCAACCCGAGATGAGGCCCTCTTCCATTAAAACAAACCCAGTGGAGTCCCGAGAGTCCCCTCCCATCTCCACAGTATCCCTGACTTCTCATAGGCATTCTGAGAAGCTCCTTGAGGCCACCGGCAAAAGTCGAGGGAAATAAGGGTTTCCTGCCACAACCGAAGAAAGACCTCGAGAGTCCTTCTTCAATGTGTCTTGAGGTCAGATTCCCCTACCATAGCTCGAGAGCAATAATGCGCTCCCCCTCGCCATGCACATGGAGACCTGACTTCCCTGGCGCCACACGAGAGGCTCCCTGAGCTCCCCGTCGTACCTCGTGTGAAACCCCACACTGGCGCCGCAGCTCGAGAAAACCCACAAGATCCCTCCGTCATCGCGAGATGAGGGCCATCTTTTCCTGCATGGCCTGGAGAGCAGTCCCAAGTCCTCTCTCCAAACTTCACAGGAGGCTGGACTCCCTTTAGGCCACAAAGTGGGCTCCAAGACGTGCCCGTCGCGACTCGAAAGGAGAGCGGAGTCCTTTGCTTCCCTTCGACATGAGGCCTGATTCCCTGGGTGAGTCTGGAATGCAAACCTGAGATCCCTGTGGCCCTTGGAGAGGAACATTAGGTCCTGGACACAAGCCTAGATGAGGTCTCCTTTGCCCTGCAGTGACTCGAGCGCAACCCCCAGCTCTCCCTCGCAACTCGAATGGATGATTGGACTTCCCTGGCCCAACACAAGAGGAAGCCTGAAATCCCCGTCGTAACTCGAGAATCCCGCCGCAACTCGAGAAAAACCACGTGGCTCCCCCGTCATTGCAAGATGAGGCCCTTGGCCGCTACAGCGTATCAAGAGAAGTCCCACGTTCCATCCTGAAGTACAAAACGGTACTTGGCACCCTTGATGCGACCCCCAAAGTTCCCTGACATACCGGTCTCACTCGAGGGAAACACCAAAGTTCACGGCACCACTTCCTGTGAGCCCCTTCACCCCTCCTGATCGCGACAGAAGGGTCGATTCCCATGTTTTGTCTGCAAGGGGTTCCCGACGTTCCCCGCGAACCTCCGGATGAGGCCGGTCTCATGAGGAAATTCGAAAAGTAGCCTCATGGTTGGTGCCATATGCTGAAAGATCCCGAATTCCCGGTCCACTCTAGATAAGAACCTGACGCCCGGGCATCTCTTCGAAGGCAACCCTGTGGATGAAGGCACAACACGAAGGGACACTGACATCCCCATGCATCGTCTGGAAAAACCCGCAGATTCCACTCACAGCTCCAAATGTGGACTGTCACCTCGTGAACAACTCGAGAGGCAAGTGAAGTTGCATTCCTTCACACAAGACGAGGCCTTACTCTCCTGTCCCAACTCTTCAGGGACCCTGCAATTGGAGTCAGAAATGGAGAGGAACCCTGAGGTTCCTGCCTCAACTAGAGAAGAGGCCCTCTTCCATTGAACCAAACTCAGTGGTGTCCCGAGAGGCCCCTCCCAACACCACAGTATCCCTGAATTCTCAGAGGCTCCGTGAGAAGCTACCTGAGGTCACTGGCACAAGTCGAGGGAACCCAGAGTTTCCTGAAGTAACCCGAGAAAGACTTGGAGAGTCCTTTTTCAACGTCTCTTGATGCCCGATTCCCCTACCATGACTCCAGAGCAAGGACGCGTTCCCCTCGCCACGAGCAGGAAAACTGACTTCCCTAGTACCACACAAGAGGCTCCCTGAGTACCCCATCGTACCTCGTGAGAAAACCCACACTGACGCCGCAGTTCGAGAAAAACCACAAGATGCCCCCGTCAAGGAGAGATGGGGGCCTTCTTTTCCTGCCTGACCTGGAGAGCAATCCCTGGTCCTCTCTCCAAACTTCACAGGAGGATTGACTCCCTTTAGGCCACTCAGTTGGGTCCAAGAAATACCCGGTGCGACTCGAGAGGAGAGTGGAGTCCTTTGCTTCCCTGGAGACGAGGCCTGACTCCCCGGGTGAGTTTGGAATGCAACCCCGAGATCCATGTCACCCCTGGAGTGGAACATTATGTCCTAGACACAAGCCTAAATGAGGTCTATTTTGCCCTACAGTAACTCGAGCAACTTCCATCTCTCCCTCACAATTTGAATGGAAGATTGGTCTTCCCACGGTCAACACAAGAGGAAGTCTGAATTTCCCATCGTAATTCGAGAATTCAGCCTCAAGTCTTAAAAACCATGTGGTTCCCCCTTCATCGCAATATGAGGCCCTTGCCAGCTAGAGTCTCAAGAGAAGTCCCACGTTCCATCTTAAAGTTCGAAATGCTACTTGGCACCCTTGATGTGACCCCAAAGTTCCCCAACATACCGGTCTCACTCCAGGGGAACACCGAAGTTCCCGGTGTCTCCAGGGAAGTCCCATGTTCCGCCCTGAAGGGCGACACGGTACTTGACACCCTTGATGCGACCGCAAAAGTTCCCCGACACGCTGGGTTCCCTCGAGGGGAACACCGAGGGTCCCGGCACCACTTCATCTGAGCCCCGTCTCCCCTCCTGATCGTGACAGGAGAGTCGATTCCCCTGCTTTGTCTGGAAGGGGTTCCCGGCCTTCCTGGCGCACCTCAGGATGAGGCCGGTCTCAGGAGGAAATTCGAGACTAGCCACATGTGAGGTGCCACGTGCCGAACGACTCCGATTTTCCGGTCCGCTCTTGATAAGAACCCGATGCCCGGACACCTCTTCGAAGGCAACCCTGTGGGTGAAGGCACAACACGAAGGGGCACTGACAACCCCGTGCATCATCCGGAAAAACCCGCAGGGTCTACACACAGCTCGACAAGGGGCCTGAGATTCCCGGAACAACTCGAGAGGCAACCAGAATTCCATTCCTCAGACAAGACGAGGCATGACTCTCCTGTCCCAACACTGCAGGGACCGTGCAGTCGGAGTCCGAATCCGAGAGGAAGCCTGAGGTTCCTGCCTCCCCTCGAGATGAGGCCCTCTTCCATTGCGCCGAACCCAGCAGAGTCACGAGAGGCCCTGCCAACTGCACAGCATCTCTCACCTCTCAGAAGCACCGTGAGAAGTTCCCTAAGGTCCCCTGCAGAAGTCGAGGGAAACAAGGGTTTCCCGCCGCAACCCGAGAAAGACCTCGAGAGTCCTTCTTCAACGCCTCTTGAGGACCTAGCCGTTTCCCATGACTCGAGAGTGATGACCAGCTCCCCCTCGCCATGCGCATGGAGACCTGACTTGCCTGGCGCCGCACGAGAGGCTCCCTGAGGTCCTCATCGTGCCTCGTGAGAAAACCCCCATGGGCGCAGCAGCCTGAGGAAACCCATGAGACGCCCCCGTCATCGCGAGATGAGGGCCTTCTTTCTTGCCTGGCCTGGAGAGCAATCCCGAGTCCTCTCTCCAAACTGAAGAGGAGGCTCGACACCCTTGAGTCCACTCAGTGGGCTCCAAGAGATCCGTGTCGCGACTTGAGAGGAAAGCGGAGTCTTTGCTTCCCCTCCAGGCGAGTCCTGACCCCCCGGGGGAGTCTGGAATGGAAACCCGTGATCCCTGTCTTCCCTTGAGAGGAATATAAGGTCCTGGACACACACCTCGATGAGGTCTCTTTGGCCCTGTAGTGACTCGAGCAGAACCCCCAGCTTTCCATCGCAACTCGAATTGAAGATTGGGCTTCCCAGGGCCAACCCAAGAGGAAGCCTGAAATTCCTGTCGTTTTTGAGAATCCCAATGCAACTCGAGAAAAACGACGTGGTTCCAACGTCTTCACAGGATGAGGCCCTTGCCCGCTACAGCGTCTCCAGGGAAGTCCCATGTTCCGTCCTGAAGTGGGAAACGGTACTTGGCTCCCTTGATGCGACCCCTAAAGTTCCCTGAAACGCCGGGTTCCCTCGAGTGGAACACCGAGGGTCCCGGCACCACTTCATCTGAGCCCCATCTCCCCTCCTGATCGCGACAGGAGAATCGATTCCCCTACTTTGTGTGGAAGGTGTTCCCGGCCTTCCCGCCGCACCTCAGGATGATGCTGGTCTCACGAGGAAATTCGAGATGAGCCACGTGGGTGGTGCCACATGCCGAATGACCCCGATTTCCCGGTCCGCTCTTGAAATGAACCCGATGCCCGGACACCTCTTTGAAGGCAACCCTGTGGGGGAAGGCACCAAACGAAGGGGCACTGACACCCCCATGCATCTTCTGGAAACACCCGCAGGTTCCACACACAGCTTGTCAAGGGCCCTGAGACCCCCTGAACGACTCAAGGGGCAAGCAGAGTTCCGTTACTCAGACAAGACGAGGCCTGACTCTCCTGTCCCAACTCTGCAGGGACCCTGTGGTCGGAGTCAGAAATGGAGAGGAAGCCTGAGGTTCCTGCCTCCAATCGAGATGAGGCCCTCTTTCATTTCGTCAAACCTAGTGGAGTCCCGAGAGGCCCCTCTAACTCCTCAGTATCCCTCACCTCTCAGAGGCACCTGGGAAGTTCCCTAAGGTCCCCTGTAGAGGTCGATGGAAACGAGTGTTTCCCGCCCCAACCCAAGAAAGACCTTGAGAGTCCTTCTTAAATGCCTCTTGAGGCCCTAGTCCCTCCCATGACTCGAGAGCAATGACGCGATCTGCCTGGCCACACGCATGGAGTCAGGCTTCTCTGGCGCCGCACGAGAGGCTCCCTGAACTCCCCATCATATCTCGTGAGAAACCCCACACTGGCGCCGCAGCTCGAGAAAACCCATGAGACGCCCCCGTCATCACGAGAGGAGGGCCATCTTTAACTGCATGGTATGCAGATCAAGCGTGAACCTTCTGTCCAAGCTACACAGGACGCTTGACTCCCTTTAGGCCACTCATTGGGCTCCAAGAGTTACGCGTCCCGACTCGAGAGGATAGTGCAGTCCTTTGCTTCCTTCCACTCGAGACGAGGTGTGACCCACCGGGTGAGACTGGAATGCGACCCCGATATCCCTGTCGCCCCTGGAGAGGAACATTACGTCCTGGACCCAAGCCTAGATCAGGACTCTTTGCCCTGAAGTGACTCGAGAGCAACCCCCAGCTCTCTCTGACAAGTTGAATGGAAGATTGGACTTCCTGGGCCAACACAAGAGGAAGCCTGAATTCCCAGTTGTAACTCGAGAATCCCGCCTCAACTCGAGAAAAACCACGTGTTTCCCTCGTCATCGCAATATGAGGCCCTTGCCCGCTACAGCATCTCCAGAGAATTCCCACGTTCCATCTTGAAGTGCGAAACTGTACTTGGCACCCTTGATGCGACCTCAAAAGTGCCGTGACATACCGGTCTCACTCGAGGGGACCACCGAGGTTCCCAGCACCACTTCATCTGAGCCCCTTCTCCCCTTCTGATCGCGAGCGGTGGGTCGATTCCCCTGCTTTGTCTGCAAGGGGTTCCCGACCTTCCCGGCGCACCTCAGGATGAGGCCGGTCTCCCGAGGAAATTCGAGACGTAGCCTCGTGGGTGGTACCACATGCTGAAAGACCCCAATTTTCCGGTACGCTCTTGAAAAGAACCCGATGCCCGGAAACCTCTTTGAAGGCAACCCTGTGGATGAAGGCACAACACGAAGGGGCACTGACACCCCCGTGCATCGTCCGGAAAAACCCGCAGGTTCCACACTCAGCTCAACAAGTGGCCTGTCACTCCATGAACAACTCGAAAGGCAAGGGGAAATCCATTCCTCAACAGAAGACGAGGCGTGACTCTCTTGTCCATACTCTGCAGGTACCCTGCGACCCGAGTCAGATATGGAGAGGACCCCTGAGGTTCCTGCCTCCATTCGAGATGAGGCCCTCTTCGATTGCACCAAACCCAGTTGAGTAACGCAAGGCCCCTCCCAAATCCACAGTGTCCCTGACTTCTCAGAGGCACCCTTAGAAGTTGCCTGAGGTCACTGACACAAATCAAGGGAACCCAGGCTTCCCTGCCGCAACCCGAGAAAGACCTCAAGAGTCCTTCTTCAATGTGTCTTGAGGCCCGATTCGCCTACTATGACTCGAGAGCAATCACGCACTCCCCTTCACCACACGCATGGAGACCTGACGTCCCTAGCACCACACGAGAGGCTCTCTGAGCTCCCCGTTGTACCTCGTGAGAAATCTGATACTGGCGCCGCAGCTGGAGAAAACCCACGAGATGCCCCCATCATCGCGAGATGAGGGCCTTTTTTCCTGCATGGCCAGGAAAACAATCCCGAGTCATCTCCAAACTCCATAGGAGGCTTCACTCCCTTTACGCCACGCAGTGGGCTCCAAGAGATACCCGTCGCGACTCGACAGGAGAGCGGAGTCCTTTTTTTCCCCTCAAGACGAGGCCTGACTCTCCGGGTGAGTCGAGAATGCAACCCTGAGATCCCTGTTGGCCCAGTAGTGGAACACTAGGTCCTGGACACAAGCGTAGATGAGGTCTATTTTGCCCTGCAGTGACTGGAGAGCAAACCCCAGTTCTAACTTGCAACTCGAATGGAATACTGGATTTTCCTGGCGCCATACAAGAGGCTCCCTGAGATCCCCGTGGTACTTCATGAGACACCCCACACTGGCGCCGCAGCTCGAGAAAACCCACGAGACGCCACCGTCATCTCGAGATGAGGGCCTTCTTTTCCTGCATGGCCTGGAGTCCAATCCCGAGTCCTCTCTCCAAACTCCACAGGAGGCTTGACTCCCTTTAGTACACACAGTGGGCTCCAAGAGATACCCATCGCGACTCGAGACGAGAGCGGAATTCTTTGCTTACCCTCGAGGTGAGAACTGACTCCCCGGATGAGTCTGGAATGCAAACCCGAGATCCCTGTCGCCCCTGGAGAGCAATGTTAGATCCTAAACACAAGCCTAGATTAGGTCTCTTTTGCCCTGCAGTGACTCTAGCGCAATCCCCAGCTCCCCCTCGCAACCCGAATGGAAGATAGGATTTCAAGGCCAACAAGAGGAAGCCTAAATTCCCGGTCATAACTCGAGAATCCCGCCGCAACTCGAGCAAAACCACGTGGTTCTCCCGTCATCGCAAGATGAGGCCCTTGCCCGCTACAGCGTTTCAAAAGATGTCCCAGGTTCCGTCTTGAAATGCGAAACGGTACTTGGCACCCTTGATGCGACCCCAAAAGTCCCCCAATACGCCGGTCTCACTCAAGGGGAACACCGAGGTTCCCGGCACCACTTCATTTAAGCCCCTTCTCCCCTCTTGATCGTGACCGGTGGGTCGATTCCCCTGTTTGTCTGCAAGGGGGCCCGACCTTCCCTGCACAACTCAGGATGAGGCCGGTCATGGGGAAATTCGATACGTAGCTTTGTGGGTGGTGCCGCTTGCTGAAATACTCCAATTTCCCGGTCCGCTCTTGATAAGAATCCGATGCTCGGACACCTCTTGGAAAGCAGCCTTGAGTATGAAGGTACAACACGAAGGGCACTAACACACCTGTGCATCATCCGGAAAAAAGGGCAGGTTACACACACAGCTCGACAAGTGGCCTGTCACCTCGAGAACAACTCGAGAGGCAAGAGGAGTCCCATCCTCCAGAAAAGACGAGGCCTGACTCTCCTGTACCAACATGCAGGGACCTTGCGATCTGAGTCAGAAATGGAGAGGAACACTGAGGTTCCTGCTTCAACTCGAGATGAGTCCCTCTTACATTCCACCAAATGCAGAGGAGTCTCGAGAGGCCCCTCCAAACTGCACAGTATCCCTGACTTCTCAGAGGCACTCTGAGAAGCTCCCTGAGGTCGCAGGCACAAGTCAAGGGAACCCTGGGTTTTATGCAGTGACCCGAGAAAGACCTCGAGAGTCCTTCTTCAACCCGTCTTGAGGCCCGATTACCCTACCATGACTTGAGAGCAATGACGAGCTCCCCCTAGCCATCTCATGGGGACCTGACTTCCCTGGCGCCACACGAGAGGCTCCCTGAGCTCCCTCTCGTACCTCGTCAGAAACCCGGCACTAGCGCAGCAGTCTAGAAAACCCACGAGACGCTGCCATCATCGCGAGATGAGGGCCTTCTTTTCCTGCATGGCCTGGAGAGGAATCCCGAGTCCTCTATCCAAACAGCACAGGAGGCTTGACTCCCTTTAGGGCACACAGTGGGCTCCAAGAGATACCCATCGCGACTCAAAAGGACAGCGGAGTTCTTTGCTTCCCCTCGAGACGAGGCCTGATTCCCCGGGTGAGTCTGGTATGCAACCCCAAGATCCCTGTCTCCCCTAGGGACGAGCATTAAGTCCTGGACACAAGCCTAGATTAGGTCTATTTTGCCCTGCAGTGACTCGAGAGCAATCCCCAGCTCTCCCTTTAAACTCGAATGGAAGATAGGACTTCCCTGGCCCAACACATAAGGAAGACTGTATTCCCCGTCGAAACTCGAGAATCCCGCCACAACTCGAGAAACGCCACGTGGTTCCCCCATCATCCCAAGATGAGGCCCTTGCCCCCTACAGCGTCTCAAGAGAAGTCGCACGTTCCGTCTTGAAGTGCGAAACGGTATTGGCACCCTTGATGCGCCCTCAAAAGTCCCTCGACACACCAGTCTGACTCGAGGAGAACACCGAGGTTCCCGGCACCACTACATCTGGGCCCCTTCTCCCCTCCTGATCGCGACAGGAGGGTCGATTCCCCTGTTTTGTCTTGAAGGGGTTCCCACCTTTCCCGGTGCATCTCAGGATGAGGCCGGTCTCACGAGGATATTCGAGACATAGCCACGTGGATGGTGACACATGCCAAAAGACCCCGATTTCCCGGTCCGCTCTTGATAAGATCCTGATGCCCGGACACCTCTTTGAAGATAACCCTTTTGATGAAGGCACAACACTTAGGGGCACTGACACCCCTGGGTATCGTCCGGAGAAACACGCAGGTACCACACACAGCTCGAGAAGTGACCTGTCACCCCGTGAACAACTGGAGAGGCAAGCAGAGTTCCATTCCTCCACACAAGACGAGGCCTGACTCTCCTGTTAGAACTCTGCAGCGAAACTGTGATCCGAGTCAGATCTGGCCCAGGGGAAGTCAGGAGAGGAAACATGAGTTTCCTGCCTCCACTCGAGATGAGGCCCTCTTCCATTGCACCGAACCCAGTGGAGTCCCGAGAGACCCCTCCCAACTGCACAGTATTCCTGACTTCTCAGAGTCACCCTTAGACCTTCCTGAGATCACCGGCACAAGTCGAGGGAACCAAGTGTTTCCTGCCCCAACCCGTAAAAGACCTCGAAAGTCCTTCTTCAACGCGTCTTGAGGTGCGATTCCCCTACCATGACTCGAGAGCAATGACGCGCTCCCCCTAGCCACGCGCATAGAAACCTGACTTCCCTGGCGCCACAGGAGAGGCTCCCTGAGCTCCCCATTATACCTCGTGAGCAACACCACACTGGAGCCGCAGCTCGAGAATACCCACGAGACGCCCCAGTCCTCACGAGATGAGGGACTTCTTTTGCTGTATGGCCTGGAGAGCAATCCTGAGTCCTCTCTCCAAACTCCACAGGAGGCTTGACTCATTTTAGGCCACACAGTGAGCTCCAAGATAAAGCCATCGCGACTCAAAAGGACAGCGGAGTTCTTTGCTTCCCCTCGAGACGAGGCCTGACTCCCCGGGTGAGTCGAGAATGCAATGCTGAGATCGCTTTCGCCCCAGCAGAGGAACATTAGGTCCTGGACACAAGCCTAGATGAGGTCTATTTGGCCCTGCAGTGTCTCGAGAGCAATCCCCAGTTCTAACTCACAATTCGAATGAAAACTGGACTTCCCTGGGCCAGTTGAAGAGGAAGCCTGAATTCCCGGTTGTAACTCGAGAATCCCGCCCCAACTCAAGAAAAACCACGTGGTTCCCCCGTCATCGAAAGATGAGGCCCTTGCCCGCTACACCATCTCAAGAGAAGTCCCACGTTCCGTATTGAAGAGCGAAAAGTTACTTGGAACCCTTGATGCGACCCCAAAAGTTCCCCGACATACCAGTCTCACTTGAGGAGAACACCGAGCTTCCCGGCACCACTTCATCTGAGACTCTTCTCCCCTCTTGATCGCGACAGGAGGTTCGATTCCCCTGCTTTGTCTGGAAGGCGTTCCCGACCTTCCTGGTGCACATCAAGATGAGGCCAGTCTCACGACGAAATTCGAGACATAGCCTCGTGGGTGGTGCGGCATGCCAAAAGACCCCGATTCCCTGGTCCGCTCTTGATAAGAACCCGATGGCAGAACCCAACTCGAAGGCAATCCTGTGGATCAAGGCACAACACGAAGGGGCAGAGACACCACGGTGCATCGTCCAGAAAAACCCGCAAGTTCCACATACAAATCGACAAGTGGCCTGTCACCCCATGAACAACGCGAGAGTCAAGCGGAGTTCCATTCCTCCACACAAGACGAGGCCTGACTCTCCTGTCCCAACTCTGCAGGGACCCTGCGGTCGGAGTCCGAAACCCAGAGGAAGCCTGAGGTTCCTGCCTCCCCTCGAGATGAGGCCCTCTTCCGTTGCGCCAGACCCAGCGGAGTCCCGTGGGGCCCCGCCACCTCCACAGGATCGCTCGCCTCTCAGAGGCACACTGGCAAGTTCCCTAAGGTCCCCGGCCGAAGGCGAGGGAAACGAGGGTTTCCCGCCGCCCCCCGAGAAAGACCTCGAGAGTCCTTCTTCAACGCGTCTCGAGGCCCAAGTCCCCTCCCGTGACTCGAGAGCCAGGACGCACTCCCCCTCACCACGCGCATGGAGACCTGACTTCCCTGGCGCCGCACGAGAGGCTCCCTGAGATCCTCGTCGTGCCTCGGGAGAAAACCCCCACGGGCGCCGCAGCTCGAGGAAACCCCTTAGACGCCCCCATCCTCGCGAGCTGAGGGCCTTCTTTTCCTGCATGGCCTGGAGAGCAATCCCGGGTCCTCTCTCCAAACGGAAGAGGAGGCTGGACTCCCTTGAGGCCACTCAGGGTGCTCCAAGAGACCCGCGTCGCGACTCGAGAGGAGAGCGGAGTCCTTGGCTTCCCCTCGAGACGAGGCCTGACTCCGCGGGGGAGCCTGGAATGCAACCCCGAGATCCCTGCCTTCCCTGGAGAGGAATATTAGGTCCCGGACACACGCCTAGGTGAGGTCTCTTTGGCCCTGCAGTGACTCGAGCGCAACCCCCAGCTTTCCCTCGCAACCCGAGGGGAAGATTGGGCTTCCCAGGGCCAAGCCAAGGCGAAGGCTGAGATCCCCGTCGTAACTCGAGAATCCCGCCTCAACTCGAGAAAAACCACGTGGTTCCCACCTCTTGGCAAGATGAGGCCCTTGCCCGCCACGGCGTCTCAAGGGAAGTCCCCTGTTCCGCCCTGAAGGGCGAAACGGTCCCTGACAGCCTTCCTGCCACCCCCAAAAGTCCCCCGACACGCCGGGGTCCCCCGAGGGGAATACCGAGGGTCCCGGCACCGCTTCCTCTGAGCCCCTTCTCCCCTCCTGATCGCGACAGGAGAGTCGATTCCCCCGCATGGTCTGGAAGGGGTTCCCGGCCTTCCCAGCGCACCTCAGCATGAGGCCGGTCTCACGAAGAAATTCGAGATGAGCCACGTGGGTGGTGCCACATGCCGAACGCCCCCGATTCCCCGGTCCGCTCTTGAGAAGGTCCCGAGGCCCGGACCCCTCTTCGAAGGCAACCCTGTGGGTGAAGGCACAACACGAAGGGGCACTGCCACCCCTGTGCATCGTCCGCAACGACCCGCGGGTTCCACACACAGCTCGACGAGGGGCCTGCGACCCCCTGAGCAACTCGAGAGTCCAGCGGGCTTCCCTTCCTCAGACAAGACGAGGACTGACTCTCCTGTCCCAACTCTGCAGGAACCCTGCGGTCGGAGTCCGAAACGGAGAGGAATCCTGAGGTTCCTGTCTCCCCTCGAGGTGAGGCCGTCTTCCATTGCACCAAACCCAGATGAGTCGCGAGAGGCCCCTCCCAACTCCACAGTATCCCTGAATTCTCAGAGGCACCTTGAGAATCTACCTGAGGTCACCGGCTCAAGTCCAGGGAACCCAGGGTTTCCTGCTGCGACCCGAGAAAGACCTTGAGAGTCCTTCAGCGCGTCTTGAGGCCCGATTCCCCTACCATGACTCGAGAGCAAAGACCCGCTCCCCATCGCCATGCGCATGGAGACCTGACTTCCCTGACTCCTGAAGAGAGTCTCCCTGAGCTCCCCGTCGTACCTTTTCGGAAACCCCATTCAGGCACCGCAGCTCGAGAAAACCCACGATACGCCCCCGTCATCACGAGATGAGGGACTTGTTTCCTGCCTGGCATGGAGAGCAAAACCGAGTCCTCTCTCCAGACTCCACAGGAGGCTTGACTCTCTTTAGGCCTCTCAGTTGGCTCCAAGAGATACCTGTCAGGACCTGAAGGGAGAGCAGAGTCCTTTGCTTCCCCTCGAGACGAGGCCTGACTCCCCGTGTGAGTCTGGAATGCAACCCCGAGTTCCTGTCACACCTGGAGAGGAAAACTCGGTCCTGGACACAAGCCTAGATGAGGTCTATTTTGCACTGCAGTTACTAGAGCGCAATCGCCAGCTCTCCCTCGCAAATCGAATTGAAGATTGGACTTCCCTGGGCCAATACAATTGGAAGCCTGAATTCGACATCGTAACTCGAGAATCCCGCCGAAACTCGAGAAAATCCACGTGGTTCCCCCATCAGCGCTAGATGAGGCCCTTGCCCGCTACAGCGACTCAAGAGAAGTCCCACTTTCTGTCTTGAAGTGCGAAACGGTACTTGGCACCCTTGATGCAATCTCAAAATTCCCCGACATACCGGTCTCACTCGAAAGGAACACCGAGGTTCCCGGAACCACATCATTTGAGCTCCTTCTCCCCTCGTGATCGCGACAGGAGTGTCGATTCCCCTGCTATGTCTGGAAGGGGTTCCCGACCTTTCCAGCGCGCCTAAGGATGAGGCAGGTCTCATGAGGAAATTCGAAACATAGCCTCGTGGGTGGTGCCACAAGCCGAAAGACCCCGATTTCCCGGTCTGCTCTTGATAAGAACGTGATGCCGTGACACCTTTACGAAGGAAAACCTGTGGATGAAAGCACAACACGAAGGGGCACTGACACCGTGCATTGTCCAGAAAAACCCGCAGGTTACAAACACAGTTCGACAAGTGGTCTGTCAGCCCGTGAACAACTCGAGAGGCAAGTGGAGTTCCATTCCTCCACACAAGACGAGACCTGATTTTCTGTACCAACTCTGCAGGGAAACTGCGATCCGAGTCAGTACCAGAGACAGGAAACCCAGGAGAGGAAACATGAGGTACCTGCCTCAACTCGAGATAAGGCCCTCTTCTACTGCACCAAACCCAGTGGAGTTCGGAGCGGCCCCTCCCAACTGCACAGTATCCCTGACTTCTCAGAGGCACCCTGAAAAGCTCCCTGAGGTCACGGGCATAAGTCGACGGAACCCAGGGTTTCCTGCCGTAACCTGAGAAAAACCTCGCGAGTCCTTCTTCACGCGTCTTGAGGCCCGATTCCCCTACCATGACTGGAGAAAAATGACGCGCTCCCCCTCGCCACGCGCATGAAGATCTGACTTCCCCGGCACCACATGAGAGGCTCCCTGAGCTCCCCATCGTACCTCGTGAGAAACCCCACACTGGCGCCGCAGCTCGAGAAAACCCACGAGACGCCCCTGTCATGGTGAAATGAGGGCCTTTCCTGCATGACCTGAAGAGCAATCCCGAATCCTCTCTCCAAACTCCAAAGGAGGCTTGACTCCCTTTAGGTCACTCAGTGGGCTCCAAGAGATACCCGTCGATACTCAGGAGGAGAGCGGTGTCCTTTGCTTCCCCTCGAGATGAGGCCTGACTACGAGGGTGAGTCTGGAATGCAACCCTGGATCCCTGTCGCCCCTGGAGAGGAACCTTAGGTCCTGGACAAAAGCCTAGATGAGGTCTCTTTGGCCCTGCAGTGACTCAAGCGCAACCCCTATCTTTCCCTTGCAACTCGAATGGAAGATTGGCCTTTCTGAGCCAACACAAGAGGAAGCCTGAATTTCCAGTTGTAATTTGAGAAACCCGCCGCAACTCGAGAAAAATCACGTGGTTCCCCGTATTGCAAGATGAGGCCCTTGCCCCCTACAGCGTCTCAAGAGAAGTCTCACATTCCGTCTTGAAGTGCAAAACAGTACTTGGCACCCTTGATGCGACCCCAAAAGTTCCCCTATATACCGATCTCACTAGAGGGGACACTGAAGTTTCCGGCACCACTTCATCTGAGGCCTTTCTCCTCTCCTGATCGCGATAGGAGGGTCGATTCCACTGCTTTGTCTCGAAGGGATTCCCGACCTTCCCGGCACACCTCAGGATGAGGCCGGTCTCATGAGGAAATTCGAGAGGTAGCCTCGAGGGCCATACTACATGCCGAAAGACCCCGATTCCATGGTCCACTTTTGATCAAAACCAGACTCCTGGACACCTCTTCGAAGGCAAGCCTGTGGATGAAGGCACAACACGTAGGGGCACTGACACCCCGTGCATCTTCCGGAAAAACCCGCAGGTTCCTCACACAGCTCCACAAGTGGTCTGTCACCTCGTGAACAACTCGAGAAGCAAGCGGAGTTCCATTCCTCCACACAAGACGATGCCTGACTCTCCTGTCACAACTCTAGGGACCTTGCGCACCGAGTCAGAAATGGAGAGGAAGCCTGAGGTTCCTGCCTCCACTCAAGATGAGGCCCTTTTCCATTGCCACAAAACCAGTGGAGTCCCGAGAGGCCCGTCCCAAATCCACAGTATGCCTGACTTCTCAGAGGCACCCTGAGAAGCTCCCTAAGGTCACCGGCAGAAGTCGACGGAACCCAGGGTTTCCTGCCGCAACCCGAGAAAGACCTTGAGAGTCCTGCTTTAACGTGTCTTGAGGCCCGATTCCCGTATCATATCTCGAGAGCAATGTCGCGCTCCCCCTTGCCATGCGCATGGAGACCTGAATTCCCTGGTGCCACACGAAAGGCTCCCTGAGCTTCCCGTCGCACCTCGTCAGAAACTGCACACTGGCACCGCAGCTCGAGAAAACCAACAAGACGCCCCTGTCATCGCGAGATGAGGGTCTTCTTTTCCTGCATGGCCTGGAGAGCAATCCTGAGTCCTCTCTCCAAACTCCACAGGGGGCTTGACTCCCTTTAGGCCACTCAGTGGGCTCCAAGAGACACCTGCGGTGACTCAAGAGGAGAGCGGGGTCCTTTGCTTCCCCTCGAGTCGAGCTCTGACTCCCAGGATGCGTCTGGAATGCAACCCCGAGATCGCTGTCGGCCCTGGAGAGGAATATTAGGTCCTGGACACAAGCCTAGATGAGGTCTCTTTTGCCCTGCAGTGACTCAAGAGCAAACCCCAGCTCTTCCTCGAAACTCGAATGGAAGATTGGACTTCCCTGGGCCAACACAAGAGGAAGCCTGAATTCCCCGTCGTAACTCGAGAATCCCGCCGCACCTTGAGAAAAACCACGTGATTCCCCCGTCATCCCAAGATGAGGCCCTTGCCCTCTACAGCGTGTCAAGAGAAGCCCCAAGTCCGTATTGAAGTGCAAAACGGTACTTGGCACCCTTGAAGTGACCCCAAAAGTTTCCCGACACACCGGTCCCACTCGAGGGGAACACCGAGGTTCCCGGCACGACTTCAACTGAGCCCTTTCACTCCTCCTGATCGTGACAAGATGGTCGATTCCCCTGCTTTGTCTGGAAGGGGTTCCCGATCTTCATGGCGCACCTCAGGATGACACCAGTCTAACGAAGAAATTCGAGACGTAGCCTCATGGATGGTGCCACGTTCTGAAAGACCCCGATTTCCTGCTCTGCTATTGATAAGAACCCGATGTCCGGACACCTCTTTGAAGGCAACCCTGTGGATGAAGGCACAACACGAAGGGGCACTGACCCCCTCATGCATCTTACGGAAAAAACCGAAGGTTCCACTCACAGCTCGACAAATGGTCTGTTATCCTGTGAACAACTCGAGAGGCAAGTGGAGTTCCATTCCTCCACACAAGACGAGGCCTGACTCTCCTGTCCCAACTCTTCAGGGACCCTGTGGTCGGAGTTTTAAATGGAGAGGAACCCTTAGGTTCCTGCCTCAACTCGAGATGAGAACCTTTGCCATTGCACCAAACCCAGTGGAGTTCCGAGAGCGCCTCCCAAGTCCACAGTATGCCTGACTTCTCAGAGGCACCCTGAGAAGCTCCCTGAGGTCACCGGTACAAGTCGAGGGAACCCAGGGTTTCCTGCCGCAACCTGAGAAAGACCTCGAGACTCCTTCTTCAACGCGTCTTGAGTCCCGATTTCCCTACCATGACTCGAGAGCATTTATGGGCTCCTCCTCATCACACGCATAGACACCTGACTTTCCTGGCACCACACGAGAGGCTCCCTGAGCTCCCCGTCGTACCTCGTGAGAAAACTCATACTTGCGCTCCAACTCGAGAAAACCCACAAGACGCCCCCGTCATTGCGAGCTGAGGGCCTTCTTTCCTGTATGGCCTGGAGAGCAATCCGGAGTCCTCTCTCCAACTCCACAGGAGGCTTGACTCCCTGGAGGCCACTCAGTGGGCTCCAAGAGATACCTATTGCGACCCAGGAGGATATCAGAATCCTTTGCTTCCCCTCGAGCCGAGGCCTGACTCACTGGGTGAGTCTGGAATGCGTCCCCGTCATCCCTATCGCCCCTGGAGAGGAACATTAGGTCCTGGACACAAGCATAGATGAGGTCTATTTTGACCTGCCGTGACTTGAGAGCAATTCCCACCCAGCTCTCCCTGGCAACTCGAATGGAAGAATGGACTTCCCTGGGCCAACAGAAGAGGAAACCTGAATTCCCCGTCGTAAGTCAACAATCCCATCGCAACTCGAAAAAAACCACGTGGTTTCCCCTTCATCACAAGATGAGGCCCTTGCCCGCCACAGCGTCTCAAGAGAAGTCCCACGTTTCATCTTGAAGTTTGAAACAGAATTTGGCAAGCTTCATGAGACCCCAAAAGTTCCCTGACATACCGGTCTCACTCAAGGGGAACACCGAGGTTCCCGGCACCACTTCATCTGAGCCCCTTCTCCCCTCCTGATCGCGACAGTAGGGTCGATTAACCTGCTTTGTCTGGAAGGCTTTCCCGACCTTCCAGGGGCACCTCAGCATGAGGCCCGTCTCACGAGGAAATTCGAGACGTAGCCTCGTGTGTGGTGCCGCATTCCAAAAGACCCCGATTTCCTGGTCCGCTCTTAATAAGAACCCGATGCCCGCACACCACTTCGAAGGCAACCCTGTGGATGAAAGCACATCACGAAGGGGCACTGACACCCCCGTGCATTGTCTGGAAAAAACCGCAGGTTCCACACACAGCTCGACAAGTGGCCTGTCACTCCTTGAACAACTCGAGAGGCAAGCGGAGTTCCATTCCTCCACACAAGACGAGGCCTGACTCTCCTGTCCCAACTCTGCAGGGACCCTGCAATCTGAGTCAGAAATGGAGAGGAACCCTAAGGTTCCTTCCTGATCTCGAGATTAGGCCCTCTTCCATTGCAGCAAACCCAGTGGAGTCCCGAGAGGCCTCTCCCAGCTCCATAGTATCCCTGACTTCTCAGAGGCACCCTGAGAAGCTACCTGAGGTCACAGGCACAAGTCGAGGGAACCCAGGGTTTCCTGCCGCAACCCGAGAAAGACCTCGAGCGTCCTTTTTCATTGCGTTGAGCCCTGATTCCACTACCATGACTCGAGAGCAATGACGTGCGCCCCCTCGCCACTCGTATGGAGACTTGACTTCCCTGACACCACACGAGAGGCTCCCTGAGCTCCCGGTCGTACCTTGTGAGAAACCCCACACTGGCACCGCAGCTCCAGAAAAACCACGAGACTCCCCCGACATCGCGAGATGAGGGCCTTCTTTTCCTGCATGGCCTGGAGAGCAATCCCGCGTGCTCTCTCCAAACTCCACAAGAGAGGAGCCAAGATTGCTGAGGAGTAGGACGGGGAGAACTCTTTCCCCCCCAAACAATTTCATCAAAAGAGCATTTAAACGTCGAGTAAATTCCACAATACAACTTATGAATGCTGCCAGAGGACATCAGGCACCCAGAAAAGCAACCCAACTCTTGGAAAGTAGGTAGGAAAAAGTATAAAAGACAAAAAAAGAGACAAAAGAGGGAGGGAGGGATTTCCATCCCAGGAAGATAGTCTTAAAAAGAGAAAAGTTTCCAAACACCAGGAAAGCTTTTCACTGCCAAATCTTTGCCAAGCTTTGGAAGCACAAAGGGCAACATAAGGGGGATAAAAATAAATAAACAATTAAAACTCGCAGATTGCAAGCCCTACGGTAACTCCCCCAGCCGCAAAGCAGTGCAGACACCTGCTCACACCATTAGCAAGCAGGGGCTGGGCAGGGAGGCGCGGCGCGGGCTGCATCGCTTAGAGTAAGAATCTGGCCTGAATACCCTGAGCACTATCTGAACGAAATAACTTGGGCTAGCAAACCAGACTCTGGGATATCTACCACGCAAAAAGCCAGCCCTAACCTAAGACACCGCCAGGCCCGCGCATGGAACAAAGGACTGAACAGAGATAGCCGGCTGCAGACCTTCCCCCTCCGGTGACAGGCAGCCAGAGCCAGAAGGGGGCAATCGCAGCCCCAGAGAGACATTATCTATAAAACTGTAAGCAGCCTTCTTTGCTAACTAAAACTTCTTGGGGATCTGGACGGTCAACATCTGCCTGAGAAGGTGCGCCTGTTTTACACCCAGATAACCGAGTGGCGGGGAGGCGATAAGTCACAACATTGGCGCTCGCCAAACACCTCATCACCTGAGCTGCTCGGACCTGGGAAGAGCACAAAACGCAGGCCCAACCGAGTCTGTGCCTCTGAGGACTACCCGAGTGCCTGAACCTGAGCGGCTTGGACCTGGGAGGTGCATGAAGCCCAGGGCCAGCCTCGGATTGTTCCCGGTGGAACAACCTAGAGCCCGAGCAGTGTGGGCAGGGAGGCTACACGTGCTGTGAGCGGGGGCAGACCCAGTGTGGCTGAGGCACTGCGAGCGCACGCCAGTGTTATTTGTTTGCAGCATCACTCCCTCCCTCCCTCCCCACAGCGCAACTGAACAAGTGAGCCTAAAAAAAAAAAAGTGTCCTCCACCGTCCCCTTTGTGTCAGGGCGTAAACCAGACACTGAAGAGACAGGCAAACAAAAGAAGCTATAACAGAGGGAAACGCCTTGGAAGCTACAGGCAATAGATTAAAACCCTGTGGTTACTAGGACTACATAGGAAGGCGCCTATAGATCTTGAGAAATATAAGTCGGACCAAGGAACTAGCCAAAAATGAACCGAACCCACGATACTCACAACAAAACCAGAGAAAGTCCTAGATATATTTTTATGATCATTCTTACTTTTTTTAATTTTTTTAATTTTAAGTTCTCTATTGTTCATTTAATTTTCACTTTTATAACCTATTACTTTGCAAAACAAAGACCCTATTTTTTTCTTCTTCAGCAAACTTCATATATATATATATATATATATATATATATATAATAATTTTTTGACCTTGTTTTTTTGTTTTGTTTTTTTTCTTCTTTTCTTTAACATTGTATTTTTGAAATTCCAAACTGTACTCTAGATTTTTAATTTATGCTTTTTGATATTTGATATCAATTTTGTACCTGTAGTTTCTTTATAATTTTTGCGACATTGCTTGTTTTTGTTTGTTTGTTTTCTCTTTAGTTTTCTTCTTCCTTTTTTTTAACATTGTATTTTTGAAATTCCAAACTCTACTCTAGATTTTTAATTTTTGCTTTTTGGTATTAGTTATCAATTTTGTACCTGTATTTTCTTGATAATTTTTGCGACCTTGTTTGTTTTTCTTTGTTCGTTTTTTCTCTCTTTCTTTTCCTTCTTCTTTTCTTTAACATCGTATTATTGAAATTCCAAACTCTACTCTAGATTTTTAATTTTTGCTTTTATGTATTTGTTACCAATTTTGTACCTTTAAGAACCCAATCTTCAGTACCCATTTTTCACTAGGGAGCGAGATTACTGGCTTGACTGCTCTCTCTCCCTTTGGACTCTCCTTTTTCTCCACCAGGTCGCCTGTGTCTCCTCCCTAACCCCTCTCTACTCTACCCAACTCTGTGAATTTCTGTGTATTCCAGACGGTGGAGAACACTTAGGGAACTGATTACTGGCTGGATCTGTCTCCCTCCTTTTCATTCCCCCCTTTTATCCTTCTGGCCACCTCTGTCTCCTTCCTCCTTCTTCTCATCTCTGTATAACTCTGTGAACATCTCTGAGCGGTCCAGTTGTGGAGTGCACATAAGGAAGTGACTACTGGCCAGCCCACTCTCTCCACTATTGATTCCACCTGATCTCATTTGGGTCACCTCTAACTCCCTCCTCCCTCTTCTCTTCTCCATGTAATGCTGTGAACCTTTCTGAGTGGCCCTCACAGTAGAGAAACTTTTCTTCTTTAACGTAGATGTTTTATCAATGGTGCTGTATAGAAGGAGAAGTTTTGAAACTACTGTAAAAGTAAGACAGATAACTGGAAGCAGGAGGCTTAAGTCCAAACCCTGACTCCAGGGAACTCCTGACTCCAAGGAACATTAATTGACAGGAGCTCATCAAATGCCTCCATACCGACACTGAAATCAAGCACCACACAGGGGCCAACAAATTCCAGGGCAAGACATACCAAGCAAATTCTCCAGCAACAAAGGAACGCAGCCCTGAGCTTCAAGATACAGGCTGCCCAAAGTCACCCCAAAACCACAAACATCTCATAACTCATTACTGGACACTTCATTGCACTCCAGAGAGAAGAAATACAGCTCCACCCACCAGAACATGGACACAAGCTTCCCTAACCAGGAAACCTTGACAAGACACCTGTACAAACCCACACACAGCGAGGAAATGCCACAGTAAAGAACTCCACAAACTGCCAGAATACAGAAAGGACACCCCAAACTCAGCAATTTAAACAAGATGAGACAGAGGAATACCCAGCAGATAAAGGAACAGGATAAATGCCCACCAAACCAAACAAAAGAGGAAGAGATAGGGAATCTACCTGATAAAGAATTCCGAGTAAGGATAGTGAAATGGATCTAAAATCTTGAAATTAAAATGGAATCACAGATAAATAGCCTGGAGACAAGGATTGAGAAGATGCAAGAAAGGTTTAACAAGGACCTAGAAGAAATAAAAAAAGAGTCAATATATAATGAATAATGCAATAAATGAAATTAAAAACACTCTGGAGGCAACAAATAGTAGAATAACAGAGGCAGAAGATAGGATTAGTGAATTCGAAGATAGAATGGTAGAAATAAATGAATCAGAGAGGATACATGAAAAACGAATTAAAAGAAATGAGCACAATCTCAGAGACCTCCAGGACAATATTAAACGCTACAACATTCGAATCATAGGGGTCCCAGAAGAAGAAGACAAAAAGAAAGACCGTGAGAAAATACTTGAGGAGATAATAGTTGAAAACTTCCCTAAAATGGGGAAGGAAATACTCACTCAAGTCCAAGAAACCCAGAGAGTCCCAAACAGGATAAAGCCAAGGCGAAACCCCCCAAGACACATATTAATCACATTAACAAAAATCAAACACAAAGAACAAATATGAAAAGCAGCAAGGGAAAAACAACAAATAACACACAAGGGAATTGCCATAAGGATAACAGCTGATCTTTCAATAGAAACTCTTCAAGCAAGGAGGGAATGGCAAGACATACTTAAAATGATGAAAGAAAATAACCTACAGCCCAGATTATTGTACCCAGCAAGGATCTCATTCAAGTATGAATGAGAAATCAAAAGCTTTTCAGACAAGCAAAAGCTGAGAGAATTCTGCACCACCAAACCAGCTCTCCAACAAATACTAAACAGGAAACACAAAAACGGTGTATAAATTCAAACCCCAAACAATAAAGTAAATGGCAATGGGATCATACTTATCAGTAATTACCTTAAACGTAAATGGGTTGAATGCTCCAACCAAAAGACAAAGACTGGCTGAATGGATACAAAAAAAAGACCCCTACATATGTTGTCTACAAGAGACCCACCTCAAAACAGGGGATACATACAGACTGAAAGTGAAGGGCTGGAAAAAGATTTTCCATGCAAATAGGGACCAAAAGAAAGCAGGAGTAGCGATACTCATATCAGATAAAATAGACTTTAAAACAAAGGCTGTGAAAAGAGACAAAGAAGGTCACTACATAATGATCAAAGGATCAATCCAAGAAGACGATATAACAATTATAAATATATATGCACCCAACGTGGGAGCACCACAGTATGTAAGACAAATGCTAACAAGTATGAAAGGAGAAATTAACACTAACACAATAATAGTTGGAGATTTTAATACCCCACTCACACCTATGGATAGATCAACTAAACAGAAATTTAACAAGGAAACACAAACTTTAAATGATACAATAGACCAGTTAGACCTAATTGATATCTATAGGACAATTCATCCCAAAACAATGAATTTCAACTTTTTCTAAAGTGCACATGGAACCTTCTCCAGGATAGATCACATCCTGGGCCATAAAGCTAGCATTGGTAAATTCGAAAAAATAGAAATCATTCCAAGCATCTTTTCTGACCACAATGCAGTAAGATTAGATCTCAATTACAGGAGAAAAACTATTAAAAATTCCAACATATGGAGGCTGAACAACACGCTGCTGAATAACCAACAAATCACAGAAGAAATCAAAAAAGAAATCAAAATTTGCATAGAAACGGATGAAAATGAAAACACAACAACCCAAAACTTGTGGGACACGGTAAAAGCAGTCCTAAGGGGAAAGTTCATAGCAATACAGGCACACCTCAAGAAACAAGAAAAAAGTCAAATAAATAAACTAACTCTACACCTAAAGCAACTAGAAAAGGAAGAAATGAAGAACCCCAGGGTTAGTAGAAGGAAAGAAATCTTAAAAATTAGAGCAGAAATAAATGCAAAAGAAACAAAAGAGACCATAGCAAAAATCAACAAAACCAAAAGCTGGTTCTTTGAAACGATAAATAAAATTGACAAACCATTAGCCAGACTCATCAAGAAACAAAGGGAGAAAAATCAAATCAATAAAATTAGAAATGAAAATGGAGAGATCACAACAGAAAACACAGAAATACAAAGGATCATAAGAGACTACTATCAACAATTGTATGCCAATAAAATGGACAACGTGGAAGAAATGGACAAATTCTTAGAAAAGTACAACTTTCCAAAACTGGACCAGGGAAGAAATAGAAAATCTTAACAGACCCATCACAAGCACGGAAATGGAAACTGTAACCAAAAATCTTCCAGCCAACAAAAGCCCAGGTCCAGACGGCTTCACAGCTGAATTCTACGAAAAATTTAGAGAAGAGCTAACACCTATCCTGCTCAAACTCTTCCAGAAAATTGCAGAGGAAGGTAAACTTCCAAACTCATTCTATGAGGCCACCATCAGCCTAATACCAAAACCTGACAAAGATCCCACAAAAAAAGAAAACTACAGGCCAATATCACTGATGACATAGATGCAAAAATCCTTAACAAAATTCTAGCAATCAGAATCCAACAACACATTAAAAAGATCATACACCATGACCAAGTGGGCTTTATCCCAGGGATGCAAGGATTCTTCAATATCCGCAAATCAATCAATGTAATACACCACCTTAACAAATTGAAAAATAAAAACCATATGATTTTCTCAATAGATGCAGAGAAAGCCTTTGACAAAATTCAACATCCATTTATGATAAAAACTCTCCAGAAAGCAGGAATAGAAGGAACATACCTCAACATAATAAAAGCTATATATGACAAACCCACAGCAAACATTATCCTCAATGGTGAAAAATTGAAAGCATTTCCTCTAAAGTCAGGAACTAGACAAGGGTGCCCACTTTCACCATTACTATTCAACATAGCTTTGGAAGTTTTGGCCACAGCAATCAGAGCAGAAAAAGAAACAAAAGGAATCCAAATTGGAAAAGAAGAAGTAAAACTCTCACTGTTTGCAGATGACATGATCCTCTACATAGAAAACCCTAAAGACTCCACCAGAAAATCACTAGAACTAGTCAATGACTATAGTAAAGTTGCAGGATATAAAATCAACACACAGAAATCCCTTGCATTCCTATACACTAATAATGAGAAAACAGAAAGAGAAATTAAGGAAACAATTTCATTCACCATTGCAACGGAAAGAATAAAATACTTAGGAATATACCTACCTAAAGAAACTAAAGACCTATATATAGAAAACTATAAAACACTGGTGAAAGAAATCAAAGAGGACACTAATAGGTGGAGAAATATACCATGTTCATGGATTGGAAGAATCAATATAGTGAAAATGAGTATACTACCCAAGGCAATTTATAGATTCAACGCAATCCCTATCAAGCTACCAACAGTATTCTTCACAGAGCTAGAACAAATAATTTCACAATTTGTATGGAAATACAAAAAACCTCGAATAGCCAAAGCGATCTTGAGAAAGAAGAATGGAACTGGAGGAAACAACCTACCTGATTTCAGGCTCCACTACAAAGCCACAGTTATCAAGACAGTATGGTACTGGCACAAAGACAGAAATATAGATTAGTGGAACAAAATAGAAAGCCCAGAGATAAATCCACACACATATGGACACCTTATCTTTGACAAAGGAGGCAAAAATATACAATGGATTAAAGACAATCTCTTTAACAAGTGGTGCTGGGAAATCTGGTCAACCACTTGTAAAAGAATGAAACTAGAACACTTTCTAACACAATACACAAAAATAAACTCAAAATGGATTAAAGATCTAAACGTAAGACCAGAAACTATAAAACTCCTAGAGGAGAACATAGGCAAAACACTCTCTGAAATACATCACAGCAGGATCCTCTATGACCCACCTCCCAGAATATTGGAAATAAAAACAAAAATAAACAAATGGGGCCTAATTAACCTTAAAAGCTTCTGCACATCAAAGCAAACTATTAGCAAGGTGAAAAGACAGCCTTCGGAATGGGAGAAAATAATAGGAAATGAAGCAACTGACAAACAACTAATCTCAAAAATATACAAGCAACACCTACAGCTCAACTCCAGAAAAATAAATGACCCAATCAAAAAATGGGCCAAAGAACTAAATAGACATTTCTCCAAAGAAGACATACAGATGGCTAACAAACACATGAAAAGATGCTCAAAATCACTCATTATCATAGAAATGCAAATCAAAACCACTATGAGGTACCATTTCACGCCAGTCAGAATGGCTGCAATCCAAAAGTCTACAAATAATAAATGCTGGAGAGGGTGTGGAGAAAAGGGAACCCTCTTACACTGTTGGTGGGAATGCAAACTAGTACAGCCACTATGGAGAACAGTGTGGAGATTCCTTAAACAACTGGAAATAGAACTGCCTTATGATCCAGCAATCCCACTGCTGGGCATACACACTGAGGAAACCAGAAGGGAAAGAGACACGTGTACCCCAATGTTCATCGCAGCACTGTTTCTAATAGCCAGGACATGGAAGCAACCTAGATGTCCATCAGCAGATGAATGGATAAGAAAGCTGTGGTACATATACACAATGGAGTATTACTCCGCCATTAAAAAGAATAGAATGAATCAGTTCTAATGAGGTGGATGAAACTGCAGCCTATTATACAGAGTGAAGTAAGCCAGAAAGAAAAACACCAATACAGTATACTAACGCATATATATGGAACTTTGAAAGACGGTAACAATAACCCTGAGTACGAGACAGCAAAAGAGACACTGATGTATAGAAGAGTCTTATGGACTCTGTGGGAGAGGCAGAAGGTGGGAAGATTTGGGAGAATGGCATTGAAATATGTAAAATATCATGTATGAAACGAGTTGCCAGTCCAGGTTTGATGGATGACACTGGATGCTTGGGGCTAGTGCTCTGGGACGACCCAGAGGGATGCTATGGGGGGGAGGAGGGAGGAGGGTTCAGGATGGGGAGCACATGTATACCTGAGGCGGATTCATTTTGATATTTGGAAAAACTAATACAATTATGTAAAGTTTAAAAATAAAATAAAATTAAAAAAAAAATCCACAGGAGGCTTGACTCCCTTTAGGCCACTCAGTGGTCTCCAAGAAATACCCGTCGGGACTCGAGAGCAGAGCAGAGTCCTTTCCTTCCTCTCGAGATAAGGCCTGACTCCTCGGGTGCGTCTAAAATGCAACCCCGAGATCTCTGTCGCCCCTGGAGAGGAACATTAGGTCCCGGACACAAGCTTAGATGAGGTCTCTTTTGCCCTGAAGTGACTCGAGAGCAATCCCTAGCTCTCTCTCGCAACTCTAATGGAAGATTGGAATTCCCTGGGCCAACACAAGAGGGAGCCTGAATTCCCCATCATAACTCGAGAATCCCGCCGAAACTCGAGAAAAACCACATGGTTACCCCGTCATCGCAAGATGAGGCCCTTGCCCGCTACAGCGTCTAAAGAGAAGTCCCAGGTTTCTTCTTGAAGTGTTTTCACACTTCAAGTGTGAAAACTTGGCACCCTTGATGCGATTCCAAAAGTTCCCCAACACCCTGGTCTCTCTCGAGGGGAACACCGAGGTTCCCGGTATGACTTCATCTGAGCCACTTCTCCCCTCCTGATTGCGACTGGAGGGTCGACTCCCGTGCTTTGTCTGGAAGGGGTTCCCAACCTTCCCGGCGCACCTCAGGATGAGGCCGGTCTAACGAGAATATTTGAGACGTAGCTTCATGGGTGGTAACACATGCTGAAAGACCCCGATTCCCCGGTCCGCTCTTGATAAGAACCCGATGCCCGGACACCTCTTCAAAGGCAACCCTGTGGAAGAAGGCACAACACGAAGGGGCACTGACACCCTCGTGCATCGTCCGGAAAAACCCACAGATTCCAAACACAGTTCGACAAGTTGCCTGTCACCCCGTGAATAACTCGAGAGGCAAGCGGAGTTCCATTCCTCCTTAAAAGACGAGGCCTGACTCTCCTGTCCCAACTCTGCAGGGACCCTGCGATCAGAGTCAGAAATGGAGACGAACCCTGAGGTTCCTGCCTCCACTCGAGATGAGGCCCTCTTCTATTGCACCAAACCCAGTGGAGTCCCGAGAGGGTCCTCCCAACTCCAGGGTATCCTTGACTTCTCAGAGGCACACTTAGAAGCTCCCTGAGGCCACCGGCACTAGTCGAGGGAACCCAGGGTTTACTGCCGTGGCCCAAGAAACACCTTGAAAGTCCTTCTTTAACGGTTCTTGAGGCCCGATACACGTTCCATGACTCTAGAGCAATGACGCGCTCCCCCTCACAATGCGCATGGAGACCTGACTTCCCAAGCGCCACATGAGAGGCTCCCTGAGCTCCCCGTAGTACCTCATGAGAAACCCCACACTGGCGCTGCAGCTCGAGAAAACCCACGAGACGCCCCCTTCATCGCGAGATGATGGCCTTCTTTTCCTGCATGGCCTGGAGAGCAATCACGAGTCCTCTCTCCAAACTCCACAGGAGGCTTGACTCCCTTTAGGCCACTCAGTGGGCTCCAAGAGATACCCGTCGCAACTCGAGAGGAGAGTGGAGTCCTTCGCTTCCCCTCGAGACAAGGACTGACTCCCCGGGTGCATCAGGAAAGCAACCCCGAGATCCCTGTCCCCCCTGGAGACGAACATTATGTCCTGGACACAAGCCTAGATAAGGTCTCTTTTGCCCTGCAGTAACTCAAGCGCAATCCCTAGCTCTCCCTCGAAACTCGAATGGAAGACTGGACTTCCCTGGGCCAACACAAGAGGAAGCCTGAATTTCCTGACCTAACTCGAGAATCCCGCCACAACTCGAGAAAAACGACATGGTTAACCCGTCACCACAAGATGAGGCCCTTGCCAGCTACAGCGTCTCAAGAGAAGTCTCACGTTCCGTCTTGAAGTTTGAAACGGTACTTAGCACCTTTGATGTGACTCCAAAAGTTCCCCGACATCCCAGTTTTACTCGAGGGGAACATCGAGGTTCCCGGCACCACTTCATCTGAGCCCCTTCTCCCCTCCTGATCGGGACAAGAGGGTCGATTCACTTGCTTTGTCTGAAAGGGTTACCGACCTTCCTGGTGCACCTCAGGTTGAGGTCCGTCTCAAGAAGAAATTCGAGACGTAGGCTTGTGGGTGGTGCCACATGCCAAAAGACACTGATTTCCTGGTCTGCTCTTGATAAGAATCTGAAGGCTGGATACCTCTTCGAAGGCAACCCTGTGTATGAAGGCAAAAAACGAAGGGGAACTGACACCCCCATGCATCGTCCGGATAAAACCGCAGGTTCCACACACAGCTCGACAAGTGGCCTGTTATCCGGTGAACAACTCGAGAGTCCAGTGGAGTTCCATTCCTCCACACAAGACGAGGCCTGACTCTCCTGTCCTAACTCTGTAGGGACTCTGTGTTCAGAGTCAGAAATGGAGAGCAACCCTGAGGTTCCTGCTTCAAATCGAGATGAGGCCTTTTTCTGACAAGGTCCAGCCTCGGCTGGTCCAGGGTTTTCGAAGGGGAGACAGAGTAGGCGACCTATTGATTTATTTATCGAAGATATAAAGAGTAATAGAATGAGGATAGCTCAGTAGGAAAATTTAGTGGAGAAAAGAAGCTGAGTAGCTTGGTTTATGCGGAAAATCAGTATAACCCGTGACACCAGGTTAGCTCTGACCACGGAGGCCGCAGGCTCCCTCTCGAATAGCGAAAAGTGCCCCACCTTAGACACCTTCTCAAGTGGTCTTCGAAGCCCAGGCAAATAAATGGTCGCAGAGGATATCCACGCTCCAGATGGACACTCATCTGAAAATTGAGGGGAAGAATGACATTAGGAGACTAAGCGTTGGCAATCAAGGCCCGTAGCTTTATTTTCAACAGGGGTTTTTATACCCTAAGTTACACATAGAGGATAATGGGGATGCAAAGACAGCAGCCTTTGATCCTTATCAAAAACCAGAGTTTCTCTCCTGCAAATGTATCGTATACAAATGGTTTAGGTGATTTACATCATCTTCTAGCCAGAAGACCTATTAACATTTTATGACTCTTGACAAAGACTTATCAACCGTAAGACTTATTTTCTCTAAGAGTAATTATTTTAAGGTTTGGCCCCATCTTTCGAAGATAAAATTGCATTCCTATAGGGCAGATGTGTAATGGGCTTACAACAAAGGAAATAATTTATTACCTTAAGGGTCTAAAGTTAGTAACACCAAGGCCACTACTTATTTCTTCTACATACCAACTATATTAATTAATACACATTCAAGGATACAATTCAGGGGACGTGGAAACTTGGCAACAAGCATTGGTTCATCAATTAAATCTTTTACTAGTTTTATTCTGACAGTTTCTAACTCTCTGAGAGGCTCTAAGCTATTTGAATATCTTAAGCTTCCCGTGCCTCTCGAGGCTCGGAGACTGTAAACAATTGTATGCATTGCTGTAGGAGTCCGGGTAAACTTGTCAGGCGAGTTAGAGAGCCATCTGACGTGTTTGGATTTAAACACTCCTAATTGCCCAGGAACTTTATTAATTGGAGCTGTAAGTTAGCTCTTGGACAGAGAGAGTGAGATGGTGGTGGGCGACAGCCCCCAGTAAAGTCAGAGGGGAGAGCACAAAGCAATAAAGTAGGCAGACTCTGGTTTTGGGGGGTAGATGCTCAAGAATATCCGGGAGGACTCCCGAGGCTCGATCCCGCCTTTGTGTATGCCCAGCCTCCTTCCTCATGACCTTTGTCACGAGTGGAGTGTCTCTCGCCGGCTCCCGGCATCTCCCCGTTTTGTATTTCTTAAAACAGCCAGATGTAGCTCAGTCGCGAGCCTCTGAATACTCTGCCGAAGAATCCTGACAATACAAGGAAGAATGATTATGAGAAGCAGAATTAAAGCAGCCACCGCAGCATAGCTAAAGACATTAGACAGAATATTCTTTCCTGAGATGTAGTTAGGGAAAGTATGGAAGAAATCATTTGCTGTTCCAGCAGCAGTAAAATCTAATCGGGAGTGCTCCATGGTTGCTATTTGATAGTGAAGTTTCCCTACGTCTCAACCAATGTCAGAGCTGTTCCAGATACCTGAAATATGGTTTTTAATCTTTTCCCATTCAAAATCTGTCTCATTTACTTTCAGGGGTGTTCCACATATCCACCGATAGTCAGCATGACAAGACAATGCCATTTTCACCTTTAAAGCCTGCAATTCAGTCCCAATATGTATTACTGCTTCCTCTAGGGCGTCTACCCTCATTTCTAATTTTCTCTCTATAGCTTCCTGTGTTGCCAATGTTAAAGAAACATTTTTGGACATAGAATCAACATATTGAGCAGTATGTACTTGTTGAGTCAATGATATTGCTGCCACAGTAACAGAAGTGATTGCACTTATCAAAGCTGCTGTTCCCAAGATAAGTAAGACCACAAACCATCGTGTTTGCATTAAATCCTGTAGTTGTTGTAATACAGCAAGACCATAATTCAATAAGTGGTTACATCATAAGATAAGGTGGATGTTGTAGCATTACAAAGGAGCAAACATTATATTGAGGGTTTAAACAAGATGAACCAGGGAGCAGCTGTAGGCGTCAGCCCGGGGGAGCAGTGTCCCCAGCATCAGGAGGCAGAACGCGAGCGGCAGGCTGTGGACCCAGGCGCCTATGGTGGGCGGAGGGGCAGGGTTCGTGGTTTAGGGCTAGCCGCCACCGCTTGGGCTCAGGGCGGTCCCCTCTCGCCGGTGGGGCCACGCTGGTCTGGACGGCACTCCGCGGGCGCGCTTTCCTCTCTGGCCCTCACTCGCTGCACAGACTTCTTTGCTCTAGGTCACGGGGTGCAGAGAGGTGGGTGCGAGGCACTGCTGGTGGCGCGGAGGCGAGAGCTGGCTGGGGGAGGGGGAGCGAGCGAGTGCGCGCGCCGCGAACCTGGTCTTTGGGGAATGTGACATGACGAATTTGTCTGAGATCCAAACCGGAGAATCTGCATTCTGTAGAAATATACAAGCATACCCTCTCCCACAAGTTAGCAACACATCTGGCCTTTTTCACTCTCCCGTAAGGAGGCCTTTTTACTTGACCAGGGGCCGAGTCGTAGCCTGTAATTCAGGCATCTAGTGTCTCATCATTGTAGTCTGCCCCTCTGTGTTTACATTTAAGTGATTAATTACAATTGGAACATAACTTCACTATTTGTCTAGCTGTTTCCCTATGGATATGTTAATTTAGGTCTAATGTTTAGTTTAGGTCTCTGTATAAATTTAAGTAATAAATGTATAACCTCCTTATCTCATTTTGGTATACAGGTATACAGATATACCTAAATGCAAAATGCATTTATATATGTATTTATATATGGCAACAAGTATAAAGTTATTGACATATAATATATATAAATCAATATACTTGAATTAATCTTTATAATTAATATATTAATTAATATATATTACAACAATACAACACATACACAGCTAATACCAACCAACACAAACCAATATACTGTAATAATACATGTCACACATTTATAATTATACAGTATATAGAACATATATCATCACAGCACATCAATCCATACCAATTAATATCAGCCACACACACATTATATTACTGCCATATATATTTAATTATACAGTAGATATATGTGTGTGTGTATATAGTATACATATTAATTTATATACAAATTAATTAAGTATAGATCTATAAATAGAATTAGGTATACCTTTATTATATTTTATTTATACCCATACCTAATTAGGCAAACTGTAATTAGGCAAATACATTTATATTATGTATTTATAACAATATATAAAGTATTGTTAAATGTACCACCTGTACAGCATCTCCACCCCACATACCACTTTCTCTAATCCCACCAACTCATTTTCAGTATTATGTGTTGGCCAGGAGCTGGGCCAGTCTTTCCCAGCAATGTTAAGAGACGTCTGTTCCTGTGTCTAATAGCCCTGGCGTTTTATTCTCTTGAATTGAAAGATCTTTTAAAGGCCTTGGAACTGTAATTTCCTGCACCCAAAAGGCTAGATCACTAGATCCAAATGTTTTGTGGCTCTTAGATTGAGAAGTCAAGTTTTTCCTTGTCTGATAGTAAGGTAAAAGTAAAAGCTGTGTTACTCTTTGACCTTTATTAATTTGTACAGTTTTGATAGGCAGTGAGATCAAGACTTTAATTTCTCAATATCATCAGAATCTACTACACCATGCACCAGCGAAATTTCTTTTCTTTCTTTTTTTTTTTTAACTTTTTTTTAAAAGAAAGCGAGCTACGCCCCAGGACAAATCTTACAATGTCCTCAGATAGGGGGCCAGCCACTCCGGTTGGAATTGGAGTAAGCGGCACATCAGGGGTTAATATTGTTATTAAATCTCCTTGCCTTTTCGCTTTTCTCCTAGCCTGGGTGAGACCCCCCCTGAGGGAGTTTTCTCCAAGGAGCACACTCTGCATATTGTGTACTAAAAGCTCCTTTGTTTAAAAAACTTTTTATCTTCCTCAGTCTTAGGCAACACTTTGGGAGGCTTTGGGGGCAAAGTGGGGAACTCCTGGGTCCTGGGAGGCACAATCGAAGGCGGTGGCAGTCGCCTTAAATCAGAAAGTGGTGGATAAGTTTTTTAAAGGTTTGCGCAGAGGGGGAGGGAGCTCGCCAGGGCTCTCGGCCGCAGCGTCCTGTAAGCCCTCTCCTTCCTCGGGAGGTAGACCACTTTCTCCCTCCTTTTTTTTTTTTCTTCAATGGCAGAAAATATGATCTGTGCAGTAAATGGAGACTCACCACCATCCACCTCTATAGCCTCCCCCATAGTCTATTTAACAGCCTCGTGACGGAGGTCCAGGACATTTCTAATCATATTCCACAGTCAATAAATATTTGTCTATTCTTAGATGCAGAGAAATCCATTTTTAATTTTTTTTTTAATTTTAGAGAATATTTTTATTTATTTTGTAACCTCTTTACCCTGGCTAAACTGCAGAGGGGACTAGAAAAGAAGCCTCAAGGTGAGGATCAAGTTCATCCTTGGGACTAGAGAAAATCCTTCTCCGGGAAACTCCTAGCGGTGGCCCTTTACCCCGACATGGAGGAGGAGGCATAGGGGGATGGGAGCGTCCCGAAGTTTTCCTCTTCTGTTCCGGAGATCCTTTAACTGTTTGGTAACTAAATCTTACGAACTGTCTGATCGGGGATGTTTCCCTCAACCTCCTAGGAGCGGATGGTCTGATTAGGGATGTTTTCTTAAACTTTTAGGAGCATCTTTAGCTTAAAAAAAAAAAAATCCTCATCAGAATGGCATCGAGCTGCTGTTTCCTCTAAACCTTTTTCAAATTGAGGGGAGAGCTGATCTTTCTTTTCATCCCTATCTTTTACATGCTCATTGGCAGTCATAGCGGCTAGCCATTTATTTAGCTGTCGATAGCTAGGTATAGCCTCTTCATTTTCACTTTTCTTTATAACAGGTACCTTTTCAGATTTGCTTTTTTGTTTAACAGGTACTTTTCCAACTTTACTTTCCTCTTTAACAGGTACATTTTCAAATTCATGAGCTGGATCTAAAATATCTCTAGTCATATTCCACAGAGGAAAGGTGTAAGTAGGGATTTTTTCCAAACCTTGCTGAGCACAATAAGCTCTTAGCTGTTTTCCTAGTTTTTTCAAGATATCGAGGTTAACAGTGCCTTGTTGTAGAAACCAAGGGCAGTGGTCTTGTACAAATGTAAAAAATGATTGAATGGAAGATTTTTTAACCTTGATTCTTCTTTTACTTAATAACTGTAAAATTACTCCTATAAAGAGCTGTCTTTCATTTGATTCAGTGTTGCCCATGTCAGAAACTTAAGGATAGTAAAAGATTTTGCTTTTAGCTATCTAAAGATTAGGCCTTTTTTGTCAGCCTTTTTAGAAACCGTTTTTTCTCTCTAACTCTTCAACACTTCCCACTCCTCTCGCCCTGTCTATTCTACAGGGGGATCTGCAGCCCCCTAAGTGGGATCCTATCTGTCCCGAAAACTGAACACTGGGGGAATGGGGTTGGGGATTTACCTTCGAAATGCCTGTCTCGGGCGCCACCTGCAGAGGTCCAGCCCCAGCTGATCCAGGGTATTCGAAGGGAAGATGGAGTAGGCGACCTATTTATATATTTATTTATTCATCAAAGATATAAAGAGTAATAGAATGAGGATAGCTCAGTAGGAAAATTCAGTGGAGAAAAGCAGCTGAGTAGCTTGGTTTACGCGGAAAATCAATATAACCCGTGACACCAGGTTAGCTCTGACCACGGAGGCTGCAAGTGCCCTCTAGAATAGAGGAAGGTGCCCCACCTTAGACACCTTATCGAGTGGGTCTTCGAAGCCCAGGCAAATAAATGGTCGCAGAGGATATCCGCGCTCCAGATGGACACTCATCTGAAAATTGAGGGGAATAATGACATGGGGAGACCAAGCGTTGGCGAGCAAGGCCCGTAGCTTTATTTTCAACACAGGTTTTAATACCCTAAGTTACACATAGAGGATAATAGGGGATGCAAAGTCAGCAGTCTTTAATCCTTATCAAAAACCAGGGTTTCTTTTCTGCAGATTTACCGTATAAAAATGGTTTAGATGATTTACATCATCTTCTGGCCAGAAGACCTATTAACATTTTATGACTCTTGACAAAGACTTATCAACCATAAGAGTTATTTTCTCTAAGAGTAATTGTTTAAGGTTTGGCGCCATCTTTCGAAGATAAAATTGCATTCCTATAGGGAGGATGTGTAATGGGTTTACAACAAAGAAAAGAATTTATTACCTTAAGGGTCTAAAGTTACCAACATCAAGGCCACTACTTATTTTTTCTACATACCAACTATATTAATTAGCACACATTCAAGGACACAATTCAGGGGATGTGGAAACTTGGCAAAAAGCATTGGTTCATCAATGAAATCTTTTACTAGTTTTATTCTGACAGTTTCTAACTCTCTGAGAGGCTCTAAGCTATTTGAATATCTTAAACTTCCCGTGCGTCTCGAGGCTGGGAGACTGTACACAATCGTATGCATTGCTGTAGGAGACCGGGTAAACTTGTCAGGCGAGTTAGAAAACCATCTGAGGGGTTTGGATTTAAACACTCCTAATTGCCCAGGAACATTATTAGTTGGAGCTGTAAGTTAGCTCTTTGACAGAGAGAGTGAGATGGTGGTGGGGGACATCCCCAGTAATGTCAGAGGTGAGAGAACAAAGCAATAAAGAAGGCAGACTTTGGTTTTTGGGGGTAGATGCTGAAGAATATACGGGGGAACTCCCGGAGGCTCGATCCCGCCTTTGCGTATGCCGAGACTCTTTCCTCATGACATTTGTCACGAGTGGAATATCTCTCGCTGGCTCCCGGCAATCTTCCATTGCACCAAACGCAGTGGAGTCCCGAGAGGCCCCTCCCAACACCACAGTATCAGTGTCTTCTCAGAGGCACCCTGAGCAACTCCCTGAGTTCACCGGCACAAGTCGAGGGAACACAGGGTCTCCTGCCGCAACCCGAGAAAGACCTCAAGAGTCCGTCTTCAACGCGTCTTGAGGACGGATTCCCCTACCATGACTCGAGAGCAATGACACGCTCCCCCTCGCCATGCGCATGGACACCTGACTTCCCTGGCGCCACATGAGAGGCTCCCTGAGCTCCCCGTCATACTTCGAGAGAAACCCCACACTGGCGCCACAGCTCGGGAAAACCCACGAGACGCCACTGTCATCACGAGATTGGGGACATCTTTTCCTGCCTGACCTGGAGAGCAATCCCTGGTCCTTTCTCCAAACTTCACAGGAGGCTTTACTCCCTTTAGGCCACTCAATGGGCTCCAAGAGATACCTGTCGCGACTTGAGAGGAGAGCAGAGTTCTTTGTTTCCCCTCGAGATGAGGCCTTACCTTGGGTGAGTCTGGAATGCAACCCCGAGATCCCTGTTGTCCCTGGAGAGGAACATTATGTCCTGGACAAAAGCCTAGATGAGGTCTATTTTGCCCTACAGTGAATCGAGAGCAACACCCATCTCTCCCTCGCAATTCGAATGGAAGATTGGTCTTCACTGGGCCAACACAAGAGGAAGTCTGAATTTCCCGTTGTAACTCGAGAATCCCGCCGCAACTCTTAAAAACCACGTGGTTCCCCATTCATCGCAATATGAGGCCTTTGCCCGCTACAGAGTCTCAAGAGAAGTCCCATGTTTCGTCATAAAGTTCGAAATGCTACTTGGCACCCTTGATGCGACCCCAAAAGTTCCCCAATATACCGGTCTCACTCCAAGGGAACACCGAAGTTCCTGGCACCACTTCATTTGAGCCCCTTCTCCCCTCCTGATCATGGCAGGAAGGTCGATTCCCCTGCTTTGTCTAGAAGGGGTTCCCGACCTTCATGGCGCACCTCAGGATGAGGCCAGTCTCACGAAGAAATTCGAGACGTAGCCTCGTGTTGGTGCCACGTGCCGAAAGACCCCGATTTCTCGGTCTTGCTCTTGATAAGAACCCGATGCCCGGACACCTCTTCTAAGGCAACCCTGTGGATGAAGGCACTACACGAGGGGGCACTGGCAACCCTGTTCATCGTCCGGAAAATCCCACAGGATCCACATACAGCTCCACAACTGGCCTGTCACCCCTTAAACAATGAGAGAGGAAAGCGGAGTTCCCTTCCTCAGACAAGACGAGGCCTGAGTATCCAATCCCAACTCTGCAGGCACGCTTCGATCTGAGTCAGAAATGGAGAGGAAACCTGAGGTTCCTGCCTCAACCCGAGATGAGGCCCTCTTCCATTAAAACAAACCCAGTGGAGTCCCGAGAGGCCACTCCCATCTCCACAGTATCCCTGACTTCTCATAGGCATTCTGAGAAGCTCCTTGAGGCCACCGGCAAACGTCGAGGGAAATAAGGGTTTCCTGCCACAACCGAAGAAAGACCTCGAGAGTCCTTCTTCAACGCGTCTTGAGGTCAGATTCCCCTACCATGGCTCGAGAGCAATACGCGCTCCCCCTCGCCACGCACATGGAGACCTGACTTCCCTGGCGCCACATGAGAGGCTCCCTGAGCTCCCTGTCGTACCTCGTGTGAAACCCCACACTGGCGCAGCAGCTCGAGAAAACACACAATACCCCTCCGTCATCGCGAGATGAGGGCCATCTTTTCCTGCATGGCCTGGAGAGCAGTCCCAAGTCCTCTCTCCAAACTTCACAGGAGGCTTGACTCCCTTTAGGCCACAAAGTGGGCTCCAAGAGGTGCCCGTCGCGACTCGAAAGGAGAGCAGAGTCCTTTGCTTCCCTTCGACACGAGGCCTGACTCCCTGGGTGAGTCTGGAATGCAAACCTGAGATCCCTGTGGCCCTTGGAGAGGAACATTAGGTCCTGGACACAAGCCTAGATGAGGTCTCCTTTGCCCTGCAGTGACTCGAGCGCAACCCCCAGCTCTCCCTCGCAACTCGAATGGATGATTGGACTTCCCTGGCCCAACACAAGAGGAAGCCTGAAATCCCCGTCGTAACTCGAGAATCCCGCCGCAACTCGAGAAAAACCACGTGGCTCCCCCGTCATCGCAAGATGAGGCCCTTGGCCACTACAGCGTATCAAAAGAAGTCCCACGTTCCATCCTGAAGTACAAAACGGTACTTGGCACCCTTGATGCGACCCCCAAAGTTCCCTGACATACCGGTCTCAGTCGAGGGAAACACCAAAGTTCATGGCACCACTTCCTGTGAGCCCCTTCACCCCTCCTGATCGCGACAGGAGGGTCGACTCCCATGCTTTGTCTGCAAGGGGTTCCCGACGTTCCCCGCAAACCTCCGGATGAGGCCGGTCTCATGAGGAAATTCGAAAAGTAGCCTCATGGTTGGTGCCACATGTTGAAAGATCCCGAATTCCCGGTCCACTCTAGATAAGAACCTGACGCCCGGACATCTCTTCGAAGGCAACCCTGTGGATGAAGGCACAACACGAAGGGACACTGACATCCCCATGCATCGTCTGGAAAAACCCGCCGATTCCACTCACAGCTCCAAATGTGGACTGTCACCCCGTGAACAACTCGAGAGGCAAGTGAAGTTGCATTCCTTCACACAAGACGAGGCCTTACTCTCCTGTCCCAACTCTTCAGGGACCCTGCGATCGGAGTCAGAAATGGAGAGGAACCCTGAGGTTCCTGCCTCAACTAGAGAAGAGGCCCTCTTCCATTGAACCAAACTCAGTGTTGTCCCGAGAGGCCCCTCCCAACACCACAGTATCCCTGAATTCTCAGAGGCTCCGTGAGAAGCTACCTGAGGTCACTGGCACAAGTCGAGGGAACCCAGAGTTTCCTGAAGTAACCCGAGAAAGACTTGGAGAGACCTTTTTCAACGTCTCTTGATGCCCGATTCCCCTACCATGTCTCCAGAGCAAGGACGCGCTCCCCTCGCCACAAGCACGAAAATTGACTTCCCTAGTACCACACAAGAGGCTCCCTGAGTACCCCATCGTACCTCGTGAGAAAACCCACAGTGGCGCCGCAGTTCGAGAAAAACCACAAGATGCCCCCATCAAGGAGAGATGCGGGCCTTCTTTTCCTGCCTGACCTGGAGAGCAATCCCTGGTCCTCTCTCCAAACTTCACAGGAGGATTGACTCCCTTTAGGCCACTCAGTTGGGTCCAAGAAATACCCGGTGCGACTCGAGAGGAGAGCGGAGTCCTTTGCTTCCCTGGAGACGAGGCCTGACTCCCCGGGTGAGTTTGGAATGCAACCCCGAGATCCCTGTCGCCCCTGGAGTGGAACATTATGTCCTAGACACAAGCCTAGATGAGGTCTATTTTGCCCTACAGTGACTCGAGAGCAACCTCCATCTCTCCCTCACAATTTGAATGGAAGATTGGTCTTCCCAAGGTCAACACAAGAGGAAGTCTGAATTTCCCATCGTAATTCGAGAATTCAGCCTCAAGTCTTAAAAACCATGTGGTTCCCCCTTCATCGCAATATGAGGCCCTTGCCAGCTAGAGTCTCAAGAGAAGTCCCACGTTCCATCTTAAAGTTCGAAATGCTACTTGGCACCCTTGATACGACCCAAAAGTTCCCCAACATACCGGTCTCACTCCAGGGGAACACGGAAGTTCCCGGAGTCTCCAGGGAAGTCCCATGTTCCGTCCTTAAGTGCGAAACGGTAATTGACACCCTTGATGCGACCGCAAAAGTTCCCCGACACGCTGGGTTCCCTCGAGGGGAACACCGAGGGTCCCGGCACCACTTCATCTGAGCCCCTTCTCCCCTCCTGATCGCGACAGGAGAGTCGATTCCCCTGCTTTCTCTGGAAGGGGTTCCCGGCCTTCCTGGTGCACCTCAGGATGAGGCCGGTCTCAGGAGGAAATTCGAGACTAGCCATGTGTGAGGTGCCACGTGCCGAACAACCCCGATTTTCCGGTCCGCTCTTGATAAGAACCCGATGCCCGGACACCTCTTCGAAGGAAACCCTGTGAGTGAAGGCACAACACGAAGGGGCACTGACACCCCCGTGCATCATCCGGAAAAACCCGCAGGGTCTACTCACAGCTCGACAAGGGGCCTGAGACTCCCGGAACAACTCGAGAGGCAACCAGAATTCCATTCATCAGACAAGACGAGGCATGACTCTCCTGTCCCAACACTGCAGGGACCGTGCAGTCGGAGTCAGAATCGGAGAGGAAGCCTGAGGTTCCTGCCTCCCCTCGAGATGAGGCCCTCTTCCATTGCGACGAACCCAGCAGAGTCCCGAGAGGCCCCGCCAACTCCACAGCATCCCTCACCTCTCAGAGGCACCCTGGGAAGTTCCCTATAGTCCCCTGCAGAAGTCGAGGGAAACGAGGGATTCCCGCCGCCACCCGAGAAAGACCTCGAGAGTCCTTCTTCAACGCGTCTTGAGGCCCTAGTCGCATCCCATGACTCGAGAGTGATGACCAGCTCCCCCTCGCCATGCGCATGGAGACATGAGTTCCCTGGTGCCGCACGAGAGGCTCCCTGAGGTCCTCGTCATGCCTTGTGAGAAAACCCCCACGGGCGCCGCAGCCTGAGGAAACCCATGAGACGCCCCCGTCCTCACGAGCTGAGGGCCTTCTTTTCCTGCCTGGCCTGGAGAGCAATCCCGAGTCCTCTCTCCAAACTGAAGAGGAGGCTCGACACCCTTGAGTCCACTCAGTGGGCTCCAAGAGATCCGTGTCGCGACTTGAGAGGAAAGCGGAGTCCTCTGCTTCCCCTCAAGGCGAGGCCTGACTCCCCGGGGGAGTCTGGAATGCAAACCCGAGATCCCTGTCTTCCCTTGAGAGGAATATTAGGTCCTGGACACACGCCTCGATGAGGTCTCTTTGGCCCTGTAGTGACTCGAGCAGAACCCCCAGCTTTCCCTCGCAACTCCAGGGGAAGATTGGGCTTCCCAGGGCCAACCCAAGAGGAAGCCTGAAATCCTCGTCATTTTCGAGAATCCAGACGCAACTCGAGAAAAACGACGTGGTTCCAACGTCTTCACAGGATGAGGCCCTTGCCCGCTACAGCGTCTCCAGGGAAGTCCCATGTTCCGTCCTGAAGTGGGAAACGGTACTTGGCTCCCTTGATGCGACCCCTAAAGTTCCCTGAAACGCTGGGTTCCCTCTAGTGGAACACCTAGAGTCCCGGCCCCACTTCATCTGAGCCCCATCTCCCCTCCTGATCGCGACAGGAGATTCGATTCCCGTGCTTTGTCTGCAAGGGTTTCCCTACCTTCCCGGCGAACCTCAGGATGAGGCCGGTCTCCTGAGGAAATTCGAGATGTAGCCTCGTGGGTGGTACCACATGCTGAAAGACCCCAATTTTCTGGTACGCTCTTGAAAAGAACCCGATGCCCGGACACCTCTTTGAAGGCAACCCTGTGGATGAAGGCACAACACGAAGGGGCACTGACACCCCTCTGCATCATCCGGAAAAACCCACAGGTTCCACACACAGCTCAACAAGAGGCCTGTCACTCCATGAACAGCTCGCAAGGAAAGCGGAGATCCATTCCTCCACAGAAGACGAGGCGTGACTCTCTTGTCCATACTCTGCAGGTACTCTGCGACCCGAGTCAGAAATGGAGAGGACCCCTGAGGTTCCTGCCTGCATACGAGATGAGGCCCTCTTCAATTGCACCAAACCCAGTTGAGTAACGAAAGGCCCCTCCCAAATCCACAGTGTCCCTGACTTCTCAGAGGCACCCTGAAAAGTTGCCTGAGGTCACCGACAAAAGTCGAGGGAACCCAGGGTTCCCTGCCGCAACCCGAGAAAGACCTCGAGAGTCCTTCTTCAATGCGTCTTGAGGCCCGATTCGCCTACTATGACTCGAGAGCAATCACGCACTCCCCTTCACCACACGCACGGAGACCTGACGTCCCTAGCACCACACGAGAGGCTCTCTGAGCTCCCCGTTGTACCTCGTGAGAAATCTGATACTGGCGCCACAGCTGGAGAAAACCCACGAGACGCCCCCGTCATCGCAAGATGAGGGCCTTTTTTCCTGCATGGCCAGGAAAACAATCCCGAGTCATCTCTCCAAACTCCATAGGAGGCTTCACTCCCTTTATGCCACGCAGTGGGCTCCAAGAGATACCCGTCGCGACTTGACAGGAGAGCGGAGTCCTTTTTTTCCCCTCAAGACGAGGCCTGACTCTCCGGGTGAGTCGAGAATGCAACCCTGAGGTCCCTGTCGGCCCAGTAGTGGAACAATAGGTCCTGGACACAAGCGTAGATGATGTCTATTTTGCCCTGCAGTGACTGGAGAGCAATCCCCAGTTCTAACTCGCAACTCGAATGGAATACTGGATTTTCCTGGCGCCACACAAGAGGCTCCCTAAGATCCCCGTGGTACTTCATGAGACACCCCACACTGGCGCCGCAGCTCGAGAAAACCCACGAGATGCCACCGTCATCTCGAGATGAGGGCCTTCTTTACCTGCATGGCCTGGAGTCCAATCCCGAGTCCTCTCTCCAAACTCCACAGGAGGCTTGACTCCCTTTAGTACACACAGTGGGCTCCAAGAGATACCCATCGCGACTCGAGACGAGAGCGGAATTCTTTGCTTACCCTCGAGGTGAGAACTGACTCCCCGGATGAGTCTGGAATGCAAACCCGAGATCCCTGTCGCCCCTGGAGAGCAACATTAGATCCTGGACACAAGCCTAGATTAGGTCTCTTTTGCCCTGCAGTGACTCTAGCGCAATCCCCAGCTCCCCCTCGCAACCCGAATGGAAGATTGGATTTCAAGGCCAACAAGAGGAAGCCTAAATTCCCGGTCATAACTCGAGAATCCCGCCGCATCTTGAGCAAAACCACGTGGTTCTCCCGTCATCGTAAGATGAGGCCCTTGCCCGCTACAGCGTTTCAAAAGATGTCCCAGGTTCCGTCTTGAAATGCGAAACGGTACTTGGCACCCTTGATGCGACCCCAAAAGTCCCCCAACACGCCGGTCTCACTCAAGGGGAACACCGAGGTTCCCGGCACCACTTCATTTAAGCCCCTTCTCCCCTCCTGATCGTGACCGGTGGGTCGATTCCCCTGCTTTGTCTGCAAGGGGGCCCGACCTTCCCTGCACAACACAGGATGAGGCCGGTCTCATGGGGAAATTCGATACGTAGCTTTGTGGGTGGTGCCGCTTGCTGAAAGACTCCAATTTCCCGGTCCGCTCTTGATAAGAATCCGATGCTCGGACACCTCTTGGAAGGCAGCCTTGAGTATGAAGGTACAACACGAAGGGGCACTAACACACCTGTGCATCATCCGGAAAAACGGGCAGGTTACACACACAGCTCGACAAGTGGCCTGTCACCTCGAGAACAACTCGAGAGGCAAGAGGAGTCCCATCCTCCAGAAAAGACGAGGCCTGACTCTCCTGTACCAACATGCAGGGACCTTGCGATCTGAGTCAGAAATGGAGAGGAACACTGAGGTTCCTGCTTCAACTCGAGATGAGTCCCTCTTACATTCCACCAAATGCAGAGGAGTCTCGAGAGGCCCCTCCAAACTGCACAGTATCCCTGACTTCTCAGAGGCACTCTGAGAAGCTCCCTGAGGTCGCAGGCACAAGTCAAGGGAACCCTGGGTTTTATGCAGTGACCCGAGAAAGACCTCGAGAGTCCTTCTTCAACCCGTCTTGAGGCCCGATTACCCTACCATGACTCGAGAGCAATGACGATCTCCCCCTAGCCATCTCATGGGGACCTGACTTCCCTGGCGCCACACGAGAGGCTCCCTGAGCTCCCTCTCATACCTCGTCAGAAACCCGGCACTAGCGCGGCAGTCTAGAAAACCCACGAGACGCCACCGTCATCGCGAGATGAGGGCCTTCTTTTCCTGCATGGCCTGGAGAGGAATCCCGAGTCCTCTATCCAAACACCACAGGAGGCTTGACTCCCTTTATGGCACACAGTGGGCTCCAAGAGATACCCATCGCGACCCAAAAGGACAGCGGAGTTCTTTGCTTCCCCTTGAGATGAGGCCTGATTCCCTGGGTGAGTCTGGTATGCAAGCCCGAGATCCCTGTCGCCCCTAGGGACGAACATTAAGTCCTGGACACAAGCCTAGATGAGGTCTATTTTGCCCTGCAGTGACTAGAGGGCAATCCCCAGCTCTCCCTTGAAACTCGAATGGAAGATAGGACTTCCCTGGGCCAACACATGAGGAAGACTGTATTCCCTGTCAAAACTCGAGAATCCCGCCACAACTCGAGAAACGCCACGTGGTTCCCCCGTCATCGCAAGATGAGGCCCTTGCCCCCTACAGCGTCTCAAGAGAAGTCCCACGTTCCGTCTTGAAGTGCAAAACGGTATTGGCACCCTTGATGCGACCTCAAAAGTTCCTCGCCACACCAGTCTGACTCAAGGTGAACACCGAGGTTCCCAGCACCACTACATCTGGGCCCCTTCTCCCCTCCTGATCGCGACAGGAGGGTCGATTCCCCTGTTTTGTCTTGAAGGGGTTCCCGCCTTTCCCGGTGCATCTCAGGATGAGGCCGGTCTCACGAGGATATTCGAGACATAGCCTCGTGGATGGTGACACATGCCGAAAGACCCCGATTTCCCGGTCCACTCTTGATAAGATCCCAATGCCCGGACACCTCTTTGAAGATAACCCTTTTGATGAAGGCACAACACGAAGGGGCACTGACACCCCCGGGTATCGTCCGCAGAAACCCGCAGGTACCACACACAGCTCGAGAAGTGACCTGTCACCCCGTGAACAACTGGAGAGGCAAGCAGAGTTCCATTCCTCCACACAAGACGAGGCCTGACTCTCCTGTTCGAACTCTGCAGCGAAACTGCGATCCGAGTCAGATCTGGCCCAGGAGAAGTCAGGAGAGGAAACATGAGTTTCCTGCCTCCACTCGAGATGAGGCCCTCTTCCATTGCACCAAACCCAGTGGAGTCCCGAGAGGCCCCTCCCAACTGCACAGTATCCCTGACTTCTCAGAGGCACCCTTAGACGCTCCCTGAGGTCACCGGCACAAGTCAAGGGAACCCAGGGTTTCCTGCCGCAACCCTAGAAAGACATCGAGAGTTCTTTTTCTACCCGTCATGAGGCCCGATTCCCCTACCCTGACTGGAGAGCAATGACGCGCTCCCCCTTGCCCCGCCAATGGAGACCTGACTTCCCTGTTGCCACACGAGAGGCTACCTGAACTCCCCGTCGTACCTCGTGAGAAACCCCACACTGGCGCCACAGCTCGAGAAAACACACGAGACGCCCCCGTCATCTCGAGATGTGGGCCTTCTTTTCCTGCATGGCCTGGAGAGCAATCCCGAGTCCTCTCTCCAAACTGAAGAGGAGGGTTGACTCCCTTTAGACCACTCAGTGGGCTCCAAGAGATACGCGTCGCTACTCGAGAGGAGAGCCGAGTCCTTTGCTTCCCCTCGAGACGAAGCCTAACTCCCTGGGTGAGTCTGTAATGCAAACCCGAGATCCCTGTCGCCCTTGGGGAGGATCATTGGGTCCTGAACACAAGGCTAGCTGAGGTCGCTTTTGCCCTGCAGTAACTCGAGAGCACTCCCCAGCTTTCCCTCGCAACCCGAATGGAAGATTGGACCTCCCTGGGCCAACACAAGAGGAAGCCTGAATTCCCAGTAGTAATTCGAGAATTCCACCTCAACTTGAGAAAAACCACGTGGTTTCCCCTTCATTGCAAGATGAGGCCCTTGCCCGCTCCAGCGTCTCAAGAGTAGTCCCACGTTCTGTCTTCAAGTGCGAAATGATATTTGGAACCCTTAATGCTACCCCAAAAGTTCCCCGACATACGGGTCGCACTCGAGGGGAACACCGAGGTTCCTGGCACCACTTCATCTGAGCCCCTTCTCCCCTCCTGATCGGGAAAGGAGGGTCGATTTCCCTGCTTTGTCTGCAAGGGGTTCCCGACCTTCTCCACGCACCTCAGATGAGGCTGTCTCACTAGGAAATTCGAGACGTAGCCTCGATGGTGGTGCCACATGCCGAAAGACCGCGATTTCCCGATCCGCTCTTGATAAGAACGCGATGCCCAGACACCTATTCGAAGATAGTGTGGATGAAGGCACAACACGAAGGGGCACTGACACCCCCGTGCATCGTCCGGAAAAGACCGCAGGTTACTCATACAGCTCAACAAGTTCCTGTCACCCAGTGAACAACTCGGGAGGCAAGCGGAGGTCCATTCCTGCACACAAGACAAGGCCTGACTCACCTCTCCCAACTATGCAGGGGGCTGCGATTGGAATCAGAAATGGAGAGGAACCCTGAGGTTCCTGCCTCCCCTCGAGATGAGGCCCCCTTCCATTTCACCAAACCCAGTGGAGTCCCGAGAGGTCTTTCCCAACTCCACAGTATCCCTGACTTCTCAGAGGCACCCGGAGAATCTCCCTGAGGTCACCGGCACAAGTCGAGGGAACTCAGGTATTCTTGCCAAGACCCGAGAGAGATCTTGAGAGTCCTTCTTCAACGCATCTAGAGGCCTGATTCCCCTACCATGACTCGAGAGCAATGACGCGCTCCCCCTTGCCACACGCATCGAGACCTAACTTCCCTGGCGCCACACAAGAGGCTCCCTGAGCTCCCCGTCATACCTCCTGAGAAACCAACACAGGCGCTGCAGCTCTGTAAAACCACTGAGACCCCCCCCCCCGTCATCGTGAGATGAGGGCCTTCTTTTCCTGCATGTCCTGGAGTGCAATCCCGAGTCCTCTCTCCAAACTCCAGAGGAGGCTTGACTCCCTTTAGTCCACTCAGTGGGCTCCAAGAAATACGCGTCGCGACTCGAGAAGAGAGATAAGTCCTTTGTTTCCCCTCGAGACGACGCCTGACTCCTGGGTGAGTCTGGAATGCAACCCCAAGATCCCAGTCACCCCTTGAGAGGAACATTAGGTTCTAGACACAAGCCTGGATGAGGTTTCTTTTGCCCTGCAGTGACTCGAGCGCAACCCCCAGCTCTCCCTCGCAACTCGAATGGAAGATTGGGCTTCCCTGGGCCAACACAAGAGGAAGCCAGAAATCCCCTTCATAACTCGAGAATCCCGCCGAAACTCAAGAAAAACCACGTGTTTCCAACGTCATCCCAAGATGAGGCCCTTGCTGCTATGGCGTCTCAAGAAAAGAACCACGTTCCGTCTTGAAGTGCGAAACGGTACTTTGCACCCTTGATGCGACACCAAATGTTCCTGGACACGCCGGTCTCACTCGACAGGAACACCTAGGTTCCCGCACCACTTCATCTGAGCACCTTCTCCCCTCCTGTTCGAGACAGGAGGGTCTATTCCACTGCTTTGTTTGGAAGGGGTTCCCCACATTCCTGGTGCACCTCAGGATGAGGCCAGTCTCACGAGGAAATTCGAGACATAGCATCGGGGGTGGTGTCACATGCCGAAATACCCCGATTTCCCGGCCCACTCTTGAGAAGAACCCGATGCCCGGACACCTCTTCGAAGGCAACCCTGTGGACGAAGGCACAAAACGAAGGGTCACTGACACTCCCGTGCATCATTCGGTAAAAGCCGCAGGTTCCACACACAGCTCGACAAGAGGCCTGTCATCCCATGAACAACTCGAGAGGCAAGCAGAGTTCCATTCCTCCACTCAAGACGAGGCCTGACTCTCCGGTCCCAACTCTGAAGGGACCCTGCGATCAGAGTCCGAAATGGAGAGGAACCCTGAGGTTCCTGACTCCACTCGAGATGAGGCCCTCTTCCATTACACCAAAAACAGTGGAGGCCCGAGAGGCCCCTCCCAAATCCACAGTATCGCGACTTCTCAGAGGCACCCTTAGAAGCTCCCTGAGGTCACCGGCACAAGTCGAGGGAACACAGGGTTTCCTGACGCAACCCGAGAAAGACCTCGAAAATCCTCCTTCACGCGTCTTGAATCCCGATTCCCCTACCATGACTCGAGAGCAATGACGCGTTCCCCCTCGAAACTCGCATGGAGACTTGACTTCCCTGGCGCCACACGAGAGGCTCCCTGAGCTCCCCGTCATACCTCGTGAGAAATCCCACACTGGCTCCCCAGCTCGAGAAAACCCACGAGACGCCTCCGTCATCGCGAGATGAAGGCCTTCTTTTCCTGCATGGCCTGGAGAGCAATCTCGAGGCCTCTCTTCAAACTCCACAGGAGGCCTGACTCCCTTTAGGCCACTCTGTGGGCTCCAAGAGATACCCATTGGGACTCGAGAGGGGAGCGGAATTCTTTGCTTCCCCTATATACCAGGCCTGACTCCTCAGGTGAGTCTGGAATGCAACCCTGAGATCCCTGTCGCCCCTGGAGAGGAACATTAGGTCCTAGACACAAGCATAGATGAGGTCTCATTTGCCCTGAAGTGACTCGAGAGCAATCCCCTGCTGTCCCTCGCACCTCGAATGGAAGAATGGACTTCCCTGGGACAACACAAGAGGAAACCTGAATTCCCCGTCGTAATTCGAAAATCCCGCCGCAACTCGAGAAAAACCACGTGGTTCCCCCGTCATCGCAAGATGAGGCCCTTGCCAGCTACAGCGTCTCAGGAGAAGCCCCACGTTCCATCTTGAAGTTTAAAACGATAATTGGCAACCTTGATGTTACCACAAAAGTTCCCCGACACCCTGGTCTCACTCGAGGGGAACACCAAGGTTCGGTGCACCGCTTGTTCTGAGCCCCTTATCCCCTCCTGATCGCGATGGGAGGGTCGATTACCCTGCTTTGTCTGGAAGGGGTTCCGGACCTTCCCGGCGCACCTCAGGATGAGGCCGGTCTCACGAGGAAATTCGAGACGTAGCCTTGTGGTTGGTGCCACACGCCGAAAGACCCCGATTTCCCTGTCTGCTCTTGATAAGAACCCAATGCTAGGACACCTCTTCGAAGGCAATCCTGTGGACGAAGGCACAAAACGAAGGGGTCTGACACCCTCCTGCATCGTTGGAAAAGCCCGCAAGTTCCACATACAGATCGACAAGTGGCCTGTCACCCCGTGAACAACTCGAGAGGCAAGAGGAGTTAAATTCCTCCACACAAGACGAGGCCTGACTCTCCTGTCCCAACTCTGCATGGACACTGAGATCCGATTCAGAAATGGAGAGGAACCATGAGGTTCCTGCCTCAACTCGAGATAAGGCCCTCTTCTACTGCACCAAACCCAGTGGAGTTCGGAGCAGCCCCTCTCAACTGCACAGTATCCCTGACTTCTCAGAGGCACCCTGAGAAGCTCCCTGAGGTCACGGGCATAAGTCGAGGGAACCCAGGGTTTCCTGCCGTAACCTGAGAAAAATCTCGAGAGTCCTTCTTCACGTGTCTTGAGGCCCGATTCCCCTACCATGACTGGAGAAAAATGACGCGCTCCCCCTCGCCACGCGCATGAAGATCTGACTTCCCCGGCACCACATGAGAGGCTCCCTGAGCTCCCCATCGTACCTCGTGAGAAACCCCACACTGGCGCCGCAGCTCGAGAAAACCCACGAGACGCCCCTGTCATGGTGAAATGAGGGCCTTCTTTCCTGCATGACCTGAAGAGCAATCCCGAATCCTCTCTCCAAACTCCAAAGGAGGCTTGACTCCCTTTAGGTCACTCAGTGGGCTCCAAGAGATACGCATCGATACTCAGGAGGAGAGCGGTGTCCTTTGATTCCCCTCGAGATGAGGTCTGACTACGAGGGTGAGTCTGGAATGCAACCCTGGATCCCTGTCGCCCCTGGAGAGGAACCTTAGGTCCTGGACAAAAGCCTAGAGGAGGTCTCTTTGGCCCTGCAGTGACTCAAGCACAACCCCTAGCTTTGCCTTGCAACTCGAATGGAAGATTGGCCTTTCTGAGCCAACACAAGAGGAAGCCTGAATTTCCAGTTGTAATTTGAGAAACCCGCCGCAACTCGAGAAAAATCACGTGGTTCCCCGTATTGCAAGATGAGGCCCTTGCCCCCTACAGCGTCTCAAGAGAAGTCTCACATTCCGTCTTGAAGTGCAAAACAGTACTTGGCACCCTTGATGTGACCCCAAAAGTTCCCCTATATACCGATCTCACTAGAGGGGACACTGAAGTTCCCGGCACCACTTCATCTGAGGCCTTTCTCCTCTCATGATCGCGATAGGAGGGTCGATTCCACTGCTTTGTCTCGAAGGGGTTCCCGACCTTCCCGGCGCACCTCAGGATGAGGCCGGTCTCACGAGGAAATTCGAGACGTAGCCTCGAGGGCCATACTACATGCCGAAAGACCCCGATTCCATGGTCCACTTTTGATCAAAACCAGACTCCTGGACACCTCTTCGAAGGCAAGCCTGTGGATGAAGGCACAACACGTAGGGGCACTGACACCCCGTGCATCTTCCGGAAAAACCCGCAGGTTCTCACACAGCTCCACAAGTGGTCTGTCACCTCGTGAACAACTCGAGAAGCAAGCGGAGTTCCATTCCTCCACACAAGACGATGCCTGACTCTCCTGTCACAACTCTAGGGACCTTGCGCACCGAGTCAGAAATGGAGAGGAAGCCTGAGGTTCCTGCCTCCACTCAAGACGAGGCCTTTTCCATTGCCGCAAAACCAGAGGAGTCCCGAGAGGCCCGTCCCAAATCCACAGTATGCCTGACTTCTCAGAGGCACCCTGAGAAGCTCCCTAAGGTCACCGGCAGAAGTCGACGGAACCCAGGGTTTCCTGCCCCAACCTGAGAAAGACCTTGAGAGTCCTGCTTTAACGTATCTTGAGGCCCGATTCCCGTACCATATCTCGAGAGCAATGACGCGCTCCCCCTTGCCATGCGCATGGAGACCTGACTTCCCTGGCGCCACACGAAAGGCTCTCTGAGCTTCCCGTCGCACCTCGTCAGAAACCGCACACTGACACCACAGCTCGAGAAAACCAACAAGACGCCCCTGTCATCGCGAGATGAGGATCTTCTTTTCCTGCATGGCCTGGAGAGCAATCCCGAGTCCTCTCTCCAAACTCCAGGGGGCTTGACTCCCTTTAGGCCACTCAGTGGGCTCCAAGAGACACCTGTGGCGACTCGAGAGGAGAGCGGGGTCCTTTGCTTCCCCTCAAGTCGAGCTCGGACTCCCAGGATGCGTCTGGAATGCAAACCCGAGATCGCTGTCGGCCCTGGAGAGGAATATTAGGTCCTGGACACAAGCCTAGATGAGGTCTCTTTTGCCCTGCAGTGACTCAAGAGCAAACCCCAGCTCTCCCTCGAAACTCGAATGGAAGATTGGACTTCCCTGGGCCAACACAAGAGGAAGCCTGAATTCCCCGTCGTAACTCGAGAATCCCGCCGCACCTTGAGAGAAACCACGTGATTCCCCCGTCATCCCAAGATGAGGCCCTTGCCCTCTACAGCGTGTCAAGTGAAGCCCCAAGTCCGTATTGAAGTGCAAAACGGTACTTGGCACCCTTGAAGCGACCCCAAAAGTTTCCCGACACACCGGTTCCACTCGAGGGGAACACCGAGGTTCCCGGCACGACTTCAACTGAGCCCTTTCACTCCTCCTGATCGCGACAAGATGGTCGATTCCCCTGCTTTGTCTGGAAGGGGTTCCCGATCTTCATGGCGCACCTCAGGATGACACCAGTCTAACGAAGAAATTCGAGACGTAGCCTCATGGATGGTGCCACGTTCTGAAAGACCCCGATTTCCTGCTCCGCTATTGATAAGAACCCGATGTCCAGACACCTCTTTGAAGGCAACCCTGTGGATGAAGGCACAACACGAAGGGGCACTGACCCCCTCATGCATCTTATGGAAAAAACCGAAGGTTCCACTCACAGCTCAACAAATGGTCTGTTATCCTGTGAACAACTCGAGAGGCAAGTGGAGTTCCATTCGTCCACACAAGACGAGGCCTGACTCTCCTGTCCCAATTCTTCAGGGACCCTGTGGTCGGAGTTTTAAATGGAGAGGAACCCTTAGGTTCCTGCCTCAACTCGAGATGAGAACCTTTGCCATTGCACCAAACCCAGTGGAGTTCCGAGAGCCCCTCCCAAGTCCACAGTATGCCTGACTTCTCAGAGGCACCCTGAGAAGCTCCCTAGGTCACCGGTACAAGTCGAGGGAACCCAGGGTTTCCTGCCACAACCTGAGAAAGACCTTGAGACTCCTTCTTCAACGTGTCTTGAGTCCCGATTTCCCTACCATGACTCGAGAGCATTTATGGGCTCCCCCTCATCACACGCATAGACACCTGACTTTCCTGGCGCCACATGAGAGGCTCCCTGAGATCCCCGTTGTACCTCGTGAGAAAATTCATACTTGCGCCCCAACTCGAGAAAACCCACAAGACGCCCCCGTCATTGCGAGCTGAGGGCCTTCTCTTCCTGTATGGCCTGGAGAGCAATCCCGAGTCCTCTCTCCAACTCCACAGGAGGCTTGACTCCCTGGAGGCCACTCAGTGGGCTCCAAGAGATACCTATCGTGACCCAGGAGGATATCAGAATCCTTTGCTTCCCCTCGAGCCGAGGCCTGACTCACTGGGTGAGTCTGGAATGCGTCCCCGTGATCCCTATCGCCCCTGGAGAGGAACATTAGGTCCTGGACACAAGCCTAGATGAGGTCTATTTTGACCTGCCGTGACTCGAGAGCAATTCCCACCCAGCTCTCTCTGGCAACTCGAATGGAAGAATGGACTTCCCTGGGCCAACAGAAGAGGAAGCCTGAATTCCCCGTCGTAAGTCAACAATCCCATCGCAACTCGAAAAAAACCACGTGGTTTCCCCTTCATCACAAGATGAGGCCCTTGCCCACCACAGCGTCTCAAGAGAAGTCCCACGTTTCGTCTTGAAGTTTGAAACAGTATTTGGCAAGCTTCATGAGACCCCAAAAGTTCCCTGACATACCGGTCTCACTCAAGGGGAACACCGAGGTTCCCGGCACCACTTCATCTGAGCACCTTCTCCCCTCCTGATCGCGACAGGAGGGTCGATTAACCTGCTTTGTCTGGAAGGCTTTCCCCACCTTCCAGGGGCACCTCAGCATGAGGCCCGTCTCATGAGGAAATTCGAGACGTAGCCTCGTGTGTGGTGCCGCATTCCAAAAGACCCCGATTTCCTAGTCCGCTCTTGATAAGAACCTGATGCCCACACACCACTTCGAAGGCAACCCTGTGGATGAAAGCACATCACGAAGGGGCACTGACACCGCCGTGCATTGTCTGGAAAAAACCGCAGGTTCCACACACAGCTCGACAAGTGGCCTGTCACTCCTTGAACAACTTGAGAGGCAAGCGGAGTTCCATTCCTCCACACAAGACGAGGCCTGACTCTCCTGTCCCAACTCTGCAAGGACCCTGCGATCTGAGTCCGAAATGGAGAGGAACCCTGAGGTTCCTTCCTGATCTCAAGATTAGGCCCTCTTCCATTGCAGCAAACCCAGTGGAGTCCCGAGAGGCCTCTCCCAGCTCCATAGTATCCCTGACTTCTCAGAGGCACCCTGAGAAGCTACCTGAGGTCACAGGCACAAGTCGAGGGAACCCAGGGTTTCCTGCCGCAACCCGAGAAAGACCTCGAGCGTCCTTTTTCATTGTGTTGAGCCCTGATTCCTCTACCATGACTCGAGAGCAATGACGTGCGCCCCCTCGCCACTCGTATGGAGACTTGACTTCCCTGACACCACACGAGAGGCTCCCTGAGCTTCCGGTCGTACCTTGTGAGAAACCCCACACTGGCACCGCAGCTCCAGAAAAACCACGAGACTCCCCCGACATCGCGAGATGAGGGCCTTCTTTTCCTGCATGGCCTGGAGAGCAATCCCGCGTGCTCTCTCCAAACTCCACAAGAGAGGAGCCAAGATTGCTGAGGAGTAGGACGGGGAGAACTCTTTTCCTCCCCAAACAATTTCATCAAAAGAGCATTTAAACGTCGAGTAAATTCCACAATACAACTTATGAATGCTGCCAGAGGACATCAGGCACCCAGAAAAGCAACCCAAGTCTTGGAAAGTAGGTAGGCAAAAGTATAAAAGACAAAAAAAGAGACAAAAGAGGGAGGGAGGGATTTCCGTCCCGGGAAGATAGTCTTAAAAAGAGAAAAGTTTCCAAACACCAGGAAAGCTTTTCACTGCCAAATCTTTGCCAAGCTTTGGAAGCACAAAGGGCAACATAAGGGGGATAAAAATAAATAAACAATTAAAACTCGCAGATGGCAAGCCCTACGGTAACTCCTCCAGCCGCGAAGCAGTGCAGATGCCTGCTCACACCATTAGCAAGCAGGGGCTGGGCAGGGAGGCGCGGCGCGGGCTGCATCGCTTAGAGTAAGAATCTGGCCTGAATACCATGAGCGCTATCTGAACGAAATAACTTGGGCTAGCAAACCAGACTCTGGGATATCTACCACGCAAAAAGCCAGCCCTAACCTAAGACACCGCCAGGCCCACGCACGGAACAAAGGACTGAACAGAGATAGCCGGCTGCAGACCTTCCCCCTCTGGTGACAGGCAGCCAGAGCCGGAAGGGGGCAATTGCAGCCCCAGAGAGACATTATCTATAAAACTGTAAGCAGGCTTCTTTGCTAACTAAAACTTCTTGGGGATCTGGACGGTCAACATCTGCCTGAGAAAGTGCGCCTGTTTTACACCCAGATAACCGAGTGGCGGGGAGGCGATAAGTCACAACATTGGCGCTCGCCAAACACCTCATCACCTGAGCTGCTCGGACCTGGGAAGAGCACAAAACGCAGGCCGAACTGAGTCTGTGCCTCTGAGGACTACCCGAGTGCCTGAACCTGAGCGGCTTGGACCTGGGAGGTGCATGCAGCCCAGGGCCAGCCTCGGATTGTTCCCGGTGGAACAACCTAGAGCCCGAGCAGTGTGGGCAGGAAGGCTACACGCGACGTGAGCGGGGGCAGACCCAGTGTGGCTGAGGCACTGCAAACGCACGCCAGTGTTATTTGTTTGCAGCATCACTCCCTCCCTCCCTCCCCACAGCGCAACTGAACAAGTGAGCCTAAAAAAATAAAGTGTCCTCCACCGTCCCCTTTGTGTCAGGGCGTAAACCAGACACTGAAGAGACCAGCAAACAAAAGAAGCTATAACAGAGGGAAACGCCTTGGAAGCTACAGGCAATAGATTAAAACCCTGTGGTTATTAGGACTACATAGGAAGGCGCCTATAGATCTTGAGAAATAGAAGTCGGACCAAGGAACTAGTCAAAAATGAACCGAACCCACGATACTCACAACAAAACCAGAGAAAGTCCTAGATATATTTTTATGATCATTCTTTCTTTTTTTAAATTTTTTTAATTTTAAGTCCTCTATTGTTCATTTAATTTTCACTTTTATAACCTATTACTTTGCAAAAAAAAGACCCTATTTTTTTCTTCTTCAGCAAACTTCATATATATATATTTATATATATATATATATATATATAATAATTTTTTGACCTTGTTTTTTTGTTTAGTTTTTTTTTTCTTCTTTTCTTTAACATTGTATTTTTGAAATTCCAAACTGTACTCTAGATTTTTAATTTATGCTTTTTGATATTTGATATCAATTTTGTACCTGTAGTTTCTTTATAATTTTTGCGACATTGCTTGTTTTTGTTTGTTTGTTTTCTCTTTAGTTTTCTTCTTCCTTTTTTTTAACATTGTATTTTTGAAATTCCAAACTCTACTCTAGATTTTTAATTTTTGCTTTTTGGTATTAGTTATCAATTTTGTACCTGTATTTTCTTGATAATTTTTGCGACCTTGTTTGTTTTTCTTTGTTCGTTTTTTCTCTCTTTCTTTTCCTTCTTCTTTTCTTTAACATCGTATTTTTGAAATTCCAAACTCTACTCTAGATTTTTAATTTTTGCTTTTATGTATTTGTTACCAATTTTGTACCTTTAAGAACCCAATCTTCAGTACCCATTTTTCACTAGGGAGCGAGATTACTGGCTTGACTGCTCTCTCTCCCTTTGGACTCTCCTTTTTCTCCACCAGGTCGCCTGTGTCTCCTCCCTAACCCCTCTCTACTCTACCCAACTCTGTGAATTTCTGTGTATTCCAGACGGTGGAGAACACTTAGGGAACTGATTACTGGCTGGATCTGTCTCCCTCCTTTTCATTCCCCCCTTTTATCCTTCTGGCCACCTCTGTCTCCTTCCTCCTTCTTCTTGTCTCTGTATAACTCTGTGAACATCTCTGAGTGGTCCAGTTGTGGAGTGCACATAAGGAAGTGACTACTGGCCAGCCCACTCTCTCCACTATTGATTCCACCTCATCTCATTTGGGTCACCTCTAACTCCCTCCTCCCTCTTCTCTTCTCCATGTAACGCTGTGAACCTTTCTGAGTGGCCCTCACAGTAGAGAAACTTTTCTTCTTTAACGTAGATGTTTTATCAATGGTGCTGTATAGAAGGAGAAGTTTTGAAACTACTGTAAAAGTAAGACAGATAACTGGAAGCAGGAGGCTTAAGTCCAAACCCTGCCTCCAGGGAACTCCTGACTCCAAGGAACATTAATTGACAGGAGCTCATCAAATGCCTCCATACCGACACTGAAATCAAGCACCACACAAGGGCCAACAAGTTCCAGGGCAAGACATACCAAGCAAATTCTCCAGCAACAAAGGAACGCAGCCCTGAGCTTCAAGATACAGGCTGCCCAAAGTCACCCCAAAACCACAAACATCTCATAACTCATTACTGGACACTTCATTGCACTCCAGAGAGAAGAAATACAGCTCCACCCACCAGAACATGGACACAAGCTTCCCTAACCAGGAAACCTTGACAAGACACCTGTACAAACCCACACACAGCGAGGAAATGCCAGAGTAAAGAACTCCACAAACTGCCAGAATACAGAAAGGACACCCCAAACTCAGCAATTTAAACAAGATGAGACAGAGGAATACCCAGCAGATAAAGGAACAGGATAAATGCCCACCAAACCAAACAAAAGAGGAAGAGATAGGGAATCTACCTGATAAAGAATTCCGAGTAAGGATAGTGAAATGGATCTAAAATCTTGAAATTAAAATGGAATCACAGATAAATAGCCTGGAGACAAGGATTGAGAAGATGCAAGAAAGGTTTAACAAGGATCTAGAAGAAATAAAAAAAGAGTCAATATATAATGAATAATGCAATAAATGAAACTAAAAACACTCTGGAGGCAACAAATAGTAGAATAACAGAGGCAGAAGATAGGAGTAGTGAATTCGAAGATAGAATGGTAGAAATAAATGAATCAGAGAGGATAAATGAAAAACGAATTAAAAGAAATGAGCACAATCTCAGAGACCTCCAGGACAATATTAAACGCTACAACATTCTAATCATAGGGGTCCCAGAAGAAGAAGACAAAAAGAAAGACCGTGAGAAAATACTTGAGGAGATAATAGTTGAAAACTTCCCTAAAATGGGGAAGGAAATAATCACTCAAGTCCAAGAAACCCAGACAGTCCCAAACAGGATAAAGCCAAGGCGAAACCCCCCAAGACACATATTAATCACATTAACAAAAATCAAACACAAAGAACAAATATGAAAAGCAGCAAGGGAAAAACAACAAATAACACACAAGGGAATTGCCATAAGGATAACAGCTAATCTTTCAATAGAAACTCTTCAAGCAAGGAGGGAATGGCAAGACATACTTAAAATGATGAAAGAAAATAACCTACAGCCCAGATTATTGTACCCATCAAGGATCTCATTCAAGTATGAATGAGAAATCAAAAGCTTTTCAGACAAGCAAAAGCTGAGAGAATTCTGCACCACCAAACCAGCTCTCCAACAAATACTAAACAGGAAACACAAAAACGGTGTATAAATTCGAACCCCAAACAATAAAGTAAATGGCAATGGGATCATACTTATCAGTAATTACCTTAAACGTAAATGGGTTGAATGCTCCAACCAAAAGACAAAGACTGGCTGAATGGATACAAAAACAAGACCCCTACATATGTTGTCTACAAGAGACCCACCTCAAAACAGGGGATACATACAGACTGAAAGTGAAGGGCTGGAAAAAGATTTTCCATGCAAATAGGGACCAAAAGAAAGCAGGAGTAGCGATACTCATGTCAGATAAAATAGACTTTAAAACAAAGGCTGTGAAAAGAGACAAAGAAGGTCACTACATAATGATCAAAGGATCAATCCAAGAAGAAGATATAACAATTATAAATATATATGCACCCAACGTGGGAGCACCACAGTATGTAAGACAAATGCTAACAAGTATGAAAGGAGAAATTAACACTAACACAATAATAGTTGGAGATTTTAATACCCCACTCACACCTATGGATAGATCAACTAAACAGAAATTTAACAAGGAAACACAAACTTTAAATGATACAATAGACCAGTTAGACCTAATTGATATCTATAGGACAATTCATCCCAAAACAATGAATTTCAACTTTTTCTAAAGTGCACATGGAACCTTCTCCAGGATAGATCACATCCTGGGCCATAAAGCTAGCATTGGTAAATTCGAAAAAATAGAAATCATTCCAAGCATCTTTTCTGACCACAATGCAGTAAGATTAGATCTCAATTACAGGAGAAAAACTATTAAAAATTCCAACATATGGAGGCTGAACAACACGCTGCTGAATAACCAACAAATCACAGAAGAAATCAAAAAAGAAATCAAAATTTGCATAGAAACGGATGAAAATGAAAACACAACAACCCAAAACTTGTGGGACACGGTAAAAGCAGTCCTAAGGGGAAAGTTCATAGCAATACAGGCACACCTCAAGAAACAAGAAAAAAGTCAAATAAATAAACTAACTCTACACCTAAAGCAACTAGAAAAGGAAGAAATGAAGAACCCCAGGGTTAGTAGAAGGAAAGAAATCTTAAAAATTAGAGCAGAAATAAATGCAAAAGAAACAAAAGAGACCATAGCAAAAATCAACAAAACCAAAAGCTGGTTCTTTGAAACGATAAATAAAATTGACAAACCATTAGCCAGACTCATCAAGAAACAAAGGGAGAAAAATCAAATCAATAAAATTAGAAATGAAAATGGAGAGATCACAACAGAAAACACAGAAATACAAAGGATCATAAGAGACTACTATCAACAATTATATGCCAATAAAATGGACAACGTGGAAGAAATGGACAAATTCTTAGAAAAGTACAACTTTCCAAAACTGGACCAGGGAAGAAATAGAAAATCTTAACAGACCCATCACAAGCACGGAAATGGAAACTGTAACCAAAAATCTTCCAGCCAACAAAAGCCCAGGTCCAGATGGCTTCACAGCTGAATTCTACCAAAAATTTAGAGAAGAGCTAACACCTATCCTGCTCAAACTTTTCCAGAAAATTGCAGAGGAAGGTAAACTTCCAAACTCATTCTATGAGGCCACCATCAGCCTAATACCAAAACCTGACAAAGATCCCACAAAAAAAGAAAACTACAGGCCAATATCACTGATGACATAGATGCAAAAATCCTTAACAAAATTCTAGCAATCAGAATCCAACAACACATTAAAAAGATCCTACACCATGACCAAGTGGGCTTTATCCCAGGGATGCAAGGATTCTTCAATATCCGCAAATCAATCAATGTAATACACCACCTTAACAAATTGAAAAATAAAAACCATATGATTTTCTCAATAGATGCAGAGAAAGCCTTTGACAAAATTCAACATCCATTTATGATAAAAAATCTCCAGAAAGCAGGAATAGAAGGAATATACCTCAACATAATAAAAGCTATATATGACAAACCCACAGCAAACATTATCCTCAATGGTGAAAAATTGAAAGCATTTCCTCTAAAGTCAGGAACAAGACAAGGGTGCCCACTTTCACCATTACTATTCAACATAGCTTTGGAAGTTTTGGCCACAGCAATCAGAGCAGAAAAAGAAACAAAAGGAATCCAAATTGGAAAAGAAGAAGTAAAACTCTCACTGTTTGCAGATGACATGATCCTCTACATAGAAAACCCTAAAGACTCCACCAGAAAATTACTAGAACTAGCCAATGACTATAGTAAAGTTGCAGGATATAAAATCAACACACAGAAATCCCTTGAATTCCTATACACTAATAATGAGAAAACAGAAAGAGAAATTAAGGAAACAATTTCATTCACCATTGCAACGGAAAGAATAAAATACTTAGGAATATACCTACCTAAAGAAATTAAAGACCTATATATAGAAAACTATAAAACACTGGTGAAAGAAATCAAAGAGGACACTAATAGGTGGAGAAATATACCATGTTCATGGATTGGAAGAATCAATATAGTGAAAATGAGTATACTACCCAAGGCAATTTATAGATTCAATGCAATCCCTATCAAGCTACCAACAGTATTCTTCACAGAGCTAGAACAAATAATTTCACAATTTGTATGGAAATACAAAAAACCTCGAATAGCCAAAGCAATCTTGAGAAAGAAGAATGGAACTGGAGGAATCAACCTACCTGATTTCAGGCTCCGCTACAAAGCCACAGTTATCAAGACAGTATGGTACTGGCACAAAGACAGAAATATAGATTAGTGGAACAAAATAGAAAGCCCAGAGATAAATCCACACACATATGGACACCTTATCTTTGACAAAGGAGGCAAAAATATACAATGGATTAAAGACAATCTCTTTAACAAGTGGTGCTGGGAAATCTGGTCAACCACTTGTAAAAGAATGAAACTAGAACACTTTCTAACACAATACACAAAAATAAACTCAAAATGGATTAAAGATCTAAACGTAAGACCAGAAACTATAAAACTCCTAGAGGAGAACATAGGCAAAACACTCTCTGAAATACATCACAGCAGGATCCTCTATGACCCACCTCCCAGAATACTGGAAATAAAAACAAAAATAAACAAATGGGACCTAATTAACCTTAAAAGCTTCTGCACATCAAAGCAAACTATTAGCAAGGTGAAAAGACAGCCTTCGGAATGGGAGAAAATAATAGGAAATGAAGCAACTGACAAACAACTAATCTCAAAAATATACAAGCAACACCTACAGCTCAACTCCAGAAAAATAAATGACCCAATCAAAAAATGGGCCAAAGAAATAAATAGACATTTCTCCAAAGAAGACATACAGATGGCTAACAAACACATGAAAAGATGCTCAAAATCACTCATTATCATAGAAATGCAAATCAAAACCACTATGAGGTACCATTTCACGCCAGTCAGAATGGCTGCAATCCAAAAGTCTACAAATAATAAATGCTGGAGAGGGTGTGGAGAAAAGGGAACCCTCTTACACTGTTGGTGGGAATGCAAACTAGTACAGCCACTATGGAGAACAGTGTGGAGATTCCTTAAACAACTGGAAATAGAACTGCCTTATGATCCAGCAATCCCACTGCTGGGCATACACACTGAGGAAACCAGAAGGGAAAGAGACACGTGTACCCCAATGTTCATCACAGCACTGTTTCTAATAGCCAGGACATGGAAGCAACCTAGATGTCCATCAGCAGATGAATGGATAAGAAAGCTGTGGTACATATACACAATGGAGTATTACTCCGCCATTAAAAAGAATAGAATGAATCAGTTCTAATGAGGTGGATGAAACTGCAGCCTATTATACAGAGTGAAGTAAGCCAGAAAGAAAAACACCAATACAGTATACTAACGCATATATATGGAACTTTGAAAGACGGTAACAATAACCCTGAGTACGAGACAGCAAAAGAGACACTGAGGTATAGAAGAGTCTTATGGACTCTGTGGGAGAGGGAGAAGGTGGGAAGATTTGGGAGAATGGCATTGAAATATGTAAAATATCATGTATGAAAAGAGTTGCCAGTCCAGGTTTGATGCATGACACTGGATGCTTGGGGCTAGTGCTCTGGGACGACCCAGAGGGATGCTATGGGGGGGGAGGAGGGAGGAGGGTTCAGGATGGGGAGCACATGTATACCTGAGGCGGATTCATTTTGATATTTGGAAAAACTAATACAATTATGTAAAGTTTAAAAATAAAATAAAATTAAAAAAAAAATCCACAGGAGGCTTGACTCCCTTTAGGCCACTCAGTGGTCTCCAAGAAATACCCGTCGGGACTCGAGAGCAGAGCAGAGTCCTTTCCTTCCTCTCGAGATAAGGCCTGACTCCTCGGGTGCGTCTAAAATGCAACCCCGAGATCTCTGTCGCCCCTGAAGAGGAACATTAGGTCCCGGACACAAGCTTAGATGATGTCTCTTTTGCCCTGAAGTGACTCGAGAGCAATCCCTAGCTCTCTCTCGCAACTCTAATGGAAGATTGGACTTCCCTGGGCCAACACAAGAGGAAGCCTGAATTCCCCATCATAACTCGAGAATCCCGCCGAAACTCGAGAAAAACCACATGGTTACCCCGTCATCGCAAGATGAGGCCCTTGCCCGCTACAGCGTCTAAAGAGAAGTCCCAGGTTTCTTCTTGAAGTGTTTTCACACTTCAAGTGTGAAAACTTGGCACCCTTGATGCGATTCCAAAAGTTCCCCAACACCCTGGTCTCTCTCGAGGGGAACACCGAGGTTCCCAGTACGACTTCATCTGAGCCACTTCTCCCCTCCTGATTGCGACTGGAGGGTCGACTCCCGTGTTTTGTCTGGAAGGGGTTCCCAACCTTCCCGGCGCACCTCAGGATGAGGCCGGTCTAACGACAATATTTGAGACGTAGCTTCATGGGTGGTAACACATGCTGAAAGACCCCGATTCCCCGGTCCGCTCTTGATAAGAACCCGATGCCCGGACACCTCTTCAAAGGCAACCCTGTGGAAGAAGGCACAACACGAAGGGGCACTGACACCCTCGTGCATCGTCCGGAAAAACCCGCAGATTCCAAACACAGTTCGACAAGTTGCCTGTCACCCCATGAATAACTCAAGAGGCAAGCGGAGTTCCATTCCTCCTTACAAGACGAGGCATGACTCTCCTGTCCTAACTCTGCAGGGACCCTGCGATCAGAGTCAGAAATGGAGATGAACCTTGAGGTTCCTGCCTCCACTCGAGATGAGGCCCTCTTCTATTGCACCAAACCCAGTGGAGTCCCGAGAGGGCCCTCCCAACTCCAGGGTATCCCTGACTTCTCAGAGGCACACTGAGAAGCTCCCTGAGGCCACCGGCACTAGTCGAGGGAACCCAGGGTTTACTGCCGTGACCCAAGAAACACCTTGAAAGTCCTTCTTTAACGGTTCTTGAGGCCCAATACACCTTCCATGACTCTAGAGCAATGACGCGCTCCCCCTCGCAATGCGCATGGAGACCTGACTTCCCAAGCGCCACATGAGAGGCTCCCTGAGCTCCCCGTAGTACCTCATGAGAAACCCCACACTGGCGCTGCAGCTCGAGAAAACCCACGAGACGCCCCCTTCATCGCGAGATGATGGCCTTCTTTTCCTGCATGGCCTGGAGACCAATCCCGAGTCCTCTCTCCAAACTCCACAGGAGGCTTGACTCCCTTTAGGCCACTCAGTGGGCTCCAAGAGATACCCGTCGCAACTCGAGAGGAGAGCGGAGTCCTTCGCTTCCCCTCGAGACAAGGACTGACTCCCCGGGTGCATCAGGAAAGCAACCCCGAGATCCCTGTCCCCCCTGGAGACGAACATTATGTCCTGGACACAAGCCTAGATAAGGTCTCTTTTGCCCTGCAGTAACTCAAGCGCAATCCCTAGCTCTCCCTCGCAACTCGAATGGAAGACTGGACTTCCCTGGGCCAACACAAGAGGAAGCCTGAATTTCCTGACCTAACTCGAGAATCCCGCCACAACTCGAGAAAAACGACGTGGTTAACCCGTCACCACAAGATGAGGCCCTTGCCAGCTACAGCGTCTCAAGAGAAGTCTCACGTTCCGTCTTGAAGTTTGAAACGGTACTTAGAACCTTTGATGTGACTCCAAAAGTTCCCCGACATCCCAGTTTTACTCGAGGGGAACATCGAGGTTCCCGGCACCACTTCATCTGAGCCCCTTCTCCCCTCCTGATCGGGACAAGAGGGTCGATTCACTTGCTTTGTCTGAAAGGGTTACCGACCTTCCTGGTGCACCTCAGGTTGAGGTCCGTCTCAAGAAGAAATTCGAGATGTAGGCTTGTGGGTGGTGCCACATGCCGAAAGACCCTGATTTCCTGGTCTGCTCTTGATAAGAACCTGAAGGCTGGATACCTCTTCGAAGGCAACCCTGTGTATGAAGGCAAAAAACAAAGGGGAACTGACACCCCCATGCATCGTCCGGATAAAACCGCAGGTTCCACACACAGCTCGACAAGTGGCCTGTTATCTGGTGAACAACTCGAGAGTCCAGTGGAGTTCCATTCCTCCACACAAGACGAGGCCTGACTCTCCTGTCCTAACTCTGTAGGGACTCTGTGTTCAGAGTCAGAAATGGAGAGCAACCCTGAGGTTCCTGCTTCAAATCGAGATGAGGCCCTCTTCTGACAAGGTCCAGCCTCGGCTGGTCCAGGGTTTTCGAAGGGGAGACAGAGTAGGCGACCTATTGATTTATTTATCGAAGATATAAAGAGTAATAGAATGAGGATAGCTCAGTAGGAAAATTTAGTGGAGAAAAGAAGCTGAGTAGCTTGGTTTATGCGGAAAATCAGTATAACCCGTGACACCAGGTTAGCTCTTACCACGGAGGCCGCAGTCTCCCTCTTGAATAGCGAAAAGTGCCCCACCTTAGACACCTTCTCAAGTGGTCTTCGAAGCCCAGGCAAATAAATGGTCGCAGAGGATATCCGCGCTCCAGATGGACACTCATCTGAAAATTGAGGGGAAGAATGACATTAGGAGACTAAGCGTTGGCAATCAAGGCCCGTAGCTTTAGTTTCAACAGGGGTTTTTATACCCTAAGTTACACATAGAGGATAATGGGGATGCAAAGTCAGCAGCCTTTGATCCTTATCAAAAACCAGGGTTTCTTTCCTGCAAATGTATCATATACAAATGGTTTAGGTGATTTACATCATCTTCTAGCCAGAAGACCTATTAACATTTTATGACTCTTGACAAAGACTTATCAACCGTAAGACTTATTTTCTCTAAGAGTAATTATTTTAAGGTTTGGCCCCATCTTTCGAAGATAAAATTGCATTCCTATAGGGCAGATATGTAATGGGTTTACAACAAAGGAAAGAATTTATTACCTTAAGGGTCTAAAGTTAGTAACACCAAGGCCACTACTTATTTCTTCTACATACCAACTATATTAATTAATACACATTCAATTATACAATTCAGGGGATGTGGAAACTTGGCAACAAGCATTGGTTCATCAATGAAATCTTTTACTAGTTTTATTCTGACAGTTTCTAACTCTCTGAGAGGCTCTAAGCTATTTGAATATCTTAAACTTCCCGTGCCTCTCGAGGCTTGGAGACTGTAAACAATTGTATGCATTGCTGTAGGAGTCCGGGTAAACTTGTCAGGCGAGTTAGAGAGCCATCTGACGTGTTTGGATTTAAACACTCCTAATTGCCCAGGAACTTTATTAATTGGAGCTGTAAGTTAGCTCTTTGACAGAAAGAATGAGATGGTGGTGGGGGACAGCCCCCAGTAAAGTCAGAGGTGAGAGCACAAAGCAATAAAGTAGGCAGACTCTGGTTTTGGGGGGTAGATGCTCAAGAATATCCGGGAGGACTCCCGAGGCTCGATCCCGCCTTTGTGTATGCCCAGCCTCCTTCCTCATGACCTTTGTCACGAGTGGAATGTCTCTCCCCAGCTCCCAGCATCTCCCCGTTTTTTATTTCTTAAAACAGCCAGATGTAGCTCAGTCGCGAGCCTCTGAATACTCTGCTGAAGAATCCTGACAATACAAGGAAGAATGATTATGAGAAGCAGAATTAAAGCAGCCACCGCAGCATAGCTAAAGACATTAGACAGAATATTCTTTCCTGAGATGTAGTTAGGGAAAGTATGGAAGAAATCATTTGCTGTTCCAGCAGCAGTAAAATCTAATCGGGAGTGCTCCATGGTTGCTATTTGATAGTGAAGTTTCCCTACGTCTCAACCAATGTCAGAGCTGTTCCAGATACCTGAAATATGGTTTTTAATCTTTTCCCATTCAAAATCTGTCTCATTTACTTTCAGGGGTGTTCCACATATCCACCGATAGTCAGCATGACAAGACAATGCCATTTTCACCTTTAAAGCCTGCAATTCAGTCCCAATATGTATTACTGCTTCCTCTAGGGCGTCTACCCTCATTTCTAATTTTCTCTCTATAGCTTCCTGTGTTGCCAATGTTAAAGAAACATTTTTGGACATAGAATCAACATATTGAGCAGTATGTACTTGTTGAGTCAATGATATTTCTGCCACAGTAACAGAAGTGATTGCACTTATCAAAGCTGCTGTTCCCAAGATAATTAAGCCCACAAACCGTCGTGTTTGCATTAAATCCTGTAGTTGTTGTAATACAGCAAGACCATAATTCAATAAGTGGTTACATCATAAGATAAGGTGGATGTTGTAGCATTACAAAGGAGCAAACATTATATTGAGGGTTTAAACAAGATGAACCAGGGAGCAGCTGTAGGCGTCAGCCCGGGGGAGCAGTGTCCCCAGCATCAGGAGGCAGAACGCGAGCGGCAGGCTGTGGGCCAAGGCGCCTATGGTGGGCGGAGGGGCAGGGTTCGTGGTTTAGGGCTAGCCGCCACCGCTTGGGCTCAGGGCGGTCCCCTCTCGCCGGTAGGGCCACGCTGGTCTGGACAGCACTCCGCGGGTGTGCTTTCCTCTCTGGCCCTCACTCGCTGCACAGACTTCTTTGCTCTAGGTCACGGGGTGCAGCGAGGTGGCTGCGAGGCGCTGCTGGTGGCACGGAGGCGAGAGCTGGCTGGGGGAGGGGGAGCGAGCGAGTGCACGCGCCGCAAACCTGGTCTTTGGGGAATGTGACATGACGAATTTGTCTGAGATCCAAACCGGAGAATCTGCATTCTGTAGAAATATACAAGCATACCCTCTCCCACAAGTTAGCAACACATCTGGCCTTTTTCACTCTCCCGTAAGGAGGCCTTTTTACTTGACCAGGGGCCGAGTCGTAGCCAGTAATTCAGGCATCTAGTGTCTCATCATTGTAGTCTGCCCCTGTGTGTTTACGTTTAAGTGATTAATTACAATTGGAACATAACTTCACTATTTGTCTAGCTGTTTCCCTATGGATATGTTAATTTAGGTCTAATGTTTAGTTTAGGTCTCTGTATAAATTTAAGTAATAAATGTATAACCTCCTTATCTCATTTTGGTATACAGGTATACAGATATACCTAAATGCAAAATGCATTTATATATGTATTTATATATGGCAACAAGTATAAAGTTATTGACATATAATATATATAAATCAATATACTTGAATTAATCTTTATAATTAATATATTAATTAATATATATTACAACAATACAACACATACACAGCTAATACCAACCAACACAAACCAATATACTGTAATAATACATGTCACACATTTATAATTATACAGTATATAGAACATTTATCATCACAGCACATCAATCCATACCAATTAATATCAGCCACACACACATTATATTCTGCCATATATATTTAATTATACAGTATATATATATATGTGTGTGTATATAGTATACATATTAATTTATATACAAATTAATTAAGTATAGATCTGTAAATAGAATTAGGTATACCTTTATTATATTTTATTTATACCCATACCTAATTAGGCAAACTGTAATTAGGCAAATACATTTATATTATGTATTTATAACAATATATAAAGTATTGTTAAATGTACCACCTGTACAGCATCTCCACCCCACATACCACTTTCTCTAATCCCACCAACTCATTTTCAGTATTATGTGTTGGCCAGGAGCTGGGCCAGTGTTTCCCAGCAATGTTAAGAGACGTCTGTTCCTGTGTCTAATAGCCCTGGCGTTTTATTCTCTTGAATTAAAAGATCTTTTAAAGGCCTTGGAACTGTAATTTCCTGCACCCAAAAGGCTAGATCACTAGATCCAAATGTTTTGTGGCTCTTAGCTTGAGAAGTCAAGTTTTTCCTTGTCTGATAGTAAGGTAAAAGTAAAAGCTGTGTTACTCTTTGACCTTTATTAATTTCTACAGTTTTGATAGGCAGTGAGATCAAGACTTTAATTTCTCAATATCATCAGAATCTACTACACCATGCACCAGCGAAATTCCTTTTCTTTCTTTTTTTTTTATTTAATTTTTTTTTAAAAGAAAGCGAGCTACGCCCCAGGACAAATCTTACAATGTCCTCAGATAGGGGGCCAGCCACTCCGGTTGGAATTGGAGTAAGCGGCACATCAGGGGTTAATATTGTTATTAAATCTCCTTGCCTTTTCGCTTTTCTCCTAGCCTGGGTGAGACCCCCCTGAGGGAGTTTTCTCCAAGGAGCACGCTCTGCATATTGTGTACTAAAAGCTCCTTTGTTTAAAAAACTTTTTATCTTCCTCAGTCTTAGGCAACACTTTGGGAGGCTTTGGGGGCAAAGTGGGGAACTCCTGGGTCCTGGGAGGCACAATCGAAGGCGGTGGTGGTCTCCTTAAATCAGAAAGTGGTGGATAAGTTTTTTAAAGGTTTGTGCAGAGGGGGAGGGATCTCGCCAGGGCTCTCGGCCACAGCGTCCTGTAAGCCCTCTCCTTCCTCGGGAGGTAGACCACTTTCTCCCTCCTTTTTTTTTTTTCAATGGCAGAAAATATGATCTGTGCAGTAAATGGAGACTCACCACCATCTACCTCTATAGCCTCCCCCATAGGCTATTTAACAGCCTCGTGACGGAGGTCCAGGACATTTCTAATCATATTCCACAGTCAATAAATATTTGTCTATTCTTAGATGCAGAGAAATCCATTTTTAATTTTTTTTTTAATTTTAGAGAATATTTTTATTTATTTTGTAACCTCTTTACCCTGGCTAAACTTCAGAGGGGACTAGAAAAGAAGCCTCAAGGTGAGGATCGAGTTCATCCTTGGGACTAGAGAAAATCCTTCTCCGGGAAACTCCTAGCGGTGGCCCTTTACCCCGACATGGAGGAGGAGGCATAGGGGGATGGGAGCGTCCCGAAGTTTTCCTCTTCTGTTCCGGAGATCCTTTAACTGTTTGGTAACTAAATCTTACGAACTGTCTGATCGGGGATGTTTCCCTCAACCTCCTAGGAGCGGATGGTCTGATTAGGGATGTTTTCTTAAACTTTTAGGAGCATCTTTAGCTAAAAAAAGAAAAAAAAACAATCCTCATCAGAATGGCATCCAGCTGCTGTTTCCTCTAAACCTTTTTCAAATTGAGGGGAGAGCTGATCTTTCTTTTCATCCCTATCTTTTACATGCTCATTGGCAGTCATAGCGGCTAGCCATTTATTTAGCTGTCGATAGCTAGGTATAGCCTCTTCATTTTCACTTTTCTTTATAACAGGTACCTTTTCAGATTTGCTTTTTTGTTTAACAGGTACTTTTCCAACTTTACTTTCCACTTTAACAGGTACCTTTTCAAATTCATGAGCTGGATCTAAAACATCTCTAGTCATATTCCACAGAGGAAAGGTGTAAGTAGGGATTTTTTCCAAACCTTGCTGAGCACAATAAGCTCTTAGCTGTTTTCCTAGTTTTTTCAAGATATCTAGGTTAACAGTGCCTTGTTGTAGAAACCAAGGGCAGTGGTCTTGTACAAATGTAAAAAATGATTGAATGGAAGATGTTTTAACCTTGATTCTTCTTTTACTTAATAACTGTAAAATTACTCCTATAAAGAGCTGTCTTTCATTTGATTCAGTGTTGCCCATGTCAGAAACTTAAGGATAGTAAAAGATTTTGCTTTTAGCTATCTAAAGATTAGGCCCTTTTTGTCAGCCTTTTTAGAAACCGTTTTTTCTCTCTAACTCTTCAACACTTCCCACTCCTCTCGCCCTGTCTATTCTACAGGGGGATCTGCAGCCCCCTAAGTGGGATCCTATCTGTCCCGAAAACTGAACACTGGGGGAATGGGGTTGGGGATTTACCTTCGAAATGCCTGTCTCGGGCGCCACCTGCAGAGGTCCAGCCCCAGCTGATCCAGGGTATTTGAAGGGAAGATGGAGTAGGCGACCTATTTATATATTTATTTATTCATCAAAGATATAAAGAGTAATAGAATGAGGATAGCTCAGTAGGAAAATTCAGTGGAGAAAAGCAGCTGAGTAGCTTGGTTTATGCGGAAAATCAATATAACCCATGACACCAGGTTAGCTCTGACCACGGAGGCTGCAAGTGCCCTCTAGAATAGAGGAAGTTGCCCCACCTTAGACACCTTATCGAGTAGGTCTTCGAAGCCCAGGCAAATAAATGGTCGCAGAGGATATCCGCGCTCCAGATGGACACTCATCTGAAAATTGAGGGGAATAATGACATGGGGAGACCAAGCTTTGGCGAGCAAGGCCCGTAACTTTATTTTCAACACAGGTTTTAATACCCTAAGTTACACATAGAGGATAATAGGGGATGCAAAGTCAGCAGTCTTTAATCCTTATCAAAAACCAGGGTTTCTTTTCTGCAGATTTATCGTATTAAAATGGTTTAGATGATTTACATCATCTTCTGGCCAGAAGACCTATTAACATTTTATGACTCTTGACAAAGACTTATCAACCATAAGAGTTATTTTCTCTAAGAGTAATTGTTTAAGGTTTGGCGCAATCTTTCGAAGATAAAATTGCATTCCTATAGGGAGGATGTGTAATGGGCTTACAACAAAGAAAATAATTTATTACCTTAAGGGTCTAACGTTACCAACATCAAGGCCACTACTTATTTTTTCTACATACCAACTATATTAATTAACACACATTCAAGGATACAATTCAGGGGATGTGGAAACTTGGCAAAAAGGATTGGTTCATCAATGAAATCTTTTACTAGTTTTATTCTGACAGTTTCTAACTCTCTGAGAGGCTCTAAGCTATTTGAATATCTTAAACTTCCCATGCGTCTCGAGGCTGGGAGACTGTACACAATCGTATGCATAGCTGTAGGAGACCGGGTAAACTTGTCAGGCGAGTTAGAAAACCATCTGAGGGGTTTGGATTTAAACACTACTAATTGCCCAGGAACATTATTAGTTGGAGTTGTAAGTTAGCTCTTTGACAGAGAGAGTGAGATGGTGGTAGGGGACATCCCCAGTAATGTCAGAGGTGAGAGAACAAAGCCATAAAAAAGGCAGACTTTGGTTTTTGGGGGTAGATGCTCAAGAATATACGGGGGAACTCCCGGAGGCTCGATCCCGCCTTTGCGTATGCCGAGACTCTTTCCTCATGACATTTGTCACGAGTGGAATGTCTCTCGCTGGCTCCCGGCAATCTTCCATTGCACCAAACGCAGTGGAGTCCCGAGAGGCCCCTCTCAACACCACAGTATCAGTGTCTTCTCAGAGGCACCCTGAGCAACTCCCTGAGGTCACCGGCACAAGTCGAGGGAACACAGGGTCTCCTGCCGCAACCCGAGAAAGACCTCAAGAGTCCTTCTTCAACGCGTCTTGAGGCCGGATTCCCCTACCATGACTCGAGAGCAATGACACGCTCCCCCTCGCCATGCGCATGGACACCTGACTTCACTGGCGCCACATGAGAGGCTCCCTGAGCTCCCCGTCATACCTCGTGAGAAACCCCACACTGGCGCCGCAGCTCGGGAAAACCCACGAGACGCCACCGTCATCGCGAGATTGGGGACTTCTTTTCCTGCCTGACCTGGAGAGCAATCCCTGGTCCTTTCTCCAAACTTCACAGGAGGCTTTACTCCCTTTAGGCCACTCAATGGGCTCCAAGAGATACCTGTCGCGACTTGAGAGGAGAGCAGAGAACTTTGTTTCCCCTCGAGATGAGGCCTTACCTCGGGTGAGTCTGGAATGCAACCCCGAGATCCCTGTTGCCCCTGGAGAGGAACATTATGTCCTGGACAAAAGCCTAGATGAGGTCTATTTTGCCCTACAGTGACTCGAGAGCAACACCCATCTCTCCCTCGCAATTCGAATGGAAGATTGGTCTTCACTGGGCCAACACAAGAGGAAGTCTGAATTTCCCGTTGTAACTCGAGAATCCCGCCGCAACTCTTAAAAACCACGTGGTTCCCCATTCATCGCAATATGAGGCCTTTGCCCGCTACAGAGTCTCAAGAGAAGTCCCATGTTTCGTCATAAAGTTCGAAATGCTACTTGGCACCCTTGATGCGACCCCAAAAGTTCCCCAATATACCGGTCTCACTCCAAGGGAACACCGAAGTTCCTGGCACCACTTCATTTGAGCCCCTTCTCCGCTCCTGATCACGGCAGGAAGGTCGATCCCCCTGCTTTGTCTAGAAGGGGTTCCCGACCTTCATGGCGCACCTCAGGATGAGGCCAGTCTCACGAAGAAATTCGAGACGTAGCCTCGTGTTGGTGCCACGTGCCAAAAGACCCCGATTTCTCGGTCTTGCTCTTGATAAGAACCCGATGCCCGGACACCTCTTCTAAGGCAACCCTGTGGATGAAGGCACTACACGAGGGGGCACTGGCAACCCTGTTCATCGTCCGGAAAACCCCGCAGGATCCACATACAGCTCCACAACTGGCCTGTCACCCCTTAAACAATGAGAGAGGAAAGCGGAGTTCCCTTCCTCAGACAAGACGAGGCCTGAGTATCCAATCCCAACTGTGCAGGCACGCTTCGATCTGAGTCAGAAATGGAGAGGAAACCTGAGGTTCCTGCCTCAACCCGAGATGAGGCCCTCTTCCATTAAAACAAACCCAGTGGAGTCCCGAGAGGCCACTCCCATCTCCACAGTATCCCTGACTTCTCATAGGCATTCTGATAAGCTCCTTGAGGCCACCGGCAAACGTCGAGGGAAATAAGGGTTTCCTGCCACAATCGAAGAAAGACCTCGAGAGTCCTTCTTCAATGCGTCTTGAGGTCAGATTCCCCTACCATGGCTCGAGAGCAATAACGCGCTCCCCCTCGCCACGCACATGGAGACCTGACTTCCCTGGCGCCACATGAGAGGTTCCCTGAGCTCCCTGACGTACCTCGTGTGAAACCCCACACTGGCGCCGCAGCTCAAGAAAACCCACAAGACCCCTCCGTCATCGCGAGATGAGGGCCATCTTTTCCTGCATGGCCTGGAGAGCAGTCCCAAGTCCTCTCTCCAAACTTCACAGGAGGCTTGACTCCCTTTAGGCCACAAAGTGGGCTCCAAGAGGTGCCCGTCGCGACTCGAAAGGAGAGCGGAGTCCTTTGCTTCCCTTCGACACGAGGCCTGACTCCCTGGGTGAGTCTGGAATGCAAACCTGAGATCCCTGTGGCCCTTGGAGAGGAACATTAGGTCCTGGACACAAGCCTAGATGAGGTCTCCTTTGCCCTGCAGTGACTCGAGCGCAACCCCCAGCTCTCCCTCGCAACTCGAATGGATGATTGGACTTCCCTGGCCCAACACAAGAGGAAGCCTGAAATCCCCGTCGTAAGTCGAGAATCCCACCGAAACTCGAGAAAAACCACGTGGCTCCCCCGTCATCGCAAGATGAGGCCCTTGGCCACTACAGCGTATCAAGAGAAGTCCCACGTTCCATCCTGAAGTACAAAACGGTACTTGGCACCCTTGATGCGACCCCCAAAGTTCCCTGACATACCGGTCTCACTCGAGGGAAACACCAAAGTTCACGGCACCACTTCCTGTGAGCCCCTTCACCCCTCCTGATCGCAACAGGAGGGTCGACTCCCATGCTTTGTCTGCAAGGGGTTCCCGACGTTCCCCGCGAACCTCTGGATGAGGCCGGTCTCATGAGGAAATTCGAAAAGTAGCCTCATGGTTGGTGCCACATGCTGAAAGATCCCGAATTCCCGGTCCACTCTAGATAAGAACCTGACGCCCGGACATCTCTTCGAAGGCAACCCTGTGGATGAAGGCACAACACGAAGGGACACTGACATCCCCATGCATCGTCTGGAAAAACCCGCCGATTCCACTCACAGCTCCAAATGTGGACTGTCACCCCGTGAACAACTCGAGAGGCAAGTGAAGTTGCATTCCTTCACACAAGACGAGGCCTTACCCTCCTGGCCCAACTCTTCAGGGACCCTGCGATCGGAGTCAGAAATGGAGAGGAACCCTGAGGTTCCTGCCTCAACTAGAGAAGAGGCCCTCTTCCATTGAACCAAACTCAGTGGTGTCCCGAGAGGCCCCTCCCAACACCACAGTATCCCTGAATTCTCAGAGGCTCCCTGAGAAGCTACCTGAGGTCACTGGCACAAGTCGAGGGAACCCAGAGTTTCCTGAAGTAACCCGAGAAAGACTTGGAGAGTCCTTTTTCAACGTCTCTTGATGCCCGATTCCCCTACCATGACTCCAGAGCAAGGACGCGCTCCCCTTGCCACAAGCAGGAAAACTAACTTCCCTAGTACCACACAAGAGGCTCCCTGAGTACCCCATCGTACCTCGTGAGAAAACACACAGTGGCGCCACAGTTCGAGAAAAACCACAAGATGCCCCCGTCAAGGAGAGATGGGGGCCTTCTTTTCCTGCCTGACCTGGAGAGCAATCCCTGGTCCTCTCTCCAAACTTCACAGGAGGATTGACTCCCTTTAGGCCACTCAGTTGGGTCCAAGAAATACCCGGTGCGACTCGAGAGGAGAGCGGAGTCCTTTGCTTCCCTGGAGACGAGGCCTGACTCCCCGGGTGAGTTTGGAATGCAACCCCGAGATCCCTGTCGCCCCTGGAGTGGAACATTATGTCCTAGACACAAGCCTAGATGAGGTCTATTTTGCCCTACAGTGACTCGAGAGCAACCTCCATCTCTCCCTCACAATTTGAATGGAAGATTGGTCTTCCCACGGTCAACACAAGAGGAAGTCTGAATTTCCCATTGTAATTCGAGAATTCAGCCTCAAGTCTTAAAAACCATGTGGTTCCCCCTTCATTGCAATATGAGGCCCTTGCCAGCTAGAGTCTCAAGAGAAGTCCCACGTTCCATCTTAAAGTTCGAAATGCTACTTGGCACCCTTGATGCGACCCCAAAGTTCCCCAACATACCGGTCTCACTCCAGGGGAAGACCGAAATTCCCAGCGTCTCCAGGGAAGTCCCATGTTCCGTCCTTAAGTGTGAAACGGTACTTGACACCCTTGATGAGACCGCAAAAGTTCGCCGACACGCTGGGTGCCTCGAGGGGAACACCGAGGGTCCCGGCACCACTTCATCTGAGCCCCTTCTCCCCTCCTGATCGCGACAGGAGAGTCGATTCCCCTGCTTTCTCTGGAAGGGGTTCCCGGCCTTCCTGGTGCACCTCAGGATGAGGCCGGTCTCAGGAGGAAATTCGAGACTAGCCATGTGTGAGGTGCCACGTGCCGAACGACCCCGATTTTCCGGTCTGCTCTTGATAAGAACCCGATGCCTGGACACCTCTTCGAAGGCAACCCTGTGAGTGAAGGCACAACACGAAGGGGCACTGACACCCCCGTGCATCATCCGGAAAATCCCGCAGGGTCTACACACAGCTCAACAAGGGGCCTGAGACTCCCGGAACAACTCGAGAGGCAACCAGAATTCCATTCCTCAGACAAGACGAGGCATGACTCTCCTGTCCCAACACTGCAGGGACCGTGCAGTCGGAGTCAGAATCGGAGAGGAAGCCTGAGGTTCCTGCCTCCCCTCGAGATGAGGCCCTCTTCCATTGCGCCGAACCCAGCAGAGTCCCGAGAGGCCCTGCCAACTCCACAGCATCCCTCACCTCTCAGATTCACCATGGGAAGTTCCCTATAGTCCCCTGCAGAAGTCGAGGGAAACGAGGGTTTCCCGCCGCCACCCGAGAAAGACCTCGAGAGTCCTTCTTCAACGCGTCTTGAGGCCCTAGTCACTTCCCATGACTCGAGAGTGATGACCAGCTCCCCCTCGCCATGCGCATGGAGACATGAGTTCCCTGGCACCGCACGAGAGGCTCCCTGAGGTCCTCGTCGTGCCTCGTGAGAAAACCCCCATGGGCGCCGCAGCCTGAGGAAACCCATGAGACGCCCCCGTCATCGCTAGATGAGGGCCTTCTTTTCCTGCCTGGCCTGGAGAGCAATCCCGAGTCCTCTCTCCAAACTGAAGAGGAGGCTCGACACCCTTGAGTCCACTCATTGGGCTCCAAGAGATCCGTGTCGCGACTTGAGAGGAAAGCGGAGTCCTCTGCTTCCCCTCGAGGCGAGGCCTGACTCCCTGGGGGAGTCTGGAATGGAAACCCGAGATCCCTGTCTTCCCTTGAGAGGAATATTAGGTCCTGGACACACGCCTCGATGAGGTCTCTTTGGCCCTGTAGTGACTCGAGCAGAACCCCCAGCTTTCCCTCGCAACTCCAGGGGAAGATTGGGCTTCCCAGGGCCAACCCAAGAGGAAGCCTGAAATCCCCGTCGTTTTCGAGAATCCAGACTCAACTCGAGAAAAACGACGTGGTTCCAACGTCTTCACAGAATGAGGCCCTTGCCCGCTACAGCGTCCCCAGGGAAGTCACATGTTCCGTCCTGAAGTGGGAAACGGTACTTGGCTCCCTTGTTGCGACCCCTAAAGTTCCCTGAAATGCCGGGTTCCCTCGAGTGGAACACCTAGAGTCCCGGCCCCACTTCATCTGAGCCCCATCTCCCCACCTGATCATGACAGGAGAGTCGATTCCCCTTCTTTGTGTGGAAGGTGTTCCCGGCCTTCCCGGCGCACCTCAGGATGATGCTGGTCTCACGAGGAAATTCGAGATGAGCCACGTGGGTGCTGCCACATGCCGAACGACCCCGATTTCCTGGTCCGCTCTTGAAATGACCCCGATGCCCGGACACCTCTTTGAAGGCAACCCTGTGGGGGAAGGCACAAAATGAAGGGGCAATGACACCCCTGTGCATCTTCTGGAAACACCCGCAGGTTCCACACACAGCTCGACAAGGGGCCTGAAACCCACTGAACGACTCAAGAGGCAAGCAGAGTTCCATTACTCAGACAAGACGAGGCCTGACTCTCCTGTCCCAACCCTGCAGGGACCCTGCGGTCGGAGTCAGAAATGGAGAGGAAGCCTGAGGTTCCTGCCTCCAATCGAGATGAGGCCCTCTTTCATTTCGTCAAACCTAGTGGAGTCCCGAGAGGCCCCTCTAACTCCTCAGTATCCCTCACCTCTCAGAGGCACCTGGGAAGTTCCCTAAGGTCCCCGGTAGAGGTCGAGGGAAATAAGTGTTTCCCGCCCCTACCCAAGAAAGACCTCGAGAGTCCTTCTTAAATGCGTCTTGAGGCCCTAGTCCCTCCCATGACTCCAGAGCAATGACGCGATCTGCCTGGCCACACGCATGGAGGACTGACTTCTCTGGCGCCACACGAGAGGCTCCCTGAGCTCCCCATCATATCTCGTGAGAAACCCCACACTGACGCCGCAGCTCGAGAAAACCCATGAGATGCTCCCGTCATCAAGAGAGGAGGGCCATCTTTAAATGAATGGTATGCAGATCAAGCGTGAACCTTCTGTCCAAGCTACACAGGACGCTTGACTCCCTTTAGGCCACTCATTGGGCTCCAAGAGTTACACGTCGTGACTCGAGATGATAGTGGAATCCTTTGCTTCCACTCGAGACGAGGCGTGACCCACCGGGTGAGACTGGAATGCGACCCCGATATCCCTGTTGCCCCTGGAGAGGAACACTACGTCCTGGACCCAAGCCTAGATGAGGACTCTTTGCCCTGAAGTGACTCGAGAGCAACCCACAGCTCTCTGTGACAAGTTGAATGGAAGATTGGACTTGCTGGGCCAACACAAGAGGAAGCCTGAATTCCCCGTCGTAACTCGAGAATCCCGCCGCATCTTGAGAAAAACCACGTGTTTCCCTCGTCATCGCAATATGAGGTCCTTGCCCGCTAGAGCATCTCCAGAGAATTCCCACGTTCTGTCTTGAAGTGCGAAACTGTACTTGGCACCCTTGATGCGACCTCAAAAGTGCCGTGACATACCGTTCTCACTCGAGGGGACCACCGAGGTTCCCGGCACCACTTCATCTGAGCCCCTTCTCCCCTTCTGATCGTGACCGGTGGATCGATTCCCCTGCTTTGTCTGCAAGGGGTTCCCTACCTTCCCGGCGAACCTCAGGATGAGGCCGGTCTCCCGAGGAAATTCGAGACGTAGCCTCGTGGGTGGTACCACATGCTGAAAGACCCCAATTTTCTGGTACGCTCTTGAAAATAACCCGATGCCCGGACACCTCTTTGAAGGCAACCCTTTGGATGAAGGCACAACACGAAGGGGCACTGACACCCCTGTGCATCGTCTGGAAAAACCCGCAGGTTCCACGTACAGCTCAACAAGTGGCCTGTCACTCCGTGAACAACTCGAAAGGCAAGCGGAGATCCATTCCTCCACAGAAGACGAGGCGTGACTCTCTTGTCAATACTCGGCAGATACTCTGCGACCCGAGTCAGAAATGGAGAGGACCCCTGAGGTTCTTGCCTCCATTCGAGATGAGGCCCTCTTCGATTGCACCAAACCCAGTTGAGTAACGAAAGGCCCCTCCCAAATCCACAGTGTCCCTGACTTCTCAGAGGCACCCTGAGAAGTTGCCTGAGGTCACCGACACAAGTCGAGGGAACCCAGGGTTCCCTGCCGCAACCCGAGAAAGACCTCGAGAGTCCTTCTTCAATGCGTCTTGAGGCCCAATTCGCCTACTATGACTCGAGAGCAATCACGCACTCCCCTTCACCACATGCACGGAGACCTGACGTCCCTAGCACCACACGAGAGGCTCTCTGAGTTCCCCGTCGTACCTCGTGAGAAATCTGATACTGGCGCCGCAGCTGGAGAAAACCCACGAGACGCCCCCGTCATCGCGAGATGAGGGCCTTTTTTCCTGCATGGCCAGGAAAACAATCCTGAGTCATCTCTCCAAACTCTATAGGAGGCTTCACTCCCTTTACGCCATGCAGTGGGCTCCAAGAGATACCCGTCGCGAATCGACAGGAGAGTGGAGTCCTTTTTTTCCCCTCAAGACGAGGCCTGACTCTCCGGGTGAGTCGAGAATGCAACCCTGAGATCCCTGTCGGCCCAGTAGTGGAACACTAGGTCCTGGACACAAGCGTAGATGATGTCTATTTTGCCCTGCAGTGACTGGAGAGCAATCCCCAGTTCTAACTCGCAACTCGAAAGGAATACTGGATTTTCCTGGCGCCACACAAGAGGCTCCCTGAGATCCCCGTGGTACTTCATGAGACACCCCACACTGGCGCCGCAGCTCGAGAAAACCCACGAGACGCCACCGTCATCTCGAGATGAGGGCCTCCTTTTCCTGCATGGCCTGGAGTCCAATCCCGAGTCCTCTCTCCAAACTCCACAGGAGGCTTGACTCCCTTTAGTACACACAGTGGGCTCCAAGAGATACCCATCGCGACTCGAGATGAGAGCGGAATTCTTTGCTTACCTTCGAGGTGAGAACTGACTCCCCGGATGAGTCTGGAATGCAAACCCGAGATCCCTGTCGCCCCTGGAGAGCAACATTAGATCCTGGACACAAGCCTAGATTAGGTCTCTTTTGCCCTGCAGTGACTCTAGTGCAATCCCCAGCTCCCCCTCACAATCCGAATGGAAGATTGGATTTCAAGGCCAACAAGAGGAAGCCTAAATTCCCGGTCATAACTCGAGAATCCCGCCGCAACTCGAGCAAAACCACGTGGTTCTCCCGTCATCGCAAGATGAGGCCCTTGCCCACTACAGCGTTTCAAAAGATGTCCCAGGTTCCGTCTTGAAATGCGAAACGGTACTTGGCACCCTTGATGCGACCCCAAAAGTCCCCCAACACGCCGGTCTCACTCAAGGGGAACACCGAGGTTCCCGGCACCACTTCATTTAAGCCCCTTCTCCCCTCCTGATCGTGACCGGTGGGTCGATTCCCCTGCTTTGTCTGCAAGGGGGCCCGACCTTCCCTGCACAACTCAGGATGAGGCCGGTCTCATGTGTAAATTCGATACGTAGCTTTGTGGGTGGTGCCACTTGCCGAAAGACTCCAATTTCCCGGTCCGCTCTTGATAAGAATCCGATGCTCGGACACCTCTTGGAAGGCAGCCTTGAGTATGAAGGTACAACACGAAGGGGCACTAACACACCTGTGCATCATCCGGAAAAACGGGCAGGTTACATACACAGCTCGACAAGTGGCCTGTCACCTCGAGAACAACTCGAGAGGCAAGAGGAGTCCCATCCTCCAGAAGAGACGAGGCCTGACTCTCCTGTACCAACATGCAGGGACCTTGCGATCTGAGTCAGAAATGGAGAGGAACACTGAGGTTCCTGCTTCAACTCGAGATGAGTCCCTCTTACATTCCACCAAATGCAGAGGAGTCTCGAGAGGACCCTCCAAACTGCACAGTATCCCTGACTTCTCAGAGGCACTCTGAGAAGCTCCCTGAGGTCGCAGGCACAAGTCAAGGGAACCCTGGGTTTTATGCAGTAACCCGAGAAAGACCTCGAGAGTCCTTCTTCAACCCGTCTTGAGGCCCGATTACCCTACCATGACTCGAGAGCAATGACGAACTCCCCCTAGCCATCTCATGGGGACCTGACTTCCCTGGAGCCACACGAGAGGCTCCCTGAGCTCCCTCTCGTACCTCGTCAGAAACCCGGCACTAGCACGGCAGTCTAGAAAACCCATGAGACGCCGCCGTCATCGCGAGATGAGGGCCTTCTTTTCCTGCATGGCCTGGAGAGGAATCCCGAGTCCTCTATCCAAACAGCACAGGAGGCTTGACTCCCTTTAGGGCACACAGTGGGCTCCAAGAGATACCCATCGCGACTCAAAACGACAGCGGAGTTCTTTGCTTCCCCTCGAGACGAGGCCTGATTCCCCGTGTGAGTCTGGTATGCAACCCCCAGATCCCTGTCGCCCCTAGGGACGAACATTAAGTCCTGGACACAAGCCTAGATGAGGTCTATTTTGCCCTGCAGTGACTCGTGGACAATCCCCAGCTCTCCCTTGAAACTCGAATGGAAGATAGGACTTCCCTGGGCCAACACATGAGGAAGACTGTATTCCCTGTCGAAACTCGAGAATCCCACCACAACTCGAGAAACGCCACGTGGTTCCCCCGTCATCGCAAGATGAGGCCCTTGCCCCCTACAGCGTCTCAAGAGAAGTCCCACGTTCCGTCTTGAAGTGCGAAACGGTATTGGCACCCTTGATGCGACCTCAAAAGTTCCTCGACACACCGGTCTGACTCGAGGAGAACACCGAGGTTCCCGGCACCACTACATCTGGGCCCCTTCTCCCCTCCTGATCGCGACAGGAGGGTCGATTCCCCTGTTTTGTCTTGAAGGGGTTCCCGCCTTTCCCGGTGCATCTCAGGATGAGGCCGGTCTCACGAGGATATTCAAGACATAGCCTCGTGGATGGTGACACATGCCGAAAGACCCCGATTTCCCGGTTCACTCTTGATAAGATCCCAGTGCCCGGACACCTCTTTGAAGATAACCCTTTTGATGAAGGCACAACACGAAGGGGCACTGACACCCCCAGGTATCATCCGGAGAAACCCGCAGGTACCACACACAGCTCGAGAAGTGACCTGTCACCCCGTGAACAACTGGAGAGGCAAGCAGAGTTCCATTCCTCCACACAAGACGAGGCCTGACTCTCCTATTCGAACTCTGCAGCGAAACTGCGATCCGAGTCAGATCTGGCCCAGGGGAAGTCAGGAGAGGAAACATGAGTTTCCTGCCTCCACTCGAGATGAGGCCCTCTTCCATTGCACCGAACCCAGTGGAGTCCCGAGAGGCCCCTCCCAACTGCACAGTATCCCTGACTTCTCAGAGGCACCCTTAGACCTTCCTGAGATCACCAGCACAAGACGAGGGAACCAAGGGTTTCCTGCCCCAACCCGTAAAAGACCTCGAGAGTCCTTCTTCAACGCATCTTGAGGTGCGATTCCCCTACCATGACTCGAGAGCAATGACGCGCTCCCCCTAGCCACGCGCATAGAAACCTGACTTCCCTGGCGCCACAGGAGAGGCTCCCTGAGCTCCCCATTATACCTCGTGAGCAACACCACACTGGAGCCGCAGCTCGAGAATACCCACGAGACGCCCCAGTCCTCACGAGATGAGGGCCTTCTTTTGCTGTATGGCCTGGAGAGCAATCCTGAGTCCTCTCTCCAAACTCCACAGGAGGCTTGACTCATTTTAGGCCACACAGTGAGCTCCAAGATATATCTGTCGCGACTCGAGAGGAGAGCGGTGTCCTTGGCTTCCCCTCGAGACGAGGCCTGATTCCCAGGGTGAGTCGAGAATGCAATGCCGAGATCGCTGTCGCCCCAGCAGAGGAACATTAGGTCCTGGACACAAGCCTAGATGAGGTCTATTTGGCCGTGCAGTGTCTCGAGAGCAATCCCAAGTTCTAACTCGCAATTCGAATGAAAACTGGACTTCCCTGGGCCAGTTGAAGAGGAAGCCTGAATTCCCCGTCGTAACTCGAGAATCCCGCCACAACTCAAGAAAAACCACGTGGTTCCCCCGTCATCGAAAGATGAGGCCCTTGCCCGCTACAGCGTCTCAAGAGAAGTCCCACGTTCCGTATTGAAGAGCGAAAAGTTACTTGGAACCCTTGATGCGACCCCAAAAGTTCCCCAACATACCAGTCTCACTTGAGGAGAACACCGAGGTTCCGGGCACCACTTCATCTGAGACTCTTCTCCCCTCTTGATCGCGACAGGAGGTTCGATTCCCCTGCTTTGTCTGGAAGGCGTTCCCGACCTTCCTGGCGCACATCAAGATGAGGCCAGTCTCACGAGGAAATTCGAGACATAGCCTCATGGGTGGTGCGACATGCCAAAAGACCCCGATTCCCTGGTCCGCTCTTGATAAGAACCCGATGGCAGAACCCAACTCGAAGGCAATCCTGTGGATCAAGGCACAACACGAAGGGGCAGTGACACCCCGGTGCATCGTCCAGAAAAACCTGCAAGTTCCACATACAAATCAACAAGTGGCCTGTCACCCCATGAACAATGCGAGAGTCAAGCGGAGTTCCATTCCTCCACACAAGACGAGGCCTGACTCTCCTGTCCCAACTCTGCAGGGACTCTGGGATCCAAGTCAGATCCGGCGCATTCGAAGCCAGGAGAGGAACCCTGAGGTTCCTGCATCAACTTGTCATGAGGCCCTCTTCCATTGCACCAAACCCAGTGGAGTTCCAAGAGGCCCCTCCCAACTCCACAGTGACCCTGACTTCTCAGAGGCACGCTGAGAAGCTTCCTGAGGTCACTGGCACAAGTCGATGGAACCCAGGGTTTCCTGCTGCAACCCAAGAAAGACCTTGAGAGTCCTTCTTTAACACGTCTTCAGGCCCAATTCCCCTACCATGACTCGAGAACAATGACGGGCTCCCTCTCACCACGTGCATAGAGACCTGACTGCCCTGGCACCACGTGAGAGGCTCACTGAGCTCCCAGTCTTACTTCGTGAGAAACCCCACACTAGCGCCACAGCTCGAGAAAACCTACGAGACGCCCCAGTCATCGGGAGATGAGGGCCTTCATTTCCTGCATTGCCTGGAGAGCAATCCCGTGTCCTCCCTCCAAACACCAGAGGAGGTTTGACTCCCTTTAAGCCACTCAGTGGGCTCCAAGACATACCCGTCCGACTCGAGAGGAGAGCAGAGTCCTTTGCTTCCCCTCGAGACGAGGCCTGACTCCAAGGTGAGTCTGGAATGCAACCCCGAGATTTCTGTCGAGTCTTGAGATGAACATTAGGTCCTGCACACAAGCCTTGGTGGGGTCTCTTTTGCCTTCAGTGACTAGAGCGCACCTCCAGCTCTTCCTCGAATCTCGAATGGAAGATAAGACTTTTGTGGGCCAACACAAGAGGAAGCATGAATTCCCTGTGGTAACTCAAATATCCCACCGCAACTCGAGAAAAACCAAGTGGTTCCGCAGTCATTCCAAGATGAGGCCCTTGCCCGCTGGAGCACCCCAAGAGAAGTCCAACGTTCCATTTTGAAGAGTGAAATGGTACTTGGAACGCTTTATGCAACCCCAAAAGTTACCCGACATACCTGTCTCACTTGAGGGAAACACCGAGGTTCCCAGCAGCACTTCATCTGAGCCACTTCTCCCCTCCTGATCGCCAAAGGAGGGTCGATTCCTCTGCTTTGTCTGGAAGAGTTTCATGACCTTCGCGGCACACCTCAGGATGAGGCCGGTTTCATGAGGAAATTCGAGACAACCCACGTGGGTGCTGCCAAATGCTGAACGACCCCGATTTCCCAGTCCGCTCTTCATAAGAACCCGATGCCCGGACACCTCTTCGAAAGCAACCCTGTGGATGAAGGCACAAATCGAAGGATCACTGACACCCCCGTACATCGTCTGGAAAAACCTGCAGATTCCACACACAGTTTGACAAGGGGCCTGAAACCCGATGAACAACTCGAGAGGCAAGCGGAATTCCATTCCTCAGAAAAGACGTAGCCTGACTCTCCTGTCCCAACTCTGCAGGGACCCTGCGGTCTGAGTCCGAAACAGAGAGGAAGTCTGAGGTTCCTGCCTCCCCTCGAGATGAGGCCCTCTTCCATTGCGACAAACCCAGCGGAGTCCCGAGAGGCCCCGCCAACTCCACAGTATCCATCAACTCTCAGAGACACCCTGGGAAGTTCCCTAAGGTCCCCGGCAGAAGGCGAGGGAAATGACTTTTCCCGACACAACCCGAGAAAGACCTCGATAGTCCCTCTTCAACGCGTCTCGAGGCCCTAGTCCCCTCCCGTGACTCGAGAGCCATGACGCGCTCCCCCTCGCCACGCGCAGGGAGACCTGACTTCCCTGGCGCCGCACGAGAGGCTCCCTGAGATCCTCGTCGTGCCTCGCGAGAAAACCCCCAAGGGCGCCGCAGCTCGAGGAAAGCCCTGAGACGCCCCCGTCCTCACGAGGTGAAGGGCCTTCTTTTCCTACATGGCCTGGAGAACAATCCCGAGCCCTCTCTCCAAAATGAAGAGGAGGCTTGACTCCACTGAGGCCACTAGGGGGCTCCAAGAGATCCGCGTCGCGACTCGGGAGGACAGCGGAGTCCTTGGCTTCCCCTCGAGACGAGGCCTGGCACCCCGGGGGATCCTGGAATGCAACCCCGAGATCCCTGCCTTCCCTGGATAGGAACATTAGGTCCTGGACACACGCCTAGATGAGGTCTCTTTGGCCCTGCAGTGACTCAAGGCAGCCCCCAGCTTTCCCTCGCCACTCGAATGGAAGACGGGGCTTCCCAGGGCCAACAGAGGAGGAAGCCTGTAATCCCCGTCGTCACTCGAGAATCCCACCGCAAATCGAGAAAAAACACGTGGTTCTAACGTCTTCGCAAGATGAGGCCCTTGCCCACTACGGCGTCTCAAGGGAAGTCCCATGATCCGCCCTGAAGTGCGAAACGGTACCTGACACCCTTCGTACGACACCCAAAAGTTCCCCGACACGCCGGGTTCCCTCGAGGGGAACACCGAGAGTCCCGGCACAGCTTCATCTGAGCCCCTTCTCCCCTCCTGATCGCGACAGGAGAGGCGATTCCCCTGCGTGGTCCAGAAGGGGTTCCCGGCCTTCCCGGCGCACCTCAGGATGAGGCCGGTCTCACGGGGAAATTCGAGACGAGCCACGTGGGTGGTGCCACATGCCGAACGCCCCCGATTCCCCGGTCCGCTCTTGAGAAGGACCCGAGGCCCGGACCCCTCTTCGAAGGCAACTCTGTGGTTGAAGGTACCACTCGAAGGGGCACTGACACCGCCGTGAGTCGTCCGGAAAAACCCGCGGTTTCCACCCACAGCTCGACGAGGTGCGTGAGACACCCTGAGCAATTCGAGAGGCAAGCGGAGTTCCCTTCCTCAGACAAGACGAGGCCTGAGTCTCCTGTCCCAACTCTGCAGGGACCCTGTGGTTGGAGTCCGAAAAGGAGAGGAAGCCTAAGTTTCCTGTCTCCCCTCGAGATGAGGCCCTCTTCCATTGCGCCAAGCCCAGCGGAGTCCCGAGAGGCCCCGCCAACTCCACAGCATCCCTCACCTATCAGAGGCACCATGGGAAGTTCCCTCAGGTCCCTGGCAGAAGTCGAGGGAAATGAGGCTTTCCCGCCGCAACCCCAGAAAGACCTCGAGTGTCCTTCTTCAACGCGTCTGGAGGCCCTAGTCCTCTCCCATGACTCGAGAGCCATGACGCGCTCCCCCTCGCCACCCGCACAGAGACCTGACTTCCCTGGCACCGCACGAGAGGCTCCCTGAGATCCTCGTCTTGCCTCGTGAAAAACCCCCACGGGCGCCGCAGCTCGAGGAAACCCCTGAGAAGCCCCCATCCTCGCGAGGTGAGGGCCTTCTTTTCCTGCCTGACCCAGACCGCAATCCTGAGTCCTCTCTCCAAACTGAAGAGAAGGCCTGACACCCTTGAGGCCACTCAGTGGGCTCCAAGAGATCTGTGTCGCGACTTGAGAGGAGAGCGGCATCCTTTGCTTGCCCTCGAGGCTAGGCCTGACTCCCCGGGGGAGTCTGGAACGCCACCCTGAGATCCCTGTCTTCCCTTGAGAGGAACGTTAAGTCCCGGACACAGGCCTAGATGAGGTCTCTTTGGCCCTGCAGTGACTCGAGTGCAACCCCAAGCTTTCCCTCGCAACTCGAATGGAAGATTAGGCTTCCCGGGGCCAACACAAGAGGAAGCCTGAAATCCCCGTCGTAACTCTAGAATCCCGCCGCAACTCGAGAAAATCCACATGGTTCCAACGTCTTCGCAAGATGAGGCCCTTGCCCGCTACGGCGTCTCAAGGGAAGTCCCAGGTTCTGTCCTGAAGTGCGAAATGGTACCTGACTCCTTTCATGCAACCCCCAAAAGTCCCCCACACGCCGGTTTCCCTCGAGGGTAACACCGAGGGTTCCGGCCCCACTTCATCTGAGCCCCTTCTCCCCTCCTGATGGCGACAGGAGAGTCGATCCCCCTGCGTTGTCTGGAAGGGTCCCCGGCCTTCCCGGCACACATCAGGATGAAGCCGGCCTCACTAGGAAATTTGAGACTAGCCCCGTGGGTGGTCCCACATGCCGAAAGACCCCGATTTCCCGGTCCGCTCTTAAAAAGAACCCGAGGCCCAGACATCTCTTCGAAGGCAACCCAGTGGGTGAAGGCACAACACGAAGGGGCACTGTCACCGTCGTGCATTTCCGGAAATACCCGCAGGTTCCACACACAGCTCAACAAGGGGCCTGAGACCACCTGAGCACCTCGAGAGGCAAGCGGAGTTCCCTTCCTCAGACAAGACGATTCCTGACTCTCCTGTCCCAACTCTGCAGGTACCCTGCGGTCGGAGTCCGAAACGGAGAGGAAGCCTGAGGTTCCTGCCTTCCCTGGAGATGAGGCCCTCTTCCATTGCGCCAAACCCAGCAGAGTCCTGAGAGGCCCCGCCAACTCCACAGCATCCCTCATCTGTCAGAAGCACACTGGGAAGTTCCCTAAGTTCACCGGTAAACTTTTATTGCACAAGGTCCCCATGAAAAGGCCCACGCAGCAGGACAGCCACAGATTCTGTCTGCCATTAAAGGGCAGTAAGGTGCCCTCCCCTCTTCTTTGCTGCCTCGGCGGCCACCAGGGTGCAATTCGCATACCCTTCCCTTTCCCATCCTAGCAGGTGCTCCAGGGCCCGCTGGCCTACAAAGTGCCAGAAGCAGGGCTGGGCCAGCCGGCCAGAATTCAGGGTTCTGTCCCTTGGACTTCCGGCAGACACTAGGCTGCTTGGGAAAACCGCGCAGACTCTGAGGATTTTCAGCAGAGGGGTGGAGTGGTAAAGGCCTTGACCCCAAAGACGAGGCCTTCCTGCGACCGCCAGGTTGGGGAGCTCTGAGACTGTGCCAACACAGGGCGGAATACATGGTTCCCTGCTCCACGCAGTCCCCGTTCCCTTACCTGTGTTCCGCACCCCTCCGCTGTGGCCAATGGATGCCGATCCTTGGGGATCCAGGAGTTCACGAAATGGGCATTCCCAGCCGCAATGGCGACCCCCAACAGCACATCTGGAAAGCCCTCCCCCACCCCCGCCAGGAGCCGACCCCCGCTGCGAACAGACCCCCACCCCGCCCCGCGCCGCCAGGTTTCGTCCCGGCCCTGCCGGGCTCCCGGCGGGTTCCCAGACATATTGGCGACCCCCGGGAGCACAACAGGGACCGACCCCCCACCCACAGCGAGCGGAATCTCGACCTGTGCAGCCCAGGTTTACCCCACCCTGGCTGCGCTCCCGGCGCGTTTCCAGCCGCAGTGGCCATCTCCGAGAGCACAACTGGGAAGCCCTCCCCTACCCCCGCCAGGGGCCGACACCCGCCCTGCGCCGCCCGGGGCGCCCCACCCCTGCCGCGCTCCAGAGGCGCTGCCCACCTTCACCAGAGGCTCTCGGTGAGCCCCGTCCCCACGCCCGGTTCCAGGAGAGGCTCTCGGACCTCGCTGCTGCCGCCAGGTCAAACATGAGGACAATACATACACCCCACAGAGACAATCCAAGCTGTCTATGATTTAGGGATAAAACGAGGACTACAGAAAGGCAAGATGACCTGACCTAGGAGGGCCATGATATTCTATAGAACCAGACAAAGTTGGTTACCAAGGAAACTTTTTTCCTTGGAACCCGGAAAGCTGGTTCTTTGCATATGCAATGACCAACAATTAGCTTGTTTCCCAAGCCTGCCTTACTGCCACCCCCATCCCCCCACTCCCCAGAAGACTGGCTCAAAGAAATATTTTAAATCTCAGGCGGAAACCTGGAAGATGTCTTGTCTGTCTGTTTGGATTAAGGTATGTGTCAGTGTGAGCCTTGTGTTTTTTGATAATATTGCTCAAGTTCTGTGTTCTGATTTCAATGGTCTCAAGACAAGGCAGCCCTTCCAAATCAAACTGCTGGAAATACAAGAAAACATTGACCTAAATGAATGTCAGAGTCCCGTGAACTGGGAACTAGTCAATATTAAATATCTAGTATTTTTGGTTTTGCTCCTCCATTATAGACATGTCTAAGAGTCAACAACATTAAGCACAACATGTTCATAGTGCCTAGGTTTCTTTTGAGGTAAAAATTGCTCTATTGTTATATCTGTCACAAGCTTGTCAGCAAGAAACTACCTGGAAACGACAACAACAAAAGTAAAAAATGTAAATGTGATATGAGCTTTTAGACAAACTCTTTACAATAATTATACTCTAAAATATCTGCCTCTCATAGTCTTGATTGAAGGCAGAGGAGAAGGGGATGACAAGGGTACGATGGTTGGATGGCATCACTGACTCGATGGACATGAGTTTGAGCAAGCCCCTGGAGCTGGTGACAGACACGGAAGCCTGGCGTCCTTCAGGCCACGGGGTCCCAAAGAGTCAGACAGGACTGAGCAACTGAACTGAACTGAACTAACAAACGTTTCTCCAGGTGTTTTGGTTACCCGAGTTTCTATCCTTGTGACGACAGTGTATTGAATAGCTAGGTCATTTCCAAATAAATGAAAGTTCTGAAACATTCACGACTTGAAAGGACCTCCCTTTTACACAGAAACAAAAGAGATTTTTGACTCTCCATGAATAGTGTCTGGCACCATCCTGACATGTTAAATGTAAGAAAGCAATTGTTTTGTTTTGTTTTGTTCTGTTCTTGGGGGTGGGGGGAGGGGGGCGGGCTATAGCCAATGCCAATATAAAAGTCAGTTCTTGGTTGCTGAAGGGAAATGTATGACTTGTTATATCAAGAAAGTATGTGGAATGCAATGGCACTTGAGGAAGGAAAACGAAGTAGTTCTGTCTTACAGGTGGCAGTTTCAGGATGGGAGAAGCAAAGGAATGGGTACAGAATGGGATAAGGAGGTTGTAGGGAAAGTGGACCCCCAGAAAAGAGTTCTGTGCCTAGCACAAGTTTTCTTGAGATGTCGAACTGCCTTTGCTAATGGAGTTTAAGTTTCTTTACCTCTTAAGTGATCTCTTCTAGGTTGACCTAGAACAGAAATCTTTGGTTAGCTTTGGCTAAGTGGAGAAGTAGTGTTTCACGGTGACATATGTGATCCTTCCTGACTGTTTGTAGCCCTTTTGATATCGATGCCTTGCTTCTGCTGCTGCTGCCGCCGCCGCTGCTGCTAAGTCGTTTCAGTCGTGTCCAACTCTGTGCGACCCCATAGACGGCAGCCCACCAGGCCCCGCAGTCCCTGGGGTTCTCTAGGCAAGAACACTGGAGTGGGTTGCCATTTCCTCCTCCCATGCATGAAAGTGAAAAGTGAACGTGAAGTCGCTCAGTGGTGTCCGACTCTTAACCACCTCATGGACTGCAGCCTACCAGGCTCCTCCATCCATGGGATTTTCCACGCAAGAGTACTGGAGTGGGGTGCCATTGCCTTCTCCCATATCTATGCACAAGCCTGCCTAAATAATTGACTTCTAGCTAGCTTTGGGATGCCAGTGACCATCCACCCTTACCAGGCAACAGAGAAGAGAAAAACACTTACCACAGAAGGTCCTGGTAAGGAACAAGGAACTAACAAGCTCCCGCCAACCAGGATTCTGCAGAGGTCAACAAGAGGTCAGTAAGAGATGGAAGACTGCAGTCCAGAGGTCCTAGCAACTTCCATCTTGCAGCAGAGACCCAGCATAGTCAAAACGAATTCAATGTTGCAAAAAATAAGTAAACAAATAAAGGACAGAAGTCCTTTGAACACATGACTGAGATTAGGGGTGAGGCAGTACATGTACGGTGCCCGGAAAATCTTAAAGTATGAGAAAGGAAAGAATTTAAAGACAACTATCAAGCTGTCCGAACTGATAAAAACGAAAGATTACACAGTTTTTTCTGTATATATTAGCAGATAATAATCTGAAAAGGAATTTAAAAAAATTCCCTTTCAATAATGTCAACATGAATACAACACTTTGCCATGGATGTAACGAGGATGACAAGACTGGCACACTGGAAATTATACACCCTGGCTGAAAACTATCCTGAATACATGGACAGGTATTCCATAACAATGGAAAGACTTAAGATGGCAATACCATGGAATGCATCTTCAATCTGAAATGAAGATTTGACATGATTTGATCGCTCAGAGCTTTTGTGTCATCAATTGTTATTAAAGTATAAATGAGATAGAGAAAGCTGCTGACTTAGACTTGAGGCGGGGTGTACGCCCTGCTGGTCTCTAGCCAGATATTCTACAGGCACTAGCAGTCAGCTAAGGAAAGAAAGGCACTGTCTCAGGGAATGGCACCAGGCCCCTCCCCCACGACATGCCTTGAGGTCACATTGGCAGCAGGTGAGTCATCCTGGGCCAAAAACTGATTGACATGAATCTTGAAGAAAGGCAGTATTCCAGGCAAATATATCATTTCCTTAACATAGATTAGGAGAACAAGGTACGAGGAAATCATACTGTTTTGTTCAAGTCACTTCTGAGCCTATTGGGGGAACCGACCTGAAGCCAGAGTCCAGCAGATATACATAGGATATTTACATCGCTTAAGACAAACATTTCCTCAGGAACAAATGCATTGCTTAGCTCAAGGTTTGTCTGCGAAATTCTTACACATCAGTAGATGGCTCCGAGCTGGGTTTCTACACACAAGAACATGAATGCAAAGGACAAGCCTGCACAGCCCATCTGACCCCTCCCCCACAGCTAGCAGCATTTCCAAGTGACCTCTTAAGGCCTTCCCCAAAATACAGGGGCACCTCTGGGTTTCCTGTTTCAAGCTCTTCGAACACTTTTCTTAAAAAAAAAAAAATCCTGCACACTTCTTGATAGAATGCCACAGTGCAAGGAAAACAGGCCTTCAATACTTAAACCTCCCTGTGCCAAACACTTGGGGCTTGGTTTTGTTTTGTTTTGTTTTTTAATTACACCACCACATAATTTAAAGCTTTTTACAATTTCTAATTATTCAGTACCAAAACACCAAACTTTTATTGCACAAGGTCCCCATGAAAAGGCCCACGCATCAGGACAGCCACAGATTCTGCCATGAAAGGGCAGCAAGGTGCCCTCCCCACTTCTTTGCTGCCTGGGCGGCCACCAGGGTTTGAAATCCATGCACCCTACTAACTTTCTAGGGTGCAATTCGCGGACCCTTCCCTTTCTCATCCTAGCAGGTGCTCCAGGGCCCGCTGGCCTACAAAGTGCCAGAAGCAGGGCTGGGCCAGCCGGCCAGAGTTCAGGGTTCTGTCCCTTGGACTTCCAGGGGACACTAGGCTGCTTGGGAAAACCGTGCAGACTGAGATTTTTCAGCAAAGGGGTGGATCGGTAAAGGCCTTGACACCAAGGGCGAGGCCTTTCTGCAACCGCCAGTTTGGGGAGCTCCGAGAATGTGCCAACAGAGGGCGGAATACGTGGTTCCCTGCTCCAAGCAGTCCCAGTTCTCTGACCTGTGGCCCGCAGCCCTCCGCTGCACCCACTAGATGTGGATCCTTGGGGACACATTTGCATAGGAAATGGGCGTTCCTAGCCGCAGTGGCGACCCCGGAGAGCACAACTGGGACCGAACCCCCACCCACAGCCATCTAAATCTCGACCCGCGCAGCCCAGTTTTACCCCGCCCCTGCCGCACTCCCAGCGCGTTTCCAGCTGCAGTGGGGACCCCCGAGAGCACAACTGTTACCACCCCCCACCCCCTCCCGACCGGAACCCCGACCCGCGCCGCCTGGGATCGCCCCGCCCCTGGCGCGCTCCCGGCGCATTGCCCACTTCCACCAGGGGCTCCCGGTGAGCCCTGTCCCCACGCCCGGTTCCAGGAGAGGCTCTCGGACCTCGCTACTGCCGCCAGGTCAAACACGAGGACAATACATCCACCCCACAGAGACAATCCAAGCTGTCTATGATTTAGGGTTCAAACGAGGACTACAGAAAGGAAAGATGTCCTGACCTAGGAGGGCCATGAGAGTCTATAGATCCAAACAAAATTGGGTACCAAGGAAGCTTTTTTCCTTGGAACCCGGAAAGCTGGTTCTTTGCATATGCAATGACCAACAATTAGCTTGTTACCCAAGCCTGCCTCGCTGCCACCCCCACTCCCCACCCCACTCCCCAGGAAAACGGCTCAAAGAAATATTTTAAATCTCAGGTGGAAAACTGGAAGATGTCTTGTCTGTCTGTCTGGATTAAGGTATATGTCAGTGTGAGCCTTGTGTTTTTTGATAATATTGCTCAAGTTCTGAGTTCTGATTTCAATGGTCTCAAGACAAGGCAGCCCTTCCAAATCAAACTGCTGGAAATACAAGAAAACATTGACCTAAATGAATGTCAGAGTCCCGTGAACTGGGAACTAGTCAATATTAAATATCTAGTATTTTTGGTTTTGCTCCTCCACTATAGACATGTCTAAGAGTCAACAACATTAAGCACAACATGTTCATAGTGCCTAGGTTTCTTTTGAGGTAAAAATTGCTCTATTGTTATATGTGTCACAAGCTTGTCAGCAAGAAAGTACCTGGAAACAGCAACAACCAATGTAAAATATGTAAATGTGATATGAGCTTTTAGATAAACTCTTAACAATAATTATACTCTAAAATATCTGCCTCTCATAGTCTTGATTGAAGGCAGAGGAGAAGGGGATGACAGAGGATAAGATGGTTGGATGGCATCACTGACTCGATGGACATGAGTTTGAGCAAGCCCCTGGTGTTGGTGATGGACACGGAAGCCTGGCGTCCTGCAGGCCACGGGGTCACAAAGAGTCAGACTCGACTGAGCAACTGAACTGAACTGAACTTACAATCGTTCCTCCAGGTGTTTTGGTTACCTGAGTTTCTATCCTGGTGCTAAACTAAGTGACGACAGTGTATTGAATAGCTAGGTCACTTCCAAATAAATGAAACTTCTTAAACATTCACGACTTGAAAGGACCTCCCTTTTACACAGAAACAAAAGAGATTTTTGACTCTGCATGAATAGTGACTGGCACCATCCGAACATATTAAATGTAAGAAAGCAATTTTTTTGTTTTGTTTTGTTTTGTTCTGTTCTTGCAGGAAGCGGGGTGGGCGCTATTATCACTGATAGGTATGCTCACCAATCTATCAAATGCCAATATAAGAGTCAGTTCTTGGTTGCTGAAGGGAAATGTATGACTTGTTATTACAAGAATGTGTGGAATGCAATCACACTTTAAGAAGGAAAACGAAGTAGTTCTGTCTTAGAGGTGGCATTTTCAGGACGGGAGAAGCAAAGGAATGGGTGCAGAATGGGATAAGGAGGTTGCAGGGAAAGTAGGCCCCCAGAAAAGACTTTTGTGCCTAGCACAAGTTTTCTTGAGATGTTGAACTGCCTTTGCTAATGGAGTTTAAGTTTCTTTACCTCTTAAGTGATCTCTTCTAGGTTGACCTAGAACAGAAATCTTTTGTTAGCTTTGGCTAAGAGGAGAAGTATTGTTTCACGGTGACATATGTGATCCTACCTGACTGTTCTCATCCCCTTTGATATCTATGCACTGCTGCTGCTGCTGCTGCAGCTGCTAAGTGGTTCAGTTGAGGCCGACCCTGTGCCACGCCATAGATGGCAGCCCACCAGGCCCCGCAGTCCCTGGGGTTCTCTAGGCAAGAACACTGGAGTGGGTTGCCATTTCCTCCTCCTATGCATGAAAGTGAAAAGTGAAAATGAAGTCGCTCAGTGGTGTCCGACTCTTAGCCACCCCATGGACTGCAGCCTACCAGGCTCCTCCGTCCTTGGGATTTTTCAGGAGTGGGGTGCCATTGCCTTCTCCCATATCTATGCACAAGCCTGCCTAAATAATTGACTTCTAGCCAACTTTGGGATGCCCATGACCACCCACCCTTACCAGGCAACAGAGAAGAGAAAAACACTTACCACAGGAGGTTCTGATAAGGAACAAGGAACTAACAAGCTCCCACCTACCAGGATTCTGCAGAGGTCAACAAGAGGTCAGCAAGAGATGAGAGACTGCAGTCCAGAGGTCCTAGCTACTTCCATCTAGCAACAAACACCCAGCATAGTCAAAACGATTTCAATGTTAAAGAATAAATAAATAAATAAATAAATAGACAGAAGTTCTTTGAACACATGTCTGAATTTAGGGGTGAGGCATTACATATGTGTCCCAGGATAATCTTAAAGTGTCAGAAAGTAAAGAAATTAAAGACAACTATCAAGCTGTCCAAACTGATAAAAATGAATGATTACACAGTTTTATCTGTATACATTAGCAGATAATAATCTGAAAAGGAATTTTAAAAAATTCCCTTTCAATAATATCAACATGAATAAAACACTTTGCCATGGATGTAACGAGGATGACAAGACTGGCACACTGGAAATTATACACCCTGGCTGAAAACTATCCTGAATACATGGACAGATATTCCATAACGATGGAAAGACTTAAGATGGCAATACCATGGAATGCATCTTCAATCTGAAATGAAGATTTGATATGATTTGATCGCTCAGAGCTTTTGTGCCATCAACTGTTATTAAAGTATGAAAGAGATAGAGAAAGCTGCTGACTTAGACTCGAGGCGGTGTGGGGGGGGTAGTAAGAGTACCCCCTGCTGGTCTTTAGCCAGATATTCTACAGGCACTAGCAGTCAGCTAAGGAAAGAAAGGAACTGTTTCAGGGAATGGCACCAGTCCCCTCCCCCACGACATGCATTGAGATAATATTGGCAGCAGGTGAGTCATCCCGGGCCAAAACTTGATTGACATGAATCTTGAAGAAAGGCAGTATTGCAGGCAAATATATCATTTCCTTAACATAGATAAGGAGAACAAGCTAGGAGGAAAACATGCTGTTTTGTTCAAATCGCTTCTGAGCCTTTTGGGGGAACCGACCTGAAGCCAGAGTCTAGCGGAAATACATAGGATATTTACATCGCTTAAGACAAACATTTTCTTAGGAAAAAATGCATTGCTTAGCTCAAGGTTTGTCTGCGAAATTCTTACACATCAGGAGATGGCTCCGAGCTGGGTTTCCACACACAAGAACATCCATGCAAAGGACAAGCCTGCACAGCCCATCTGCCCCCCTCCCGCACAGCCAGCAGCATTTCCAAGTGACCTCCTAAGGCCTTCCCCAAAATACAGGGGCACCTCTGGGTTTCCTGTTTCCCTCACTTCGAACAATTTTCTTAAAAAAAAAAAATCCTGCACACTTCTTGATAGAATGCCACAGTGCAAGGAATACAGTCCTTCAATATTTAAACCTCCATTTGCAAAACACTTGGAGCTTGGTTTTGTTTTGTTTTGTTTTTTAATTACACCACCACATAATTTAAAGCTTTTACACGTTCTAATTATTCAGTTCCAAAACACCAAACTTTTATTGCACAGGGTCCTCATGAAAAGGCCCACGCAGCTGGACAACCACAGATTCTGCCATGAAAGGGCAGCAAGGTGCCCTCCCCCCTTCTTTGCTGCCTGGGCGGCCACCAGGGTTTGAAATCCATGCACCCTACTAAGTTTCTAGGGTGCAATCCATGGACCCTTCCCTTTCCCATCCCAGCAGGTGCTCAAGGGCCCGCTGGCTTACAAAGTGCCAGAAGAGGGCTGGGCCAGCCGGCCAGAGTTCAGTGTTCTGTCCCTTGGACTTCCAGCGGACACTAGGCTGCTTGGAAAAACCGCGCAGACTCTGAGATTTTTCAGCAGAGGGGTGGAGCGGTAAAGGCCTTGACCCCAAAGGCAAGGCCTTTCTGCGACCGCCAGGTTGGGGAGCTCCGAGAATGTGCCAACAGACGGCGGAATACTTGGTTCCCTGCTCCACGCAGTCCCAGTTCCCTTACCTGTGGTCTGCAGCCCTCCGCTGCACCCACGGGATGGCGATCCTTGGGGACCCAGGAGCGGACGAAATGGGCGTTCCCAGCCGCAGTTGCAACCCCCGAGAGCGCAACTGGGAACCCCTCCCCATCCCCCCCGTGAGCCGACCCCGCCCCGCTCCGCCAGGGTTAGCCCCGCCCCTGCCGCGCTCCCTGCGCGTTCCCAGCCGCAGTGGCGACCCCGGGAGCACAACTGGGACCGACCCCCACCCAAAGCCATCTGAATCTCGACCCCCGCAGCCCGGGTTTACCTGTCCCGGGTGCGCTCCCGGCGAGTTTTCAGCCTCAGTGTCCACCTCTGAGAGCACAACTGGGAAGCCCGCCCCCACCCCCGCCAGAAGCCGACCCCCGCCCCACGCCGCCCGCGTTCACCCCGCCCCTGCACGGTCCAGGTACCTTCCCAGCTTCTAGCGTTCACGCCCGGGTAGGAGCAGGATGTAGGAGTATGGGAGATGTGTCTGGAGCCTGACAGCCTCAGCTCCGCTCTGGCCTGCCCTTTGGACCTAGGAGCCAGGCCAACTTGCAGAGGGCTTAGGGCCCCATTGTATGCAAACTACCAAGGCCTACCGCAAGGAGAGCTCTGTCCGAGGGAAGGGAAGTGCCCCAGGCTGCGTTCCCAAGCTGTTGCTTGGCAATGCAGACTCAGCGGTAAACGGAGGGAATCAGGCTCTCTGTAGCCGCAGCTTCACACACAGGTGTGTCTCCGTAGGAATCAAGAAAGATCCTGACAGGGTGAGGTTCATTAGAGCTATACTAAAGAGCAAAGGCTTGTCCATGTGGTCTTGCCTTCCCCTGTGCCTTTGGGTCTCCAGGCTCGGCCCCAGCTCCGTGGAAACAACCCCTGAGAAAATATCTTCAAGATCCACTTTTCCCAGTGTCTGGGAACCGGGGTTCGTAGGAGGAGAGAAAAGCACGCCTCCATAGGGAACGAAAAGGCAGCCCACCTGCCTGTGTTTTGAAGCCTCTATTTGGAAGGAATGGGTTAGCTTCTCCTAAAGGAGACCTCCAGATCTGCTCAGAAGTTGTTAATTCCAGAGGCAGGGTACTGGTTCCTGACTGCCCTTTGCTAGCCTTGCAAAGATATTCCTAGATTCTAGAGTTATTTTCCATGAAGAAGCAGGCTTCAGGAATGTGTCAGACGGGACTGGCTCCTTATTGACCTCAGCTCAGCTATTGCCTTTCCATTCAAACTAGGGCAAGGCCCTACTTTATGAAGGGTAAGGGTCTTCTTCTTTGCAAACTGCCAAGGGCTACAGCAATGAGACCTCTGTCAAGGTGAGGGAAGCCTAAGAGGATGGATTCTCAAGCAGGTGCTTTGCCACAAAGCATCAGCACCCCACGGAGAGAATCAAGCTCCCTGTGCACCAATGTTGGGAGTGTAGCTTCACACACAGAGTTGTCTCTATAGGAGCCAAGAATGTTCCTGAGAGATTAGGTTCACTAAACCTCTCCTACAGAGCATAGACCTGTCAATGTGGTTTTGCCTTCCCCTGTGAGTTGGGTCCTCGAGGTCCGCCACACCTCCGGGGAAACTGTCCCTGAGAAAAGATCTCCAGGAACCGCTTCGCCGAGGCTGGGAAATGCTGTTCACAGGAAGTAAGGCAAGCGAATCTCCTGCAGAGTAAAAGAGGCCTTACAGTCCCTGGAGGAGCAGGCTGCCAGAGTGTGTGAAACCTGACTGTTGCCTTACTGGCCTCAGCTCCGCCATTGCCTGTTCATCTGAGCTAGCACCCAGGCCTACTTGGAAAAGCGTTTGGGTGCAGATTTCTACAAAGTGCCAAGGGCTACAGCAGTGAGAATTCTCTCAGTGGTAAGGGAGAGCATTTTATGGATTCTCAAGCTGTTTTCTGAATGACAGCGTCAAAATGAACAGAGAGAATCAGGCTCTCTGTGCCCCTATGTTAGGTACGCAGCTTCACACACAGAGGTGTCTCTATAGGAGCCAAGAATGCTCCTGAGAGATGAGGTTCACAAGAGGTCTGCTACAGAGCATAGACCTGTCCATGTGGTCTTGCCTTCCCCTGTGCCTTTGGGCCCCGGGCTCGGCCCCAGCTCCGTGGAAACAAGCCCTGAGAAAATATCTTCAAGATACGCTTTTCCCAGAGGCTGGGAACTGGAGTTCATAGGAGGAGAGAAAAGCAAGCCTCCTTCGGGCACGAAAGGCTGCCAACCTGCCTGTGTTTTGAAGCCTCTATTTGGAAGGAATGGGTTAGCTTCTCCTAAAGGAGACCTCCAGATCTGCTCAGAAGTCGGTAATTCCAGAGGCAGGGTGCTGGTTCCTGACTGCCCTTTGCCAGCCTTGCAAAGACATTCCAAGATTCTAGAGTTATATTCCATGAAGGAGCAGGCTTCGGGAATGTGTCAGAGGGGACTGGCTCCTTATTGGCCTCAGCTCAGCTATTGCCTTTCCATTCAAACTAGGACAAGGGCCTAGTTTATGAAGTGTAAGGGTCTTCTTCTTTGAAACTGCCAAGGGCTACAGCAATGAGACTTCTGTCAAGGCGAGGGAAGCCTAAGAGGACGGATTCTCAAGCAGGTGCTTTGCTACAAAGCATCAGCACCCCACGGAGAGAACCAAGATCCCTGTTCCCCAATGTTGGGAGTGTAGCTTCACACACAGAGTTGTCTCTATAGGAGCCAAGAATGTTCCTGAGAGATTAGGTTCACTAAACCTCTCCTACAGAGCATAGACCTGTCCATGTGGTTTTTCCTTCCCCTGTGAGTTGGGTCTCCGAGGTCCACCACACCTCCGGGGAAACTGTCCCTGAGAAAAGATCTCCAGGAACCGCTTCGCTGAGGCTGGGAAACGCTGTTCACAGGAAGTAAGGCAAGCGAATCTCCTGCAGAGAAAAAGAGGCCTTACTGTCCCTGGAGGAGCAGGCTGCCAGAGTGTGTGAAACCTGACTGTTGCCTTGCTGGCCTCAGTTCCACCATTGCCTGTTCCTCCGAACTAGGACCCAGGCCTATTTGGAGAAGCGTTTGGCTGCGGATTTCTACAAAGTGCCAAGGGCTACAGCAGTGAGAATTCTCTCAGCGGTAAGGGAGAGCATTTTATGGATTCTCAAGCTGTTTTCTGAACGACAGGGTCAAAATGAACTGAGAAAATCAGGCTCTCTGTGCCCCTATGTTAGGTACGCAGCTTCACACACAGAAGTGTCTCTATAGGAGCCAAGAATGTTCCTGAGAGATGAGGTTCACTAGAAGTCTGCTACAGAGCATAGACCTGTCCATATGGTTTTGCCTTGCCCTGTGAGTTGGGTCCCTGAGGTCCGCCCCAGCTCAGGGGAAGGAGCCCCTGAGAAAAGATCTCCAGGGACCGCTATTCCCCCAGGCTGGCAAACACAGTTCACAGGAGGTAACACAAGCGAGCCTCCTGCAAGGCACAACAGGCCTTAGTCTCCCTGGACGATCAGGCTGCAAGAGTGTGTGAGACCTGACTGGTGCCTTACTGGCCTCAGCTCCGCCATTGCATGTTCCTCTGAACTAGGACCCAGGCCTACTAGGAGAAGGGTTTGGGTATGGATTTCTAAATACTGCCAAGGGGTATAGCAATGAGAACTGTGTCACGGGTAAGGAAGAGCATTGTATGGATTTTCAAGCTGTTGTTTGAACGACAGCTTCAAAGCTGCACAGAGAGAATCAGACTCTGTGTCTCCATGTTCGGTACACAGCTTCACAGACAGGGGTGTCTCCATAGGAAACAAGAACGTTCCTGACAGAGTGAGGTTCACTAGAGCTCTCCTAGAGAGCAAAGACTTGTCCATGTGGTTTTTCTTCCCCTGTGCGTTTGGGGCTCCAGGCTCGGCCCCAGCTCCGTGGAAACAACCCCTGAGAAACGATCTTCAAGATCCGCTTTTCCCAGAGGCTGGGATGTGGGGTTCATAGGAGGCGGGAAAAGCAGGCCTCCTTCAGAGAGCAAGAGGCAGCCAAGCGGCCTGCGTTTGGAAGCCTCTATTTGGAAGAATGGGTTAGCTTCCCCTAAGGGAGACCTCCAGATCTGTTCAGAAGTCGGTAATTCCAGAGGCAGGGTTCAGGGTCCTGACTGCCCTTTGCCAGCCTTGCAAAGACATTCCTAGATTCTACAGTTATCTTCCTGAAGAAGCAGGCTTTGGGAATATGTCAGACTTGACTGGCGCCTTATTGGCCTCAGCTCAGCTATTGCCTTTCCATTCAAAGTAGGACAAGGCCCTACTTTATGAAGGGTAAGGGTCTTCTTCTTTCCAAACTGCCGAGGGCTACAGCAATGAGACCTCCGTAAATGCGAGGGAAGCATAAGCGGATGGATTATCAGGAAGGTTCTTTGCCACCAAGCATCAGCACCCCACGGAGAGAATCAGGCTCCCTTTGCCCCTATGTGGGGTGTGTAGATTCACACACAGTGGTGTCTCTACAGGAGCCAAGAATGTTCCTGAGAGATGAGGCTCACAAGAGCTATCCGACAGAGTGCTCACCTGTACATGTGGTTTCGCCTTCCCCTGTGAGTTGGGTGCTCGAGGTCCACCCCAGCTCCGAGAAAACAGCCTCTGAGAAAAGATCTCCAGGAACCGCTTTTCGCCCAGGCTGGGAAAAGCTGTTCACAGGAAGTAAGGCAAGTGAGCCTCCTGCAGAGAAAAAGAAGCCTTACTGTCCCTGGAGGAGCAGGCTGCCAGAGTGTGTGAAAACTGACTGGTGCCATACTGGTCTTAGCTCCGCCATTGCTTGTTCCTCCGAACTGGGACTCAGGCCTACTTGGAGAAGGGTTTAGGTGCAGATTTCTACAAACTGCCAAGGGCTACTGCAATGAGAACTCTCTCAGAGGTAAGGGCGAGAATTGTATGGATTCTCAAGCTGTTTTCTGAACGACAGCATTAAACCTGCACAGAGAGAATCAGGCTCTTTGCCGCCATGTTGGGTACGCAGTTTCACACACAGAGGTGTCCGCATAGGAGCCAAGAACGTTCGTCAAAGACTGAGGTTCACTAGAGCTCTCTTAGAGAGCAAAGACTTGTTCATGTGGTTTTGCCTTCCCCTGTATGTGTGGGTCTCTGGGCACAACCCCAGCTCCGTGGAAACAACCCCTGAGCAAAGATCTCCAAGATCTGCTTTTCCCCCATGCTGGGAACCAGGGATCATAGGAGGCAGGAAAAGCAAGCCTCCTTCAGGCAAAAAGAGGCAGCCAACTAGCCTGTGTTTGGAAGCCTCTATTTGCAAGGAATGGGTTAGCTTCTCCAGAAGGAGACCTCCAGATCTGCTCAGAAGATAGAAATTCCAGAGGCAGGGTCGAGGTTCCTGACTGCCCTTTGCCAGCCTTGCAAAGACATTCCTAGATTCTAGCAATATTTTCCATGAAGGAGCAGGCATCGGGAATATGTCAGAGTTGACGGGTGCCTTACTGGCCTCAGCTCAGCTATTGCCTTTCCTTTCAAACTAGGATCAGGGCCTACTTGGTGAAGGGTAAGGGTCTACTTCTTTCCCAACTGCCAAGAGACACAGCAATGAGACCTCTGTCAAGGCGAGGGAAGCGTAAGCAGATGGATTCTCAAACAGGTGCTTTGCCACAAAGCATCAGCACCCCACGGAGAGAATCAGGCTCCCTGTGCCCCTATGTTCGGTGTGTAGCTTTACACACAGAGGTGTCTCTGTACGAGCCAAGAATGTTCCTAAGAGATGAGACACACTGACGTCTCCTACAGAGCATAGACCTGTCCATGTGGTTTTTCCTTCCCCTGTGAGATGGGTCCCCGAGGTCCACCCCAGCTCTGGGGATAGAGCCCCTGAGAAAAGATCTCCAGGAACCGCTTTTTGCCCAGGCTGGGAAACGCAGTTCACAGGAGGCAAGGCAAGCGAGCCTCCTGCAGGGAAAAATAGGCCTTACTGTCCCTGGAGGAGCAGGCTGCCAGAGTGTGTGACACCTGACTGGTGCCTTACTGACCTCAGCTCCGCCATTGCATGGCCATCCAAACCAGGACCCAGGCCTACTTGGAGAAGGGTTTGGGTGCGGATTTGTAAAAACTGCCAAAGGCTACAGCAATGAGAAGTCTCTCAGAGGTAAGGGAGAGCATTGTATGGATTCTCAAGCTGTTGTTTGAACGACAGCTTCAAAGCTGCAAAGAGAGAATCAGGCCCTGTGTTCCCCCTTGTTGGGTACACAGCTTCACACACAGGGGTGTCTCCATAGGAGTCAAGAACGTTCCTGACACAGTAAGTTTCACTTAGAGGTCTCCTGGAGAGCAAAGACTTGTCCATGTGGTTTTCCTTCCCCTGTGCGATTGGGTCTCTGGTCTCGGCCCCAGCTCCATGGAAACAACCCCTGAGAAAATATCTTCAAGATCCGCTTTTCCCAGAGGCTGGGAACAGGGCTTCATAGGATGCGAGAAAAGCAGGCCTCCTTCGGGCGCGAAAAGGCAGCCAACTGGCCTGTTTGGAAGCCTCTATTTGGAAAGAATGGGTTAGCTTCTCCTAAAGGAGACCTCCAGATCTGCTCAGAAGTCGGTAATTCCAGAGGCAGGGTGCTGGTTCCTGACTGCCCTTTGCCAGCCTTGCAAAGACATTCCCAGATTCTAGAGTTATTTTCCATGAAGGTGAAGGCTACGGGAGTATGTCAGACTTGGCAGGCACCTTATTGGCCTCAGCTCAGCTATTACCTTTCCATTCAAACTAAGACAAAGGCCTACTTTATGAAGGGTAAGGGTCTTCTTCTTTCCAAACTGCCAAGGGCTACAGCAATGGGACCTCTGTCAAGGCGAGGGAAGCCTAAGTGGATGGATCATCAAGCAGGTGCTTTGCCACAAAGCATCAGCACCCCACGGGGAGAATCAGGCTCCATTTGCCCCTATGTTGGGTGTGTAGCTTCACATACAGAGGTGTCTCTATAGGAGGCCAGAATGTTCCTGAGAGATGAGGTTCACTAGAGCTCTCCTACAGAGCATAGACCTGTCCATATGCTTTTGCCTTCCCCTGTGAGTTGGGTCCTCGAGGTCCTCCCCAGTTCCGGGGAAGGAGCCCCTGAGAAAAGATCTCCAGGGACCTCTTTTCCCCCAGGCTGGGAAATGCAGCTCACAGGAGGGAAGTCAAGTGAGCCTCCTGCAGGGAAAAAGAGGGCTTACTGTCCCTGGACGATCAGGCTGCAGAGTGTGTGAGACCTGACTGGTGCCTTACTGGCCTCAGCTCCGCCATTGCATGTTCCTCCGAACTAGGACCCAGGACTACTTGGAGAAGGGTTTGGGTGCGGATTTCTAAAAACTGCCAAGGGCTACAGCAATGAGAACTCTGTCATGGGTAAGGAAGAGCATTGTATGGATTTTCAAGGTGTTTTTTGAACGACATCTTTAAAGCTACACAGAGAGAATCAGGCTCTCTGTGCCCCCATGTTGGGTACGCAGCTTCGCACACAGGGGTGTCTCCATATGAATCAAGAATGTTCGTGACAGAGTGAAGTTCACTAGAGCTCTCCTAGAGAGCAAAGACTTGTACATGTGGTTTTTCTTCCCCTGTTAGTTTGGGTCTCCAGGCTTAGCCCCAGCTCCGTGGAAACAACCCCTGAGAAAAGATCTTCAAGATCCGCTTTTCCCAGAGGCTGGGATGTGGGATTCATAGGAGGCGGGAAAAGCAGGCCTCCTTCAGAGAGCAAGAGGCAGCCAAGCGGCCTGCGTTTGGAAGCCTCTATTTGGAAGAATGGGTTAGCTCCCCCTAAGGGAGACCTCCAGATCTGTTCAGAAGTCGGTAATTCCAGAGGCAGGGTGCAGGCTCCTGACTGCCCTTTGCCAGCCTTGCAGAGACATTCCTAGATTACAGCGTTATTTTCCATGAAGGAGCAGGCTTCAGGAATATGTCAGACTTGACTGGCGCCTTATTGGCCTCAGCTCAGCTCTTGCCTTTCCTTTCAAACTAGGACAAGGGCCCACTTTATGAGAGGTAAGGGTCCTCTTCTTTCCAAACTGCCAAGGGCTACAGCAATGAGACCTCTGTCAAGGCGAGGGAAGCGTAAGCTGATGGATTCTCAAGCAGGTGCTTTGCCACAAAGCATCAGCACCCCATGGAAAGAATCTGGCTCCCTTTGCCCCTACGTTGCGTGTGTAGCTACACACAGAGGTGTCTCGATAGGAGCCAAGAATGTTCCTGAGAGAGGAGGTTCACTGTTGGGGGCCAGAGTGAGGCACTCCGCCCATGGCAAAGGTCATGAGGAAGGAGGCTCGACATACGCAAAGGCGGGATCGAGCCTCAGGAGTCCCCCTGGAAATCCTCGAGCATCTACCCCCATAACCAGAGCCTGCCTACCTTACTACTTTGTGCTCTCACCTACACCTCTGACTTTACGGGGGGCTGTCCCCCACCACCTCTTTCGGAGAAGGAGTTAACCTAGAGCTCCAGTTGATAAAAACCCCTGGGTGTGACAAGAGTGTTTTAACCTACAAACTCCTCTGAAGGTTCTCTAGCCTGCCTGACAGGCTTGTCCGGCCACATGTGATTGCTCACAGCCTCCCAACCATGAGAGGCACGAGATGCTTTAAACCTTCTAAAAACAGGTTCCTTAGAAAAGTTAGAAAATTATTAGTATAAGTATAATGGGCTGATTAGAAATCATATTGGTGAAGGGTTTTTCATTTGTTGAGCTGATGTTTACTGCTAAGTCTCCACATCCCCTGCCCTTATACACATTAATGAATATATAGAAGAAATAAGTATTAACCTTTGATATAAATCACGTTAGACCTTAGGCTAAGTAAATTCTTTCCTTAACTAAAACCCACTACACCCTCACCCTATAGGAATGTAACTTTATTTGGGTGGCGTCTGTTTTAAGAATAATCACCCCTGGAGAAATAAGTGTCCTGGTTGACTGACCGCTGTCACAAGGAGAGGGTCGTAAATTGTCAGCAGGCCCCCCGGCCAGAAGATGATGTAACACCCCTAAGACCTCTGTATACTTTTGTATGAAGCACCTGACTTTGATAAAAGTCAGGACTGCTGACCCCACGTGACTTTTGCATAACATCTCAGTGTATAAAAGTAGACCATGGAAAATAAAGAATTGGGATCAGTTTCTCGAAATACTGGTCTCCCCATGTCTCTCTCTCTCTCTCTCACTCTGGTTGAGTCTCCATCTGGAGCGCGGAACCCACCAAGCTTACTAATTTTGCCTGGGCTTCTAAGATCCGACCGGGGAGGCCTCAGTGTCTCCTCTCCTTCGGGAGAACGGAAGGACGCCTGCGGCCTACGTAAGTGGTGCAAACTTCTTGTCTTGAAGTTTTATTGGTCCCCCGCGTAAACCAAGCTACTCAGCCTCTTTTCTCCACTGAATTTTCCTACTGAGCTATCCTCATTTTATTACTCTTTATATCCTTAATTAACGTTTAATTAAGCAGTTGTTCCCTGACCCTCGCCTACGCCGTCTCTGCTTCGAATACCCTGGATCAGCTGGGGCTGGACCCCGGCAGTTCACTAGAGATCTCCTACAGAGCATAGACCTGTCCATTTGGTTTTGCCTTCCCCTGTGAGTTGGGTCCCCGAGGTCCGCCCCAACTCCGGGGAAACAGCCCCTGAGAAAAGATCTCCAGGAACTGCTTTCCGCCCAGGCTGGGAAACGCTGTTCACAGGAAGTAAGGCAAGCGAGCCTCCTGAAGGGAAATAGAGGCCTTACTGTCCCTGGAGGAGCAGGCTGCCAGAGTGTGTGACACCTGACTGGTGCCTTACTGGCCTCAGCTCCGCTATTGCATGTTCATCTGAACTTGAACCCAGGCCTACTTGGAGAAGTGTTTGTGTGCCGATTTCCAGAAACTGCGAAGGGCTACAGCAATGATAACTCTCTCAGTGGTAAGGGAGAGCATTGTGTGGATTCTCAATTTGTTGTTTGAATGACAGCGTCAAAGCTGCACAGAGAGAATCAGGTCTCTGTGTCTCTATGTTGGCTATGCAGCTTCCCACACAGAGATGTCCCCGTTGGAGCCAAGAACATTCCGCATAGACTGAGGTTCACTAGAGCACTCCTAGAGAGCAAAGACTTATCCATGCGGTTTTCCCTTCCCCTGTGCGTGTGGGTCTCCGGGATCGGCCCCTGCTCCGTGGAAACAGCCTCTGAGAAAAGATCTCCAAGAACCTCTTATCCCCCAGGCTGGGAAGCGGAGTTCGCAGGAGGTGGGATAAGCAAGCTTCCTTCGGCAAGAAGAGACAGCCAACCGGCCTGTGTTTGGAAGCCTATATTTGCAAGGAATGGGTTAGTTTCTCCTGACCGAGACCTCCGGATGTGCTGAGAAGATAGAAATTCCAGAGGCAGGGTCGAGGTTCCTGACTGCCCTTTGCCAGCCTTGCAAAGACATTCCCAGATTCTAACGTTATTTTCCATGAAGGAGCAGGCATCGGGAATATGTCAGACTTGACTGGCGCCTTACTGGCCTCAGCTCAGCTACTGCCTTTCCATTCAAACAAGGACAAGGGCCTACTTGGTGAAGGGTAAGGGTCTGCTTCTTTCCAAACTGCCAAGGACTACAGCAATGAGACCTCTGTCAAGGTGAGGGAAGCCTATGCGGATGGATTCTTAGCAGGTGCTTTGCCACAAAGCATCAGCACCCACGGAGAGAATCAGACTCCCTTTGCCACTATGTTGGGTGTGTAGCTTCATGCACAGAGGTGTCTCTGTAGAAGCCAAGAATGTTCCTGAGAGATGAGGTTCACTAGAGCTCTCCTACAGAGCATAGACCTGTCCATGTGGTTTTGTCTTCCCCTGTGAGTTGGGCCCCCGAGGTCCGACCCAGCTCCAGGGAAACAGCCCCTGAGAAAAAATCTCCAGGAACAGCTTTGCGCCCAGGCTGGGAAATGCAGTTCACAGGAGGCAAGGCAAGCGAGCCTCCTGCAGGGAAAAAGAGGCCTTAGTGCTCCTGGACGATCAGGCTGCAAGAGTGTGTGAGACCTCACTTGTGCCTTACTGGCCTCAGCTCCGCCGTTGCCTGTTGTTCCGAGCTAGGACCCAGGCCTACTTGGAGAAGGGTTAGGGTGCGGATTTCTACAAACTGTCAAGGACGACAGCAATGAGAATTCTCTTAGCAGTCAGGGAGAGCATTGTATGGATTCTCAAGCTGTTGTTTGAATGACAGCTTCAAAGCTACACAGAGAGAATCAGGCTCTCTGTTCCCCTATTTTGGCTGTGCAGCTTCACACACAGAATTTGACTCTGTTGGAGCCAGAAATATTCCTGAAAGACTTAGGCTCACCAAAGCTGTCCTCCAGAGCAAAGACATTGGATGTGGTTTTGCCTTCCCTTGCCAGTATGGGTCCCCTAGCTTGGCCCCAGCTCCGGGGATACAGCCTCTGAAAAAAATCTTGCAAGAAGCGATTTTTCCTCCAGGCTGTTAAGCGGAATTCGCAGTTTGCAAGTTAAGGAAGCCTGCTTCGTGGAAGAGCAAGCAGCCAACTGGCCCTGTGTTAGGAAGCCTGTATTTGAAAGGAATGGGTTAGCTTCTACAGCGGGAGAACCTCAGATCTGCTCAGGGGGCTGAAATACTAGAGTCAGGGTCGAGGTTCTCCCTTGTCCTTTGCGCACCTTGCAAAGACATTCCTAGCTTCTAGCGTTAGTGTCCCTGTAGTAGCAGGCTGCAGGAGCGTGTGATAAATGACTGCCGCGTTCCTGTCCTCAGCTCCGCTATTGACTTTCTATTCGAACTAGAACCCAGGCCTACTTTGAGAGGGGTTAGGGTCCAGTGTTTCCAAACTGCCAAGGGCTACGGCAATGCGAGCTCTGTCAGAGGTAAGAAAAGAGCAATTGGTTGGATTCTTCAGCTGCTGCGTGGCTGCACAGCTTCCGCGCTGCATGGAGAGCATGAGGCTCCTTGTGGCCCTATTTTGGGTACGCAGCAACATGCACACAGAATGTCTGTGTTCACTTATGTACAGGCTTATGTACACTAGAGCTCTCCTACAGAGCAAAGACCACTCAGTGGGCTCCAAGAGATACCTGTCGCGGCTCGAGAAGAGAGTGGAGTCCTTTGCTTCCCCTCGAGATGAGGCCTGACTCCCCGGGTGAGTATGGAATGCAACCCCAAATCCCTGTCGCCTATGGAGAGGAACATTAAGTCCTGGATACAAGCCTAGATGAGGTCTAGTTTGCCCTTCAGTGAATGGAGCCCAATCCACAGCTCTCCCTGGCAACTCGAATGGAAGATTAGACTTCCTGGGCCAACACAAGAGGAAGCCTGAATTCCCCGTCGTAACTCGAGAATCCCACCGAAACTCGAGAAAATCCACGTGCTTCCCTCGTCATCGCAAAATGAGGCCCTTTGTCCGCTACAGCATCTCAAGAGAAGTCCCACGTTCCATCCTGAAGTGCGAAACGGTACTTGGCACCCTTGATGCGACCCCAAAAGTTCCGCGACATACCAGACTCACTCAAGGGGAACACCGAGGTTCCCGGCACCACTTCATCTGACCCCTTCTCCTCTCCTGATTGCGACAGGAGGGTCGACTCCCCTTCTCTGTCTGCAAGGGGTTCCCGACCTTCCGGGCGCACCTCAGGATGAGGCCGGTCTCATGAGGAAGTTCGAGACGTAGCCTCGTGGGTGGTGCCACATGCCGAAAGACCCCAATTTCACGGTCCACTCTTGAAAAGAACCCGATGCCAGCACACCTCTTTGAAGGAAAACCTGTGGATGAAGGCACAACACGAAGGGGCACTGACACCCGCGTGCATCGTCCAGAAAAACCTGCAGGTCCCACAGACATTTCGACAAGTGGCCTGTCACCCTGTAAACAACTCGAAAGGCAAACGAAGGTCCATTCCTCAACAGAAGACTAGGTGTGACTCTCTTGTCCCTACTCTGCAGGGACCATGGGATCCGAGTCAGAAACGGACAGGAAGCCTGAGGTTCCTGCGTCCACTCGAGATGAGGCCCTTTTCCATTGCACCACACCCAGTGGAGTCCCGAGAGGCCCCTACCAACTCCACAGTATCCCTGAGTTCTCAGAGGCACAATGAGAAGCTCCCTGAGGTCACAGGCACAAGTCGAGGGAACCCTGGGTTATCTGCCATGACTCGAGAAAGACCTCGAGAGTGCTTCAAAATGTGTTGAGTCGCGATTCCCCTACCATGACTCGAGAGCCATGACACGCGCCCCCTCTTCACGCGCATGGAGACCTGACTAACCTGGCACTGCACGAGAGGCTCCCTGAGATCCTCATCGTACCTCGTGAGGAAACCCACACTGCCGCGGCAGCTCGAGGAAACACATGAGACACCCCGGTCATCGTGAGATGAGGGCCTTATATTCCTGCATGGCCTGGAGACCAATCACGAGTCCTCTCTCCAAACTGAAGAGCAGGCTGGACTCCGTTGAGGCCACTCAGGGGGCTCCAACAGATCCTTGTCGCGACTCGAGAGGAGAGCGGAGTCCTTGGCTTCCCCTCGAGACGAGGTCTGACTCCCCGGGGGAGCCTGGAATGCAACCCCGAGATGCCTGCTTTCCCTGGAGAGGAATAGTAGGTCCTGGACACACGCCTAGGTGAGGTCTCTTCGGCCCTGCAGTGACTCGAGCGCAACCCCCAGATTTCCCTTGCAACTCGATGGGAAGATTGGGCTTCCCAGGGCCAACCCAAGAGGAAGGCTGAGATCCCCATTGTAACTCGAGAATCCCGCCGCAACTCGAGAAAAACCACGTGGTTCCAAACTCTTGGCAAGATGAGACCCTTGCCCGCGACGGCGTCTCAAGGGAAGTCCCCTCTTCCGCCCTGAAGGGCGGAAAGGATCCTGCCAGCCTTCATGCGACCCCCAAAAGTTCCCTGACACGCCGGGTTCCCTCGAGGGGAACACCGAGGGTCCCGCAACCGCTTCCTCTGAGCCCCTTCTCCCCTCCTGATCGCGACAGGAGAGTCGATTCCCCTGCGTGGTCTGGAAGGGGTTCCAGGCCTTCCCGGGGCACCTAAGGATGAGGCCGGTCTCACGAGGAAATTCGAGACGACCCACGTGGGTGGGGCCACATGCTGAACGACCCCGATTCCCCGGTCCGCTCTTGAGAAGGACCCGCGGCCCGGACCCCTCTTCAAAGGCAACCCTGTGGGTGAAGGCACAACAAGAACGGGCACTGCCACGCCCGTGCATCATCCGCAAAGACCCGTGGGTTCCACACAGAGCTCGACGATGGGCCTGAGACACCCTGAGCAACTCGAGAGGCAAGCGGGGTTCCCTTCCTCAGACAAGACGAGGCCTGACTCTCCTGTCCCAACTCTGCAGGGACCCTGCGGTCGGAGTCCGAAACGGAGAGGAAGCCTGAGGTTCCTGCCTCCCCTCGAGGTGAGGCCCTCTTCCGTTGCGCCAGACCCAGCGGAGTCCCGAGGGGCCCCGCCACCTCCACAGGATCCCTCGCCTCTCAGAGGCACCCTGGGAAGTTCCCTAAGGTCCCCGGCAGAAGGCGAGGGAAACGAGGGTTTCCTGCCGCCCCCCGAGAAAGACTACGAGAGTCCTTCTTCAACGCGTCTCGAGGCCCTAATCCCCTCCCGTGACTCGAGAGCCATGACGCGCTCCCCCTCGCCACGCGCATGCAGACCTGACTTCCCTGGCGCCGCACGAGAGGCTCCCTGAGATCCTCGTCGTGCCTCGGGAGAAAATCCAAACGGTAGCCGCAGCTCGAGGAAACCCCTGAGACGCCGCCGTCCTCGCGAGCTGAGGGCCTTCTTTTCCTGCACGGCCTGGAGAGCAATCCCGGGTCCTCTCTCCAAACGGAAGAGGAGGCTGGACTCCCTTGAGGCCGCTCAGGGGGCTCCAAGCGACCGGCGTCGCGACTCGAGAGGAGAGCGGAGTCCTTGGCTTCCCCCCGAAACGAGGCCTGACTCCCCGGGGGAGCCTGGAATGCAACCCCGAGATCCCTGCCTTCCCTTGAGAGGAAAATTAGGTCCCGGACACACGCTTAGGTGAGGTCCCTTCGGCCCTGCAGTAAATCGAGCGCAACCCCCAGCTTTCCCTCACAACCCGAGGGGAAGATTGGGCTTCCCAGGGCCAACCAAAGGGGAAGGCTGAGATCCCCGTCGTAATTCCAGAATCCCGCCGCAACTCGAGAAAAACAACGTGGTTCCTACCTCTTGGCCAGATGAGGCCCTTGCCCGCGACGGCGTCTCAGGGGAAGTCCCCTGTTCCGCCCTGAAGGGCGAAACGGTCCCTGACAGCCTTCCTGCGACCCCCAAAAGTCCCCCGACACGCCGGGTTCCCCCGAGGGGAACACCGAGGGTCCTGGCACCGCTTCCTCTGAGCCCCTTCTCCCCTCCTGATCGCGACAGGAGAGGCGATTCCCCTGCGTGGTCTGGAAGGGGTTCCCGGCCTTCCCGGCGCACCTCAGGATGAGGCCGGTCTCACGAGGAAATTCGAGACGAGCCACGTGGGTGGTGCCACATGGCGATCGCCCCCGGTTCCCCGGTCCGCCCTTGAGAAGGACCCGAGGCCCGGACCCCTCTTCGAAGTCAACCCTGTGGGTGAAGGCACAACAGGAAGGGGCACTGCCACCCCCGTGCATCGTCCGCAAAGACCCGCGCGTTCCACACACAGCTCGACTAGGGCCCTGAGACGCCCTGAGCAACTCGAGAGGCCAGCGGGGTTCCCTTCCTCGGACAAGACGAGGCCTGACTCTCCTGTCCCAACTCTGCAGGGACCCTGCGGTCGGAGTCCGAAACGGAGAGGAAGCCTGAGGTTCCTGCCTCTCCTCGAGGTGAGGCCCTCTTCCGTTGCGCCAGACCCAGCGGAGTCCCGAGGGGCCCCGCCACCTCCACAGGATCCCTCTCCTCTCAGAGGCACCCTGGGAAGTTCCCTAAGGTCGCCGGCAGAAGGCGAGGGACACGAGGGTTTCCCGCCGCCCCCCGAGAAACACCTCGAGAGTCCTTCTTCAACGCGTCTCGAGGCCCTAGTCCCCTCCCGTGACTCGAGAGCCAGGACGCGCTCCCCCTCGCCACGCGCATGGAGACCTGACTTCCCTGGCGCCGCACGAGAGGCTCCCTGAGATCCTCGTCGTGCCTCGGGAGAAAACCCCCACGGGCGCCGCAGCTCGAGGAAACCCCTGAGACGCCCCCGTCCTCACGAGCTGAGGGCCTTCTTTTCCTGCATGGCCTGGAGAGCAATCCCGGGTCCTCTCTCCAAACGGAAGAGGAGGCTGGACTCCCTTGAGGCCGCTCAGGGGGCTCCAAGAGACCCGCGTCGCGACTCGAGAGGAGAGCGGAGTCCTTGGCTTCCCCTCGAGACGAGGCCTGACTCCCCGGGGGAGCCTGGAATGCAACCCCGAGATCCCTGCCTTCCCTGGAGAGGAATATTAGGTCCCGGAAACACGCCTAGGTGAGGTCTCTTCGGCCCTGCGGTGACTCGAGCGCAACCCCCAGCCTTCCCTCGCAACCCGAGGGGAAGATTGGGCTTCCCAGGGCCAACCCAAGGGGAAGGCTGAGATCCCCGTCGTAACTCGAGAATCCCGCCGCAACTCGAGAAAAACCACGTGGTTCCCACCTCTTGGCAAGATGAGGCCCTTGCCCGCCACGGCGTCTCAAGGGAAGTCCCCTATTCCGCCCTGAAGGGCGAAACGGTCCCTGACAGCCTTCCTGCGACCCCCAAAAGTCCCCCGACACGCCGGGTTCCCTCGAGGGGAACACCGAGGGTCCCGGCACCGCTTCCTCTGAGCCCCTTCTCCCCTCCTGATCGCGACAGGAGAGGCGATTCCCCTGCGTGGTCTGGAAGGGGTTCCCGGCCTTCCCGGCGCACCTCAGGATGACGTCGGTCTCAGGAGGAAATTCCAGACGAGCCACGTGGGTGGGGCCACATGCCGAACGCCCCCGATTCACCGGTCCGCCCTTGAGAAGGACCCGAGGCCCGGACCCCACTTCGAAGGCAACCCTGTTGGTGAAGGCACAACACGAAGGGGCACTGCCAGCCCCGTGCATCGTCCGCAAAGGCCCGCGGGTTCCACACACAGCTCGACGAGGGGCCTGAGACCCCATGAGCAACTCGAGAGGCCAGCGGGGTTCCCTTCCTCAGACAAGTGGAGGCCTGACTCTCCAGTCCCAAGTCTGCAGGGACCCTGCGGTCGGAGTCCGAAACGGAGAGGAAGCCTGAGGTTCCTGCCTCCCCTCGAGGTGAGGCCCTCTTCCGTTGCGCCAGACCCAGCGGAGTCCCGAGGGGCCCCGCCACCTCCACAGGATCCCTCGCCTCTCAGAGGCACCCTGGCAAGTTCCCTAAGGTCCCCGGCAGAAGGCGAGGGACACGAGGGTTTCCCGCCGCCCCCCGACAAAGACCTCGAGAGTCCTTCTTCAACGCGTCTCGAGGCCCTAGTCCCCTCCCGTGACTCGAGAGCCAGGACGCGCTCCCCCTCGCCACGCGCATGGAAACCTGACTTCCCTGGCACCGCACGAGAGGCTCCCTGAGATCCTCGTCGTGCCTCGGGAGAAAACCCCCACGGGCGCCGCAGCACGAGGAAACCCCGGAGACGCCCCCGTCCTCGCGAGCTGAGGGCCTTCTTTTCCTGCATGGCCTGGAGAGCAATCCCGGGTCCTCTCTCCAAACGGAAGAGGAGGCTGGACTCCCTTGAGGCCGCTCAGGGGGCTCCAAGAGACCCGCGTCGCGACTCGAGAGGAGAGCGGAGTCCTTGGCTTCCCCTCGAGACGAGGCCTGACTCCCCGGGGGAGCCTGGAATGCAACCCCGAGATCCCTGCCTTCCCTGGAGAGGAATATTGGGTCCCGGACACACGCCTAGGTGAGGTCTCTTCGGCCCTGCGGTGACTCGAGCGCAACCCCCAGCTTTCCCTCGCAACCCGAGGGGAAGATTGGGCTTCCCAGGGCCAACCCAAGGGGAAGGCTGAGATCCCCGTCGTAACTCGAGAATCCCGCCGCAACTCGAGAAAAACCACGTGGTTCCCACCTCTTGGCAAGACGAGGCCCTGGCCCGCCACGGTGTCTCAAGGGAAGTCCCCTGTTCCGCCCTGAAGGGCGAAACGGTCCCTGACAGCCTTCCTGCGACCCCCAAAAGTCCCCCGACACGCCGGGTTCCCTCGAGGGGAACACCGAGGGTCCCGGCACCGCTTCCTCTGAGCCCCTTCTCCCCTCCTGATCGCGACAGGAGAGGCGATTCCCCTGCGTGGTCTGGAAGGGGTACCCGGCCTTCACGGCGCACCTCAGGAGGAGGCCGGTCTCACGAGGAAATTCGAGACGAGCCACGTGGGTGGGGCCACATGGCGAACGCCCCCGATTCCCCGGTCCGCCCTTGAGAAGGACCCGAGGCCCGGACCCCTCTTCGAAGGCAACCCTGGGGGGGAAGGCACAACACGAAGGGGCACTGCCACCCCCGTGCATCGTCCGCAAAGACCCGCGGGTTCCACACACAGCTCGACGAGGGGCCAGAGACCCCCTGAGCCACTCGAGAGGCCAGCGGGTTTCCCTTCCTCAGACAAGACGAGGCCTGACTCTCCTGTACCAACTCTGCAGGGACCCTGCGGTCGGAGTCCGAAACGGAGAGGAAGCCTGAGGTTCCTGCCTCCCCTCCAGGTGAGGCCCTCTTCCGTTGCGCCAGACCCAGTGGAGTCCCGAAGGGCCCCGCCACCTCCACAGGATCCCTCGCCTCTCAGAGGCACCCTGGGAAGTTCCCTAAGGTCCCCGGCAGAAGGCGAGGGACACGAGGGTTTCCGGCCGCCCCCCGAGAAAGACCTCGAGAGTCCTTCTTCAACGCGTCTCGAGGCCCTAGTCCCCTCCCGTGACTCGAGAGCCAGGACGCGCTCCCCCTCGCCACGCGCATGGAGACCGGACTTCCCTGGCGCCGCAGAAGAGGCTCCCTGAGATCCTCGTCGTGCCTCGGGAGAAAACCCCCACGGGCGCCGCAGCTCGAGGAAACCCCGGAGACGCCCCCGTCCTCGCGAGCTGAGGGCCTTCTTTTCCTGCATGGCCTGGAGAGCAATCCCGGGTCCTCTCTCCAAACGGAAGAGGAGGCTGGACTCCCTTGAGGCCGCTCAGGGGGCACCAAGAGACCCGCGTCGCGACTCGAGAGGAGAGCGGAGTCCTTGGCTTCCCCTCGAGACGAGGCCTGACTCCCCGGGGGAGCCTGGAATGCAACCCCGAGATCCCTGCCTTCCCTGGAGAGGAATATTAGGTCCCGGACACACGCCTAGGTGAGGTCTCTTCGGCCCTGCAGTGACTCGAGCGCAACCCCCAGGTTTCCCTCGCAACCCGAGGGGAAGATTGGGCTTCCCAGGGCCAACCCAAGGGGAAGGCTGAGATCCCCGTCGTAACTCGAGAATCCCGCCGCAACTCGAGAAAAACCACGTGGTTCCCACCTCTTGGCAAGACGAGGCCCTTGCCCGCCACGGCGTCTCAAGGGAAGTCCCCTGTTCCGCCCTGAAGGGCGAAACGGTCCCTGACAGCCTTCCTGCGACCCCCAAAAGTCCCCCGACACGCCGGGTTCCCTCGAGGGGAACACCGAGGGTCCCGGCACCGCTTCCTCTGAGCCCCTTCTCCCCTCCTGATCGCGACAGGAGAGGCGATTCCCCTGCGTGGTCTGGAAGGGGTTCCCGGCCTTCCCGGCGCACCTCAGGAGGAGGCCGGTCTCACGAGGAAATTCGAGACGAGCCACGTGGGTGGGGCCACATGCCGAACGCCCCCGATTCCCCGGTCCGCCCTTGAGAAGGACCCGAGGCCCGGACCCCTCTTCGAAGGCAACCCTGGGGGGGAAGGCACAACACGAAGGGGCACTGGCACCCCCGTGCATCGTCCGCAAAGACCCGCGGGTTCCACACACAGCTCGACGAGGGGCCTGAGACCCCCTGAGCAACTCGAGAGGCCAGCGGGGTTCCCTTCCTCAGACAAGACGAGGCCTGACTCTCCTGTCCCAACTCTGCAGGGACCCTGCGGTCGGAGTCCGAAACGGAGAGGAAGCCTGAGGTTCCTGCCTCCCCTCCAGGTGAGGCCCTCTTCCGTTGCGCCAGACCCAGCGGAGTCCCGAGGGGCACCGCCACCTCCACAGGATCCCTCGCCTCTCAGAGGCACCCTGGGAAGTTCCCTAGGGTCCCCGGCAGAAGGCGAGGGACACGAGGGTTTCCCGCCGCCCCCCGACAAAGACCTCGAGAGTCCTTCAACGCGTCTCGAGGCCCTAGTCCCCTCCCGTGACTCGAGAGCCAGGACGCGCTCCCCCTCGCCACGCGCATGGAGACCTGACTTCCCTGGCGCCGCACGAGAGGCTCCCTGAGATCCTCGTCGTGCCTCGGGAGAAAACCCCCACGGGCGCCGCAGCTCGAGGAAACCCCGGAGACGCCCCCGTCCTCGCGAGCTGAGGGCCTTCTTTTCCTGCATGGCCTGGAGAGCAATCCCGGGTCCTCTCTCCAAACGGAAGAGGAGGCTGGACTCCCTTGAGGCCGCTCAGGGGGCTCCAAGAGACCCGCGTCGCGACTCGAGAGGAGAGCGGAGTCCTTGGCTTCCCCTCGAGACGAGGCCTGACTCCCCGGGGGAGCCTGGAATGCAACCCCGAGATCCCTGCCTTCCCTGGAGAGGAATATTAGGTCCCGGACACACGCCTAGGTGAGGTCTCTTCGGCCCTGCAGTGACTCGAGCGCAACCCCCAGCTTTCCCTCGCAACCCGAGGGGAAGATTGGGCTTCCCAGGGCCAAGCCAAGGGGAAGGCTGAGATCCCCGTCGTAACTCGAGAATCCCGCCACAACTCGAGAAAAACCACGTGGTTCCCACCTCTTGGCAAGACGAGGCCCTTGCCCGCCACGGCGTCTCAAGGGAAGTCCCCTGTTCCGCCCTGAAGGGCGAAACGGTCCCTGACAGCCTTCCTGCGACCCCCAAAAGTCCCCCGACAGGCCGGGTTCCCTCGAGGGGAACACCGAGGGTCCCGGCACCGCTTCCTCTGAGCCCCTTCTCCCCTCCTGATCGCGACAGGAGAGGCGATTCCCCTGCGTGGTCTGGAAGGGATTCCCGGCCTTCCCGGCGCACCTCAGGATGAGGCCGGTCTCACGAGGAAATTCGAGACGAGCCACGTGGGTGGGGCCACATGCCGAACGCCCCCGATTCCCCGGTCCGCCCTTGAGAAGGACCCGAGGCCCGGACCCCTCTTCGAAGGCAACCCTGGGGGGGAAGGCACAACACGAAGGGGCACTGGCACCCCCGTACATCGTCCGCAAAGACCCGCGGGTTCCACACACAGCTAGACGAGGGGCCTGAGACCCCCTGAGCAACTCGAGAGGCCAGCGGGGTTCCCTTCCTCAGACAAGACGAGGCCTGACTCTCCTGTCCCAACTCTGCAGGGACCCTGCGGTCGCAGTCCGATACGGAGAGGAAGCCTGAGGTTCCTGCCTCCCCTCGAGGTAAGGCCCTCTTCCGTTGCGCCAGACCCAGCGGAGTCCCGAGGGGCCCCGCCACCTCCACAGGATCCCTCGCCTCTCAGAGGCACCCTGGCAAGTTCCCTAAGGTCCCCGGCAGAAGGCGAGGGACACGAGGGTTTCCCGCCGCCCCCCGACAAAGACCTCGAGAGTCCTTCTTCAACGCGTCTCGAGGCCCTAGTCCCCTCCCGTGACTCGAGAGCCAGGACGCGCTCCCCCTCGCCACGCGCATGGAGACCTGACTTCCCTGGCGCCGCACGAGAGGCTCCCTGAGATCCTCGTCGTGCCTCGGGAGAAAACCCCCACGGGCGCCGCAGCTCGAGGAAACCCCTGAGACGCCCCCGTCCTCGCGAGCTGAGGGCCTTCTTTTCCTGCATGGCCTGGAGAGCAATCCCGGGTCCTCTCTCCAAACGGAAGAGGAGGCTGGACTCCCTTGAGGCCGCTCAGGGGGCTCCAAGAGACCCGCGTCGCGACTCGAGAGGAGAGCGGAGTCCTTGGCTTCCCCTCGAGACGAGGCCTGACTCCCCGGGGGAGCCTGGAATGCAACCCCGAGATCCCTGCCTTCCCTGGAGAGGAATATTAGGTCCCGGACACACGCCTAGGTGAGGTCTCTTCGGCCCTGCAGTGACTCGAGCGCAACCCCCAGCTTTCCCTCGCAACCCGAGGGGAAGATTGGGCTTCCCAGGGCCAAGCCAAGGGGAAGGCTGAGATCCCCGTCGTAACTCGAGAATCCCGCCGCAACTCGAGAAAAACCACGTGGTTCCCACCTCTTGGCAAGACGAGGCCCTTGCCCGCCACGGCGTCTCAAGGGAAGTCCCCTGTTCCGCCCTGAAGGGCGAAACGGTCCCTGACAGCCTTCCTGCGACCCCCAAAAGTCCCCCGACACGCCGGGTTCCCTCGAGGGGAACACCGAGGGTCCCGGCACCGCTTCCTCTGAGCCCCTTCTCCCCTCCTGATCGCGACAGGAGAGGCGATTCCCCTGCGTGGTCTGGAAGGGGTTCCTGGCCTTCCCGGCGCACCTCAGGATGAGGCCGGTCTCACGAGGAAATTCGAGACGAGCCACGTGGGTGGGGCCACATGCCGAACGCCCCCGATTCCCCGGTCCGCCCTTGAGAAGGACCCGAGGCCCGGACCCCTCTTCGAAGGCAACCCTGGGGGGGAAGGCACAACACGAAGGGGCACTGGCACCCCCGTGCATCGTCCGCAAAGACCCGCGGGTTCCACACACAGCTCGACGAGGGGCCTGAGACCCCCTGAGCAACTCGAGAGGCCAGCGGGGTTCCCTTCCTCAGACAAGACGAGGCCTGACTCTCCTGTCCCAACTCTGCAGGGACCCTGCGGTCGCAGTCCGAAACGGAGAGGAAGCCTGAGGTTCCTGCCTCCCCTCGAGGTGAGGCCCTCTTCCGTTGCGCCAGACCCAGCGGAGTCCCGAGGGGCCCCGCCACCTCCACAGGATCCCTCGCCTCTCAGAGGCACCCTGGCAAGTTCCCTAAGGTCCCCGGCAGAAGGCGAGGGACACGAGGGTTTCCCGCCGCCCCCCGACAAAGACCTCGAGAGTCCTTCTTCAACGCCTCTCGAGGCCCTAGTCCCCTCCCGTGACTCGAGAGCCAGGACGCGCTCCCCCTCGCCACGCGCATGGAGACCTGACTTCCCTGGCGCCGCACGAGAGGCTCCCTGAGATCCTCGTCGTGCCTCGGGAGAAAACCCCCACGGGCGCCGCAGCTCGAGGAAACCCCGGAGACGCCCCCGTCCTCGCGAGCTGAGGGCCTTCTTTTCCTGCATGGCCTGGAGAGCAATCCCGGGTCCTCTCTCCAAACGGAAGAGGAGGCTGGACTCCCTTGAGTCCGCTCAGGGGGCTCCAAGAGACCCGCGTCGCGACTCGAGAGGAGAGCGGAGTCCTTGGCTTCCCCTCGAGACGAGGCCTGACTCCCCGGGGGAGCCTGGAATGCAACCCCGAGATCCCTGCCTTCCCTGGAGAGGAATATTAGGTCCCGGACACACGCCTAGGTGAGGTCTCTTCGGCCCTGCAGTGACTCGAGCGCAACCCCCAGCTTTCCCTCGCAACCCGAGGGGAAGATTGGGCTTCCCAGGGCCAAGCCAAGGGGAAGGCTGAGATCCCCGTCGTAACTCGAGAATCCCGCCGCAACTCGAGAAAAACCACGTGGTTCCCACCTCTTGGCAAGACGAGGCCCTTGCCCGCCACGGCGTCTCAAGGGAAGTCCCCTGTTCCGCCCTGAAGGGCGAAACGGTCCCTGACAGCCTTCCTGCGACCCCCAAAAGTCCCCCGACACGCCGGGTTCCCTCGAGGGGAACACCGAGGGTCCCGGCACCGCTTCCTCTGAGCCCCTTCTCCCCTCCTGATCGCGACAGGAGAGGCGATTCCCCTGCGTGGTCTGGAAGGGGTTCCCGGCCTTCCCGGCGCACCTCAGGATGAGGCCGGTCTCACGAGGAAATTCGAGACGAGCCACGTGGGTGGGGCCACATGCCGAACGCCCCCGATTCCCCGGTCCGCCCTTGAGAAGGACCCGAGGCCCGGACCCCTCTTCGAAGGCAACCCTGGGGGGGAAGGCACAACACGAAGGGGCACTGGCACCCCCGTGCATCGTCCGCAAAGACCCGCGGGTTCCACACACAGCTCGACGAGGGGCCTGAGACCCCCTGAGCAACTCGAGAGGCCAGCGGGGTTCCCTTCCTCAGACAAGACGAGGCCTGACTCTCCTGTCCCAACTCTGCAGGGACCCTGCGGTCGGAGTCCGAAACGGAGAGGAAGCCTGAGGTTCCTGCCTCCCCTCGAGGTGAGGCCCTCTTCCGTTGCGCCAGACCCAGCGGAGTCCCGAGGGGCCCCGCCACCTCCACAGGATCCCTCGCCTCTCAGAGGCACCCTGGCAAGTTCCCTAAGGTCCCCGGCAGAAGGCGAGGGACACGAGGGTTTCCCGCCGCCCCCCGACAAAGACCTCGAGAGTCCTTCTTCAACGCGTCTCGAGGCCCTAGTCCCCTCCCGTGACTCGAGAGCCAGGACGCGCTCCCCCTCGCCACGCGCATGGAGACCTGACTTCCCTGGCGCCGCACGAGAGGCTCCCTGAGATCCTCGTCGTGCCTCGGGAGAAAACCCCCACGGGCGCCGCAGCTCGAGGAAACCCCTGAGACGCCCCCGTCCTCGCGAGCTGAGGGCCTTCTTTTCCTGCATGGCCTGGAGAGCAATCCCGGGTCCTCTCTCCAAACGGAAGAGGAGGCTGGACTCCCTTGAGGCCGCTCAGGGGGCTCCAAGAGACCCGCGTCGCGACTCGAGAGGAGAGCGGAGTCCTTGGCTTCCCCTCGAGACGAGGCCTGACTCCCCGGGGGAGCCTGGAATGCAACCCCGAGATCCCTGCCTTCCCTGGAGAGGAATATTAGGTCCCGCACACACGCCTAGGTGAGGTCTCTTCGGCCCTGCAGTGACTCGAGCGCAACCCCCAGCTTTCCCTCGCAACCCGAGGGGAAGATTGGGCTTCCCAGGGCCAAGCCAAGGGGAAGGCTGAGATCCCCGTCGTAACTCGAGAATCCCGCCGCAACTCGAGAAAAACCACGTGGTTCCCACCTCTTGGCAAGACGAGGCCCTTGCCCGCCACGGCGTCTCAAGGGAAGTCCCCTGTTCCGCCCTGAAGGGCGAAACGGTCCCTGACAGCCTTCCTGCGACCCCCAAAAGTCCCCCGACACGCCGGGTTCCCTCGAGGGGAACACCGAGGGTCCCGGCACCGCTTCCTCTGAGCCCCTTCTCCCCTCCTGATCGCGACAGGAGAGGCGATTCCCCTGCGTGGTCTGGAAGGGGTTCCTGGCCTTCCCGGCGCACCTCAGGATGAGGCCGGTCTCACGAGGAAATTCGAGACGAGCCACGTGGGTGGGGCCACATGCCGAACGCCCCCGATTCCCCGGTCCGCCCTTGAGAAGGACCCGAGGCCCGGACCCCTCTTCGAAGGCAACCCTGGGGGGGAAGGCACAACACGAAGGGGCACTGGCACCCCCGTGCATCGTCCGCAAAGACCCGCGGGTTCCACACACAGCTCGACGAGGGGCCTGAGACCCCCTGAGCAACTCGAGAGGCCAGCGGGGTTCCCTTCCTCAGACAAGACGAGGCCTGACTCTCCTGTCCCAACTCTGCAGGGACCCTGCGGTCGCAGTCCGAAACGGAGAGGAAGCCTGAGGTTCCTGCCTCCCCTCGAGGTGAGGCCCTCTTCCGTTGCGCCAGACCCAGCGGAGTCCCGAGGGGCCCCGCCACCTCCACAGGATCCCTCGCCTCTCAGAGGCACCCTGGGAAGTTCCCTAAGGTCCCCGGCAGAAGGCGAGGGACACGAGGGTTTCCCGCCGCCCCCCGACAAAGACCTCGAGAGTCCTTCTTCAACGCGTCTCGAGGCCCTAGTCCCCTCCCGTGACTCGAGAGCCAGGACGCGCTCCCCCTCGCCACGCGCATGGAGACCTGACTTCCCTGGCGCCGCACGAGAGGCTCCCTGAGATCCTCGTCGTGCCTCGGGAGAAAACCCCCACGGGCGCCGCAGCTCGAGGAAACCCCGGAGACGCCCCCGTCCTCGCGAGCTGAGGGCCTTCTTTTCCTGCATGGCCTGGAGAGCAATCCCGGGTCCTCTCTCCAAACGGAAGAGGAGGCTGGACTCCCTTGAGTCCGCTCAGGGGGCTCCAAGAGACCCGCGTCGCGACTCGAGAGGAGAGCGGAGTCCTTGGCTTCCCCTCGAGACGAGGCCTGACTCCCCGGGGGAGCCTGGAATGCAACCCCGAGATCCCTGCCTTCCCTGGAGAGGAATATTAGGTCCCGGACACACGCCTAGGTGAGGTCTCTTCGGCCCTGCAGTGACTCGAGCGCAACCCCCAGCTTTCCCTCGCAACCCGAGGGGAAGATTGGGCTTCCCAGGGCCAAGCCAAGGGGAAGGCTGAGATCCCCGTCGTAACTCGAGAATCCCGCCGCAACTCGAGAAAAACCACGTGGTTCCCACCTCTTGGCAAGACGAGGCCCTTGCCCGCCACGGCGTCTCAAGGGAAGTCCCCTGTTCCGCCCTCAAGGGCGAAACGGTCCCTGACAGCCTTCCTGCGACCCCCAAAAGTCCCCCGACACGCCGGGTTCCCTCGAGGGGAACACCGAGGGTCCCGGCACCGCTTCCTCTGAGCCCCTTCTCCCCTCCTGATCGCGACAGGAGAGGCGATTCCCCTGCGTGGTCTGGAAGGGGTTCCTGGCCTTCCCGGCGCACCTCAGGATGAGGCCGGTCTCACGAGGAAATTCGAGACGAGCCACGTGGGTGGGGCCACATGCCGAACGCCCCCGATTCCCCGGTCCGCCCTTGAGAAGGACCCGAGGCCCGGACCCCTCTTCGAAGGCAACCCTGGGGGGGAAGGCACAACACGAAGGGGCACTGGCACCCCCGTGCATCGTCCGCAAAGACCCGCGGGTTCCACACACAGCTCGACGAGGGGCCTGAGACCCCCTGAGCAACTCGAGAGGCCAGCGGGGTTCCCTTCCTCAGACAAGACGAGGCCTGACTCTCCTGTCCCAACTCTGCAGGGACCCTGCGGTCGCAGTCCGAAACGGAGAGGAAGCCTGAGGTTCCTGCCTCCCCTCGAGGTGAGGCCCTCTTCCGTTGCGCCAGACCCAGCGGAGTCCCGAGGGGCCCCGCCACCTCCACAGGATCCCTCGCCTCTCAGAGGCACCCTGGGAAGTTCCCTAAGGTCCCCGGCAGAAGGCGAGGGACACGAGGGTTTCCCGCCGCCCCCCGACAAAGACTTCGAGAGTCCTTCTTCAACGCGTCTCGAGGCCCTAGTCCCCTCCCGTGACTCGAGAGCCAGGACGCGCTCCCCCTCGCCACGCGCATGGAGACCTGACTTCCCTGGCGCCGCACGAGAGGCTCCCTGAGATCCTCGTCGTGCCTCGGGAGAAAACCCCCACGGGCGCCGCAGCTCGAGGAAACCCCGGAGACGCCCCCGTCCTCGCGAGCTGAGGGCCTTCTTTTCCTGCATGGCCTGGAGAGCAATCCCGGGTCCTCTCTCCAAACGGAAGAGGAGGCTGGACTCCCTTGAGGCCGCTCAGGGGGCTCCAAGAGACCCGCGTCGCGACTCGAGAGGAGAGCGGAGTCCTTGGCTTCCCCTCGAGACGAGGCCTGACTCCCCGGGGGAGCCTGGAATGCAACCCCGAGATCCCTGCCTTCCCTGGAGAGGAATATTAGGTCCCGGACACACGCCTAGGTGAGGTCTCTTCGGCCCTGCAGTGACTCGAGCGCAACCCCCAGCTTTCCCTCGCAACCCGAGGGGAAGATTGGGCTTCCCAGGGCCAAGCCAAGGGGAAGGCTGAGATCCCCGTCGTAACTCGAGAATCCCGCCGCAACTCGAGAAAAACCACGTGGTTCCCACCTCTTGGCAAGACGAGGCCCTTGCCCGCCACGGCGTCTCAAGGGAAGTCCCCTGTTCCGCCCTGAAGGGCGAAACGGTCCCTGACAGCCTTCCTGCGACCCCCAAAAGTCCCCCGACACGCCGGGTTCCCTCGAGGGGAACACCGAGGGTCCCGGCACCGCTTCCTCTGAGCCCCTTCTCCCCTCCTGATCGCGACAGGAGAGGCGATTCCCCTGCGTGGTCTGGAAGGGGTTCCCGGCCTTCCCGGCGCACCTCAGGATGAGGCCGGTCTCACGAGGAAATTCGAGACGAGCCACGTGGGTGGGGCCACATGCCGAACGCCCCCGATTCCCCGGTCCGCCCTTGAGAAGGACCCGAGGCCCGGACCCCTCTTCGAAGGCAACCCTGGGGGGGAAGGCACAACACGAAGGGGCACTGGCACCCCCGTGCATCGTCCGCAAAGACCCGCGGGTTCCACACACAGCTCGACGAGGGGCCTGAGACCCCCTGAGCAACTCGAGAGGCCAGCGGGGTTCCCTTCCTCAGACAAGACGAGGCCTGACTCTCCTGTCCCAACTCTGCAGGGACCCTGCGGTCGGAGTCCGAAACGGAGAGGAAGCCTGAGGTTCCTGCCTCCCCTCGAGGTGAGGCCCTCTTCCGTTGCGCCAGACCCAGCGGAGTCCCGAGGGGCCCCGCCACCTCCACAGGATCCCTCGCCTCTCAGAGGCACCCTGGCAAGTTCCCTAAGGTCCCCGGCAGAAGGCGAGGGACACGAGGGTTTCCCGCCGCCCCCCGACAAAGACCTCGAGAGTCCTTCTTCAACGCGTCTCGAGGCCCTAGTCCCCTCCCGTGACTCGAGAGCCAGGACGCGCTCCCCCTCGCCACGCGCATGGAGACCTGACTTCCCTGGCGCCGCACGAGAGGCTCCCTGAGATCCTCGTCGTGCCTCGGGAGAAAACCCCCACGGGCGCCGCAGCTCGAGGAAACCCCTGAGACGCCCCCGTCCTCGCGAGCTGAGGGCCTTCTTTTCCTGCATGGCCTGAAGAGCAATCCCGGGTCCTCTCTCCAAACGGAAGAGGAGGCTGGACTCCCTTGAGTCCGCTCAGGGGGCTCCAAGAGACCCGCGTCGCGACTCGAGAGGAGAGCGGAGTCCTTGGCTTCCCCTCGAGACGAGGCCTGACTCCCCGGGGGAGCCTGGAATGCAACCCCGAGATCCCTGCCTTCCCTGGAGAGGAATATTAGGTCCCGCACACACGCCTAGGTGAGGTCTCTTCGGCCCTGCAGTGACTCGAGCGCAACCCCCAGCTTTCCCTCGCAACCCGAGGGGAAGATTGGGCTTCCCAGGGCCAAGCCAAGGGGAAGGCTGAGATCCCCGTCGTAACTCGAGAATCCCGCCGCAACTCGAGAAAAACCACGTGGTTCCCACCTCTTGGCAAGACGAGGCCCTTGCCCGCCACGGCGTCTCAAGGGAAGTCCCCTGTTCCGCCCTGAAGGGCGAAACGGTCCCTGACAGCCTTCCTGCGACCCCCAAAAGTCCCCCGACACGCCGGGTTCCCTCGAGGGGAACACCGAGGGTCCCGGCACCGCTTCCTCTGAGCCCCTTCTCCCCTCCTGATCGCGACAGGAGAGGCGATTCCCCTGCGTGGTCTGGAAGGGGTTCCCGGCCTTCCCGGCGCACCTCAGGAGGAGGCCGGTCTCACGAGGAAATTCGAGACGAGCCACGTGGGTGGGGCCACATGCCGAACGCCCCCGATTCCCCGGTCCGCCCTTGAGAAGGACCCGAGGCCCGGACCCCTCTTCGAAGGCAACCCTGGGGGGGAAGGCACAACACGAAGGGGCACTGGCACCCCCGTGCATCGTCCGCAATGACCCGCGGGTTCCACACACAGCTCGACGAGGGGCCTGAGACCCCCTGAGCAACTCGAGAGGCCAGCGGGGTTCCCTTCCTCAGACAAGACGAGGCCTGACTCTCCTGTCCCAACTCTGCAGGGACACTACGGTCGCAGTCCGAAACGGAGAGGAAGCCTGAGGTTCCTGCCTCCCCTCGAGGTGAGGCCCTCTTCCGTTGCGCCAGACCCAGCGGAGTCCCGAGGGGCCCCGCCACCTCCACAGGATCCCTCGCCTCTCAGAGGCACCCTGGCAAGTTCCCTAAGGTCCCCGGCAGAAGGCGAGGGACACGAGGGTTTCCCGCCGCCCCCCGACAAAGACCTCGAGAGTCCTTCTTCAAAGCGTCTCGAGGCCCTAGTCCCCTCCCGTGACTCGAGAGCCAGGACGCGCTCCCCCTCGCCACGCGCATGGAGACCTGACTTCCCTGGCGCCGCACGAGAGGCTCCCTGAGATCCTCGTCGTGCCTCGGGAGAAAACCCCCACGGGCTCCGCAGCTCGAGGAAACCCCTGAGACGCCCCCGTCCTCGCGAGCTGAGGGCCTTCTTTTCCTGCATGGCCTGGAGAGCAATCCCGGGTCCTCTCTCCAAACGGAAGAGGAGGCTGGACTCCCTTGAGGCCGCTCAGGGGGCTCCAAGAGACCCGCGTCGCGACTCGAGAGGAGAGCGGAGTCCTTGGCTTCCCCTCGAGACGAGGCCTGACTCCCCGGGGGAGCCTGGAATGCAACCCCGAGATCCCTGCCTTCCCTGGAGAGGAATATTAGGTCCCGGACACACGCCTAGGTGAGGTCTCTTCGGCCCTGCAGTGACTCGAGCGCAACCCCCAGCTTTCCCTCGCAACCCGAGGGGAAGATTGGGCTTCCCAGGGCCAACCCAAGGGGAAGGCTGAGATCCCCGTCGTAACTCGAGAATCCCGCCACAACTCGAGAAAAACCACGTGGTTCCCACCTCTTGGCAAGACGAGGCCCTTGCCCGCCACGGCGTCTCAAGGGAAGTCCCCTGTTCCGCCCTGAAGGGCGAAACGGTCCCTGACAGCCTTCCTGCGACCCCCAAAAGTCCCCCGACACGCCGGGTTCCCTCGAGGGGAACACCGAGGGTCCCGGCACCGCTTCCTCTGAGCCCCTTCTCCCCTCCTGATCGCGACAGGAGAGGCGATTCCCCTGCGTGGTCTGGATGGGGTTCCCGGCCTTCCCGGCGCACCTCAGCATGAGGCCGGTCTCACGAAGAAATTCGAGACGAGCCACGTGGGTGGTGACACATGCCGAACGCCCCCGATTCCCCGGTCCGCCCTTGAGAACGACCCGAGGCCCGGACCCGTCTTTGAAGGCAACCCTGTGGGTGAAGGCACAACACGAAGGGGCACTGCCAACCCCGTGCATCGTCCGCAAAAACCCGCGGGTTCCACACACAGCTCGACGAGGGGCCTGCGACCCCCTGAGCAACTCGAGAGTCCAGCGGGCTTCCCTTCCTCAGACAAGACGAGGACTGACTCTCCTGTCCCAACTCTGCAGGAACCCTGCGGTCGGAGTCCGAAACGGTGAGGAATCCTGAGGTTCCTGTCTCCCCTCGAGGTGAGGCCGTCTTCCATTGCACCAAACCCAGATGAGTCGCGAGAGGCCCCTCCCAACTCCACAGTATCCCTGAATTCTCAGAGGCACCTTGAGAATCTACCTGAGGTCACCGGCTCAAGTCCAGGGAACCCAGGGTTTCCTGCTGCGACCCGAGAAAGACCTTGAGAGTCCTTCGGCGCGTCTTGAGGCCCGATTCCCCTACCATGACTTGAGAGCAAAGACCCGCTCCCCATCGCCATGCGCATGGAGACCTGACTTCCCTGACTCCTGAAGAGAGTCTCCCTGAGCTCCCCGTCGTACCTTTTCGGAAACCCCATTCAGGCACCGCAGCTCGAGAAAACCCACGATACGCCCCCGTCATCACAAGATGAGGGACTTGTTTCCTGCCTGGCATGGAGAGCAAAACCGAGTCCTCTCTCCAGACTCCACAGGAGGCTTGACTCTCTTTAGGCCTCTCAGTTGGCTCCAAGAGATACCTGTCAGGACCTGAAGGGAGAGCAGAGTCCTTTGCTTCCCCTCGAGACGAGGCCTGACTCCCCGTGTGAGTCTGGAATGCAACCCCGAGTTCCTGTCACACCTGGAGAGGAAAACTCGGTCCTGGACACAAGCCTAGATGAGGTCTATTTTGCACTGCAGTTACTAGAGCGCAATCGCCAGCTCTCCCTCGCAAATCGAATTGAAGATTGGACTTCCCTGGGCCAATACAATTGGAAGCCTGAATTCGACATCGTAACTCGAGAATCCCGCCGAAACTCGAGAAAATCCACGTGGTTCCCCCATCAGCGCTAGATGAGGCCCTTGCCCGCTACAGCGACTCAAGAGAAGTCCCACTTTCTGTCTTGAAGTGCGAAACGGTACTTGGCACCCTTGATGCAATCTCAAAATTCCCCGACATACCGGTCTCACTCGAAAGGAACACCGAGGTTCCCGGAACCACATCATTTGAGCTCCTTCTCCCCTCGTGATCGCGACAGGAGTGTCGATTCCCCTGCTATGTCTGGAAGGGGTTCCCGACCTTTCCAGCGCGCCTAAGGATGAGGCAGGTCTCACGAGGAAATTCGAAACATAGCCTCGTGGGTGGTGCCACAAGCCGAAAGACCCCGATTTCCCGGTCTGCTCTTGATAAGAACGTGATGCCGTGACACCTTTACGAAGGAAAACCTGTGGATGAAAGCACAACACGAAGGGGCACTGACACCGTGCATCGTCCAGAAAAACCCGCAGGTTACAAACACAGTTCGACAAGTGGTCTGTCAGCCCGTGAACAACTCGAGAGGCAAGTGGAGTTCCATTCCTCCACACAAGACGAGACCTGATTTTCTGTACCAACTCTGCAGGGAAACTGCGATCCGAGTCAGTACCAGAGACAGGAAACCCAGGAGAGGAAACATGAGGTACCTGCCTCCACTCGAGATGAGGCTCTCATCCATTGCACCAAACCCAGTGGAGTCCAGAGAGGCCCCTCCCAACTCCACAGTACCCCTGACTTCTCAGAGGCACCCGGAGAAGCTCCATGAGGTCACCGGCACATGTCGAGGGAACCCAGGGTTTCCTGCCACAATGGGAAAAAGACCTCGAGAGTCCTACTTCAACGTGTCTTGAAGCCCGAATCTGCTTCCATGGCTCTATAGAAATGACACGCACCCCCTCGCCACGCATATGGAGACCTGACTTCCCTGGCACCATAAGAGAGGCTCCCTGAGCTCCCTGTCGTACCTCGTGAGAAACCCCACACTGACGCCGCAGCTTGAGAAAACTCACCATATGCCCCTGTCATCGCGAGATGAGGGCCTTCTTTTCCTGCATGGCCTGGAGAGGAATCCCGAATCCTCTTTCCAAACTCCACAGGAGGCTTGACTCCCTTTAGGCCACTTAGTGGGCTCCAAGAGATACCCGTCGCGACTCGAGAGGAGAATTGAGTCCTTTGCTTCCCTTCGAGACAAGGCCTGACTCACCAGGTGGGTCTGGAATGCAACCCCGAGATCCCTGTCTCGCCTGGAGAGGAACATTAGGTCCTGGAAACAAGCCTAGATGAGGTCTCTTTTGCCCTTCTGTAACTCGAGAGCAATCCCCCGCTCTCCCTGACAACTCGAATGGAAGATTGGACTTCCCTGGGCCAACACAAGAGGAAGCCTGAATTCCCCTTCGTAACTCGAGAATCCCGCCGCAACTCGAGAAAAAGCACTTGGTTCCCTCGTCATCACAAGATGAGGCCCTTGCCCGCTACAGCTTCTCAAGAAAAGTCCCACGTTCCGTCTTGAAGTGCAAAACGATACTTGACACCCTTGATGTGACCCCAAAAGTTCCCCGAAATATCGGTCTCACTCGAGGTGAACACCGAGGTTCCCGGCACCAGTTTATCTGAGCCCCTTCTCCCCTCCTGTTCGTGATAGCAGGGTAACTTCCCCTGCTTTGTTTGTAAGGGGTTTCCGACCTTCACGGGGCACTTCAGGATGAGGCCAGTCTCACGAGGAAATTCGAGACGTAGCTCGCGGGTGGTACCACATGCCAAAAGACTATGATTTCCCGGTACGCTCTTGATAAGAACCCGATGCCTGGACACCTCTTTGAAGGCAACCCTGTGGATGAAGGCACAACACAAAGGGGCACTGACACCCTCGTGCATCGTCCGGAAAAACCCGCAGGTTCCACATACAGCTCAACAAGTGGCTTGTCACCCCTGAAGAACTCGAGAGGCAAGTGGGGTTTCATTCCTCTACACAAGACGATGCCTGACTCTCCTGTTCCAACTCTGCAGGGACTTTGCGATCCGAATCAGACCAGCGCCAGTGAAGTCACGAGAGGAACGCTGAGGTTCCTGCCTCCACTCGAGATTAGGACCTCTTCCATTTCACGAAACCCAGTGGAGTCCCGAGAGACGCGTCCCAGCTCCACAGTATCCCTGAATTCTCAGAGGCACCCTGAGAAGCTCCCTGAGGTCACCAGCACAATTCGAGTGAACCCAGGGTTTACTGCCGCCACCATAGAAAGAACTCAAGAGTCCTTCTTCAACGCATTTTGAGGCCTGATTCCCCTACCATGACTCGAGGGCAATGACACGCTCCCTCTGCTACACTCATGAAGCCCTGACTTCCCTGGCGCCACACGAGAGGCTCCCTGAGCTCCCCGTCATACCTCGTGAGAAACCAAACACTGGCGCCACAGATAGAGAAAACCCACGAGACGCCCCCATTTTCGCGACATGACGGCCTTCTTTTCTAGCATGGCCTGGAGAGCAATCCCGAGTCCTCTCTCCAAACTCCACAGTAGGCTTGACTCCCTTTTGGTCACTCAGTGGACTCCAAGACACACCCGTCGCGACTCGAGAGGAGAGCGGAGTCTTTTCCTTCCCCTCGAGGCGAGGCCTGACTCCTCGGCTGTGTCTGATATGTGAACCGGAGATCCCTGTCGCCCCTGGAGAGAAACATTAGGTCCTGGACACAAGCCTAGATGAGGTCTCTTTTTTCCTGCAGTGACTCGAGAGCAATCCCCAACTCTCCCTCGCAACTCGAATGGAAGACTGGACTTCCCTGGGCCAACAGAAGAGGAAGCCTGAATTTCCCGTTGTAACTCAAGAATCCCGCCACAACTCGAGAAAAACCACGTCGTTCCCTCTTCATCGCAAGATGCGGCCATTGCCGCTACAGCTTCTCAAAAGAAGTCTTACGTTCCATCTTGAAGTGCGATACGGTACTTGGCACCTTTGATGCGACCCCAAAAGTTCCCCAACACACTGGTCTCACTGGAGGGGAACACCGAGGTTCCCGGCATCACCTCATCTGTGCCCCTTCTCCCCTCCTGATCGAGACAGGAGGGTCGATTCCCCTGCTTTGTCTGCAAGGGGTTCCGACCTTCCCGGCGCACCTCAGGATGAGGCCGGTCTCACTAGGAAATTCGAGACGTAGCCTGGTGGGTGGTGCCACATGCGGAAAGACCCCGATTTCCCAGTCCGCTCTTAATAGGAACCCGATGTCAGGACACCTCTTCGAAAGCAAACCTGTGGATGAATGCACAACACGAAGGGGTACTGACATCCCCATGCATAGTACGGAAAAACACGCAGATTCCAAACACAGATCGACAAGTGTCCTGTCATCCCTTGAAGAACTAGAGAGGCATGCGGAGTTCCGTTCCTCCACACAAGAGAAGGCCTGACTCTCCTTTCCCAACACTGCAGGGACCGTGTGATCGGAGTCAGAAATGTAGATGAAACCTGACGTTCCTGCATCAACTCGAAATGAGGCCCTCTTCCATTGCGCCATACCCAGTGGAGTCCCGAGAGGCCCCTAAAACTCCACAGTATCCCTGATTCTCAGAGGCACCCTCAGAAGCTCTCTGCGGTCACTGGCACAAGTCGAGTGAACCCAGGGTTTCCTGCTGCATTCTGAGAAAGACCTTGAGAGTCCTTCTTTACCGCGTCTTGAGGCCCTATACCCTACCATGACTGGAGAGCAATGACGCATTCCCCTCGCCACGCCCATTGAAACCTAACTTCCCTGGCGCCACACGAGAGGCTCCCTGCGCTCCCCGTCCTACCTCATGAAAACCCCACACTGGCACCGCCGCTCGAGAAAACTCACGAGACGCCCCCATCATCGTAAGATGAGGGCCTTCTTTTCCTACATGACCTAGAGAGCAATCCCGAGTCCACTCTCCAAACTCCACTGGAGGCCTGACTCCCTTTGGGCCACTCAGTAGCCTCCAAGAGATACACGTCGCTACTCTAGAGGAGAGCAGAGTCCGTTGCTTCCCCTCGAGCCGAGGCCTGACTACTTGGGTGAGTCTGGAATGGGATCCCGAGATCCGTGTTGCCCCTGTAGAGGAAAACTCGGTCCTGGACACAAGCCTAAATGAGGTCTTTTTTGTCCTGCATTGACTCAAGTGCAATCCCCAGCTCTCCCTCGCAACTCGAATGGATGATTGGACTTCCCTGGGCCAACACAAGAGGAAGCCTGTATTCCCCATTGTAATTCGAGAATCCCGCGGCAACTGGAGAAAAACAACGTGGCTCCTCCGTCATCGAAATATGAGGCCCCTGTCAGCTATAGCGTCTCCAGGGAAGTCCCATGTTGCGTCTTGAAGTGTGAAACGGTACTTGGCACCCTTGATGCGACCCCCAAATTTCCCTGACACCCCGGTCTCACTCGAGGAGAACATGGAGGTTCCCAGCACCGCTTCAGCTGAGCCTCTTCTCCCCTCCTGATGGCGACAGGAGGGTCGATTCCCCTGCTTTGTCTGGAAGGGGTTCCCAGACTTCCCGGCGAACCTCAGGATGAGGCCAGTCTCACAAGGGAAGTCGAGACGTAGCCTCGTGGGTTGTGCCACATGCCGAAAGACCCCGATTTCCTGGTCCGCTATTGATAAGATCCCGATGCCCGGTCACCTCTTCGAAGGTAACCCTGTGGATGAAGGCACAACACGAAGGGGCACTGACACCCCTGTGCATCGTCCCCCAAAACCGCAGGTTCCACATACAACTCGACAGGTGGCCTGTCATCCCGTGAACAACTCGAGAGGCAAGCGGAGTTCCATTACTCCACACAAGACGAGGTCTGACTCTCCTGTCCCAACTCTGCAGGGACCCTGCTATCCGAGTCAGAAATGGAGAGGAACCCTGACGTTACTGCCTCAATCCGAGATTAGGTCCTCTTCAATTGCACCAGTCCCTGTGATGTCCCGAGAAGCCCCTCTCAACTCCACAGTATCCCTGACTTCTCAGAGGAACCCCGCTAAGCTCCCTGAGGTCATGGGCACAAGTCGAGGGAACCCAGGGTTTCCTGCCACACCCCGAGAAAGACCTCGAGAGTTCTTCTTCGAAGCGTCCTGAGGCTTGATTCCCCTACCATGACTCGAGAGCAATGAGGCGCTCCCCCACGCCACGTCCATGGAGACCTGACTTCCGTGGCACCACAGGAGTCTCCCTGAGCTCCCCGTCCTATCTCATGAGAAACCCCAACCAGGCACTGCACCTTGAGAAAACCCACGAGACTCCCCCGTCATCGCGAGATGAGGGCCTTCTTTTCCTGCATGGCCTAGAGAGCAATCCCGAGTCCTCTCTCCAAACTCCACAGGAGGCTTAACTTCATTTAGGCCACTCTTGGGCTCCAAGGGATACCCGTCGCGACTCGAGAGGAGAGCGGAGTCCATTCATTCCCTTCGAGACGAGGCCTGACTCCCCGGGTGAGTCTGGAATGCAACCCCGAGATCCCTGTCGCCCCTGGAGAGAAAAACTCGGTCCTGGACACAAACCTAGATGAGCTCTATTTTGCCCTGCAGTGACTCGAGAGCAATCTCCAGCTCTCACTTGCAACTCGAATGGAAGATTGGACTTCCCTGGGCCAACACAAGAGGAAACCTGTATTCCCCATCGTAACTCAAGAATCCTGCCGCAACTCGAGAAAAAACACGTGGGTCCCCCGTCAGTGCTAGATGAGGCCCTTGCCCACTACAGCATCTCAAGAGAAGTCCCAGGTTCCGTCTTGAAGTGTGAAACGGTACTTGGCACCCTTGATGCAACCAGAAAAGTTACCCGACTTTCACTCAAGGAGAGCACCGAGGTTCCCGGCACTACTTCATCTGAGCCCTTTCTCTCCTCCTGATCCCGAAAGGAGGGTCGATTCCCCTGCTTTGTTTGGAAAGGGTTCCCGGACTTTCCTGCGCGCCTCAGGATGAGGCCGGTCTCACGAGAAAATTCGAGACGTAGCCTAGTGGGTGGTGCAACATGCTGAAAGACCCCAATTTCCCGGTCCGCACTTGAGGAGAACACGATACCCGGACACCTCTTCGAAGGCAACCTTGTGGATGAAGGCACAACAGGAAGGAGCACTGACGCCCCCGTGCATCTCCGAAAAACCCGCAGGTTCCACACACATCACGAAAAGTGGTGTTATCCTTGAACAACTTGAGATGTAAGCGGAGTTCCATTCCTCCGCAGAACACGAGACCTGACACTCCTGAGCAAACTCAACAGGGACCCTGCGATCTGAGTCAGATCCGGCCTCCAGGAAGTCAGGAGCAGAACCCTGAGGTTCCTGCCTCAACTTGAGATGAGGCCCACTTCCATTGCACCAAACCCAAAGGAGTCCCGAGAGGCCTCTCCCAAATCCACAGTATCCCTGACTTCTCAGAGGCACCCTGAGACGCTCCCTGAGGTCACCGGCACAAGTCAAGGGAACCCAGGGTTTCCTGCCGCAACCCTAGAAAGACATCGAGAGTCCTTTTTCAACCCGTCATGAGGCCCGATTCCCCTACCCTGACTTGAGAGCAATGACGCGCTCCCCCTTGCCCCGCCCATGGAGACCTGACTTCCCTGTTGCCACACGAGAGGCTACCTGAACTCCCCGTCGTACCTCGTGAGAAACCCCACACTGGCGCCGCAGCTCGAGAAAACCCACGAGACGCCCCCGTCATCTCGAGATGTGGGCCTTCTTTTCCTGCATGGCCTGGAGAGCAATCCCGAGTCCTCTCTCCAAACTGAAGAGGAGGGTTGACTCCCTTTAGACCACTCAGTGGGCTCCAAGAGATACGCGTCGCAACTCGAGAGGATAGCCGAGTCCTTTGCTTCCCCTCGAGACGAGGCCTAACTCCCCGGGTGAGTCTGTAATGCAAACCCGAGATCCCTGTCGCCCTTGGAGAGGATCACTGGGTCCTGAACACAAGGCTAGATGAGGTCGCTTTTGCCCTGCAGTAACTTGAGAGCACTTCCCAGCTTTCCCTCGCAACCCGAATGGAAGATTGGACCTCCCTGGGCCAACACAAGAGGAAGCCTGAATTCCCAGTAGTAATTCGAGAATTCCGCCTCAACTTGAGAAAAACCACGTGGTTCCCCCGTCATTGCAAGATGAGGCCCTTGCCCGCTCCAGCGTCTCAAGAGTAGTCCCACGTTCTGTCTTCAAGTGCGAAATGATATTTGGCACCCTTAATGCTACCCCAAAAGTTCCCCGACATACGGGTCGCACTAGAGGGGAACACCGAGGTTCCTGGCACCACTTCATCTGAGCCCCTTCTCCCCTCCTGATCACGAAAGGAGGGTCAATTCCCCTGCTTTGTCTGCAAGGGGTTCCCGACCTTCTCCACGCACCTCAGATGAGGCTGTCTCACGAGGAAATTCGAGACATAGCCTCGATGGTGGTGCCACATGCCGAAAGACCGCGATTTCCCGATCCGCTCTTGATAAGAACGCGATGCCCAGACACCTATTCGAAGATAGTGTGGATGAAGGCACAACACGAAGGGGCACTGACACCCCCGTGCATCGTCCGGAAAAGACCGCAGGTTACTCATACAGCTCAACAAGTGCGTGTCACCCAGTGAACAACTCGAGAGGCAAGCGGAGGTCCATTCCTGCACACAAGACAAGGCCTGACTCACCTCTCCCAACTATGCAGGGGGCTGCGATCGGAATCAGAAATGGAGAGGAACCCTGAGGTTCCTGCCTCCCCTCGAGATGAGGCCCCCTTCCATTTCACCAAACCCAGTGGAGTCCCGAGAGGTCTTTCCCAACTCCACAGTATCCCTGACTTCTCAGAGGCACCCGGAGAATCTCCCTGAGGTCACCGGCACAAGTCGAGGGAACCCAGGTATTCTTGCCAAGACCCGAGAGAGATCTTGAGAGTCCTTCAACGCGTCTAGAGGCCTGATTCCCCTACCATGACTCGAGAGCAATGACGCGCTCCCCCTCGCCACACGCATCGAGACCTAACTTCCCTGGCGCCACACAAGAGGCTCCCTGAGCTCCCCGTTGTACCTCCTGAGAAACCAACACAGGCGCTGCAGCTCGGTAAAACCACCGAGACCCCCCCCGTCATCGTGAGATGAGGGCCTTCTTTTCCTGCATGTCCTGGAGTGCAATCCCGAGTCCTCTCTCCAAACTCCAGAGGAGGCTTGATTCCCTTTAGTCCACTCAGTGGGCTCCAAGAAATACCCGTCGCGACTCGAGAAGAGAGAGAAGTCCTTTGTTTCCCCTCGAGAGGACGCCTGACTCCTGGGTGAGTCTAGAATGCAACCCCAAGATCCCAGTCATCCCTTGAGAGGAACATTAGGTCCTAGACACAAGCCTGGATGAGGTTTCTTTTGCCCTGCAGTGACTCGAGCGCAACCCCCAGCTCTCCCTCGCAACTCGAATGGAAGATTGGGCTTCCCTGGGCCAACACAAGAGGAAGCCAGAAATCCCCTTCGTAACTCGAGAATCCCGCCGAAACTCGAGAAAAACCACGTGTTTCCAACGTCATCCCAAGATGAGGCCCTTGCTGCTATGGCGTCTCAAGAAAAGAACCACGTTCCGTCTTGAAGTGCGAAACGGTACTTTGCACCCTTGATGCGACACCAAATGTTCCCGGACACGCCGGTCTCACTCGACAGGAACACCGAGGTTCCCGCACCACTTCATCTGAGCACCTTCTCCCCTCCTGTTCGAGACAGGAGGGTCTATTCCCCTGCTTTGTTTGGAAGGGGTTTCCCACATTCCCGGCGCACCTAAGGATGAGGCCGGTCTCACGAGTAAATTCGAGACATAGCGTCGTGGGTGGTGTCACAGGCCGAAATACCCCGATTTCCTGGCCCACTCTTGAGAAGAACCCGATGCCCGGACACCTCTTCGAAGGCAACCCTGTGGACGAAGGCACAAAACGAAGGGTCACTGACACTCCCGTGCATCATTCGGTAAAAGCCGCAGGTTCCACACACAGCTCGACAAGAGGCCTGTCATCCCATGAACAACTCGAGAGGCAAGCAGAGTTCCATTCCTCCACTCAAGACGAGGCCTGACTCTCCGGTCCCAACGCTGAAGGGACCCTGCGATCGGAGTCCGAAATGGAGAGGAACCCTGAGGTTCCTGACTCCACTCGAGATGAGGCCCTCTTCCATTACACCAAAAACAGTGGAGGCCCGAGAGGCCCCTCCCAAATCCACAGTATCGCGACTTCTCAGAGGCACCCTTAGAAGCTCCCTGAGGTCACTGGCACAAGTCGAGGGAACACAGGGTTTCCTGACGCAACCCGAGAAAGACCTCGAAAATCCTCCTTCAACGCATCTTGAATCCCGATTCCCCTACCATGACTCGAGAGCAATGACGCATTCCCCCTCGCCACTCGCATGGAGACTTGACTTCCCTGGCGCCACACGAGAGGCTCCCTGAGCTCCCCGTCATACCTCGTGAGAAATCCCACACTGGCTCCCCAGCTCGAGAAAACCCACGAGACGCCTCCGTCATCGCGAGATGAAGGCCTTCTTTTCCTGCATGGCCTGGAGAGCAATCTCGAGGCCTCTCTTCAAACTCCACAGGAGGCCTGACTCCCTTTAGGCCACTCTGTGGGCTCCAAGAGATACCCATTGGGACTCGAGAGGAGAGCGGAATTCTTTGCTTCCCCTATATACCAGGCCTGACTCCTCAGGTGAGTCTGGAATGCAACCCCGAGATCCCTGTCGCCCCTGGAGAGGAACATTAGGTCCTAGACACAAGCATAGATGAGGTCTCATTTGCCCTGAAGTGACTCGAGAGCAATCCCCTGCTGTCCCTCGCACCTCGAATGGAAGAATGGACTTCCCTGGGACAACACAAGAGGAAACCTGAATTCCCCATCGTAATTCGAAAATCCCGCCGCAACTCGAGGAAAACCACGTGGTTCCCCCGTCATCGCAAGATGAGGCCCTTGCCAGCTACAGCGTCTCAGGAGAAGCCCCACGTTCCATCTTGAAGTTTAAAACGATAATTGGCAACCTTGATGTTACCACAAAAGTTCCCCGACACCCTGGTCTCACTCGAGGGGAACACCAAGGTTCGGTGCACCGCTTGTTCTGAGCCCCTTATCCCCTCCTGATCGCGATGGGAGGGTCGATTACCCTGCTTTGTCTGGAAGGGGTTCCGGACCTTCCCGGCGCACCTCAGGATGAGGCCGGTCTCACGAGGAAATTCGAGACGTAGCCTTGTGGTTGGTGCCACACGCCGAAAGACCCCGATTTCCCTGTCTGCTCTTGATAAGAACCCAATGCTAGGACATCTCTTCGAAGGCAATCCTGTGGACGAAGGCACAAAACGAAGGGGTCTGACACCCTCCTGCATCGTTGGAAAAGCCCGCAAGTTCCACATACAGATCGACAAGTGGCCTGTCACCCCGTGAACAACTCGAGAGGCAAGAGGAGTTCAATTCCTCCACACAAGACGAGGCCTGACTCTCCTGTCCCAACTCTGCATGGACACTGAGATCCGATTCAGAAATGGAGAGGAACCATGAGGTTCCTGCCTCAACTCGAGATAAGGCCCTCTTCTACTGCACCAAACCCAGTGGAGTTCGGAGCGGCCCCTCCCAACTGCACAGTATCCCTGACTTCTCAGAGGCACCCTGAGAAGCTCCCTGAGGTCACGGGCATAAGTCGAGGGAACCCAGGGTTTCCTGCCGTAACCTGAGAAAAATCTCGAGAGTCCTTCTTCACGCGTCTTGAGGCCCGATTCCCCTACCATGACTGGAGAAAAATGACGCGCTCCCCCTCGCCACGCGCATGAAGA